>NC_058519.1:421861815-423111815 GCF_904849725.1 Hordeum vulgare subsp. vulgare | reverse complement strand
TTACGTGAAAACGGGCTGCTTGGATCCTCAAGACGTCATTGGATGGCGCACCGGGTTGGGAGAAGACCTACCCAACCCTAAGGAAGGAGAGATAGTAGTGTTTGTGGAACACTTAGAACGGGGTTTTAAGCCGCCCGGATCTAAATTCCTTAGAGACGCCCTGACTTTTATGAACGTCCGACTCCAAGATTTGGGACCCAACTCCATAAGCAACCTGAGTCAATTCCAAGTCCTTTGCGAAGCTTATTTGCGGATTGAGCCTTCCGTCCCTCTGTTCTGGTACTTCTTCCACCTGAATCGCCAGACGGAATTCCACAACGGCCCCAGTTTGGAGCTCGGCAGGGTCAATGTCCAGCGTCGCCGGGACAGTCCGTTCCCTGCGCTCATTATGCCTAGCCATCCCAAGGGCTGGGGTGAATCTTGGTTCTACTGCAAGGAAACATCCCCCGCCGGCGAAAACAAACTTCAAGGTTACAGGCCAAGCTGCCTCCCAGTCAACTTCAAGCTCCCTGACAAGCTCACCGAGGAGGAAGAGTCGGAATTCGTCCCAATTCTGTCCGAACTGAGATCTTTGACGAATAACGGTCTCACCAGGGTTGACTTGATTCGCTGCTGGGTCGAATGGCGGATCCTTCCTCTGAGCCGCCGAGACGGCCTGATGTGCGATTTTGACGGTACCCTGGATCATCCCCAATGCTACTTCCACACAGCGTTGACGGAAAAAGACATAGTCACTATCATCAGGAAGCTGACCGGCGAACCTGCAGCGAAATGCGGCCAAATCGGCCTCAAGCCCTTCTGCAAGATCAACCCGGCACCCAAGGTACTCAGAGCTAACTCGCCCTTAACTTTTACTTCACCTGGTTTATGGTCATCATGACTTCATGCCATATCCCCTTCCAGAAAGGTGACAAGTTCTGGTCTAGAAGACCTAAGAAACAAGCCATGAAGAGCGCTAAGCCGCCTTCCAAGAAAAACAAAGGCAAAGGCAAATCGGCCGCGGCCGAGCCATCCGAAGTCGGCGAATCTCAAGCCGGCGACGCACTCTCAGAGGTACCAATCCGTCCTCATCTTCACTCGCCATTCATCACCTTTTTATCTTTTACTTATCTCTCGCTTCTTTTTATAACAGAATGAAGATAACGAGAGCCAGGAAGACTCTGTCGAGGTAATTTCCGTCTCTTCCGATTCATCTCCTTCTCCACCTAAGCCGGCCCGGCGAATATGTGGAAAAGTACCTCTCTCACATCCAAATGCCCATTTGGACCCAAATTTCTTACTGAAGAAAACGCAGCACGCCACAAAACGGAAAACGCGGAGTCATTCTGGCGACCTGACACCTGGCTTGCCAACAAGGAACAAAAGAAAACCAAGCGAGGTACCTCCTTTTCTTATGTGAGTAACCATTGTTCGTGCCGCTTTGGATCACAGTCCTAACCCGCCAGTTATTATAAATGTACCAATTCTGCAGGATTCTCCCCCCACTTCTGGCGACTCGGTGATGTCGACCCTTCCACCAATGATCCGAGTCCCGGGGTAAATTCCTTGTCCTGATCCTTGAGAATGATACTCTTTGATGTATATCTCTTAACATGCCTATTTCTTTCATTAGGGCGCAAGCAAAGAAGAGGAAGACCAGTGGATCAAACCCTGACGCCACTCCTGAACCTCCAAAGAAAGCTATTCCGACTCAAGAGGATCCGGGTCAAAACGAGCCGACAACTCAAGCAAACCCTCCTGAGTCGCCCAAAGGATCAACGGATGTCCCTAAATCACCGGTCATAATGGCGACAGCTGATGACCCAGATGTTGTGGTCATTACTGGTTTTGGTTTCTCCAAGCCAGCAGAGACAATCCTCTCCAAACACACAGCATCCCCTTCTCCATCAATTCTCGAGTCTGGGCCTTCCAAGGCGAAACTTTCTGACTATGCAGGTCTAGAGTTTAAAGAACTCTGTTCTGGCTTCGCAAGTCGCCTGGAAGCGAGTTACGAGATGGAAAAGAATCTGCTGAAGATGTTAAACAACAAGCATGAGGTAAAAATTTATATTCTATATTATCCTCAGTAACCCCCAAGGGCCGGGTCATCAGTAAAATGATGAGCCGGGTCTTTTTAAAAGCTTTGCAACCAATAACCCCCAAGGGCCGGGTCATCAGTAAAATGATGAGCCGGGTCTTTTAAAAGCTTCGCGACCAGTAACCCCCAAGGGCCGGGTCATCAATAAAACGATGAGCCGGGTCTTGATTTCTGTATAATTTTCCTCGAAAAATTATACATTAGCCCCCAAGTGTCAGGGGTATTGCCTTGCAATAATTCTGAGACTTGTCTCTGTTTTTTTTTAAATTTTAAATAGGAAAGCCTTGCCCAGACCGAACTGGCCCTGGGCGACTTGAAGAGAAACTTGGCTGACCAACAAGATGCCCGAGCTCAGTCGGAAGACAAATATAAGCTGGCTCTGGTTGAACTAGAAAAACTCAAAGCCGAGTTAGAAAGAACCCAGGCTGACCACAGTGCGGTTTTGACGAGAGCCGAAACAGCAGAAGCAAAGCTGGCAACTGTGCAGCAGGAGCTATCCGGCTTAAAGCACCATATTTCCAACATGACTCAAGCCATCTTTGGTAAGCTTTACCTAACTCGCCAATCTTATCCTCTTCTTTGGGCAAAAATTCCTCAATGTTTAACTTACCGGTTTTTTAATCACAGGCTCGAGAGTCGCCAATCTGCAAGATGACAGCGTGTTGATGCTGAAGGCGATCTATACGCTGACGGAACAGCTGTACACAGGCAGTGTGCTGACCGTCAAAGCTGTGATTGGTGCGAAGGAGCCCATAACTTCTATCAAGAAGGTGCTTGGATATCTATCCACGCTGCCTCCCCAGATCGGCGAGTTAACCCGATCAGCCGCCCGGAAGGGTGTCCTGACGGCCCTGAGTCGCTGCCTGGCATATGCTCCAGAAATAAATTTGGAAGAGGTAGCTGCCGGTTTCCCTCAGCTTAAAGATGACGGCTCGGAGTTCGTGGAGGAAGACTACCAGAAGGTTGTCAAGGACTCTCGACTGGCCGCGACTCAACTCGCCGCCAGCCTCGACTTGACAAAATATCAGGCGGCTTATGATGACAAGAATAAGAAAATCAACCCGCCATCCTTCGTGGTGACCAACCTTATCCCTCGGCGACCCAAGAATCCCTTTGACTGGGAAACGGACCTGGCATCAATCTTGACTGATGAAGACGATTTCGCCTCTTTGTCCAGATGCAATTGGGTCTTGGGCGATTTACAAATCGAAGCTGGTCAAAGCTCACGCCAGAACTTAGCGGAATAGGTTTTCCTTGAATCTGGCCCGAGAGCCATGTAATAGTCAGTACTATCTTTTGATGACATCTCCTGCAAAAAACCCTTATACCGTTTTGAGGCGGTTTAAGATATTTGGTTAACCTTTATTAGAATCGCCTGAAATGCTTAACCCGCCAAGGATGAAAACCTTGGGCACATTATCTGTGAAAATACAAGAATCACAAACAGTTTCAATGAGTAAGCAGTAAGGGAAAAATTTCCAAAGTCAAATCATAACACGAGCAATTTTGTTGGCTCATATGATCGCGACGAGGAGGGGGCGAGTCAAAAAGCTCG
The DNA here is from genome assembly GCF_904849725.1 of Hordeum vulgare subsp. vulgare. Classification (NCBI taxonomy): domain Eukaryota; kingdom Viridiplantae; phylum Streptophyta; class Magnoliopsida; order Poales; family Poaceae; genus Hordeum; species Hordeum vulgare. Next base: position 423,108,183 of record NC_058519.1, on the reverse strand, counting down.
CGCACTCACCCTTAATGCAGGTTTCGTCGGCTCATAAGGTCGCGACAGGGGGAGGCGAGTCAGAAAGCTCGTGCACCCACCCTTAGTGCAGGTTTCGTCGGCTCATATGATCGCGACGAGGAGGGGGCGAGTCAAAAAGCTCGCGCACTCACCCTTAATGCAGGTTTCGTCGGCTCATAAGGTCGCGACAGGGGGAGGCGAGTCAGAAAGCTCGTGCACCCACCCTTAGTGCAGGTTTCGTCGGCTCATAAGGTCGCGACAGGGGGAGGCGAGTCAGAAAGCTCGTGCACCCACCCTTAGTGCAGGTTTCGTCGGCTCATACGGTCGCGACAGGGGGAGGCGAGTCAGAAAACTCGTGCACTCACCCTTAATGCAGGTTTCGTCGGCTCATAAGGTCGCGACAGGGGGAGGCGAGTCAGAAAGCTCGTGCACCCACCCTTAATGCAGATTTTGTCGGCTCATAAGGTCGCGACAAGGGGAGGCGAGTCAGAAAGCTCGTGCACCCACCCTTAATACAGGTTTCGTCGGCTCATAAGGTCGCGACAGGGGGAGGCGAGTCAGAAAGCTCGTGCACCCACCCTTAATGCAGGTTTCGTCGGCTCATAAGGTCGCGACAGGGGAGGCGAGTCAGAAAGCTCGTGCACCCACCCTTAATGCAGATTTCGTCGGTTCATAAGGTCGCGACAGGGGGAGGCGAGTCAGAAAGCTCGTGCACTCACCCTTAATGCAGGTTTCGTCGGCTCATAAGGTCGCGACAGGGGGAGGCGAGTCAGAAAGCTCGTGCACCCACCCTTAATGCAGATTTCGTCGGCTCATAAGGTCGCGACAGGGGGAGGCGAGTCAGAAAGCTCGTGCACTCACCCTTAATGCAGGTTTCGTCGGCTCATGAGGTCGCGACAGGGGGAGGCGAGTCAGAAAGCTCGTGCACCCACCCTTAATGCAGATTTCGTCGGCTCATAAGGTCGCGACAGGATATGATGAAAATTGCTCTCTCTTTAAAGAAGAAGCCCCCCGAGTCAGGGAAACATTATATTATTCCATAAGAAAACTGAAAAACTTACAAAGCATGGAGTTTTAAGAACTCAAGTGTAATAAGGCCGCAAGTGGGCAATATTCCAGGGGCGAGTTGACTCAGCCCCCGTAGTTGGTCGATCAGACCGAAGATCCATCAAGTAGTAAGAACCATTGCGGAGGTTCTTGCTGACAACGAAAGGTCCCTCCCAAGGGGGCGAAAGTTTGTGCATGCCTGTCCGATCCTGTATCAGTCGAAGCACCAAATCGCCTTCCTGGAAGGTACGACTCTTCACCCGGCGACTATGGTAACGCCGCAAATCTTGCTGATAGATCGCCGAACGAGCCGCTGCTAAGTCACGTGCTTCTTCCAAGCCGTCCAAAGAGTCCTGATGCGCCAGCTCGTTGTCCTGCTCCACATATGCGGCGACTCTAAGAGAATCATGCCTTATGTCAGTAGGGAGAACGGCCTCTGCACCATAGACCAAGAAGAAAGGGGTGAACCCCGTGGACCGATTTGGGGTGGTTCGGATGCTCCATAATACCGAAGGTAACTCCTCCACCCAACATCCTGGAGTTCTTTGCAGGGGAACTATGAGCCGAGGTTTGATCCCTCGCAAAACTTCCTGGTTCGCCCGCTCGGCCTGTCCGTTTGACTGCGGATGAGCAACCGCAGAGATATCAAGCCGGATATGTTCACGGCGACAGAAATTCAGCATCGCTCCTTGGGAAAGGTTAGTACCATTGTCGGTGATGATACTGTGTGGATATCCAAAACGGAAAATCAGCTTCTTCAGAAATTTTACTGCAGTTTCCGCGTCGCAAGCCCCAACTGGCTCCGCCTCAATCCATTTAGTGAATTTATCAACCGCCACCAATAAGTGAGTTTTCTTGTTGGAGGACATCTTAAAGGGCCCGACCATGTCCAGTCCCCAGACCGCGAAAGGCCAAGTAATGGGGATCATCCTCAATTCTTGAGCCGGCACATGAGCCTGTTTCCCGTAGCGTTGGCACCCCTTACACCGCAGGACTATATCTTCTGCATCTGCGTGAGCCGTCAACCAGAAGAAACCGTGTCGAAAGGCTTTTGACACCAAAGAACGTGACCCGGCGTGATGTCCGCAGTCTCCAGAATGGATGTCATTAAGGATCGTGCATCCTTCCTCGGAGGACACGCACCGCTGAAAGACCCCTGAAGCACTTCGTTTATATAGCTCGCCATTAATGATGACCATGGACTTGCTACGCCGAACAATCTGGCGAGCCAAGACTTCATCAGTGGGTAACTCGCCTCGGGAAAGGTAAGCTAGATAAGGAAGAGCCCAATCCGGAGAGATATGGAGAGCCGCCACAAGCTGAGACTCGGGATCTGGAATCGCCAATTCCTCCTCCGTGGGTACAGTCACGGATGGTTTATGCAAGATATCCAAGAAGACATTAGGAGGGACCGGTTTTCTCTGTGAGCCGAGTCGCGAGAGGGCATCAGCTGCTTCATTGAGTCGCCGATCAACATGATCAACCTGGTATCCATGAAAATAGCCCGCCACGTCCGATACATCTCGTCTGTAAGCCGCCATCATAGGATCTCGAGAATCCCAGGTGCCCGAAACCTGTTGTGCCACCAGATCTGAGTCCCCGAAACATCTGACTCGGGTTAGGTTCATCTCTTTTGCTAGTCGCAAACCGTGGAGCAGAGCTTCATACTCTGCCGCATTATTTGTACAAGGGAACATGAGCCGGAGGACGTAGCAGAACTTATCTCCTTGGGGGGATATCAACACCACACCAGCCCCCGAGCCCTCCAACTGCCTGGATCCATCAAAATAAATAGTCCAATAGGTAAGGTCGAGGCGATCTTCCGGAGCCTGAAGCTCCGTCCAATCATTGACGAAATCCACCAGCGCCTGGGACTTGATGGCCGTGCGGGGGGTATACTGAATGTGATGTGATCCAAGTTCAATCGCCCATTTGGCGATTCGCCCCGTTGCCTCGCGGTTTTGGATGACGTCGCCGAGGGGCGCGGAACTGACCACAGTGATTGGGTGTTCTTGGAAATAATGTTTAAGCTTCCGACTCGCCATGAACACTCCGTAGACCAGTTTTTGCCAATGGGGGTACCGTTGTTTGGAGAGAGTTAACACCTCACTGATAAAGTACACCAGGCGTTGTACCGGGTATTCCTTTCCTTCCTCTTTTCTTTCGACGACCACGGCCACGCTGACCGCTTTGGAATTCGCGGCGATGTACAGGAGCATGGGCTCCTTTTCAGTCGGGGCCGCCAGGACCGGCGGGTTAACCAACTGACGTTTCAAGGCCTGAAGTGCCTCGTCGGCTTCCTCTGTCCACACGAATTGGTCAGACTTCCTTAACAATTGATAGAGCGGAATCGCCTTTTCTCCGAGGCGGCTTACGAAACGACTGAGAGCCGCGATGCGACCCGCCAATCGCTGGACTTGGTTAACGTTCGTCGGCTTGCCGAGGGAGGCAACCGCTTCAATTTTGTCCGGGTTAGCCTCGATGCCGCGCTCCGATACCAAGAAACCCAGTAGTTTTCCCGCAGGTACGCCGAAAACGCACTTGGTAGGATTTAGCTTCATCTGATATACCCGTAAATTATCAACGGTTTCCTTAAGGTCTTCCAGAAGTGTCTCCTCCCGGCGGGTCTTGATAACAATGTCGTCAACATAAGCATGAACGTTGCGGCCAATTTGGCTGTGGAGACAATTCTGGATGCAGCGTTGGTAAGTCGCCCCTGCGCTCTTGAGCCCGAACGGCATGGACACGTAGCAAAAGGCCCCGAAGGGAGTTATAAAAGCAGTCTTTTCTTGATCTTCCACAGCCATTTTGATCTGATGATAACCTGAGTAAGCGTCCAAAAAGCACAATCGTACGCATCCCGCCACCGAGTCAATGATTTGGTCGATGCGGGGAAGAGCGAAAGGATCCTTGGGGCAAGCTCTGTTGAGGTCCGTATAGTCAATGCACATACGGAAGGTGCCATTCTTCTTGAGTACTAACACCGGGTTAGCCAGCCATTTGGGGTGAAAGACTTCCACGATGAACTCGGCGGCTAAAAGACGGGCGACTTCCTCTCCAATCGCCTTCCGTCGCTCCTCGTTAAACCGGCGGAGGTACTGTTGAACCGGTTTGCATTTTGGGTCAATATTAAGATGGTGCTCAGCGAATTCTCTCGGTACACCCGGCATGTCAGAGGGTTTCCATGCGAAGATGTCCCGATTCTCACGGATGAATTCGATGAGCGCGCTTTCCTATTTGGGGTCCAGACCCGTCCCAATGGTAAACTTCTTGGATGAATCGCCAGGGACGAAGTTGACTGTCTTCATGTCATCCGTTGGTTTGAACTTGAGGGGCGACTCGGAGTCTGTAGTTGGTTTTTTGAGTGGTGTCATGTCCGCCGGGTCAACATTGGCCCGGTGGTGCTTGAGTTCTTCCGCCGCGCAGGCGACTTCCGCGTAGGCTGCGTCTCCGTCCTCACACTCTTTTGCAATCCTTCTATCTCCGTTGACCGTGATAGGCCCTTTAGGGCCAGGCATTTTGAGCTTGAGGTAGACGTAGCATGGGCGGGCCATGAAGCGAGCGTAAGCCGGTCGTCCAAATAGCGCATGGTACGGGCTTTTTAATTTGACCACCTCGAAGACCAGAGACTCCGACCTGTAGTTTTGTGCAGTTCCAAACGCTACTGAGAGCCTGACTCGGCCAATCGGATAAGCGGATTTTCCCGGGACGATGCCGTGGAAAACCGTGGTTGAAGGCATCAAGTCTTTCTCTAATAGACTCATCCTCCGGAAGGTGTCGAAGTATAGGATATTAATGCTGCTGCCGCCATCCATCAGTACTTTCGATAGAGTGTAACCCGCCACTTGGGGTGCCACGACCAAGGCCAGGTCGCCCGGGTTATCTATCCTCGGCGGGTGATCCTCTCTGCTCCATGTTATGGTCTGTTCGGACCAGTGGAGATATCTGGGAACTGCCGGCTCAATTACGCTGTATGCCCGGTGATTTACCTTTTTATCACGCCTGCAAGCATTAGTGGTGAAAACATGATATTGCCCATTACTTAGTTGTTTAGGATTGTTGCGGAAGCCCCCATGGTCATCCTGGTCCTGCGGAGCCCCCTGCGGGGGTTGCTGCTGGAAGACTCCCGGCGGGTTGTACCGCCGGTGGTGGTGCACCGGGTACTGGCCGCCGCCTGGCTGCGGCCCCCCCTGAGCCTCCTGTTCGGGAAAACCGCCGAAGGGGTTATGCCTTTGGTTGGGCGCGGCGAGTTGGTCTTGGCGACGGTTTGGCTCCTCGTTCTGGCTCTTCTTGATTGCCTCGGCCCGAAACTCCCGCATCACGAAGCAGTTCTCCCAGGAGTGACTCGCCGGGCCATCGGCCGTGGCGTGGTGGGGGCAAGGGCCTTTGAGCAGTTCTTCGTAGTTGCGCGGTCTTTTCCCACTGAAGCCTCGATTCTTCTTTTTGCCGTCGTTGGCGTTAGTGTTGGCAACCAGATCCGAGGGCTCCTCATGCGGCCTACGTTTGTCGTTGGTCCCCTGGTTATGGCGGTTGCGGCCCTGGAGGCGGGCATGCTTATTCGTTGAATCACCCTTCTTGGGCGAGCTACCCTTTCCGTCCTCGCCGGGATCCTTGGTATCGTCGGCTTCGGCGTACCTAGTGAGGGTATCCATCAGCTCGCCCATATCCTGAACCTTCCGTTTAACTCGCCCCAGCTTCTGGACCAGCGGTTCGTAGTGGCAGTTGTGCTCGAGGATAAGCACGGCTTGCGCTGCCGTGATGCCATCCGATGAATGGATAATTTCCGCGACTCGTCGCGACCAATGATGCGCCGACTCATCCTGGCGTTGAACGCAGTGTTGCAAGTCGACGATTGTCATCGGTCGTTTACAGGTTCCCCGGAAGTTCTTGATAAAACGTTCCTTTAACTCGGCCCAGGACTGGATAGAGTTTGGGGATAAATTTTTCAACCAAGTGCGTGCCGATCCCTCGAGCATCATGGTGAAATATCTGGCGCAAACCGCCTCGTTTACGTCGAGCATGTCCATGGCAATCTCATAGCCCTCGATCCAAGATGTCGGTTCGAGATCCGGTGTGTAATTTGGCACCTTTCTTGGTCCTTTGAAATCCTTGGGCATCCTTTCGTTTCGAAGGGCCAGGGACAAGCAGGGCACCCCAACTCGCCCTCCGGTCCCCACGGGAGGAGTCTGAGCCTCCTGAGTGTTGGGTGGACCTCTGCCCGGCGGGTCCCGCTCGGGCGGGTTGTCCTGCGGGGGATGTCGTGGGGCGCTGTTTACGGCCGGCTGATCCTCCGGCCAACCCCTGGTATAGCTCGCCTAGGGGGTGGAGTGCAGTCGCTCGGGGCTATGCGAGAATTGGGCGTTTTGTACCACCGCTGTTTTCAACATCTCGATGGCGTTCCTTGCTTCGATCTCAGCTGGGGTGTTGCCGTGGATCGGGAGAGACTCCAGATGGTGAGTTGCGGCGAGCACGTTATCCACCGGGTTGGAGAAGTGGCCTCGGGGGGTGCGGAACCGAGGGATTTGACCCTTAGTTGGCTGAATTGGCGGGTTAGGAGGGCGGCCCATCCCTTCTGCTGGAGCGGCTCCCATCCCGGGCGTCTGGGGAGTGTCGAACAGGCGAGTCGGATTGAGATCGTGGGGTAGGCGTCCTTGGTGCCTCCGCTGATGGACGGCGTCAGATGCGCGCTGCTGTCTTTCGAGCCGCCAATTGTCGGTGTTCAGCCGCATCCTTTCGGCCGTAATCTGGGCCTGTCGGGTTTCCATCCTGGCGGACTCCGTCTCAGCATCCTGATGGGCCTTTGCCACCGCCTCCCTCAGTTTCGCTATCTCCGCGCTTATCTCTCCTTGGTTCTCCGGCGTGAGGGGGGTTGACATTAGACTTGTGATTTCTGCCGCTAGGTCCACTAGGACTGCTGACGCACTTCTGGACGTCCCGCCGGTTCCCTCGCCTCCGGCGGGGTTCGGTGCGGGTTGGGTCGCCCCAGCCATGTAGATGGCGATCTGGCGGCGGGTTCGATCGAGGATTTCCGGATCCATGGCCAGTGACAAGCCCCCAAGACCGTCTCCGTGGAGGGACTGGATGGAATTGGACTCGCCCATGGATGACTCGTCGTCAGAGTTGACGGGGGTGACCTCCTGAGCCGCTGCGCGCTCTGGTTCCTCCGATCCCTGTGTGAAGCCCACAAAGACCGGGCGGGTCAGATTCCGGGTTATGACTGGGCGAACGTACCTGGCCGGCTCGACGATGTCGGAGGAGGTGTCCGGCTTAGGAACGGGTGACCCGATCATGCCGACGAAGACGTTGATCTTGCCGAAGGGGACCCTGTAGCCCGATTCGAGAGAATCTGCTTCAGGTCCCCATCGCCTGTTGTCGATGTAGGCTATGCCGCGTCGGCTCCAAGTCATGAGCGCCGCCGCATAACTCCCAGATCCTGGTAGGGCTCCCTTTGAGAACTCAACTCCACCGTGCGCAGGCCCCATGGTGGGCGCCAACTGTCGTGGTTTTGTCACGGCAGATGTCCTCCTGAAAGGACTTAGTACTGGAGCCATCGCACCTTGGTAGCGACTCAAAGGGGTTAAGCGGGAGAGACACGGCGATTTACCCAGGTTCGGCCCCTCGAGAAGAGGTAATAGCCTACGTCCTGCTTGGTGTGTATTGATGTGGATTCGATTACAAGGAAGGCGTAACTCGCCGCAACCTAGCACTCGATGATTTCTAACCTATCTATCCCCCTCCAGACTCGCCTTTATATATAGGTCGAAGCCTTAGGGTTTACAAGAGTCCCCTCCTTTTTACAAATCGTGACCACCGTGGTCTCTGAGTCGCCGCCTTGTCGAACCCAGAGTCCTTCTACAAATCATAACCATCCTGCGACTTCGAGCCGCCCGAACAGAGGCCCAACTAGCCTCAAAGGATGAATCGCCTTAACAGTGACCCGGCCCATATTTGGCGGGTCATAATCCCAGGCAATATCCCCAACAGAAAAGGAATAAGTGGATCTTAGCATAGAAGAGATAGAAAGGGAGTGAAGGTGGTTTCTGAAACCTAAGCACTTACTATCTCATGCTTCACTCCACACAAGCTTCACATCACAAGGCATCACATGAAATCACAAGGTACATAACCACAAGATCACAAACACCACAACTCAAATCACATGATAACACAAGCAAACACAAGGACAGGACATGGCCTGAAACATATGGTATGCATGCATGCAAGGAAGAACAAAAAGGGGCACATGAAATCATACATGCAAAAGGACTCTCTCATATCAATGTCAAGGTGGTCCCACATGGAAGGTTACAAAAAGGGAAAGCTTTTACACTTGGGGCACTACAAATTGGGGGGAGGCAGAGGAGAACCATCAGATAGACTCATTCCGGTGGTCTCCTCGCTGCGGTCGTGCTCCGGCCGACCGATCTAGGACGCGGCGGCGGCGGTGATACGTCTCCAATGTATCTATAATTTTTTATGGTTTCATGCTATTATCTTGTCAAACTTTGGAGGTTTTGTATGCCTCTTATATATTTGTTTGGGACTAACTTATTAACTCAATGCCAAGTGCCAGTTCCTGTTTTTTTCATGTTTTTGACCCCTTTCAGAGGAGCATTTTGAAAGGAGTCCAAACGGAATGAAACTGCCAAAAAGATTTTTTCCAGAAGAGAAAAAGATCGGGAAGCAGGAGAATCAGGGCAGGGGGCCACCAAGGACCCCCACAAGCCCTCATGGCGCGGCCAGGGGGCCGCGCCCCCCGGGCTTGTGGGCTCCCTGAGGCTCCTTTTCCCTAGGTTTTGCGCCTATATATTCCCTAAAATTCCATAAAAAATGAGGAGATCATCGAAAGTACTTTTCCGCCGCGCAAGCTTCTGTCTCCGCAAGATCCCATCTGGGGCACGTCCTGGTGCCCAGCCAGAGGGGGGATTCGGATACGGAGGGCATCTTCATCAACACCATGACATCTCCGATGATGTGTGAGTAGTTCACCATAGACCTATGGGTCCATAGCTAGTAGCTAGATGGCTTTTTCTCTCTCTTGGATCTTCAATACAAAGTTCTCCATGATCTTCATGGAGTTCTATCCGATGTAATCTTCTTTTGTGGTGTGTTTGTCGAGATCCGATGAATTGTGGATTTATGATCACATTATCTATGAATCTTATTTGAGTTTCTTCTGATCTCTCTTATGCATGATTTGATATCCTTGTAATTCTCTTCGAGTTGTGGGTTTTGTTTGCCAACTAGATCTATGATTCTTGCAATGGGAGAAGTCCTTGGTTTTGGGTTCATACCGTGCGGTGACCTCACCCAGTGACAGAAGGGGTAGCGAGGCACGCATCGTGTTGTTTCCATCTATGGTAAAAATATGAGGTTTTCATCATTGGTTTGAGATTATCCCTCTACGTCATGTCATCTTGCTTAAGGCGTTACTCTGTTCGTCATGAACTCAATACACTAGATGCATGCTGGATAGCGGTCGATGTGTGGAGTAATAGTAGTAGATGCAGAAAGTATCGATCTACTTGTCTCGGACATGATGCCTATATGTATGATCATTGCCTTAGATATCGTCATGACTTTGCGCGGTTCTATAAATTGCTCGACAGTAATTTGTTCACCCACCGTGATATTTGCTATTTTGAGAGAAGCCTCTAGTGAACACCATGGCCCCGGGGTCTACTCCACACCATATTTTCAGCCTTACACTTTTTACTTCGTTGCACTTACCGCCTTCAGATCTCACTTTGCAAACAATCTTGAAGGGAATGCCAACCCCTTTATAGCGTTGGGTGCAAGCTCTTTTGTGTTTGCGTAGGTACTCTGGACTTGACGAGATTCTCCTACTGGCTTGATACCTTGGTTCTCAAACTGAGGGAAATACTTACTGCTCCTGTGCTACATCACCCTTTCCTCTTCAAGGGAAAAAACCGACGCAAGCAAGAGAAGTAGCAAGAAGAATTCCTGGCGTTGCCGGGGAAGGACTTTTGTTGCCGTAGTAGGCGGTCGCAAGTTCGTCCTTGTGTTGCGTTCTGTTCTCCAAGCAACGAGAGAAAGAAACAGATCGAGATTAGGACATGTGGCTGGAAAAAAAAGAATGAAAGGGTATGACTTATGGGTGGCAGTGGTGGGTAATTATCTCACAACTTCACGTCTAGTTATCAAACATGAATTTTCGGAGTACCCCTTGAGGAGCTTCACAGAAAACACGAAGCTAGCCCTGAGATTCGAGTTTTTTCGTGGAGTTGGACATCATGGAGCTGCCTCGTTTGGCTTGCGATTTTGAGAGCAGAGCTGGTTTTTCTGAAGCAGAGCAGTCCCAAACAGGCCTAAATCTCTTTGGCAAGCACGTGCCACTAGCGAAAACAGAAAAAATGAAAAAGGGGTCTTGCGGGGGATCGAACCCACGACGTGAAGCGCGTGCCCAGGCTCGGTTGCCACTGCACTATGGGGAAGGAACTTAATAGAGAGGGGGCGCGTGCTCTTTTGAGCATTCCCTATGCTTCTAACTGCACCTAACGCGGCGGCCGAAACAGGGGAGGACGACGGCGTCGCTGCAGACTACAATCATCGCGGAGGCTACTTGCGTTGGGACGTGGGATCTATTGGGAATCCATTCCCCTGCCAAGCGCAGCAGGAGGAGGCCCACGACGGCGTCGCATCGGCGCACCTAACTACGGTGACGGCGGCGGCAACAGAAGACTACGGCGACGACTACACGCACCCACAGACCCTACGTGACGGGAAGAGGAAGGAGGGGGAGGAGCTGCTCACACTGGGGTGCTCGGAGGAGGGCTTGCTACCGAGAAGAGGAAGGAGGGGAAGACGCCTGCGACGACCCGAAGCTCCGCTCCGGCGATGTCGTCATGGAGGAGGCGCCAGGGAAGGGAAGCAGCCCCGCTAGCGACGGGAATGGAACGGGGGGAGAACCCCCATCCTCGTGGACGCCTGCGACGCCGCGGGGGAGGCTACCGGCGACGATGAGGACGGCGGGATCGAGCGGCGCTCTCTCTGAACTCACTGAATTTCTCTAGAGATTACCTGCAGAGGGAGAGGGAGAGAGATGGAGAAGGAGTTGGCGGTAGGGAGAGGAACCCTAGACACGCTGCCGAGGGGGGAAGCACTAAATAGAGCCAGATAGGACGGAATCTACGTCCGTGAGACGATGGACGCGCGCGGTCTCCCTCTGAACCTGACGGAAAGCAGGGAGGAGAAAGGGAGCAGCGTCAGAGAAGAAGAGAGGGACGCCGAGCGGGCCAAACGCTAGCAAAGAAGGAAAGAAAAGGGACGAGGCCTAGGGGGAGAGGAGGGAGCTAGCCCACCTGGGCGCCTGATAAAACAGAGATGAAATAAAAAGGTTTTCCTATTTTTCGATAAACCAAACAAAAGCAAAATACCCAGAGCAACACAGGGGTTTTGAAGATAAAATAAAAACACCTAGGGCATGAGGGAATTATGCCCTATTTAAATAAAATACTAAACTGATATATAGGACAACTAAATTATATTCCAAAACAGGGATTTAATATGCTATTTTATTAAAAACTCCAAATGATTTAAAGCCTAAAAATCACAAGACATTACCCCCTCAACCACAAGTTGGTTCTCTGCAAATATAACACTTTTAACACAGCTTCTAGCAAGGTTTGACACACAAGTTTAGAAATATCAAAAGGGGCTTTGCCTTGTTTGAAAATCATAGTTTGAGACGCCTTGTTTTAAACCAATGCTTTCAAAACACCACAACATCACATGTCTACAAGCAAGCTATCAAAAAAGATGGAACCACTAGCAACACTAGAGTGAAAGCAAAACAAATGAAATGGATGATGGCATGATGCAAAGATGATGACATGAAATGCTGACTTTATAACAACCACAACATAGTTCCACAAAAGGAAAGGATCCCAATATGGCAAGGATTGCATCTAGGGCATTACAAGCAATCTCCACAACTTAATTGGAGGCTCCCAACAACACCACGAAGCTTCACCACAATGGACTCTAGCTCCGTGATGACCTCAAATGCTCGGGGTAGTCTACACAACTTAATTGGAGGCCCCGGAGCTTTACACCACAATGATTGAGCTCCAAGGCACCGCCAAGCTTTTAGGACGCCAAAGCATCCACGAAGAACAATCTCTAGGAGTACCAAGCACCCAAGGGTAATAAGCTTCTCAACTTCTCACTTCCACGTATCACCGTGGAGAACTCAAACCGATGCAACTAATGCAATGGCAAGAACACACGAAGTGGTCAAGTCCCTCACACTCAAATCCCTCCACAACACCAAAAGCTATGGAGGAATATGAGGGGAAGAACAAGTAGCTCATAAAGAACTCCAAGATCAAGATCCAAGGGGTCCCCTCACATAGAGGAGAAAGGGATTGGTGGAGATGTGGATCTAGATCTCCTCTCTCTTTTCCCTCAAGAACTAGCAAGAATCATTGGAGGGATTGAGAGTTAGGAAGTTCTAAGAAGGTACACAATGGGGGACAAACACGAGCTAGAAGGATATGGAACCATTGGGGAAGAAGACCCCCTTAAATAGGTCCCCATGAATCTGAGTGTTACAGCCATTTTTACATGGCAGCGGTACAACTGGTTACCAGGGCGGTACAACCCGTCAGCCTAAATTAGCGAAACAACCGACCAGTCACCGCCCAACAACCAGTCCAAAACAAAGACTTGGCCCGAGGTTCCACCTGCCACGACCGCTAGGCGTAGCCAAGTCCCAAGCGGTACAACCGCTTGGAACACGAGTATTGCCGACTATACTTTATATAGTGGTACAACTGGGCCACCAGCGCCCAACTACCGCAGCTAAATAGAGACGTGTCCAGTTCTGGACCAGTGCTAGGCCGGTACAACCGCCCAGGGGTTGAGCGGTATAACCGCCCTAGGCAGCGGTACAACCGCTGGAAGAAAACAGGAAAGATCAGAACTGCCATAACTTCTCCAAATGAGCTCCGAATTGAGCCAACTCAATCTTGTTGGATTCAAGACGACAAGAGATGGTATAGGGATGTGAGACCACTATGAATGAAGAACCGACAAAAACTCCCAACATCGAAAACATCATAGAAGATACATATGGACTCTATTTTTGATGAACTCGAGCTTGTCATGAAGATGACCATAAGCACTATAGCTCACAAATAGAAACACCAAACATGAACCAAGAAATATGATGCAAGGATGCAAATGCTTTGAGCTCTCAACGAACGATACGATCAAGATACTCACTTGAGAGCCCCCCTTTACAGTACGACAATCTATCCTAAAATAGAAAAACCTATCAAGGGCAAACCTATACCTTGCACATAGTCCACTTGAGCTAGATGATGATGATCTTGACTTCCTCAAGATAGACCACCTTTCTTGATTGCGTTGGCTTGATGAAGACTACTTGATTGCTCCTTCATACTCGCTATGGGTGAGCCACTCTTCAGCACATCTTCACAAGTCCATTGCCACCACAATGGACAGCAGACTTAAAGCATGATATCTTTGTGATGCTCCACTTGAACTTGCACACTGAAATCTTGATGACGATCACCACTTGATGTAATCCTTCATGGGTTGAATGGGATCTTCCTCTTGACGCAAACCCATGGAAACACACCTAACCCCACATAGAACTCTCACGAAGACCATGGGTTAGTACACAAAAGTGCAATGGACAATGCTTACCATACCATGGGATCACTTGGTCCCGCTCGGTACATCTTGTACACTTTGTGTGTTGATCAACTTGATTTACTCTTTGACTTAGTCCATATCAACCTTGTGTCCTTTTGACCATTCTTTGGATAATACCCTGAATACCACATTGGTCATCATATAAACTCCTTGAAACCAACAGACTAACTTCAAGAAGTGCCTATGGACAAATCCTACAAATATAACTTAAGGTAACCATCAGTCCATAGGGATTGTCATCAATTACCAAAACCACATATGGAGAAATATGCTCCAACGACCTCTCTGATTGATACGACCAGTTCGCCTAGATTCGTACCTCGGACAGGTGAAGCTGAAAGATAGCGTTGTTAATATACAACTTGGTCGGCAGCGAACGGGGTCAAACGATTAGCAGTACTCGCCATTGCACACCCGATTCAATCGAAAAAACATATTAAACACCTACATACAATGTAGCAGCCCAAAAAAAGGAACCCATAAAGGAACTGTTTTTTCTGGAAGATGTTTCTTGGACTTCATCGTGATATAACATAATCCCCTCATACCGTCTTTGTCTGTTCGTACCATATGGACGGATTGCCCTGTTCTTGAAAATTGATCCCCAATATCATCGGGTACAAAGTACAAAACACTCATGGGTTCTTTACAACACACGAGGTAGAAGCTGATGGCCGGTTATGACAAATGTTACAAATTTGATGGGAAGTGTATTGGCACACAAAATATAAAAATTACACATGGTTACACCCTTGGTTGGTCAAGATAATTTATTATAGTGTCCAAAGTGCAGTCTTCTTGTGATAGGCGGGAAGCTGGCATCACTTGGTCGTACACCAGATGTAGAGGAATAACCGCGCCATCAGGGCCTGCTGGACCAACTTGGGCCATGTGTTCGGGATCAAGACGGGTGAAGCGGGTCTTCACCATGGCCCATGCTTCCCGATCTCCTTCTCGACAGGGTGAAATCTTCCACAGCTTGAAATGGCTCTCGGCTCTTTTGAAGAGTTCGGACAGTTCAGCCATCCCTTGTTGCGGAGTCTGGTCCGGCCATAGAGCTTGGATCATATTCCGCATAGCTTTTCGAGCCCGCTTGTGAACAGCAGAAAGCTCTTGTAGCATATTATCCCCAAAGGAATCAACTTCTATCATGGGACGCCCGATCAAGAGACCTTTTAAGGCAAAATAAACAACATAAGTCTTTTAGTATACCATCATCTAGCGATTTATCAAACAAACAGGTTAGGGATTTTTTACTTACAAAATAAACCGCTCTTTAAGTGTTGCTTCTCTTCATTGCTCTGTGCCAGTTGAGCATTTAATGCTTCAATCTCCTTGGCCTTATTTTTCTTCTCCTCCCTGAGTTGGTTGTTTTCTTCGTGACATCTTGTTAATACACGATGATCGGCTTCAAGCTGGGATTCAACGTACCTTTGAGAATCACGAGCTGAGTCTAGATGCCTCTGCATATGGTTTATGGATTCGCCTGCTATATCAAAAGAAATCCTCTGAAGCGTAATTGGTCTTATGCAATTCACCACATCATCAACCAAATTACCCTTACCATGAGCTTCCCTGGTAAACTTCTTTACATCCTCGAGCTCTGCACTACTAGCTTGAAGTTTGGTTTGCATTCACTACATACCTTTAGACAATTTGTTATTTTCCTGCTTTAAAGCCTAGAAAAACAAAATCAACGGTCAGGTCGAGCCTTAACTCGGCCGTTCCGACCAAATTAAGGCTCGAGGGCTACTAGACCTGATCTTCGGTTCAAATTACCAAAGGAGCGATAAAATACCTGTAGTTGAGCCGACATCTGCAAAGCTACTTCTTTGAGGTTGTTCCGTGCAGCGCCAATATAGGCATCTGCCGAATTCAGAGCATTAAACTGCTACTTGGAGAAGATAGGGTGTCGTGATGACTCCTTGCGATGTCGATGATACATAGCACTGTCGATTTCAGAGTTCGTCCCCGAAACATCGTCGGCGGGACTGGGTGCCGGACAAGTGTTCGGAGCCCCCGTGTTGGCCGAATATTGTAGGTTTGGCTTGCTTTCCAATTCTTTGGCCCCATTTCCAGGCGAGGAGGTACACGCTCATTTTCTATAATTATCGGCTTAAGGGATTATAAGTACACCAAGGAAGCTACCATTATTGTAAAAACAAAAGAGATTGAAGGGACGGACGCAGTATTGCTTGCCACCTCCTGTGCGGGAACTTGTTCCTCAGTCAATGCAACCCCGGCCAGAGGAATGCGGGATGTTTTTCGGCGCATGCTCCAACGACGTTTTGGATCAGTTCTGCAACGAGTGGCCACCTTTCGCTTGTTTGCCGAAGCTCGAAGATACCTTGGGTTATCGGCCAGAAGGGCCACTACCTGTCCGTCGAGACTCTCCTGATAAAACACCCCATCTTCAAAGATAATGGAGATTTCCGGATCTATGTGGAATCGAGGGTCATCGTCCCGAGCATAGTTCTCGGGCTGGGGAGCGGGGCATCTAACTGTTTCAATCCAGCGCCTCCAATCTTGTGAGCAAAGGATCAAGAGGTTTGCGTTTATCGGTAACATGATCGAGCAAGATAGTTATATATATGTCTGTACTTACCCACAATATGGGGTTGTACGACACGAAGCCTTCCTGGAAGGCGAGACGGGCGAAGTCTTCCTTTCCCCCCTTGAAAAAATCAGCTAGAATGGCTGCTAAATCGTCATGGGTGTCCGGTCCTTGCCGCTTGCAACGCGTCGAGTCATTTGTCCCGCCGTAATCCCATAAAGGATATATCCGCTGCTGGAGCAGTTGAACGCACCTGGTGATTACGATGGACATCACTTGTACGATGGTCAGACCAATGTGAGCCATCATTTTTACCTTGGCAGCTAGGCGCCTCACTTCCAGGCTCTCTTCTTCAGACTTACTCTTCGAACGCCAGCTGAATCGCTTCTTCAAAAGAGTCGTTGAGTACTCGGGAAGGCCTCATCGAACCTGCTCGAATAGAGGGACGCCGTCGATGTAGAATCACTCCGAAGACCATTCATTGGTTTCTTCATTTGGTGTACCGACTGGATATCTGGTGGCAGCTATACGCCACACCTCGGCCCGGCCTACTTCCCGGATGGAGGTTCCATCAGTCCGGGGAACAATGCAGAAGTACTTTCTCCATAAATCAAAATGAGGTTCGGAACCTAGGAACATCTCACATAGGGCTAAGAATCCTGAGATGTGTAGGATGGAACCCGGGGATAGATTGTGAAGCTGCAACCCGTAAAACTCCAATAGACCTCTCAGAAAAGGATGGATGGGAAATCCGAGCCCGCGCAGTAGGAAGGAAGTAAAGCAGACCCTTTCGCCTTTTTGCGGAGTGGGGGGCTTTTGTGCGAGGGCCTCGCCGTTGTAAGCGGTTATGCCGGCACGCGTGGGTGCAAGATTAGAAGAGGGGAGGTACCCTTGGACTTCAAGGTACCGCAATCGAAGCTGGGAGACGGAGAAACTGCCCGAGTCGCCCGGTTGAGGGCCAAAGGGACGAGAGGAGGAACTCGCCATGGAGCTAAGTGCAAGGATTCTAGGGTTTCCTTGGCCGTGCTTGTGGGCGAAGGAATGGTGATATGGCCTTGGACCTCGGCCCCTACTTATTTATTAAGGAAGGTTACCCCCCACACACGTTTGTAAGAGACGGTTCCGCTGAATCACTGGGACGCGTGCCAACTTTAAGGTACGCGGTACTCAACAGATTATTAAACTTGAAGGGCATGATTGAAAGTTATGGGTCACGCGACGCTTCAATATTTGTGAATTTGATGAAGACTAGTTCGTCATGTTGCAAATCGGATGAGGAACTCGCCTTTCAAGCCTAGTACCGGATATGTGAAAGTTGCCGAAGACTATACACAGGCGTGGAAGCCTAGTTCGAGGGCTACTGAAGGAGTTCTGGATTAAGGGGTCCTCGAGGCGCCAGCCCATGGACCGGATCATCACAGTCCGGATAGTGGATGACTTCGTATGAAAGAAGGAAGGCACCAGGGATTGGTGTGTACTCCAAGCTTAGAAGGACTAGGTCGGCTCATCTGTTCCCGTTTATAGTCAATATCTTGTAAACCCCAGGGTCCATGGTGTTTATATAAACCAGAGACCACTATCCGTGTAGAGGAGGCTGAATCATCTAGGGTTTAGCATATACGATCTCGATGTATATCTACTCTGTAATCATCCTCATCAATACAATCAAGTAGGACATAGGGTATTACCTCCATAGGAGGGCCCGAACCTGGGTAAATCGGTGTCTCCCCCCTCTTCCTGCAACCCATCTATCCAAGGTCCATAGTTCGGGACCCCCTACCCGAGATCTGCCGGTTTTGACACCTACAAGGGGTGAGGGGCTTTTATACCCCTAGGGCTGGTTGGGCCGATCGGGGGGTTGGGCCGAGGCCCCTCGGGGGGGAGGGGCTGGGCCGACGAGCTGGGCCGAGGCCCCGGGGGATTTTATTCTATTTTTTTTTAGTTTTTATTTATTTTAGCACTAAAGGACTTTTATAAAATTAGGGGATATGGTCCAATATTTCCATTGAATTATTTAGCATTGCTACAAAAAATTGAGGGCCATTGTAATAAGTTTTGAATTTTTCATATAGCAAAAGGCATTTAAAAAAAATATTGTTGTCCTAGTTTTAATTATTTTCTGCAGTTATACACTTTATAAAATGTTGGTTACTCCACCATAATTAACTATGGGTTATTTGCAATATTAGGAACATTTTGTTTTTATGTTTTAAAATAATAATAATTTGACTTTAATTTAAATTTGAAATTTGGCTTTGATTTTATTAAGTGACAATTAGCTTAGTTAAACTTGATGACATGTCATCATTAGTGTGTGCTTATTGTAGCTTAACTACGGGGGTGTCACAAGGGAGCTCCTCACGTATGGGGCGTGCACGCTAGTGAGAGGGAAGAGGAAGATAGGGGCGCGGGTGGGTTGCGACCGTTGGTCGGACTGCTAGGTTAGGTGGGCTGAGGTTAGGTTTTAGATTTCTTTTCTTTTTTCTTTTTAGTTTTTTATTTGTGTTTTCTCTTTTCTTATTTTGTTTTCTTTCCAAATTCAAATCTGTTTTGAATTTGATTTTTCTTTCAACATAGGACATGTTTGAAATTCTAATTGGAACATTTAGAAATGCTTGAAGATTTCTTTTGGGTAAATTGGAAAATTATTTTCTGCACTTATATTTCCTATTTGAATTTGAATTTGGTTTCAAAACCAAATTTATTTCAAATCCATTATGGAAAATAGCCAGAGGCTCTAGGTCTTCATTTGGTCTTAAGTAATATCATTTCGTGCCAAAGTAATTGCAAAGCCAAATTTAAATAATCCCCTATTGACTTAAAATTTGTTTTTCTTAATTAAACTAATCCAATTTCCTCTAGGGGAATTATTTAATTGGCTTGGATAATAATAGGACTTATTCCAAATGTTTTTTCCCAACAACATTTCAAAAGGGTTTGGTTCCAACTATGGCTAGCTAAGTTCCTACTGGTTGCCTTAGGGTTTCAACCCTTATGATTGAACAATCAAACAATTCTAGCTAACAAGCCATCAAACAAGGGGTTTTTTTGGAAAAAATATTTCTGTTTGAAAAAATTAACATACCAGTTTTGAAAAAAAAATCTAGGATGTGACAGGTTGGGGTTGTTAACGGGCATCGGATCCGGAATCGACACATGATAGCTTAACGACAATCCGTTACGGTGGCTGCCACGTGTCACTTACCCTTGACAAAATTTCAATGGTGTGCCATTTATCATCATGGAAGTGGACACTTTCATGATGATAATTTGGGTGTTGTTGTTAGGGAACGTCGCATGGGAAACAAAAAAATTCCTACGTGCACGAAGACCTATCATGGTGATGTCCATCTACGAGAGGAGATTTGGATCTACATACCCTTGTAGATCGCATAGCAGGAAGCGTTAAGAAACGCGGTTGATGTAGTGGAACGTCCTCACGTCCCTCGATCCGCCCCGCGAACCATCCGAGGAGCCATCCTACGATCCGTCCCACGACCCGCTCCGATCTAGTGCCGAACGGACGGCACCTCCGTGTTCAGCACACGTACAGCTCGACGATGATCTCGACATTCTTGATCCAGCAAGCAAGACAGAGAAGTAGATGAGTTCTCCGGCAATGTGACGGCGCTCCGGTGGTGGTGAAGGATCTACTCCTGCAGGGCTCCGCCCGAGCTCCGCATAAATACGATCTAGAGGAAAAAACCATGGTGTTTGTGGTCGGGCTGCCGTGGCAAAAGTTGTCTCAAATCAGCCCTAGAACTCCACTATATATAGGAGGAGGGGAGGGGAGGCTTGCCTTGGGGTCCAAGACCCCAAGGGTCCGCCGTCCAAGGAGGTGGAGGAGTCCACCTCCAATCCTAGTCCAACTAGGATTGGAAGGTGGAGTCCTTCCCTTCCTTCCCACCTTTTTTTTCTTTTTCTCTTTGATTTTCTATCTCCTGCGCATAGGGCCCTTTTGAGATGTCCCACCAGCCCACCAAGGGCTGGTGCAGCACCCCTAAGGCCTATGGGCTTCCCCGGGTGGGCTGGCCCCTCCCGGTGAACACCCGGAACCCATTCCTCACTCTCGGTAATGTCCGAAAACCTTCCAGTAATCAAATGAGGTCATCCTATATATCAATCTTCGTCTCCGGATCATTCCGGAAAACCTCGTGACATCCGTGACTCCTAACAACATTCGGTAACCACACATATAACTCAACTATACTAAAACATTGCCAAACCTTAAGTGTGCAGACCTTGCGGGTTCGAGAACTATGTAGACATGCCCCGAGGTACTCCTCCGTCAATATCCAATAGCGGGACCTGGATGCCTGATACGTCTCCATCATATCTACTTTTCCAAACTCTTTTGCCCTTGTTTTGGACTCTAATTTGCATGTTCTGAATGGAACTAACCTGGACTGACGTTGTTTTCAGCAGAATTGCCTTGGTGTTATTTTTGTGCAGAAATCAAAGTTCTCAGAATGTCTTGAAAATTTACGGGGAAATTTTTTTGAAAATATGAAAAATACCTGCGCAAACATCCACCTAAGGGGGTGGGCCAGTGGGCCACAAGCCTTGCCACCACCCACCCCTGGTGGCGGTGGGCAAGCTTGTGGGGCCCACGTGGCTCTGCCGCCCCCAATCTCAGCTCTATAAGTTCACTTTCGTCCCAGAAAAAATCAAGGGAGAAGATTTCGTCGCGTTTGCGATATGGAGGCGCCGCCACAACCTGTTCTTCATCTGGAGGGCAGATCTGGAGTCCGTTTTGGGCTCCGCAGAGGGGAAATCGTCGCCATCGAAATCATCAACCTTCTTCCCTCTCCAATTCCATGAAGCTCTTCGTCGTTCGTGAGAAATCTATTCATAGGCTCGTTGGGCGGTGATGAGTAGGATGAGATCTATCATGTAATCGAGTTAGTTTTGATGGGGATTGATCCCTAGTATCCACTATGTTCTGGGATTGATGTTGCTACTACTTTGCCATGCTTCATGTTTGTCACTAGGGCCCGAGTGCCATGATTTCAGATCTGAAATTATTATGTTGTCACCAATATATGTGTGTTTTAGATCCGATCTTGCGAGTTGTAGTTACCTACTATGTGTTATGATCCGGCAACCCGAGAGTGACAATAACTGGAACCACTCCCAGTGATGACCATAGTTTGAGGTGTTCATGTGTTCACCAAGTGCTAATGCGTTGCTTCCGTTCTTTATTAAAAGGAGAACCTTAATAGCCCATAGTTTCCTTTTGGACCCCGCTGCCACGGGAGGAATGGACAATAGATGTCATGCAAGTTCTTTTCCCTAAGCACGTATGACGAAACGCGGAATGCATGCCTACTTCACATTGACGAACGGGAGCTAGACACATATCTCTCCGTGTTATAACTGTTGCATGATGAATATCATCCAAATAAATTACCGACCCATTGCCTACGAGTTTGTCCTACTGCTATTGTTACTTGTCTTGCTCTGCTGCTACTGTTGTTACTTGTCTTGCTCTGTTGCTACTGTTGCTACTACTGCCGCTTGCTAGTGTTGCTACTTGCTACTACTGTCACTACTGTTGTTCCTTGCCACAGCTATTACTTGTTACACTGCTGCTACCTGCTACAATCTTGATTCGCTGGTCGTTGACAGGAACAGACAATTTCCGTCAACGAGGCAACTTGGCGCCATTGATACAATCGTTAGGAATAGTCTGTCGTCAACAGATCATTTCTGACACCGTTGCTATTATACTACTTTGTTGTTACTACTTTGCTTGCAGATACTAATCTTTCAGGTGTGGTTAAATCTGACACATTCAGCTGCTAATACTTGAGAGTATCCTCTCACCTCCTATAGGCGATCAACAAATTTGGGTTGAATACTCTACCCTCGAAAACTGCTGCGAACCCACGCGATGGTGGGCCATCAACAACATTCTTCTAGTTTCGTTGCCGGAGAGTGCTAGCAGCATTCTGCTGGTGCCATTGGAGGGGAAGGTCTGTTGTCACAGAATCAGCATTCGTCCAGCTATTGCCAGAGAGTGCCAGTCAGCATTTTTCTGGCGCTGTTGCCGGGGAGGTATTGCTATATTCTCTGAGTCACTTGGGATTTATATCTGTTGATCACTATGAAGAATCTGAAGGATCCGAAAACCAAGTCTTGCCCTCAACTACGAGGGGAGGTAACGAACTGCCATCTAGCTCTGCACTTGATTCACCTTCAGTTATGAGTAAGTTTGCGACACCACCTCCTGCTAGAAATCTTGATATGTCGCCTATGCTTGATGATGCTTATGATGCTACTGCTAGAGATGCTATGCCTGATGATACTATGCTTGATACTGCTAGAGATGCTATGCTTGATACTGCTTTGCCTGATACTGCTAGAGATGTTATGCCTGATGATACTATGCTTGATACTGCTAGAGATGCTATGCTTGATACTGCTTTTCCTGATGATGCTAGAGATGCTATTTTGCCTGATGATGTTATGCTTGATACTACTAGAGATACTACTTTGCCTCATGTTCCACTAGGGGTATTCCTTGATGCTCATATTAGTAGAGTTATTGTCAATGCTCGTGATGCTTCTGAAACTGCCGATACTATTGAGATAGAACCTGCTTTTGCTCCTACTAGATCTAGCTCTCCTAGATATGAATTGCCTGATATACCTGAGGGTTACGTTATGGAGGGAGAGATGGCTGAGGATTTTCTTGTGTGTAAGGATGCATATGACGCTGAGAAATTACTTCTCAAGTGAAAGGAAAAATCTCTGAAAGCTAGGATGAAATACGACCCGAAGTTTGCCACTTCACCTATCTTTATCACCGATAAGGATTATGAATTCTCTGTCGACCCTGAGATAATCTCTCTAGTCGAATCTGATCCTTTTCACGGTTATGAGTCTCAGACGGTCGTAGCCCATCTTGCTAAATGATACGTCCATTTTGCATCATGCTTTCATGTTGATATTTATTGCTTTTTGGGCTGTTATATTACTTGTGGTATCATATTTATGCCTTTTCTCTCTTATTTTGCAAGGTTTATTTGAAGAGGGAGAATTCAGGCAGCTGGAATTCTGGACTTGAAAATGAGCAAATCCTAGTCCACTATTCTGCACATCTCCAAATGCCGTGAAAAGTTACGTGGATTTTCTTGGGATTATATAAAAAATATTGGGCAAAAGAAGTACCGGAGAGGGGCTGCCAGGGCGCCACAAGCCCTGCCACCGCCACCACCCCCCTGGTGGCGGAGTGAGGGCTTGTGGGCTCCCTGACGGCCCACTAGCCCCCCTCTTTTGCTATATGAAGGGTCTTGGTCTAGAGAAAATCAGATGGGACCTTATTCGTAGTTTCGCCGCCGCCACGAGGCGGAACTTGAGCAGATCCAATCTAGAGCTCCGGCACGACGATCTTGCCGGGGAAACTTCCCTCCCGGAGGGGGAAATCGTCGCCATCGTCATCACCAACACTCCTCTCGTCGGAGGGGAGGCATCTTCATCAACATCTTCATCGGCACCATCTCCTCTCCAATCCCTAGTTCATCTCTTGTAACCAATCTTCGTCTCGCAACTCCGATTGGTACTTGTAAGGTTGCTAGTAGTGTTGATTACTCTTTGTAGTTGATGCTAGTTGGATTACTTGGTGGAAGAGTTTATGTTCAGATCCTTGATGCTATTCATTACACCTCTGATCATGATTATGATTATGTTTGTGAGTAGTTACTTTTGTTCCTGAGGACATGGGATAAGTCATGCTGATAATAGTCATGTGAATTTGATATTCGTTTGGTATTTTGATATGATGTATGTTGTTTTTCCTCTAGTGGTGTTATGTGAACGTCGACTACATAACACTTCACCATACTTGGGCCTAGAGGAAGGCATTGGGAAGTAGTAAGTAGATGATGGGTTGCTGGAGTGACAGAAGCTTAAACCCCAGACTATGCGTTGCTTCGTGAGGGGCTGATTTGGATCCACTAGTTTAATGTTATGGTTAGACGTTGTCTTAATTCTTCTTTTGTAGTTGCGGATGCTTGCGAGAGAGGTTAATCATAAGTGGGATGCTTGTCCAAGTAAGGGCAGTACCCAAGCGCCGGTCCACCCACATATCAAACTATCAAAGTAACGAACGTGAATCATATGAACATGATGAAACTAGCATGACAGAAACTCCCGTGTGTCCTCGGGAGCGTTTTTCCTCCTATAAGACTTTGTTCAGGCTTGTCTCTTTCTACAAAAGGGATTGGGCCACTTGCTGCACCATTGCTACTACTTGTTACTTGTTACTTTTTGCTTGCTACGTTTCACCTCGCTACACAATCACTTGTTACCGCTACTTTCAGTGCTTGCAGTTATTACCTTGCTGAATTCCGTTTATCAGAGCCTTCTGCTCCTCGTTGGGTTCGACACTCTTACTTATCGAAAGGGCTACGATTGATCCCCTATACTTGTGGGTCATCAAGACTCTTTTCTGGCGCCGTTGCCGGGGAGTGAAGTGCCTTTGGTAAGTGGAAATTGGTAAGGAAACATTTATATACTGTGCTGAAATTTATTGTCACTTGTCACTATGGAAACTGTTCCTTTGAGGAGTTTGTTCGGGGTATGTTCACCATGAACGGAAGCACGAGGAGTTGTTCCTCAACCTGAGGTACCTACTGAAAATATCTTTTATGAAATTCCTTCAGGTATGCTTGAGAAACTGCTCGCTAATCCTTTTACACGAGATGGATCTTCACATCCAGACTTGCATCTAATCTATGTAGATGAAGTTTGTGGTTTATTTAAGCTTGCAGGTTTGCCCGAGGATGAGGTAAAGAAGAAAGTATTTCCTTTATCTTTGAAGGATAATGTGTTGACATGGTATAGGCTATGTGATGATACTGGATCATGGGGCTACAATCGGTTGAAATTGGAATTTCATCAAAAGTTCTATCCTATGAATTTAGTACATCGTAATCGGAACTTTATTTATAACTTTTGGCCTCATGACAGGGAAAGCATAGCTCAAGCTTGAGGGAGGCTTAAATCAATGTTATATTCATGCCCCAATCATGAGCTCTCAAGAGAAATCATCACTCAAAAATTTTATGCTCGGCTTTCTCATGAAGATCGTACCATGCTTGACACTTCTTGTATCGGTTCTTTTATGAAGAAGGATATTGATCACAAGTGGAATTTATTGGATTGAATCAAACGCAACTCTGAAGATTGGGAGCTGGAGGAAGGTAAGGAGTCAGGTATGAATTTCCAGTTTCATTGTGTTAAATCTTTTGTTGAGACAAACACTTCTAGAGATTTTAGCGCTAAGTATGGACTTGACTCTGAGATAGTAGCTTCTCTATGTGAATCTTTTGCTGCTCATGTTGATCTTCCCAAAGAGAAGTGGTTTAAGTATCATCCTCCTGTAGAAAGCAACATAGCCAAAACCAATCTAGTTGAGGAGAAAGTCATTGCTTTTAGTGCTCCTGTTGTTCCTTGTGCTTACACTGAGAAACCGCCATACCCTGCTAGGATAAAGGACTATTCTAAAGCTCCAACTGTGATACGTAGGGGTTACATTAGACCACTTGCACCCCCTGAGGAGATTAGAGTTGAACCTAGTGTTGCTATTATCAAAGATCTCTTAGCCAAAGACATAGATGGGCATGTTATCAAATTCTGTGAGGACTCCGCTAGAATTGCTAAACCTCACGCGAAAGACAAACACAAACCGGTAGTTGGCCTGCCCGTTGTTTCTGTCAAGATAGGAGATCACTGTTACCATGGTTTATGTGATATGGGAGCTAGTGCAATACCCCGTTCTCTATATGATGAAATCAAAGATGAGATTGCACCTGCTGAGTTAAAACCCATTGATGTCACTATTACGCTAGCTAATAGAGACACTATCTGCCCTCTGGGAATTGTGAGAGACGTAGAAGTCACGTGTGGTAAGACGAAGTATCCTACTGATTTCCTCGTCCTTGGTACTGCACAAGATAGCTTTTGTCCCATCATATTTGGTAGACCCTTTCTCAACACTGTCAATGCTCACATTGATTGCATTAAGCAGACTGTCATAGTTAGTTTCGAGGGTGTGTCTCGTGAATTTAACTTCTCCAAGTTTGGAAGACACCCCATGAAAGAGAGTCGTCTGGTAGGGATGAAATAATTGATCTTGCCTCTATTGTCGTACCTCCTACAGATCCTTTAGAGCAATATCTTCTTGAGCATGAAAATGATATGCATATGGAGGAGAGAGATGAGATAGATAAAATTGTCTTAGAACAATATCCTATTCTCAAGAATAATCTGCGTGTTGAACTGCTTGGGGATCCTCCCCCACCAAAGGGTGATCCTGTGTTCGAGCTTAAACAGTTGCCTGATACTCTTAAGTATGCCTGATCTTGATGAGAAGGAGATATATCCTGTTATTATTAGTGCTCTCCTCTTAGAGCACGAAGAGAAGAAGTTACTAAAAACTCTGAGGAAGCACCGTGCTGCTATTGGATATACTCTTGATGATCTTAAGGTTATTAGTCCTACTCTATGTCAGCACAAGATTAAAACCGATCCTGACTTCAAACCAGTTGCTGATCATCAAAGGAGATTAAATCCTAAGATGAAAAAGCTCGTTAGAAAAGAAATATTAAAGTTTCTGGAAGCAGGAATCATTTATCATGTTGCTCATAGTGATTGGGTAAGTCCAGTACATTGCGTACCTAAGAAGCGAGGTATCACCGTCGTTCCTAATGATAAGGATGAACTAATCCCACAAAGGATTATTACCGGCTATAGGATGGTGATAGACTTCCGAAAACTAAACAAGGCAACCAGGAAAGATCATTATCCTTTGTCGTTCATCAACCAAATGCTAGAAAGGCTATCAAAACACACACACTTCTGCTTTCTAGATGGTTATTCAGGTTTCTCGCAAATACTTGTTGCACAATCTGATCAGGGGAAAACCACTTTCACTTGCCCCTTCGGTACCTTTGCTTATAGACGTATGCCTTTTGGCTTATGCAATGCACCTGCCACCTTCCAAAGATGTATGATGGCTATATTCTCTGACTTTTGTGAAAAGATTGTTGAGGTTTTCATGGATGACTTCTCCGTTTACGGGTCTTCCTTTGATGATTGCCTCAGCAACCTTGATCGAGTCTTACAGAGATGCGAAGATACCAACCTCGTCTTGAATTGGGAGAAGTGCTACTTTATGGTTAACGAAGGTATAGTCTTAGGACACAAAATCTCTGAAAGAGGCATTGAAGTTGATAAGTCTAAGGTTGATGCAATTGATAAAATGCCTTGCCCCACAGATATCAGAGGCATACGAAGTTTCCTAGGTCATGTTGGTTTCTACAGAAGGTTCATTAAAGACTTCTCTAAGATTTCTAGGCCTCTTACCAACCTCTTGCAGAAGGATGTTCCTTTTGTTTTTGATGAGGATTGTGAGGAAGCCTTCGAAATACTTAAGAAGGCTTTGGTAACCGCAGCTATTGTTCAACCACCTGACTGGAACTTGCCCTTTGAAATCATGTGCGACGCTAGTGATTATGCTGTTTGTGTTGTTCTAGGACAAAGAGTTGACAAGAAGTTGAATGTTATTCACTATGCTAGTAAAACTCTAGACACTGCCCAAAGAAACTATGCCACTACGGAGAAGGAATTTTTAGCAGTCGTGTTTGCATGTGAAAAGTTCAGATCTTATATAGTTGACTCCAAAGTCACTATTCACTCTGATCATGCTGCTATTAAGTACCTTATGGAGAAGAAGGACGCTAAGCCTAGGCTGATCAGATGGGTTCTCCTGCTACAGGAATTTGATTTGCACGTCGTTGACCGAAAGGGTGCTGATAACCCTGTAGCAGATAATTTGTCTAGGCTAGAGAATGTCCTTGATGACCCACTACCTATTGATGACAGCTTTCCTGATGAGCAATTGAATGTCATCCGCACTTCACATAGTGCACCGTGGTATGCCGATTATGCAAACTATATCGTAGCCAAATACATACCACCCAGTTTCACCTATCAGCAAAAGAAGAAATTCTTCTTTGATTTGAGACACTACTTTTGGGATGATCCTCACCTTTATAAGGAAGGAGTATATGGTGTTATTAGACGTTGTGTGCCTGAACATGAACAGGGACAGATCTTGCAAAAGTGTCATTCCGAAGCCTACGGAGGATACCATGCTGGAGATAGAACTGCCCATAAGGTATTGCAATCAGGTTTCTATTGGCCCACTCTCTTCAAGGATGCTCGTAAGTTTGTCTTGTCTTGTGACGAATGCCAAAGAATAGGGAACATCAGTAAGCGTCAGGAAATGCCTATGAACTATTCACTTGTCATTGAACCATTTGATGTCTGGGGCTTTGATTATATGGGACCCTTCCCGAGTTCCAATGGGTACACTCACATCTTAGTTGCTGTGGATTACGTTACTAAGTGGGTAGAAGCTATCCCCACTAAAAATGCTGATCACCACACCTCTATTGAGATGCTTAAAGAAGTCATATTCCCAAGATTTGGAGTCCCTAGATACTTGATGACTGATGGCGGTTCACACTTCATTCATGCTATTCTCCGCAAGATTCTAGCTAAGTATGATGTCAACCATAGAGTTGCATCTCCTTATCATCCTCAGTCTAGTGTTCAAGTGGAGTTGAGTAATAGGGAGATCAAGTTGATCTTACAAAAGACCGTCAATAGATCTCGAAAGAACTGGTCTAGCAAACTTGACGATGCACTATGGGCTTATAGGACTGCTTATAAGAATCCCATGGGCATGGCACCGTATAAAATGGTTTACGGTAAGGCATGTCATTTACCTCTTGAGCTGGAACACAAAGCTTATTGGGCAATCAAAGAGCTCAACTTTGATTTCAAACTTGTCGGTGAGAAGCGGTTGTTTGATATCAGCTCGTTAGATGAATGGAGAGCCCAGGCATATGAGAATGCCAGGTTGTTCAAGGAAAAGGTTAAGAGATGGCACGACAAACGAATACAAAAATGAGAGTTCAATGTAGGTGATTATGTCCTGCTATACAATTCTCGTTTGAGATTCTTTGCAGGCAAGCTTCTCTCTAAATGGGAAGGTCCCTATGTTATCGAGGAAGTATATCGTTCCGGTGCCATCAAAATCAATAACATGGAAGGAAATTTTCCTAGAGTGGTAAATGGGCAAAGAATCAAGCATTACATCTCTGGTACTCCCATAAATGTTGAGACCAATATCATCAATGTCATAACTCCAGAGGAGTACATAAGGGATGTTTATCAGCTTGTTTCAGACCCTGAAAACGAAGAGGTATCTATTTCGGTAAGAAATTGGACTCCAATGCTTTTCCAATTGGAAATTTCTTCCGTTTTGGAATTTTTGGAAAATTAGAAAAATAAAAAGCAGTCCGGAGAGCGAACGAGGCGGCCACAAGCCCTGCCACCGCCCCCTACCCCCCTGGTGGCGGAGGGCAAGCTTGTGGGCACCTCGTGTGCCTCCCGGACTCCGTTTTCTTGCGGAGGACTCCTTCTGGCCTAGAAAAAATCAATATATACTCGCCCAAAGGTTTTGATCTCTGTATCGCGTAGTTTTCCTTTGTTTTCGTTTCGAGCCTGTTTCTGTGATAGATCTAGATCATCATGACTTCCCCAAACGCTCCTAAGGACAAGATCTTCGAGAAGGTCATCAATCCCTACCTCACGGAAGTGCTGAAACACCCTCAATCTATCAAGATGAGCGAGGGGATGTTGCACATCCGTGATGTTGAGGGGCTTAAGAAGACCAGAAGCGTGGAGACGAGGCTCGAAGAAATGGAGCAACAAGTCTTCAAGTGCCAGGGGTTGGTGGAGCGTGGACTCAATGCCAACCACATGATGATCACGGAGTTCACTAGCAATCACAAGATGAATTCCATTGACATTGGGAAACACCTCTCGAGGCTCTATGACAGGGTTGATCAACTTCAGGGCCAGATCTATGACCTGCAGAACCAAAACTGTGAGTATGAGTACAGATTTAAATCAATAAGGTTGGCTGCAGATTTGAGGATTCCGGCGACTCGTTCATCCTGCCATGATGGAGCACCTATGCCTTGGAAGATGGAGGATCAGACTACTCCAACAACTCCACCACCATCACCACCGAAGGAAGACAACTAAGCATTGGTATGGGCAATCCCCTTGGCTTCTGCCAAGCTTGGGGGAGTTTCCCCGGTATTGTATCACCTTTATATCTTTTGCTTTTACCTTTGTTTTAGTTCTTTCCTTTTCAGTTTTTATTTCTTCTCTTAGAGGAATAAGTCTTTAGTTTTAAGTTTGAGTCTTTTGCTTTTGCCTCTCCCCCGATGTATTCGAGCTTACGAGCTATATAATAAAGAGTGTCTTAGTCAAGGGTTTTGCTTTGTGCCATGATCAAAAGTATGAAAAGAACGATAGCATGAAATATCAAGAGACGATCTTATGGAAAGTGATAACTTCACTTATGACACATATGATGATTGAAACTTGTTGAGAATAAATCAACATAGACCTCAGTCATTGTTGCAATTAATAAGAAGTAATAAGGAAAGAGAGGTTCACATACAAATATATCATCTTAGACACTTTTTACAATTGTGAGCACTCACCAAACTATTACATGCTTAGGAGTATATGTTGGACAAGGAAGACAACATAATGAATTGTGTTTTCTTGGTTCCAAACAATGTTATATGATTAGAGATCCCTTAGCATGTGACGATTGCTTCCACCTCATATTAGCCAAAAATCCTTCACCAAGTAGAGATACTACTTGTGCATCCATAAACCTCCAACCCAGTTTTGCCATGAGAGTCCACCATACCTACCTATGGACTGAATAAGATCCTTCAAGTAAGTTGTCATCGGTGCAAGCAATAAAAATTGCTCTCTAATATGTATGATCTATTAGTGTGTGGAAAATAATCTTTGTACGAACTTTTGATGAGGAAGACCTAAAAGCGACAGACTGCATAATAAAGTTCTTTATCACAGGAGGCAATATAAAGTGACGTTCCTCCGCACTAAGAGGACACGCATTCAAACCTCAAAAGCGCATGACAACCTCTGCTTTCCTCTGCGAAGGGCCTATCTTGTACCTTTACTTTTTGCCCTTGTAAGAGTCATGGTGATCTTCATCAATTCCCTATTTTTGCCTTTGTCTTGGCTACCGTCACATGCTTGGGAAAGATCTATATTCATATATCAACTTGGAGTTGAGTATTCATGCTTTATTATTGTTGACTTTACCCTTGAGGTAAACCGTTGGGAGGCGAAACTATAAGCCCCTATCTTCCTCTATGTCCAGCTGAAACTTTGACACCATGCGTACCATGTGAGTTATAACATTTGTGGAAAACAAAAGAGATGATTGAGTATGTGGATTTGCCTTACAAGCTCTTATTTGACTCTTTTTGATGTTATGATAAATTGCAATTGCCTCAATAACTATGGATTATTGTTGGTTACTTCTCGGTAGGGTTTTTGCTTCATACTTTGCTTTGTGAAGGAGTTGTTACTTTCCCATAAGAGTCTTTATGATGTATTGTTGTTCTATGTGTGATCATGATGCCCTCATGTCCGTATTTTGTTCTATCGACACCTTCGTTCCTCAACATGTGGACATGTTTACGGAACTTGGTTTTCGCTTGAGGACAAGCGAGGTCTAAGCTTGGGGGAGTTGATACGTCCATTTTGCATCATGCTTTCATGTTGATATTTATTGCTTTTTGGGCTGTTATATTACTTGTGGTACCATATTTATGCCTTTTCTCTCTTATTTTGCAAGGTTTATTTGAAGAGGGAGAATTCAGGCAGCTGGAATTCTGGACTGGAAAAGGAGCAAATCCTAGTCCACTATTCTGCACATCTCCAAATGCCCTGAAAAGTTACATGGATTTTTTTGGGATTATATAAAATACTAGGCGAAAGAAGTACCGGAGGGGGCTGCTAGGGCGCCACAAGCCCTGCCACCGCCACCACCCCCTGGTGGCGGAGTGGGGCTTTGTGGGCTCCCTGATGGCCCACTAGCCCCCCCTCCTATTTTGCTATATGAAGGGTCTTGGTCCAGAAAAAATCAGACGGGAGCTTTTTCGTGGTTTCGCCGCCGCGACGAGGCGGAACTTGAGCAGATCCAATCTAGAGCTCCGGCAGGACGATCTTGCCGGGGAAACTTCCCTCCCTGAGGGGGAAATCGTCGACATCGTCATCACCAACACTTCTCTCGTCGGAGCGGAGGCATCTTCATCAACATCTTTATCAGCACCATCTCCTCTCCAATCCCTAGTTCATCTCTTGTAACCAATCTTCGTCTCGCAACTCCGATTGGTACTTGTAAGGTTGCTAGTAGTGTTGATTACTCTTTGTAGTTGATGCTAGTTGGATTACTTGGTGGAAGAGTTTATGTTCAGATCCTTGATGCTATTCATTACACCTCTGATCATTATTATGATTATGTTTTGTGAGTAGTTACTTTTGTTCCTGAGGACATGGGATAAGTCATGCTGATAATAGTCATGTGAATTTGATATTCGTTCCGTATTTTGATATGATGTATGCTGTTTTTCCTCTAGTGGTGTTATGTGAACGTCGACTACGTAACACTTCACCATACTTGGGCCTAGAGGAAGGCATTGGGAAGTAGTAAGTAGATGATGGGTTGCTAGAGTGACAGAAGCTTAAACCCCAGTCTATGCGTTGCTTCGTGAGGGGCTGATTTGGATCCACTAGTTTAATGCTATGGTTAGACGTTGTCTTAATTCTTATTTTGTAGTTGTGGATGCTTGCGAGAGAGGTTAATCATAAGTGGGATGCTTGTCCAAGTAAGGGCAGTACCCAAGCGCCGGTCCACCCACATATCAAACTATCAAAGTAACAAACGCGAATCATATGAACATGATGAAACTAGCATGACAGAAATTCCCGTGTGTCCTCGGGAGCGTTTTTCCTCCTATAAGACTTTGTTTAGGCTTGTCTCTTGCTACAAAAGGGATTGTGCCACTTGCTGCACCATTGCTACTACTTGTTACTTTTTGCTTGCTACGTTTCACCTCGCTACACAATCACTTGTTACCGCTACTTTCAGTGCTTGCAGTTATTACCTTGTTGAATTCTGTTTATCAGAGCCTTCTGCTCCTCGTTGTGTTAGACACTCTTACTTATCGAAAGGACTACGATTGATCCCCTATACTTATGGGTCATCACCAAACTACACGATGTAGCCACCCTTTTCACTAATAAGGAGAAGATCCGCCACTACTATATCCTTAAGTTGTTTCTTTTCTCACTAAATGATGACGCTAAAGCCTGGTTCACCTCTCTTGCTCCTGGATGTGTGAGTAGTCCCCAGGATATGGTCTATTACTTCTGTGAGAAATATTTCCCTGCCCATAAGAAGCAAGCTGCCTTGCAGGAAATATACAACTTTGCTAAACGCCAAGAAGAGAGTCTCCCACAAGCTTGGGGGAGGCTCGTCCAGCTACAAAATGCTTTGCCTGATCACCCTCTTAAGAAGAATGAGATACTTGATATCCTCTGTAACGGACTTACCGATGCCTCTAGAGACCACCTAGATAGTTGTGTTAGTTGTGTTTTTAGGGAACGGACTGTAGAACAAGCTAAGACCCTACTGAATAACATCTTGATCAATGATAATGCTTGGACTATTCCTGAACCACCTCCTAAGCCAACTCCGAAGAATAGAGGTATTCTATTCCTCAGTCCCGAAGATATGCAAGAAGCCAAGAAATCTATGCAAGATAAAGGCATTAGATCTGAAGATGTCAAAAATCTACCACCTATCGAAGAGATCCATGGTCTCGATAACCCGATACAGGTAGTAGAAGTGAATTATGTGCGTAGGTTTGATGAGAGTGATATTCCTTTTGATAAACCTGCTAGACTATGCTTTGATGAATTTGACAACTTTGTTGCCAAACAACAGAGTTTCAATGATTATGTTAGCAGACATTTGGAACAAAGTACTCGTATGCTTAGCCATTTAAGTGCTTGTGTAGACAGAAATGTCAATGATCTGAAGCTTCTGAGTAAACATGCCTCTATGATTACTACTCGGGTAGAACAAGTACTTAAAGCTCAGAATGACTTGCTCAATGCATTAGATGACAACTCTGTCAGAGTCATTACTAGAGGAGGCAAAATGACTCACGAACCTTTGTATCCTAAAGGTCATCCTAAGAGAAATGATCAAGATTCTCAAGGAATAAATGTTGATACAACCAGTCATCCTAAGGAGAAGAAGAAGGATGATAGAAACCTACATGCCAGTTCACCAAATACTATCACACCTGAAGAACCTAATGATATTTCTGCGTCTGATGCAGAAACACAATCTGGTGATGAACATGAACCTGGTGACAATATGGACAGTGATGTTCATAATAATGCTCAACCTAGCAATGATGAGGATGTGGAGATTGAACCTACGGTTAATCCTGATAACCCACAACCTAAGAGATACGATAAGAATGACTTCACTGCTAGGAATCATGGTAAAGAAAGGGAGCCATGGGTTCAGAGATCTATGCCCTTTCCTCCTAAGCCATCCAAGAAAAAGGATGATGAGGATTTTGAGCGCTTTGTTGAGATGATAAGACCCATCTTTGTGCAGATGCAGTTAACTGATATGCTCAAGATGTCTCTGTATGCCAAGTACATGAAAGATATCGTGACTAATAAACGGAAGATACCAGATCTTGAGATCTCCACCATGCTTGCCAATTACACTTTCAAAGGTGGAACTCCTAAGAAACTTGGTGATCCCGGAGTGCCCACTATACCTTGTTCCATTAAAGGAAACTACGTAAGAACTGCCTTATGTGACCTTGGAGCTGGTGTTAGTGTTATGTCGCTCTGTCTTTATCATAAACTTGAGTTGGATAAGTTGATACCCACTGAAAATTCTTTGCAAATGGCCAACAAATCAACTGCTTTCCCTATCGGCATTTGCGAGGATGTGTCTGTTGTGGTTGCTAACACCACTATCTTAACAGACTTTGTATCTTGGATATTCCCGAGGACGATGCCATGGCTCTCATCCTCGAAAGACCCTTTTTAAACACTACAGGGGCTGTTATAGATTGCAACAAAGGCAATGTCACTTTCCATGTTAACGGTAATGAGCACACGGTGCACTTCCCGAAGAAACGATATCAAGTACATTGCATCAATGCTATCGAAAAGACTTCATCGATTCTTATTGGGAGCTTTGAATGCCCTATTCCTCGTGTCAAGATGAAGTATGATTTGCTTGTTGGGGAGATACATATCCCTATTGAGGTGACTTAGTGGCTATTCGAAAATTCTCCGTTCTCTCTTGCGATTCGAGAAGGTTTTGTCATGAGGACTTGATCAACCCCATTGACGGATTTCTTTCGATGACCATGAAATGGATGAATCAAAGAGTCACATACCTCTGTTTTGAGCTTTCATTTTCTGTTGCTTAGAAGAAAAATGATAGATTTAGTTTAGCTTTTCCTGTTTTCTGTTTTAGCGTCCCGGAGAAAAATACCCCAAAAATAAAAGTTCTCCGATGGTCCTGAAAATTTAGTATGATTTTTTCTCGAATATTTGAAAAATATTGGGCCTGAGAGCTGGCCTGGGGGTCAGACCAGTGGGCCACAAGCCCTGCCACCGCCACCCCCCTGGTGGCGGCTAGCAAGCTTGTGGGGCCCACAGGGACCCCCTCCACTCATTCCAGCTCCCAGCCTCTTCTTCCACCTCCAGAAAAAATTGTTTCGCAGCTCAAACCCGTGTTCTTGCTCATTTGGCTGTGATTTTCGATCTCCTTGCTCAAAGCACCATTCTCCGAACCGTTTTGGGGAAATTACTCCTTGGTAAGTGACTCCTCCATTGGTCCAATTAGTTTTTGCTCTAGTGCTTTATCCTTCGCGTATTCTTGCTACCTTGGTGACCCTGTTCTTGAGCTAGAAATGTTGATTTTAGCTGGTCCCAAGTAGTTTTAGCGCGTGATACGGTCTCTAGGCACTAGTAGGAGTAGTTGCTACAAGTTGGGTTAATCTTTATTCACTTTTCTTTCGAAGTCTCTAAAAATTTCAGAATTTTTCAGAGCTAGAAAAAGGAAAAGATGAGGAGGTTCTTGAGAGGCTCTTCAAGCCGTAACCCCAAGGAGGATGAGAAGAACCACCCCAAGTACGTAGTCCCTCGACTCACAGAAGTTCGAGCGTGCAAGTGGCCAAGTGATGAATTTTTGCGCGCCGCTGGGCTTCATGAAGACTTTTATTACTTGGTGGACAACGTAGTTCTTACTGCGTTCGTTGAAGATAAGTGCTCACAATACCTCCTCCTCACCAATATTTTCGTTCAAAGCTTCAACTTTTATCCGAGGAAGAATCCTCCCATGGTTGAGTTCATGATATACGATGTTCCCCAGTGCATGACACTACAGGATTTTTGCAATGTATGCAAATTACCTTATGTTGGGGATATCCGTGACCCTCGTCCATGGGACTTGGAGGATTTCATTGGTACTATTGTTGTTGGAGAGGAGAGAGGAGTGTCTCGCGCTAGAATTGCTAGCATACATTTTCCTGTGCTTCGGTACTTCTCATTATTTGTGGGAAAATGTTTGATTGGCCGTGGGGAGGCTGGATCACTTAGTTCTCCAGACCTTGCGGTTTTGCGCAAAGGCCTTTATAACGATAAGGCTTATAGCCTAGGTGCTATAGTAGCCCAGCGGTTGAACACCAACCGTTCCAAGCGTGTCGTCTACGGAGGTATCTAGGCTACCCGTCTTGCCAGACACTTTGAGATACCCATTAGACTGGGAAAGGAAGGAGAGATGCTTCTCCCTGAGAAATATCTGGATTATGACAACATGGTTCGCCATGATTTTCTGGATAGAGATGCTAGTAGATGGATGAATTATAACCTGGTATTTAGTCAGGGTACTCGAGAGACTATTACTTTGCCTGCTCCTTCTTTGTTCGATCTTCATGCAGGTAGGTACACTATTATGCCCTCGGACATCTATGCATATTGGGGCTTGGCCCAACCACAGGCGCCCGTGCCCGAGTCACCAGTCGAGTACCAGATGCCAGATTATCAGTGGGAGCCAGAGGAGCTCACACAGCAGTGGCATCCACAGTCTACTCCGGAGTATCTCGAAGCTGGTTATTTCCCACCATGGGAGTAGACCAAGCTAGGCCAAAAGCCTAAGCTTGGGGGAGTACGTGTTCTCACCGACTTTACATTCATGCTTATGCTTTCACTTTGTTAGACGGTGTTTACACTTTGCCACTGTATTATCCATGCTAGTTTATTTTCGTTTTCTTGTTTTATTGTTTTGTGTCCTTTTGATAAAAACCCAAAAAGATTTTTCTTTCTTCTTTTGCTTGTTGGGAGCTTTCCCGTGTAAATAGTTTTCTTTTTCTTTGGGTCAAGGTAGAAGATATTGGTTACAATGTTTAGTGGCTCTTGCATGCATACCTGTTTAGCTTTCAAAGAGCCATATTACTTTGTCTTCTCCTTTGTGTTTGCCTGCAGATTCAGCTTAGTCCAATGCACGAGCACTCTTATTATTGTTCACATCGTTCGATCGTGCAAGTGAAAGGCAATAATGATGATATATGATGAAGTGACTGAGACTGAAAAGCTGGTATGAACTCTATCTATTTTGTTTTTGTAAATATGACTAGCTTGTCGAGCCAGATTCAGCTTTGTTGTGAGAGAACCATGTTTGCAATGATAACTTAGAGATCATAGTTTCTGATGCCATGCTTATTTAGCTGAGAGTTTATAATGGTTTGTCTTGAATGCCAACATAGATTTTGAGATGACTATGATGTAGTATGATAGGATGGTATTCTCCTTTGAATGATTCAAAGTGGCTTGACTTGGCGTATGTTAATGCATGTAGTTGAAACAAAATCAACATAGCCTCTATGATGTTCGTGTTCATGGGGATTTATATCCTGTTCATGCTTGCATTCAATGTTAGTCAAACTATTTTGCATCTTGATGACTTTTGTCGCTCTCTAATTGGTCGCTTCCCAGTCTTTTGCTAGCCTTCACTTGTACTAAGCGGAATACTGTGTGTGCATCCACTTCCATAAACCCGAAAGTTTTTCCATGAGAGTCCACCATACCTACCTATTTGTGGTATCTACCTGTCGTTCCAAGTAAATTTGCATGTGCCACTCTCTAAACCTTCAAGAAATAATCTATTTTGCATGCCCGAACCGCTCATGTGGTGACAGGGGGCTATTGGTATCTTCCATGCTAGGAGTGTTATCCTCGACATATGTTTATTCACTGTCATTCATGAGAAAGGGGTCGGTAATTGTAATGCCCAGTTCCACGCTTAAATCGAAAACATAACTGTAAAACAAGACTCCCCCCGGATTGATGTTAGTATGGACGGTACCCGAGGATTCGGCTAGCCGTGGAGTGTGATTGATTGGTGGTGGGGGAGTTAAAACTTTACTTTTCTGTTTGGGAACCGCCTATAGCATGAGTAGCATGGAAGATATTGAGAACTCTTGGTCATTGCATTGACAATGAAAGCATGCCACCCAAAATTATTATCTCTGTTTTCAAAGCTTGAGCTCTGGCACCTCTGCAAATCAATGCTTCCCTCTGCGAAGGGCCTGTCTATTTATTCTCCTGTTGAGTCATCCTCCTCTTATATAAGCACCAATTAGAGAGCACCTCTGTCATTTTTATGCTTTGCTTTTGATTGATATTGAGTATGACTATGACTGGATCTTCGTTGCTATGAATTACAATGTTTAGTCAGCCCTTGATCTTTGAAAGTGCTCTGCATTTATGTTTTGCGGTCTCAGAAAGAGCTAGGAAGATACCACCTATTCATATTGCTTCATGCTTGTTTTGATTGAAGTGTTGGTATTTGAAACTCATTATTATTTGCTCGTTAGCTAATTATGCCATTGATATTAGTTTACCGTGAGACCTTTGTGTCACTTGCTTATGTGGTTAACTTGTGATCTTGCTGAAATTCAGGTTATGAGTTAGACATAGTTGCAACAACAAGATCAAACAAAGTTTGACAAAGTTTTTCTTTCTCTCATAGTTTGTCAACTTAGTTGCTTGAGGACAAGCAAGGTTTTAAGCTTGGGGGAGTTGATACGTCTCCATCGTATCTACTTTTCCAAACTCTTTTGCCCTTGTTTTGGACTCTAATTGGCATGATTTGAATGGAACTAACCTGGACTGACACTGTTTTCAGCAGAATTGCCTTGGTGTTATTTTTGCACAGAAATCAAAGTTCTCAGAACGTCATGAAAATTTACGTTGAACATTTTTGGAAAATATGAAAAATACCTGCGCAAAGATCCA
This sequence comes from Hordeum vulgare subsp. vulgare, assembly GCF_904849725.1. NCBI lineage: Eukaryota > Viridiplantae > Streptophyta > Magnoliopsida > Poales > Poaceae > Hordeum > Hordeum vulgare. The sequence goes on along the minus strand of NC_058519.1, from coordinate 423,068,564 downwards.
CCTGAGGGGGTGGGCCAGTGGGCCACAAGCCCTGCCACCGCCACCCCCTGGTGGCGGTGGGCAAGCTTGTGGGGCCCACGTGGCTCTGTCGCCCCCAATCTTAGCTCTATAAGTTCACTTTCATCCCAGAAAAAATCAAGAGAGAAGATTTCGTCGCGTTTGCGATACCGAGGCGCCGCCACAACCTGTTCTTCATCTGGAGGGCAGATCTGGAGTCCGTTTTGGGCTCCACAGAGGGCAAATCATCGTCATCGTCATCATCAACCTTCTTCCCCTCTCCAATTCCATGAAGCTCTTCGTTGTTCGTGAGTAATCTATTCGTAGGATTGCTAGAAGGTGATGAGTAGGATGAGATCTATCATGTAATCGAGTTAGTTTTGATGGGGATTGATCCCTAGTATCCACTATGTTCTGAGATTGATGTTGCTACTAGTTTTCCATGCTTAATACTTGTCACTAGGGCCCGAGTGCCATGATTTCAGATCTAAAATTATTATGTTGTCACCAATATATGTGTGTTTTAGATCCGATCTTGCAAGTTGTAGTTACCTACTATGTGTTATGATCCAGCAACCCTGGAGTGACAATAACCGGAACCACTCCCGTTGATGACCATAGTTTGAGGAGTTCATGTGTTCACCAAGTGCTAATGCGTTGGTCCGGTTCTTTATTAAAAGGATAACCTTAATATCCCGTAGTTTCCTTTTGGACCCCGCTGCCACGGGAGGGATGGACAATAGATGTCATGCAAGTTCTTTTCCCTAAGCATGTATGACGACACACGGAATGCATGTCTACATCACATTGACGAACGGGAGCTAGCCACATATCTCTCCGTGTTATAACTATTGCATGATGAATATCATCCAAACAAATCACCGACCCATTGCCAACGAGTTTGTCCTACTGCTGATGTTACTTGTCTTGCTCTGCTGCTACTGTTGTTACTTGTCTTGCTCTTGTGCTACTCTTGCTACTACTGTCGCTTGCTACTGTTGCTACTTGCTACTGCTGTCACTACCATTGTTCCTTGCAACTGCTATTACTCGTTACACTGCTCCTACCTGCTACAATCTTGATTCGCTGGTCGTTGACGGGAACAGACAATTTTCGTCAACGAGGCAACTTGGCGCCATTGATACAATTGTTAGGAATAGTCTGTCGTCAATAGATCGTTTCTGACACCGTTGCTATCATGCTACTTTGTTGTTACTACTTTGCTTGCAGATACTAATCTTTCAGGTGTGGTTGATTCTGACACAGTCAGCTGCTAATACTTGAGAGTATCCTCTCACCTCCTATAGGCGATCAACAAATTTGGGTCGAATACTCTACCCTCGAAAACTGCTGCGAACCCACACGCTGGTGGGCCATCAACAACATTCTTCTAGTTTCGTTGCCGGGGAGTGCTAGCAGCATTCTTCTGGTGCCGTTGCAAGGGAAGGTCTGTTGTCACAGAATCAGCATTCGTCCAGCTATTGCCAGAGAGTGCCAGTCAATGCCCATATTGGATCCTACATATTCTCCGAAGATCTTATCGGTTGAACCTCAGTGTCAAGGATTCATATAATCCCGTATGTCATTCCCTTTGTCCTTCGGTATGTTACTTGCCCGAGATTCGATCATCGGTATCCACATACCTATTTCAATATCGTTACCGGCAAGTCTCTTTACCCGTTCCGTAATACAAGATCATGTGACTTACACTTAGTCACATTGCTTGCAAGGCTTGTGTGTGATGTTGTATTACCGAGTGGGCCCGAGATACCTCTCCGTCACACGGAGTGACAAATCCTAGTCTTGATCCATACTAACTCAACGGACACCTTCGGAGATACCTCTAGAGTGCCTTTATAGTCACCTAGTTACGTTGTGACGTTTGATACACACAAGGCATTCCTCCGGTGCCAGTGAGTTATATGATCTCATGGTCATAGGAACAAATACTTGTCATGCAGAAAACAATAGCAATAAAATGACATGATCAATATGCTACGTATATTATTTGGGTCTTGTCCATCACATGATTCTCCTAATGATGTGATCCCGTTATTAAGTGACAACACTTGCCTATGGTCAGGAAACCTTGACCATATTTGATCAACGAACTAGTCAACTAGAGGCTTACTAGGGACACTGTGTTGTCTATGTATCCACACATGTATTTGAGTTTCCAATCAATACAATTCTAGCATGGATAATAAACGATTATTATGAACAAGGAAATATAATAATAACTAATTTATTATTGCCTCTGGGGCATATTTCCAACAGTCTCCCAGTTGCACTAGAGTCAATAATCTAGTTCACATCACCATGTGATTTCAACGAATCCAACACCCATATAGTTCTCGGGTCTGATCTCGTCTTGCTCGCGAGAGAGGTTTTAGTCAACGGTTCTGAAACTTTCAGATCCGTGTGTTCTTTACAAATCTTTATGTCATCTCATAGATGCTGCTACTACGTGCTATTCAAAAATACTCCAAATATCTACTCTACTATACGAATCCGTTTTACTACTCATAGTCATTCGGATTAGTGTCAAAGCTTGCATCGACGTAACCCTTTACGACAAACTCTTTAACCACCTCCATAATCGAAAAAAAATTCCTTAATCCATTAGTTACTAAGGATAACTTTGATTGTTGTTCAGTGATTCAATCCTGGATCACTCTGTGTACCTCTTAACAGACTTGTGGCAAGGCACACATCAGGTGCGGTACACAACATGGCATACTTTAGAGTCTATGGCTAAGGCATAGGGGACGACCTTCGCCCTTTCTCTTTCTTTTGCCGTGGTAGGGCTTTTGAGTCTTACTCATATTCACACCTTACAACACAGCCAAGAACTCTTTCTTTGTTGACCTATTTCGAACTCCTTCAAAAACTTGTCAAGGCATGCATTTCATTTGAAAGTTATGTTTAGCATTTTGATCTATCTCCATAGATCTTGATGCTCAATGTTCAAGTAGCTCTATCCAGGTCTTCCTTTGAAAAGCTCCTTTCAAACAACCTTTTATGCTTCACAGAAATTCTACATTACTTATGATCAACAATATGTCAACCACATATACTTTATCAGAAATACTATAGTGCTCCCACTCACTTATTTGGAAATACAAGTTTCTCATAAACCTTGTACAAACCCAAAAGCTTTGATCATCTCATCAAAGCGTATATTCCAACACCGAGATGCTTGCACCAGTCCATAAAAGGATCGCTGGAGCTTGCATACTTGTTAGTATCCTTACGATCGACAAAACCTCCTGATTGTATTACATACAATCTTTCCTCAAGGAAACCGTCGAGGAAACAATGTTTTGTATTCCTATGTGCAATATTTCACAAATAATGCAGCAACTACTAACATAATTCCAACAGACTTTTAGCATCGCTACAAGTGAGAAAGTCACATCATAGTCAACTCTTTGATCTTGCCGAAAACATCTTTGCGACAAGTCGAGCTTTTCTTAATAGTGACTTATCACCATCACCGTGTGTCTTTCTTTTAAAGATCCATCTTTACTTAATAGTCTTACTACCATGAAATAGTTTTTCCAAAGTCTACACTTTGTTTTATACATGGATCCTCTCTCGGATTTCATGGCCTCCAGCCATTTGTGGGAATCCGAGCCCACCATTGCTTCTCCATAGCTCGTAGGTTCATTGTTGTTCAACAACATGACCTTCAAGACAGGGTTACCGTACCACTCTGCAGTAGTACGCGACCTTTGTTGACCTACGAGGTTTGTAGTAGCTTGATGTGAAGCTCTAATGATCACTATCATCAGCTTCCACTTCAATTGGTGTAGGCGCCACAGGAACAACTTCCTGCGCCTTGCTACACACCGGTTGAAGTGACGGTTCAATAACCTCATCAAGTTCCACCACTCTCCCACTCAATTCTTTCGAGAGAAACCTTTCCTCGAGAAAGGATCCGTTTCTAGAAACAAACACTTTGCTTCCGGATCTGAGATAGGAGATGTATCCAACTGTTTTAGATATCCTATGAAGATGCATTTATCAGCTTTGGGTTCGAGCTTATCACACTGAAACTTTTCACATAAGCATCGCAGCCCCAAACTTTCAAGAAACGACAACTTAGGCTTCTCCAAACCATAGTCTATACTGTGTCATCTCAACGGAAATACGCGATGCCCTATTTAAAGTGAATGCGGTTGTCTCTAATGTATAACCCATAAACGATAATGGTAATTCGATAAGAGACATCATAGTATGCACCCTATCAAATAGGGCGTGAATATGACGTTCACACATCATCACACTATGGTGTTCCAGGTGGCATGAACTGCGAAACAATTTTCACTTTGTCTTAACTACGTACCAAAAACTCGTAACTCAGATATTCATCTCTATGATCATATCGTAGACAGTTTATCCTCTTGCCACGACGATCTTCACTCTGAAATTGCTTTCAACTTTTCAACATTTCAGACTTGTGATTCATCAAGTAAATACTCGTGTATCTACTCAAATCGTCAGTGAAGTAAGAACATAATGATATCCAGTGTGTGCCTTAGCACTTATTGGAGTGCACACATCAAAAATGCATTACTCCCAACAAGTTACTCTCTTGTTTCATGTGGCATGTTTTGCATGTCTCAAGTGATTCAAAATCAAGTGAGTCCAAACGATCCATCTCTATGGAGTTTCTTCATGCATTTTATACCAACAGGTATGGTTTGCATGTCCAAAACGTTTTCAAAAAATGAATGAGTACAAAGATCCATCGGCATGGAGCTTCTTCATGCATTTTATACCAACATGACTCAAGTGGCAGTGCCACAACTAAGTGGTACTATCATTATTACTTTGTATCTTTTGGCACCAATATTATGAACATGTGTAACACTACGATCGAGATTCAGTAAACCATTGAGGGTAATTATTCAAGCAAATAGAATAACTATTATTCTCTTTAAATGAATAATCGTATTGCAATAAACATGATCCAATCATGTTCATGCTCAACGCAAACACCAAATAACAATTATTTAGGTTTTACCACCAATCCCGATGATAGAGGGATCGTGCGATGTTTGATCACATCAACCTTGGAAACACTTCCAACACGTATCGTCACCTCGCCTTTAGCTAGTCTCTATACCGTAGCTTTCATTTCGAGTTACTAATCACTTAGCAACCGAACCGGTATCCAATACCCTCGTGCTACTAGGAGTACTAGTAAAGTACACATCAATAGCATGTATATCAAATATACTTCTGTCGACTTTGCCAGCCTTCTTATCTACCAAGTATCTAGGGTAGCTCCGCCTCAGTGACTGTTACCCTCATAACAGAAGCACTTAGTCTCGGGTTTGTGTTCAATTTTGGGTTTCTTCATTATAGCAGCAACCGGTTTGATGTTTCATGAAGTATCCCTTCTAGCCCTTGCCCTTCTTGAAACTAGTGGTTTTACTAACCATCAACAATTGATGCTCCTTCTTGATTTCTACTTTCGCAGTGTCAAACATTGCGAATCACTCAAGGATCATCACATCTATCCTTGATTTGTTTATAGTTCATCACGAAGCTCTAGCACCTTAGCGGCAGTGACTTTGGAGAACCATCACTATCTCATCTGGAAGATTAACTCCCACTTGATTCAAGCGATTGTTGTACTGAGACAATCTGAGAACATGCTCAACGATTTGAGCTTTTCTCCTTTACTTTGTAGGCAAAGAATATTGACGGAGGTCTTATACCTCTCAACAAGGGCATGAGCATGAAATCTCAATTTCATCACTTTAAACATCTCTTATGTTCTGCGACGTTTTCAAAACGTCTTCGGCGCCTTGCTTCTAAGCCATTAATTATTGCGTAGTGAACTATCATGTAGTCATCAAAGACGTGTATGTCAGATGTTCGCAACAACCATAGACGACGCCCGAGGTGCAGCACACAGAGTGGTGCATTAAGGACATAAGCCTTCTGCGCAACAATGAGGACAATCCTCAGTTTTACGGACTCAGTCCGCAAAGTTGCTACTATCAACTTTCAACTAAATTTTCTCTAGGAACATATAAAAACAGTAGAGCTATAGCGCAAGCTACATCGTAATTCGCAAAGACCATTAGACTATGTTCATGATAATTAGTTCAATTAATCATATTACTTAAGAACTCCCACACAAAAAGTACATCTCTCTAGTCATTTGAGTGGTACATGATCCAAATCCACTATCTCAAGTCCGATCATCACGTGAGTCGAGAATAGTTTCAGTGGTAAGCATCTCTATGCTAATCATATCAACTATATGATTCATGCTCGACCTTTTGGTCTCATGTGTTCCGAGGCCATGTCTGCACATGCTAGGCTCGTCAAGCTTAACCCGAGTGTTCCGCGTGTGCAACTGTTTTGCACCCGTTGTATGTGAATGTTGAGTCTATCACACCCGATCATCACGTGGTGTCTAGAAACGACGAACTGTCGCAACGGTGCACAGTCGGGGAGAACACAATTTCGTCTTGCAATTTTAGTGAGAGATCACCTCATAATGCTACCGTCATTCTAAGCAAAATAAGGTGCATAAAACGAGTAGCATCACATGTAATTCATAAGTGACATGATATGGCCATCATCATGTGCTTCTTGATCTCCATCACGAAAGCACTCGCACGATCTTCTTGTCACCGGTGCCACAACATGATCTCCATCATCATGATCTTCATCAACCTGTCGCCATCGGGGTTGTCGTGCAACTTATGCTATTACTACTAAAGCTACGTCCTAGCAATATAGTAAACACATCTCCAAGCACAAACGTTAGTTTAAAGACAACCCTATGGCTCCTGCCGGTTGTCGTACCATCACCGTGCAAGTCGATATTAACTATTACAACATGATCATCTCATACATCCAATATATCACATCACGTCATTGGCCATATCATATCACAAGCATACCCTGCAAAAACAAGTTAGACGTCCTCTAATTGTTGCTGCATGTTTTACGTGGCTGCTACGGGTATCTAGTAGATCGCATCTTACTTACGCAAAAACCACAACGGAGATGTGCAAATTGCTATTTAACCTCTCCAAGGACCGCCTCGGTCAAAACCAATTCAACTAAAGTTGAAGAAACAGACACCCGCCAGTCATCTTTATGCAACGAGGTTGCATGTCAAGCAATGAAACCAGTCTTTCGTAAGCGTACGAATAATGTCGGTCCGGGCCGCTTCAATCCAACAATACCACCGAATTGAGAAAAGACTAAGGAGGCGAGCAAATCGAGCATCACCGTCCACAAAAACCTTTGTGTTCTACTCGAGATAACATCTACGCATGAACCTAGCTCATGATGCCACTGTTGGGGAACGTCGCATGAGAAACACAAATTTCCTACGCGCACGAAGACCTATCATGGTGATGTCCATCTACGAGAGGAGATTTGGATCTACATACCCTTGTAGATCGTGCAGCAGGAAGGTTTAAGAAACGCGGTTGATGTAGTGGAACGTCCTCACATCCCTCGATCCGCCCCCCGAACCGTCCCACGATCCACTCCGATCTAGTGCCGAACGGAAGGCACCTCTGCGTTCAACACACGTACAGCTCGACGATGATCTCGGCCTTCTTGATCCAGCAAGCAAGACAGAGAAGTAGATGAGTTCTCCGACAGCGTGACAGCGCTCCGGTGGTGGTGAAGGATCTACTTCTGCAGGGCTCCGCCCGAGCTCCGCAGAAATACGATCTAGAGGAAAAACCCGTGGTGCTTGTGGTCGGGCTGCCGTGGCAAAAGTTGTCTCAAATCAGCCCTAGAACTCCATTGTATATAGGAGGAGGGGAGGGGAGGCTTGCCTTGGGGTTCAAGACCCCAAGGGTCCGCCGGCCAAGGAGGTGGAGGAGTCCACCTCCAATCCTAGTCCAACTAGGATTGGAAGGTGGAGTCCTTCCCTTCCTTCCCACCTTTTTTCCCTTTTCTCTTTGATTTTCTATCTCCTGCGCATAGGGCCCTTTTCGGCTGTCCCACCAGCCCACCAAGGGCTGGTGCAGCACCCCGAAGGCCTATGGGTTTCCCCGGGTGGGCTGGCCCCTCCCGGTGAACACCCGGAACCCATTCGTCACTCCCGGTACATTCCCGGTAATGTCCGAAAACCTTCCGGTAATCAAATGAGGTCATTCTATATATCAATCTTCGTCTCCGGATCATTACGGAAACCCTCGTGATGTCCGTGATCTCATCCGGGACTCCGAACAACATTCGGTAACCACACATATAACTCAACTATACTAAAACATCGCCAAACCTTAAGTGTGCAGACCCTGCGGGTTCAAGAACTATGTAGACATGCCCCGAGGTACTCCTTGGTCAATATCCAATAGCAGGACCTGGATGCCCATATTGGATCCTACATATTCTCCGAAGATCTTATCGGTTGAACCTCAGTGTCAAGGATTCATATAATCCCGTATGTCATTCCCTTTGTCCTTCGGTATGTTACTTGCGCGAGATTCGATCGTCGGTATCTACATACCTATTTCAATCTCGTTACCGACAAGTCTCTTTACTCGTTCCGTAATACAAGATCCCGTGACTTACACTTAGTCACATTGCTTGCAAGGCTTGTGTGTGATGTTGTATTACCGAGTGGGCCCCGAGATACCTCTCCGTCACACGGAGTGACAAATCCCAGTCTTGATCCATACTAACTCATCGGACACCTTCGGAGATACCTGTAGAGCACCTTTATAGTCACCCAGTTACGTTGTGACGTTTGATACACACAAGGCATTCCTCCGGTGCCAGTGAGTTATATGATCTCATGGTCATAGGAACAAATACTTGACATGCAGAAAACAATAGCAATAAAATGACATGATCAATATGCTACGTATATTATTTGGGTCTTGTCCATCACATGATTCTCCTAATGATGTGATCCCGTTATTAAGTGACAACACTTGCCTATGGTCAGGAAACCTTGACCATATTTGATCAACGAACTAGTCAACTAGAGGCTTACTAGGGACAATGTGTTGTCTATGTATCCACACATGTATTTGAGTTTCCAATCAATACAATTCTAGCATGGATAATAAACGATTATTATGAACAAGTAAATATAATAATAACTAATTTATTATTGCCTCTAGGGCATATTTCCAACAATTGTCACTTCTACGACGACACATGTATGACTATCTTCATTTTGTCATAAAATTGTCATGGATGTACAAGCGTGACAGAAAACCCGACCTACTATGACAAACACGTATTATCACGGAAGTGGTTTCTTTTGTAGTGTGTGTGGCACTTTCGACAATGGGTTCGTTCAAAGCTAAGTTTTTCGAGGCTATCAATTTGTACCTTCTACCGTGCTCCTCTTCCCACCAAGACTACTAAGATTTTTTAGGAGACACTCAATTTACCATGTTAAGAAGGCATTTATTGCTAACAAACCATGTTGTAATTTGCCGTGGATTTGAACATGTAATTTTTTTTTAGAAATTCCACATTCCATTAAACCGATGTTAAGTTGCAATACAAATCCGTGGAAACCATGAGAGAAAAGGAGATAAGACACATGCCTCGCATCATTCCAAGGAAACCCCATTGAAGCATATTTTTGCAACCACCATTCACACCATTTGTGGTCTTAGGAGACGAAGAAGCACCATCACCCATGACTCCATGATGGCTTTGTGAGCTAAAGAAGATCCCCGCCACTGGCAAGGCCATTGTCGTTGTGGCACGGCGACCGAGGATCATCACCGTGCTCCTCAAAACCGAGATTCACCTCATGACACCGATATCTTCGAGTCAAAACGCCGGAACCGCCACCGACATGGCTCCAACATTGATCTTGGACCTTTATCTGCCCCTAAACAAAGATTACACTTCACAAGATGAGATCCGCCACAAAAACACAAACATCAGCACATCCAACACACGAAAGAAACAACAAAATAAGGTCAAGATCCCTCGAGTTCACCATGGGTGGCATCGTCGAGATGAGGTTGAGATGGAGGGAAATTTATCCCAAATGCCAATGTCACCGCCATCCAAATGCCATAAGTGGGACACACTAACCCTAACTACACTCGAGGTAGAGAACCGGGTTCCTCCACCCATCCTTCACTGGAGCGGCGACCAGGAGGGAAGGAGTACTAACAACCTAACCGACAGAGGGATGAATTAGTCGCCTCACATGTATCCTTTTTCATTGGACGAGAGGGAACAAAGCAGTTCACTGGATCGAGGATTTGGATGCATGCACTAGAAAACATGACAACCAAGGCTAATATGTGCCATCCATCTTGTATAAATTAAAACATGCAATAGAGAGAAAAATGTGTTGTTACCTCCGTTCTATCGGCCTTGCGTTTTCTAACTACTCTTGATTGTCGCTTGAACACAACATCATAAATTCAAGTTGTTTAATGGATTTTGATGCAAAAATTGAAGGCCTCTAACCCACACCAGAATCCCTCTAAGCCACGAGCTATACATTGCGAACCGATATTGCTGACGATATTCCCGCATGACTCTGTGTGTGCTACAACCCACAAGTCACAAGCTCTACCCCTCAAAAGCCCGTGCACCAAAACCGCTACCCAGTCGAGCAATGAGTGACATGGAAGGACATGATATGTAGCCGTCGTTGCGCCTCCGCCGCGGTCGTGCTACCCAACCCGCACCACCCAATTGTGAGTCAATGTTGTGCCTCCTCCATGACCCCACCACCCAATCCCCAACACCCGTCTAGAGCCGCCGTTGCAGCTTCCACCATGACCGCGCCACCCAACCGATGCCACCTCCCATTCCTTTCCCCTCGCCCCGGTGTGAATGGACGAGAGACCATCCCCACTCGTTAGCAAACCCTCACTCTCTCGAACCCCAATGCGCATAGATGAACCCAAGCGAAAAACTGGTTGGTGAAAATAAACCCACGCCAATGCTTGATACAATGGCGTGATGGGATTGTCAAATCGAGCCGTCGATGAGTAGTGACGATCTATTCACTTGGGATAGAACAAAATCACGCACGGTAGAAGGAATAGACAAAGGGAAATGAGAGAGAGAGAGAGGGACGAGTGCAAGGCATGATTCCAAATCCCTTTGAAAAAGCAATCACCCACCCCACGTCTCGCGTTTACCACCCTTGAAGTGAATTGTTGATGTCTATGTGGCTCAAGCGCCCAACGTCAAGATTAGCGCATCGAGATCTCACGATAGCACTCGAGTCGCGCCGATACAATGAAGGGTGAATGCTGGCTCTGTATCCTTTTCGTATGAAAAAACCTTTATGTTTTTCATATTCTTTAAATTTAGAAACTCCGTTAACGGAATGAGTCCAAGATTTTTTTTTCAAATATTTCAGTTAAAAAAAGATCTTTCGTGTATTTCTTTTGAGAATCAGGATTTTTTCATATAATCCTACGTATATATCGAATGTTTTTTCTTTTCATGGCAGAAAAACTGAAATTTTTATCGCAAACGGTTTCTAATAAAGAAATCAGGCAAAAGTTGTCATGAATAATCCGAAACATGAAACCAAAATAATTTTTTGACCCGAAAAAACACCAAACCAATTGAAACAGAACATACGAAACTTTCCTGTTTTCGAAGTTCCAACTGGTGTACAGAAAAAAGGAAAAAAAAACCGGAAGACATCTGCGCCGCACATCGACCAAGACAGACTCGACCAAATAGCCTTGCCACACCAAAAACCCTAGCCCGCACATCCTCCCCTCCCCGCGCCGTCCCTCCAATCCTCTTCGCGCCTCCGCGCCGCCGACCACCGAGCAGCCATGGCGAATCGTAAGTGACGCCGGCATCCTCGTCTGTCCCGGTCCACGCCCTATCTTATTGCACGCTTTTAACTCTGGATGCCATCGGGTGGTTGGTTGGCTGATGTGCAGCAGCACCGGCAGCGGGAGGGAAGTCGTTCCTGCAGGCCATGTCGACGGTCACCGAAGAGGCGGCGGTGCCACTCCGCGTCGTCCAGATGGAGGGACTGGTGATTGCTCTTGATCCCCCTTTTGCGTTCGTTATGGACAGTCTCGCGTGCATACTCAGTATTAGTCCGTTTGATTTCGGTCGCTGACACGTGAGAGGAAGTAGGGGAATGTCTCGCTTTTCGACGGATCTGTTTGTGTGGTGAAGCTCCCGCTACATCTGTTTAGTCCCACTCCCCAGAAAACACCCACAAACACGGTTTTATTCAGCATCTGGATTGAGATGCTTACTGATTTGACATGGCATAGGTGAAATTTGTGGTTAGTTTACTGTGCTGTGGAGTCAAGTTAGTTAGGGGAATATTTACTAGTCACAGTACGTGTTACATATTTCAACAAAGGTGCTTTCAACTAATCTTTTGCATCTTGAAGTAGAAATGAGTAAGTTATTTTGAGAAGCTACCTTTTGCAAAACGGAACTCCTGTGTGATTTTTAGCGCATAGAGGGGCTAGAACAGCATGTAGTCTATTGCCGTAGACCACCTATTGGATGCTGTTTCCTTATAATACGATACCTCCCTGAACCTTTAGCCGTTACATTCATGCGTGGCCGAACCAATAGAGTTGCTACATCTGAACATATTTTTCTTCAAAATAAACATTAAGCACACCGAGAACATCAATCTGTTTAGTAATATGTTTGCGCATATAAAAAGGGAATCAGTGCTAGTTTCCTAGTTTTTGTTGATACACATTGAATAATAGGACACACTAATCTTCCTCCGTCCGGAATTAGTTGTCGCTCAAATGGATCGTTCTAGCACTGAAATGGAGTATATGTTATTATCTGGGTGTCTATGGATACAATTGATAATGTTGTTTCTGAAACTCCAGTTACCTTAAACACTAGTGCGTTTGTGGTTCATCAGTTGGTATTTCCATGACTATCGCTGGCCTCTGTATTACTAAACACAGCTGAGCTGGTGTAATTTCTTGTAATTATCATTTGTTTGTCTCTTATTATGCAGGCTGTCCTGAAGATCATTAAGCACTGTGAGGAGTTTGCACCTGCTCTGGTTACAGGTCAACTGCTTGGTTTGGATGTTGGTAGTGTTCTGGAAGTGACCAACTGTTTTCCTTTCCCTGTGAGTCGACATTCTTGGCGGTGTTACTTCCAGGATACTTGTGATTCATCTGATATTGGCGAATAATACCTACTTTACGCTGTAGATAAGAGAGGACGACGAGGAAGCTGATGCAGATGGTGCGAACTATCAGCTTGAGATGATGAGGTGCTTGAGGGAGGTTAATGTTGACAATAACACTGTTGGATGGTGAGAAGCTATTTCATCCGATTCTGTATTGATATTCAAACTCAGTAACGAATAGTTAGCGGTTGTTTAAATATTTGACATGTACGTTGACAAATTCACAGATCTTCATGTATTTATGTCTTATTTCTGCGTATCTTGCATAACTGAACAACTATTTAGTGTAGAAGTGTACTGACATACTCGTTGATAGACAATAGTTTTTCATTGTTTCAAATTGACAATCTGTATGCTATGCTATGTTTTTTCTTGTATTAATGGCATTGTAGGCCTGTATGAAATGTTACAGCGAGACATAATTGAGGCATGTTCATTTGCCAATGCAATATGGTACTGCCGTTAGCACTGAGAAATGAGAACTAAATAGTGTCATAGCCGCATAGCTGCTAGGTGTCTATTCTGCTGGTACTTCATGGTTTTACATTAGCTATGTCTAAATTTCTTAACTAGATTCAAATTGACAATTGCAATTTATTCATCTTTCTTAAACACTAGTTCGTAAAGGTTGCTAGATTAGTTTATTACGTGGAGCAACATCAAAACTCTAGTGAAGTGAGGGTTAGCATTTCAGTAAGTGGTCTGTGTTAGGTCCATATGTGGTACAGTTTACACTATTGGTAATTTTATATACTAGTCGGCCAGTTTACATGTCTTGTTGAAAACACACTGTATATTTCTTGTTCTAAATACACTTATGAGTTTGTGAGTCGTGATGTTTGTCATTTCATCTTGAGCTACACTAGTATGATGCTGTTATGTTGTATCTTGCTTATGTTGCGGCTTCTAGCCCAACATTCATGTTCTACTCTTCTACTGGATCACAATGTGACACTTTGCATTGTTTTTACCTTTCTTGCAGGTACCAGTCTTGCTTGCTTGGATCTTTTCAAACCGTCGAGCTGATTGAAACATTTATGAACTATCAGGTACGGTTAGAGAAATGAGCTGCTTGCTGGTGTTGAAAAATATTTCCCTAATGCTGGAACCTCCCTGGCCTTGTTCTATACTGGACCCTCCTTTTGGTTAACAGTTTTGAACATGCCAAATCAGTGGTGTACTGAGTTCACATACATATCTATACCAAGGAGTCGCATTGTGGTAATATTAAGATGATTTTAGTCATATTAAGATATTATGTAGATCTAAGAAGGGGGTTTATAGGATTTTTAGCGTAAGGAGTTTACAGGCTTTCATGTTTGTAGTTTTTATCCATGTTCAAGAATTCGTCGAGTTAACCAGTTAACTTGCCGATTAATCCCTACTTGCAGGGTCACCGAGTAGCCGATTAACTGATAAATCGCTCGATTAATGGATTAAATGGCCGATTAACTTGCCGATTAGCCCATTAATCCCCTACTCACCAGCCAACCGAGCAGTTACCAGTTAACGATTTCCTCAACAATGGTTTTTATCATGTGTTGGAATGGAGGGGCAGATCCATATTTTTTCTACAGATTTTCTATGCTATGGCGGGTAGTAGGGAAGCCAGACCAATGCATCTATGGTTTCTCCTTTACGTGTTGCATATAAAGCTTTGTTTTCGAGTCGAGTGACTAGTCGCGACTAGTCGTAGACTAGTCTATGAGTCGCTACTTCATGGTCGACTCCGATCCTCGACTCGCCTCCTGGCTTGAGTCGAGCGACTCAAGCGACTAGTCACGACCAGTCGCTGTGTATGGGTCGAAAACGACTCAATTATTGGGGGCCCCATCTGTCATATGTTTTTTACTGTTATCTGCTTGCTCATGCCCTCCTGGAAACCTAGATCGATTCATTCTCCCCCCACCCCGATCCAACCCTCTCCTTGGCAGCAGCCGGCGCCCCTGGTCTGCTCCTCTCCTCCTCCCATGGTTGCTCCTCCCCTCATCCCATGGTTGCTGCTGCTGCTGGTGTGCTCTCCCCTTCCTCCCCTGAAAGTTGCTGTTGCTGGTGTGCTCCTCCACTGGCTGCAGTTGCTGCTGAATGTGTGCTCTCCCCCTGCTCCCCTAGATGCTGCAGCTGCTGGTGTGCTCCTCCCCTGTCTGCTGCTGCTGTTGAAGGTGTGCTCCTCCCCTGTCTGCTGCTGCTGTTGAAGGTGTGCTCCTTCCCTGGTATTTGCATCCGGCTACGAGCTCAGTCGACTCGTCGACCATGAGTCACAACTAGTCTAGAGTCGCCCCCACCGAACGACTCAGCGACTCGTTGACTCAAAAACTTCGATATAAAGAGGATAGCGGTGGACTGGTGGTACATTCGTCGGCCTTCCCTCCCTCCAAGATGCAACAGATTTCGTGTGTCAGTGTGTAGGTTTCAACAAGTTTTTGGTTTTAGGTTCCAAGTTTCTGTTGTATTTCAGTTTTCAAGCAGGTACTAAGTTTTAACAGATCAGGCATTAGGTTTCAAGTTTCAAACCCTTTCCAAGAACAATTACTAGTGCAGCTGTAACGATTTTTTTTTTTCAATATCAGCTATTCAGCTTCATACCTATAAACCCTGAGCTTTCATGTAATCAATTTTCAGTATAAGCTTCATACTTATCTTTGAGTAGGCCCTGTGGTCAGCATATTTTTTTTATTACTTGCTCTCCTATTTCCCTTGTTGGATTAACATTTACATCTTGCAGGAGAACATCAGGCGATGCGTGTGTATCGTGTATGACCCATCTAGGTCTAGTCAAGGAGTGCTAGCTCTTAAAGCCCTGAAGCTCACAGACTCTTTTATGGATCTGTACCGCAACAATGGTTTAACTGGAGAGAAGTATGGTTTCATTTCTGTGACTCCTCACTTTTAGTAAGTCTCAAACATTGTATATGCAAATGACCCTTTGTGTTCACAGGCTAAGGGAAAAGAAATTGTCATGGGTTGATATTTTCGAGGAGATACCGGTGCGTACTTATATGTTCGTATAATCATGGCAACAAAATTGATCTCTTGATGTATCCTTTTTTGTTTATCTCGCAGATTAAAGTGTCCAACTCGGCGCTTGTCAGTGCCTTCATGAAGGAGCTGGAACCTGAGTCACCTGTTTCACAGGTTGAGATTTTTTACTTCTAAATGCTTTTGTACATAATATGTCTTCATCCTTTTAGCATTTCCGGGAGTTACATCGTTTTCATTTCTATTCCCAGTGTGACTTTGACCGTCTTAAATTGTCGACTGCACCCTTTATGGAAAGGAACCTAGAATTTATGATTGGGTGCATGGATGGTCTTTCATCAGAGCAAAACAAGGTAATTTACTTTAAAAGAACTGGATTCAAGTGACAATTCTATTTGTTTGACTGAGTTTTCTTTTGATGTAGTTCCAATATTACTATCGCAACCTAGGAAGGCAACAGTCACAGCAACAGGCATGGCTTCAAAAGAGAAGGTGAAAACAAATATTGTATCCGTTGCTGTTTATTAGCTCTTGTGTCATCCAAAGATAGTGCCTCCCAGAAGCAAGTAAAGCAAATGTGTGGACATTAAACACCTAACGTATTGGTTGTGCCACTACAGGCAAGAGAACATGTCGAGAAAGGCTGCTGGCGAGGAGCCGTTGCCAGAAGAAGATCCATCCAACCCTATCTTCAAGCCGCTTCCTGAGCCATCCCGCTTGGAGGGTTATCTCGTAACCAATCAGATCTCGAGTTACTGCAACCATATCAATGGGTATGGATTCTGTAACATTCCTATGCCTATATCCTTGGTAGAATGACAAATGATACACTGCATTTTATTGGTAGTTGGTTTCACAGTTCTACTGCCTTTTGCATGTTTTTAAAGCACACTTGCTGCTGATTTTATAGGCTCTTGTATATTGATTGTTGTCATTCATGATTGCAGGGTTGCTGGCCAGAGTTTCAACAGGCTATACTTGATGAAGGCGTTGCAGGAAGATTAGGTGCTGGGTGGCAGCTGGCGTGAGATTTTAACTTAACACTGTATCGCACCTCAATTTTGCAATGTACTCCATGTGCGCATGCTCATTGCCTATTTTGTTTTGCCAAAATGAGATAGTTAAGATGCATTGGGTCGATATCATTTGTTTTGATGGTTGTGTTCCCGCCTTCTGCAATTAAATTTGGTCTCTTCGTTTGGTTTGGTTGTGGGTGAGATGGTTCTTGAATCATACGTGAAAAGCGTGAACATGGATATTTTAGGGCATATTCGGCATGTTTCAGTTTGCTCACACTAGATGGTACTGCTGCTGTGAATGCGAATTTGCATATATCTTCTGATGACACTAAGCAAGCTGAAATTCTGTTTCGTGTTAGGTGGCCTCGTTTGCGATTGGTAGTGTTATCGAATTGGGTTGAAGAGAATTAGCTAATTATAATTACTTCCTCCGTCCAAAAATACTTGTCATAGAAATGAATGCATCTAGATATATTTTAGTTTTAGATATATTTATTTTTATATATTTGTGCGATGAGTGATTCTGGATGAAGGAGTATTTAGGTACAGTGGAAGTAGATGATTCACGTTGTCAGCGTTGAACGGGGAAACTGGATGTTCGGTTGATTATGATTTTGCTGGATTATCCCTAATAAATGAATTTCACCCGACTGGTTAGGATGCAGATGCAGGTACTCACTTTGAGGCAATGGCTACATCTGGTGGCGCTCATTGACCACTTATGTTTTTGCTGTGTGTGCCTTTCTCCGTATATGGGCTTAGTGGCGATCATCAGTAAAATGGCTTAAGGGGATCTTCGAGCAAGCCTCACGCACAGGCGATCATCAGCAAAGGGGCTTAAGGGTATTTTCAAAACTGACCCTAAGCCGTATGGACACGGTTTACCATCCAACACGGCTGTATCTGTTTGTTGAATGGTTCAGACAGACCTTTTCAGTTAAATCCGGAACAAACATGGAGGATTTACGGGCAAACAGTAGCCATGTAGGCCTTCGACACCTTCGGCCCATCCAAAACATACAAGTGTCATGGTTAGGTTTGTAACTGTTTACCCGAGAGAACCAACTATGACGAACACTCAAGGATTATTGTCAATCTCAGAAGCAAGAGGATGGCCAGACTTGCTTAGATTTCTTGACTTCATACATTGAAAACGAAAGAACTGCCCGAAGGCTGTACAAGGGCAATATCAAGATCATCTTAAGAAGCTCATCATCATTCTTTAAGTAGGTGTATCACATGATCTTTTGATTTTACATGCTTTTTTTTTTTGGCATGCACGAGTCTTACAACGACATCAATATGCTGCAACGATCATCATTGTTTGCAAGACTGAGTGAAGAAAAAACACCTTCTTGTCACTATACTCTCAATGGACATGAGTACAACATGAGCTACTATCTGGTTGATGGAATCTATCTTTCATCGCTACCTTTGTTAACATCATATCTAACCCAGTTGGTTAAAAAAACTCCCACTTTGTAAAAAGACAAGAACCAGCTAGAAAGGATGTCGAGAGGGTAGTTGAAGTTATGCAGACCCGTTTTGCAGTTGTTCGTGGACCTACTAAACAATGTGACCCAAAGACCTTACGAGAGGTGCTGACATGTTGTGTGATCATGCATAACATGGCCGCCAAGGATAAAGGTGGGGATGTTGCAGCAGTTTCAGAATTTAAGAACATGGATGATTCAATCAAACTTGCAGCCAAAAACCCGACTACATTTCAAGAGTTTATTTAAATGCATCAAAAAATACGACATCCAACAACTCACGAGTAGCTGAAGGAAGATTTGATTGATCATATGTGGATGGTTAAAGAAGACAACAATGTTGATTTTTCTTTTTCTTTTAAGACCCTGTTTGGTTCCAAATAAGTCACCAACTTATAAGTTGAAAAGTGCAAAAAATGACTTATTTTGCCAAATAGACCCAACTTATAAGTCACCTCAACTTATAAGTCATAAGTTGCTCCACCCCAACTTAAAACTTATAAGTCACCCAGTTTTGCATGAAAAGGTGACTTATAAGTCGGATGACAACCAAACAGGCGTGACTTATAAGTCACTGGTTTTAAGTCACCTGACTTATAAGTCACCTAACTTATTGAAACCAAAGAGGCCCTAAATTTGAATTATTGCTGCATGTGTAGCCTATGTATGAAACTATTTGAACGTATGGACTTTAAACAAAATTTAAGATTTAGGAAGGCTTAATATGTGTGGGTTCTTTTGGATGGCTTGCTCCTACATCCATGTCTATCAACTATCCTCATATCTATGGACGAATGCATTAGGAAATTTATGGGGCAACATTGGAGTAAAACTGTACGTGTGAACTTCCGTGAACGTGCGGCTCGCAGTGTCCAGTGCAATATCCATGGTAGTAGTCTAGTTCATCTACTCTCTTTGTTTCAAAATATAAGATCTTTTAAAAAATTCACTAGAAGACTACATACGGAGCAAAATGAGTGAATTTATATTCTAAAATATGTCTATATACATTCGTATGTAGTTTATAATGCAATCTTTGAAAGATCTTATATTTAGAAATGAAGGGAGTAGAAAAAAAGCCGGTTCCCTCTGGCAGTCGCATTCGTCGTGGAAGAGGACAAGGAGATATGGTGGGTTTACACTCTAGCTAGCATGCACTGCGACCGCGGCTGATGAGAGAATCTCTAGTGGCTAGTGTATCTCATTGTCTAAACCAAATATAGACTACCACAGGTCAAAAAATGCCTCCAGCGACTGGTGTATGTGCTAGTCTAAATTTTAGACATCCATCAAAATCGCTACCCATTGTCCACATTTGGACAACCGAGCGACGATGTCCAAACCAGAGCTACTTCTCGCGAGCTCTCTCTCGCGCCCATCTGGAGCAGTTGGAGACAAGGAGGATGCGAAAGCGCGAGCGGCGGCGGCGGCGGCTTTGAGGGCGCGAGGACGCGAGCAGGGGAGGGCACGAGCGGCGGCGACTGCGAGGGGGCGAGCGATGATGTGCGCAAGCAAGCGAGCGGCGGCGGGGGGCCGCGAGCGCGAGTGGCGGCGGCAGCGAGCGCGAGCGAGCGGCTCGGGCGGCGGCTGCGGTGTATTGGCAGAGTGCTATGTATTTTCTCCTCTCTATATTGCTGCTACTACTGAATATTGCTGCAAAGTGAATCTGAATATTGCTGCAGGGTGGATCTGAAATATAGACTATCAAATTTAGACATTCGAGTGAAAAACTGAGGTTGTCTAAAATAACATGCAAAACAATGTGACCCGAAGACCTTATGAGAGGTGCTGACATGTTGTGTGATCATGCATAACATGGTCGCCAAGGATAAAGGTGGGGATGTTGCAGCAGTTCCAGAATTTAAGAACATGGATGATTCAATCAAACTTGCAGCCAAAAACTCGGCCACATTTCGAGAGTTTATTTAAATGCATCAATAAATACGACATCCAACAACTCACGAGTAGCTGAAGGAAGATTTGATTGATCATATGTGGATGGTTAAAGAAGACAACAATGTTGAAATATTTTTTTTATTTTAAATTTGAATTATTGTTGCATGTGTAGCCTATGTATGAAACTATTTGAACGTGCGGATTTTAAACAAAATTTAAATAGTTTCAAATAGTTTCATACATCTTAAACCATTTGAAGGAATGGATGTAGGAGCAAGCCATCCGTCGTGGAAGAGGACAAGGAGATATGGTGGGTTTACACTCTAGCTGTCATGCACTGCGACCGCGGCTGATGAGTGATGGCACATGCACGCCACGGCTTCGATCTCTTCCCTTCAAGCACGGAATACTGCGTTGGTTCAAATTCCACACTGCACAACGTCATCCTTTTCTTTCTTCCTTCGTTAGTTCGTTCGATGGCTAGTTAAACGAAGGTTTAGTGCGACTTCACTTGGAAACAAGGGGTGTGGGACCATCTATGGTAGCAGAATACAAATTGCCGCGAGGACCATCTTTCGGGATGCAGGACAGGGCAGACCAATCAGGGGCGCAAATCTCTTAGCAACTTTTGTGCGTGAACCAACTCGTCATCTAGCAAAGCATGAACATGTATGATTAAGATATGTTTCACCATGTGTACATGAACATATGTGTTTGAACTGTGAACCGTGTTTAAAAATAGACGCGCTTTGTATAGAGCATGGCCATCGCTACACAGTGGACAACTGCTCCAGGTCTCCACATTGGCTCGGATGGTCCATGGCGTCTCAAAGTGATGCTTGCAGGAGAAAACATATGCTTGCAGAAGAGACCACCTCTTCTGTGAAAAAAGTTGGCTGTAACATTTTTTGTTTTGCTTTTTTCCTTCCTATCTTTCTCACGCACCATGGCAAAGCAAGATGCATCCCATGCAGTTTTCGATAACATTTTGGAGTACTGATTTTGTTTTTTCCACAACTTCTACTAATATCATTTTTCGATGAAATTTTACAAGCACTAAGAACTTCTGTTAATGGCTGCACCCAAAAAATTCAGAATTTTTTGAAATATTTTTCATTTATTTTTGAATTTACTGTTCACCCCGAGTTAAGATGAGCTCGGGAGTAGAACATGACTTTACCATAGGGTGAGATTATTTCATACAGTGGTTTCAGAACTCTTTATCTACGTGGATGGCTGCGGCTAACGCTTCCTATAGCCACCATTACTCATGCCCTTAGGGTGTGTTCAGTTTGACGATCAAAAGACATGGAATGTCATGGTTTCATTTCGGATGCATGGGTTGGTTCCATTCTTGTGTTCGGTTGAACATAGAAAATGGCATGGGTTGGTTCTGTCCATGTGTTTGGTTTGGGAGGTGAAATGAGAATAATTTCATTCCACTCACCTCTTCCATATGAATGATGAGATTACCTCTCATGTGCTCATATAGCTCTCTACATTTGAACAACATATAATTCAAAATTTTGGCAGCATTTCCTTTGTAATTTCAACAAGCAATTTAAGAGTATATGGTCACAAGTCAAACAAATATATAACATCGCATATAACCGATTTCCAGTACAAATATCATAAGATGGAACAATATCACAAGGTCATCGTCAAAAAGAAACATTGTTCATTACAATCCATAACATATGGTTCACATACTAGTCATCCAAAAGCTCTCCTAATTGAAGTTTAGTACAAGTTCATAATGCAAAGTTCATTGTCTCACACTAGTCCATACGATAAGTGCATCAAGCGAAGTACTTCATCACATACCTACCCACCCGAATCAACAGGTTAGACTCACTAAGCGACATTAAAGCTCTTGCTATCTTGGGATTGTCCACAAGATGGGCATAGTAGTGAGCAAGGTATCCTTCAGCAGATCCAATAGTGCCAGGGACAACTTCCCAAAGGTCATGAGGTATAGTATCATCATCTCCACCAGACTTCACAAGAGCTGCAGCTACAAGTTTGAACCCATCTTGGAGAGTTGTCATCAACGCATATTCCTTATTTTTCACCACCTTAGCCTTCTTTTTTGTGGGTTCATTGGGATTAGAGGACTCCCCAACATTTGGTGACATGTTCACCTCACCATTATCATCATCTTCTATTTCAATGGAAAGGTCATCATTACCAGACCTTGCATTCTTCTATGTAGCAGTTTTTTTGCAGGAAAACTGTCTCCATGGCGTGATAGTGCTCAATTGGGGTATTCAAGAGGGCCACATCAGATTTGTGATCCTACACAAATTGTTCAAATGATTAGCATAACAGAGAGACAACATGTCAAATATTCATGCATCAAAGCTTACCATACAATGACCTGCATAGTGATCATCACTCAACCTGATAGTGCAAGTATCCTCATCCCATAGAGCTCCACTTAAATTCTTCAATGTGACCAGCCTGCCCCAAATATTCCTCTACTTCTTAAGATTGTTTCAACATAACAAATGGTACAATTATCCAGCCATTACATAAACTCAAAGATACATGGTTTTGACATGTAGTATGCCATACTACTCAATTTCCATACATGGCCTGCCTATCCACCCACATTTGTGTAGCAATTTGTCGCATACGGTCAATCGTGGCCCTATGGTCACTTGCTTGTTGCCTTTGTGTTCGAACTAGTTGGGTGGTCCATGTCACTTCAGGTATAATGAATTCATCAATCTCTTGAGATAGTGCATAATTATGAAGGATGCAACAAGCTATGACGATGTCTACATGTACCAGAAATAGAAAGAATGGTTTGACATCATCTAAATTTTTGAATCGCCTCTTGAGAGATCCGAAAGCTCTCTCTACCGTCACCTGTAGTGATGAGTGCCTAAGATTGAACAACTACTTTATATTTTTGAACTGTATTGTTGCCCCACTCGTTCAAATGGTATCTCACGACACAGAAAGGTGGCAAGAAACCGGGTTTGGCTCCATATCTCACATCAAATAGGTAGAATTTTCCTAAAAAGGAGAAATAAAAAATGCTGATAAGGCTTTCACTGATATATGGACAAATCTAAGGCAATCTCTTACCTTCTCCCACTTGTAACCCTCTCTTACATGCTAATGCATCAGTTAAAACAGTCGCATCATGGGCTGCCCTCTCCCAACCAGCCAACACATATGTGAAGCGGAGGTCAAAATCTACTGCTGCCATCACATCTTGAGTGGTAAATCCCCTCCTACCATGAAAATATGCTTCAACATCTTTGGTCACCGATGCTCACACATGTGTACCATCAATAGCTCCAATACAACCCTATATATTGAAAAAATAGTAAATGGCATGATTAATATCCTAAATATCTAAGGAATAGTTTTTAAATACCTTGAAATATGGGTCAAACCGATGATTTCCTACTATTTTTGTTGGGATCTCCAATGAAGGTGGCCTGATATAATCATTACACAGCCCACCTATGGCATGAAGGACACGTCTAAAGTAGATGCTAATTGTCCCAAATGATTTATAGAAGTTCGTTGCCACAACCCTATTCTGAATGTTATGTCCAATAGTATGCAAAAACATTGCCACTTGTTGCTCCACATCTAAATGTATGGCCGGTTTTAGCAACTTGCGATCCCTCAATATGCCACACAAATGAAAGAAATGAGCTCTCTCAAACCTGAACATGTTTATACACTTCACGTCACACTGCCAAATTTTGCTACTTAGATAGTCAAATCTTTGCCGGTCTCTTTCATTCATAGGGCCATAGGAAATGCGAGCTCTCCTCTTCCTTGTTATGGCACGAACAATTACCGCTACCGTAGTAAGAACCACAAAAACAACAACACCCCTTATCATCCTCTTCCTATTCATCCTCTTGACCATCTAAAATGCATGGACTCTATCAAACATAACAAGTATATTCAAACAAAAGTTTAGGCACCTGAACATTTGCACAACAGATAAAAAATACAACCTTCCCGCCATCAATAAAAATACTAGGGCCACTGATCTATGGAACTACATCATGGATGAAAACTAACACAAATCTGACTATCTATGGTAGTACATCATGGATGCATTCGATTAGGATGAACCCTGTCTTTTCCTAGGGTAGAAGAAACTTGGCGGGGGGAAGGGATGGTTTTGGCCATCGGGATTCATATCTTCAGGCTACGAGCAGGAGGTGCTGCAACTTGAGGAAGATAGGGGCGGGGACGCCATATTGACGTAGAGGAGGCATTGGAGGTTAGGTTGGGAGGAGGAAGTGATACAGGTAGGACGAGAGGAGGAGGTGCTCCAGGTCGGCCGGGATTCCTCTAGTTCCTTAGCCGCCACCGGCTGTCATCTCCCTTGTGTCGCCAGTCAAGAGGATATGCGAGAGAGACGGAGCGTGTATAGAGTGGCAACTCGGAAGAAAGAAACGAGAGGGATAGGGATAGGATTCAGGGCGTGAGGGGTGAGAGCCGTGAGGCGTTGGTTTCTTTTCTTTTCTTTTTGCACTCCATCGATGAATAATGAGGTCGTTCCTATGAATCCCACACATCACTAGATGAAGCATCTCGGGGGCATTTTCACTGCATGGGACGGTTTGGTTCTGGATACAAACACAACCGAACACGACGATGGTCTGCCAGGGACGGAATCAACCCATTCGATGACAACTTATCCTCAAACTGAACACACTCTTATGGATATAAGGTGCGACTTTGGTGAACTCCTATAGTATCCGCGAGGTTATAGATTGTTTCATTGTTAGAGCATGATAGGGATCAACCAGGTAGCAAGAGTAATTGGTGATGATATCTTCTTTCTAACAATAATTACTCGCAATTATAGAAGAATTCCTTAGCCGATCTAGGGTTCATGGGGTATGGAGAGTGGAAGAGGAATTGGGGAGGTAGGTAGAGCCGTGCCATTCATCGTTGATCCACTGGATACCTCCTTCGCTCTAGTCCTTGCTGTTAAGTAGGTCTTAACCTTGCCGCAACCCATTCGGGGCCCATGTAGCATGGGTTAGGTTTCCTGGCGCGGCTGGGCCGCACCTCACCTTGGCATCGCTCGTCGGACGGTGGGTCCTCAATGCAAGGGGCATTAACATCCCCCTTGAGTGGGAGTTTTCCCCCAAGCCACAACATGTGGGAAGCGAACCTGTAGAGCTCGACAATCTTCCTAGGTGTCATCCATGGGTATAGCCCTTGTCCATCAGATCTTGACTTTCTCGACCATCTCGCCATTTCGTAGTCGCCACTTGGACTAGAGAATTGCAGTGGGTACCGCGAGGTCATTAGAATGGTAGTGAAGTTCAGTTAAAGCTATCGTACCTGGTAATAGAGCTCAACACAGTTGCGAGACATGAACACCGGGTGCACCATTGCTTGTGATGGGAGTTGGAGTCTGTAGGCCACTGCATTGATTTTGGCGACAACTGGAAACAACCCATAGAACTTGAAGGACAACTTGTGATTTGCACGCGGAGTGATGGATGTCTCAATGTAAGGCTGAAGTTTGAGGAACACCTGGTCACCCACCACGAATTCCTGAAATGTGCGTTTCTGATCCGCGTGCATCTTCATGTAATTCTTGGAGTGGAGGTGCTGCTGTATCAAATTCTGTATTACTGCCCTTTCTTCTAGCCAAGCTGCCAGGGATGTCACCCACCATGAGTTGTGTTCAGAGATGCCCTAGTGCTTAGGCTGACGACCAAACATTACCTTGAAAGGGGACATGCCGATCGCTGAATGAGATGCGAAATTGTACCAAAACTGAGCCAGCGGTGTCCAGAAACTCTAGCGCTTCAGGAGGGCATGTATGAAGCATTATAGAAAGGTTTCGACACACTGGTTCACCCGCTCCATCTGTCCATCTGTCCGCGGGTGGTTTGTTGTACTCATGTGAAAATATGTCCCAACATATTTGAATAGTTCTTGCCAAAAATGATGGTGAAAACTAGATCATGGTCAGAGATGATTGCTCCTGGTAATTCGTGTATCTTGTAAATCTGCGTCATGTATAGTTGAGAAACTTTGGAGGCCGTATACGGATGTGCCAAGGGTAGGAACTAGGAAATAGAATTGGCGGAGCAACATTTGGTATCGATCTCGCCCGGAGCGCATGCACACGAGCGCTGTGAATGACTCCCAATCAAATTCAGAGAGCCTCTTCTAAATTGACTCAAGCCAAATGGAAGTCGAGCCTGAAAAATTGAGAGCGACCATCGGGACTCAAAACGACGACAAAATTGCAAACATATGGAAGTATTGTTCACAACGTTTTCAATAGATTAGGATTTCCGCGTGAAAAATGTGGAAACAAAAGTGAAGGGTGTGCTTGGCCAATTCCCGAGAGGAGCTAACTACCGTGAGCAAAGGGTAAAAATCATAGGATGAAGAGAGTAAGAAATCAAACTGAACAATTGCTCGAGGCGGCGGTGTCATCTCGAAGGACGCCGTCGGGGGCCCCGGAGGAGGGTTGATAATGCCGTGGCCCATAGGCCCGTGAGCGGTGGTTGTTGCACGTGCAGCGACACACATGTGGGTGCCTGGCATCGTGAATGAAGGAGGCTACACCGTGGCTATCACCTCCTCCTCACCTTTCTTAGAGCAACTCCAACGTTGCGATCCAAACGATTGCACGGTTTGTCCGCTTTTCGTCCGTTTGGGTCGGCCGAGCGGACGCTGGTGTCCGCTTTTTCAAATGGGTTGGCCAGACCGCCCAACGCAGGCTCGGACGCAAACAACAACAAACATAATTAAACATTAAAAGGCCGGTCAAAGCGGGCCCAAGTCCACATAAAATATAATTAAACATAAATAAAAAAAAGCGGCCGCCCTTGGCCGCCCTACGCATCGTCTTCGTCGTCATCGTCGGGGGAGGTGAGGTCGATGAGCTCCGGGGCCGGCCCAACCCAAGGGAACGCTGCTTCCCACGCGTGAGCAGCGTCCTTGCCCGGCAGCATCGGCGGCGCAGGCTGACGGGCTCGCTCCTCCTCTTCCCGCTCCCGACGCTCCGCCTCCTCCTCCTCCGTCCACGTGCGCTCGAGCTTCATCTGCTTCGCCGCCTCGGCCTCCTCCCTCGCCACTGCCAGTGACTTATGGTGCAGTAGGTACTCTTGCTCCTCCTCCTCCGTGCACCCATACCAGACGGGAGGCGCGGACACCCACTCCTGGAGTTGGCCGGTCCACTGGTAGGTGTGTGGCTGGTGCGCCTCAGCCTCAGCAGCCGGCGGAGATGAAGGAGGGGGCACAACGCAGTCGCCTGCCACGGACAGCGCAAGGGCCTTTTTGAGACCTACCCAGCGCGCATCCTCCTCACGCCTGCTCTCCTCGATGGCGTAGGCCGTTGCCTCCTCGAGGGCGGCCTGGTAGGCGGCCTCCTCCTCCTGCTCCTCTGGCTTCACTTGAGGGTGCGGTGGAGGGATAGCCGTATCGAAGTGGGTGTCATGGATGTGCTCCTGCTCGTTCTCGACGGCGAACCAAACCTCCCATTCAGGGGAGTTAGCCGCGTACGTCGGATCGCGCCGCTGCTCCGTAGTGAGGAGCGCGCGCTGCCAGCAGACCTCCTCCACGTGCGCGCGGGCAGACCACGACACTGCTGGGATAGGGATGCGGTCGGGGTACAGATGCCAACCATGGCGGAGGTTCACATGTGGGTAGGACAGAGCTTGCCTGTACTGCCAGTGCCACCGAGCTTGGTGGACTAGGATGTACAGGCGCTCCAGCGGTGGCGCGCAGCGGCGAGGTGGCACCAGCACCTTGGACGAGCTCGTGTCAGGAGTGAGCTTGCCCTTGCCCTTGCCAAAGAAGCCCATGGCTAGGGTTTCGTGGTCGCCGCCGGGGGAGAAAGCGTGGCCAGATGTGGACGGGAGGGGGAAGTGGATGAGGCCGGCCCCGACGCATGCTTTCGAATAAAAAGGACTACCCACGACCACCTTCCACCCACTTCCAGGCGGGCCCCATAGGTAGGTGTTCGCATTTAATACGATCAAGGGGTCATTGGCCGGCCGACGAGTGGGGCCGAGGCGGACAATAGGGGGACGCGCGGCGCATCCGCTCGGCGTCCGCGACGATGCAAATCCGGCCCAAATTTGGGTCTGAAATGGGTCGGCGCTGATGCGAAATGGACAAGATTTGGGACTGGGTCGGCGCGTTGGGCGCCTGTTTTCGTCCGCGGCGATCCAAACGGACGCGGGGAACAAAATGGGTCACCGCGTTGGAGTTGCTCTTAGTACTTGGTGGTTGTGCTTGCTGCAATGCAGTGACCGCCTCGCCGAGATCGATGACGCGCCACTCCGGATCTGAACGCCATGCGAGCAGGTCATCGATTTTGGCTGTCATGTGCTATTGAGACTTGGTGTTGGCATCGATCGACCTTAGATTTGCTACTAAAACCGTTTGAGTAAGCCTTGACGCTCGGATCCATTGCCTCCAGCAACTCCCGACCGTGCCGCAGTCCCCACGTCTCGACCATGGGCGCCAGATCGAATCGCAGAAGGTGGGGTGTGGTATTTGATACTTGATGATAGGGATCAACTAGGTAGCAAGAGTAATTGCGATGATATCTTCTTTCTTACAATAATGAGTGGCAATTACAAACGAATTCCTTAGCCGATCTAGGGTTCATGGGACACAGAGAGTGGAAGGGGAATTGGGGAGGTAGGTAGAGCCATGCCGTTCATCGTTGATCCACTGGATACCCCCTTTCTCATTGTCCTTGCATTTAAGTAGGTCTTGACGTTGCCGAAGCCCATTCGGGACCCATGTAGCGTGGGTTGGGTTTCCTAGCGTGGCTGGGCCGTGCCTCGCCTTGGCGTCGCTCGTTGTCCGGTGGGTCCTCAATGCCACTGGTGTTAACACATATCTCCAGGGCGACCCGCAAAACATCAGCATTTGTACGGATCGTCCTATCCAGATCACAAGATCCATCTAACACAGGTTTGTATCAATGTGTCAGACGATCCACACATAGCTGCAAATCGTCAGCATTCGTCTCAACCGTCCTGTCCGGATCAGAGGAGCCATCTAACACGGTTTTGTATCGGTTCGTCGGATGGTCTGGACGTGGATTTCCCCACAAACCAGAACCAAATGTGGAGGGAGCGGGGAGGCTTTGCGGGAGTTTGGACACACGAAACATCACTTTTTGCCTCCTGACCCACCCAAAAGGAAGGCGAAGTCTGCACTTTTGTAGCACCCAAACTGTTTCAGCGGCAAATTTTCCCACTCTCTTCTTTTATCCCCTGCCGCTCTTTGTCCAATTCTCGCTCTTTTCTCCCACCCTCTCCTTCCTTTTGCCCCTGACACATGGAACCATCGAATAACCTGACGGAGATGGAGGTGCCGAAGGTGCCGGAGGATCTGAGCATCATGCTCGCCTGCAAGATCAACTCGGTTACGCGGAAAGATCGTCATGTCAAAGCAAAGGCCACAAAGGAGGAGAAGATAAAGAAGCGGTTGGCCGCCGGTGGGCCTAGTGGTGGCGTTGGGCGTGGCGGTTGCGATGGTCCAGGCGTATGTCGCCGGACTGGGACGCCCACAGTACACACGACGTCGTGGCCGGACCACTACAAGCCTCCGTACTACTACACCGCAAAGTAGCTCAGCCCTTCGTTGGTAAGGTGCCTTACATCATCGACGTAAATGCGGCGCCTTGAAACGTCTCCAATGTATCTATAATTTTTAATTGTTTCATGCTACTATATCATGAATTTTGGATATTTTATATGCAATATAATATGATATTTTATATCATTTTTGGGAACTAACCTATTAACCTAGTGCCCAGTTTTTGTTTTTTGCTTATTTTTAACTTTTGTAGAAAACAATACCAAAAAGAGTCCAAACATGATGAATTTTTTTGATGAATTTTTTTGAACCAATAGACACCCAGGGAAACTTGGTAGAGGACCCGAGGAGCCATGAGGTGGCGACGAGCCTTGGGAGTGCACCCCCTAAGCTCGTGGGCCCCTCGTGGAACCTCTTGACCTAATTCCGCCTCCATCAATTCTCAAATATGCCAGAAAGATCAGAGAGCCACCCGAAACACTTTTTATACTGTCGCAAGTCTCTATTCCGCCAGGATCCCACTAGAGACCTTTTCTGGTACCCTGCTGATACGTCCCAAACGTACCTATAATTTCTTCTTGTTCCATGATCTTTTGGGTGACATTGTTATATGTTTTGCAACACTTTCATACATTTTTACACATATTTGGACTAACCTACTAACTCAGTGCACCAAGTGCCAGTTCCTGTCTGCTGATGTATTTTTTGCAGGGACTTTTACCCAAATTTACAGAGTCCCAAAAATCCCGAGAAAAATATATAAAAATCAGCATGACAAAAGCTTCCAGATCACCAAAGATGGGCCAGAGGGGAGCGAGGGGCTACCCAGGCGGCCTCCCGGCGTGGCCCTGGCCGCGCCCACAGGTCGCCTGGGTGGGCCCCACCTCCTCTGGTGCCCTACCTTGGCTCCTATTTTTACCCCCGTGGAGGAAACGCTGATTCCGGAACCCTTTTATCCAGAAGCAATTCCGATCTCCGCCGACATCGCCAACAAGTTTCGGGGGACGAGAATTCCTGTGTCGGCATCCTGCCGGGATAGGGAAGTGCCCCCAGATTTATCTCCATCGACGTTGTTTCCTCCCTCCATGAAGCGGGAGTAGTTCCTCCTCGGGGTGAGGTCTTCTACAGTAGCTATGTGGTTAATTCTCTCTCTCATGATGTGATCTTGATTGTGATCATGGGCTATGTTAATCTAGGGTGATCCCGTGATGTTTCCCCTTCTTCTATGTATTGGATTGATGTACTCACTTTATTTTATCTAGTACAATCCCCGAGACCATGGTGACAGCGGTCTATTGGACATGGATTAGAAGAATATTTTCATGAGTGATTTCCTCTTTTGTGAATTGATTGAAGATTGAGAGTCTCTTGGTGCTTGTCTTTGACTATCCTTGAGACACGTTGTGGTGATTGTGGTACTCTCTTTGGATGGCCGCGGTGACATTGGGAAATCCATAGAGAGAACTACAAATTCCGAGGTGTGCTTTTGTACCCTACATAATTCTCGTCCTCTCTTGATCACAAAGGAATGACCTCCGAGTACGTCTCCATTGCATGTTTTAGTAGAAATATCATGTGATTAGACTATGTTAATGTTGTTGGGAGTTGCCACCAGTGAAAGTATGAAGCCTAGGCCGTATTTCTCACCATTGTTACACAGTTTGTGCTCACTTTTGTCACTTGCTACCTTGCTTCCATTTTTATTTCAGATTTACAATACCTTGTTTTACCATCCATATCACTTGCCTTTAAAATCTCTTCGCCGAACTAGTGCACCTATACAACTGAAAATTGTATTAGGTGTGTTGGGGACACAAGAGACTTCTTGTACGTTAATTGCAGGGTTGCTTGAGAGAGACCATCTTCAACCTCTACTTCCCTGAGTTCGATAAACCTTAGGTCATCCACTTGAGGGAAATTGCTGCTGTCCTACAAACCTCTGCGCTTGGAGGCCCAACATAGTCTATAGTAGTAGAAGCGTGCGTAGACATAAAGCTATTTCTGGCACTGTTGCCGGGGAGGTGAGTGCTTGAAGGTATATCTTTAGATCTTACAATTAAATCTTTTTGTTTCTTGTTTTTATTTCACTAGTTAGGGTTAATGGAAAACAACAAAAATATGAGAGAGATTTATAAACTTTATCTTGAACTAGGACATGAAGTGTTTGAGGAGAATATTAAAAAACCTATGGAACCTCATTATTTGCATAACAATTATGATGGTGGCAATGTTATTAGTATGCTTCCTTTGAATATCAATATTACTAATGACATGGAAAGCTCTAAGCATGGGGATGACGGGTTTGATGAACATGATATTTTTATTTCCCCAACTTTTGAGGAGAAAATTTGCTATGATGATTACCATGATGATAATGATAGTCCTACTCCCACTACTACCAATGAGAAAGATTATGCTTATGTGGAGAGTAAGAGTGCCTTTTTGCACGTGGATCATGGTAACAATGCTGTATGTGATACTTATATTGTTGAGTTTATTCATGATCCCACTGAAAATTATTATGAGAAGGGAACATATGCTTGTAGATATTTCAATAATATCAAGTTCCCTCTCTTTATGTTGAAGGTTTGAAGCTGCACTTGTTTTGCCTTCCTATGCTTATTGCTTTGTGCTTCAATGAATTATTCTATTGCAATATCCCTATGCATAGGAAGCATGTTAGACTTAAATGAGTTTGGTATTTGCTTCTTTATGCTCTCTTTTGTTCTACAACTCTTATTCCTACGAGAGCATCATTAAAATCTTAAGCCTATCTTTATGGCTATAAAGAAAGAGCTCTAGGGAGACAACCCTTGTTATATTTACTTTGAGTTTTTACTTTCAATTTTTAATGGTCTTGATGTGTGTTACTACTGTAGCAACATCATTGTATCTTTATTTTTAAGCTTTGTGCCAAGTTTTAGCCTCCGATTGCAAGAAAGTTCAAAAGTTGTGACATGCTCTCCAGAAACAGATTCTGTCTGCTTGACGGAAAAATTCGCCAAAAATCACCGTTTCAACTTTTCAATCTGAATTCTTTTGAAAGTATGCACTATATAATTGTCTCTCTCTTCTGTTCTGAGTTTTTTGATTTGAGTTGCAGAAGTGCCCCGAAAAAATTATATAGTACGTGCTGGTATGTTTTTCATAGATTGTGCCACATTTTGCGTTTTCATCATTTTGCAAATCTTAAGCTTGCTTTTTCTTTGCAAAAACCTATTGGAAATCTTGAGAAACAGTAGATCTTCATGAAAACTTATTTGCAGTAGATAATAAATTATTTTATCATGGGCACTAACCACTCTAATCAGCCTATGATGAGTTCTGTATGAAGGGAGTTTTCAAGTATGCGATGGAAGATGATGAAAGAAGATCCAGGAGTGTTAAGCGCTCAAGCTTGGGGATGCCCCTATGCACCCAAGAAATATTCGAGTAGACTCGAGCGTCTAAGCTTGGGGATTCCCCCGTGAATCCCCTTCTCCATCGACAATCATCAGTTCGTCCATCTTCATGCTATATTTTTATCACTTCATATGTTATGTGCTATACTTGGAGCATCCCGCTCTTTACTTTTAGTTTGTTTTAGTTTTTCTTGCTGTTCATAACAAGTCGGAACCTAGCCTTCCTTGTTTGGGAGAGAAGTACGCTCCATTCCACTCTAGAACACAACATAAGTTTTCATGCTTATCTTTTTTTGTGTTCTCTATCTTTACATAGCTGCTGTCATGCTTAGCTCTTAGTTTTCATGCTTTATCTTTTTAAGAGCTTTTATTTAGGTTTCTTTTGGAACTCTCTTGAGTTATCATGCTTATCTTGTTTAGAGAGTTGGCCTGTTGCACTGAGTTGTGTGTCTTGCATGAGTAGGTAATTGAGGTTGCTATTTAAGTATAGTAGTAACTCTGAGGTGTGCTTTTGTAGCCCTACTTAATTCTCGTCCTCTCTTGATCACAAAGGAATGACCTACGAGTACGTCTCCATTGCATGTTTTAGTGGAAATATCATGTTATTAGACTATGTTAATGTTGTTGGGAGTTGCCACTAGTGAAAGTATGAAACCTAGGCCCTATTTCTCACCATTGTTACACCGTTTATGCTTACTTTTGTCACTTGCTACCTCGCTGACATTTTTATTTCAGATTTACAATACCTTGCTTTACCATCCATATCACTTGCCTTTTAACATCTCTTCGCCGAACTAGTGCACCTATATAACTGAAAATTGTATTAGGTGTGTTGGGGACACAAGAGACTTCTTGTACCTTAATTGCAGGGTTGCTTGAGAGAGACCATCTTCAACCTCTACTTCCCTGAGTTCGATAAACCTTAGGTCATCCACTTGAGGGAAATTGCTGTTGTCCTACAAACCTTTGCGCTTGGAGGCCCAACATAGTCTACAAGAATAGAAGCGTGCGTAGACATCACCTGCCGGAGGGGGAATCGACCAGGGAGACCTTGTACATCAACCATGCTACCTCCATGATGATGTGTGAGTAGTTCATTACAGACCTACAGGGCATAGCGAGTAGCTAGATGGCTTCTTCTCTCTCTATGATCTTCAATACCACGTTCTCCGCGATGTATCCGATGTAACCTTCTTTTGAAGTGTGTTTGTCAGGATCTGATGAATTCTGGGTATATGATATAATTATCCATTGAAAGTAATTACGTCTTCTTTGAATTCTATTATACATGATCCTTATATCTTCGTATTTATCTCTCATATATCCGTTAAATTGGCCAACTAGAATGATTTATCTTCAGAGTGGTGCATTGTAGTAGGTTCAAGCTTGCGGTGTTCTATATTCTAGTGACACAAGGGGACAAGACACATATTTGTATTGTTTCTACTAAGGATAAAACGATGGGGTCTGAACATATTGCTTGTCTTACTTAGTCTACATCATGTCACCTTTCTTTAAGCATTACTCCGTTTGCATGAACTTAATACCTAGGGAGGCAAGCATATATAGAAGCACTCTCGAAGTGGAGTAATAGTAGTGGATGTAGGATCATTTCAGTCTAATTGTTTATGGACGTGATGCCTATATACATGATCATCGCCGTGAATAACATCATAACTACGCGCTTTTCTTCAATTGCCAACAGTAATTTGTCTACCCACCGCATGCTTTGATTTCGAGAGAGAAGTGTGACAGCCCGAGACCGACGCTCGAGAAGATTCCACTTTGTTCCGTTGCTGCCGTGTTATTATTTTGTTTGTCACATTCATCATCGCTTCATGCGCATCATCCGCATTGAATCGACACTCCGTTGCCGCCAGTTTTCAAAACTTGCATCCGTTATTAGTTGGCGGGTCTCTCCGTTTTCGTCGTTGACCGTTTTGAGCCCGAACACACTCGATCTATGATTCAGGAACTAGATCTATGATTCTTGCAATGGGAGAAGTGCTTGGTTTTGGGTTCTGCCATGTGGTGACCTTTCCCAGTGACAGTAGGGGCAGCAAGGCACACATCAAGCAGTTGCCATCAAGGGTAAAAAGATGGGGTTTTTTTAATCATTAGTTTGAGATTATCCCTCTACATCATGTCATCTTGCTTAAGGCGTTACTCTGTTCTTATGGACTTAATACACTAGATGCATGTTGGATAGCGGTCGACGTGTGGAGTAATAGTAGTAGATGCAGGAAGTATCGATCTACTTGTTTCGGAAGTGATGCCTATAGAAATAATCATTGCATAGATATCGTCACGACTCTGCACAGTTCTATCAATTGCTCGACAGTAATTTGTTCACCCACCGTCTACTTGCTTTCATGAGAGAAGCCACTAGTAAACACTACGCCCCCCGGGTCTATTCACATCCATCGTTTACAACTCCGCTTTTACTTTGCTTTGTTACTTTGTTGCGTTCAGTTCTCACTTGGCAAACAATCTATAAGGGATTGACAACCCCTTCATAGCGTTGGGTGCAAGCTTTTTGTGTTTGTGCAGGATCTTGAGACACTCTTCCGCCGGATTGATACCTTGGTTCTCAAACTCAGGGAACTACTTACCGTCGCTGTGCTACATCACCCTTTCCGCTTCGAGGGAACACCAACGCAAGGCTCCAATGCCACGGGGGAAATCCTTTGCAAAATTTCCTAGGAAGTCCCTTAAGGCGTAGCCGCAGCAGAAAGACCAAGCCAAGTATTCTCTCGTCGACGTTCCTATTTCTAGCGCCGTTGGAAGGTCTTTTGTTGCAGTAGCAGAAGTATTTCTGGCACCATTGCGAGGGATACACAACAAACATCAGAAGTATTTCTGGCGCCGTTGCCGGGGAGGAGAAATCAAGATCTATCCAAGTAGGTCTCACAAACTCTTCTCTTGCATTTACTTTTGTTGCCAGTTGCCTCTCGTTTTCCTCTCCCCCACTTCACATTTGCCGTTTTCATTCGCCTTTCGCCTTCGCTGTTTTCTTTTGCCTTTTTGCTGTCTTCTTTTGCCCATTTCACTCTCTCTTCCTTCTCGTTTGTGTGTGAGATAGTCCATCAATGGCTAGACCCACCACTCCAAACGACACCCCTGAAAATGAAGTTCTCAATTTCAGGCAGAATGAGGAAGAAAATTTGAAGGACGCTTGGTACAGGATTTGCAATGCTCAAAGTAGATCTACTCGTAAGCAGTCCACTACCGTCCTCCTTCGCAGTTTCTATGTTGGAATTTCTCCTTGGAATAGGTATATCCTTGATACCATTGTAGGCGGGAACTTTTTGGGGAGCCATACTGTTGACTCCTATAGAGCTACCATTAATTTGGTAGGCTCACCCCCGCTCATGGTTAATGGAACTATCTTGACCTTGGAACACGTGATGCAAAGGCTTGATGCTCCTTGAAAACAAAATTGAGGGTTTGGATAGAAAGATCCACAATCAAATTACTCAGTACGGATCCAAAGTGGGAAACTTTTTGAAAAATTTAAAGGAGAAGGAACTTATAGTTAATGATTCTTCTAGAATTGGCAAATTAGAAGATGTCATAACCAACTTGGGTTCCGCTTTTGCCGCTGTGCAAAATACTCCAGACATTACTCTCAAAAAGACCGTCAAGCCTGTTTTTGTTCCTAGAGTTAGTGGTGAGTCATCTAATAAAGATGAAAATCTTAAGATGATAAATGATCACGCTACCTATGGTTTCAACACCAAAGATGACTATACGTGATTCCATCACTTTCGCCTAGCTAAGGGCGTTAAACAAAAGCGCTTGTTGGGAGGCAACCCAACGAATATACCCTTTTTCTTTCTATTTTGTGTTTTCCACACTTTTGTAATTCTGTTATGATTGTGTTTTTTGTTTTTCTTTTTGCGTTTGTGCCAAGCAAAACCGTTATGATTAGTCTTGAGGATGATCGTTTGGTCATGCTGGGAAAGACAGAAAATTTCTGCTCACTAAAAGAATTTTAACTTTTTTTTCTGTAAGAGCTTTTGAGTTCATTCTTTTTGCTGCTGATTTCTACGCAAATTCTTCAGACTGTCGTAAGTTTTCAGAATTTTTGAAGTACCAGAGGTATACGAAACGTAGAGATTGCTACAGACTGGTCTGCTGTTAACATATTCTGTTTTTGTTGTGGTGGTTGCTTATTTTGATGAAACTATGGATAGTATCGGGGGGTATTAGCCTTGGAAGGTTGAAAGTACAGTAACCCAACATCAGCACAAGTAGAATTTAAGTTTGCTACAGTACCTAAGGAAGTGGTGGTTTGCTTTCTTGTACTAATGTTATCACGAGTTTCGGTTTAAATTTTGTGTTATGAAGTTTTCAAGTTTTGGGTGAAGTTCTTATGGACAAAAAGATAAAGAGTGGCAAGAGATCAAGCTTGGGGATGCCCAAGGCATCCCAAGAGATTCAAGGATGCCGTAAAAGCCTAAGCTTGGGGATGCCCCGGGAAGGCATCCCCTCTCTCGTCTTCAATCTATCGGTAACGTTACTTGGGGCTATATTTTTATTCACCACATGTTATGTGTTTTTGATTGGAGCGTATTGTATCGTAGGAGTGTTTTATTTTTGTTGTGTCACAATCATCCTTGCTGCACACCTAGAGAGAGAGAGACATGCACACACCGTGACTTTGTCGAGCTTCACTTATATCTTTTGGTAGACAATTCAGCTCACATGTGCTTCACTTATATCTTTTGAGCTAGATACTTTTGCTCTATGTGCTTCACTTATATATTTTAGAGCGCAGCGGT
This sequence comes from Hordeum vulgare subsp. vulgare, assembly GCF_904849725.1. Taxonomy (NCBI): domain Eukaryota; kingdom Viridiplantae; phylum Streptophyta; class Magnoliopsida; order Poales; family Poaceae; genus Hordeum; species Hordeum vulgare. The sequence goes on along the minus strand of NC_058519.1, from coordinate 423,030,290 downwards.
GCGTGGCTTGGTAGTTTATCTATGCTTTGAAAGTAGTCTCAAAAGGCGTAGTTATCTAAAGGGATACGAAAACTTCCACCTTCATGTGCATTGAATAGTTAGAGAAGTTTGATTCATCTCAATTAGTTTTGAGTTGTGGTTATGGTAATATTGAAGTCATGCTAGTAAGGTGTTGTGGATCTAGAAATACTTGTGTTGAAGTTAGTGATTCCCATAGCATGCACGTATGGTGAACCTCTATGTGATGAAATCTGAGCATGATTAGTCTATTGATTGTCAACCTTTGCGTGGCGGTCGGGATCGCGCGATGGTTTATACCTACCAACCCTTCCCCTTGGAGTATGCGTTGAATGCTTTGTTTCGATTACTAATAAAACTTTTGCAACAAGCATATGAGTTCTTCATGACTAATGTTGAGTCCATGGTTTAGATGCACTTTCACCTTACACCATCACTATCTTCTTAGTGCCGCGCAACTTTCGCCGGTGCACAAAACCCACCATTAGCCTCCCTCAAAACAGCCACCATACCTACCTATTATGGCTTTTGCAAAGTCATTCCGAGATATATTGCCATGCAACTACCACCATGACATGTGCCACCACGTCTACATTGCCATTGCATGATCGTAAGATAGCTAGCATGATGTTTCCATTAATGTCTATGCCATGCTAGATCGTTGCCACGGTACACTACCGAAGGCATTCCATATAGAGTCATAATTGCTCTAAGTTTTGAGTTGAAAGTGTGAAGATCGTCATTATTGGATCATTGTCCCATGTGAGGAAATAAAATAGACCAAAGAAGCCCACAAAAAAGAGAGGCCAAAGAGCCCACCAAAATAAAAAAATGAGAGAAAAAGAGAGAAGGGACAATGCTACCACTTTTTCCACACTTGTGCATTTTGAGCACCATGATCTTCATGATTGAGAGTCTCTCGTTTTGTCACCACCATATAGCTAGTGGGAAATTCTCATTATATAACTTGGCTTGTATATTCCAATGATAGGCTTCCTCAAAATTGCCTTAGGTCTTTGTGAGCAAGCAAGTTGGATGCACAACCACTAGTTTTCTTTAAGAGCTTTCACATACTTGTAGCTCTAGTGCATCATTTGTATGGCAATCCCTACTCATTCACATTGATATCTATTGATGAGCATCTCCACAGCTCATTGATGTGCCTAGTTAATGTGACTATCTTCTCCTTTTTGTCTTGCAACCTCCACCACATTCTACACCATCTATAGTGCTATAACCATGGCTCACGCTCATGTATTGCGTGAGGGTTGAAAATGTTTGAGAAAGTAAAGGTGTGAAACAATTACTTGGCCAATACCGGGGTTGTGCATGATTTAAATTCGTTGTGCAATGATGATAGAGCATAGCCAGACTATATGATTTTGTAGGGATAAATTTCTTTTGGCCTTGTTATTTTGAAAGTTCATGATTACTTTGCTAGTTTGCTTGAATTATTATTGTTTCCACGTCAATAGCAAACTATTGTTTTGAATCTAATGGATCTGAACATTCACGTCACATAAGAGGAATTACAAAGGACACCTATGCTAGGTAGCATGAAAGCATCAAAAATTCATTCTTATCACTTCCCTACTCGAGGACGAGCAGGAGTTAAGCTTGGGGATGCTTGATACGTCTCAAACGTATCTATAATTTTTGATAGTTTCACGCTATTATCTTGTCTTCTTTGTATGTTTTATGTACCTTTTTATATCTTTTTTTGGGACTAACTTATTGATTCAGTGCCAAGTGCCAGTTCCTGTTTTTCTGTGTTTTTGACTCTTTTCAGATCTGATTTTGGAACGGAGTCCAAACGGAAGAAAAACCCCGAAATGATTTTTTCCCGAACGGAAGAAGTCCAGGGGGCTTTTGGGCCAAGCCAGGTGGGCTCCAGGGAGCCCACAAGCCCCCACTCCGCCACCAGGGGGGGAGGCGACGGTGGCCAGGCTTGTGGCCTCCCTGGCCGCCCCCTGACCTAGGTCTTGCGCCTATATATTCCCAAATATTCCGCAAAAAATCAGGGGAGCCTCGAAAATACTTTTCCGCCGCCGCAAGCTTCCGTTTCTACGAGATCTCATATGGAGACCCTTCCCGGCACCCTGCTGGAGGGGACTTTGGAGGTGGAGGGCTTCTTCATCATCATCATCGCCCCTCCAATGACTCGTGAGTAGTTCACTTCAGACCTACGGGTCCGTAGTTAGTAGCTAGATGGCTTCTTCTCTCTCTTGGATCTTCAATACAAAGTTCTCCATGATCTTCATGGAGATCTATCCGATGTAATCTTCTTTGGCGGTATGTTTGTCGAGATCCGATGAATTGTGGACTTGTGATCAGATTATCTATGATATATATTTGAGTCTTTGCTGATTTCTTATATGCATGATTTGATATCCTTGTAAGTCTCTCCGAGTCTTGGGTTTTGTTTGGCCAACTAGATCTATGATTCTTGCAATGGGAGAAGTGCTTGGTTTTGGGTTCTGCCATGTGGTGACCTTTCCCAGTGACAGTAGGGGCAGCAAGGCACACATCAAGCAGTTACCATCAAGGGTAAAAAGATGGGGTTTTTATCATTGGTTTGAGATTATCCCTCTACATCATGTCATCTTGCTTAAGGCGTTACTCTATTCTTATGGACTTAATACACTAGATGCATGCTGGATAGCGGTCGACGTGTGGAGTAATAGTAGTAGATGCAAAAAGTATCGGTCTACTTGTTTCGGACGTGATGCCTATATAAATAATCATTGCATAGATATCGTCACGACTCTGCACAGTTCTATCAATTGCTCGACAGTAATTTGTTCACCCGTCGTCTACTTGCTTTCATGAGAGAAGCCACTAGTAAACACTACGGCCCCTGGGTCTATTCACATCCATCGTTTACAACTCCGCTTTTACTTTGCTTTGTTACTTTGTTGCTTTCAGTTCTCACTTGGCAAACAATCTATAAGGGATTGACAACCCCTTCATAGCGTTGGGTGCAAGCTTTTTGTGTTTGTGCAGGATCTTGAGATACTCTTCCGCCGGATTGATACCTTGGTCTCAAACTGAGGGAAATACTTACCGTCACTGTGCTACATCACCCTTTCCGCCTCGAGGGAACACCAATGCAAGGCTCCAAGGCTACGGGGGAAATCCTTTACGTACTTGCCTAGGAAGTCCCTTAAGGCGTAGCCGCTGCAGAAAGACCAAGCCAAGTATTCTCCCGTCGACGTGCCTATTTCTGGCGCCGTTGGAAGGTCTTTTGTTGCAGTAGCAGAAGTATTTCTGGCACCATTGCCAGGGATACACAACAAACATCACTTATTTATCAGATGTTTTTTTGCTGTTTTAAAACGCGTTGCTGCGCCGCACTACCTCCCTCTCTTCCCCACCTAGCCCACTCTACACATCCCACCTAGCCCAGCATACCCACCTCTTCGATCGGACCATCCGATCATGATCGGAGGGTCGAAAAACCACCCCTAGGCCAAACCCTACCCAAAAACTGCTATATATGGACACACCCACGTCCAAAAACAACCTTCTCTACCTCCGCCTCGATTTCGGTGCATCCCCAAACCCTAGCCGCCACATGTCTCCTCTCTCCCACCAGCGCCGCCGGACTGCTCCAACCCACGCGAGGCCCGCCCGGGCCCGTAGCCGCCGCCGCATCCGCGCCCCTCGTGCCCGAGCTATAGATCAGGGAGGAGCCCCGATCCAGAGCCCCTTCGCCATCCCCCGTGAAGCTCGCGCCGCGCCTCCCCTCATCCCCGCCCCGGTCGCCGGAGCTCCGACCCGCCGAAGTAGTCACCGCGCCGGCCAAACCTCGCCGAAGCCGCCGCCTGTTCCCATAGCGAGGAGCTGCAACGTCGCAGCCAGATCCAGATCCGATCGAAGGAGCACCCGCTCCCGTTGATGAGCCTCACAAATCCTGGCCCCCGAGCGCTCGACCTCCTCTACTCGCGTGGGCTGCCATGGGGCCTCGCCGACCCATCTCCTGCAGCCTCGTCCGTCGGCCCGAGCAGCTCCTCTCCAGACCCAGCCTCCTCTCCGTTTGGCCCATGAGGCCCTATGCTGAGCCCCTGCCGCCTCTATGTTGCGCACTAGGGACTAGGTAATATGTCGTGCATGCCTAGTTTCGGCCCATTTAGACTTTAGTTTTTTTTTCTGCGATTTATTAATTTCAGGGATTATAGATATTTCAAACTCCCATAGGTATTAAACCGTGCGTTGGATCGCGATGATTTAATATGTAACTTGTGTTGATTTTCGTGTAGAATAATATTTTGTAACTTGCGTGCATGTTTGGAGTGGTTTGACCCACCGCTTGCCTAGATTTGCGTGTTGTCCTAATAGGTTAAGTGTTACGTAGATATTTTTGTGCGCGTCCGGATTGTTCAAATCCCGTAGATAAAATGTTCATGTTGTTTGTAGCCCCTTGCTTGTATTCTAGATAGTGTCTCGCTATTTTGCATGTAGGTGCCGTCAATAGTTTTTCTTTATCGAGTTTAGGCTCTATTCTCGCATATATGTGTGACGTTAGTTTTATTTTTTGAACCCCACATATTATATATGTTTTCGAGGTAGAAAAATATGTAGAATTTATCGGTGCAATTAGGTTTAGCTTTTGAGCTAGTTAGCGTGCATGATATTTTGCCATGTTGCCCTCTTGTTTATTTTGTGTGATTTATTCCGTGCATGATATGAGTTAGTTTTGAACTAGAGATATGCCCTTGGATATGTAGGCTAGCCCCTGGTATATTTGGTTGCTATAGAAATCCATGTTTAGGTGTTGTTTGCGTGTTGCCAACATGCTAGGAAATAGTGCTGATTTGGAGATGCTGAAATATTTCCAAGTCTGAGATCTGTAATATTTTGTTGCTGTCTTGCCATGAGATTTGCTAGTGATCTACAACTCCTTTCGGTTTGTGCAATGGAGTTATTTGTAGTGTTTATGATTCTCTAGCATGCTGTAGAGTTTCATGCCATTCGGTGACCCGTAGCATATAGTTTTACTGCTGCCAATATGCCTTCTGGTTGAAAACCGCACTATCAAAAGTGTTATTTTCACTAAGTCTGGAACTGTGTGCTAGTTGCCAGTTTGTGAGTTCTTTTCCTAGTGATCTATGCATCCATGCTAGATGTTTTTACTAGGGGGTTGTTGTGCATATTGACAACTTCTGTCTCATGTCTTGTTTGAGCATTTTAGAATTATGTAGCTTGTTGTTGTTGGGTGTAGAAAATGCCATGTTGCTGTTTTGGGCAGATTGTAGCTATTTCTTGTTTAGCTTGTTTTGTTGAACAGTAGCTCTAATCAATGGGCTACATGTGTAAACCGACTAGAATGACGTGTAAAATCACATGCTTCACCTCTTGCCATGTTTAACAACATTTAATATAATAAACGGGAGTGAACTAAATAATTAAATGTGGAGTTTCGTCAATATGCAACTCGTTGCATATTGAACTTCACTTAAGGTGTAGTGTTTGCGTGATGTGAATTGCCATGTCTTGCATATTTTAAACTGATCATGCATCATATTAGGGCGGGCATCATATCGTGCATGTGTGCGGCGATTCTCGTGTGTTGATTCTTGTTTCCGGTTTGCTTTGTCTCGATAGAGTTCCGCAAGCGTGTCGGAATGCGAGGATCCGTTCGACTATGTCGGTTCGTCTGCTTCATGGAGTCGTTCTTCTTCCAAGCGGGATCTCAAGCAAGATGATCATTTCCCCAGATATCATTACTATCATTGCCATGCTAGTTGTATCGTTTCTATTGTTATGTCTCACTGCCTACCACCTGTTAAAATATCAGCCTCCCAACATTGCCATGAAAACCTTCAACCTTTCTACAACCTAGCAAACCACCGAATGGCTATGTTACTGCTTGCCTAACCATTGGATATCATTGCTACTTGCAGGTGCAATTGTTTCCATGTGAAAACATGGGTCCCTTGTTATATCACCCTATTAAATGCTATTTAATTTTAATGCACCTATATACTTGGCAAAAGGTGGAAGGCTCGGCCTTCCTAGCCTGGTGTTTTGTTCCACCTTTGATGCCTTAGTTTCGGCTACGGGTGTTATGTTCCAAAAATGAGTGCTCCTAACATGCTTGGGGTTGTTATGAGGACCCCCTAGATTCGCATTTTGGGATAAAACTTGTCTGGCAAGGCCCAACATTGGTACTATATTTGCCCAACATAATAATTCTGTTAATATTTAAAAACATAGGGCGTCATGAACCCGAGGAGTAATTCAACATAATACAGGGAGGGCCAATGCTGATGGTGCTGGTCCAAAATAGAGCCGTTTGCGGGGCCAACCCGGGGCAACTCGGGTGATGTCTATCAGGCCACCGTACACTATGCTTATCTGTCGTGTCCTGACAACGAGATACGCGGCTCCTATCGGGTTCGTTGACACGCCGGGCGGCCTTGCTGGACTTGTTTTACCTTTCTCGAGCATCCTGTGCGAGGGATTCCGAGGATGCTTTGGACAATCTCGAGGTTGAGGTTTTCGAATAGGAACCTGATGAGATCACGTGTTTCCCTGATCGAGGTCATTCCATCGAAGCTTGTGGTAGTTTGTGATGGACTAGTTGGAGCACCCTTGCAGGGTTAAATCTTTCGGAAAGCCGTGCCCGCGGTTATGTGGTAACGTGAAAACTTTGTTTGACATCGATTCTAGATAAATTGAAGTTAATTTAATTAAAAGTTGCCAACTGAGTGCGTAACCGTGTCTGTCTCTTTCATGAGCTCCTTCTCCGATCGAGGACACAGTGGGGTTATGCCTGACGCAAGTAGGGGGTTCAAGATTATTCATTTGATCGTCAGTAGTTCACGTACGCTATGCGTACATCACCCCCCTCTTATTCTTGTACTCGTAAGTTATCCACCTCAATAAATGCTTAGTCGCATGCTGCAGCCTCACCACTTAACCATAACTCACTGATTAAGCTTTGCTAGTCTTGATACCTTTGGAAATGAGATTGCTGACTCCGTGTGGCTCACAGGTTACTACAACACCAGTTGCAGGTACCTGTGAAGAGTTACTTGACGCGAGCGCGTTAATTGTTCATTTGGAGTTTCTTCTTCTTCTTCGTCGATATAGGATGGGTTCTAGGCCGACAGCCTGGGATAGCAAGGATGGACGTCGTTATTTTATCGTTTGTTTTCGTCCGTAGTCGGACCGTGCTATTCTTCATGATGGTTGTATGTATTGAACTAATGTGACTCTGATGTAGCTTGTGGTGAGTGTAAGCTAACTCTTTATACTCGTTTTTTCAGTACATGTACTTGTAACGATATCCATTCTTCCGAAATCACGAGATGCATTGCTATCCATGTAGAGGCCCTCGCGCCAAAATAAGGATAGGACCACATCTTGGGCGTTACACCTCTAATGAAAACTCTGGCCCCGGGTCTAAATAAATTTTCTAAAAAACTAAATACCTTGCTAACTTTTATTACTTTTTATTTTTATTTTTATTTTCTATATCTATCAGAATTAATCCTTGCAAGTAACAAGTCCAATGGGATTGAGAACCCTTTTGCCTGTGTTGGGTGCAAGTGTTTGGTTTCGTGTGTGTAGGTGCTGACGACATGAGTTTGCCTTGATTATCCTATTTGTTCGACAAACCTTGGTTTTCAACTGGGGGAAATACTTGTCGTTACTATAATCCTTCACACTTCCTCTTTGGGGAAAAACCCAATGCATCTCACAAGTAGTAGGAAGAATTTTTGGCGCCGTTGTCGGGGAGACATCATCAAGTTCTCATAAAGTTCCTTCACACAAATTACCAATGACTTGTTCTACTTTTACTTGTAATTTATACTTGCCTTTATTTGCTTGTTACAAAAAAATCAAAAACAAAAAAATATTTATACTTGCCAGTTTAGTTGCTTTGCTGCTATGTCTCCGGAAAGATTCCATGATAGTTCTTATGACAAAAGGTTGGCCGAAACTGAAAACTCTATGAAAAAATGCATGTTTACACAATACAAGCTTAAGAAATTCTTTGCTGAGTAAATCAAGGAACACTCTACCTGTATAGATGCTATTGGTAAACAAATTGATGAAGTCAATCGAGAAGTAGTGAATCTCCATTCACAACTTTCTGAAACCAAAAATTTGATAGGAATGATTTCTAATAAGGAAACCACACTAGTGAATAAGATGGCTACTAAACTGGAATCACACCCCCTTGCTAGTGATGATGAAGATATTAAAATGATTGGTGTTTCTCCTATTGAATCATTGTTTAGTAATGTAGAACTTGATGAAAAAGGGACTAAAGAAGAGTTAACTTTAGTTAGAAGGAGTCCCTTTTGTTTGGAGGGTGATGGTCATAATGGTAAAAATGAAAAAGTGGGTTTGGAGAGGTCAAAACTTTCCATTGTGATGTACCCACTACTTTGGATTACAAAGGACTTTAATTATGATAGTTGTTCTTCGGTCGAATGTATTTCCTTGTTACAACCCATGATTAGCTTAGCTAATGCTTACAAAGAAAATAAAGATTTTACTGAACACATTGTAGAAGCCATGGTAAAAGCTCATGAAGGGAAGCTTGAACTAGAGGTTTCAATACAAAGAAAGTTCCATGATGAATGGGAACTTACATTCAAAATTAATCTTAAAAATTATGAATGCAATGCTTTATGTGACCTACTATACCAAAAATTAAGGTGATAGTGTTTATATTATACCTAATTCTCTTTGTGATGTGTGAGGTCTCACCGATATAAATGAATGTTCCCTCAACTTGCACCTAGCGGATTCTACTATCAAGAAACCATTGGATAGAATAAATGATGTGATTATTATTTCTAATAACAATTATGTTCTTGTGGATATTTTGTGCTTTATATTGAATGCAATCCGTCTTGTCCTATAATACTTGGTAGGCCTTTCCTATGAACTATTGGTGCTATTATTGATATGAAGGAAGGAAAAAGCAGATTAACATTCCCATTAAATAAAGGCATGGAACACTTCCCTAGAAAGAGAACTAAACCACATTATGAATATATTATGAGGGATACTTATGGACAAAACATGAAGGATGACAACACATGAAACAATGCATTATGCCTAGCTAGGGGCATAAAACAAAAATGCTTGTTGGAAGGCAACCCAATAGTTATCTTAATTTTTTGATTTTAATTTCTGTTTTGGTGTGCCTATTTATAATGTAGTAATTGTATTTTTATGTTTTCATTAGTGTTTGTTCCAAGTAAAGCCTTTGGGATGGTTTGGATGATAGTAGAATTGATCCTGTGCAAAAATAAAAACTTTTGCGTTCAGTATAGAATTTCTCTGATTTTATCGGAACGACTTTTTGATATGAATTTTTTACATAATACTTTTATAAAAATGTCCCATGTTTTACTAATTGTTCAAATTTTTTTGGAGTTACATAAGTATTGTTTTCGTATAGATCATTACAGACTATTCTACTTTAGACGAATTCTGTTTTTGCTTGCATAGTTTGCTTGTTTTGATGATGCTATGGATTATATCGTGGGGTATGAGTCATAGAGAAGTTAGAATACAGTACCTATTACGCAAAAATGAAATATGAATCATTTTATAATGGTACCTAAAGTTTTTATATGTTCATTATACTAACGGATCTCACGAGGTTTCTGTTGAGTTTTGTGTGTTGAAGTTTTCAAGTTTTCGGTGAGCCAACGATGAATGAAGGAATAAGGAGTGCAAGACCCTAATATTGGGGATTAACAAGGCACCCAAGGTAATATTCAAGGAAGACCCAATCATCTAATCTTGGGTATGCCCCGGATGGCATCCCCTCTTTCGTCTACAACCTATCGGCATGTCACTTGAAGCTATATTTATATTCATCAGATGATATGAGTTTTGCTTGGAGCATCATGTATTATAGTTTGATATTCTTTTAATTTTCCACAATCATTGTTTTCTATACACACACATATTTAGAGAGACACATTTTTATCATAATTTGTTAGAATACTCTATGTGCTTCACATATATATTTTGAGCTAGGTAGTTGCTCTAGTGTTTCATTTATATCTTTTAGAGCGCAACAGTGTTTATATTTTTAAGAAATAGTTGCACTATCATGCTTCACTTAAATATTTTTGATAGTCTAAGGAATAAGAATGGTAACTAACATAGGTTATAAGACTAGTCAAAAAATGATAGGTATTGAAGGAGGAGATAATAAAAACTCTCATGTAGCTCACCAAAGAAGAAACACATGGTTTAATTATATTGAGGTATTAATTTGAAATGATATAGGTTCATGATCATTGGTTAGTAGAAATATCGGTAATAAAGCTTGTTATTTACTTCTCATCTAAGTATTGGTCATGGCATGTGGATGAGGTGTGAGCATTTTTTAGGTCTGAAATGAAACCCTATCGTGTTGTTTGAATTGAGGGCGCGTGATGGTTAACTCCTACCCAACCTACTCCCTAGGGGAATACGATAGTACTTTGATTTGAGAGAGCTAATAAGGCTTTAAATAAGTATATGAGTTCTTTAGGACTAATGTGGGTCCATGGATATACGCACTCTCACCTTTTCACACTTAGCTAGCCTCTTCGATACCGTGCATTGCCCTTGCTCACCTCGAGAGTCGGTAAATTTTTTGCCGATGCATCCAAACCACGTGATATGGTACACTCTATCAGACATAAGCCTCCTTATATCTTCATCAAAACAGCCACCATGCCTACCAATTATGGCATTTCCATAGCCATTACAAGATATATTGCCATGCAAATTCCATCATTCCGTTGTATGACTTGTGTGTTCATGATCATACTTCTTTGCATGATCATATAGAGCTAACATAGTATTTGTGGCAAAGCCACCGTTCATTATTGTTTACATGTTATGCTAGATCATTGCATATCCTGGTACACTACCAGAGGCTTTCATATAGATTCATCTTGTTTAGCTTTATCATCATATCAAGTTGTAAGTAAATAAAAGTGTGATGATCATCATTATTAGAGCATTGTCCCACTGAGGAAAGTATGATGGAGATTATGATTCCCCCAAAAGTCGGGATAATACTTCAGACAAAAAAAAAGAAAAATGGGGGAGGCCAACTGAGCCCATTGATGGGGTTGTACATTAGGGGTAGGCTTACAGACCTGCTTCCCTAGGCCCACCTAGGACACCTTACACACATCAGTGTCCTTAAAGTCACCATTGTATCCTCGACCTCACTCGGTTTAACGACCGTCACTCGGCCTACCTGAAGTTACTCGGATCACCTTGTATCAGTTGGATGGTTCCTCGCACTTGGACCACAGCAAGGCGAAGGCACCGAAGAGGCTGAAATAGCTAAGGACTTAATCCATCACATGAAGTGCAGTTAAGGCCCGCTTTACCACTAACGACGAGAGTTATAACTGTCGTTTCTAGTAACTTCCCTGTTTACTAGCATTAATTACCTTGTAACTAAGGATGGTCGGTCGTGGCAACAACTATATAAGGCACTCCCAGGCTCGAGCTCAGGGGTTCAGCATGATGAGGACATGACTACCTTGGATATTATCACAATCATTGCATATACGTACAAGGTTGATCTACTTATATAGGAGCAAGGGGTGGCAGACAAGGAGGTGAGAGGTCATCCCAAAGCATCCTAAAACTAACCCTAGGTCATACAAGGCCTATGGGCCCAAGTGGAGGTGATGCAACACCTTTGAACTTGTTGTTTGACTCGGATTCTCGTGCAATGTCATATTGTTTGGTCTATATCTCCATGCTCCGGACCAATTTGAAGGTGATTCCAATTGGGGTGGAAAGCACATAAAATCTACTTTGCATCCCAAAAATAATCACCCAATTCGGAGTTCGGATGTAAAAGTCGAATGCGTTTTGGTACAGGTATGTCTTTGCAGTCCGAATCTGAGTCCGGAACGTGAAAGACTTGGACTCTATCTTCTCTTGGCCTAAAAGTGACGTGAGAGAACTTATTGAACACAACTAATTATTTCCTTTGACATGAGAGGACCTCTTGAATAGCACCCAACCATTTCCTCTTCCCTTTTCATCACACATGGTTCATAGAAGTATTCGGTCATTCTGCATTTAGGCATAAAATAAAAATAGGTGGAGTATTTTTGTTTCAGATAACATAAATAAATTATTGCATGACTTTTATCAGATATCACCTCAAATAAATACGTATATGCAATGATTGTGATAATAACCAAGGTAGTCATGTCCTCATCATCCTCCCTTTTTTGAAAATAAAGCCGTCCTCGGCGCTGCTTAATCTGAAATGTGGCTAACAAAAGAGACAAGGTGTACATGTTGTATATGTATATGTCATCCTTTTTTTACTTCCCTTTGTTTTTGCACATACGACATGTATACATGAGTATCTTTCATATGTTATGAAATATAATGCCAAAATATTATCACAAGAAGTAGAACGTATTAAAATATTGCAACTGAGTTTGCACATATAAGTGAAGCTCTTATTTATATAAAAAAAATGACAATGTACATCATTAAACCATCCTAACATTGGTGAATACACTTTCATTGTTTCAAATTTACATGCTACAACATGCTTAAATAAAAAAAACATGCAACAAGTCATTTGACATAGAATCATCACACATATTAGAAGTCATATCAAAATGATTAAACATTGGCACAATTATGTTGAAAAATACTTTATGCAAAATTGATTTATTCTCTGTTTCACATGCTTCTTTTTCATCAACAGTTAATTCAATTGGTTCACTCAATATTGTTGCTATTGTACTTAGTTGATCATATGGCAAAGTCAAATCATGAACATAGTACTCCAAAATAGGTTATGTGACCAAAGTAATGGGTAGCTCATCACGTGGTACATTGCAATTGACAAGGCATTCATCATACTCATGTTGAGGTGGAAGATAAGTACCTTTGTCATTACCTGTTATGATCAACTCAATTGATGTAGGAACTCTCGATGGTGATGTGCCACATGGTGAAGGTGATGTAGTCGTCCCAACAATTGATGTGGATGTCATAGTAAGCCTAGTAGTGGAAGGAACAATTGCATCAACTCTTGGAATGTGCACCTTGAGCTTGTTCTCCTTGTGGGTAACACATTGTTTTATTTCCTGTTCATCTTTGCAAGCAAAATGAAATAAACAATCCATAGGATAACACTTTTCATGAATTAGTAGATCCTGAATATCATGGTTTAATACTCCCCAAAATCTATCTATAAAATCTTCTTCACTTTCTTCTAACGAGGAATGCAACAAGATCGTTTGTAAATAATCATAATATTTCATTACAGTGTCACTACCTTGTTTTAAATGTTGTATCTTTTTAATCATGCCACGAGTATAATAAGCAGGAACGAATGTGTGTCTCATGCAAGGTTTCAAATCATGCCAAGTAGTAGGTATATAATCAGGGTGTAACCGACAATATTCGCTCCATCAAACTGAAGCATAACCGGTGAAAGAACCAACCACGACCTTAACTTTCTTATGTTCAACAAAATTATGGGAAGCAAATATATCATTTATTTCAAATTCCCATTCAATATATAAAGCAGGTCTAAAACGACCATTAAATGGCGGTATAGAAACATTAACCTCATGATGTGCATTTGTATCTCTCTACACCTGTCGTAATAGTTGCTGTGGTGGCACATCTCCCACGATCGAAGAAGGCCATCGATTAACAACTCTCGACCTTGTCATGACTAGTAGAAAAAAAATCCAAAAATATTGTTCCTATGAACTACTAGGAAGTGGTGGTGGTCGTGTGTCACAAATCCATCAAGCCAATCTCAAATTCTTACCAGTTCTTACCCATCATCAGGTGGTGATCGGCAACCGGTGTAGTCAAAACTCTGAAAGCTTGGATATAGCGATTGCCAGGTAGCGTCAAACACACAATGTAGATGTATGTGGAGCTAGGAAGGCTTATAATATATGGTAGCAAAACATTAGCAATAATCAATTCAGAGATGCAATGCTGAATAAACGCTCAACGACGGTACTGTGCTGGTCCTAGGCTAGACCGTACTAGAGACGCGAGCCTAGAATACTAACGGAGTCACGTCAGAGCACAAATAGCAGCAACGGATAATATGAAGTACCTCTGGATAGGAAGATATAAGTGAAGATCACAATGGAAGTAAAGATAGTGATGATAAATGACCTCCAAGCAGGATAAACCAAAACTATCTCTAGAACTTCCCTCTTGAAAATATGATGTAAAATTTCTGATATTTTTTCTCAAGAATTCTACTGAGTCAAGCTTTAGAATACAAAAAGAATCACTCAATTCCGAGATCGTATGAGGACTGAAACAATTCTGGAACGGACCTGAAAAATATTGACAAATAGTATTCCTAATGTTTGGAGGGCAAAAAGTCCTATCTTGAAGCCGATTTTGAGATGACAATAGTGAAGTAACTAGATGAACTATTAAGATGCGGCTCGTCGATAGCTCGAATTTGAGTACTTGTGGAGCCAAAATGGACTTGGTATGAGGAAGATACACCTGTTTTACTGAACACTGCGAAAAAGAGTTTCCAATCCGAATTCAGATACGGGATTGAGTCTAGATAGATCCAAAATTTGTGTTTTTTTATCTTCTCTCTTTTTTCTCTCTCACTTTTTTACATTTTTTTCTCTTTCTATTTTCTCTATTTTTTTTGCTCTCACTATTGTTTTTTCTCTTCTCTCGAACAACCAATTAAGATGCAGATTGGATCAAGCACAAATGCGAATGACCTCAAGTATGATAATGATAATGAACAATTGGAGCACGTGGTGAATATTGATGAATGGTGGTGGGTTAGAACGGAAGGGATGACGGAGGCGTGGTGGTGGTATATGGCACCAGCGATGAAGATGATGCGGCGGCGGCGTGACAACTTGTGAACAGAACTCGAAACTCTAAAAGACTAGACGCTAAGACCAGCAACTTGGCACGACAATGCAACCGATAATTCAACTATGCAACCACTAAAAATAAAATTGCAAAGGCTTAGACTGGCTTGGACAAAGGATGACTAGATCTAACTCTCTTTTGTGGTTTTTTCTCGGGTAATAGGTAAGAAAAATAAATCTAATCTAGGGATAACTAGAAATTCTCACCGAGCAACGTGAAAACTGATACCATTTGATATAGGCGAGGGGTCCCGATCTTTCGATGAGATGATATCTATCGATTTGGTGGAGAGGACTTTGATGATCCGACTACAAACATGCATGACGTTGCACCTTAGCAATCACTAAACCAACTCCAAGAGGTTATTGACCACGCCGGAGCACGATCAAGCTGACCATGAAGGTCTATTCCTGCAAGCAATCGAAGAACAAGCAAGAATATGATAAAAGAAATCTGAATATTGCGAATATATATGAAGTATTGATAATGGTGGGGATCCGAAAGCGGTCTTAGTCTGGTCGTTGGACACAAACGAAGTACACGAAGTTGCAATGGCTAACTTTTAACTAAACAAATCCCGAGCAAAAAGCTACTACGTTAATCTACTTATATAGGAGCAAGGGGCGACGGCCAAGGAGGTTAGAGGACATCCCAAGGCATCCTAAAACCACTTCTAGGTCGTACAAGGCCTATGGGCCCAAGTGAAGGTGATGCAACACCTTTGAACTTGTTGTTTGACTCGGATTCTCGTGCAACGTCATATTGTTTGGTCGATATCTCCACGTTACGGACGAATTTGAAGGTGATTCCAATTGGGATGGAAAGCACATAAAATCTAATTTGAAGCCCAAAAAGAATCAGCCAATTCGGAGTCCGTATGTAAAAAGTTGAAGGCGTTTTGGTACAGGTATGTCTGTGCAGTCCGAATCTGAGTCTAGAACGTGAAATACTTGGACTCTATCTTCTCTTGGCCTAAAATTGACGTGAGAGAGCTTCTTGAACAACAACTAAATATTTCCTTTGACATGCGAGGACCTCTTGAATAGCACCCAACCATTTCCTCTTCCCTTGTCATAACACGTGGTTCATACAAGTGTTCGATCATTCTGCATTTAGGCATAAAATAAAAATAGGTGGAGTATTTTTATTTCGGTTAACATAAATAAATTATTGCATGAATTTTATCAGAAATCACCTCAAATAAATACGTATATGCAATGATTGTGATAATATCCAAGGTAGTCATGTCCTCATCATCACGTTCTCGACTCAGATTCGGACTACACAGACATGACTGTACCAAAACCCCTTCTACTTTTACATCCGGACTCCGAATTGGGTAATTCATTTTGGGCTGCAAAGTAGATTTTATGTGCTTTCCAGCACAATTGGAATCACCTTCAAATTCGTCCAGAGCGTGGAGATATCGACCAAACAATATGACGTTGCACGAGAATCCGAGTCAAACAACAAGTTCAAAGGTGTTGCATCACCTCCACTTGGGCACATAGGCCTTGTATGACCTAGGGTTAGTTTTAGGATGCCTTGGGATGTCCTCTAACCTCCTTGGCCTCCACCCCTTGATCATATATAAGTAGATCAACCTAGTAGCTTTTTCTCGGGATTTGTTTAGTTAAAAGTTAGCTATTGCAACTTCGTGTACTTCATTTGTGTCCAACGACGAGACTAAGACCGTTTTCGGATCCCCATCATTATGAATACTTCATATATATTCGCAATATTCAGATTGCTTTTATCATATTCTTGCTTGTTCTTTGATTGCTTGCAGGAATAGACCTTCGTGGTCAGGTTGATCGTGCTCCGGCGTGGTCAATAACCTCTTGGAGTTGGTTTAGCTATTGCTAAGGCGCAACGTCGTGCACGTTTGTAGTCGGATCGTCGAAGTCGCCTCCACCAAATCGGTAGATATCATCTCATCGAAAGATCGGGACCCCTTGCCTATATCACAACACCTTGCAATCTTTCATACCCCATAAGAAAACATCAGCCTCGGGGATCGAGACGTAGTGGTGTTACCACTTCCGAGTGGGGCCTGAACTCGTACATCCGAGTGTATCCGTTGCGCCTAGTTAGACTTTGCCCCGTCGTTCGTACCCCTAGGTACTATTGTGAGGGTCATTCCCATGACAGTTGGCGCCCACCGTGGGGCTGCGCATCTAGCAAATCCAACACAGTTGGAGATTTATCGCCTTTAATCAACATGATGACAGTCGACAAGGAGATCCTCTTCGGTTTGCTCAGCTTCATAGTCGACGACTCGGCGTGGGTGCAGGATGCAACACTAGACACCGACACCCTCCTTGCACGAGGTACGTCTCATTTTAGCGTAGTCGCGCATGGAGTCCTAATCCACCAGCCGTCGGTGCCGTATTACTCGGCACCCCTGCATCCCACTACTGTTTGCCGCAAGCGCTCTGGGCGCTCGCGGATGCAGTAGTGGATCAAGCACACCATGGCCAACCAGGCCATTTTCGGGCAGGTGGCCATGCTCAGCTCAGATGAGCCCACCGCCAGCCGCTTCCCTTCATCAAGCAAGGAGTCACTCAACGACTCCAACTGTGAAAGCAGCAGGGGTGCCGCCGAGATCCTGATGGCCGACACCAACAGGGGAGGCAACACACGTTACGCCGTGGAGAACCCCCCCGTACGTGACAGTAGAGAGCGTCGCCACGGCGACGACAGCCACCACATTCCACAGCCGCTCACGAGCACTAGAGGGAGGAACTTCGACGGAGAAGCGATCAAGTTCTCCGCACCCCCATCACCGGGAACACCGCAGAGGAGATCACGCTCGAGAACGCGCGTCTGGCCAATCTGGCCGAACGCGAGCGACTCGAGCGACTCTAGCAGTCGCTTGACGCTCGGGCCACGAGGGATCAGCCGAGCTCTAGCCGCAATCGCATGTTGTTGTTTCTGAACGACCGCCAGCGGCACATCGAGGTGATGCGGACACCTCTGCTGAACTTGGCCGCAACCACTCGGATCGCTGATTCAATTCAGCCAAGTGACAGCGCGACACAAGAAGGCATTCGACAGATTCAGACTCTGTAGAAGACTCCCATGCAGCCGAATTCCACAGTGTCGCAATCACGGAATCACATTCACAACAAGTCCGTCCAAGCAGACACTATGCAGTCGGCTCATAGCCCACACGTGCACAGACAACGCTAAAGGTCTCCTCCTCTTCCTTGAGGCCCGCATGAAGACTGGAGGCAAGGCCACCGAGATCGAGCAGGTCACCCTTGAGGGGAGTAGCTCACTTGGTCACCATCCTAATGACGGCATGCCAAGCCCCAATCAGTGTCGGGGTAATGAGGGCGACGACTACCGGGCCCCCGAGTTCAATGCTCGGTCTATAATCACGCAACACGTGGTTGATCGATGCGAGCTGGCCAAGGAGTGTCCAGCCTTGAGTGCTTCGGCCGGAACATCCGTGAAGCAGAAACCCCCTCCAACTACCGGTCGGCCACGGGGATCCGAAAGTTCAATGGCGAGTCGAAGCCAGCGACCTGGCTGGAAGACTACTGAGTGGCTGTCCATATTGGTGGCGGCGACAATTACGTTAGTATGAAGCATCTGTCCCTCATGTTGGAGGGGTCCGTGAGGGCGTGGCTCAACTAGATGCCCTCCAGCAGCATCCACAGCAGGGGTGATCTTGCTGAGGGTTCGTCAAGACCTTCGAGGGCACATACAAGCATCGAGGAGGCTCAACGGAGGTGCATCATTGTGTCCAGAAGAGCAACGAGACTCTTAGGGAGTACATCCAGTGGCGGACCACACTTCACAACATCATCGAGAATGTTACCGAGCACCAGGCCGTGTGTGCTTTCAAAGCAGACACTCAGTATCAGGAGCTCATTCTCAAGTTTGGCCAATCAAGGGACCTGCCCCTCAGTTGGGCCACCGAGATTGCCAATCGGTACGCGAATAGCGAAGAAGAAGACCGCCTCCGCAGCAGCAAAGGCTGAGCCAACGGAACCCCTCAGTCGGGCAACGCTGGGAAGAAGCGGAAGCGAAAAGGCAACCAGTCGGGCAAAGCCGAAGTATCTGCTGTCCCAGGGTAGAGCCAAAATAAATCCAAGAAGAAGAAGGACTGGGCTGGCAAGAAAAAAGCCAAGTCCAAGAGTAGTATTTTGGACCAACTGTGTCTGATTCATTCTGGAAAGGACGAGGAGGGGGAGACCATCCCTGCCAAGCACACAACTCGGGACTGCCGTCCCCTCTAGAACGAGATGGGCGGAGAGCCCTCTAGGGAGAAGGAAGACGAGGACGATCCAGCGGACGCCTCCGGGTACTCGAACGTTCAGGTGACCCTTGTGATCTTCGCGGACGTCGAGAGCAAGATCCGATTAAAAGTTATCAATCGGGAGGTGAACATGGCAGCCTCGGCTGTCACAAAGTACCTCGACGGGGTGAAGACGCGTGTCACATTCAACCAGTCGGACCACCCCGCCAACATAGCTACTTGTGGGAGGCAGGTGCTGGTGGTCGATCCCACAGTCAATGGGTTCGATTGCGGAATGTCCTCATGGATGGAGGCAGCGACCTCAACATCATCTACGTGGACACTCTCAAAGCCATGGACATCCCATTGTCCCGGCTGAGCAAGAGTAACATGTAGTTCCGCGAGGTCATCCCCGGGAAGAAGGCTGAATCACTCAGCCAAATCACTTTGAGCGTCATATTCGATAGCGGGAATTTTTTTCGCAAGGAGAGGTTGACGTTCAAAGTGGTTGACTTTCACAACGCCTATCATGCCATCTTGGGTAGGCCCGCCTACGCACGTTTCATGGCCCGCCCATGTTATGTGTAAATTAATCTTAAGATGCCAGGGCCGAAAGGTGTGATCACGGTGCGAGGCAATCGGAAGGTTGCCGAGGAGCGCCTCCAACACGGCTCTAGGATTGCCAACGAGCAGGTCCTCGTAGCCGAGCTTGATGGGTACAAGAAGGCAGTGGACACCGCAGATCTTATCAAGTCGAAGCGGGCAGCTACTGAATCCGCCTTTCAGTCGGCTGGTGAGACAAAGCAGGTCCACGACCCCCCCACTGATACGTCTCAAACGTATCGACTTTTCCAAACACTTCTGCTATTGGTTTGGCCTCATTCTTGCATGATTTGAATGAAACTAACCCGAACTGACGCTGTTTTGAGCAGAGTTGCCTGTATGGTGTTCTTGTGTGCAGGAAAATGGATATTTAGATGTCCCAGAAAATTCCCAGAAAAAATAGAGAAAATCCATGCACCGGGAGGGAACATGGGCCAGAAGATGGGTGAGAGGGGAGCCACAGGGCCCCCAGGTGACCTGCTGGCGCGACCTACCCCGTGGCCACGTCGGGAGGCCGCCTGGGTGGGGCCCACCCCCTCTGGTGCCCTACTTTGGCTCCTATTTTTATCCGTGACGATAAAATTCCAGAACATAAGTCGTTTTACAAGTTCTCGACGCGGAGCCGCCGCCACCCTCGGTTCTTCTTCAGGAGAGCTAATCTGGAGGCTGTTTTGGCCTCCGGATAGGGGAAATCGTCACCATCGTCATCACCATCACCACTCCATCATCCTTCCATGGATTCTCCCATCATGTGTGAGTAATTCCCTGCTGTAGGTGAAGGGTATGGGAGAGATTGGATGAGTTAGATCATGTAATAGTTCGTCGGATTGTTGGGGGCATGTTGCCTATCATCTACTATGGTGTTTATCATCTTTGCTACTACTTGTTACTCTTAATGCTTGTCACTTTGGGCCCGAGTGCCATGATTTCAGATCTGAGTATCTTATGTTTTCATGAATATATTTGTATTCTAGATCCTATCTATGAGTAGTATGCACCTATTATATTCCGGAACCGGCAATCCCAATGGTGACAGCTTGGGACACCAAAGGGGATGGGCTATAGTTTGAGGATTCCATGTATCCATTGATTGTTAATGCTTGGTTCCGGTGCTCTTTGACAGGAGCACCTTAATATCCGTAAGTCCCATTTGGCTCCGTTGATAGCGGGATGGTAGGACAAAAGATGTCGTGCAAGTTCTTATTGCAAGCACGTACGACTACCGTGGGATACATGCCTAATGTTTGATATATGCCTAGATGATCATTACTTTTCTATGTGCCTTGCCCCAAGTTAAATACATGATATCTCTCATGCATGACCAACCATCCATCTCCTTAGCCTACAGTGTTTTAATCCTGCTGGTCACAAGTAGCTTTACTTTCGCTGTTTTACTTTTGTTGCTTTGCCACTATTATTCTCGTTGCCACCATCACTTACATATCACCGTTGCTACTAATATTTCATTTCCAAGCGAGTATCTTTCAGGTGCGGTTGAATTGACAACTCAACTGTTAAAGCTTATAAATATTCTTTGGCTCCCCTTGTGTTGAATCAATAAATTGGTTTAACTTACCCGCGAAGACTGTTGCGATCCCCTACACTTGTGGGTTATCAAGATCTTTTTCTGGTGCCGTTGCCCGGGAGCATAGCTTTATTTACAAGCCTACTTGGAGTTATTTTGTTTGCTGCGATTTATTCACTATGGGTAAGAAAGGAGACCCCAAGGTTCCAATTTTACCATCCACTACGAGAAAAGGTACTGTTCTCAGCACTAGCGTTACGCTTGATTCACTTTCCGTTATAAGTTAGTTTGCTTCACCACCACCACATGCTGCTTCTACCAAGTCTGTTACTATGCCTGATACTTTTGGTGATGCTTCCACCACTATGGATGAGCCTGGTTTACATGGTTATTTTATTGAGTCTCAGATTGCTAAGGCTGCTAAGCAGTCTGGAATTGAACTTCCTGTTACATGCTAACCCATTGGTAGATCTTTTGGTTACCCAGACTTGAGTGGTCTCAAGGAAAGAATTCTTGATGATGATTATATTGAACTTGATGATGATTCATGCAGGGAACTTACAAAGTGTGCTGACTCTGACCCTGCTTCTGTTAAGAAGCTGCTTGAAAAGCATTCTATGAAGAATAAGTTTACTCATGATCCTAAGTTTGCTTCATCTCCTATTTGCATTGAGGATGCTGATTTTGATTTCTGTGTTGATATTTTACTTATATCCACAATTGAAGCTAACTCTTTTTATGGCAGAGAAGATGACAATGCTATCTCACACCTTACCAAACTCACTGAGTTGGGTGGCTTATTCATGACAGAGGACAAGAAGAGAAATTATTATGTTACTAAGCTACTTCCTTTCTCTTTGAAGGAAGACGCTAAAGCATGGTATGATGCACTACCATGTGGTTCTATTAAGAGTCCTCAAGATTTAGCTCAATCTTTTGTTGCTAAATATTTTCCTGCTCATAAGCAACATGCTGCTTTACAAAGAATTTATAACTTTAAAAAGTTGCAGGATGAGCACCTCCCTAAAGCTTGGGGGAGGTATTGCATTTTTTATTAAGGCTAGACCGGTACATGGAATTCCTAAGAATGAATTGCTTGATATATTTTATGCTGGTCTAACTAATGAATCTAGAACCTATCTGGATAGCTGTGCTGGTTGTGTTTTCAGGGAAAGAACACCGGACGATGCCGAAAAATTAATGCGAAAAATAGCTAAGAATCATGATGATTGATCCATTCCCGAACCACCTCCACCACCCAAGAAGAGAGGTACGCTTTTCTTGAGCCCAAAAATTATGCAAGAAGCCAAGAAGTCTATGAAAGAGGGAGGTATTAAAACTGAAGATGTGAAGAATCTATCTCCTCTTGAGCAATTATGTGAGCCTACCACTCACCCACCTATGGTAGAGGTACACTCTCTTTTAGAATTCAATGCAAGTGATGTCCCTCACGGTAAGACTCCTGATCAATGTTTAGATGAGCTTGATAATTTCATTGTCAAGTAAAATCACTTTAATGAGCGGATTCAAAGCCAATTGCATGATAATTCCCTTGCTATCAAAAGTTGGCTTGATGCTTTAAGTAGAACTGTTAATGATGTTAAAGGTCTTGTTAACCATTTTCATATGGTTCAAACTCAGCTTGAACAAATTTCTAATGTGCAAAAAGATTTGCTTGCTAACAATGCCAAACAAGTTGATACGCAGGCATACAGTATAAAGAACTGAGGAGGTACACCTACCCAGGACCCCCTTTATCCGGAGGGGCATCCAAAGAGGATCGAGCAAGATTCTCAATTGCAGGAAGAAGACATTGTCAGCTCCCCGAAGAAGAAGAAGAAACATAAGGAAGTTGACAACTCTAATGATCCCATAACTGATGAAGAACCTATTGTTGATCCTAATAGTATATCTATTTCCGATGCTGAAACTGAAGATGGTGTTGAACCTGATAAAGATAATGAGAAGATTGATCCTCCTGAGATGCGAGAAGAAGAAGCACCCCACAAGCGCAAGAGGTATACTAGAGAAGATTTTGTCGCAAGAAAACATGGGAAGGAAAGAGAACTATGGGTACAAAAATCAATGCCCTTCACAGGTAAGTCTTTCAAAACTAAAGAAGAAGAACATTACAATAAATTTTGTGAATGGATGAAACCTCTTTTTCTTCAAATTCCTTTGACAGATGCTATTAAGTTGCCACCGAACTCGAGGTATATGAAAGATATTGTCACTAATAAAAGAAAATTTCCTAATGAGGCAATATCTACTATGCTTGCTAATTACTCTTTCAGTGGCAAGATTCCTGAGAAGCTTGGAGATCCAGGTATACCCACCATTCCTTGCTCCATAAAAATAATTATGTCAGAACTGCTTTATGTGATCTTGGTGCAGGAGTGAGTGTTATGCCTTTCTCTCTCTACAAAAAGCTTTGTCTAGATAAACTAATCCCTACAGATACCTCTCTTCAAATGGCTAATAAGTCAACAACCGTTCCTGTAGGTATTTGTGAGGATGTTCCCATTGAAGTTGCTAATTGCTTGATCCTTACTGACTTTGTTGTGCTTGACATGCCCAAGGATGGGAGCATGTCTATTATTCTTGGTAGACCTTTTCTTAACATTGTAGGGGCTATTATAGATTGCAATAAAGGAAAGGTTACCTTCAATGTTAATGAGAAGGAGCACACGATATATTTTCCGAAGAAGACTGATAAAAGGCATGGCCTTAATTCTATTGAGAATATTGATACCGTGAAGGTTGGGGAGTGGGATTGTCCTCTACATGTGCACCACAAATACAAAACCATTATGGTAGGGATAATATCCATTGAAATAAAGGTACCATGATTGCTTTAAAAAAGTGAAACTTTTTGCTCAAATATATCACCTAATTGGTAGTAAGACTTGATCAACCTTGCTAACAAATATGTTTTATATGAGTAAAAAGAGAAGCTTGTTATGTTTTCATTTCTTTTATCTTTCTTCCTCCGTGCTGTACCAAAGTTTTATGTTTTTGAAACTTCATATGTTTAACCATTGTTTTGAGCTTACTGGAAGTTTTGCAGCTTTCAGTATTTTGATTTTTTTTCAAAAGTGAAGTTGTGAGAAAAATTCCAGAAAATTTAAAATAAAAATTTCCATCGAAAAAGTGACGTAGGGGCACCAGGGGCCAGCCAAGGGGGCCACCCTCTGTCGAGGCGGCCAACCGGCATGACCTGCCCCCTGGCCGTGCCCACAAGTCGCCTGGGCCCACCTGGGCCCCTTTCCAGGTACTTCTTCCTCCCTTCTCACTCTCTCACTCCAAAAATCCCGATTTTTCTGCTCTAACTCGAGTTCTTGCTGTTCTTGGTGGCAAATTTTGATCTCTCTCTACATCCCATCATTTGCATTGAGAATTTGAGCATTTGCTCCCTCGTATGTGACTCCTCCACACCTCCAATTAAAATTTTGATTGGTGGTCTTATTTGTGAGTATTTAGGAGCTCTTGGTGCTGTTTATATGAGCTTGCATGCATGTTTAGAAATTTATTTGTGAAGTTTTGATGCAAGCTTATGTATAAGGGGAGTGAGTAGAATAGTTTGCTCCAAGTAATTTTTGCTTAAACCTCCATTTTTGTGATGAACCAAAAATTTCAGAAATGAGCTTGTTTGGAAAAGCAAAGGGATGGCTTGGGAAGAAGAGATCCGAGCCTACCGATAGATTAACTAGAGCTGAAAGTTCATCCTCCACTGTGAGGACAAGTTACAATGATGATATCGTGCCACCGGAGTTGTTCCACGAGACGGACACGGCACGTGCCATGGCATACCCGTGTTCAGATTTCTTTATGGCGGCAGGTATTAAGGATAAGTTTGATAACCTCTGTGCAGCTGCAGGTTTGATACATCTCGTAACACGACGTGTACAACAGTATCCAAAACTCACCTATTATTTTGTTAACTGGTTTAGATATAATGATAAAACTTCTATGATTGAATTCAGATTATATGAGGATGTCTTTACCATGTCTTTGGCAGAATTTTGTGATATTATAGGTGTGCGGGATGTCGGGAAGACGACCAAAATGAACGTTCAGCCCTACGAGCTGAAATCCCTATTCGCTTCCTTCTGCAGTAAGGACCGATGGGAAATTCATCGGGGGAAGATCTCCAACATCTTGTTTCCTCACATCAGGTATTTCGCGTACTATATTGCTCGAGGGGTGTTAGCTCGTGACAACATGAGCAACATTTCTGCTCGGGATCTCGCTATCTTGGCAGCCGCCCTCTTGGGGGATAACATGTATAATATTGGTGCTTTGATTGCTCGTCGCCTTGTCGCTAACAATGACAAAGGGCCTCACTTTGGTGGCATTTATGCCACGCTTATCCTCGAGCACCTTGGGCGCACTGTATGTGCGGATGATGTGCCTTTTCCATACATAAACTTTGATCTTACTGCTATGAAGAGGCATGAGTTTGTTACTAGGACTCCCGAGTTTGGTAACCTTGTTTATATTATGAGGTTTGGCGAGCTTACTACTCGCGAGATCCATCTTCCTGCACCGCTTTTGTTTGATTACACTAGCAGGAACGGGTGGTCTTTCACCTCGACTTAGCTGGACGAGTTCATGATCCAGCAACAGTTCCACAACCCCATGGAGGAGGTTCTTCCCGAGGAAGAAGGACCTTCTCCTTGGGAGGACAGGCGGGCATCAGTGTATGCGCCCGATGCCTCGTATGATTCTTGGAGCCACCAGTACCACTCCGGAGCCGGAGGAAGCTCCTGGAGCCTGCAGTAGACGAGCTCAAACTTAGGCCAAAAGCCTAAGCTTGGGGGAGTACGTATATTCTCCCCTTCCATTGTATCATCCGTAGCATCCCTTGTAAATCTTTTCAGAGTTTTTGCGTGTTCTTCTTTGTTCCCTCTTTGCAAAAACAACAAAAAGATTTCTCTTTTCTTTTGCTTTCGTTTAACCTTTGGAAAACCCAAAAATATTTCTTTTATTTCTTTAGTTTGCTTTGTTTGCAGAGTTCAACTCATGTCCATGGTTGCAATTGCGCTTGATTATATCTTTCTACGTTCGATCGTGCAAGTGACGATGCAATAATGACGAAGATCGGCGGAAGGAATGCAACAAGGAAAGCCAGTATGAACTCTATTTGTTTCTACTTTTCTACATATGCCCGTACTTATGATCTAGAGACCAGCTTGTAGGGACATAGTGCTATGATTACAATGCTCTCCCAGTAGTTCATGCTTTCTTTGTGACTAGTCTCAAATAGCTGGACTGCATAATGTGTCATTGAAATGTTTAGCATGCATTGCATTGTTCATGGTTTGGCATATTAGAGTGGTATTTCCCTTCGGAGAGTTTTTTGGATTGACTTGGCACATGCTTACACATGTTTATGACTGGAAGTCTATCAAGCCTTGAGGAGCTTTTTATTTCAGAATAGTTATATCGCTTTCATGCCAGATTCAATGTTGCTTTGTCGCTCTGCATGATTATGACCGTTATTTCTCTCTAGTTGGTCGCTTCCCCGTCTTTTGCTAGCCTTCACCTGTACTAAGTGGATGAACTGCTTGTGCATCCAAAATACTTAAAACCAGTTGTGCCATATGAGTCCACCTTACCTACCTACATGCGGTATTTTTGTGCCATCCTAAGTAAATTTGCATGTGCCGTGTTCTGAATTTTCTATTAAATATTTTGTTCTGTATGCCCGAATCGCTCATGTAGTGACTAGGAGCTATCAGTATCTCCCATGCTAAGTAGGTTATTCTCAAGATATGTGTTGATTCACTATCATTCACGAGAAAGTGGTTGGTAACCGGGATGCCCAGTTCCATGCTCAGAGTCAAATCAAATTTAATGAAACAAAACTCCCCCAGGATTGTTGTTTGTATGGACGGTACCCGTGGATTCGGCCCACCGTGGAATGTGATCGATTGGTGGAGGGGGAGTTAAAACTTTACTTTTCTGTTTGGGAACCGCCTATAATGTATTTAGCATGGAAGATATTGAGATCTCTTAGTTGTTACGTTGAGAATGAAAGCATACCGGCCAAAATTTTGATTTATCTCTATTTTAAAGCTCAAGCTCTGGCACCTCTGGAAATCAATGCCTCCCTCTACGAAGGACCTTTCTATTTTACTTTTCTGTTGAGTCGTCCTCTTCTCATAAAAGCACCAACTATAGAGAGCATAATTTTCATTTTGAGTGTAATGTGCATTGTCCCAAAGCACCACATTGTCTTCCGCATGATTGTGATATTGCTAATTCTGAAATATTTATGTCTAGTCTCCTTTAATACTCCGAAGGAGCGTCTGAATTTATGTTTTGCTTCACTCATGGGGGCTAGCAAAATACCACTCTCGTATATCCAAGTCATGTGCATTGTGATCTCGTTATGATTTTGACTTACATATTATTCTTTCTTAGTTGTTTGAAACTCTTCACAAGATCATAGGATTGCTTCATGTATTGTTTTTGTAGCATTAGTGCAATACTTGTTGGACTTGTTCGTAGTGCATGTTTATATACATCTGATGAAGCAAAAGAGTTTGTCAAGTTTTCTTTGTCGCGTTCAGTTCGTTGAACTGAATTACTTGAGGACAAGCAATATGCTAAGCTTGGGGGAGTTGATACGTCTCAAACGTATCGACTTTTCAAACACTTTTGCTATTGTTTTGGCCTCATTCTTGCATGATTTGAATGAAACTAACCCGGACTGATGCTGTTTTCAGCAGAGCTTCCTGTATAGTTTTCTTGTGTGCAGGAAAATGGATATTTAGACGTCCCAGAAAATTCCCAAAAAAATAGAGAAAACCCACGCACCGGGAGGGACCATGGGCCAGAAGATGGGCCAAAGGGGAGCCACAGGGCCCCCAGGCGACCTGCTGGCGTGGCCTGCCCCCTGGCCGCACCGGGAGGCCGCGTGGGTGGGGTCCACCCCCTGTGGTGCCCTATTTTGGCTCCTATTTTTACTTGTGATGAGAAAATTCTAGAACAGAAGTCGTTTTGCAAGTTCTCGACGCAGAGCCGCCGCCACCCTCAGTTCTTCTTCGGGAGAGCTAATCTGGAGGCTGTTTTGGCCTCGGAGAGGGGAAATCATCGCCATTGTCATTGATACGTCTCCAACGTATCTATAATTTTTGATGGTTTCATGCTATTATCTTGTCAAACTTTGGATGTTTTGTATGCCTTTTATATCTTTTTTGGGACTAACTTATTAACTCAGTGCCAAGTGTCAGTTCCTGTTTTTTCCATGTTTTGACCCCTTTCAGAGGAGGATTTTAAACGGAGTACAAACGGAATGAAACTTCCAAAAAGATTTTTTCCGAAACAGAAGAACATCGGGAAGCGTGAGAATCAGGGCAGGGGGCCACCAGGGACCCCACAAGCCCCCTAGCCGCGGCCAGGGAGGCCCGCGCCTCCCAGGCTTGTGGGCTCCCTGGGCCACCTCTGCCCTAGGTCTTTCGCCTATATATTCCCTAAAATCCCAGAAAAATTAGGAGATCATCGAAAGTACTTTTCTGCTGCCGCAAGCTTCTGTCTCCGTAAGATCCCATCTAGGGCACGTTCTGGTGCCCTGCCGGAGGGGGGATTCGGATACGGAGGGCTTCTTCATCAACACCATCACCTCTCCGATGATGCATGAGTAGTTCACCATATCTATGATTCAGAATTGTGGATTTATGATCAGATTATCTATGAATCTTATTTGAGTTTCTTCTGATCTCTTGTATGCATGATTTGATATCCTTGTAATTATCTTCGAGTTGTGGGTTTTGTTTGGTCAACTAGATCTATGATTCTTGCAATGGGAGAAGTGCTTGGTTTTGGGTTCATACTGTGCGGTGACCTCACCCAGTGACAGAAGGGGTAGCGAGGGACGCATCGTGTTGTTGCCATCAAGGGTAAAAAGATGGGGTTTTCATCATTGGTTTGAGATTATCCCTCTACATCATGTCATCTTGCTTAAGGCGTTACTCTGTTCGTCATGAACTCAATACACTAGATGCATGCTGGATAGCGGTCGATGTGTGGAGTAATAGTAGTAGATGCAGAAAGTATCGGTCTACTTGTCTCGGACGTGATGCCTATATGTATTATCATTGCCTTAGATATCGTCATAACTTTGCGCGGTACTCTCAATTGCCTGACAGTAAGATGTTCACCCACCGTAATACTTGCTATGTTGAGAGAAGCCTCTAGTGAACACTATGGCCCCCCAGATCTACTCCACACCATATTTTCAGCCTTACACTTTTTACTTCGTTGCACTTTCCGCCTTCAGATCTCACTTTGCAAACAATCTTGAAGGGATTGACAACCCCTTTACAGCGTTGGGTGCAAGCTCTTTGTGTTTGTGCAGGTACTCTGGATTTGGCGAGATTCTCCTACTGGATTGATACCTTGGTTCTCAAACTGAGGGAAATACTTACTGCTCCCGTGCTACATCACCCTTTCCATTTCAAGGGAAAAACCGACGCAAACAAGAGAAGTAGCAAGAAGAATTCCTGGCGTTGCCGGGGAAGGACTTTTGTTGCCGTAGAGAAGAATTTCTGGCACCGTTGCCAGGGAGGATCAAGTCAAGAAGTCATCGAAGTAGGTGTCGCAAACTCATCTCTTCCATTTACTTTATTTGCCAGTTGTCTCTCGTTTTCCTCTGCCCCACTTCACCAATTTGCCTTTTTTGTTTGCCTTTTCGTTCGCCCTTTCTCTCGCTTGCTTTCTGTTTGTCTGTGTGGGATAGTCTACCTGTCCTCATGGCTAGATCCACCACTTAGAACGATACTCCCGAGAGCGAAGTCCTCAATTTCAAACAAATTGAGGAAGAAAACTTAAAGGACGCTTGGTATAGGATTTGCAATGCTCAGAGTAGATCTACTCATAAGCAATCCACTATCGTCCTACTTCACAGTTTTTATGTGGGTGTTTCTCCTTGGAATAGGTATATTCTTGATACCATCGTAGGTGGAAATTTCTTGGGTAGCCATACTGTTGATTCTTACGGAGCTTTGATAAATTTGGTAGGCTCACCCCCACTCATGGTCAATGGAACTACCTTAACTCTGGAACATGTGATGCGTAGGCTGGACGTCATTGAAAATAAAGTTGCTACGATCGAACTCATTCAGAATTTGGATAAAAAGATCCACAATCAAATCACCCAGTACGGATCCAAGGTGGGAATGATTTTGAGAAATTTAAAGGAGAAGGAACCCACAGTTAACGAAAAATAGGTCATGATTCCGCTAGGATTGGCAAACTAGAGGATGTTATAACCAACTTGGGTTCCGTTTTTGCCGCTGTGCAGAATACTCCAAATTTTGCCCACAATGAAATCACCAAGTCTGTTTTTGTTCCTAAAAGTAGTGGTGAATCATCCAGCAAGAAAGATGAAAACCTTAAGATGATAAGTGATCACACTACTTATGGTTTGAGCACCAAAGACGACGATATGTGATTCTATCGCTTTTATGACTAGCTAAGGGCGTTAAACAATAGCGCTTGTTGGGAGGCAACCCAATGAATTTATCTTTTTCTTTCTGTTTTCTTGCATCCACACCATCATAATTCTATTGTGATTGTGTTTTTTGTGTTTCTTTTTGTGTTTGATCCAAGCAAAACCTTTATGATTAGTCTTGGTAATGGTTGTTTGATCCTGCTGGAAAAAGAAAGAATCTTTTCGCTCACGGGATGATTTTTCATTTTTATTAAGAAAGAGATTTTGAGTTGATTCTTTTTGCTGCTGGTTGATATACCTTTTTCCCAGGCAGTCGTAATTTGTCAGAATTTGTGAGGTACCATAAGTATACGAAGTATACATATTTCTACAGACTGGTCTATTTTTAACAGATTCTGTTTTTGTTGAGTTGGTTGCTTGTTTTGATGAAACTATGGTTAGTATCGGGGGATACTAGCCATGGAAAAGTGAGAATATAGTAGCCCAACACTAATATAGATAGAATTCAAGTTTTCTACAGTACCAAAAGAGGTGGTAGTTTGTTTTCTTGTGCTAATGTTATCACGAGTTTCTGTTTAAGTTTTGTGTTGTGAAGTTTTCATGTTTTGGGTGATGTTCTCATGGACAACGAGATAAGGAGTGAAAAGAGCTCAAGCTTGGGGATTCCCAAGGCATCCCAAGCCAAATTCAAGGACACCAAAAAGCCTAAGCTTGGGGATGCCCCGGGAAGGCATCCCCTCTTTCGTCTTCAATCCATCGGTAACGTTACTTGGAGCTATATTTTTATTCACCACATGATATGTGTTTTGCTTGGAGCGTCTTGTATCGTAGGACTCTTTTCTTTTTGTTGTTTCACAATCGTCCTTGCTGCTCACCTTTTTGAGAGAGAGAGACATGCACTCATCGTGATTTTGCTAGAATGCTCATAGTGCTTCACTTATATCTTTTGAGCTAGATAATTTTTCTCTATGTGCTTCACTTATATCTTTTAGAGCACGGCGGTGCGTGACTTGGTAGTTGGCTTATGCTATTAAAGTAGTCCCAAAGGTGATAGGTACCCAAAGAGGATACAAAAACCTCCATCTTCATGTGCATTGAGTAGAAAGAGAAATCTTGATTCCTCTCAATTAGTTTTGAGACGTGGATTCGGTAATATTAAGAGTTATGTTAGTAGGGTGTTGTGAATCTAGAAATACTTGTGTTGAAGTTAGTGATTCCCGTAGCATGCATGTATGGTGAACTGCTATGTTAGGAAGTCGGAGCATAATTGATCTATTGATTGTCATCCTTTGTGTTGAGGTCGGGATCGCGCGATGGTTAACACCTACCAACCCTTCCCCTAGGAGTATGCGTTTAGCACTTTGTTTCGATTACTAATAAAAACTTTCGCAACAAGTATGTGAGTTCTTCATGACTAATGTGAGTCCATGGCATAAATGCACTTTTACCTTCCACCATTGCTAGCCTCTCTAGTGCCGCGCAACTTTCGCCGGTACACAAACCCACCATATGCCTCCCTCAAAACAGCCACCATATCTACCTACTATGGCATTTTAGTAGCCATTCCAAGATATATTGCCATGCAACTCCCACTGTTCCGTCTCATGACTTGTGCCGTCACTCTCATATTGCCATTGCATCATCGTAAGATAGCTAGAGAGATGTTTCAACATCATACGCCAAGCTAGATCGTTGCACATCCCGGTACACTGCCGGAGGTATTTACTATAGAGTCATTTCTAAGCTTTGAGCTGTGAGTAAATAAAACTGTGATGATCATCATTATTATAGCATTGTCCCATGTGAGGAAATAAAAAGGCCAAAGAGCCCAAAAATAAAAAAAAGGGGAAAGAGAAAAGAAAAAGAGAGAGGCCTAAGAGCCCAAATAAAAAAAAGAGAGAAAAAGAGAGAAGGGACAATGCTACTATCTTTTTCCACACTTGTGCTTCATAATAGCACCATGTTCTTCATGATTGAGAGCTTCTTGCTTTGTCACTACCATATGCATTATATAACTTGGATTGTATATTCCAATGATGGGCTTCCTCAAAATTGCCCTAGGTCTTCGTGAGCAAGCAAGTTGGATGCACACCCACTAGTTCTACTTTTGAGCTTTCACATACTTATAGCTCTAGTGCATCCCTTGTATGGAAATCCCTACTCATTCACATTGATATCTATTAATGGGCATCTCCATAGCCTTTTGATACGCCGAGTCAATGTGACCATCTCCTCCTTTTTTGTCTCACAACCACCACCACACTCTATTCCACCTATAGTGCTATATCCATGGCTCGCGCTCATGTATTGCATGATAGTTATAAAAAGTTTGAGAAAGTGAGAGTCGAAAACAATTACTTGGCCAATACCGGGGTTGTGCATGATTTACATTAGTTGTGTGAGGATGATGGAGCATAGCCAGACGATATGATTTTGTAGGGATAACTTTCTTTGGCCTTGTTATTTTGAAAGTTCATGATTACCTTGCTAGTTTGCTTGAAGTATTATTGTTTTCATGTCAATAGCAAACTATTGTTTTGGATCTTACGGATCTGAACACTCATGTCACGTGAAATAAGTTTCAAAGGACAACTATGCTAGGTAGCATTCCACATCAAAAATTCATTCTTTATCACTTCTCTACTCGAGGACGAGGAGGAGTTAAGCTTGGGGATGCTTGATACGTCTCCAACGTATCTATAATTTTTGATGGTTTCATGCTATTATCTTGTCAAACTTTGGATGTTTTGTATGCCTTATATATATTTTTTGGGACTAACTTAGTAACTCAGTGCCAAGTGCCACTTCCAGTTTTTCCATGTTTTTGACCCCTTTCGCAGGAGGATTTTGAACGGAGTCCAAATGGAATGAAACTGCCAAAAAGATTTTTTCCGGAACACAAAAAGATCGGAAAGCCGGAGAATCAGGGCAGGTGCCCACCAGGGACCCCACAAGCCCTCATGGCGCGGCCAGGGGGGGGGGGGCGGCCCCCTGGCTTATGGGCTCCCTGAGGCTCCTTTTCCCTAGGTTTTGCGCCTATATATTCCCTAAAATCCCATAAAAAATCAGGAGATCATCGAAAGTACTTTTCCGCCGCCGCAAGCTTGTGTCTCCGCAAGATCCCATCTGGGGCACGTTCTGGTGCCCTGCCAAAAGGGGGATTCGGATACGTAGGGATTCTTCATCAACACAATGGCCTCTCCGATGATGCGCGAGTAGTTCACCATAGACCTACGGGTCCATAGCTAGTAGCTAGATGGCTTCCTCTCTCTCTTGGATCTTCAATAACAAGTTCTCCATGATCTTCATGGAGATCTATCTGATGTAATCTTCTTTTGCGGTGTGTTTGTCGAGATCCGATGAATTGTGGATTTATGATCAGATTATCTATGAATCTTATTTGAGTTTCTTCTGATCTCTCTTATGCATGATTTGATATCCTTGTAATTCTCTTCGAGTTGTGGGTTTTGTTTGGCCAACTAGATCTATGATTCTTGCAATGGGAGAAGTGCTTGGTTTTGGGTTCATACCGTGCGGTGACCTCACCCAGTGACAGAAGGGGTAGCGAGGCACGCATCATGTTGTTGCCATCAAGGGTAAAAAGATGGGGTTTTCATCATTGGTTTGAGATTATCCCTCTACATCATGTCATCTTGCTTAAGGCGTTCCTCTGTTCGTCATGAACTCAATACACTAGATGCATGCTGGATAGCGGCCGATGTGTGGAGTAATAGTAGTAGATGCACAAAGTATTGGTCTACTTGTCTCAGACGTGATGCCTATATGTATGATCATTGCCTTAGATATCGTCATAACTTTGCGCGGTTCTATCAATTGCTCGACAGTAATTTGTTCACCCACCGTAATACTTGCTATTTTGAGAGAAGCCTCTAGTGAACATTATGGCCCCCGGGTCTACTCCACACCATATTTTCAGCCTTACACTTTTTACTTCGTTGCACTTTCCGCCTTCAGAGCTCTCTTGGCAAACAATCTTGAAGGGATTGACAACCCCTTTACAGCGTTGGGTGCAAGCTCTTTGTGTTTGTGCAGGTACTCTGACTTGACGAGATTCTCCTACTGGATTGATACATTGGTTCTCAAACTGAGGGAAATACTTACTGCTCCTGTACTGCATCACCCTTTCCTCTTCAAGGGAAAAACCGACGGAAACAAGAGAAGTAGGAAGAAGAATTCCTGGCGTTGCCGGGTAAGGACTTTTGTTGTCGTAGCAGTCATCACCATCACCACTCCATCATCCTTCCACGGTTTCCGCCATCATGTGTGAGTAATTCCCTGCTGTAGGTGAAGGGGATGGGAGAGATTGGATGAGTTAGATCATGTAATAGTTCGTCGGATTGTTGCGGGCATGTTGCCTATCATCTACTATGGTGTTTATCATCTTTGCTACTACTTGTTACTCTTAATTCTTGTCACTTTGGGCCCGAGTGCCATGATTTTAGATCTGAATACCTTATGTTTTCATGAATATATTTGTGTTCTAGATCCTATCTATGAGTAGTATGCACCTAATATAGTCCGGAAGCGGCGATCCCGATGGTGACAGCTTGGGCCACCAAAGGGGACGGGCTATAGTTTGAGGATACCATGTATCCATTGATTATTAATGCTTTTGTTCTAGTGCTCTTTGACATGAGCACCTTAATATCCTTAAGTTCCATTTGGCCCCGTTGATAGATGGATGGTAGGACAAAAGATGTCATGCAAGTTCTTATTGCAAGCACGCACGACTACCGCGGGATACATGCCTAATGTTTGATATATGCCTAGATGATCATTACTTTTCTATGTTCCTTGCCCCAAGTTAAATACATGATATCTCTCATCCATGGCCAACCATCCATCTCCTTAGCCTAAAGTGTTTTAATCCTGCTAGTCGCAAGTAGCTTTACTTTCGCTGTTGTACTTTCGTTGCTTTGCCACTATTATTCCCGTTGCCACCATCACTTCCATATCACCGTTGCTACTAATATTTCTTTGCCAAGCAAGTATCTTTCAGGTGCAGTTGAATTGAAAACTCAACTGTTAAAGCTTATAAATATTCTTTGGCTCCCCTTGTGTCGAATCAATAAATTGGGTAACTTACCCGCGAAGACTGTTGCAATCCCCTACACTTGTGGGTTATCACCCACCAATCTGAGTGCTTCTGCGACCAACATCTCCACCTCATTTAGAGAGAAATAAGAAGCCAAGCTCATTCAGTTCTTCCGTGAGAATTGGGATATATTTGCATGGAAGACGTCTAACATGCTTGGGGTTCCCAGGGAGCTGGCTGAGCATCGCCTCCGAGTGGAACCAAAGGTCAAACCCATCAAGGAACACCCGCGTCGCTCCTTTGTGGAGAAGCGTAGGGCAATCGGCGAACAGATTGCTCGGGTCCTAGTTGCCGAGTTCATCCACGAGGTCTACCACTCCAAATGGTTGGTGAACGTGGTCCTCGTGCCAAAGAAGAACAATTCACTCCGAATGTGTATTGATTTCAAGCACCTCAATCGGGCGTGCCCGAAGGACCACTTCCCTCTGCCTCGCATAGATCAAATCATAGATTCCACTGCCGGGTGTGAATGCATGTCGTTCATGGATGCGTACTCCGGGTACCACCAGATCCGAATGTATGGACCTGACAAAATAAAGACAACCTTCATCACCCCATTCGGGTGTTTTTGTTACATAAGGATGCCATTCAGTCTAAAAAACGCTAGAGCTACCTTCGAGCGCATGATTCAAAAACGTGTGCAGGAACAGATCAGTTGGAATGTCGAAGCATACATGGACGACATCATGGTCAAGTCCAGGAAAGATTCCGACCTCCTGGCCGACCTCACCAAAACCTTTGAAAACCTTCATCACTTCAGGATTAAGCTCAACCCGGCCACATGCAGCTTCGGTGTACCGACTGGTAAGCTACTCGGTTTCCTTGTTTCCAAACGAGGTATCGATGCCAATCCCGACAAGATCGGAGCCATCATCCAGATGTGATGGTCGGAGCTCATCCACGATGTACAAAGGCTTACGGCAACGCCCTGCCTCTTTACCGATTGATGAAGAAATCCGACAGATTCGAGTGGACTGATGAAGTATAGGTCGCATTCGACCAACTCAAAGCTCTGCTTTCCATCCATCCGGTGTTGGCTGCTCCTTGCAGCCAGGAGCCCTTGCTCCTGTACATCGCTGCCACTAGCCAAGTGGTTATCACCATACTCACCGTAGATCGAGAAGAAGTGGACAAAGCATACAAGGTACAAAGTCCCATCTACTACATTTTTGAAGTGCTAACCCCTTAAAAACAAAGGTATCCGCATTACCAGAAGCTGGTCTATGGGATCTACCCGACTGTGAAGAAGGTGGTACACTATTTTCAAGATCACTCAGTCACTGTCATCAGTGATGCTCCCGAGGCGGAAATTTTGCACAATTGGGATGCAACCGACCGAGTGGCCAAATGGGCGATTGAGCTCCTTCCACCAGAGATCAAGTTTGAAGCCAAGAAAGCAATCAAGTCTCAGGCCCTCGCATATTTTCTTGCCAAGTGGGTAGAACAAGAACAGCCGGCTCCAGGCGTCCCCGAGCATTTGACCATATTCTTCGATGGATCCAAAATGCACAATGGCTCGGGGCTGGGTGTGGTTCTCGTTTCCCCCAGAGGAGATCGATTGAGCTACGTGCTCCAAATTCACTTTGATTTGTCCAACAATGAGGCTGAGTATGAGGCCCTCCTGTATGGGCTCTGCATTGCCATCTCACTCGGCATCCGCCGATTGACAGTTTATGGCAACTCAGATCTCGTTGTCAACCAAGTCATGTAGGAATGGGACATCCGAAGCCCAGCAATGACAGACTACTGCAACGCGGTCAGAAAGCTCGAGAAAAACTTCGAACGGTTGGAACTACACCATGTGCCCTGAGCCAAGAACCAAGCGGACGATGACTTGGCAAATATGAGGTCCACTCAGAAGATCGTTCCAAAGGGTATTTCCTCGAGCACCTATGTGCCCCCTCGTTCAAGGAGGATCTCTTCCCTGAAGAGCCCCCATAAGCAATCTGTCCATCCAATCCGACTAAGATCGACGTCCCGACCGTGGTTGACCTCTTCCATGGGATGCTGGTCATCACCCCCGAATGGACACAACCCTATCTAGGTTACTTGCTCCCACAAAGAGCTTCCCAAGGCGAAGAGGAAGCCCGCCAGATCGTTTAGTGATCTAAAGCTTTCGAAGTACTCGGAGACAAACTGTACAAGAAGAGCATTACAGGAGTCAGCCAGAACTGCATCTCTCCGGAGGAAGGACTACAAATCATGCATGAGATCCACTTGGGAACTGATACGTCCCAAAAGTATCTATAATTTCTGCTTGTTCCATGAACTTTTGGGTGACATTGTTATATGTTTTGCTACACTTTTATATCATTTTACACATATTTGGACTAACCTACTAACTCAGTGCACCCAGTGCCAGTTTTTGTCTGCTGATGTCTTTTTTGTAGGGGCTTTTACCCAATTTTCCGAAGCCCGAAAAAATCCGGAAAAATATATCAAAAAAATCAGCGAAACAAAATCTTCGGGATCACCGAAGGAGGGCCAGAGGGGGGGGGGGGCAGGGGCATCCCAGGCGGCCTGCTGGTGCGACCAGGCCCTAGGCCGCGCCAGGAGGTCGCCTGGGTGGACCCCACCTCCTCCGGTGCCCTCCTTTGGCCTATATTTAGTGTTCCGTGAGGAGACCCTCGCAAAATTTCTGGAATCGCGAATTTCTCCATCGTTCCGCCGCCGCATCGCTTCCAAGATCGGGAGCGTCAGGAGACCTCTTCCCGGGACCCTGCCGGAGGGACAATTGACCTTGGGAGCTGCTCGACCGCCATGGATGCTTCCCGGACGTGCCGTGAGTAGTCCTCCTTGGGACATGAGTCCATGACGAGTAGCTATGTGATATCTTCTCTCCAATCTTGTGCTTTAATGGTTAGTCCTTGTGAGCTGCCCTACATGATCAAGGCATCTATGTAATTCTCTTGCTTTTGCTATGCTCGGTTTTTTGGGATCCAATGGATTATGAGATTATGTTCAGATTGTTATGAGTTATATATTTGATTATCATTTTATATTATGTTCCATAGTGATTCTTGCATGTTCTCCATTGCTCTTTATTGCTGTGGCCAAGTAGTAGATCATAACTCCAAGAGGGAGCGTTATGCATGATTGTGGGTTCGGGCCCCTCGATGTCTAGCTTGAGTGACAGAAACATGAGACTAGGGGATGTGCTTGTTGCCACCAGGGAGAAAACAACGGTGCCTGTGACCACAGTTGCAAGGATTGTTTACCTTACGCATAGTTCGTTAATGCAGTTGTTCGTTGCTTTGAGTTTACACTTTGGGTGGGGCTCGCAACTTAATACTTGAGAGATGTTCTGGATAGATATCTTAAGGTGGATGATTAGTAAGTAGATGCTGTCGAATAAAGGGTCTACTTGTCTTGGCGTACTGCCCATTACTATTGAACGTCTAACTATCAAGGAGCATAATTAGCATTGCGGTGCGATCATAATCCTGTCAATTGCCCAACTGTGATTTGTCTACCCTAGCATAGTTGTTTATCATCTTTTGGGAGAGAGAGACATCACTAGTGAACATCATATGACTCCTGTCCATATCACCATCATTGTTTACACCTCCACTATTTACCGCTTTCATTTACTTTTCCGTTGCAATCACTATTACCTTCCCTCTTGTGTTTTGATCTTTTGCAAACTACAAGGCCGAAGAGATTGACAACCTCTTTGTACTCGCTGGGAGCAAAGTTATTTGTTGTGTGTGAAGGTCCATGTCTTCTGCTAGCACCAGGGTGGAAGACACCTACTTGTTGAGCCTAGGAGTCCTTCTGGTTCGATAAACCTTACAGTCTCTTTGTGAGGGAAATTTGCTGCTCACTACATCTTCACCTTCCACTTGGGTCCAACGAGGGGCGAGAAGTATATACATCATCTCGTCATCAAGAGAATTTATGGCGCCATTACCGGGGACTCCAGTATCTTTTACCTTTGCTTTTAGTCTTGTTAGTTTGCCATGAGCTGGTTAGGCTTATGGAAAACTGCAGTCTTAGTTCGCTACTTGGGGAAGGCCGCTTTACCACACTTGTGGTAGAGAAGTCTCCTCCACCTACTGAATGCATCCCATTCAAAATACCACTTGGGATAATTGAAATAATTAGGAATGATTGTTATGATGGAACAGTCAATCCTAGTATTCATTTGTTTAAACTTACATAACTTTGTGAGTTGTTTAAGATTTCAGGTTTGACAAGAGATGGAGTCGTGAGGAAATTATTTGCATTGTCACTGAAAGGAAAAGCATTGGAATGGTATAGGCTACTAGATGATTCTCACCTACGGGATTGGGAAGAGATTCAGTCTCTCTTTTACTCCAAGTGTTATCCTCTTCATGAAGTCCATGTGGATCATGGTAACAGTGCTTTATGTGATACTTATATTGTTGAGTTTATTCATGGTCCAACTGAAAATTACTATGATAAGGGAACATATGCTTATAGATATTTCAATAATATCAAGTTCCCTCTCTTTATGATGAAGGTTTTGAAGCTGCACTTGTTTTGCCTTCCTATGCTTATT
The DNA here is from genome assembly GCF_904849725.1 of Hordeum vulgare subsp. vulgare. Taxonomy (NCBI): domain Eukaryota; kingdom Viridiplantae; phylum Streptophyta; class Magnoliopsida; order Poales; family Poaceae; genus Hordeum; species Hordeum vulgare. The sequence goes on along the minus strand of NC_058519.1, from coordinate 422,989,902 downwards.
GCTTTGTGCTTCAATGAATTATTCTATTGCAATATCCCTGTGCATAGGAAGCATGTTAGACTTAAATGTGTTTGGTATTTTCTTCTTGATGCTCTCTCTTTTGTTCTACAACTCTTATTCCTACGAGAGCATCATTAAAATCTTAAGCCTATCTTTATGGCTATAAAGAAAGAGCTCTAGGGATACAACCCTTGTTATCTTTACTTTGAGTTTTTTACTTTCAGTTTTAGTGGTCTTGGTACTTGTTACTACTGTAGCAACATCATTGTATCTTTATTTTTAAGCTTTGTGCCACGTTATAGCCTCCGATTGCAAGAAAGTTCAAAAATTGTGACATGCTGTCCAGAAACAGATTCTGTGTGCTTGACGGAAAGATTTGCCAAAAATCACCAGATCATCTTTTTGATCTGAATTGTTTTGACAACATTCTCTATATAATTTTCTTTCTAGCATGTGTTCTGAGTTTTTTGATTTGAGCTGCAGAAGTGCCCCGAATAAATTATTTACTACCTGTTGTTCTATTTTCACAGATTCTGCCATGTATTGCATTTTCATTGTTTTGCAAATCTTAAGCTTGCTTTTTTATTTTCAAAAACCCTTTGACATTCATAATAAGCAGTATCTTTTCTTGAAAATATATATTTCTAGCACGTAATGAATTATTTTATTAAGGGAACTAACCACTCTAATCAGCTTATGATGAGTTTCATATGAAGGGAGATTTCAAGTATGCGATGTGAGAGATGATGAAAGAAGATACAAGAGTGTCAAGCGCTCAAGCTTGGGGATTCCCCCATGTATCCCAAGAAATATTCAAGGACACTCAAGCGTCTAAGCTTGGGGATGCCCCCGTGCATCCCGTTCTCTATCAACAATCATCAGATCATCCATCTCCATGCTATATTTTTATCACTTCATATGATATGTGCTATGCTTGGAGCGTCCCGCTATTTGCTTTTTTAGTTTTGTTTGCTGGTCATAACATGTCGGAACTGTAACGACCAAGATGCGGTCCTTTCCGATCTGGGGTCGAGGCCCCCGAATAGGAAATAAGCGCATCTAAGCGTTTCGCAAGCAAGTAACATAGCACAAATAATAATAAAAGTAGACAATTCGGGATTCAACTGTCTTCTTATTAATAACTCAGAGTACATCACAGATACAATCAAGGTAGTTCCGCTACGGACTACAAAACATGGAAATGCTATGCTACCTTCCTGCAGGCCCACGATCACGACCACGCCTCAGTCCTCTCGATAGTTCACGTAAAGGCGGTCTGTCTCCTCATCGTACTGCCACGCCAGCTGGGTGCCGTCGGGATCATCTGTCTCTGGGATACCTGTACCTGCTGGGAGTTCCGGAGGAATCCGTGAGCCACGGGGACTCAGCAATCTAAGACCTTGGTGCCAGAACTAGTCATGTTATTAGGTAGGGTAAGGGTGAAGTGTATAAGGCTGCAACATCCTAAGCTTGATTAAGTGGCTAACTTACGCGAAGTAATTGTGAAGGTGGTCTACACTAGCGGTCGGGACTACTTGATCACTAAGTGATCCTGAACACCTACCTACGGCATTCATAACCCCACCGTGTTCCCGATCGAAGAGAGATCTTCGAGGGGACAGTCACGGTTACGCACACAGTTGGCAATTTTTATTAGCTTATGTTAAAGTTCTCTAATACCGGATGTTAACAAAATATTCCAAGTTGCCACATAACCGCGGGCACGGCTTTCCGAAAGATTAAACCCTGCAGGGGTGCTCCAACTAGTCCATCACAAATGAACACAGGCCGCAAAGGCATCCTCTATCACGAATCTCGTGATCTTGTCGGATTCCTTAGAGGAAAACCTCAACTCTGGAGGAAACCAAAGCTTCACTGGGATTCCTATACGCAAGATATACCGCTAAGGTAAGACAAGGATAGCAGGACCTCCCGTCGTGTCGACGACCCTAATAAGAGCCGTGTATCTCAGTCTCAGGACACGACAGATGAGCTAGACGTCAGGATGGCTAAACCTGTGGGTGACCAGTGGGGCCCCGGACATCGCTCAGGTGGGGCCAACACTCATGAGGAGCACTGGCCCGGGTTGTTGATTAAATTCCTCGGGGTAGCTATTCCCTATGCAGATTATTATGTGATTAGCCGATTAAAACCAAAGTTGGGTCCTGCCGAACAAGCCTTAGCACTACGCGATTTATCAAGGGGGTCCCCATAACAACCCCGAACGTGTTAGGAGCGATCATTATGGAATCAAACACCGGTAACCGGTAACTAAGGCGGCAATAACGGAACAAAGCACCCGGAAAAAGGCTAGGCCTCCCGTTATTTACCAAGTAAATAGGTGCATTAATTAAATAACAGAATTTAAGATAATGATATCAAGCTCATGTCATCACATGAGTCAAAGCACGTGCATCTAGCAACGCTAATATTAGTAGATGAGCAAAGCCTACTTAGCCATACAAGTTATGCTGGGAAGGGATCAGTGTAATGGGCTCATGGCATCTGAAGAGGCAATTGAATTCAGTGGTAGGCAGCGAGCAATATGACATGGAAACGAAACTAGCATAACAAGTCTAGAGATGGAACCAAGGTCATATCATCTTGCCTGTGATATCCTCAGCTTGGAATGGTTCTGGTTCGTCCTGCACGTACTCTCCTGACTCCACGTATTCGTTCTCCGATCCCGGTGCTACCCAACATAAGAATAATAGCCAATGAACAGCAGCACCACAAGATGCAACAATCACATGATGCATCAGATGAAAATTGAGCATGCACCACTATTTCTATCACTAGCACAAGCAAAATAAACTACTGCAAGTTTCTGGACAGAACTGTACACTAAGCTATTTTGACATGCATGAGGATGTCATGAACAGACGCAGCTCGTGAAAACGATGCAAAACCATATAAAGAACATTGCAAACGGAGCTACGGATCAACGGGAATCAACGAAACAAGATATGAAGCTCTACGTGGAAGAATCAACACCACTCACTCAAATGGCACAAATCTGGTATTCCCAGGTTGCCAAGACATAAAACAAGCCATCATGGATGGAATGGAGCAAGGAAGAACACCACAACATCCCCTAAGCACACACAATGATCAAAATGACAAAACTACATAATCTGCCATAATCTGCATCTTAGCTCTTCGGGAACTACATGCAACATAGCTACAGGCCTCCAAACATGACAAATAATATATGTGGCTGTTGCCAACCAAGAACACTACAAGCACCAGCAATAATCACAGCAAAAGGAATTAATATCTAGAAGATACAAGGCCACAAACTTTCCCAAAACCATCAGTTCTCAGGGACTTGGTGAAAATTCTTGCACCTGAGTTTCTGTCTTTGTTCTGAAGCTTATTGAAAGCAATCAAAACACAACCTACTGGACTCCAAATGATCTGAAATTTGACAGGGAGATTCACAAACATATCAGGTTCAAAATCCTAGCACTGAACTAAGGCTAGTTCTCAATACAATGACCAACACATCCTCATCTATAAGAGAAGAAAATGTTTCCAGAATCCCAGACTTGGTGAAATTTCAGATTTCACTAAACTGGAATTTTCAGCCACATACCCACTTTGTCTAGGCATAGTTTGCACACACATAACACCAAGTGATAAATGACACCACTATGGTGTAGAGAAAAACCCCTACTACTATCACACAAAAACTCATGCCCCTTGGGCTCCACCTATTCCATGGAATCAAAGATCAAACTTGCAACAAATCTGAATATGTCAACTCCATAAAGTTTCCCAATGACAAAAGTAACTTCACCACTGGATCCCTTGGGAGTTTCTACCCTAAGATCATATATAAAATGTGGGCACCTACTTGGGACAAGTGACCACAAGTTAAGGGAGAGAGAACTACTCCAAATCATGCCTAGGGAATGGGCATCATTTCATGTAGTTCCTACTAAGACAACAACTACAAAGGTGGAGCTCATGTGCACAATGACAAAGTGACATGGGGGTTTGAACCCCATGTTTGTGTCATGCACACCAACTCCACCAACACTTCTCTCACTATATCACCCACACACACACACTTCATGCCCCCTCTCATATTTAGCATGAGGAGGTGCACAAGTTGCAAATGGGGCTGTTTTCACCACATGCATATCATCAACTCATATGCATATCATCTAGTAGGAACCACACCACCTACACATGCTAGCAACACAAACGAATGCTAACACATGCAATGGCACTTACACACACATGCATACATACACTAGCTTCACCACATGGTGTGCAACACACACACACACAATCTGCCATAATCTAGCCACTCAAGCAAAATAATTCAAGCCACCTACACTTACATCATCTACAAGGGAGGCACCACACACACACCTACACATGTGGCTAACACCATGTGCAAGCACACACACACACATACACCTTACACATGAACACACACATGCATCACACAATCTGCCACACCTATAGCAGCTAAAGGAAGAAATAACAGGAAACAAGGAGGAAAAAAATAAACTAAAGAAAAAAAAGGGGGAGGTGCTGGGGTCGAACCCCAGACCTGTTAGATACAACACAACAACACACAGGTGCACACCACTCTGCTACGCCACTGGATCGACCAGAGAGGGTGTGCTAACAAGGTAAGCTATCCCTCCATCATTCCTACTCTACAACAACGAGGAAAAATATACAAAAGGGCTGCCTACGGGGGGATTCGAACCTACGCCCTCTCATCAGGCAGCTACGCTCCCTACCACTACGCTATGATACGGGCGACTGAGAGAGATGGAACCTAAAGCAAGGTAAACTAACGCGAGCACGCGGTGCTCTGCACAGCGCGCAGGTCGCGTCGACAGGGAGGTCGCCTTGATCTCTGCTGCTGCTGCGCACCAAGAGGGGAAACGCACACCTGCTGATGCTGCTACGCGGGGGAAGGTGCCCTGCTACTACTGCATCGCCGAGACACGCCACAACCTACTGCACCACTGCATCTACTGTCGGCTACCTGACAGAGAGAAACGCGAGCACTTCCACGGCGGACCTACGACGGAATCGAGGAGGAAGAAGGAAGGGGAGGTGCAGCCTCACCTTGGGAAGGAAGGGGGGCTCCGATCTCAAGGGGAGGAAGCCGGACCGGAGGGGAAGAAGACATGCCGAGGGAGATCCTGCCATAGACCGAAGCAGTGCCGAAGTGCACCGGGACCGAGGTGCTGACGAGGTCGAGCTCGTCGGTGTGGTCGCTCCCCGACCCTACCGACGACGGGAATGGAACGCGGGGTCAAACCCCGAGCTCCTGGACATGGCGGACTCGCCGGACGGCGACGTACGTAGGGTAGACGCGGCGAGCTTCTCCCTCTCTCTCTCTGCTGCTAGCCTACAGATCTTACCAGGGAAGAAAAGAAGAGATGGAGATGGGGATGGGGAGAGGTGGCGGCGGCGGCTGAGGGGAAGAGGAACCCTAGGAGAGGGGAGGCACGGACGCCCAGGTTAAATAGGGGGTCCCCTCGACGTTGGTGCACACGGCGGCAACTCTCTCTCTCTCTCAGCTACTGACGGAAAGCGAGTGAAGGAGGGAGACGGCGTCACGGAGGGAAGGAGGCCGCGGGGTGGGCTGCTGTTGCGAGGGAGAGGAGGAGCTGGGCCTCTCTGAGTGGGAGGAAGCCCACCAGAGCAACAAATAGAGAAAACAAACCCTGGTGCTATTATGTAATTAGAATATTTACAGAGAAAGGAAAAGGCCCACAGGACTAACTACTGAATATTAAATCAAAACAAAAATGCCCCTGGACTTGAAAATACATAAGCTATTTAAATAAAATGCAAAAGGAATTTTATGGGGCAATTAAATAAATACAAAACAGCAATTTTAATAACTATTTTGTGATTTATTGCACCTTTAGAACACCTAACAAAACCCCAAATCTTGCACAACATAATACCCACAATATTCAGTAAACAGAGGACATTTTAAAACTAGGTAAAGAGCAAGTGAAAATTTGAGCTTGGGAATAAAAGAGAGAAAATGTTTGAAACTAACAAGGGGGGTTTGAAAATAATGCCAAGCACCACCCTCCACTACCTTACACCACATCATCACATGTGCATCAACACATGAAATCACAAGATCACAAAATCACACCTAGCATGATCACATGCAATCATAACATGACATAGAATCATAAGGTATGGCAAGGATGGTATGGCATGGATGCATGCATGCAAAAGAAGAATACAAGGTGACACATGAAATCATACATGCATAGATAGCTCTCATGACAATGTCAAGGTGGTCCCACATGGGAGGTTACAAAAAGGGAAAGCTTTACACTTGGGGCACTACAAATTCTCCCACACTACAAACAAGATCTCGGCCTCGAGATCTAAGACTGGAAGAAATCGGGAAATTCGGAACGGAGGTGGTCCTCGCGTTCCCACGTAGCCTCTTTATCGGAATGGTGAGACCACTGCACTTTGAGAAACTTGACAGTCTTGTTACGGGTCTTGCACTCAGTCGCCTCGAGAACCGCAACTGGATGCCCACGATAAGAAAGGTAAGGCTGAAGGTCAATATCTTGAAGATGCACTGTGCACTCGGGGGTCTTGAAACATCTCTGAAGTTGAGAAACATGGAACACATCATGGACATTTGCAAAGGTTGACGGAAGCTCGAGCTGGTATGCAAGGTCGCCCCTCTTGCCAACCACTCTGAACGGACCAACGAAACGAGGCGCAAGCTTGCCTTTGATGCCAAAGCGCTGCATACCCTTCATAGGTGACACCTTGAGATAGACAAAGTCATCAAGCTCATAAGACATGTCACGGTGCTTGCTATCGTAATAGCTCTTCTGACGGGACTGCGCTGCTCTAAGGTTGTTGTGAATGATCCGACACATCTCCTCAGCTTCTTCTATCATGTCATTGCCAAGGATCTGACGCTCGCCTGTCTGGGACCAGTTGAGCGGAGTACGACACTTCCTGCCATAGAGAATTTCAAACGGAGCCTTGCCAGAACTAGCTTGATAACTATTGTTATACGAGAACTCCGCGAAAGGTAGAGAATCTTCCCACTTCATGCCAAAAGAGATAACACAGGCTCTCAGCATGTCCTCAAGAACTTGATTCACTCTCTCCACTTGACCACTTGTCTGAGGATGGAACGCTGTGCTGAAGCGGATCTTCGTGCCCATAGCAGACTGAAAGGAGTCCCAGAACTTGGAAGTGAAGATACTTCCGCGATCTGACGAGATCATCATAGGTAAGCCGTGCAACGAGACAATCCTGGAGGTGTACAACTCTGCCAACTGAGCTGCTGAAATGGACTCCTTGACTGGAAGGAAATGCGCTACTATACTCAATTTGTCGATGACGACGAAGATAACATCATTGCCCTTCTTGGACTTTGGAAACCCGGTGACGAAGTCCATCTCAATGTGACCAAACTTCCACTCGGGAATCGGCAAAGGCTGCAAGAGGCCTGCTGGTCTTTGATGTTCAGCTTTCACCCTTCGACATACATCACACTCGTTTACAAATTGTGCAATTTCACGTTTCATACGAGTCCACCAGAAAGTCTGCTTCAAGTCATGGTACATTTTGGAACTTCCAGGATGAATAGAGAGCAGAGAGTTATGAGCTTCTTCCATGATCACCTTCCTGAGATCACCTTTCAGGACGACAAGGCGATCCTCGAAAAACAACGTGTCCCTGGCATCAACAGTGAAACACTTATACTTGGGGAGACTCTTTCCCACGCCAATCTTGATCTTTTTCACCATAGCGTCAAGTAGCTGAGCTGCTCTGACCTGATCTTCCAAGGTAGGAGAGATCTGAAGGTTCGCAAGAAAACCATGAGGAACTAGCTGAAGATTGAGCTTCCTGAAAGACTCAGAAAGACCCGGCTGGAGAGGTTGCAGAATCAGACTGTTGCAATATGCCTTCCTGCTCAATGCATCTTCCACAACATTTGCCTTGCCTGGCGTGTACTCAACACTCGGATTAAAATCCTGGAGCATTTCCACCCAACGTGTTTGCCGAAGATTCAAGTTAGGCTGAGTGAAGATATACTTGAGACTCTTGTGATCGGTGAAAACTTCAACCTTACGTTCCAACAAGATATGTCTCCAAGTCATCAAGGCGTGCACAACAGCTGCTAGCTCGAGATCGTGCACATGATAGTTCTTCTCCGCAGGCTTCAGCTGCCTGGAGGTATAAGCAACCACCTTCCTATCTTGCATCAAGACTGCACCGAGACCCTTGAGAGAAGCATCGCAAAAGACCTGGTATGGCTTGGAATCATCCGGAGGGACCAATACCGGAGTGGAGATAAGCTTCTCTTTGAGTGTATCGAAAGCCAATTGACACTCTGGAGACCAAACATACTTGACACCCTTCTGGAGAAGACTAGAGAGCGGCTTGGCGATTTTGGAGAAGTTCTCAACGAATCTTCTGCAATATCCGGCAAGCCCGAGAAAGCTTCGAAGCTGCTTCACATTCTGTGGAGGTTCCCATTGAACAATGGCTTGAACCTTGGACGGGTCAACCTTAATGCCCTCGGCCGAGATAATATGCCCAAGATAAACCACTTCATTCAGTCAGAACTCGCACTTGGAAAACTTGGCATACAGCTTGTATTCTCTCAGTTTATCAAGCACCAACCTGAGATGTCTCTCATGTTCTTCCTCATCCTCAGAAAAAACCAGAATGTCGTCGAGATAGAGCAAGACAAATTCATTCTTGTATGGAGAGAAAATATAGTTCATCAATCGACAAAAAGTCGGAGGAGCATTAGCCACACCAAAAGACATGACCGTATACTCATACGAGCCAAAACTAGTCCCGAAGCCCGTCTTCGGAATGTCTTCCTCGCGAATGCGAATCTGATGATAGCCCATTCCGAGATCAAGCTTGGAGAATACTTTAGCACCTTTCAACTGTTCGAACAACTCAGTTATGTTCGGAAGTGGATATTTGTTCTTGATTGTCTTCTTGTTCAATGGGCGGTAATCGACACACAGCCGGTCCAAACATCCTTCTTCTTGACAAATAGAACACCACATCCCCACGAAGACGAACTTGGTCTGATCAAACCCAAACGCTCCTGCTCATCGAGTTGCCTCTTGAGTTCCTTCAATTCTTCTGGACCCAGCTTGTACGGACGTTTGCACACTAGCTCTGTGCCTGGCTCAAGCTCAATGACGAACTCAACTTCACGGTGCGGAGGCATGCCTGGTAGCTCTTCAGGAAACACATCTTGATATTCACAGACTACTGGAACTTGCTCAATAGGATTGATCTCACCCTTTTCATTCAAGGAGAACAAACATATTGTATCATCGCGCGCCGCGAATATAATCACATCCTCCGAAGAGTGGGTAAGCTTGACTTCTTTAGCTTCACAATCAATTGACGCCTTGTTTATGGCCAACTAGTCCATACCAAGAATCAAGTCGATGTCGGACTTGCCCAAGACATACGGAGAGGCCAGAAAAGAATAATTGCCCAACTTGATAGAAACATCGGGAGCACGGGTGCTAGCATGCATGAACTTGCCTGGTGAAACTACTAACAACGGACTAGGAAGCTCTTCAACAGGAACATTATGCTTGGATGCAAATGGAATGGAGAGGAACGAATGCGAAGCACCAGAATCAAATAACACTTTAGCAGGACTATCATTGACGAGAAGGTTACCCATGATCACATCAGAGGAGTTGTCTGCTTCAGCTGCATTCACCATGTTGCTTCGAGCTGATCTGGGGTTGAATTTGACAAGAGCGTTGCTTAGAGGTTTTCCTGGAGGAGGAGGCGGCAGACGGAGCTAAGAAGTACATTTGTTGGCATAGTGACCCTTCTACCCACATTTGTGACAAGTGACATCTGCTGGCTGCCGAAACTGAGTCTGAGGAGGCCCTTGCTTCTGATGCTGGTATGTCTGCTGGAAGCCAGGGTTGGGTGGGTGGGAAGAACCACGTCCACCTGAGTGTTTAAGCTGTTGTGAGTGCCGAGGAGGAGGAGGAGAAACCCAAAACCTCTGTTGCTTCTGAACCACCTGAGTCGAGGAAGAGCTGGAATCTCTGAAGCGCTTCTTGGAGTTCGCCACCCTGAGCAAGGCTGCCTCTGCTCGGAGAGCTAAGTTGTAGAACTTATCAAACTCCTCAGGATCGTGCAAAGCAAGTGCTAACTGCAAATCATCCTTTAAGCCACCCCTGAACTGGTAGATCTTGCTCTTCTGATCCGGGACATCCTGCAACGCGTAACGGGCCAGCTCGTGGAACTCGACATTGTACTTGTACACAGAATTGGTGCCCTGCTTCAAACGCCTGAACTTCCCATGCATCTCCTCAACAAAATTGGAAGGGATGTAGTGGGATCTGAAGTCACGACAAAACTTGTCCCAAGACATCACCCTATCACCTCTGGAGTCCTTAAGCTGCTGCCACCAAATAGAAGCCAGCCCCTTCAACTGAAACATAGCAAACTTGACATAATCCGCAGGACGCACATTTCTACACTCGAAATGCTTGTTCATATCAAGGATCCAATCTTCCGCATCAAACGGCTGGTCGCAAGAAGTGAACGTCTTAGGCTGGTTTGACAGAAACTGACTCAGATTGGCGAAGTGATTGCCACCCTGCTGGAAATTGCCCTCCTGATGATTGGCTCTCTCCTGGATCAACTGCAACAGCATCTGAGTGTTTGCATTAGTAGCTGCCATCATCGCCTGCCAGGCCTCTGCAGGAGGAGGCGGCGGTGGCGGAGGAGGAGGAGGTGGAGGCGGCATATCCTCACGCGCTGGGGTCTGACGAGTCGGTGGAGCCATCGTAAAGACGGACAGCATATTAGTCCACAGAATAATTGAAGATATTGCTGAATCAAAAGACAGGAATATCTGAACAGAATTTAGCATTGCACTCAAACAACATAGCAAGAGTGCATCCTCAAAGTAACAGATGACAAAATTCCGATAAGGACCACTGCAAACAAGTGTGAGCTAGAACTGCTCGAAACAAACATATGACCGAGATTTTCCAAACCTCAATCAAGCGTCTGTAGGAAGATAGTCCTATAAGATACTACTAGATATCCCACCTATGAATTCCTGAAATAACTGGTCATGCAATCAGGTACACGGATACAAGGAGTATTTCACACAACTCCTAAACTAACCCGTCACCTGTATCACATCCTTCAACACACAACCAGCATCTCGGACCTTCATCTACAATAGATCCTCGTGATCACAACGATACAAAGTGTGGTAATAACCCCGAACAATCTACACCAGTACTAGGGACATCGGGGTTATCTCACCACTACCCGTATTGAAGCAATAACGAACACCCTCCGTTCTTAGATACTCAGAAATCTGAATGATGGCGATGTGCGCAAGAATCCCTCGAGCTCAACTCCCCTGATACTTAGATTTCACAAATACCCGCGTGGTCCTAAAAAATTTTTTGAGCGAGAAAAGGAGTAGAGTTAAAGATATCCTAAGAGGGAACCTCACCAGAGCATAGAAGAGGAGAAAAAAGAGTCCTACTCTCCGATATAACTAAGACTCAAAACATTTCCTAGACTCGACTCGGCCAAGTACGATCACACAAAGGCTCCTATGGTCGCAAGGCTCTGATTACCAACTTGTAACGACCAAGATGCAGTCCTTTCCTATCTGGGGTCGAGCCCGCCGAATAGGAAAGAAGCGCATCTAAGCGTTTCGCAAGCAAGTAACATAGCACAAATAATAATAAAAGTAGATAATTTGGGGTTCAACTGTCTTCTTATTAATAACTCAAAGTACATCACAGATACAATCAAGGTAGTTCCGCTACGGACTACAAAACATGGGAATGCTATGCTACCCTGCCTGCAGGCCCACGATCACGACCATGCCTCAGTCCTCATGATAGTTCATGTAGAGGCGGTCTGTCTCCTCGTCGTACTGCCACGCCAGCTGGGTGCCGCCGGGATCATCTGTCTCTGGGATACCTGTACCTGCTGGGAGTTTTGGAGGAATCCGTGAGCCAGGGGGACTCAGAAATCTAAGACCTTGGTGCCAGAACTAGTCATGTTATTAGGTAGGGTAAGGGTGAAGTGTATAAGGCTGCAGCATCCTAAGCTTGATTAAGTGGCTAACTTACGCGAAGTAATTGTGAAGGTGGTCTACACTAGCGGTCGGGACTACTTGATCACTAAGTGATCCTGAACACCTACCTACGACATTCATAACCCCACCGTGTTCCTGATCGAAGAGAGATCTTCGAGGGGTCAGTCACGGTTACGCACACAGTTGGCAATTTTTATTAGCTTATGTTAAAGTTCTCTAATACCGGATGTTAACAAAATATTCCAAGTTTCCACATAACCGCGGGCACGGCTTTCCGAAAGATTAAACCCTGCAGGGGTGCTCCAACTAGTCCATCACAAACGAACACATGCCGCAAAGGCATCCTCTATCACGAATCTCGTGATCTCATCGGATTCCTTAGAGGAAAACCTCAACTCTGGGGGAAACCAAAGCTTAACTAGGATTCCTATACGCAAGATATACCGCTAAGGTAAGACAAGGCTAGCAGGACCTCCCGTCGTGTCGACGACCCTGATAAGAGCCGCGTATCTCAGTCTCAGGACACGACGCATGAGCTAGACGTCAGGATGGCTAAACCTGTGGGTGACCAGTGGGGCCCCGGACATCGCTCAGGTGGGGCCAACACTCATGAGGAGCACTGGCCCGGGTTGATTAAATTCCTCGGGGTAGCTATTCCCTATGCAGGTTATTATGTGATTAGCCGATTAAAACCAAAGTTGGGTCCTGCCGGACAAGCCTTAGCACTACGCGATTTATCAAGGGGGTCCCCATAACAACCCCGAACGTGTTAGGAGCGATCATTATGGAATCAAACACCGGTAACCGATAACTAAGGCGGCAATAACGGAACAAAGCACCCGGCAAAAGGCTAGGCCTCCCGTCATTTACCAAGTATATAGGTGCATTAGTTAAATAACAGAATTTAAGATAATGATATCAAGCTCATGTCATCACATGAGTCAAAGCACCTGCATCTAGCAACGCTAATATTAGTAGCTGAGCAAAGCCTACTTAGCCATACAAGTTATGCTGGGAAGGGATCAGTGTAATGGGCTCATGGCATCTGAAGATGCAATTTAATTCAGTTGTAGGCAGCGAGCAATATGACATGGAAACGAAACTAGCATAACAAGTCTAGAGATGGAATCAAGGTCATATCATCTTGCCTGTGATATCCTCAGCTTGGAATGGTTCTGGTTCGTCCTGCACATACTCTCCTGACTCCACGTATTCGTTCTCCGATCCCGATGCTACCCAACATAAGAATAATAGCCAATGAACAGCAGCACCACAAGAGGCAACAATCACATGATGCATGAGATGAAAATTGAGCATGCACCACTATTTCTATCACTAGCACAAGCAAAATAAACTACTGCAAGTTTCTGGACAGAACTATACACTAAGATATTTTGACATGCATGAGGATGGCATGAACATTTGCGGCTCGTGAAAACGATGCAAAACCATATAAAGAACATTGCAAACGGAGCTACGGATCAACGAGAATCAACGAAACAAGATATGAAGCTCTATGTGGAAGAATCAACACCACACACTCAAATGGCACAAATCTGGTATTCCCAGGTTGCCAAGACATAAAACAAGCCATCATGGATGGAATGGAGCAAGGAAGAACACCAAAACATCCCCTAAGCACACACAATGATCAAAATGACAAAACTACATAATCTGCCATAATCTGCATCTTAGCTCTTTGGGAGCTACATGCAACATAGCTACAGGCCTCCAAACATGACAAATAATATATGTGGCTGTTGCCAACCAAGAACACTACAAGAACCAGAAAGAATCACAGCAAAAGGAATTAAGCTCTAGAAGATACAAGGCCACAAACTTTCCCAAAACCATCAGTTCTCAGGGACTTGGTGAAAATTCCTGCACCTGAGTTTCTGTCTTTGTTCTGAAGCTTTTTGACAGCAATCAAAACACAACCTACTGGACTCAAAATGATTTGAAATTTGACAGGGAGCTTCACAAACATATCAGGTTCAAAATCCTAGCGGTGAACTAAGGCTAGTTCTCAACACAATGACCAGCACATCCTCATCTATAAGAGAAGAAAATGTTTCCAGAATCCCAGACTTAGTGAAATTTCAGATTTCACTAAACTGGAATTTTCAGCCACATACCCACTTTGTCTAGGCATAGTTTGCACACACATAACACCAAGTGATAAATGACACCACTATGGTGTAGAGCAAAACCCCTACTACTATCACACAAAAACTCATGCCCCTTGGGCTCCACCTATTCCATGGAATCAAAGATCAAACTTGCAACAAATCTGAATATGTCAACTCCATAAAGTTTCCCAATGACAAAAGTAACTTCACCACTGGATTCCTTGGGAGTTTCTACCCTAAGATCATATATAAAATGTGGGCACCTACTTGGGACAAGTGACCACAAGTTAAGGGAGAGAGAACTACTCCAAATCATGCCTAGGGAATGGGCATCATTTCATGTAGTTCCTACTAAGACAACAACTACAAAGGTGGAGCTCATGTGCACAATGACAAAGTGACATGGGGGTTTGAACCCCATGTTTGTGTCATGCACACCAACTCCACCAACACTTCTCTCACTATATCACCCACACACACACTTCATGCCCTCTCTCATATTTAGCATGAGGAGGTGCACAAGTTGCAAATGGGGCTGTTTTCACCACATGCATATCATCAACTCATATGCATATCATCTAGTAGGAACCACACCACCTACACATGCTAGCAACACAAAATAATGCTAACACATGCAATGGCACTTACACACACATGCATACATACACTAGCTCCACCACATGGTGTGCAACACACACACACGCAATCTGCCATAATCTAGCCACTCAAGCAAAATAATTCAAGCCACCTACACTTACATCATCTACAAGGGAGGCACCACACACACACACCTACACATGTGGCTAACACCATGTGCAAGCACACACACACACATACACCTTACACATGAACACACACATGCATCACACAATCTGCCACACCTATAGCAGCTAAAGGAAGAAATAACAGGAAACAAGGAGGAAAAAAAATAAACTAAAGAAAAAAAAGGGGGAGGTGCTGGGGTCGAACCCCAGACCAGTTAGATACAACACAACAACACACAGGTGCACACCACTCTGCTACGCCACTGGATCGACCAGAGAGGGTGTGCTAACAAGGTAAGCTATCCCTGCATCATTCCTACTCTACAACAACGAGGAAAAATAAACAAAAGGGCTGCCGACGGGGGGATTCGAACCTACGCCCTCTCATCAGGCAGCTACGCTCGCTACCACTACGCCACGATAGGGGCGACTGACACAGATGGAACCTAAAGCAAGGTAAACTAACGCGAGCACGCGGTGCTCTGCACAGCGCGCAGGTCGCGTCGACAGGGAGGTCGCCTTGATCTCTGCTGCTGCTGCGCACCAAGAGGGGAAACGCATGCCTGCTAATGCTGCTACGCGGGGGAAGGTGCCCTGCTACTACTGCATCGCCGAGACACGCCACAACCTACTGCATCACTGCATCTACTGTCGGCTACCTGACAGAGAGAAACGCGAGCACTTCCACGGCGGACCTACGACGGAATCGAGGAGGAAGAAGGAAGGGGAGGTGCAGCCTCACCTTGGGAAGGAAGGGGGGCTCCGATCTGAAGGGGAGGAAGCTGAACCGGAGGGGAAGAAGACGTGCTGAGGGAGATCCTGCCGTAGACCGAAGCAGTGCCGAAGTGCACCGGGACCGAGGTGCTGACGAGGTCGAGCTCGTCGGTGTGGTCGCTCCCCGACCCTACCGACGACGGGAATGGAACGCGGGGTCAAACCCCGAGCTCCTCGACATGGCGGACTTGCCGGACGGCGATGTACGCGGGGTAGACGCGGCGAGCTTCTCCCTCTCTCTCTCTGCTGCTAGCCTACAGATCTTACCAGGGAAGAAAAGAAGAGATGGAGATGGGGATGGGGAGAGGTGGCGGCGGCGGCTGAGGGGAAGAGGAACCCTAGGAGAGGGGAGGCACGGACGCCCAGGCTAAATAGGGGGTCCCCTCGACGTTGGTGCACACGGCGGCAACTCTCTCTCTCTCTCAGCTACTGACGGAAAGCGAGGGAAGGAGGGAGACGGCGTCACGGAGGGAAGGAGGCCGCGGGGTGGGCTGCTGTTGCGAGGGAGAGGAGGAGCTGGGCTTCTCTGAGTGGGAGGAAGCCCACCAGAGCAACAAATAGAGAAAACAAACCCTGGTGCTATTATCTAATTAGAATATTTACAGAGAAAGGAAAAGGCCCACAGGACTAACTACTGAATATTAAATCAAAACAAAAATGCCCGTGGACTTGAAAATACATAAGCTATTTAAATAAAATGCAAAAGGAATTTTATGGGGCAATTAAATAAATACAAAACAGCAATTTTAATAACTGTTTTGTGATTTATTACACCTTTAGAACACCTAACAAAACCCCAAATATTGCACAACATAATACCCACAATATTCAGTAAACAGAGGACATTTTAAAACCTGGTAAAGAGCAAGTGAAATTTTGAGCTTGGGAATAAAAGAAAGAAAAGGTTTGAAACTAACAAGGGGGGTTTGAAAATAATGCGAAGCACCACGCTCCACTACTTCACACCACATCATCACATGTGCATCAACACATGAAATCACAAGATCACAAAATCACACCTAGGAAGATCACATGCAATCATAACATGACATAGAATCATAAGGTATGGCAAGGATGGTATGGCATGGATCCATGCATGCAAAAGAAGAATACAAGGTGACACATGAAATCATACATGCATAGATAGATCTCATGACAATGTCAAGGTGGTCCCACATGGAAGGTTACAAAAAGGGAAAGCTTTACACTTGGGGCACTACAGGAACCTAGCCTACCTTGTTTGGGAGAGAGACACGCTCCATTCCACTCTAGAACACAACATAGCTTTTCATGCTTATCCTTTTTGTGTGTTCTTCATATTTTCGTAGCTACTCTCATGTCTAGCTCTTAGATTTCATGCTTATCATTTTAAGAGCTATTATTTAGGTTGATTTCGGAACTTCTTGAGTTATCATTCTTATCTTGTTTAGAGAGTTGGCTCGTTGCAATGAGTTGTGTGTGTTGCATGAGTAGGTAACTGAGGTTGCTATTTAAGTATAGTAGTAACTTGCAATTGTTTTGAGGTATTGATTTGAGTAATGTTTGGACTATTGGTGCCAAGAGCTTGAGCCTATTAGTGATAGGTGTCGTATTTTGGGAAATCCGTGTGTTTTTCAAAAACTAAAATTAGTTGAGAACTCTAGCTACTAAATTGATCGCTAACCTCTCGAGGGGTTGGAATATCTAGAGTAACCTCACGTTACCATGAGTAGAGGATGCACAATGATAACCAAACCCCCAAACATTCCTCCTCGGGGTACTTGTCTCTTTGTGAATTTCCTAACTAGATAGAGTGTTACCGATAATAAGTGTATGAGTTCTTCGGACTAATGTGAGTATTCGATTGTTGGCACTTCCACCATCCATATTTTGCTAGCCTCTTCGGTACCGTGCATTCCCTTTCTCACATTGAGAGTTGGTGCAAACTCCGCTTGTGCATCCAAACCCATGACATGATACACTCTATCATACATAAGCATCATTATATCTTTCCTCAAAACAGCCACCATACCTACCTATTAAGGTATTTCCATAGCCTTTGAGAGATACATTGCCATGCAACATCCACCATCTCATGACTTGATCTTCATGTCATACATGGTTTTGCTTGATCGTAGAGCCGCATGATAGTTGGGCCTTGCCCTCATTACTGCTACATGACGCACTAGTATCATTCCATATCGTGCTACACTCGTAGAGGCATACATTTGCATATATCATGATAGTTTTCACTTGTCTTTATGTTGAGTACTTCCTATAAAGTGTGATGATTTTTCTTTCTATTTATGTAACACATAGAGTGTTGCCCTTAAGTGAGGAAAAGATCCCAAAGTGGACAAAAAAAACATCCCAAAGAGGACACATGAGAGATAAAAAGAAAGAGCCAAAGAGGCCACACAAAAATAAAAAAAGAGAAAAAGAAAAAGGAAAAGAAATAAAAAGAGAGAAAGGGGCAACACTACTATTACTTTTGAAAGATCCACACTCGTACTCCATTACTATTTGGTACTACATAGAGATTATAATTCATGCATAACTATGTGGGGACCCTTACACTATAGAACTTGGTTTGCATATTCCAATGATGAGCCTCCTCAAATGAGATCTAGGTGTTCATGAGCAAACAAGTTGGATGCACCCCACAAGTTCCATTGGAGAGCTTACCTTAGCTCATATGTGCATCTGTTACATGGCAATCCCTACTCCTGACATTATATCTATCATTTGGCTTTCTCTCGCCTATGGTTGTCCTCATTGATGTGAGCCTTTCACACCTTTTTGTCTTCCTTCCCCATAATTATTCTATTTGCCATCCTAAGTACCAACATATCTTGCTTACGCTCATCCATTGCATGAGTGCTCAAAATCGAAAGGGAGAGGATCATTTTGACTTATGCCTGACAAGTGGTCCGGGGATGAGTCAAAATAAGATTCCGAAGGAGACTAAGTGTGAGGTTTAGTAGATTGAGTTCTCAATTAAAAAATATTTTTTCTCTGAACCCATCTCCCACTTATTGCACGCAAACACCATTTGGAGACATTCGAGTCACGGACATCGAGAGATCTTTCACCTTTATGTTCATACTTTGCTAAATTCAAGACTAGATATAGACTCTTGTTTGTTATTGTCTTGACTTGAATTGCATATTTCACTTTGTTTACTTTGAAGTTCTTATATGTGTATTAGCATGCCACCATAGAAATTATTGTGTTATCATTTATCTACTCGAGGACGAGCAGAAATTAAGCTTGGGGATGTTGATACGTCCCAAACGTATCTATAATTTCTACTTGTTCCATGATCTTTTGGGTGACATTGTTACATGTTTTGCTACAATTTTATATCATTTTACACATATTTTGACTAACCTTCTAACTCAGTGCACCCAGTGCCAGTTTTTGTATGCTGATGTCTTTTTTGCAGGGGCTTTTACCCAATTTTCTGAAGCCTAAAAAAATCCAGAAAAATATAAAAAAAATCAGCGAAAGAGAAGCTTCGGGATCACCGAAGGAGGGACAGAGGGGTGCCAGGGGCCTCCTAGGCGGCCTGCCGGCACGACCAGGCCCTAGGCCGCACCAGGAGGTCGCCTGGGTGGGCCCCACCTCCTCTGGTGCCCTCCTTTGGCCTATAGTTAGTGTTCCATGAGGAAACCGTCGCAGACTTTCTCGAATCGCGAATTTCTCCATCGTTCCGCCGCCACAGTGCTTCCAAGATCGGGAGCGTCAGGAGACCTCTTCCCGACACCCCGCCGGAGGGAGGATTGACCTCAGGGAGCTTCTCCACCGCCATGAACGCTTCCCGGACATGCCGTGAGTAGTCCTCCTTGGACCATGAGTCCATGACCAGTAGCTATGTGATGTCTTCTCTCCAATCTTGTGCTTCAATTGTTAGTCCTTGTGAGCTGCCCTACATTATCAAGGCATCTATGTAATTCTCTTGCTTTTGCTATGCTCGGTTTGTTGGGATCCGATGGATTATGAGATTATGTTCAGATTGTTATGAGTTATATATTTGATTATCGTTTTATATTATGTTCCTTAGTGATTCATGCATGTTCTCCGTTGCTTTGTATTGCTTGGCCGAGTAGTAGATTGCAACTCCAAGAGGGAGCGTTATGCATGATTGTGGGTTCATGCACCTCGATGTCTAGCTTGAGTGACAGAAACATGAGACTAGGGGATGTGCTGTTGCCACGAGGGATAAAACAATGGTGCTTGTGACCATGGTTGCAAGGATTGTTTACCTTACGCATAGTTCGTTAATGCAGTTGTCCGTTGCTTTGAGTTTACACTTTGGGTGGGGCTCGCAACTTAATACCAGCGAGATGTTCTGGATAGATATCTCAAGGTGGATGACTAGTAAGTAGATGCTGATGAATAAATGGTCTACTAGTCTTGGCGTACTGCCCATTACTATTGAGCCTCTAACTTTCAAGTAGCATAATTAGCATTGCGATGCGTTCATAATTCTTTCAATTGCCCAACTATAATTTGTTTACCCAAGCAGAGTTGTTTATCGTCTTTTGGGAGAGATACATCACTAGTGAACATCATGTGATGCCGGTCCATATCACTATCATTGCTTACACCTCCACCATTTACCGTTTTCATTTACTTCACTGTTGCAATCACTATTACTATTCCCGCTTGTGTTTTTATCCTTTGCAAACTACAAGGCTTGAGAGATGGACAACCTCTTTGTACTCGTTGGGAGCAAAGTTATTTGTTGTGTGTGTAGGTCCACGTCTTCTGCTAGCGCCAGGGTGGGAGACACCTACTTGTTGAGCCTAGGAGTCCTCCTGGTTCGATAAACCTTACAGTCTCCATGTAAGGGAAAACTTGCTGCTGACTACATCTCAACCTTCCACTTGGGGTAACCATGGAGGAGCGAGAAGTATATACATCATCTCGTCATCAAGTAAAGTTTTTTGGCGCCTTTGCTGGGGACTCCAGTCTTCAAGATAGGGGAGTTGCACACTATCCTTTACCTTTGCTTTTTTATCTTGTTAGTTTGGTTTCTAGTTTTTGTTTAGAGTCTTATACCAAAAACCAGAAAAAATAGTTGCTTTGTTCTTGCGTGTTGCCGCTGCTATGGGTTCCATTGCGAACACCAAGTTGTGTGACTTCACTAGTCGTAACTATACTAGTCTATTGCTCCAATTACCACTAAGGGTCTTTATAAAAATAAACCTTGTGACTATAGTAGTCATTATGGAGAATTATGCCCTTGGCATGGTTGCCCCGCGAAGCCACATGATCTTTGGTTTGAAGTTGCTCCTAAATGTCCCCAAACTTGGGAAGACAGCCAAACTCTTATAATAGAGAGCAAATCAAACATAGAGGATGACACTACAATTCTACTTAATAGCAATGATATTGATTTTTACAATTGTAGTCTTTCTGAAGTTATCACCTTTTTGCAAAGAATGGCTAAAGACCCCCACACTAGTACACTTAATATTGCCTTCACCGAGCATATTACCAATGCTCTTATCAAAGCTAGGGAGAAGAAGCTCAAGCTAGAGACTTCTATTCCTAGAAAACTAGAAGATGGTTGGGATCCTATGGTCAAAATTAAACCGAGTAATATCTCTTGCTTTGCTTTATGTGATGTTGGAGCTAGTGCTTCCGTTATGCCAAAACAATGAATGATATGCTTGATTGGAAATCTTATGATGCATGTTCTTTGGTGTTCGTCTTGTTGATTCTTCCATAAAGAAACCTTTAGGGAGAATTGATGATGTGCTTATTATTGTCAATCATAATTATTTGCCCGTTGATTTTCTTATTATGGACATTGAGTGTGATCCCTCATGTCCTATTATTTTGGGACCTTTTCTCCGCACCGTTGGTGCTATCATTGACATGAAAGAAGGGACCATTAGATTCCAATTTCCCCTTAAAAATAGAATGGAACACTTCCCTCGAAATAAGATTAAGTTAACTTATGAGTCCATCATTCGGGCAAGTTATTCTTATGGAGTTGATAATACTTGATCTTTTGGCACTATGCCTAGCTCAAAGGCATAAAAGACAACGCTTGTTGGGAGGCAACCCAATTTGTTTTTACTTTACATTTTAGTGGTCTTGATGCTTATTACTACTGTAGGAACATCATTGTATCTTTATTTTTAAGCTTTGTGCCAAGTTTTAGCCTTCGATTGCAAGAAAGTTCAAAAGTTGTGACATGCTGTCCAGAAACAGATTCTGTCTGCTTGACAAAGAAATTCGCCAAAAATCACCAGATTTGATCTGAAGTTTTTTGAAAGCATGCTCTATAAAATTGTCTTTCTGTCATTTGTTCTGAGTTTTTTGATTTGAGTTGCAGAAGTACCCCGAAAAAATTATTTAATACCTATTGTTTTGTTTTTCACAAATTCTGCTATGTTTTGCATTTTCATCATTTTGCAAATCTTAAGCTTGCTTTTCCTTTGCAAAAACCTTTTTGAAATCATGAGAAACAGTAGCTTTTCATGAAAATCATTATTTCGAGTAGGCAATGAATTATTTTATCATGGGTGCTAACCACTCTAATCAGCTTATGATGAGTTTCGTATGAAGGGAGTTTTCAAGTATACGATGGAAGATGATGAAAGAAGATACAGAAGTGTCAAGCGCTCAAGCTTGGGGATGCCCCCATTCACCCGTAAGAAATATTCAAGGAGAGTCAAGCGTCTAAGCTTGGGGATGCCCCCGTGCATCCCCTTCTCTATCAACAATCATCAGTTCGTCCATCTCCATGCTATATTTTTATCACTTCATATGTGATGTGCTATGCTTGGAGCGTCCCGCTCTTTACTTTTTAGTTTGTTTTAGTTTTTCTTGCTATTCATAACAAGTCGGAATCTAGCCTGCCTTCTTTGGGAGAGAAACACACTCCATTCCACTCTAGAACACAACATAGGTTTTCATGCTTATCTTTTATGTGTGTTCTCTATCTTTACTTAGCTACTGTCATGCTTAGCGCTTAGTTTTCATGCTATATCTTTTTAAGAGTTATTATTTAGGTTGCTTTTGGAACTCTCTTGAGTTATCATGCTTGTCTTGTTTACAGAGTTGGCTTGTTGCACTGAGTTGTGTGTCTTGCATGAGTAGGTAATTAAGATTGCTATTTAAGTATAGTAGTAACTTGCAATAGGTTTGAGGTATTGATTTGAGTAATGTTTGGACTATTGGTGCCGAGAGCTTGATCCTATTAGTGATAGGCGTAGTATTTTGGGAAATCCGTGTGTTTCTCAAAAACAAAAAAAAATAGTTGAGATCACTAACTACTAGATTGATCGCTAACCTCTGGAGGGGTTCGAATATATAGAGTACCCTCACATTACCATGGGTCGAGGATGCACAAGGATAACCAAACCCCCAAACACTCCTCCTAGGGGTACTTGTCTCTTTGTGAATTTCCTAACTAGATAGAGAGTTACCGATAATAAGTGTATGAGTTCTTCGGACTAATGTGAGTATTCAATTGTTGGCACTTCCACCATCCATATTTTGCTAGCCTCTTCGGTACCGTGCATTGCCCTTTCTCATCTCGAGAGTCGGTGCAAACTTCGCTAGTGCATCCAAACCCATGACATGATACACTCTGTCATACATAAGCCTCATTATATCTTTCCTCAAAACAGCCACCATACCTACCTATTAAGGCCTTTCCATAGCCTTTCCAAGATACAATGCTGCTGACCCACAAGTATAGGGGGATCGCAACAGTTTTCGAGGGTAGAGTATTCAACCCAAATTTGCTTGTTCACCAAAAGGGAAGAGAAAGAATATTCTCAAGTATTAGCAGCTGAGTTTGTCAGATTCAACCACACCTAAAAGATTACTGTCTGCAAGCAAAGTATCAGTAGCAAAGTAGTATGATAACAACGGTGCCAGAAACGATCTGTTGACGGCAGACTATTCCTAACTGTTGTATCAATGGTGCTAGTAGGTTGCACGTGGGCGAGTAACTATTCTTCCCCGACAACAGTGTCGGAAAATGATCTTGCAACAAGTAACAGGGAAGTAGCAAGGAACAGCAGTAGCAACAACAGTAGCAAAGTGGCCCAATCCCTTTTGTAGCAAGGGACAAGCCTAGATAAAGTAACGTAGCGAGGACCAGTAGTAAAAGACTCGTAGGGAGTAGATCGGTGATGGATGAGTATGACGGATGTGATTCATCATGTAACAGCTATAACACAGAGAGATATATAACTAGCTCCCATTCGTCAATCTAATGTAGGCATGTATTCCGTATGTAGTCATACGTGCTTAGGGAAAAGAACTTGCATGACATCTATTGTCCATCCCTCCCGTGGCAGCGGGGTCCTAATGGAAACTATGGGATATTAAGGTTCTCCATTTAATAAAGAACCGGACCAACACATTAACACGTGGTGAATACATGAACTCCTCATACTATGGTCATCTCCGGGAGTGGTTCCGGGTATTGTCACTCCGGGGTTGCCGGGTCATAACACATAGTAGGTGACTACAACTTGCAAGATAGGATCTAAAACACACATATATTGGCGACAACATAATAGGTTCAGATCTGAAATCATGGCACTCGGGCCCTATTGACAAGCATTAAGCATAGCCAAGTAGTAGCAACATCAATCTAGAACATAGTGGATACTAGGGATCAATCCCCGTCAAAAACTAACTCGATTACATGATAGATCTCATCCAACTCATCACCGTCCAGCAAGCCTATGATGAGATTAATCACGAACGATGAAGAGCATCATGGAATTGTCGATGGAGGAAGGTTGATGATGACGATGGCGACGATTTCCCCTCTTCGGAGCCCGATACGGACTCCAGATCTGCCCATCAGATGAAGAACAGGAGGTGGCGGCGCGTCCATATTGTAGAACGCGATGAAACCTTCTCTCTGGGTTTTTCCAGGCGAGACGGAAGATATAGAGCTGAGTTTGGGGGCGGTGGTGCCACGTGGGCCCCACAAGCCCTCATGGCGTGTCCTAGGGGGGTGGCCTCGACCTGTGGGCTTGTAGCCCACTGGCACGCCCCCTCCGGTGGATCTTTGCGCATGTATTTTTCTTTTATTCTAGAAAAAATCTCCATAAATTTTCAGGACATTCCGAGAACTTTTATTTCTGCACAAAAACAACACCATGGCAATTATGCTGAAAACAGCGTCAGTTTGGGTTAGTTCCATTCAAATCATTCAAATTAGAGTCCAAAACAAGGGCAAAAGAGTTCGGAAAAGTAGATACGACGGAGATGTATCAACTCCCCCAAGCTTAAAGCATTGCTTGTCCTCAAGCAATTCAGTTGACAAACTGAAAGAGACAAAAGAAAAACTTTGACGAACTCTGTTTGATCTTGTTGTTGCAACTATGTCTAACTCATAACCAGAATTTCAGCAAGATCACAAGAAAACCACATAAGCAAATGACATCTAGGTCTCATGGTAAACTCATATCAATGGCATAATCAACTAGCGAGAAAATAATAATAAGCCTCAAGTGTCAACACTTCAATCAAAACAACATGAAGCAGTACGAACATGTGGTATCTCGCTAGCTCTTTCTGAGACCGCAAAACATAAATGCAGAGCACCTTCAAAGACCAAGGGCTGACTAAACATTGTAATTCAAGGCAATGAAGATCCAGTCACAGTCATACTCAACACAGTTTAAAGAAAAGCATAAAAATGACAGAGGTGCTCTCTAATTGGTGCTTTTGTAAGAGGGGGATGACTCAACGGGAACATAAATAGACAGGCCCTTCGCAGAGGGAAGCATTGATTTGCAGAGGTGCCAGAGCTCAAGCTTTTAAAACAGAGATAATAATTTTGGGTGGCATGCTTTCATTGTCAATACAATGACTAAGAGTTCTCAACATCTTCCACGCTACACATGCTATAGGCGGTTCCCAAACAGAAAAGTGAAGTTTTGACTCCCCCACCACCAATCAATCACACTCCACGGCTAGCCGAATCCTCGGGTACCGTCCATACCAACATCAATCCTAGGGGAGTTTTGTTTGCAATTATCTTTTCGATTTGAGCATGGAACCGGGAATTCCAATTACCGGCCCCTTTCTCGTGAATGATAGTGAATAAACACATATCAAGGATAACACGCCTAGCATGGAAGATACCAATAGCCCCCTGTCACCACATGAGCGGTTCGGGCATGCAAAACAGATTATTTCTTGAAGGTTTAGAGAGTGGCACATGCAAATTTACTTGGAACGGCAGGTAGATACCGCATATAGGTAGGTATGGTGGACTCATATGGCACAACTTTGGGTTTATGGAGGTGGATGCACAAGCAGTATTCCCGCTTAGTACAAGTGAAGGCTAGCAAAAGACTGGGAAGCGACCAACTAGAGAGCGACAACAGTCATCAAAATGCATCGAGATTAACTAACATTGAGTGCAAGCATGAGTAGGACATAAATCACCATGAACATGAACATCATAGAGGCTATGTTGATTTTGTTTCAACTACATGCATGAACATGCGCCAAGTCAAACCACTTGAAACATTCAGAGGATACCATCCTATCATACTACATCATAGCCATCTCAACATTCATGTGGGCATCCAAGACAAACCATTATAAGCTCCTAACTAAGTAAGCATTGCATAAGAAACTATGATCTCTAAGTTGTCATTGCAAATATGTTTCTCTCACAACAAAGCTGAACTAGGAACAGTGAGCTAGTCATATTTACAAAAACAAAATAGATCGAGTTCATACCAGCTTTTCCAGGCTCAGTCACTTCATCATATATCGTCATTATTGCCTTTCACTTGCACGACCGAATGATGTGAACAATAATAAGAGTGCTCGTGCATTGGACTACGCTGGAATCTACAGGCAAACACAAAGGCGAAGACAAAGTAATATGGCTCTTTGAAAGCTAAACAGGTATGCATGCAAGAGCCACTAAACATTGTAACCAATATCTTCTACCTTGACCCAGAGAAAAAGAAAACTATCTACATGGGAAAGCTCCCAACAAGCAAAAGAAGAAAAAGAAAATCTTTTTGGTTTTTTCAAACTAGATAGACACACGAAAAGAAAACGAGAAAAAGAAAATAAACTAGCATGTATGATACAGTGGCAAAGTGTGAACACCGACGAACAAAGTGAAAGCATAAGCAAGAATGTAAAGTCGGTGAGTACACGTACTCTCCCAAGCTTAGGCTTTTGGCCTAAGTTGGTATACTCCCAAGGATGGTCCTGGCGAAACCAAAAATCATAATGAGGGTTATACGGGAGCGCTGCAACCACTTCCTGAATAGCTGCCTCACGGAGACGAGCAACCTTTGACTCCCTCTCATACTCCTCTGGTTACGTAATATCTCCATTTTACGTGAAAGTCAAAGAAAGAAGGAGTAGGAAGGGTAATATGGAAAACACGCTGCCGGTTAAATATCAGACGGTATAGGAGGGATTCGTCATCCCTCTCAAGGATCTGGTAGCGTGTCAAAGCGACGCGGTCAAGGAAAGCTGTATGGAGTGGGGGATCTCCTTCGCGGATGGGAACTCCAAGAAAATTTGCTATGCGAGTGGAATAGATCCCACCAAAGAAATCCCCTTTAATAGCATTATTATTCAGCCTCCTTGCTATAATATCTCCCATGTTGAAGCTTTTTCACCCGTCACTGCACTCTTAAGGATATTAAGGTCGGGTGCGCAGAGGTGACAATGCTCAACCTTGCCATTAATGCATCTTCCTATGAAGAGGGCAAAGTAATGCAAGGCAGGAAAATGAATACTCCCCATCGTAGCTTGCATAATGTCTCTAGTTTCTCCAACTGTAATACTAGAGCAAAAATCTCTAACCGAAGATTTAGGAGGATCATTGAGGCTACCCCAAATAGGCATCTTGCAAATTCTATTGAAATCCTCTAAATCCATGGTATAAGATTTATCATAGAGATCAAATAGTACCGATGGCTCACGACCAGCTGAAAATTTGAATCTATGAACAAAAGAGGCAGTGAGAGCAACATACTGTTCACAATTATCAGAGATGAATTCTTCGAGTCTGACGTTGTGAACAAGCGCATCAAACTCATCTTTGAAACCTTCCTCAATCCTAAATTCATCACAAGGCCATTCACATGGTTGTACCTGCGCGTCCCTAGGCTGGTAAGGATCAGGCTCCCGAATCGCAAGACGGGGACCTCTCTTGCTTGAGGAACCACCATGATAGTTTCTCCTGAACATCTTCCTTCTCTGAATTTTTCAGTGATTCTGAGGAAAGGTGAACAAGGTTCAACTAAAATGGTAGCAAGTACTCCCACAAGTGCCTAGAGGACATATTACGCATCAAAACTAGTTGGGACCAGCTAGAATCAGCATGCAAAGCTCAAGAACATGGTCACGAAGGCAGCAAAAATACGCGGAGTATAAGGCACTAGAGCAAAAACTAATTGGACCAATGGAGGAGTCATTTACCAAGGAGTAATTTTCCCAAAACAGTTCGGAGAACGGTGATTTGAGCAAAGAGATCGAAAATCCCAGCAAGAGGAGCAAGAACACGGGTTTGAGCTGCGAAACGATTTTTTCTGGAGGTAGGAGAACCAGATGAGAGCAAGAATGAGTAGAGGGGGTGCCTGTGGGCCCCACAAGCCTGGGTGGCGCGGCCAGGGGGTGCTCGCGCCCCTAGGGCTTGTGGCCCACTGGTGTGGCCCCAGACAAACTCTTTGTCTCAGAATTTTTCAAAAAATCCAGAAAAAATCATACTTGATTTTCAGGACGTTCGAAGAACTTTTATTTTCGGGGTACTTTTCTACCGGACGCTAAAACAGAAAACAGGGAAAACTAAACTAAATCTATCATTTTTCTTCCAAGCAACGAAAGTGAAAGCTTGGAACAGAGGTTTGTGACTCCTTGATTCATCCATATCATGGTCATCGAAAGAAAATCTGTCAATGAGGTTGATCAAGTCTTCTTGACAAACCTTTTCAAATCGCAAAAGAGAACGGAGAATTTTCGAATAGTCACTAGGTTACCTCAATGGGGTTGTGTATCTCCCCAACAACCATATCATTCTTCATCTTGACACGAGGAATAAGGCATTCAAAGCTCCCAATAAGAATCGATGAAGTCTTTTTGATAGCATTGATGCAATGTACTCGATATTGTTTCTTCGGAAAGTGCACCGTATGCTCATTACCGTTGACATGGAAAGTGACATTGCCTTTTTTGCAATCTATAACAGCCCCTGCAGTGTTTAAAAAGGGTCTTCCGAGGATGACAGCCATGGCATCGTCCTCGGGAATATCCAAGATAACAAAGTCTGTTAAGATAGTGACGTTAGCAACCACAACAGGCACATCCTCGCAAATACCGATAGGGAAAGCAGTTATTTGTCGGCCATTTGCACAGAGATTTTAGTGGGTGTCAACTTATCCAGTTCAAGTCTACGATAAAGAGAGAGAGGCATAACACTAACACCAACTCCAAGATCACATAACACAGTTCTAACGTACTTGCCTTTAATGGAGCAAGGTATAGTGGGCACTCCAGGATCACCTAGTTTCTTGGGAGTTCCACCCTTGAAGGTATAATTAGCGAGCATGGTGGAAATCTCAACCTCAGGTATCCTCTTCTTATTAGTCACAATATCTTTCATGTACTTAGCATACGGAGACATCTTGAGCATATCTGTCAAACGCATGTGTAGAAAGACGGGTCTGATCATTTCAACGAAGCACTCAAAATCCTCATCATCCTTTTTATTGGATGGTTTGGGAGGAAAGGGCATAGGTTTCTGAACCCATGGATCCCTTTCTTTACCATGCTTCCTAGAAGCGAAGTCATTCTTATCGTATCTCTTAGTCTTAAGCTGTGGGTTATCAAGATCAACACTAGGTTCAATCTCCACATCCTTTTCATTGCTAGGTTGAGCATCATCATGAACATCACTATTAATATTATCATTAGGCTCATGTTCATCACCAGATTGTGTTTCAGCATCAGAGACAGAGGCATCGTTTGGACTCTCAGGTGTAGCAGCAACAGGTTTGCTAGCGTGAAGGTTCCTATCATCTTTCTTCTTCTTTCTAGGATGACTTGGTGCATCAGTGCTAACTCCTTGAGAATGTTGTTCAATTCTCTTCAGATGACTCTTAGGATACAAAGGTTCCTGGGTCATTCTACCGCCTCTAGTGACGACTCTTACAGAGTTGTCATTCAACTCATTGAGCAAGTCATTCTGAGCTTTAAGTACTTGTTCTACCTAAGTAGTAACCATAGAGACATGTTTACTCAGAAGCTTAAGATCATTGACGTTTCTGTCTACACAAGCACTTAAATGACTAAGCATACAAGCATTCTTTTCCAATTGTCTGCTAACATAATCATTGAAACTTTGTTGTTTGGCAACTGAAAAGACCTCGATGACGCCTAGAGGGGGGGGGGGTGAATAGGCTATTTAAAAACTTCTTCGGATTTGGCTTAAACCTAATGCGGAAATAAACTAAGAGGATACTTGTCAAGCACAAATCCTAAATGCACTAGGCACTGCAACGTGTATCAACAACACGATCTACCAAGATGGAAACAATATAGTTACTAATAAGCACAAGTAAGTTACACAAACTTACTTGAGCTATATCACACGACAAGTAGGTGAACAACACAAGATACTAGATCACACTATATCACACGATATATCAAAAAGTTGCAAGTATGAACGTGTGAATATAGAAGGTATGCTTGAATGATTAATCTTGTACAAGAAATAGCCAACACAATATAATGAACACAAACAATATGCAATGTATGTATGCTCAAGTAACACAAGTAAACCACAAGTAAGGAGTTAGGGTTAAGGATAACCAAGGTCACTGAGACAAAGATGTATCCCGATGTTCACTTCCTTGGAGGGAAGCTAGTCACCGTTAGAGAGGTGGATGTTACCACGAAGGCACACCAACGCCACGAAGAGTCACCCTATTCTCCATTTGAGATAACACCACGAAGGCGTTTCTCAACCACTAGTGGTAAGCCTTTGAGGTGGCTTCCAAACCCTCACAAACTTTTCCGGGGGGTAATCACACGGATTGATTCCTCTCCGAAGAACTCCTACCGCCTAGGAGTCTCCAACCTCCAAGAGTAACAAGATCACGGGGAATGCTCAAAACTTGCTCAAATCTCAAATAGCTTGGGTTGAGAGGAGGAGAGGGAGACGATCTATCTTTTGATTGGAACAACTCTCAAAGGGGCTCACAAATGCTCTTGGGATCTAAGATTTGGTGTGAGCAAATGTGTGTAAGGTAGAAGTGTGTTCTTATGAGGATAAGGCTGTGTTGGGAACCCTCTCACGAAGTGGGAGGGGGGTATTTATAGTGAGGAAAGAAAAACAGCCGTTGGGGACACTTTAAGTCACACAGGGGTCGGACGTCCGGCAGTTTATGGAAGTCCGGGCGTCCGCAAGGGGTCGGACGTCCGACAGGGGTCGGTCGTCCGAGAGCTGTAGATATGTCTGGAAACACTGTGAGTTGAACAGGGACCGTACGTCCGGAGAAGGCCAGAAATCTGAGTTATTCGACTCAACTTCTTCTGGTGCAAGGTTCCAGATTTCTGAAGGGGTCGGACGTCCGGCCCTCGGACTTCCGGAGGGAGCCGGAAATCCGAGTTATAGAGCTCACGTTCTTCTGGTGCAGGGCTCCGGATTTCCGAAGCTGGTCGGTCGACCGGCCCCCGGATGTCCGGAGGGAGCCGGAAATCCGAGTTATAGGGCTCAAGTTCTTCTGGTGCAGGGCTCCGGATTTTCGAAGCCCGTCGGTCGTCCGACCCTTGACCGGCCCTCGGACGTCCGGAGGGAGCCGGAAGTCCGAGACATTAGACCTGTTTTGAGATAGGAGCAGAGTAGAGAATATGTGGTATTGAGCAGAATAGTGGATATCTATTTTGAGCAAGTTCATCACAAAAACCTGTGATCCCCTCTTAATAGTGCTGGATCCCTAAAGACTCAAGAATTGTAAAAGGGATACCGATGACCCATGCTTGAGTGTGTACTTTTATTCGCTGATCATCACTCCGCACCGCTAACATCAAAGTAAATGATACCTTGAGTTAGACCTTTCACTTGAGCTTGATGTTGCTGTTCCTTCTTGGCTCAAGTTGAAAGCAAGACATGATGAAGTCTTCAAGTAGCTCTCCCATACACAATGTGGAAAGCCTAGCTTATGTATTCATCTTCATTTGTCCATCATGTGAACATTCACAAGAATCAAGCATGTAGTGCTCAGGAATGCTTATCTTGATCTTGTCCTTGTTAGCACATGAGCTTGTCTTTATCAACACATGATCATTAACAATAGTTTCAATGATATATTCATGCTGATCCACTTGAACTTGCACACCACAATTTTGATGACGATCACCACTTTGACGTCATCCTTCATGGGTTGTATGAGATCTTCCTTTTGACGCAAGCCCATGGAAGCACACCTAACCCCCACATAGGACTCTCACAAAGACCATGGGTTAGTACACAAACACGTAATGGACAATGCTTACCATACCATGGGATCACGCTTTGTGTGTTGATCATCTTGATTTGCTCTTTGTGTGAGATCTTGATCAACCTATTGTCTCTATGACCATTCTTTGGATAATACCTTGAATACCATCTTGGTCATCATATAAACTCCTTGAACCCAACAGATGGACTTCAAGAAGTGCCTATGGACAAATCCTTTGATTTTCTCTTTGTCTGAGATCTTGATCAACCTAGTGTCTCTATGACCATTCTTTGGATAATACCTTGAATACCATCTTGGTCATCATATAAACTCCTTGAACCCAACAGATGGACTTCAAGAAGTGCCTATGGACAAATCCTATAAATATAACTTAAGGCAACCATTAGCCCATAGGAATTGTCATCAATTACCAAAACCACATATGGAGATATATGCTTTAACAATCTCCCCCATTTTGGTAATTGAAGACAACCACTTCAAGAGAGTTTATATAAGGAAATAAGCATAACCAAGCGCACACATACAAGGTAATAATGCATGCGTGCAAGATGTAAATGCTTATGCAATAATAGCAAAACCCTCTAAACATATCCAAAGTAAACTCTCTAAACTTCTCCCCCATTGGCATCGATTGCCAAAATGGACGAAAAGTTTAGAAAGCCAATATAGTAGGTGGTCCTCCAAAAAGTGTGTACTTCTCAGCAAATGAGTGCAGAGAAATACACAAATACAATGACAAGTAGTTGGAGGGAAATAAACTATATTGAGGACCCAAAGATTGCAAATAAAAGGATCGTATGCCACAAAGACATACAAAAATAGAGGCAAGCAATCAAAAGATTCCAGATGGAACAAACAATCATATGATCCTTCCAACCACATGAATAAAAGATATTATGATAAAGGCAACAGAGTGTTTTATCAAAAACTAGGGAAGCTCCCCATGATTTGTGCACTAATACAAGATTTTTGTATTTGATACAGGTGCACAAAATAGGATAGTTGCTCCCCCAAAATTAATAAAAACACACAACAAGTGCAAGTAAATAGATGAGACAATAAGCATATGAATTGCACAAAACAAATGGTTGAGCAACATGTAAAAGAAGCAACTTAAGAATAGGCTCAACCAAAGTAATGTGTGTGAGTCATGGCAAAGCACTTGAGAATACTAAGATAAGGATGATCATTTCTCATCAACATAGTCTTGATGAAATGAGATACAAAGTGCAAGACATATCATTCCCTCACACACATACTAGAAAATGGGTTCACAAGCTTACTAATAAACAAAAATAAGAACCAACGCTTGTGACAACCCATTGTGAAGATAGGAAGTAAGAACCTTGTCAACAGGAGGGATACTAATTGAAATGGCAAAACCCTCATCAAGACAAGCATGAGGAAAAATAATCTTCACGGCCAAAGAGTGCATCAAGATGTAGGAAAATAAGATGCGCACTCAAAATAAATCCTTTCACGAAGCCACCAAAAACTGAAAAAGGAAATGCAATGATGGACGTGAAAGAAAAGAGGATATCAATTAGAGATGTAACTTCTCTTATGTGTAAAAGATATATATCATCATGATTGTCTTCTACTTAGAATCTTTTACACACGAAATGGTTACAAGAAGGAACAAACTAGATATCCAAAAGGAAGTCATAAATATATCAATGAGATCTTTTGTTTGGAAGCATAGCACATGGCCTAATATTTTCTTATTGTACAATATGAACTTCCAGCATACAAACCTCAAGGACATCCCAACTAGTAGTAAGACATCATCGTTCGGATGCTTTGAGAAAGCAAACAAGTACTACAAGAACGAATCAAGAGATTCATGCCATGATGCAACCTCGAAAGGAAAAGACAGGTTGGGGCCTTTGCAAGAAAAGAATGCATGAAGTGGATACTTGTTACCGAGACAACATTGGATTGATGTAGTAGATAGTTGTTCTTTGATCATCCTAACTTGGCTCCAATAATCACATGGTCTCAACACCTTCCTTATAGGTGAGCCGGGCATCCAATGCATCTCCAGTTGTTCCTGGAACAACAAAACAAACAAAATGGTGCCCAAACTCATTGGGACCAAAGAGTTAGAAAACCAGCAATACATAGGACAAACTCCACATACATATGTGCATATAGATATGAAGTTGAATTTCATGCACACTTTAGCCAATTTATGACAAGGTGGAGTTTCCCCTATATATTGGGTCAAAGAAGGAAAGCAAGCAAAAGAAGTTGTAAATAGTAGATATGCATGCTCAAGACTCTCAAGAATCAACTTAACACAAAGTTGATAAGTCACCAAAAGACAAGGTATCAAGTGATAATAAGATCCTAAACAAAAAAGGAACTATCACTTGAAGGATATCAATTAAAAGATACCTCAAGAATGAGATATCCATTGACACATGCCAAATAAAAGGAAACAAGAAACCAATTGAAGGAAAACAAACACGAGGTATCTAATTTCCAAAAGAGAGCTAGGTTCCAACAAACCAAGCCCTCGACAAATTTTCATGATGGCACAAAGCATCATAAAGAGCAAGACTTGCCTCCCATCAACACACACTTGATGGGGATCAAAAGATTTTATGATGGGTGAATACACAGAGTGTTCTAAAGAAAATAGGATAGCTCCCCCAAGGGACGTGCATTATATAGAATTTTCATTTAAATACAAAATGCACACGATGGGATCATCACTTTCTCTATATCTATAAAAACAATAGACATGTTAAGATAGATCCATAAGAGGCAAGGAAGACAAACGAAACACAAAATCCAATGTAAAGACGATTAGCAATTCCTATCACATGATGGGCATACCAATTGTCAAGGACAAGAAGTATTTTGGAAGTGATACTCATTGGTAGATCGCAAATATATCCAAGATCATTTTTACCCATAAAACGCAAGCAAATGACACTTGTAGAGATAACATGCCACCTAGGAATAAGATAATTTACAGTATCAACACTAAGTGGCAACACCTCAAATGTACACATTTTCTAGGTTTGTAATATGCACATCGCATATTACTCCCCCATACTATGATAAACCAACAATATTAACAAGTGGCAAATTGAAACCAACAAGAGATAATTAATGGACCATATAGAACTTGAATTTCTCATGAGTAAGACATACCACATAGAAACTAGATAATCTTGAAATATCAAAACTAAGTGGTATTCCCCATGTATACACATTTATAGGATTGTAAGGTGTGCAAAGCACATCACTCCCCCACAATGGGATAATCCATTAGTCTCTCACAAGAGCCAATAAAAATACAAACAAGATGCAAAAGGCTCAATACAAGACTCACATGTACATGATATGCAAACCAACATACACATACTCGATTACTCAAGATAAGCAAGTTGGAAGAACAACATATACAAACGCATGCAAGGTACAAAACCACAACATGCAAAGGGGCAAGCACCTAACAATGTAAACAATTTAAGTATAAGTTACCGTAAGGAGGCACATTGGATATAAGATAGAAACTCAATAATCCAAATGACTTGGCTTGAGATAATATGAATGATGAAGACCCATTAATTCTTCATTATGTATCCAAGTCTCTAATGTCCTCCATAGTCACCTATTGATCAAGTTTGAGCTTGTTGGTCCCCAACTACGTTGGGTCCTAAGAGGTTAATCACAATAGGCTTGGCAACCCAAATGGTTCTTTTCTTGACACCATTTTGAGTACCAACAAACTTGGCAAACACATTGCCAACCTTATCCTTCCCAAGGGAATAGATATCATCAATAGTGATTGGGTTGGATAAGTTACCTCTTGTGCAAGACGAAGCGACGTGACCCTTCTCACGACATAAGTAGCAACATCTAGCCTTTGCTTTCTTCCCAGTTGATTTCTCACCACGGGGAGTGTTGGCTTGGGTCTTATTGGGAAGAGGCCTTCCTTCAACTTGTAGCTGAATATGTTATTGAGTTTGTGGCCGCTTCCCTTGTTGCTTGTGACTTTGAGACTTCGTCTTCAGAGGGCAAGATCTAACATGGTGCCCTTTAACTTAGCACTTGAAGCAAATGATTTTGGCCGAATTATTGACTTGTTCTAGGCCCCTCTTGTTCTTGTTTGAGTTCACTCCAACATCATTTTTGTCATTCAGAGATGTTTGCTCACACATGACGTTGTTGAGTGTGGACATCCCTTCATGACACTGTTCCAAGTCTTTCTTCAAAGAAGCGACTTGGGCCTTGAGCTCTTCGATTTCCTCTGCACGGTTAGTATCAATGCAAGTACTAGAGGAAGTGTAAGCTTCAATGTTAGAGCAACAAGGCAAGGAAAGTAATTCATCACACGAGGTAGCAACATTATGAGTAGACGAATTACGAGGACTAGCACATGGAAATATAGTACTTTGACTAGAAGTAGTGCCATTGTCCACATGAGGCTCACTTGATGTTACCTTGGTGATGATAGACTCATGAGCTAACTTTTGCACATTATAGGATGTTAGAAGATCGGCATGAGAGCTTGTGAGCATTACATGGTTTTCTTCCAATTTCCCATAATTGCTAGTTAGTAAATCAAGTTGAGCACGTAGCTCAATATTCTCCTTCAATGTTGATACTTCAAATGAGGTAGAGTTAGATGTACAAGTATCATCAACAATATGAGAGGAGTAAGTAGCAAATAGAGACTTCTCATGAGTAGATTGAAGCTCCTCATAGATCTTAGAGGTTTTGATGAGCTCTCCCTTGACATTATTGCATTCAAGGAGAAGGACCTAAAAATCCTTTTTAAGTTTATCATGAGTAACTTCAATCTCTCCTTTTGAAGATCTTAAGTCTCTACATGCTTGATGACTCTTCTCAAGTTCATGTTCAAGTTGTTCACTTTTAGCTTGTTCATGATTAAGTGAATCATTACAATTTTCAAAGTAAGCAAGAACATCTTGGAATCTTTGAAGAGCATTATTTTTAGCTTTATGAAGAATTTAATTGATCACATAGATATTTTCAGTCAAGTCATCATCATCATCCTCATCGCAAATATCATCGTTATTGCACAGGGAAGATGATACCTCATTATTACCTCTTGCCATGAGGCACATGTGAACTGGAGGAGTTGATGATGATTCTTTTGGTGAATCAGATTCTTCATTAGTCAAAAGTACTTCATATTTCTTGATTTCCCCTAAATGATTAGTCATAGAGCAACTAGGGAGAAACAAGATATTTTGATCAAGAGGACACGATGAAGCAGGCATATCACCACAGATATTTGTCGAGGGATCTTTAGGTGAAATGCATGACCTATCAGCACAATAATTTACACTATGTGTGGTGCTAGATATGCTCGTGTCCATAGAGGCTATGACTCGTGTCCATAGAGGCTATGACATTTTCATCAACATATATTTCTTCACTCACCATGTCATTACCTTGTGAGATTGAAGATGCTGAGGTGTGCAAGCAATCGGATATGGAAGTAGTGGTGGACTCTTTAAGATCGAAAAGAGTGAAGAGCTCATGCACCAACTCCTTCATCATAATACCGTCTTCATCAAGATTGGACCCACCATATATATCTTCAAGTTTAGTCCAAACTTCATGAGCTGACTTGCAAGTCGAGATAGACTTAAACACTTCAGGACTTATGGTTCGATGAATGGCAAGAAAAGCCTCACAATCAAGATACATTTCGTTAGTAGATGAAGATGCATCATCCTTTTTGTCGGCAATCCCTACAAGAACAATTCGTAAAGTATTTGGGCCCATGGCCCGAAAGTGATGAAGCATACGAATTCTCCATAGGGTATAATTTGTGCCATCAAAGTCAAAGGTGTCATTGTGCACTAACCCAATAGTCGACATCGATACTCTCTAGGTCGTGAAACCTAATTAAAGAGAGACCTAGCTCTGATACCAACTGAAAAGACCTCGATGACACCTAGAGGGGGGGGGGGTGAATAGGCTATTTAAAAACTTCTTCGGATTTGGCTTAAACCTAATGCGGAAATAAACTAAGAGGATACTTGTCAAGCACAAATCCTAAATGCACTAGGCACTGCAACGTGTATCAACAACACGATCTACCAAGATGGACACAATATAGTTACTAATAAGCACAAGTAAGTTACACAAACTTACTTGAGCTATATCACACGACAAGTAGGTGAACAACACAAGATACTAGATCACACTATATCACACGATATATCAAAAAGCTACAAGTATGAACGTGTGAATATAGAAGGTATGCTTGAATGACTAATCTTGTACAAGAAATAGCCAACACAATATAATGAGCACAAACAATATGCAATGTATGTATGCTCAAGTAACACAAGTAAACCACAAGTAAGGAGTTAGGGTTAAGGATAACCAAGGTCACTGAGACGAAGATGTATCCCGATGTTCACTTCCTTGGAGGGAAGCTAGTCACCGTTAGAGAGGTGGATGTTACCACGAAGGCACACCAACGCCACGAAGTCTCACCCTATTCTCCCTTTGAGATAACACCACGAAGGCGTTTCTCAACCACTAGTGATAACCCTTTGAGGTGGCTTCCAAACCCTCACAAACTTTTCCGGGGGGTAATCACACGGATTGATTCCTCTCCGAAGAACTCCTACCGCCTAGGAGTCTCCAACCTCCAAGAGTAACAAGATCACGGGGAATGCTCAAAACTTGCTCAAATCTCAAATAGCTTGGGTGGGAGACGATCTATCTTTTGATTGGAACAACTCTCAAAGGGGCTCACAAATGCTCTTGGGATCTAAATTTGGTGTGAGCAAATGTGTGTAAGGTAGAAGTGTGTTCTTATGAGGATAAGGCTGTGTTGGGCACCCTCTCACGAAGTGGGAGGGGGGTATTTGTAGTGAGGAGAGAAAAACAGCCGTTGGGGACAATTTAAGTCACACAGGGGTCGGACGTCCGACAGTTTACGGAAGTCCTGGCGTCCGCAAGGGGTCGGACGTCCAACAGGGGTCGGTCGTCCGAGAGCTGTAGATATGTCTGGAAACACTGTGATTTGAACAGGGACCAGACGTCCGGAGAAGGCCGGAAATCCGAGTTCTTCTGGTGCAAGGTTCCGGATTTCCGAAGGGGTCGGACGTCCGGCCCTCGGACGTCCGGAGGGAGCCGGAAATCCGAGTTATAGAGCTCACGTTCTTCTGGTGCAGGGCTCCGGATTTCCGAAGCTGGTCAGTCGACCGACCCTCGGATGTCCGGAGGGAGCCGGAAATCCGAGTTATAGGGCTCAAGTTCTTCTGGTGCAGGGCTCCGGATTTCCGAAGCCTGTCGGTCGTCCGACCCTTGACCGGCCCTCGGACGTCCGGAGGGAGCCAGAAGTCCGAGACATTAGACCTGTTTTGAGATAGGAGCAGAGTAGAGAATATGTGGTATTGAGCAGAATAGTGCATATCTAGTTTGAGCAAGTTCATCACAAAAACCTGTGATCCCCTCTTAATAGTGCGGGATCCCTAAAGACTCAAGAATTGTAAAAGGGATACCGATGACCCATACTTGAGTGTGTACTTTTATTCGCTGATCATCACTCCGCACCGCTAACATCAAAGTAACTGATACCTTGAGTTAGCCCTTTCACTTGAG
This sequence comes from Hordeum vulgare subsp. vulgare, assembly GCF_904849725.1. Lineage (NCBI taxonomy): Eukaryota > Viridiplantae > Streptophyta > Magnoliopsida > Poales > Poaceae > Hordeum > Hordeum vulgare. The sequence continues at coordinate 422,950,049 of NC_058519.1, read as the reverse complement.
CTTGATGTTGTTGTTCCTTCTTGGCTCAAGTTGAAAGCAAGACATGATGAAGTCTTCAAGTAGCTCTCCCATACACAAGGTGGAAAGCCTAGGTTATGTATTCATCTTCATTTGTCCATCATGTGAACATCCACAAGAATCAAGCATGTAGTGCTCAGGAATGCTTATCTTGATCTTGTCCTTGTTAGCACATGAGCTTGTCCTTATCAACACATGATCATTAACAATAGTTTCAATGATATATTCGTGCTGATCCACTTGAACTTGCACACCACAATCTTGATGACGATCACCACTTGACGTTATCCTTCATGGGTTGTATGAGATCTTCGTTTTGACGCAAGCCCATGGAAGCACACCTAACCCCCACATAGGACTCTCACAAAGACCATGGGTTAGTACACAAACACGTAATGGACAATGCTTACCATACCATGGGATCACGCTTTGTGTGTTGATCATCTTGATTTACTCTTTGTCTGAGATCTTGATCAACCTAGTGTCTCTATGACCATTCTTTGGATAATACCCTTAATACCATCTTGGTCATCATATAAACTCCTTGAACCCAACAGATGGACTTCAAGAAGTGCCTATGGACAAATCCTTTGATTTACTCTTTGTCTGAGATCTTGATCAACCTAGTGTCTCTATGACTATTCTTTGGATAATACCTTGAATACCATCTTGGTCATCATATAAACTCCTTGAACCCAACAGATGGACTTCAAGAAGTGCCTATGGACAAATCCTATAAATATAACTTAAGGCAACCATTAGCCCATAGGAATTGTCTTCAATTACCAAAACCACATATGGAGATATATGCTCTAACAACAACAAAGTTATCAAATTCATCCATGCATAAGCTAGCAGGTTTATCAAAAGGAATATCACTCTCATCAAACCTACGCACATAATTGCTTCTACTACTTGTATCAGGTTATCGAGACCATGGATCTCTTCGATAGGTGGTAGATTTTTGACATCTTCAGATTTAATGCCTTTCTCTCACATAGATTTCTTGCCTTCTTGCATATCCTCAGGACTGAGGAATAGAATACCTCTTTTCTTCGAAGTTGGCTTAGGAGGTGGTTCGAGAATAGTCCAAGCATTCTCATTGCACAAGATATTATTCAGTAGAATCTCAGCTTGTTCTACGGTTCATTCCCTGAGAACACTACCAGCACAACTATCTAGGTGGTCTTTGGAAGCATCGATAAGTCCGTTATAGAAGATATCAAGTATTTCATTCTTCTCAAGAGGGTGATCAGGCAAAGCATTCAGTAGCTGGATGAGCCTCCCCCAAGCTTGTGGGAGACTCTCTTCTTCAGCTTGAGCAAAGTTGTATATTTCCTGCAAGGCAGCTTGCTTCTTATGGGCAGGGAAATATTTTTCAAAGAAGTAGTAGACCATATCCTGGGGGCTACGCACACAACCAGAAGCAAGAGAAGTGAACCAGGTCTTAGCATCATCCTTTAGCGAGAAAGGAAACAACTTGAGCATATAGTAGTGGCAGATCTTTTCCTCACTAGTGAATAGGGTGGCTATATCGTGCAGTTTGATAAGATGGGCTACAACCGTTTCAGACTCATAACCGTGAAAAGGATCAGATTCGACCAGAGTGATTAACTCAGGGTCGACAGAGAATTCATAATCCTTATCGGTCACAAAGATAGGCGAAGTGGCAAACTTCGGGTCGTATTTCATCCTAGCATTCAAAGATTTTTCTTTCCACTTGCGTAGTAATTTCTCAACATCATAGCTATCCTTACACGCAAGAAAGTCCTCAGCTATCTCTCCCTCCATAACATAGCGCGTATCAGGCATAACAGGCAATTCAGGCATAGTAGCAGGTTCTACTTCAATAGTATCAACAGTTTCAGAAGTATCATCACATCTAGCAGCAAATCTAGCAATATGTGCATCAAGGGCACCTAGTGGCAAAGCAGTATCAGGCATAGCATCATCATGCATAGTATCAAGCATATCATCATCACACATAGTATCAAGCATAGCATCATCAGGCATAGTATCTAGCATAGAATCATCATAAGCATCATGGGCAGCAGAAGTAGCATCATCAAGCACATGCGACATATCAAGATTTCTAGCAGGAGGCAAAGTCGCAAACTTACTCATAACTGAAGGTGAATCAAGTGCAGAGCTAGATGGCAATTCCATACCTCTCCTCGTAGTGGAAGGCAAGATTTTAGTTCTTGGACCTTTCGGATTCCTCATAGTGATCAACAGACGTCAATCCCGAGTGACTCAAAGAATATACCTGTGCTTCCCCGGCAACGGCGTCAGAAAAAGAACGTTGACGGGAGAATATTCTTGACTTGGCTTTCCGGGCAATGATGCTAGAAAAAGGTCTTGATAACCCACAAGTATAGGGGATCGCAACAGTTTTCGAGGGTAGAGTATTCAACCCAAATTTGTTGGTTCACCAAAAGGGAAGTGAAAGAATATTCTCAAGTATTAGCAGCTGAGTTTGTCAGATTCGACCACACGTGAAAGATTAGTGTCTGCAAGCAAAGTATCAGTAGCAAAATAGTATGATAGCAACGGTGCCAGAAACGATCTGTTGACGGCAGACTATTCCTAACTGTTGTATCAATGGCGCAAGTAGGTTGCACGTGGGCCAGTAACTATTCTTACCCGACAACAGTGTCGGAAAAGGATCTTGCAACAAGTAACAGCCAAGTAGCAAGGAACAGCAGTAGCAGCAGCAGTAGAGTAACAGTAGTAGCAACAACAGTAGCAAAGTGGCCCAATCCCTTTTGTAGCAAGGGACAAGCCTAGACAAAGTAACGTAGCGAGGACCAATAGTAAAAGACTCGTAGGCAGTGGATCGGTGATGGATGAGTATGACGGATGTGATTGATCATGTAACAGCTATAACACGGAGAGATATGTAACTAGCTCCCGTTCGTCAATCTAATGTAGGCATGTATTCCGTATGTAGTCATACGTGTTTAGGCAAAAGAACTTACATGACAGCTATTGTCCATCCCTCCCGTGGCAGTGGGGTCCTAATGGAAACTACGGGATATTAAGGTTCTCCTTTTAACAAAGAACCGGACCAACACATTAACACACGGTGAATACATGAACTCCTCATACCATGGTCATCTCCGGGAGTGGTTCCGGCTATTGTCACTCCGGGGTTGCCGGGTCATAACACATAGTAGGTGACTACAACTTGCAAGATAGGATCTAAAACACATATATATTGGCGAAAACATAATAGGTTCAGATCTGAAATCATGGCACTCGGGCCCTAGTGACAAGCATTAAGCATAGCCAAGTAGTAGCAACATCAATCTAGAACATAGTGGATACTAGGGATCAATCCCCGTCAAAAACTAACTCGATTACATGATAGATCCCATCCAACTCATCACCGTCCAGCAAGTCTACGATGAGATTACTCACGAAGGATGAAGAGCATCATGGAATTGTCGATGGAGGAAGGTTGATGATGACGATGGCGACGATTTCCCCTCTCCGGAGCCCGAAACGGACTCCAGATCTGCCCTCCAGATGAAGAACAGGAGGTGGCGGCGCCTCCGTATCATAAAACGCGATGAAACCTTCTCTCTGGGTTTTTTCCGGGCGAGACGGAAGATATAGAGCTGAGTTTGGTGGTGGTGGTGCCACGTGGGCTCCACAAGCCCTCACGGGGCGGCCTAGGGGGGGTGGCCGCGGCCTGTGGGCTTGTGGCCCACTCGCACGCCCCCTTCGGTGGATCTTTGCGCATGTATTTTTATTTTATTCCAAAAAAATCTTCGTTAATTTTCAGGACATTCCGAGAACTTTTATTTCTGCACAAAAGCAACACCATGGCAATTCTTCTGAAAACAGCGTCAATCTGGTTTAGTTCTATTCAAATCATGCAAATTAGAGTCCAAAACAAGGGCAAAAGAGTTCGGAAACGTAGATACGACGGAGATGTATCATATGCCATGCAAAATCCACCATCTCATGACTTGATCTTCATGTCATACATGTTTTTGCTTGATCGTACAGCCGCATGATAGTTGGGCTTTGCCCAAATTATTGCTACATGATGCGCTAGTATCATTGCATATCTTGCTACACTGGTAGAGGCATAGATTTGCATACATCATGATAGTTTTCACTTGTCTTTATGTTGAGTACTTCTTATAAAGTGTGATGATCTTCTTTTTGTTCATGTAAAATATAGAGTGTTGCCCTTAAATGAGGAAAAGATCCCAAAGAGGACAAAACAAAAGATCCCAAAGAGGACAAATGAGAGATAAAAAGAAAGAGCCAATGAGTCCACAAAAAATAAAAAAAATAAAAAAAGAGAAGGGCCAACACTACTATTCCTTTTGAAAGATCCACACTCGTACTCCATTGCTATATTTATACTACATAGAGATTATCATTCATGCATAACTATGTGGGGACCCTTACACTATAGAACTTGGTTTGCATATTCCAATGATGAGCCTCCTCAAATGAGCTCTAGGTCTTCATGAGCAAACAAGTTGGATGCACCCCCATTAGTTCCATTGGAGAGCTTACCTTAGCCCATATGTGCATCCGTTGCATAGCAACCCCTACTCCTGACATCATATCTATCAATTGGCTTTCTCTCGCCTATGGTTGTCCTCATTGATGTGAGCCTTTCACACCTTTTTGTCTTCCTTCCCCATCATTATTCTATTTGCCATCCTAAGTGGCAACATATCTTGCTTACGCTCATCCATTGCATGAGTGCTCAAAGTCGAAAGGGAGAGGATCATTTTGACTTGTGCCTGACTAGTGGTCTGGGAAATGAGTCAAAATAAGATTCCGAAGGAGACCAAGTGTGAGGTTTAGTAGATTGAGTTCTCAATTAAAAAATATTTTATAATCTCAACTCATCTCCCAGTTCTTGCATGCAAACACTATTTGGAGTCATTCGAGTCACGGACAGCGTGAGCTCTTGCACCGTTATGTTCTTACTTTGCTAAACTCAATACTAGATATATACTATTCCTTGTTATTGTCTTGACTTGAATTGCATATCTCACTTGCTTTACTTTGAAGTTATTATATGTGTGTTAGCATGTCACCACAGAAATTATTTGCGTTATCACTTATCTACTCGAGGACGAGCAGAAATTAAGCTTGGGGATGTTGATACGTCCCAAAAGTATCTATAATTTTTGCTAGTTCCATGATCTATTGGGTGACATTGTTATATGTTTTGGTACACTTTTATATCTTTTTACCCATATTTGGACTAACCTACTAACTCAGTGCACCCAATGTCAGTTTCTGTGTGCTGATGTCTTTTTTGCAGGGGATTTTAGCCAATTTTCCCGAGCCCCAAAAATCCTGAGAAAAATATATAAAAATCAGCGCACCAGAAGCTTCACAGAGCACGAAAGGGGGCCAGAGGGGTGCGACCCACCCCTTGGCCGCGCCAAGAGGCCGCCTGGGTGGGGCCCACGCCCTCTAGTGCCCTCCTTTCGCATATATTTACCCCTTGACGAGGAAAACCCTATAGGGGACCACAATCGCAAACTTCTCCATCGTTCCGCCGCCGCAGCACTTCTGAGATCGGGAGCGTCGGGAGACCTCTTCCCGGCCCCTTGTCGGAGGGAGGATTGACCTCCGGGAGCTTGTCCACCGCCATGGACGCTTCCCGGACATGTCGTGAGTAATCCTCCTTGGACCATGAGTCCATGACCAGTAGCTATGTGATGTCTTCTCTCCAATCTTGTGCTTCAATGGTTAGTCCTTGTGAGCTGCCCTACATGATCAAGGCATCTATGTAATTCTCTTGCTATTGCTATGCTCGGTTTGTTGGGATCCGATGGATTATGAGATTATGTTCGGATTGTTATGAGCTATATATTTGATTATCCTTTTATATTATGTTCCTTAGTGATTCATGCATGTTCTCCAATGCTTTGTATTGCTTTGGCCGAGTAGTAGATTGCAAATCCAAGAGGGAGCGTTATGCATGATTGTGGGTTCATGCCCCTCGATGTCTATCTTGAGTGAAAGAAACATGAGACTAGGGGATGTGCTGTTACCACGAGGGATAAAACAATGGTGCTTGTGACCATGGTTGCAAGGATTGTTTACCTTACGCATAGTTTGTTAATGCAGTTATCCGTTGCTTTGAGTTTACACTTTGGGTGGGGCTCGCAACTTAATACCGGCTAGATTTTCTGGATAGATATCTCAACATGGATGATTAGTAAGTAGATGCTGGTGAATAAACGGTCTACTTGTCTTGGCGTACTGCCCATTACTATTGAGCCTCTAACTTTCAAGTAGCATAATTAGCATTGAGGTGCGTTCATAATTCTGTCAATTGTCCAGCTGTAATATGTTTACCCAAGCATAGTTGTTTATCGTCTTTTGGGAGACAGACATCACTAGTGAACATCATGTGACTCCGGTCCATATCACCATCATTGCTTACACCTCCACCATTTACCGTTTTCATTTACTTTATTGTTGCAATCAGTATTATTATTCTCGCTTGTGTTTTGATCCTTTATAAACTACAAGGCCGGAGAGAGTGACAACTTCTCTGTACTCGTTGGGAGCAAAGTTATTTATTGTGTGTGCAGGTCCACGTCTTCTGCTAGCGCCTGGATGGGAGACACCTACTTGTTGATCCTAGGAGTCCTCCTGGTTCGATAAACTTTACAGTCTCTGTGTAAGGAAAAAGTTGCTGCTGACTACATCTCAACCTTCCACTTCGGGTAACCAACGAGGAGCGAGAAGTATATACATCATCTCGTCATCAGTTCATAATCGAAGGATTATCCTCACAGCTTCACAAAAGGCTTATGTATGACTTTTACTCAAATGTACCTGCAATGTACTTCACAAAAGGCTTATGCGGACTTGGTTACGTGTAATGTTTGAGTGTCCGACTTCTATTCAAATGTACGCCAACCATACATGGTTGTGTAGTTTTCTTTATCTACACAGTACATTTTTTCTAATTTCAATTTTGGCTGAAGTATTACATTTTTTGCATGATGCTGAAATTCTATACTCGTTTAGCTTGGAGTACATGATGTTGAAAGTTTATACTCGTTTAACTTGGAGTATGAGATTTTAATAAGGCTAAAAGTTTATACTGGTATAGCCTTGGAGTATTATTTTTGTGTATGTGAGAATTTTTCTAAAATTAGGTGCACATAATGTAGCAACATTTATATTGCAGACATTGATGCAAAATATATGTCATTTCTATTCAGATTTCACTTGTCTCATGTAAGTACATAATGATGATACAAGAATATTTGTTTTCCGCATCAGCATATTGAAAATGCACATAGTGAACTAGGCATAACCATAAAAACAATGTCCGCGTACATCATTTTCTTTTACAATGACTCAACTACCTATTCGTACATATTTCACTTAGCAACAAACATTTCAACGGGTTCTAAGATAACCGGTTTTGTTGCAATGTTGCCTATAAACCTCGAAGCTTGCATAGGCATCTAGGCATGCATAGTTGATCTGGTCATGGTCTAGGCTAGACTTCTTCCACTGAGTAAGGGTGATGCTTTTGTCCTTGTAAGGACTTATTTTGCAACCTTCTTTGCTAGCCTCTCCAATGAAACCAAGCCACCTTCTTTTGATTAGGAACCTTGATACCTAGTCCCTACACGTCGACGGGTTTCTTGAGAACCAAGTTATAGAACTTGAGATTTTTTATGTCATTGCCAATGGCGATGCCTACAAATTTGATTGTTTCATTGCCAAGGAAGCTATGGAGAAGCGGAGGAATAAAATTCTGAGCATGAGCCTAGTATAGCTGGCAAATTAGGCAATGCTTACCCACACAAAGGTGCAAGACAGCGACACGTTGCGGCTCTTGATTTGAGAGTGCAACTTGTTGCTCAATTGGAAGCTTCTTGCGCTCTTTGTTGTTGACATATCTAGTGTATTCACAGTCGAGGCTGTCGACATGCCACTTGGCGTGATTAAGATACTTTTTCAAGATGAACCATATGAAGGCAACAACTGTTGAGGGGTTGCTAGTAACTGTAGTATGGATTCTTATACCATCCTTGTTGATATGAAAAGGCGGTCTAGATGATTGTTGTTCACACTCTTGGGGAATTGGACACAGACTTTGTCGTCCCTAATATTGCGAAGCTCGACATGGTAAACACTTTTTCGCCGATGTTGATGACATACTAACTCAAACGAAGCCTTGGAGGATACACTTCCTTGAGGGTACACTTCCTTGCATTCAAGGGAAAAATTGAGAACCTTCTTAGAGATTTCTTCACTGGATTTATCGGCCATCAAACGAATAGGATCTGGAGCATCAACTTGAACTTTATCCCAATCCTTTGATGTTCTTCCATGTAGAAACCTTGAGGAGGTAAATATAATCATGGCACTACCCTCATTCATAGGTTCCTCATAGTGGAGTTTTTTTCACCATCTTCCCTTTTCCTTGTTTGTCCATCCTCATACTTCCCACAAACTTGAGTGTAGTGCAGACTTTCATGCATTTGTCTTGTTCAGTTGGTGATGTAGTTATAGTACCCAGATGTTGATTTGTTAAAGTCGTACATGGACCAGTTGGCACATCAAGTCAAATGTCTCCAATGCGGAGTTTCACCGAATGCGGCACCTGACCCTCCATACCTTCGAATAATGAAAACCATATATGAGTTTTCTTTGAGTATATTTTGTGTACACAATGTTTATATACTTCATGTACTTTATAAATTCACATATTGTAATCCTATGTTGGAATTCAAAGATGAGGGGAGAAATAGGTCCCAGCATGCGTGCCAGAATTTGATGGTGGAAAAATGACGGGCGTGAGACACACGTCCACGTCATTGATATAAAATGAATAAATACAGCGCATACGATACATAAAAATAAATTGAAGATCAAACATTACAGGTACTTATTTCTAGAACTTTTACATTTACATAAAGATTCTGTTAGTTACATCTTTAAGAGAAAACCATTGATTAAGAATTCTAACATATCTACTACATAAGATTGCAACACATTTCTATTATAATATGCCACAAGAAAAATCATCCTCGTGGTAAACGCTGAACCCCCGCTTGGCAAACTTGAAGTTTATCCGCGGTGATTATCTTTGATGCCGTTATATTTGATGTTTTGCCATACGTTTCTCTATATGAAACAATTTTGTTTGTGTTCAATTTTATTTATGTTATGATTTAAAATGAAGATTGAATTTGGCCAAGCATAATTTGGCCTTATGAAAGAGGAGGGGTAAAACTAAAAGGGTGTTTGGATACGTTTTAGTTCCATGACTAAAAGTAGTGGGACTAAAACTTGCTAGCCTCATCCATGCTTGGATCCAAATACTAAAGAGACTAAAATCAAGTTAATGAGAATTTATTATCCTCCAAACCCTCTAATCTAGAACTTGCATGTGTTAAAGGAGAGGAGTTAAATGAGGAGAGATGACTAATCCATATTTTAGTAGGGGTACCCCTGACTAAAAGATTTTTGCCTCAAGAATAGTTTTAGCCTCTCTTTAGTCAGGGGTGCTTGGAACTTTACCCTTTTAAAGAGACTATTTTTAATCAGACTAGTTTTAGTCCCTTGAATCCAAGGACCCTCTGAATAAAAGCTACTACAATTCCCATAAATCCACTTCAGTTTGCTTACATGGCGCAGGAGGGTTGTTGCCGTGTGTGATGGGAGGCGGAGGATGCACGGTGGGAGACGAATGAATGAGAGATTCCTCGGCTGTCCATAAATTACATATTAGCACGTGCATAATCGAGAAATCAGAATAGAATTGCTAGGATCTGAACGAATTAAGAAGATGGGTGGGAAAGGGGCGATCAGAGAAGGACGATGGTGGTCATAGCTCATCCCGTGTTGGTTGAGCTCCACCGGCAATTCCCACAGTGGTGGCTAGTACCGCAGTCTCACCATGGATCCTTGAGGAGAAGGGGCAGGTGTCCGAGATCCCGAACGCCATGGATCATCGAGGAGATCGTGTCTCTCTGCTCGGGGAACTAGGTGCGGACCCATAACGCCACCAGAGCTGGGTGGAGAGCAACAAATGCTGATGAAGGAGAGGAGGGAGATGGTTGGATCTGACAGGATTCTTTTCAGATTATTTTGTTGAAATAACCAGATTCTTTTTGGATGGACCGCGAAGCTCGGGGAAGTTTTTTCGCTTACGTGCCGTGGCCTTGGCGTGAAAGAATTTTGTTCCTGCATCACCTAGTCGCATCCAGGTGAGGCGTGATGCTTGCCATCGACGAGCTCGTTCTAGTGCCGCTAGCCCTAGTAGCCTCAGTTTTAGCAGTTTACGGAGATGGAATTCTGCGTCTGAGAGCTGTCGCCTCTCTTGTGCTATGTCTAGTCCAAGCACTACTTCCGCTGCAAGATGAAATTGTAGTTTTGCCTGGCTGAAGAAACCCTTGCTCCAAGTCTTCAAATCACGCGCCGTCCTAGTCAACTTAGTGCTAATTATTTTGAAGGGACAAGAAGATTGCACTGGTCTATTCCATGCCTTTTCGACCGTGGCGTGGAAGCGTGGGAAGCTAGGCCAAAAATTCTCAAATCTGAATTGTGCCTGCCTAGTGGTGGCTGTGGTGTCCAGGAGTAGTAACGGGCAATGGTCTGAAGTTGCAGTTGATGCCGCATGCAGGGACACCGAGGGGAAGTAGTTGTCCCAGGGGATGTTGCAGAAGAACTTGTCGATGCTGACGAGGGTGGGATCCCGACGCTCATTGCTCCATGTGTATTTGCGGTTAGTGCATCTAATCTCTTTTAGTCCCGCCGAGTCGATTGCCGATCTAAACCTACCCATTACCCTATGGTTGAGGATAAGGTTATTCTTGTCGCGCGCTTCGTATATGAGATTAAAATCTCCATTGATGAGCCATGGCTCAGACGCCGGTGGTGCGGAGGAGGATACTTCCCTTAGGAAATTTTCCTTTCTAACATCGTCCGCCGGGCCGTAAACCGAGGACACCCAGAAGCTATTCTGGTGCCCCAGCAGAGTAACCTTGGCCGTGACGGCAAAGACTCCTATTGCATGGGAGGTGATGGTGGCAAGGTTTTTATCCCAAAGGATAGCTGCACCTCCACAAGTGCCTAAGGCCGGCAGCGCGATACATCCGGTTAGATTTTCTCCTCTGATATCCCTAACTAGTTCTGGCGACCAGGCATAAATCTTAGTCTCCTGGAGACATAGGATAGCCGCCCGTAGTTTGTTAGCCATCTCCCCGATAGCCGCCCTCTTAGCTGGGCTGTTAAGACCGCGTACGTTCCAACACATAATTGGGGGAAATTTTTCACTCATTTGGAAACGTAGCAAAGCTCGAAAGGAAATAACTAAATGGCCTCAGGCCGTTGACACCCACAGCCAACTTAACTATGGCGCGCCGGCGCCCACCAACAGCCCCCAAGATGCGCCGGCGACGAGTTGCCTCCTCTCTACCCGAACAAATTCTCGACGAACCTAAAACAAACCTAAACCGAGCTATCCTCAGTTGCCGATCGATAGACTGGTCGATTCTAGACCTTCCGTCGGTGAAAAACAGGGGGTTAGATAACCCTTTCTCTCAGGAAGAGGTTTGGGAGGCGATAAAAGCGTCACCAGCAGAAAAGGCACCCGACCCTGACGGCTTCACAGGGACGTTCCTCAGGTCCTGCTGGTCCATTATTAAGGAGGACATAATGAGTGTGTTTAGTAGCTTCTACAAGTTAGCAAGGGGAGATTTCGGCAGGCTTAACACAGCTACTGTGATTTTGATACAAAAGAAAGAGGGAGCCGAAAGGGTGGAGGACTTTCGACCAATTAGCCTAATCCACTCGGTGGCGAAACTAATCACCAAAGTTCTATCCCGACGGCTAGCGGCACAGATTAACACCATCATCTCCCCGGCGCAATCAACTTTCTTGCGCTCCAAGTCCACTCAGGACAGTTTCCTCTATGTGCAAAACGTAGTGAGATCACTACATAAGAGGAAAGTTCCGGCCCTGCTACTTAAAATAGATATAGCAAAGGCCTTCGACAACGTCTCATGGGAGTATCTGCTAGAAACACTGCAGCAACTGGGATTCCCAACTCGTTGGCGTGACTGGATGGCGCTTCTTTTTAGCACTGCATCATCGTCGGTCATGCTAAACGGCTCGGCCGGCCGCTCTTTCTACCACCAAAGGGGACTTAGACAAGGAGACTCCCTATCGCCGCTTCTTTTCATCATAGCAATAGATTCACTACATCGCCTGTTGGAAAAAGCGACGGAGCTGCACCTGCTAGACCCATTGCTGGGGAGGGACTTCTCTCTACGGGTCAGCCTATACGCCGACGATGCGGTCATTTTTGCCAACCCAACCAAAACTGAGATAGACTCACTGATGGTGATTCTCCGTAACTTCGGGCACGCATCGGGTCTCCGCATTAACCCGGCGAAGTGATCCGCCTCGGCCATCCGTTGCGAGGGGATCAATGTCCACGACATCCTGGCTAGTTTTGGAGGCGAAATAAAGGGCTTCCCGCTGAAATATTTAGGGATGCCGGTCACCCTCGCACGACTACGGTTAGTCCACATTCAATTCATCCTCGATAGGATTAGGGCTAGACTAGCAGGATGGAAGGGTAGACTTCTAAACATCGCGGGAAGGAGAGTCCTAGTTCGCAGCGTTCTGACCGCCCTACCAACCTTCGCATTGGCGGTCCTTAGGACGCCCAAGAAATTCCTTGCCGAGGTAGACAAGGTTAGGCGTCGCTTCCTTTGGGCACAGGACGATGAACCTACCGGTGGAAAATGCAAAGTTAACTGGCCGACAGTATGCTCCCCTGTGGAAAACGGAGGCTTAGGAATCTTGGAACTGAATCGCTTCAGTAGAGCGCTTAGACTGCGATGGCTATGGCTATCTTGGACTAGCAGTGAGAGGCCGTGGCATGGCATGGCTCTGCCACGTGACGAGGCCGACAGGGCCCTTTTTCATGCGTCCACAACGGTAACCCTAGGAAATGGAGGAACGGCAACATTCTGGCACTGCTCCTGGACGGGATCGGGAAGCCTCAAGACGTCCTTCCCAAATATTTTTAGACACTCTAGGCGGAAAAACAGATCGGTCCGAGATGCACTCACTAACAACACTTGGCTATCAGACCTCGTCCATGGGAACACGGAACAACTCTGGGAGGAGGCAATCAGGCTGCACAGGTGGGTCCAAGACAGGGACATCCAATTGCAAGAAGGAATTCAGGACACAATCTCATGGAATCTGGAACCTTCAGGAGTTTACTCAGCCAGATCGGCATACAAGGCCCAGTTCCAAGGTCACCTGAGATGTGACCACAAGAAGCAAATATGGACAACTTGGGCGCCTACACGGCTCAAGATCTTCATCTGGTTGCTGCTGAAGAACAGACTCTGGTGTAACGATCGTCTCCAACGCAGAGGCTGGCCCAATGGCTATTTCTGCCAGTTGTGCCACCGAAATCTAGAATCAGCTAAGCACCTGTTCTGGCAATGCCCGCTGTTCATACAAACCTAGACACACGCAACATCGCATAACGGATGTGCATCGCTGCACCCGGGAACATGGGCGGATAGTGACAACTCAGCAGAGTCACTAAATTTGATGATCAACTCAGCCTTGCCGAAGTACAAAAAAGCAATCAAGACAATCATCATTTTGATCCTCTCAGAGATATGGAAGGAGAGAAACGCATGCACCTTCACGGACAAGTCGGCAAATTTCCAAAGTTTGAAACATGCTATCAACAGCACCGTAGAACTTTGGAGGCAGGCCGGAGCCAAAGTTTTGGAGCCCCGTTCTGGGATCCTCCATGAGATATCTACCCCTGTAACCACCCTCATTGTGCTGGGGGTGTTTTCTTTTTATCCCTTTGTTTTCCTTTTTCTCCTTGATCACTATGATCACCACCCCCCACCACCACCTTTGTCACGTTTTTTTCTCCACGCTGCTTCCTGCTTCAAATCAATATATGCCAGCCTCATGCTGGATCTTTCAAAAAAAAGCTAGGGGAAGAGACAGTCAATTTTTCTTTCAAGACAAGAGAGAGATCGACAAACGAAAGCGAAAAAGCAACTGCGTGAGTGTGTCCATGCCCAATATATCAATATACCTTTTTTAGACTACTAGTACAAATGCCCGTGCGTTGCACCGGGCGAAAACATGGATATTTCATTATTTTTAATAAAAATCTACATTTTGATAAGAACTGGAACACTTTTTAAACATGTCACGTTTTTATGAAAATTGAAACATTTCTTCGTAAAATAACTTTTTTTGAACAGATGTTTCTTAAAAAAAATACTTTTGGGAATTTTATTTTATTTGAGAAATTACAAACAGACTTTCCTGTAATTTCATTTTTGTTCGTCGGCACCTTCACCGCAATCTCCCTTCCATCCGGCATCTTCCCGTAGTACACTATCCCGAAACCCCCGAGCCGATCCTGTTCTAAAAGTTCTTGGTCGCCTCTTCGAGGTCGCATAATCTGAAGGGATGGCAAGTCTCGGTGGCGATTTCGCACGACGGCGCATTTGACTTCTGCAGCTTGTGCGCGGGCGGGGCCGCCTTTGTAAGTCATCTGAACAATAATGATTGAAGGTTATAGAAGAGTTGACAACAGCCACACGCTCACACAAGGGAACACTACAAGAAAAATATAACAAAGGTGTGAGGAGGCGACCTTCTGGTGGTGGGTTCTTCTTGTTGGTTTTGCGCGTTAGCACGTAGCAACAGAGGGAAACTGCAAGCAACAAGGATACTCCAAGCAGCGCAGATATGCTGATTATTATGTGGTGCTTCTCTTGGCTCCCTGCCTTCAGGTCCATATTTCCAGCATAGCTGAAAATTTTACAGTGAGGAAAGCTTAAATATTAGTAGCTGATAGCAAGCTATTTGAATAATTGTTGCTGGAATAATATGCTAATTAATGTAGTGTATGAAGGAAAGAATACCAACTTGAAAATAATGCCTCTGCTTTTCAGAGCTTTGGGGATATATCCAGACAGCTTGTTATTCTGAAGATAGCTGCATTATTTGTAGAATAATATTCGGCAGTCAGTTCACAAGGGCATGTTGTGACCTTTTTTTTGTACTACAAGTGCAATTAATTGGACACAGTAAGCAAGGGTTGGATGAAAAACTCACAGCTCAGTGAGCTTGGGCAAGCTGCTCAAATATGAAGGCACACTGCCAGTAAGCTGATTGTTCTGAAAGTGACTGCATTTTTATTCAGTCACAAAATTAATGAAGTATCCATTCATGAGAAAGACGCAATTAGCAATAACGGGAGGTCAACAATCTAAAATGAGACAGGTGACTCACATGATTGAGAGGTTCGAAGAGGCGGAAAAGGTCTCGAATCGGACCTGTCAGCATGTTATCATCAAGTCGACTGAAATAAATTCATGATCAATCAGGACATGTGTAGAAGGAATAGAGGTATTAGTTCATGGTTTAATCAGAAGAACATTCTGTGAGAAGAAAGGCAGTGGTGAAAGTTGTTACATTTCTGCTAAGAATGTCAAAGCCACGAGTTCCGGAGGTACGCTCCCTGTCAAGTTCTTCCCTGAAAGATTTCTGTTCACAACTAAAGGTTGTTAAAGCGCAGATATACACTAAACATTCAGCACATGATCAGGAAGCAAAAGTATGGAGAGTTAAGTGAAAAGATTACATACATTGAAACCACTCTCAGTTGTGGTTCTGAGGAGCATCTGACCCAGGACCATGGCGAGGGCCAGCAGGGATCGCCGCCTTCGTTGGCCCAATCACCGAAGGACGTGTACCGCGATGCGAGGCTCGCCATCGTCAGCGCGTCCGGGGACCCGGGCTCAATCTCCACATACTTGTAAATCTCAAAAGCGTTGAGAATTGGTCCCCTGGACGAGTCGTTGGTCTTTTTGAATGCGAACAACAACACGAAGGGCAGTGACACGTTATAGTAGCCTGGCTAGTAGACCCGTAACTTCCCAGGAGCATTCTCACCGACGTCGACGGTGGCCTTGCTAACGTCAGATAGGCCTGGGATGAATAGCTTGAACTTGCGCCTCTCGGGGACGATGGACTCCTCGATCTCAGTGAAATAGGAGAAGGCCCATCCATCACCCGGGAAGCCGTTGAGGTTGAGCCGG
This sequence comes from Hordeum vulgare subsp. vulgare, assembly GCF_904849725.1. Classification (NCBI taxonomy): domain Eukaryota; kingdom Viridiplantae; phylum Streptophyta; class Magnoliopsida; order Poales; family Poaceae; genus Hordeum; species Hordeum vulgare. Next base: position 422,933,904 of record NC_058519.1, on the reverse strand, counting down.
TAGGTGAGCTCGCCGAGGGTGCCTACAACAGCAGTCTGCATCACCTTCTCCGGTGGCCTCTCACTCGTGGCGACGAACACTGGCTTGTCGGTGGACACATTAACCGTGTTGGGTGCCGCGTCGACCAGGTAGTTGGCCCACCGGACCATGTCTGACTCCCATATCCGGTCGTATGGATCATCAGGATACCTGCATTCATTGAACTAACCGTGTTCATCAACTCAGTAATTTTTAAGAACTGTAATTGATTATGATCAAAGCAACAGAAGAAAAAGAAATATTTTTTGAAACAGAGAAGAAGAAGAAGAAAGAGATTTTGTTGCACAAGATTTAGCTTAGGGAATTGGTTGTTTCTGTAATGAAATCCTGATGTTGCCTTGCCTGGTTATATTTGATGTTTTTTTCTAATGGGTGAACCCGAGCTGACTGCCTCATGGTAACTGGATAAATATAATTACAAACAGAAAATCTTTGTGGCTTTTTACATGAAAAAAAAATTCCTCCATGAAAGGTCTTTTCTGGAATGTTAGAGATTGTTTGCATGATATTTTGTCTGCCCACAAGGTTGACCTTGTGGGTGTTAAAGAAACAAGGAAGTCGAAAATTTCTCATGGTTTTCTATAAGCAAATTCTAGCAGAACTAACTATGCTACGCTTGACCATCTGCTCACAGTTGAAGGTTTTGCTAGTGGAAACTTGGTTTGGTTTAATAAGAAGAAGGTTGAAATGTTTCCAGTTTGTCACCGTGGTTAAAAACAAAAATGATGGATTATTTTGGTTTACTGGTTATGAAGGTAAGATCAACATCTATCTTGGTCCAACCTTGTGGAAAAACAGTGAAGTGGTCTAAGATACAGAGAATAATTCTTGAGGAAAACCTTTCGTCTGAGGAAGAGATGAGGAATGCTATCTTTTGGAGAAAAATGAGTTATTCTTGAGGCTCGCAATATTGCAAAAAGATCCCTTACTTGCTATCTGTAATGAATGAAATTGCTAGAAAAAAGGGGAAAAGAAAAGAAATAGAAAAAGAAGACCAGAGGGGATCTGGCGAGGGGGCGCCGAAGTTGATGCGGGCGGCGAGGGCGAGGAATGCGCGGGCCTCGCCATCAGTGCGGTAGAGCGAGCCGTTGAGCGGCCTGAGCTCGAGCGTCGATATGAAGGGCCGGCCGGTGGTGGCGTTGGAGAGGCAGACGGAGACGGTGGAGGACTGGGCCAGGACGACGGCCTCCCTGGTGAGCCGGTGCCAAAGGACCCCATCCTCGGCGTCACCGAGGCCTTCCTCGCCGACCCCATGGCCGGGAGAGACCCACCTCGACGCGTCCGGCCGGACGTGGAGGAGGTGGCTAGTGGCGACGTGGCCGGGTGCTAGGAGGAGCCGGTCGGTGGAGAGGAGGGGCAGGGGGGCGGAGGAGGCCGGGGGAGGCGCGGGGGTGGCTGGCGCGGGGCGGCCCTGGCGGCGGTGGGGTGGGGCGGATCCGATCCGGGGGCGAGGGGCTGCCCTACGGCGGTGGGGCGGATCCGATCGGGGCGAGGGGCTTTCTTGCAAATCTGAAATGTTTTTCCACTTAATCAGGGACTGCGGGTTGAATGCTCGAAAACGGAGGGACTTTTTCTTAAAAAATCCACGACGGACGGCAGAAGCGCTCCGCGCTTTATTATTAGGGGAGACTAGCAAAAGGGCCCGTGCGTTGCAATGGGAGAAAAAAATACCACACGCTTTTAGTCTTTTTATAATCATTTTGATTTATTAAAATAATAAGCTAACTAACTAATGTAGTCAGTCCTATCCTATTTTGTTGAGAAATCAACCCATCCATTGTTAATTACACCATGAAGAGAAATTGAGCAGGACAAGCAAAGCAAAACAAAGAGGCTACGTGAATTGATCAATGGACTGTTATCTTATTTCACTCATGGGGTAGAGAATGTGGGATCAAATGACAAACTGAAGGTGGTGTTTCATTATCTGTCTCTACAACAATACAATCTTACATTCAATACATTCATTCATCGGCAAACAAATCCCCACAAAACAAAATTTCTTGCCGGTGCTTGGCACACGGTTGGAGGCATGGGGAGGCGATCTGACCAGATGATGAGTTCCTGCCGGAGGAGGGGATACGATGAGGGGAGCAAGCGTTAGGCGCCTCTATCTGGCCATAAGGAGTCGCTGTTGCCGCGCCATAACCTTGGAGTTCCCCGTGTGAGCCATGGAGGCCCGCCTCCACCTGTAAGTACTTCGCTCCGTCGCACCGCCGCCATTCTGCATCGAGCAGACGCATCATCCCCAGTCACTGTAGCTATAGTGTTGATTTGATCCAGAAGCTGTGCTCGAGCGCCGAAACAGGGGCAACAAGCGGGCATAGGTACGGTCGCAGAGGCGGGTGGGTTGAGATCGATAACAGTGATGGTTGAGGTCGGCCGCGATGGCGAGTGGTGTGGCAGCGGCCTGGGCACACGCAGGGTGGACCAGGGTCGACGCGATGCGCTCGAGCGCCGCAACGGGGGCAGTGAGCGGGGAGAGGTACAACCACGGAGGCGGGTTGGTTGAGATCGGCAGCGGTGGCGGTTGAGGTCGGCCGTGGCGGCGAGTGGTGTGGCGGCTGCCTGGGCACATGCCAGGGTGGCCCAGGGTCGACGGGAGGAGGCGATGCGTACGAGTATAATTTTTGCAGCGAATCGGTTTTTCCTTTTGCGTTACAGATAAATGATGGAGCGTGGGTTGAATAATAAAAATGACACGGGCTTTTTTTATAAAAATGCCGCGGTGGGTTTTCCGACGGAAGCAATAGCCTCTTTATTATTAGGTATAGATAGTAATTGAGCACGTGCAAATTCATGTTCTGACTAATATTACAAACATACATGAGAACCAACATACACTTCAAGATATTTTAATTCCCGCATATGCAAAGCACGTCTAGGCCAATGTATAAATCTAAAATTTGCTATTGATAATTGCAAATAACTCATATTTAATTATCAAGCAAATACTGATGTCTACATATGCTTTTGGAAAGCCAAATAATCACATATTTATGAATTATTTTCATCTAGCTTGTCGGAAACTATTATTTCCTTCTCCACAAATTCAGTGTGGAACTACTTTGATGTTAGCAAGACACTTCTGCTAATTAAAATATGGTTTTCAGAAGATCCTTTGCATAGTGTTATGGGTACTGAGAGCTGAAAAACCATAGTGGGCAACTATTAAACATACGATGCATAGACAAACACCAGAAAGGTTGGCCTTCAATGCTTGATATGCAGGCCACTCTGTCTAGGTAAAAAATGATCCGGAAATGTCAACCTCATTAGTGAAATCCTGAAGAAGAAGAAATGCACCACATGACCCATCATATATCACAGAAATCAAAGAATCATTTTGCATGCTTTGAACAGAGCACAGTTTAGTTGTTTGAGCTAAGAGATAGCAAAATCTTGAACATGTTGACACAAACTAACACATCGAACAAGACATAAGGGAGGGGATGAGCGGGATAGACGACCACTCCAAAGGCCTTGGCTGATCTTTATTAAAATAGAAAAGATGAGTTACATGAAGAACCGTTTGGATACGCAGAGATGGTGCTGCTGGCGTCTACAAATACAACAGAAGCAGAAATTACAGAAACTGATAGAAACAATGCACAATTCAACACATCCTAAAATCTTCTAGAATGACTTTGAAGACCACCCGAACAAAGCTAGAACACCATCACAGATCCTCGTGTTTCTCTCCTTCCACAGCTTCCAGTGCACCATGATCATCATAGTGTCGAAATCCTTCCTCAAATGCTTTGGGCCCAGCCTTTCTAGCTTTGATGCACCACTCCTCCGTGCCAGCGAAACCGCCCCATGGAATTGGAAAATCAACATCCGCCCAGCCACGCACCTTGTTCCAGACTAGTCCGGTGAACCTATAGTGAACGAAGAGATGTGTGCGACATTCAGGTTGAAGACGACAAATCTGTCATGTGATGGAGTGCGACCAACCCCAAAGTACGAGATTGTCAACCATAAGACATCGCCTGTGAACCGCGAGCCACATAAAGAACTTGCAACACGGTTGAGCCTTGGATATCTGGCGAGGTGATCACTTCGGCGATAACATGCCTAAGGAGATATTGGCTAACACCAACAGAGAGAGGCCTTGATGTCTCTGATCCAGTTTCTGTTGGACAGACCATCGGCTACCGTGACGTTTCTTGGGCACAACAGTGAGGATTGTCGGCACCAGGTCCTAGAAGGAACGCCCACCCTACAACCATTTGCCCTCCCATAAATCAGCTATTGTCCCGTCACCCAGTTTATGTAGGAACAAACTCTGAAAAGGGCGAATGTCGCACCATCAGGGTCAGCCAGCACCAAGTGCTATAGGCGAGGCTCTTGATCCCAGCGAAGCCATTGTCATCGGCAACGGGGCGTCGTGCCAAAGTATCACATGTTTAGCACTCCGAGTCCTCCATGCTGCATAGGAATGCAAACACGGGGCCATGGTAGCACACAATGTCCGTTGTTAACCTCCGCTTCCCCCTTCCAAATAAAACCTCTACATTTACGGTTGATGATGTTAATTGTTGGAAATATGCCCTAGAGGCAATAATAAATTATGTTATTATTATATTTCCTTGTTCATAATAATCGTTTATTATCCATGCTAGCATTGTATTGATTGGAAACTCAAATACATGTGTGGATACATAGACAACACACTATCGCTAGTAAGCCTCTAGTTTACTAGCTCATTCATCAAAGATGGTCAAGGTTTCCTAACCATAGACAAGTGTTGTCACTTCATAATGGGATCACATCATTAGGAGAATCATGTGATGTACAAGACCCAAACTATGAACGTAGCATATTGATCGTGTCGTTTTATTGCGATAGTTTTCTGCGTGTCAAGTATTTGTTCCTATGACCATGAGATCATATAACTCACTGGCACCGGAGGAATACCTTGTGTGCATCAAACGTCACAACGTAACTGGGTGACTATAAAGGTGTTCTACAGGTATCTCCGAAGGTGTCCCTTGAGTTAGTATGGATCAAGACTGGGATTTGTCACTCCGTGTGACGGAGAGGTATCTCGGGGCCCACTCGGTAATACAACATCACACAAGCCTTGCAAGCAATGTGACTAAGTGTAAGTCACGGTATCTTGTATTAAGGAACAAGTAAAGAGACTTGCTGGTAACGAGATTGAAATAGGTATGCGGATACCGACGATCGAATCTCGGGCAAGTAACATACCGAAGGAAAAAGGGAATGGCATACGGGATTATATGAATCCTTGACACTGAGGTTCAACCGATAAGATCTTCGGAGAATATGTAGGATCCAATATGGGCATCCAGGTCCCGCTATTGGATATTGACCGAGGAGTGTCTCGGGTCATGTATACATAGTTCTCGAACCCGCAGGGTCTGCACACGTAAGGTTCGATGACGTTTCGGTATAGTTGAGTTATAGGTGTTGGTAACCGAAAGTTGTTAGGAGTCCCAGATGAGATCCAGGACGTCACGAGGAGCTCCAGAATGGTCCAGAGGTAAAGATTGATATATAGGAAGTCCTGTTTTGGTCACCGGAAAAGTTTCGGGCTCATCGGTAGTGTACCGTGAGTGCGGGGAGTGGTGCCGGGGACCATCAGGAGGGGTTCCACGCTCCAAGGGGTCTCATGGGCTATGGTAAGAGATAAAACAACCCCTAGTGGGCTGGAATAAGTTTCCACTAAGGCCTATACGGTTTGAGAAGGAAAAATACAAGGTGGAAAGAGTTTCCAAGTGGGAAGGTGGAAAGAGTTTCCAAGTGGGAAGGTGGAATCCTACTCCAAGTAGGATTGGAGTAGGACTCCTCCACCTCCAATTTCGGCCAAACCTTGAGGGTTTGAGGCTGCCTCCTCCCCTCCCTCCCTCGTATATTTACTATAGGTATTGATGGTTTTTGAGACACAACTTTGCCACGTGCTGCTCGACCCTATACCACGCAGTTTTTCCTCTAGATCGTATTTCTGCGGAGCTTAGGCGAAGCCCTGTCGGAGTAGATCATCACCACCACCGGCGCGCCGTCACGCTGCCGAAGAACTCTTCTCCTTCTCCGCCCCTCTTGCTGGATCAAGAAGGTGGAGATCGTCATCGAGCTATACGTGTGCTGAACGCGGAGGTGCCGTACGTTCGACACTAGATCGGAACAGATCATGAGACGGATCGCAAGACGGTTCGTGTAACAGATCGGAAGATGGTTCGTGGGACGGATCGCGAGATGGATCATGGGACGGATCGCGGGATGGTTCGTGGGACGATTCGTGGGGCGGTTCGAGGGACGTGAAGACGTTCCACTACATCAACCGCATTTCTTAACGCTTCCTGTTGTGCGATCTACAAGAGTACATAGATCCAAATCTCGTCTCGTAGATGGACATCACCATGATAAGTCTTCGTCTGCATAGGAATTTTTTTGTTTCCCATGCGACGTTCCCCAACAGTGGCATCATGAGCTAGGTTCATGCTTAGATGTTATCTTGAGTAGAACACAAAAGTTTTTGTGGGCGGTGATGTGCGATTTGCTGCCCTCCTTAGTCTTTTCTTGATTCCGCGGTATTGTTGGTTCGAAGCGGCTCGGACCGACATTATTCGTACGCTTACGAGAGACTGGTTTCATCGCTACGAGCAACCCCGTTGCTCAAAGATGACTGGCGAGTGTCGGTTTCTCGAACTTTAGTTAATCAGATTTGACCGAGGAGGTCCTTGTTGAGAGGTTAAATAACAATTCATACATCTCCGTTGTGGTGTTTGCGTAAGTAAGATGCGATCCTACTATATACCCATGGAAACCACGTAAAACATGCAACAACAATTAGAGGACGTCTAACTTGTTTTTGCAGGGTATGCTTGTGATGTGATATGGCCAACGACGTGATGTGATATATTGGATGTATGAGATGATCATGTTGTAATAGTTAATATCGAATTGCACGTCGATGCTACGTCAACCGGCAGGAGGCATAGGGTTGTCTTTAAACTAACGTTTGTGTTTGCAGATGCGTTTAATATATTGCTAGGACGTAGCTTTAGTAGTAATAGCATAGCATACACGACAACCTCGATGGCGGCACGATGATGGAGATCATGATGATGGGGATCATGGTGTGGCGCCGGTGACAAGAAGATCATGCCGGTGCTTTGGTGATGGAGATCAAGGAGCACTTGATGATGGCCATATCATGTCACTTATGAATTGCATGTGATGTTAATCTTTATGCACCTTATCTTGCTTAGAACGACGGTAGCATTATGATGTGATCTCTCACTAAAATTTCAAACTCAAATTGTGTTCTCCCCGACTGTGCACCGTTGCGACAGTTCATCATTTCGAGACACCACGTGATGATCGGGTGTGATAGACTCAACGTTCACATACAACGGGTGCAAAACAGTTGCACGCGCGGAACACTCGGGTTAAACTTGACGAGCCTAGCATCTACAGACATGGCCTCGGAACACATGAGACCGAAAGGTCGAGCATGAATCATATAGTTGATATGATTAGCATAGAGATGCTTACCACTGAAGCTACTCTCAACTCACGTGATGATCGGACTTGAGATAGTTGATTTGGATCATGTACCACTCAAATGACTAGAGAGATGTACTTTTTGAGTGGGAGTTTAAAATTAATTTGATTAGTTAAACTCTAATTATCTTGAACATAGTCAAATGGTCTTTGCGAATTACGATGTAGCTTGCGCTATAGCTCTACTATTTTTATATGTTCCTAGAGAAAATTTAGTTGAAAGTTCGTAGTAGCAACTTTGCGGACTTAGTCCGTAAAACTGAGGATTGCCCTCATTGTTGTGCAGAAGGCTTATGTCCTTAATGCACCACTCGGTGTGCTGCACCTCGAGCGTCGTCTGTGGATGTTGCGAACATCTGACATATACCTTTTTGATGACTACGTGATAGTTCAGTGCACAATACTTAATGGCTTAGAAGCAAGGTGCCGAAGACGTTTTGAAAACATCACAGAACATAAGAGATGTTCAAAGAGATGAAATTGAGATTTAATGCTCGTGCCATTGTTGAGAGATATAAGACCTCCGACAAGATTCTTTGCCTACAAAGTAAAGGAGAAAAGCTCAAATCATTGAGCATGTTCTCAAATTGTCTGAGTACAACAATCGCTTGAATCAAGTGGGAGTTAATCTTCCAGATGAGATAGTGATGGTTCTCCAAAGTCACTGCCACTAAGCTGCTATAGCTTCGTGATGAACTATAAACAAATCAAGGATAGATATGATGATCCTTAAGTGATTTGCAATGTTTGACACTGCGAAAGTAGAAATCAAGAAGGAGCATCAATTGTTGATGGTTAGTAAAACCACTAGTTTCAAGAAGGGAAAGGGCTAGAAGGGATACTTCATGAAACAACAAACCAGTTGCTCCTCTAATGAAGAAACCCAAAATTGAACCCAAACCCGAGACTAAGTGCTTCTGTTATGAGGGAAACGGTCACTGAGGCGGAGCTATCCTAGATACTTGGTAGATAAGAAGTCTGGCAAAGTCGACAAAAGTATATTTGATATACATGATATTGATGTGTACTTTACTAGTACTCCTAGTAGCACGAGGGTATTGGATACCGGTTCGGTTGCTAAGTGATTAGTAACTCGAAATGAAAGCTATGGTATAAACGGAGACTAGCTAAAGTCAAGGTGACGATACGTGTTGGAAGTGTTTCCAAGGTTGATGTGATCAAACATCGCACGCTCCCTCTATCATCGGGATTGGTGGTAAAACCTAAATAATTGTTATTTGGTGTTTGCGTTGAGCATGAACATGATGGGATCGTGTTTATTGCAATATGATTATTCATTTAAAGAGAATAATAGTTATTCTATTTGCTTGAATAATTACCCTCAATGGTTTATTGAATCTCGATCGTAGTGTTACATATGTTCATAATATTGGTGCCAAAAGATATAAAGTAATAATGATAGTACCACTTAGTTGTGGCACTGCCACTTGAGTCATGTTGGTGTAAAATGCATGAAGAAGCTCCATGCCGATGGATCTTTGTACTCACTCATTTTTGAAACGTTTGAGACATGCAAAACATACCTGTTGGTATAAATGCATGAAGAAGCTCCATAGAGATGGATCGTTTGGACTCACTTGATTTTGAATCACTTGAGACATGCAAATCATGCCACATGAAACAAGAGAGTAACTTGTTGGGAGTAATACATTTTTGATGTGTCTAGTCCAATGAGTGCTAAGGCACGCAATGGATATCGTTATGTTCTTACTTCACTGATGATTTGAGTAGATACGGGAGTATTTACTTGATGAATCACAAGTTTGAAATATTGAAAAGTTCAATGCTATTTCAGAGTGAAGATCGTCGTGACAAGAGGATAAACTGTCTACGATATGATCATAGAGATGAATATGTGAGTTGCAAGTTTTGGTACACAGTTAAAGACAATGTGGAAATTGTTTCGCGATTCATGCCACCTTGAACACCAGAAGTGTGATGGTGTGTGCGAACGTCATAGCTATGCCCTATTTTGATATGGTGCATACTATGATGTCTCTTATCGAATTACCACTATCGTTTATGGGTTATACATTAGAGACAACCGCATTCACTTTAAATAGGGCACCGCATATTTCCGTTGAGATGACACAATATAGACTATGGTTTAGAGAAACCTAAGCTATCGTTTCTTGAAAGTTTGGGGCTGCGATGCTTATGTGAAAAGGTTTCAGTCTGATAAGCTCGAACCCAAAGCGGATAAATGCATCTTCATAGGATATCCAAAACAGTTGGATACATCTCCTATCTCAGATCCGAAAGCAAAGTGTTTGTTTCTAGAAACTAATCCTTTCTCGAGGAAAGGTTTCGCTCGAAATAATTGAGTGGGAGAGTGGTGGAACTTGATGAGGTTATTGAACCGTCACTTCAACCAGTGTGTAGCAGGGCGCAGGAAGTTGTTCCTGTGGTGCCTACACCAATTGAAGTGGAAGCTGATGATAGTGATCATTAGAGCTTCGGATCAAGTTACTACAAACCTCGTAGGTCGACAAAGGTCGTGTACTACTACAGAGTGGTACGGTAACCCTGTCTTGGAGGTCATGTTGTTGAGCAATAATGAACCTACGAGTTATGGAGAAGCAATGGTGGGCCCAGATTCCGACAAATGGCTGGAGGCCATGAAATCCGAGAGAGGATCCATGTATAAAACAAAGTGTAGACTTTGGAAGAACTACTTGATGGTAGTAAGTCTATTAAGTAAAGACTGATCTTTAAAAGGAAGACAGATGATGATGGTGATAAGTCACTATGAAGAAAAGCTCAACTTGCCGCAAAGATGTTTTCGATAATATCAAAGAGTTGACTATGATGTGACTTTCTCACTCGTAGCGATGCTACAAGTCTGTTGGAATTATGTTAGTAGTTTCTGCATTATTTGTGAAATATTGCACATAGGAAGACAAAACATTGTTTCCTCGATGGTTTCCTTGAGGAAAGATTGTATGTGATACAATCAGAATGTTTTGTCGATCCTAAGGATACTAACAAGTATGCAAGCTTCAGCAATCCTTTTATGGACTGGTGCAAGCATCTCGGAGTTGGAATATACACTTTGTTGAGATCATCAAAGCTTTTGGGATTGTACAAGCTTTATTAGAAACTTGTATTTCCAAAGAAGTGAGTGGGAGCACTATAGTTTTTTTGATAAAGTATATGTGGTTGACATATTGTTGATCAGAAGTAATGTAGAATTTTTGTAAAACATAAAGCTTGTTTGAAAGGCGTTTTTCAAAGGAAGACCTGGATAGTGCTACTTAAAACATTAAGCATCAAGATCTATGGAGATAGATCAAAATGCTGAAACAGAACTTTCAAATGAAATGCATACCTTGACAAGTTTTGAAGGAGTTCAAAATAGATCAGCAAAGAAGGAGTTCTTGGCTGTATTGTAAGGTGTGAATATGATTAAGACTCAAAAGCCCGACCACAGCAGAAGAAAGAGAAAGGACGAAGGTCGTCCCCTATGCCTTAGCCGTAGACTCTACAGTATGCCATGATGTGTACCGCACCTGATATGTGCCTTGCCACAAGTCTCTTAAGAGGTACAGAGAGTGATCCAGGATTGAATCACTGAACAACGGTCAAAGTTATCCTTAGTAACTAATGGACTAAGGATTTTTTCTCAATTATGGAGGTGGTTAAAGAGTTCGTCGTAAAAGGTTACGTCGATGCAAGCTTTGACACTAATCTGAATAACTATGAGTAGTGAAACGGATTCGTATAGTAGAGTAGATATTTGGAGTATTTCCGAATATGACGTAGTAGAAGCATCTATAAGATGACATAAAGATTTGTAAAGAACACACGGATCTGAAAGTTTCAGAACCATTGACTAAGACCTCTCTCACGTGCAAGACGTGATCAGACCCCAGAACTATATGGGTGTTGGATTCGTTGAAATCACATGGTGATGTGAACTAGATTATTGACTCTAGTGCAAGTGGGAGACTGTTGGAAATATACCCTAGAGGCAATAATAAATTAGTTATTATTATATTTCCTTGTTCATACTAATCGTTTATTATCCATGCTAGAACTGTATTGATTGGAAACTCAAATACATGTGTGGATACATAGACAACACACTATCCCTAGTAAGCCTCTAGTTGACTAGCTCGTTGATCAAAGATGGTCAAGGTTTCCTAACCATAGACAAGTGTTGTCACTTGATAACGGTATCACATCATTAGGAGAATCAAGTGATGGAAAAGACCTATACTATGAACGTAGCATATTGATCGTGTCATTTTATTCCTATAGTTATCTGCGTGTCAAGTATTTGTTCCTATGACTATGAGATCATATAACTCACTGGCACCGGAGGAATACCTTGTGTGCATCAAACGTCACAACATAACTGGGTGACTATAAAGGTGTTCTACAGGTATCTCCGAAGGTGTCCGTTGAGTTAGTATGGATCAAGACTGGGATTTGTCACTCCGTGTGACGGAGAGGTATCTCGGGGCCCACTCGGTAATACAACATCACACACAAGCCTTGCAAGCAATGTGACTAAGTGTAAGGCACGAGATCTTGTATTAAGGAACGAGTAAAGAGACTTGCTGGTAATGAGATTGAAATAGGTATGGGGATACCGATGATCAAATCTCGGGTAAGTAACATACCGAAGGACAAAGGGAATGACCTACAGGATTATATGAATCCTTGACAGTAAGGTTCAACCGATAAGATCTTCGGATAATATGTAGGATCCAATATGGGCATCCAGGTCCCGCTATTGGATATTGACTGAGGAGTGTCTCGGGTAATGTCTACATAGTTCTCGAACCCGCAGGGTCTGCACACTTAAGGTTCGATGACGTTTTGGTATAGTTGAGTTATAGGTGTTGGTGACCGAAAGTTGTTTGGAGTCCCAGATGAGATCCAGGACGTCACGAGGAGCTCCGGAATGGTCCGGAGGTAAAGATTGATATATAGGAAGTCCTGTTTTGGTCACCGGAAAAGTTTCGGGCTCGTCGGTAGTGTAGCGTGAGTGTGGGGAGGGGTGCCGGGGACTATCGGGAGGGGTGTCACGCCCCAAGGGGTCTCATGGGATATGGGAAGATATAAAACAGCCCCTAGTGGGCTGGAATAAGTTCCCACTAAGGCCCATAAGGTTTGAGAAGGAAAAAACACAAGGTGGAAAGAGTTTCCAAGTGGGAAGGTGGAATCCTACTCCAAGTAGGATTGGAGTAGGACTCCTCCACCTCCAATTTTGGCCAAAACTTGTGGGTTTGAGGCTGCCTCCTCCCCTCCCTCCCTCCTATATATACTAGAGGTATTGAGGGTTTTTGAGACACAACTTTGCCACATGCTGCTCGACCCTATACCACACAGTTTTTCCTCTAGATCGTATTTCTGCGGAGCTTAGGGGAAGCCTTGCCGGAGTAGATCATCACCACCACCGGCGCGCCGTCACGCTGCCGGAGAACTCTTCTACCTCTCCGCCCCCTCTTGCGGGATCAAGAAGGTGGAGATCATCATCGATCTGTACGTGTGTTGAACGCGGAGGTGCCGTACGTTCGGCACTAGATCGGAACGGATCATGAGACGGATCGCAAGACGATTCGTGGGACGGATCACGAGATGGATCATGGGATGGATCGCGGGACGGTTCATGGGAAAGTTCGCGGGGCGGTTCGAGGGACGTGAAGACGTTCTACTACATCAACCGCGTTTCTTAACGCTTCCTGCTGTGCGATCTACAAGGGTACGTAGATCTAAATCTCCTCTCGTAGATGGACATCACCATGATAGGTCTTCGTGTGTGTAGGAAATTTTTTGTTTCCCATGCGACGTTCCCCAAAATTAATAGCAGAACACAACGTTGGCAGCACTGCATAATATGAAGGGGAAGCGCTATCATAACTGATTTGACCAAGGTTAGGCAGCCCATCGTGAGAGGGAGGCCCATGTATTTGATTGGGAAGGATTGGAGCTTGCAGCGCCTGAACCGAGCAACGCCCTAAGGCTGCTCCTCCCTGCGACCAATGCTTGTCATGGTGCTCTTCTGTAGATTAACATGGAGCGTCGAGATGCAAATGAAAATGTCCAAGATGCGAAGAATCACCTCTTGGTCTTTGTTGCCTGGCTTGAAGAAGATGATTCCGTCGCCGGCAAAATAGAAGCATGAGGGACCTGACAGACGAGAACTAATCATATTTCCTAGCATCCTCTTTCTTAGACCCCTACATGCTAAATGGAAATAAAAATAAAATAAATCAATCTCCTAGATATGATCACTAACACAGCTAAATGAAACATGAGTAGATCAAACAAGGGAAAAAGATAAATCTGCACCATGATCATGTGGTAACACACCCTAAAGTTAAATAATGGACATAGGAGAAAAAGAAACAATACAATATAGTACATACCAAATTATCCTAAGAAAACAAATGCATGTCCATTTGCAGTTAAAATAAAACTTTAGATGGTCAAAATGTAAAATGCTGATGGCTGATTTCAGACTTGACAACCTTAGCTTTTAAGTTCAAACTTACTGTGTGTACATTTAAATAGCATCGACTTACGTCCTAAACTATCGTAGCAAAAGTATAATTCACATTCATGGTATCAAAAGGCTCAAGTGAAGGAAAAAAATTGCACACAATGTTTCTACAAAAATGCGAAATGAGCAAGCTATAATAAAGGAAAAGGAAAAAAAGTGATAGGAACTATCATATTTCTCCAAAATTGAGTGGAAGGTGGTGCACTGGGATCCATACATGATCAGAGCCTCGGCATTTACAAAAATAAGTTGTATGGTATGCTTTCTAAGTCACAACAATGTGTGAATAAAACTTACGAAGTTAAAAAATGTCTTTTCACTAATCAAAGTTCAAGTCTAGTAGACAAGTTCATCTATGATTATGTAATGTTGACTACATCAGACTTAACTTTCAGGGAAACTGCATACATATCCATCTTGAGTGATTGAAAAAGTGGATGTATTTCATTTCCTATAAACCATGATACTGATTAGAAGCTCAGAACTAAAGTGGCTGTCTTATTTTGTAGAAACCATGAAACCAATGAGAATTCGACAAAGTATTCTTGAAACAGAACTGAGATTTAAGTTAAGTAAGATATCGGTACAAGTATGAAACTTTATAAGTGATAATCCTACATCATACTCATAAATGAAACTATAAACTTTCATATTTCAAGGAAAATATTCAAATATTGACACGAAAACAAAAAAAAACTCTAAGCAGCATGCCACCATGAAAATCATGAACCATGCATACTCTCAGAAATGACCAACCTTTCCAGTATTTTCATGGGAAGACATTGGAGAAAACATTAAAAGCTTGGAATATCATGAAGTGCTAGCAGTTAAATTTTGAGGAATAAAGTACTAATGACCATGGATCTAAGTGGACAAGCCAATGGCAACCAGAGATGATAGAGAATCATATCATACCTTCCAAAATCACAACTCTTGCTCAACAGTAACAACCTGAACATAAACAACCAGATTTTTAAAAGTCAGCTCCATTCCAATTAATGTAAGTAATGTTGTTTCACATTCCGTATAGTATTCATGACATCATTATGGGAGAACGATATGATAGGCTCTGAGACAATATAAGCATGTCTCAACACCTCCTTCCACACACATGTCAACACCCACAACTTTAGCATGGTGTCCCACCCTTGTCACCGCTTATCCTTCTTCCCATCCTAGGCCCTATTTATCCTCCTTCCCGTTGTAAGCCAATGGTAGCCGCGGTGTTCACCTGACCATAGTGACCTATGCCTAATAATTACAAAGCGATGAGCTCGGTGTGAGGCAGGCAACCACCATTGACACACTCCTGGGCCCGACTTCGAGTGAAACAGGTGTGTAACACACGGCCCCAGCAAGGCCAATCGGGTGCCCACGCAACGAGTTTTCTTTGGCTGACTATTAAGGAGTTTCCATGAACCAGTTGCCATTAGTCAGGTGATAATGCGGCTAAATGAATCAAACATATGGCTAAGTGATATACGGTATACATAGTCTAGGAATATGATATTTTTCTTTCATGGTTTCCACAGGTTTAATAGCTTCCCCTCATGAGTAATATAGAAAGCCATGATGTAATAGATGCTTTTTCCTCTTACTGTTTTATGAGATTTTTCTATGTTTTATACATGATCAAAACCATATGATTATACATACCATCTTTGCATGTCGTTGCATGTATCTACATGTACGACTCAGTAATCCTCTCTTCGCAACGTCCCTTGCATGTAATCATATGATCCTCATGATCTCCAAAATTACCTGAGCACATCGTCCATGCATCATACAAAAATTAGTGAATTAGATATAAGAATTTGTCCTAATAAATAAACTTGTGGTTTCAGTGCATATCTTTATGAAAAAAATCAAATTGCATATGAAGCCAATGGTGTTCCATAATGTATTGCTATACTAAATTTGCTTCTGATGGGTTAAGACTCCACGGGATACAAATACAAAGATTTAATTGGAAAGACGAAAAGGAGCATAAAGCTTTTTCATTCATGCATTGATACAAACAGTTGTTGGGCAACCTCCTTGAACCTGAAATTGGAAAAAGAAAGGACGGACCTACAGCTTGAGAATAAATTTAGAAGAAGCAAGACCATAGATATCCCCACACAGCCACACCGCAAGAGAGAATGCATTGCATCCCAATTCAGTGTCCAGCAACAGTAATAAGATCATATCCCCGTTCTGAACTGCTGGAAGATCTAGCTGAAGAAAAACTGGAGGCACACTCATGTGCTCTGCTCCTCACCTGACGTGTGCGCCCGTGCAAGCAGCCCATGTTTGAGCTGTTGCCACAGCACCTTGCTTTTGCCACATTAGGAAGGGCGAAAGGGCCGGCTAGACGTGGGCCAGTGGCCGACATGCAGGCGTATACCCGCGCATGTCAGTTCGAGGTGGCCACGACAGCGGGCATGGGGCGGAGGCCACTGTTGGCGAGGGGCGGAGGCAAAAGCTGAGAGGAGGAGATGCGGCCACGTCGGAACATAGGCGACTCGAGCGGCGGCGGAGGGTCAGGTGGTTTGGGGAAGTAGTTTTCTCATCCATGTGAGGGAGTTGTTTATCTCGCCCACGAAGCGGCACAACGTGATTAGTTGGAATCGATGGGTTAGTGTCGTTCAACTTTCGTTTTCGTTGGTGCTTAATAACGTTAAAGTATTTTAGACCATTAGATTTGTGATTAGACGGTTGATATGTTAAGTTGGATCTGCCCTCTCGTGCTTTTAATAGTAGAGATTATACATCTTTATACTTACACTCATGGGAACGTTTTGTGGGTTGCGAACACTTCACAAGCGGACCAAAGCCTCCAACGTGGTAGAATGCCAGCCTAGGAGCTGATCCTAATGGGCCATGCACATGCAACGGTGGCCCTGTTTCGTCTAAAAGAGGAAATACCTATCATACTTCCAAAATAAAAGAAATCATGAAATCATAAGAGGAAAGGCACCAGGACCAAATCCCAACTAAATCATGTGGCCATGATTGCAACCTCCATAAAGCACACAATAGCTCTTCTTTTTTCCATGTCTCATTTCTCATATAGTACCATATGTTACTATATATATGGAAAATACCCCGTATAGTTACTCTCATGTCTCATATACTACTATATGGTAGTATATATTAATTTATCACTTTGAGTATTGAAAGTGCGTTATATCGACTAGATGGAGGGTGAATAGGAGATTTTTACAAATTCATCACCGAGGAAATTCCTAGTAAGGAAAGTCCTCAGTCATGAACTGAGTGCAGCGGAAATAATACAAAGTAAGAAGTGCAAAAACATCTACAACAAAGTACTCATTGGGATTTTAGAGATTCGATTTAAACAGGTCACAAGTACAAGATAAGCAAGTGAAGAATAACTCAGTTGAAGAATTTGAGGTGAGGAATTCAGAGAAAATCTTCAGTCAAATTCTTCAAACAATACATATGAGAGTCCTCAATATGAAATTGAGGAAATGAGAGTGTTGAGGAAATAGAACCAGTAGCTTATTAAGACAGTTGTTGATGACCCAGTTCAAACTGCTGTGACAGTTGTACGTCTAGTTTGGAATGGCTTGGTATTGAAACCAAGGGACACATAGTCCAAAGACACACAGTCCCTACCGTATTAAGTCTTCAGGGAAGACTTCCAAACCCTCACAAACTCTGTCACCCGACGTTCCACAATTAACTACTAGATGCTCTAGACCATGACGCCTAGCTGTGTGGAGGAAGCACAGTCCTCAAAGGTAACAAGCGTCGGTTCCACATAGAATAACTTCTTAAGTGATGCTCAATCAATTGGGTTTTGGTTTGGGTTTGGGTGTTTGAGGTATTTCCTCACTTGATGATTTTCACTCAAAGGCTCAAGGAATTTGGGTTGCTCTAAATGACTAGTGTGAGTTTCTCTCGGAGCAGCCAACCAGCTAGTGGTTGTGGGGGCGGATATTTATAGCCTGGGAGCATACTGACATGATTTGACATAAATACCCTTTCATAATATGACCGTTGGGTGGATAAGATATGGGACAGGTGGCGCATGGCGCGGCAATGGTCGAAACTTTCAACTATGAAACTCCTCATGTCTCTCATGTTCCTCACTTTGAGGATTTGGTAGATGTAGGTTTGGGTTGAGCATCATGAGGAAATTCGTTCCATAGTTTTACCTCGACCCCCTTTAACAGTACGGTGTTCGTATGACTCAAGTATAGAGAAAATGAAACAAAAAGAGTAAATATTCAAGCTTCAAAGTCTTCAGTGTATTTTTTGGGACACACCAAATTCCTCATCTTCAATATATTCATGAGGAATATCATTTTCTTCGCAATTTCTTCGCGATCAAAGTCTTCAAGGAATGACCAAAGTCTTCACCTGAAGACATTCATTTTTAGGGGTCGATATTCATCGAATAACAAACTCCTCAGTGACTTATAGAGCCTGTGTATGCTCACAAAGATATGAGTCTCTTAACCTATAAGTCTTTAAACCACCAGAATCATTAAGGGGCACTAGATGCACTTACCATCTTCCCCTTTTTGGTGGTTGATGACAAGTAGGTTAAGTTTTCAATGGGGATAATAATATGAAATGTAAGTACGGAGTTTGAGGAATTGGAAGGCCAGATATAGAGAAACTCCCAATGAAGATGTGCATGTTTTGAGGAATTTGCGTTGAACAACAAATACACATTGATGATATACGTCATGGAGATCTCCCCCTGTATCTTGTTAATCATGCATGCATTTGACTTATAGTATGAGGAATTTGAAATGCATGATGAAAAATGGTGTTTGAGGAATTTCAGCATGCATGCATTAATTATCTTGAGGAATAAGAATGCGAGGAAAAACGTTCAAAAGTGTTAGAACACCATCGGGCTTAAGTTACAACTCATTACATAAAAAACTTCAGAAGAACTAAGAGTTTGTAAGTTAATAAAGTTTATAAGCCCATAAATTTATCCCGCTTGAAGACTAACTCTTAGATTTCTCCCCCTTTGTCATCAAGTGACCAAAAGGGACAAAACTGAGGACTAATGCCCATGAAGATCTTCACTTTTGTGTTGAGGAAGTGGCATGAGCATTCTTCGAGTCAAACTTCCTTGTTGGGCCAGTTGTGGTATCCGTAGGTTCTTCATCGAAATCAGCAGTGCGAAATGAAGAAAATGAGTTGTTGCTTCTGTGACAACAGACCTTCCCCTGCAACGGCACCTGAAGATTGCTGCTAGCACTCCCCGGCGACGAAACTAGAAGAATGTTGTCGATGCCCACCAGCGCGTGGGTTCGCGGCAATTTTCGGGGGTAGAGTATTCGACCCAAATTTGTTGATTCGCCAGACAAGAGGTGAGAGGATACTCTCGAGTATCAGCAGCTAAATTTATCAGATTCAACCACACCTGAAAGATTAGTATCTGCAAGCAAAGTATCAGCAGCAAAGTAGTATGATAACAACGGTGTCAGAAACGATCAGTTGATACGGCAGACTATTTCTAACGGTCGTATCAATGGCGCTAGAAGTTGCCCGTTGACAGAAATTGTCTGTTCCCGTCAACGATGAGCGAACCAGAATTGTAGCAGGTAGAAGTAGTGAAACGAGTAATAGCAGTGGCAAGGAACAGCAGTAGTGACAGCAGTAGCAAGTAGCAATAGTAGCAAGCTACAGTAGTAACAACAGTGGTAGTAGAGCAAGACAAGTAACAGCAGTAGCAGTAGAGCAAGACAAGTAACAGCAGCAGTGGAACAAACTCGTAGGCAATGGGTGGGTGATTTGTTTGGATGATATTCATCATGCAACAGTTATAACACAGAGAGATATATGGCTAGCTCCCGTTCGTCAATCTGATGTAGGCATGCATTCCGTGTGTCGTCATACGTGCTTAGGGAAAAGAACTTGCATGCCATCTATTGTCCATCCCTCCCGTGGCAGCTGGGTCCAAAAGGAAACTACGGGATATTAAGGTTCTCCTTTTAATAAATAACCGGACCAACACATTAGCACTTGATGAACACATGAACTCCTCAAACTATGGTCATCACCGGGAGTGGTTCCGGTTATTGTCACTCCGAGGTTGCCGGATCATAACACATAGTAGGTAACTGCAACTTGCAAGATCGGATCTAAAACACACATATATTGGTGATACCATAATAATCTCTAATCTGAAATCATGGCACTCGGGCACTAGTGATAAGCATTAAGCATGACAAAGTAGTAGCAACATCAATCTCAGAACATAGTGGATACTAGGGATCAATCCCCGTCAAAACTAACTCGATTACATGATAGATCTCATCCTACTCATCACCACCCAACGAGCCTACGAATAGATTACTCACGAACGATGAAGAGCTCCATGGAATTGGAGAGGGAAGAAGGTTGATGATGACGATGCCGACGATTTCCCCTCTCCGGAGCCCAAAACGGACTCCAGATCTGCCCTCCAGATGAAGAACAGGATGTGGCGGCGCCTCCGTATCGTAAACGCGACGAAATCTTCTCTTTTTATTTTTTCTGGGACGAAAGTGAATTTATAGAGCTGAGATTGGGGGCGGCAGAGCCACGTGGGCCCCATAAGCTTGCTAGCCGCCACCAGGGGGGCGGCTACAGGGCTTGTGGCCCACTGGCCCATCCCCTCTGGTGGATCTTTGCGCAGGTATTTTTCATATTTTCCGAAAATATTCTCCGTAAATTTTCAGGACGTTCTGAGAACTTTCATTTCTGCACAAAAACAACACCAAGGCAATTCTGCTGAAAACAGCGTCAGTCCAGGTTAGTTCCATTCAAATCATGCAAATTAGAGGCTAAAACAAGGGCAAAAGAGTTTGGAAAAGTAGATACGATGGAGACGTATCAACTCCCCCAAGCTTAAAACCTTGCTTGTCCTCAAGCAACTCAGTTGACACACTGAGAGAGAAAGTAAAACATTGACAAACTCTGTTTGATCTTGTTGTTGCAACTATGTCTAACTCATAACCAGAATTTCAGCAAGATCACAAGTTAACCACATAAGCAAGTGACACAAAGGTCTCACGGTAAACTAATATCAATGGCATAATCAGCTAACGAGCAAATAATAATGAGTTTCAAATACCAACACTTCAATCAAAACAAGCATGAAGCAATATGAATAGGTGATATCTCGCTAGCTCTTTCTGAGACCGCAAAACATAAATGCAGAGAACTTTCAAAGATCAAGGGATGACTAAACATTGTAAGTCATAGAAACGAAGATCCAGTCATAGTCATACTCAATATCAATCAAAAGCAAAGCATAAAAATGACAGAGGTGCTCTCTAATTGGTGCTTATAAAGAAGAGGATGACTCAACAGGAAAATAAATAGACATGCCCTTCGCAGAGGGAAGCATTGATTTGCAGAGGTGACAAAGCTCAAGCTTTGAAAACATAGATAATAATTTTGGGTGGCATGCTTTCATTGTCAACGCAATGACCAAGAGTTCTCAATATCTTCCATGCTACTCATGCTATAGGCGGTTCCCAAACAGAAAAGTAAAGTTTTAACTCCCCCACTACCAATCAATCACACTCCACGCCTAGCCGAATCCTCGGGTACCGTCCATACTGACATCAATCCGGGGCGAGTCTTGTTTTACAGTTATGTTTTTGATTTAAGCGTGGAACTGGGCATTCCAATTACCGGCCCCTTTCTCGTGAATGACAGTGAATAAACACATGTCGTGGATAACACTCATAGCATGGAAGATACCAATAGCCCCCTGTCACCACATGAGTGGTTCGGGCATGCAAAACCGATTATTTCTTGAAGGTTTAGAGAGTGGCACATGCAAATTTACTTGGAATGGCAGGTAGATACCGCAAATAGGTAGGTATGTTGGACTCTCATGGAAAAACTTTTGGGTTTATGGAAGTGGATGCACAAGCAGTATTCCGCTTAGTACAAGTGAAGGCTAGCAAAAGAATGGGAAGCGACCAACTAGAGAGCGACAACAGTCATCAAGATGCAATGAGTTTGACTAACATTGAATGCAAGCATGAACAAGATATAAATCACCATGAAGACGAACATCATAGAGGTTATGTTGATTTTGTTTCAACTACATGCATGAATATGCGCCAAGTCAAGCCACTTGAATCATTCAAAGGAGAATACCATCCTATTATACTACATCATAGTCATCTCAAAATCTATGTTGGCAATCAAGACAAACCATTATAAGCTCTCAGCTAGTTAAGCATGGCATCAAAAACTATGATCTCTAAATTGTCATTGCAAACATGGTTCTCTCACAACAAAGCTGAATCAGGCATGAAAAGCTAGTCATATTTACAAAAACAAAATAGATAGAGTTCATACCAGCTTTTCCAGTCTCAGTCACTTCATAATATCATCATTATTGCCTTTCATTTGAACGATCAAATGATGTGAACAATAATAAGAGTGCTCGTGCATTGGACTCTGTTGAAATCTGTAGGCAAACACAAAGGAGAAGACAAAGTAATATGGCTCTTTAAAAGCTAAACAGGTATACATGCAAGAACCACTAAACATTGTAACCAATATCTTCTACCTTGACCCAAAGAAAAAGAAAACTATTTACATGGGAAAGCTCCCAACAAGAAAAAGAAGAAAGAAAAATCTTTTTTGGGTTTTCTCAAAAGGACACAAAACAAGAAAACGAAAATAAACTCGCATGGATAATACAGTGGCAAAGTGTAAACACCGTCTAACAAAGTGAAAGCATAAACATGAATGTAAGGTCGGTGAGAACACGTACTCCCCCAAGCTTAGGCTTTTGGCCTAGCTTGGTCTACTCCCAAGGATGGTCCTGGCGAAACCCAAAATCATAATGGGTGTTATACAGGAGTGCTACAGCCATTGCCTGAATAGCTGCCTCACGAAGTCGAGCAGCCGTCGCCTCCCTCTCATACTCCTTTGCCTCTCCTATGGTTATGTAGTATCTTCGTTTTACCTGAAAGTCAAAGAAAGCAGGAGCAGGAAGGGTAATATGGAAAACACGCTGCCGGTTAAATATCAAGCGGTATAGGAGGGATCCATGATCCCTCTCAAGGAACTGGTAGCGTGTTAGAGCGACACGATCAAGGTAGGCTGTATGGAGAGGAGGGTCTTCGGAACAGATGGATACTCCAAGAAAATTTGCTAAGCGTGTAGCATAAATTCCACCAAAGAAATCCCCCTCAATGGCATTATTGTTCAGCCTCCTTGCTATTATAGCGCCCATATTGAAGCTCCTATCACCTGTTACTGCGCTCTTAAGGATACTAAGGTCGAAAGCGCATAGGTGACAATGTGCACCCTTGCCGTTAATGCACCTACCTATGAAGAGGGCAAAGTAGTGCAAGGCAGGGAAATGAATGCTTCCTATGGTGGCTTGCGTGATATCTCTGGTTTCTCCAACAATTATACTGGAGACAAAGTCTCTGACCGAAGACTTAGAAGGATCATTAATACTACCCCCATCGGGTATCTTGCAAATCCTATTGAAATCCTCCAAATCCATGGCGTAGGATTTATTGTACAGATCAAACAGTATGGATGAGTCACTGCCATCTGAAAATTTAAATCTACGCACGAAAGAGGCAGTGAGCATAGCATACTGTTCACATTTATCTGAGAGGAATTCTCCTAACCCGGCATTGCGGACAAGTGTATCAAACTCATCCTTGAAACCTTCTTCGATCATGAACTCATCGGAGGGCCATTCACATGGTTGTACCGGTGCGTCCCTTAGTTGATAAGGTTCGGGCTCCCGAAAATAAAGACGGGGACCCTTCTTACTTGAGGAACCACCATGAAACTTCCTCCTGAACATAATTTCCTTTTGCTGAAATTTTTGAAGTTCAAGAGAAAAGTGAACGAAGACCAACCACACCTTGTAGCAACTACTCCTACTAGCGCCTAGAGACCGTATCACGCGCTAAAACTACTTGGGACCAGCTAAATCAACATTTCTAGCTCAAGAACAGGGTCACCAAGGTAGCAAGAATACGCGAAGGATAAAGCACTAGAGCAAAAACTAATTGGACCAATGGAGGAGTCACTTACCAAGGAGTAATTTCCCCAAAACGGTTCGGAGAATGGTGTTTTAAGTAAGGAGATCGAAAATCAAAAACAAATGAGCAAGAACACGGGTTTGAGCTGCGAAACAATTTTTTTCTGGAGGTGGAAGAAGAGGATGGGAGCTGGAATGAGTGGAGGGGGTCCCTGTGGGCCCCACAAGCTTGCTAGCCGCCACGAGGGGGGCGGCTGCAGGGCTTGTGGCCCACTGGTCAGGCCCCCATGCCAGCTCCCAGGCCCATTATTTTTCAAATATTCCAGAAAAAAGCATACTAAATTTTCAGGACCATCGGAGAACTTTTATTTTCAGGGTATTTTTCTCCGGGACGCTAAAACAGAAAATAGGAAACACTAAACTAAATCTATCATTTTTCTTCTAAGCAAGAGAAAATGAAAGCTCAAAATAGAGGTAGGTGACTCTCTGATTCATCCATTTCATGGTCATCGAAAGAAATCCGTCAATGGGGTTGATCAAGTCCTCATGACAAAACCTTCTCGAATCGCAAGAGAGAATGGAGAATTTTCGAATAGCCACTAAGTCACCTCAATGGGGATATGTATCTCCCCAACAAGCAAATCATACTTCATCTTGACACAAGGAATAGGGCATTCAAAGCTCCCAATAAGAATCGATGAATCTTTTCGATAGCATTGATTCAATGTACTTGATATCATTTCTTTGGAAAGTGCACTGTGTGCTCATTAGCGTTGACATGGAAAGTGACATTGCCTTTGTTGCAATCTATAACAGCCCATATGTCACATCCCTAGATTATAGCTTGTAGTTAGTTGCATCAGTAAGCATTCATGAATGCATTCAAATCAATTTCATTGAAATTTGGATGATCTACAAATGGGGATGACCAAACCCTAACACCAAACAACATCCAAATAGGGTCAACAAGAGAAAAATCCTAGCTACTCCATATTCAAAAAAAAACCCTAGCAACTCTATATGCAAAACAATTCAAAAGTGGTGACAAATCAATGAACCAAAATGGTTTTCATAAAAGTCCATCATTTTTGATAAATGTTGGAAAGAAAATATCAGGGGTGATATATATTTTCAAAATACTTTTGGCATTTTATTTCAAACTCAAAAGCCACTGAAATCAATTAATTAATTGATTTCAAATACTTCCTAGTTTTATAAAATGTTGAAAACTTCACATGGGGTTGGAAATATTCCAAAAAACACCCCAGAGTTGTTTAGCTATTTTCTTTGAATTAGTTGGAGCCAAAACAAATAAAAAAAATGTTAGAAATAACAAAAAAAGAAGAAGAAGAACTAACCTGCGCTCACCTGGTCGGCCCAGCCCACCAGGGCATCCCCCTGCTCGTCGTCTTCCCCGAGCAGCTCCGTGGCAGCAGCGCGTGCGCCGGCTCCACCTCCTGCTTGCCACCTCCTGCTCGCCCCCCGTCCTCATCTCACCGCCCGGAGATGCCCTAGACCCCCTCGATATCATCCTCCTCTTCTCTCTCGAGTTTCCTCTTCTCTCTCTGCTTTCCCTCGTTGCCGCCATTGCCGAGATCGCCGAGCTCGCCTCCAGCTCGTCTCCGGCCACCCCTCGCCTTCCTGACCGGTTCATTAGCTCCGCCTCGCCGAGAAGTTCCTCACCGTCAACCTCTCCGAGCACCCGAGCCACTACAGCGTCGCCATCGCCACCTTCTTCCTCCTCTGGTCGCTGGAGCTCCCCACCTTGATTCGCTGGCCAGCGACTCTCTCCGACCTCCCCGATGCCAGAAATGGATCCCTAGTGAGCCCCTGCTCCTTTCCCATCTCTTCCCCGCGCGATAGCGTCCCCCTGAGCTGCTCCCCGACGAGCCCGACCTCCGGCCGCCGCGCACGCTCGTCGCTGGCACCTCTTGCGGCCACCCTAGCATCTCCTGATGCCCCTGCCAGATCGGGCGCTTCGCCAGCGTCCCGTAGCTGCAAACCGTGCCTGATTTGGTGCCCTGTAGCGCCGTTTAGGTCGTCTCCGGCGAGCCCTCCGCCGCGGCTCTGGTCGCCGGCGACCACCCTCCGGTGGGGGCCGACGTGGCCACCTTAACCCGCCACTAATCAGGCCTTAGAGCCACTGCCAGAGGGCCCCACGCCTGGTTAAACCCCAATTAGGGGCTGGTCACCACGGGGTTAGCCTCTGGGTCACTCACCAGTGGGCCCCACTGGTCAGGGTTTGACCTGGACCGGCTCGTTGACCTGCTGACGCAGGGATGACATCAGCCTTACACAGTAATAGCTTTTTCTGATTTTAATTAATTCCAGAATAATAGCAAAACTTCAAAAATTCATAGAAAATAAAATATAACTCAGATGGAAATAATTTATATATGAAAAAGGATCACAAAAATCCAAAGAATCTGATTATGGCATTTTCATGTATGTTTGAAAAAGTTAACATCACCAAATAGGCAAAATGGTGAATAGGATAAATTTCATATTTAGTTTGGAGATGGAATTTGATACTTCTTTGAATTCCACTTCAATTGTTATGACCAAACATTGGTCAATGCAAATCAGTACCTCCAAATACTAACTCCATGCATGTTGGAACAATTTGTTATGAGCATCAGGTCGAATCAATTATAAGGGTACTTGGAAAAATACCCGGCTTGAAGTGATGTTTGAATCCTAATTCAAACCAACTTCAACTTAAGAAATGATAGCCACATTAGCCCTGTCACCTTTCATTTCATGTCATGAGCATGCATCATGGTGTTGCATTTCCGTGAAGTGATTGTTGTTCCTTTCTTGTTTGCCGGTGTTGTTCCCTCCCGGTAGACGATGTTTCCGACGATGTGATCGTTGACATTGATGAAGACTCATTGCTATCTTCAGACGTGTCACGCAAGCAAACCCCTTGAGCATATTGATATAAACCCACTCTCTCGCTCCTGCTCTCTTTTACTGCATCAGGACAAACACGATTCAACTATACATGTTATTGGTAGTTGAACCCATTCCTCTGCATGACCTGATTTTGTCACAGTAAATAGTTGAAACCACTTAGCATGAGTAGCAACTGCTTGAGCCTTGTTGTGCTTACTCATCCATGCTTGTTTACAATGCCTGCTATGCTTAGAGTCGTGTCGGGTCTGATCCATCTTAATGATGTATCGGAACGGTTGTGTTCATGTCCTATAGTGTGAGAGTAAAGGTGTGAATCTGATTTGGTAAAGGTAGAGGCCATGTAGGAGTACATGGCGGGTTGTCTCATTGGGACCGTCCTTAAGAACCGAGTTCTGTGTGTGTTATCCAAGACAAGATACTACCACACATTGGGATACTTAATTGACCCTCTCGTCTTATTAATCGCCTAGATCTCCGTCCAGGAGTAACAATTAGTTTCTGGTGTTTGTAGGAAAAGTGTTGGCGGCCGTGTTTAGCTCTGCCCGACTGGGTACGCTTCACTACGGTAGATACATAGTGGCACGGTGTACCAAGTGGCACCCGGATGGTGGGCTTGGGAACCCTGCGCATATCGTTTGGGGCCGTAGAGGAAACCTCGACCGGACTTCCTTGCGGGTTCAGTCTCAAATAGGCGATAAACCTGGACTAGGGTCTTGTGTGGTTAACGGTCGTGGACGACACCCACGCCAGTGCTTCCGCTTGAAGTTTGCCGAGATGCATGACGTGCACATGGTGATAAGTGGTGGGAGCGTGTGTGAATAAGGATACCCCTGCAGGGTGATTTAATCTGTTCGAATAGCCGCGTCCTCGGATATGGACTACTTGGAAACATTTCATGGTACATAGACAATTTAAATGGATACTCTAAAACATGCAAGATAAGTGTGAGTGCTATGGAAGGCCTTCTCGTAGGGAGACGAGAGCCGATCCATAGTGGTGTATTGAATTGGTGAATATGTGGACTCGTGTGCGCTATCCCGCCTCAAAGAAAGAACTTGTAGTCGTAGTACATGTTAGCCAAGATTCAAAGCTGGCTTGCTGCAATCAAACCCCACAATCCTTTCATTGAAACATGATGCATATGTAGATAGTTCTGATGTAAGACTTGCTGAGTACCTTTGTACTCACGGTTGCTTTATTTATGTTTTTGCAAAAAATACTTAGACTCATTAAAAGGTTCTACGCGATGTGTTTGATGTTGACCGGAATAGCTTGGGAATCCCAGACAGAGGTCTGGCTCCTTTGGTAGGGTCGTAGTAGCTTTTCAGGCTCTTCCAGCCACTTTTAGTAGATGTCTGTACCCAGACACGATTTGCTTCCGCTTGTTGTTTGTATGAATTGAGTGTCCGTTCACGAGACCCCTGTTTGTAATATCACACTATGTTGATTCTTATGAGTCCTTAATAAAAGCTTGAGTCATAGAGTTATGTTGTGATGCCATGTTGTATCTACACATATCGTGCATATTGTGTGTATGTTATGAAATGCATTATATGTGTGGGATTCGACACCTAGTTGTGTGCCTTTAGTAGTACTCTTTACAGGGAAATGCCTCTTTGTGCTTCTATCGAGCCTTGGTAGCTTGCTACTGCTCTAGACACATTGATTGACCGGCGTGTATCCTTCCTTGCTGTTGTGTCTGTCCCCTCGGGGAAATGTCACGCGGTGTAATGGAGTCCTTGTAGCTTGCTACGACTCATCTACACACGCTGTTGATTGACACCTGCCTTGCTGGGTTATGTATGCCTGCCCCTATAGGATGTACCGCTTGGGTTTATAACTAGTCATGTTGAACCGGGTTCTTTGTCGTTTGAACGCTAGCAACATATTCATATACATGAGCCAAAAGACGCAAACGGTCCCGGCCAAGGTAAGGTGGTGGCCGTGGAGTTTACCGTGCGTGAGGCCGCAAAGTGATGTGATGTGTTACAGGCTGGGTTCTTATGACCTAGGATCGGGGTCCCGACAGCTTTGGTATCAGAGCTTGACTGCCTGTAGGATAACCAAGCCAAACTGGTCGATGATGAGTCTAGCAACTCTTTAGTTATATAAGGGAGTTGTTTGTGGAAGGGAACGAAAGGCTCTTTTACTCCTTTCCTTGTGTCATTCTTATTCTGAGTCACCCTCTTCTTTATTCTACGAGGTTCAAGAATTAGGCTTTCTCATCTATTCATTAGGATGACGAGTTACTATGCTGGAGACTTAGAGAAAAGTTGTTGTCTTCCTGGATTAGTGTCTCCATAAGAATTCAATTGTTATGGTGTTAGTTTTCTTGCAGGTTGCCTCATATTTCATGCCCGCACAGCCGTTATGCTGTCCGAGTTTTCCAAAGTTCCTAAATAATCTGTTGCAATTGCAACTTCCTTCCTCTTATTTCTAATGTCTTTTGGCCAGACAAAGCACACTAATCACTATGTTGAGGTACTCTATTACCTCGACGTTTTGTTGAAGTATTAGGAAACCATGTTACTCTGAAAACTATCCAATAGTCT
Source organism: Hordeum vulgare subsp. vulgare (assembly GCF_904849725.1). Lineage (NCBI taxonomy): Eukaryota > Viridiplantae > Streptophyta > Magnoliopsida > Poales > Poaceae > Hordeum > Hordeum vulgare. The sequence continues at coordinate 422,904,344 of NC_058519.1, read as the reverse complement.
AGATGTGTGCCGCGTCTTCCAGTGTGATAGTTCTGGTCATCATTTCAAAAACATCTCGTGATGTTATTTAGTTTTTAGGTATTCTATTTCTGGGTCATTGAATCCAAGGATCATTCTGGTCATCTCTGTTGATAGTGTTGCTAGTTCCTTTAGAATGATTAGTAACCTTGTTGTAGCTCCCAAGGTTCATGGTATATGATTCTTCCAACACCATGAATCATCTTTGGCAGAAGTTCTTCGTGAATTAAAGATCATAACAAGAGTGCTCGTGATGAGTTCTCTACTCCATATTGTGATTCTGCCTACCCCGCCCTTGTGCATGGGTTACCTGGAAGAATGTTGAACTCGTTCGACATTCTAATCCATGCATCCCTAACTCAAGAAATCATGTGCTCTTGAGCTGGCCCTATCTAGTTGTATTTTGACCTTCATCATTGAAAGGATAGTCAAGAGTAGTTGTGCATTCATGTCATCGATGTCTTCTATTTTGTGGTCTGTCAAGTTGTTCTATTCTCGAATGACTGGGAGAAGCAAACTCCAGTACCACATCCATTTCTTGGATTGGTTCAAAGTAGTTGCATTCCACAGATCGAAATGTTAACCCAGCTTTTGTTCTGTTCTATCTTGGAGTATTACCCTCTTGTTCTCAAGAATGTCGTGAGAATTGCACTATCTCTTATGAGCTCTTGATGTAGCGATACTTCTCTCTATCATTGTTCATCCCTCGGTTTTCGTGTTGGTTGTAACCAGAATATCGACAAGTGAACCATGATGTGTGAAATCAATACTCCTAGCAATGCCATTGTTTAGTAGTTAATGGACAATAATTTCACTCTTATGGTGATGGTGAATGAATCGTCATCCTAAGATTTAGTGTGCTACCTAGTCCATGTTTCATGGTGCACTTTCGATCAATGAATTAGGAATGTGTCAATCCCTCTCTCTATTGATCACATCATCTTGCCCTGAAAAGCGAGATTGTTCCCGAGCTTAATAACATATCGGTGGTTCGTGATTTTCCGAATATCTTCTCGGAGGTATTACCAGGTTGTTTCCTGACTGTTATGATAGAGCTCGTGATCAAGTTGGTTTCTCTATTAGCCATCTTCTCCAAGAATCCGTGTTGTATACCCCGAGCTAGTTGGTTAAGCTAAACAACAACTTGGAGAGTTGGAAGATAAAAGCTTCGCCTAAACTTAGCTCATTTAAAAAGGATATTTTTCCTGTTTTGTGAGTTTGAAGAAGATGTTATTGTCATCGGCTGATTCGTGTGATCAATTGTTGCGTATATTATCTTGTCCAATTTTGATTTGAGTATGGGCTATTGTCAAATCAAACTCAGAACCAAAGATTTTTGTAGCAGTGTCTTACTCATGGATTTCTCTGAGCATACACCATTATATTCTTTGATCTGACCAATGCTATTATCTTGCTCACATAGTTGTGGAAATCCATTTATATGGGTATCTTGATGAATTGTTGTTGAGCCCATCGGCAACATTCTAACTTGTTCCATGATCTATGTTGGACATTAAGCTAGTCCTGGAAACTTTTAAGACATTGTCTTCATGTCTATTCATGAGGTATATGTTAGGTGTAAGAAGTGACTTCCTCTAATTCATGTGCACCTGATGCAAGTTGCTGCCGTGAATTCGAGAAAAATTAATTTGTTTCTTCGGAATCATTCCAAGTCAATCATGCAAGTGCGAAGTATTCTATGGTTTGATAGACTGATCATCTTCACTCCATATGTATCTCCTAGCACACCAAGCCACTGATTGATTTGTTCAAGGAAAATAAGTTGGGTGTCATTCCCGAAGGGCCCAGAGGGAGTTGCACATGGCTTCGATATCCGCAATGATGGTTCCCAAATCAGAACTCAGTAGTGTTTTGTTGTAAGATTTATATGTGTTCATAGTTGTCTTCGGCAGTGTGTTCACGTGGGTCTTGCGATCCAGATCATGTTTTGGAGTTGTCTTCCGTAGTTCATTTCCTGAGAATCACGCAACATTATCTCGTCGATTTGTGTTGCAAACTTTATTTTTGGACATGTTGAGTCTGAAGCATCGTGGCACCAACCAGAGCTGAATCTCAGGCAGTTATAATGGTTGGAACTTTCCCCAAGAAATATAATATTGGTCTCTATGTAACCCGATAAAGTGATGTAATGGCTAACACATCTAGGCAGAAGACTTGATATTATAATATCTTGTATCAGCAATCTTAGCCATCTCTCGTGAGGTTTTGTATGACTTATTTTGGAAGTTGTTCCTCATGGACTCCCCTTTGATGCCCCGAATTCTGACCTATACTTGATGTGCTAGATATCAAGCATGATCTATAATTTGGTTGTGCTAGTACATCAAGGAGAACATTAGAAGCGGAGTGCTAAATGTCTCCTGGTCGATCAACCAGATTTCGTTCCCTTGGCACACCTAAGGTGAAATATGAGGAAGTGTTGTCTTCCTTTGTATCTGCATCCTCCATCACTGTTCATCATGGTAGCATGTTTTGTCACCAAGATCTTGGCACAGATATTGGTAAAACTTTGATGAATATGGAAATGCTCAAGTTCTTGAGAGCACGCTCAGACGCTAGGTTATATCCTCGGTAATACTTGGAATGTGCCTTCCGTTTGCCGAGTTGTTCTATAACTCTAGTTTCTTTCCAACTGAGTATGCCATTCTTTCAAATTCCTCCAACAATCATTTGTGAATTGCCTTACTCTGGTATGAAGAGTTTCAATGATCTTTGGATCAAAAGTAATTCTTTTTGCCACTTAAGGGAATAACTCTACGAGTCACCCTCCTACAGTGCCCCGTTGTGGTATGAAGGGTAACTTAATCCTCGCTACTTTGAAACCTCGCCACCATCTGTTTTAAGCCTGGATTTTTTGCCTACCAATTGAACCTCTGTCATATGTCTCATTTCCTCGTCCATGTTATGTGTGTTGTGTCTCAGCTCAAGGGACGTTCCTACGTCTCATTCTATGAGTTGATCTTGAGTTGCTCGATCTTCGAGGAGATCGAATCTTGTGTAGTCTCCCAGTTCTCTTGTCGTCAAGCTAGATGAAGACCTCAAGGACAAAGATGTAAAGATCAACATGGTGCGATCAATCAACATCCTCGAGAGGAGCAATTGGATCGTGAAGATTGTGATAGTTTAGTGTCCCCTCTTCCTCTTCCCGACTACGCTTGAATCTCGGGACGAGATTCTTGTTTAGTGGGGGTGAGTTGTCACATCCCTAGATTATAGCTTGTAGTTAGTTGCATCAGTAAGCATTCATGAATGCATTCAAATCAATTTAATTCAAATTTGGATGATCTACAAATGGGGATGACCAAACCCTAACACCAAACAACATCCAATTAGGGTCAACAAGAGAAAAATCCGAGCTACTCCATATTCAAAACAAAACCCTAGCAACTCTATATGCAAAACAATTCAAAAGTGGTGACAAATCAACGAACCAAAATGGTTTTCATAAAAAACCATCATTTTTGATAAATGTTGGAAAGAAAATATCAGGGGTGATATATATTTTCAAAATACTTTTGGCATTTTATTTTAAACTCAAAAGCCACTAAAATCAATTAATTAATTGATTTCAAATACTTCCTAGTTTTATAAAATTTTGAAAACTTCACATGGGGTTGGAAATATTCCAAAAAACACCCCAGAGTTGTTTAGCTATTTTCTTTGAATTAGTTGGAGCCAAAACAAATAAAACAAATGTTAGAAATAACAAAACAAAAAAGAGAAGAATAAGAACTACCCTGCGCTCACCTGGTCGGCCCAGACCACCAGGGCCTCCCCCTGCTCGTCGTCTTCCCCGAGCATCTACGTGGAAGCAGCGCTTGCGCTGGCTCCACCTCCTGCTTGCCACCTCCTGCTCGCCCCCCGGTCCTCATCTCCTTGCCCGGAGATGCCCCAGACCCCCTCGAGCTCATCCTCCTCTTCTCTCTCGAGTTCCCTCTTCTCTCTCTACTTTCCCTCGTTGCCGCCATTGCCGAGATCGCCTCCAGCTCGTCTCTGGCCACCCCTCGCCTTCCTGACCGGTTCATTAGCTCCGCCTCGCCGAGAAGCTCCTCACCATCAACCTCTCCGAGCACCCGAGCCACTGCAGCGTCGCCATCGCCACCTTCTTCCACCTCCGATCGCCGGAGCTCCCCACCTCGATTCGCCGGCCAGCGACTCTCTCCGACCTCCCCGATGCCAGAAGTGGATCCCTAGTGAGCCCCTCCTCCTTTCCCCTCTCTTCCCCGCGCGATAGCGTCCCCCTGAGCTCCTCCCCGATGAGCCCGACTTCCGGCCGCCGCGCACGCTCGTCGCCGGCACCTCTCCCGGCCACCCTAGCCTCTCCTGATGCCCCTGCCAGATTGGGCGCTTCGCCAGCGTCCCGTAGCTGCAAACCGCCGCAGCTATGGTTGCCGGCAACCACCCTCCGGTGGGGGCCGACGTGGCCACCTTAACCCGCCACTAATCAGGCCTTAGAGCCACTGCCAGAGGGCCCCACGCCTGGTCAAACCCAAATTAGGGGCTGGTCAGCGCGGGGTTAGCCTCTGGGTCACTGACCAGTGGGCCCCACCGGTCAGGGTTTGACCTGGACCGGCTGGTTGACCTGCTGACGCAGGGATGACATCAGCCTTATGCAGTAATAGTTTTTTCTAATTTTAATTAATTCCAGAATAATAGCAAAACTTCAAAAATTCATAGAAAATAAAATATAACTCAGATGGAAATAATTTATATATGAAAAAGGATCAGAAAAATCCAAAGAATCTGATTATGGCATTTTCGTGCATGTTTGAGAAAGTTAAAATCACCAAATAGGAAAAATGGTGAATAGGATAAATTTCATATTTAGTTTGGAGATGGAATTTGATACTTATTTGAATTCCACTTCAATTGTTATGACCAAACATTGGTCAATGCAAATCAGTACCTCAAAATACTAACTCCATGCATGTTGGAACAATTTGTTATGAGCATCAGGTTGAATCAATTATAAGGGTACTTGGAAAAATACCCGGCTTGAAGTGATGTTTGAATCCTAATTCAAACCAACTTCATCTTAAGAAATGATAGCCACATTAGCCCTGTCACCTTTCATTTCATGTCATGAGCATGCATCATGGTGTTGCATTTCCGTGAAGTGATTGTTGTTCCTTTCTTGTTTGCCGGTGTTGTTCCCTCCCGGTAGACGATGTTTCCGACGATGTGATCGTTGACATTGATGAAGACTCATTGCTATCTTCAGACGTGTCAGGCAAGCAAACCCCTTGAGCATATTGATATAAACCCACTCTCTCGCTCCTGCTCTCTTTTACTGCATCAGGACAAACACGATTCAACTGTACATGTTATCGGTAGTTGAACCCATTCCTCTGCATGACCTGATTTTGTCACAGTAAATAGTTGAAACCACTTAGCATGAGTAGCAACTGCTTGAGCCTTGTTGTGCTTACTCATCCATGCTTGTTTAGAATGCCTGCTATGCTTAGAGTCGTGTCGGCTCTGATCCATCTGAATGATGTATCGGAATGGTTGTGTTCATGTCCTATAGTGTGAGAGTACAGGTGTGAATCTGATTTGGTAAAGGTAGCGATGAGAGGCCATGTAGGAGTACATGGCGGGTTGTCTCATTGGGACCATCCTTAAGAACTGAGTTCTGTGTGTGTTATCCAAGACAAGATACTACCGCACACTGGGATACTTAATTGACCCTCTCGTCTTATTAATCGCCTAGATCTCCGTCCAGGAGTTGCAATTAGTTTCTGGTGTTTGTAGGAAAAGTGTTGGCGGCCGTGTTTAGCTCTGCCCGACGGGGTAGGCTTCACTACGGTTGATACACAGTGGCATGGTGTACCAAGTGGCACCCGGATGGTGGGCTTGGGAACCCTGCGCACATCGTTTGGGGCCGTAGAGGAAACCTCGGGCGGACTTCCTTGCGGGTTCAGTCTCAAATAGGCGATAAACCTGGACTAGGGTCTTGTGTGGTTAACGGTCGTGGCCGACACCCACGCCAGTGCTTCCGCTTGAAGGGTGCCGAGATGCATGACGTGCACATGGTGATATTGGTGGGAACGTGTGCGAAGAAGTATACCCCTGTAGGGTGACTTAATCTGTTCGAATAGCCGCGTCCTCGGATATGGACTACTTGGAAACATTTCGTGGTACATAGACAATTTAAATGGATACTCTAAAACATGCAAGATAAGTGTGAGTGCTATGGAAGGCCTTCTCGTAGGGAGACAAGAGTGGATCCATAGTGGTGCACTGAATTGGTGAATATATGGACCCGTGTGCGCTATCCCACCTCAAAGAAAGAACTTGTAGTCGTAGTACAGGTTAGCCAAGAGTCAAAGCTGGCTTGTTGCAATCAAACCCCACAATCCTTTCATTGAAACATGATGCATATGTAGATAGTTCTGATGTAAGACTTGCTGAGTACCTTTGTACTCACGGTTGCTTTATTTATGTTTTTGCAGAGAAGACTTAGACTCATTAAGAGGTTCTACGCGATGTGTTCGATGTTGACCGGAATAGCTTGGGAATCCCAGACAGAGGTCTGGCTCCTTTGGTAGGGTCGTATTAGCTTTTCAGGATCTTGCAACCACTTTTAGTAGATGTCTGTACCCAGACATGATTTGCTTCCGCTTGTTATTTGTATGACTTGAGTGTCGGTTCTTGAGACCCCTGTTTGTAATATCACACTATGTTGATTCTTATGAGTCCTTAATAAAAGCTTGAGTCATAGAGTTATGTTGTGATGCCATGTTGTATCTACACATATCGTGCATATTGTGTGTATGTTATGAAATGCATTATATGTGTGGGATTCGACACCTAGTTGTGTGCCTTTAGTAGTACTCTTTACAGGGAAATGCCTCTTTGTGCTTCTATAGAGCCTTGGTAGCTTGCTACTGCTCTAGACACATTGATTGACCGGCGTGTATCCTTCTTTGCTGTTGTGTTTGTCCCCTCGGGGAAATGTCACGCGGTGTAATGGAGTCCTTGTAGCTTGCTACGACTTGTCTACACACGCTGTTGATTGACACCTGCCTTGCTGGGTTATGTATGCCTGTCCCTGTACGGATGTACCGCTTGGGTTTATAACTAGTCATGTCGACCCGGGTTCTTTGTCGTTTGAACGCTAGCAATATATTCATATACGTGAGCCAAAATACGCAAACGGTCCCAGCTAAGGTAAGGTGGCGGCCATGGAGTTTACCGTGCGTGAGGCCGCAAAGTGATGTGATGTGTTACAGGCTGGGTTCTTATGACCTAGGATCGGGGTCCCGACAGCTTTGGTATTAGGATGTGATGTGATGTGTTACAGGCCGTGAATTATTTCTCCTGAGAAATGAAGATGCCATTGCATTGTTGACGAATTTGCAGACCTAAGAAGAATTTCAGCTCCCCCATCATGGACATTTGATATTCCTCACCCATCATGTAGGCAAATTCATCACTATAACGTTTGTGAGCACAAACAAAAATAATGTCGCCAACATATATTTGGCACATGAATAGTTCATTGTCATAGGATTTTGTGAAAAGAGTAGGATCAAGTGAACCGGGTTTGAAGCTTTTCTTCATGAGGAATTCCTTCACTATATCATACCACGCCCTAGTGGCTTGCTTGAGGCCATAGATTGCCTTTCTGAGTCTGAAGACTTTGTCAGGATGCTTCGGGTCTTAAAAACCCGGGGGCTGAGCAACATATACTTCTTCCTCAAGCATACCATTGAGGAATGCACTTTTCACATCCATTTGATATAGAGTAATATTGTGATGGTTAGCATAAACAAGTAATATTCGAATAGCTTCAAGTCCAGCAACAGGTGCAAAAGTTTCATCAAAGTCAATTCCTTCAACCTGTGTGTAGCCTTGGGCTACAAGCTGTGCCTTGTTCCTCACAATCTGACCATCCTCATCTTGCTTGTTTTGGAAGATCCACCAGGTGTCGATGATATTGTGTTTGCGAGGATTTGGTCTTTTGATGAGTTACCATACTTCATTTAGCTTGAACTGAAGAAGTTCATCTTGCATGCCTTGAATCCACTCAGGTTTGGTGAAGGCTTCAGCAACTTTTGATGGTTTTGTGATAGACAAAAAAGAGGAATGCCCACAAAAGGTAACTAAATGTGAACCTTTTGAGCGAGTGAGAGGACTTGGCGCATTGATGTCATCAAGGATTTTGTCAAGTTCCACTTCATTTGCAATCCTTGGATGAGCTGGTTGAAGACATTGTTTGGGCTGAGGAATTTGATCTGTAGCATTTTCCTCATGTGCACCAGCTTGAGTTTCATCAGTGTTGGAGACGACTTCTCCAACAATGTGTTGTTCCTTAGTAGGAATGATATCTTCAGTAGCTTGATGACCCACAAATATCGGGGATCTATCGTAGTCCTTTCGATAAGTAAGAGTGTCGAACCCAACGAGGAGCAGAAGGATCTGACAAGTGGTTTTCAGCAAGGTAATATCTGCAAGCACTGAAATTATCGGTAACAAGTAGTTGTGTGGTGAGATGATTCATAGCAAGTAGCAAGTAACAAATGTACCAACGGTGCAGCAAAGTGTCCCAATCCCTTTTGTAGAAAGGGACAAGCCTGGACAAAGTCTTATAGGAGGAAAAACGCTCCCGAGGACACACGGGAATTTCTTTCATGCTAGTTTTCATCATGTTCATATGATTCGTGTTCGTTAATTTGATAGTTTGATATGTGGGTGGGCCGACGCTTGGGTACTGCCCTTACTTGGACAAGCATCCCACTTATGATTAACCCCTCTCGCAAGCATCCGCAACTACGAAATAAGAATTAAGACAAAGTCTAACCATAGCATTAAACTAGTGGATCCAAATCAGCCCCTTACGAAGCAACGCATAAACTAGGGTTTAAGATTCTGTCACTCTAGCAACCCATCATCTACTTACTACTTCCCAATGCCTTCCTCTAGGCCCAAATAATGGTGAAGTGTTATATAGTCGACGTTCACATAATACCACTAGAGGAAAAACAACATACAACACATCAAAATATCGAAGGAATACCAAATTCACATGACTACTATTAGCATGACTTATCCCATGTCCTCAGGAACAAAAGTAACTACTCACAAAGCATAATCATATTCATGACCAGAGAGGTAATGAGTAGCAGCAAGGATATGAACATAAACTCTTCCACCAAATAATCCAACTTGCATCAACTACAAAGAGTAATTAACACTACTAGCAACCTTACAAGTACCAATCGGAGTCGCGAGACGGAGATTGGTTACAAGAGATGAACTAGGGTTTGGAGATGAGATGGTGCTGATGAAGATGTTGATGGTGATGAGTCCCCTCCGATGATAGGAGTGTTGGTGATGATGATGGCGACGATTTCCCCCTCCGGGAGGGAAGTTTCCCCGATACGATCGTCCTCCAGAGCTCTAGATTGGTTCTGCTCAAGTTCCGCCTCGTGGCGGCGGCGAATCCTCCGAAAAGCCTCCTCCTGAAATTTTTCGGAACGAAACCCTTCATATAGCAGAAGAGGGGAGCCAGTGGGCCAGCAGGGAGCCCACAAGCCCCCTAGGCATGGCCGGGGGGGGTGTGGCCGCCCCTAGCAGGCTTGTGGCCACCTGCTGGCGCCCCTCTGGCACTTCTTCGGCCCAGTATTTTTTATATATTCCCAAAAAAATCCACGTTGATTTTCACGGCTTTTGGAGTTGCGCAGAATAGGCATCTCAGACTTGCTTCTTTTTCAGGCCAGAATTCCAGATGCCAGCATTCTCCCTCTTCATGTAAACCTTGCAAAATAAGAGAGAAAAGGCATAAGTATTGTACCGTGAAGTGAAATAACAGCCCAAAAATCAATAACTATCAACATGAAAGCATGATGCAAAATGGACGTATCAACTCCCCCAAGCTTAGACCTCGCTTGTCCTCAAGCGAAAGCCGAGCTCAATAAATATGCCCACATGTTTAGGGAGAGAGGTGTCGACAGAACAAGATACGAAGATACATGCATCATGATCTTGATCAGAACAGCAATACCAACATATAATCTCTCATGTTAAAGTGACAATTCCTTCACAAAGTAAAGTATGGATCAAGAACCTTACCGAGAATTAGCAACCGATAGCGTTTAGTCATTGAAGCAATTGCAATTTATCACAACATCAGAAAGAGTCAAATAAGAGCTTGTAAAGCAAATCCACATACTCAATCATCTTTTCGTTCTCTACAATTACTACAACTCACGTGGTACTCATGAGATCAAAGTTTCAGCTAAACACAAAGAAAGATAGGGGCTTATAGTTTTGCCTCCCAACTTCTTACCTCAAGGGTAATGTCAACAATAATAATTCATGAATGCTTACCTCCAAGTTCACATATGAATATAGATCTTTCCCTAGCATATGACGTTAGCCAAGATAAAGGCGAAACAAGGAATTGGTGAAGATCGCCATGACTCTTTCAAGAGCAAAAAGTAAAGGTACAAGATAGGCCCTTCGCAGAGGGAAGCAGAGGTTGTCATGCACTTTTGAGGTTTGGATGCATGTCCTCTTAGTGCGGAGGAAAGTCACTTTATATTGCCTCCTGTGATAAAGAACTTTATTATGCAATCTGTCGCTTTTATGTCTTCCTCATCACAGGTTCGTACAAAGCTTATTTTCCACACGCTAATAGACCATACATATTAGGGAGCCATTTTTATTGCTTGCACCGATGACAACTTACTTGAGGGATCTTATTCAATCCATAGGTAGGTATGGTGGACTCTCATGGCAAAACTGGGTTGAAGGTTTATGGATGCACAAGTAGTATCTCTACTTGGTGCGGGAGTTTTGGCTAATATGAGGTGGAAGAAATCGTCACATGCTAAGGGATCTCTAATCATATAACATTGTTCGGAACCAAGCAAACACAATTCATTATGTTGTCTTCCTTGTCCAACGTCTACTTCTAAGCATGCAATAGTTTAGTGAGTGTTCACAATCATAGATGGTGTCAAAGATGATGTATTTATATGTGAACCTTTCCTTCTTTATCACTTCCTGTTAATTGCAACAACATTCATCTACTCTCAACAAGTTTCAATCAACATTCTTTTTATATGTGAAGCCATCACTTCCCATAAGATCATTACATGATCTTTCATTCTTTTGTTCTTTTTTCACTCTTTTGATCATGGCAAGAGGCAAAGCCCTCAACTAAGACACTCTTTATTATATGGCTCACGAGCTCGAATACATCGGGGGTGACACAAAGCAAAACTCAAGACTAAAACATTAAGACTTTTAATCTACTAGAGAAAAAGAAAACTGAAAAGGAACAAACTAAAACAAAGGTAAAGGCAAAAGATGTGATGGTGATACGATACCGGGGCAACTCCCCCGAGCTTGGCACAAGCCAAGGGGACTGCCCATACCCATGATTAGTTGTATTCCTTTGGAGATGATGGTGGTGGAGTTGTTGCAATCTTTGATTCCAAGAGGGCCATTAATCTTTGATTTATACCTTGGAGATCTGTGATATATTTCTCCAGCAATAAAACTTCACGAGTGACATAAGTATTGCGAGCACGAGTTGTTTCACAAAACCTCAAGAGTTCAATCAAGGATGGAGACAATAGGTGGAGGTAGGGTTGGAGGAAATCCACTTCTTCAACTTCTTCCTTGTTGAGCACAGATTGCACTTCGTCCCATGCCTGATCCTTCTCCTTAGTTTTTCCCTTGGTTTCTTTAGGTAGCCTTTCCTTGGCCTCCATTCTTTTCAAATCAGCATTTACTTCCCCATAGGCTTGAGGGAGATTGTTCTCCCCCACAGATTCATGGGACGACATCTTGCTCTAAATCTGCGGCAGAAAACACGCTCGAAACGAAAATAGAGGAAATTTGTGTGATACGAGGGTCAGACCTTTCGGGAGAATATATAATGATTTTTTCCAGACTAGAAGGAGTACTCCACACGAAAACGGAGTCCGGGAGGCACACGAGGTGGCCACAAGCCCCCCAAGCGCGGCCAGGGGGTGGGCCCGCGCCCGGCAGGCTTGTCGCCTCCTCGCGCGCTTTCCGGACTACTTCCAATTTTTCTATTTTTTCAAAAATTCCTACTAGGAAAGTTTTGGAGTCTGTTTTCTTACCGAATCACATACCTCTTCGTTTTCGGAGTCTGAAATAGGCTCATAAATATCCCTTAGGGATTCTTTCGGAGTTATGGTATTGATGATATTGCTTTCAACATTTATGGGAGTACCTCAGATATAATGCTTGATTCTCTACCCATTTACAACTCTTGGACAATTACCTTCCGTGTTGTTGATCTTGATAGCACTAGAACGATATACTTCGTCAACTATAATCACCTAGATTTAGAGAGAAGCTTGCCTGCAAAAAATCTTAAACGAGAATTATATAGCAAGACATAATCACCTACATTGAACTCACACTTTTGTATCCTCTTATCATGCCACCTCTTAACCTTTTCTTTGAACAACTTGGCATTATCATATGGCTGAGCTCTCCATTCATCAAGCGAGCTAATGTCAAATAACCTCTTCTCACCAGCAAGTTTGAAATCAAAGTTGAGCTCTTTGATTGCCCAATAAGCTTTATGCTCTAGCTCAAGAGGTAAATGACATCCTTTACCGTACACCATTTTGTATGGAGACATGCCCATGGGATTCTGATAGGCAGTTCTATAAGCCCATAGTGCATCATCGAGCTTCTTAGACCAATTCTTTCTAGACCTGTTGACAGTCTTCTGCAGAATTAGTTTAATTTCTCTATTGCTTAGCTCTACTTGACCACTAGACTCAGGGTGATAGGGGGACGCAATTCTATGGTTGACATCGTACTTAGAAATCGTTTTACGGAAAGCACCATCAATGAAATGTGAACCACCGTCGGTCATCAGATATCTAGGGACTCCAAATCTAGGGAAAATAACTTCTTTAAGCATCCTGATAGAAGTGTTGTGATCAGCACTACTAGTGGGGATAGCTTCTAACCACTTAGTGATGTAATCAACAGCAACTAGGATATGAGTATACCTGTTGGCTTTTGGAAAAGGTCCCATATAATCAAAGCCCCAAACATCAAATGGTTCAATGACAAGTGAATAGTTCATAGGTATTTCCTGACGTTTACTGGTATTACCTACTCAGATGGTTTCATGCTATTATCTTGTGAACTTTGGATGTTTTGCATGCCTTTTATATATTTTTTGGGACTAACTTATTAACTCAGTGCCAAGTGCCAGTTCCTGTTTTTTCCATGTTTTTGACCCCTTTCAAAGGAGATTTTAAAACAGAGTCCAAGCGGAATAAAATCCCCGAAAAGATTTTTTATGTAATGGAAGAAGATCGGGAGACTTGAGATCCAAGGCAGGGTGCCCCAGGGGTCCCACAAGCCCTCACCCCACGGCCAGGGGGGAGGCCGCGGCCCACAGGCTTGTGGGCCCCCTGGACATCCTTTGCCCTAGGGTTTGCGCCTATATATCCCCAAAAATTCCACCAAAAATCAGGAGATCATCGAAAGTACTTTTCCGCCGCCGCAAGCTTCTGTCTCCGCAAGATCCCATCTGCGAAGGGGGGATTCGGATACGGAGGGCTTCTTCATCAACACCATGACCTCTCCGATGATGCGTGAGTAGTTCACCATAGACCTAGGTGTACATAGCTAGTAACTAGATGGCTTCTTCTCTCTGTTGGATCTTCAATACAAAGTTTCCATGATCTTCATGGAGATCTATCCGATGTAACCTTCTTTTGCGGTGTGTTTGTCGAGATCCGATGAATTGTGGATTTATGATCATATTATCTATGAATCTTATTTGAGTTTCTTCTGATCTCTCTGATGCATGATTCCATATCCTTGTAATTCTCTTCGAGTTGTGGGTTTTGTCTGGCCAACTAGATCTATGATTCTTGCAATGGGAGAAGTGCTTGGTTTTGGGTTCATACCGTGCGGTGACCTCACCCAGTGACAGAAGGGGTAGCGAGGCACGCATCATGTTGTTGCCATCAAGGGCAAAAAGATGGGGTTTTCATCATTGGTTTGAGATTATCCCTCTACATCATATCATCTTGCTTAAGGCGTTACTTTGTTCGTCATGAACTCAATACACTAGATGCATGCTGGATAGCGGTCGATGTGTGGAGTAATAGTAGTATATGCAGAAAGTATCAGTCTACTTGTCTCGGACGTGATGCCTATATGTATGATCATTGCCTTAGATATCATCATGACTTTGCGCGGTACTATCAATTGCTCGACAGTAATTTGTTCACCCACCGTAATATTTGCTATTTTGAGAGAAGTCTCTAGTGAACACTATGGCCCAAGGGTCTAGTCCACACCATATTTTCAGCCTTACACTTTTTACTTTGTTGCACTTTCCGCCTTCAGATCTCACTTTGCAAACAATCTTGAAGGGATTGACAACCCCTTTATAGCGTTGGGTGCAAGCTCTTTTGTGTTTGCGTAGGTATTCTGGACTTGACGGGATTCTCCTACTTGATTGATACCTTGGTTCTCAAACTGAGGGAAATACTTATTGCTCATGTGCTGCATCACCCTTTCCTCTTCAAGGGAAAAACCAACGCAAGCTCAAGAGACGACAGAAGGATCTCTGGCACCACTGCCGGGGAAGGACTTTTGTTGTCATAGGAGAAGGATTTCTGGCGCCGTTGCCGGGGAGGATCAAGTCAAGAACTCATCCAAGTAGGTGTCGCAAACTCATATCTTGCATTTACTTTGTTTGCCAGTTGCCTCTCGTTTTCCTCTCCCCCACTTCACAATTCACCTTTTTTGTTTGCCTTTTCGTTCACCCTTTTTCTCGCTTGCTCTTTGTTCGCTTGTGTGCTTGCTTGCTTGCCGAAGTCACCATGAATGAAAACACCAAACTTTGTGACTTCTCGAATACTAATAATAATGATTTTATTAGTACTCCGATTGCTCCCGCCACTAGTGCGGAGTCATATGAAATCAATGCCGCTTTGCTGAATCTTGTTATGAAAGAGCAATTCTCTGGCCTTCCTAGTGAAGATGCCGCATGCCATCTTAATACCTTCATTGAGCTTAGCGATATGCAAAAGAAGAAAGATGTGGATAATGATTTTATTAAATTGATGTTTTTTCCTTTCCCGTTGCGAGATCGCGCAAAAACTTGGTTTTCTTCTTTGCCCAAAAATAGTATCGATTCTTGGGATAAGTGCAAAGATGCTTATATTTCCAAGTATTTTCCGCCGGCTAAGATCATCTCTCTCCGTAATGATATCATGAATTTCAAGCAACTTGATCATGAACATGTTGCACAATCTTGGGAGAGAATGAAATTAATGATTAAAAATTGTCCCGCTCATGGCTTGAGTCTTTGGATGATTATACAAATCTTTTACGCTAGCTCGAATTTCGCTTCTAGAAATATCTTGTACTCCACCTCAGGTGGAACGTTCATGGAAATCACGTTAGGGGAAGCCACAAAGGTCCTAGACAATATCATGACGAACTACTCTCAGTGGCACACTGAAAGGTCACCTACTAGTAAGAAGGTACACGCTATAGAACAAATTAACTCGCTGAGTGCTAAGATGGACGAGTTAATGAATTTGGTTGCTAGTAGAAGTGCTCCTTTGGATCCTAATGATATGCCCATGTCTTTTTTGATTGAGAGTAGCAACGCTAGCTTGGGCGTTAATTTTGTTGGTAGGAATAACTTTGGCAACAACAATGCTTTTAGAGGAAACTATGTTCCTAGGCCTTTTCCTAGTAACTCCTCTAATAACTTTGGCAACTCCTACAACAATACTCATGGAAATTACAATAGGTTACCCTCACATCTAGAGAGTAATATCAAAGAGTTCATCAACTCTCAAAAGATTTTCAATGCGTCCATACAGGAAAAGCTACTCAAAATTGACGATTTGGCTAAGAGCATTGATAGAATGTCTAGTGATGTTGATGCTTTGGAAGTTAGATGTGCTCCTCCTAAATTCAACATGGATGAAATTTGAAAGCTATGCCTGTTTCCATGATTGAGAGCCAAGAAAGAACCGCCCAAATTCGTGCTAGACATGAATGGCTTAAAAAGGCGTGTTCTCGTCATGAGAATCACGAAGATCTTAAAGTGCTTGGTGTGACTCCCATTGAATATTTGTTTTCTTGTGTCAAACCTAATGATTATGGGACTGGATATCAATCCACTTTGGTTGAAAAGTGCCCCAATGATTCGGAGTCCATCTATCTTGATGCTAAAAGCATTGAAAGTGGAGTAGAAGATGTTAAAACTTTGAGTAGTAATGAAATTACTACCTTGGATTTCAAGGAATTCAATTATGATAGTTCCTCCTTGATTGAATGCATTTCTTTGATGCAATCAATGTTAAACTCTCCACACGCTTATAGCCAAAACAAGGCCTTTACCGATCATATCGTCGAAGCTATGATATAATCTCTTGAAGAGAAACTTGAATTGGAAGTCTCTATCCCTAGAAAGCTTCATGATGAGTGGGAACCTACCATCAAAATCAAAATCAAAAACTATTAATGCAATGCTTTATGTGATTTGGGTGCTAGTGTTTCCGCGATTCCAAAGTCTTTATGTGATGTTCTGGGTTTTAATGAGATTGAAGAGTGTTCTCTTAATTTGCATCTTGCTGATTCTACTGTCAAGAAACCCATGGTAAGGATCAATAATGTTCTTATTATTGCAAATAGGAACTATGTACCCGTGGATTTCATTGTGCTTGACATTGATTGCAATCCTACATGCCCTATTATTCTTGGTAGACCTTTCCTAAGGACTATCGGTGCTATCATCAATATGAAGGAAGGGAATATTAGATTTTAATTTCCTTTAAGTAAGGGCATGGAACACTTTCCTAGAAAGAAAATAAGATTGCCTTATGAATCCATGATGAGGGCCACTTATGGTTTGAGCACCAAAGACGACGATACGTGATTCTATCGCTTTTATGCCTAGCTAAGGGCGTTAAACAATATCGCTTGTTGGGAGGCAACCCAATGAATTTATCTTTTTCTTTCTGTTTTGTTGCGTACACACCATCACAATTCTGTTGTTATTGTGTTTATTGTGTTTCTTTTTGTGTTTGAGCCAAGCAAAACCTTTATGACTAGTCTTGGTATTGGTTGTTTGATCCTGCTGGAAAAAGACAGAAACGTTTCGCTGACGAGATGATTTTTCATTTTTATCCAGAAAGAGCTTTTGAGTTGATTCTTTTTTCTGCTTGTTGATATGCCTTTTGCTCATGCCTTCGTAATTGTTCAGATTTTTTGAGGTACCATGAGTATACGAAGTATACAGATTGCTATAGACTGGTCTGTTTTTGACAGATTCTGTTTTTGTTGAGTTGGTTGCTTGTTTTGATGAAACTATGGTTAGTATCGGGGGTGTACTAGCCATGGAAAAGTGAGAATACAGTAGTCCAACACCAATATAGATAGAATTCAAGTTTGCTACAGTACCAAAAGAAGTGGTAGTTTGTTTTCTTGTGCTAATGTTAACACGAGTTTCTGTTTAAGTTTTGTGTTGTGAAGTTTTCAAGTTTTGGGTGATGCTCTCATGGACAAAGAGATAAGGAGTGGAAAGTGCTCAAGCTTGGGGATATCCAAGGCATCCCAAGCCAAATTCAAGGATACCAAAAATCCTAAGCTCGGGGATGCCCCGGGAAGGCATCCCCTCTTTCGTCTTCAATCCATCGATAACATTACTTGGAGTTATATTTTTATTCACCACATGATATGTGTTTTGCTTGGAGCGTCTTGTATCTTAGGAGTCTTTTCTTTTTGTTGTGACACAATCATCCTTGCTGCACACCTTTTTGAGAGAGAGAGACATGCACTCATCGTGATTTTTGCTAGAATGCTCATAGTGCTTCACTTATATCTTTTGAGCTAGATACTTTTGCTCATAGTGCTTCACTTATATCTTTTGAGCTAGATACTTTTGCTCTATGTGTTTCACTTATATCTTTTAGAGCACGGTGGTGCGTGACTTGGTAGTTGGCTTATGCTACGAAAAGTAGTCCCAAATGTGATAGGTACCCAAAGAGGATGCTAAAACCTCCATCTTCATGTGCATTGAGTAGAAAGAGAAGTCTTGATTCATCTCAATTAGTTTTGAGACGTGGATTTGGTAATATTAAGAGCTATGTTAGTAGGGTGTTGGGAATCAAGAAATACTTGTGTTGAAGTTAGTGATTCCCGTAGCATGCACGTATGGTGAACCACTATGTTAGGAAGTCGGAGCATAATTGATCTATTGATTGGCATCCTTTGTGTTGAGGTCGGGATCGCGCGATGGTTAGCACCTACCAACCCTTCCCCTAGGAGTATGCGTTTAGCACTTTGTTTCGATTACTAATAAAAACTTTCGCAACAAGTATGTGAGTTCTTCATGACTAATGTGAGTCCATGGTATAGATGCACTTTCACCTTCCACCATTGCTAGCCTCTCTAGTGCCGCGCAATTCTCGCCGGTGCACAAATCCACCATATGCCTTCCTCAAAACAGCCACAATACCTACCTACTATGGCATTTTCATAGCCATTTCGAGATATATTGCCATGCAACTCCCACCGTTCCACTCATGACTTGTGTCGTCACTCTCATATTTCCATTGCATGATCATAAGATAGCTAGCGAGATGTTTCAACGTCACACGCCAAGCTAGATCGTTGCACATCCCGATACACTGCCGGAGGCATTTCCTATAGAGTCATTTCTAAGCTTTGAGTTGTGAGTAAATAAAAGTGTGATGATCATCATTATTATAGCATTGTCCCATGTGAGGAATAAAAAAAGAGAGGCCAAAGAGCCCAAATAAAAAAAGAGAGGCCTAAGAGCCCAAATGAAAAAAGAGAAAACAGAGAAAAAGAGAGAAGGGACAATGCTACTATCTTTTTCCACACTTGTGCTTCATAATAGCACCATGTTCTTCATGATTGAGAGTTTCTTGCTTTGTCACTACCATATGCTAGTGGGAATCTTCATTTTATAACTTGGCTTGTATATTCCAATGATGGGCTTCCTCAAAATTGCCCTAGGTCTTCGTGAGCAAGCAAGTTGGATGCACACCCACTAGTTTTCCTTTTTGAGCTTTCACATACTTATAGCTCTAGTGCATCTCTTGTATGGCAATCCCTACTCATTCACATTGATATCTATTAATGGGCATCTCCATAGCCTTCTGATACGCCGAGTCAATGTAACCATCTCCTCCTTTTTGTCTCACAACCACCACCACACTCTATTCCACCTATAGTGCTATATCCATGGCTCACGCTCATGTATTGCATGATAGTTATAATTTTCTTGAGAAATTAAGAGTGCAAAAACAATTACTTGGCCAATACCGGGGTTGTGCATGATTTACATTAGTTGTGTGAGGATGATGGAGCATAGCCAGACTATATGATTTTGTAGGGATAACTTTCCTTGGCCTTGTTATTTTGAAAGTTCATGATTACTTTGCTAGTTTTCTTGAAGTATTATTGTTTTCATGTCAATAGCAAACTATTGTTTCGAATCTTACGGATGTGAACATTCATGTCACATGAAAGACATTGCAGAGGACAACTATGCTAGGTAGCATTCCACATCAAAAATTCATTCTTTATCACTTCCCTACTCGAGGACGAGTAGGAGTTAAGCTTGGGGATGCTTGATACGTCTCCAACGTATCTATAATTTTTGATGGTTTCATGCTATTATCTTGTCAAACTTTGGATGTTTTGCATGCCTTTTATATATTTTTTGGGACTAACTTATTAACTCAGTGCCAAGTGCCAGTTCCTGTTTTTCCATGTTTTTACCCCTTTCAAAGGAGATTTTGAAACGGAGTCCAAACGGAATAAAATCTCCGAAAAGAATTTTTCTGTAACGGAAGAGGATCAGGAGACTTGAGAGCCAAGGCAGGGGGGCCCTAGGGGCCCCACAAGACATCACCCCGCGGCCAGGGGGGAGGCCACGGCCCACAGGCTTGTGGGCCCCTTGGACCTCCTTTGCCCTAGGGTTTGCGCCTATATATCCCCAAAAATTCCAAAAAAATCAGGAGATCATCGAAAGTACTTTTCCGCCGCCGCAAGCTTCTTTCTCCGCAAGATCCCATCTGGGGCATGTTCTGGCGCCCTGCCGGAGGGGGGATTCGGATACGGAGGGCTTCTTCATCAACACCATGACCTCTCCGATGATGCGTGAGTAGTTCACCATAGACCTACGGGTCCATAACTAGTTACTAGATGGCTTCTTCTCTCTCTTGGATCTTCAATACAAAGTTCTCCATGATCTTCATGGAGATCTATTCGATGTATTTATGATCAGATGAATTGTGGATTTTGCGGTGTGTTTGTGGAGATCCGATGAATTGTGGATTTATGATCAGATTATCTATGAATCTTATTTGAGTTTCTTCTGATCTCTCTTATGCATGATTTCATATCCTTGTAATTCTCATCGAGTTGTGGGTTTTGTCTCGCCAACTAGATCTATGATTCTTGCAATGGGAGAAGTTCTTGGTTTTGGGTTCATACCGTGTGGTGACCTCACCCAGTGACAGAAGGGGTAGCAAGGCACGCATCGTGTTGTTGCCATCAAGGGTAGAAAGATGGGGTTTTCATCATTGGTTTGAGATTATCCCTCTACATCATGTCATCTTGCTTAAGGCGTTACTCTCTTCGTCATGAACTCAATACACTAGATGCATGCTGGATAGCGGTCGATGTGTGGACTAATAGTAGTAGATGCAGAAAGTATCGGTCTACTTGTCTCGGACGTGATGCCTATATGTATGATCATTTCCTTAGATATTGTCATGACTTTGCGTGGTTCTATCAATTGCTCGACAGTAATTTGTTCACCCACCATAATACTTGCTATTTTGAGAGAAGCCTCTAGTGAACACTATGTCCCCCAGGGTCTAATCCACGCCATATTTCAGCCTTACACTTTTTACTTCGTTGCACTTTCCGCCTTCGGATCTCACTTTGCAAACAATCTTGAAGGGTTTGACAACCCCTTTATAGCGCTGGGTGCAAGCTCTTTTGTGTTTGCGCAGGTACTCTTGACTTGAAGAGATTCTCCTACTGGATTGATACCTTGGTTCTCAAACTGAGAGAAATACTTACTGCTCCTGTGCTAGATCACCCTTTCCTCTTGAAGGGAAAAACCAACGCAAGCTCAAGAGACGACAGAAGGATCTCTGGCACCAGTGCCGGGGAAGGACTTTTGATGACGTAGCAAGAACCCATCTGATAAGTCTAGGTTTAGCTTCCTTCTTCTCCATGAGGTACGTAATAACAGCATGATCAGTGTGAATAGTGACTTTGGAATCAACTATGTAAGACCTGAACTTTTCGCATGCAAACACGACTGCTAAAAACTCCTTCCTTAGTAGCATAGTTTCTTTGGGCACTGTCTAGAGTTTTACTAGCATAGTGAATAACATTCAACTTCTTATCAACTCTTTGCCCTAGGACAACACCAACAGCATAATCACTAGCGTCACACATGATTTCAAAAGGTAAGTTCCAATCAGGTGATTGAACAATAGGTGCCGTTATCAAGGCCTTCTTAAGTATTTCGAAGGCTTCCTCACAATCATCGTCAAAAACAAAAGAATATACTTTTGCAAGAGATTGGTAATAGGCCTAGAAATCTTAGAGAAGTCTTTAATGAACCTCCTAGAGAAACCAGCATGACCAAGGAAACTTATTATACCTTTGATATCTGTGGGGTATGGCATTTTCTCGATCGCATCAACCTTAGCCTTATCGACTTCAATAACTCTTTCAGAAATTTTATGTCCTAAGACGATGCCTTCATTAACTATAAAGTGGCACTTCTCCCAATTCAAGACAAGATTGGTGTCTTTACATCTCTGCAAGACCCGATCAAGGTTGCTGAGGCAATCATCAAAGGAAGACCCGTAAACGGAGAAGTCATCCATGAAAACCTCAACAATCTTTTCACAAAAGTCAGAGAATATAGCCATCATACATCTTTGAACGGTGGCAGGTGCATTACATAAGCCAAAAGGCATACGTCTATAAGCAAAGGTACCGAAAGGGCAGGTGAAAGTGGTTTTTTCCTGATCAGATTGTGCAACTGGTATTTGGGAGAAACCAGAATAACCGTCTAGAAAGCACAAGTGTGTGTGTTTAGACAGTCTTTCTATCATTTGGTCGATAAAAGGCAAAGGGTACTGATCTTTCCTAGTGACTTTATTCAATTTCCTAAAATCAATCACCATCCTATAGCCAGTAATAATCCTCTGTGGGATCAATTCATCCTTATCATTAGGGACAACGGTAATGTCTCCCTTCTTAGGGACGCAATGCACTGGACTCACCCAATCACTATGAGCGACAAGATAGATAATACCTTCTTCCAGGAGCTTTAGTATTTCTTTTCTTACTACCTCTTTCATCTTAGGATTTAATCTCCGTTGATGATCAGCAACTGGTTTGGAATCAGGATCGGTTTTAATCTTGTGTTGGCATAGAGTGGGACTAATGCCCTTAAGATCATCAAGAGTATATCCAATAGCAGCACGGTGCTTTCTCAGAGTTTTTAGTAACTTCTTTTCTTAATGCTTTGAGAGGCTAGCAGTAATAATAACATGATATATCTCTTTTTCATCAAGATAAGCATACTTAAGAGTATCAGGCAACTGTTTAAGCTCGAACACATGATCACCCTTTGGTGGGGGTGGATCCCCAAGCAGTTCAACAGGCAAATTATTCTTAAGGATAGGATATTGTTCTAAGACAACCCTATCTATCTCATCCCTTTCATCCATATGCATATCATTTTCATGCTCAAGCAAGTATTGCTCTAAGGGATCAGTAGGAGGCATGACAAGAGAAGCCAAGTCAATAGTTTCATCCTTACTAGGCAACTATTTTTCATGAGGTTGTCTACCAAACTTGGAGAAATTGAACTCATGTGACACACCTTCAAAGCCAACAGTGACAGTTTGCTTCTCACAGTCAATATGAGCATTGACAGTATTGAGAAAAGGTCTGCCAAATATGATGGGACAAAAGCTATCCTGAGTGGTAGCAAGAACGAGGAAATCAACAGGATACTTCGTTTGACCACACAAGATTTCAACATCCCTAACAATTCCCACAGGGCAGATAGTATCTCTATTGGCAAGCTGAATAGTGACATCAATAGGTTCTATCTCAACAGGTGCAATCTCGTCTTTAATTTCATCATATAAGGATTGAGGTATTGCACTAACACTAGCACCCACGTCACATAAACCATGATAGCAATGATCTCCTATCTTAACAGAAACAACAGGCGTGCCGAAAATAGGCCTATGTTTATCTCTAGCGTGAGGTTTAGCAATTCTAGCAGCATCTTCACAGAAGTGAATATTATGTCCCTCAACATCATCGGACAAGAGATCTTTGATAATAGCAATGCTAGGTTCAACTCTAATTTACTCATGGGGTGTAGGTGTTCTAATGTAGCCTCTACGTATCACAGTTGAAGCTTTAGAATGATCCTTTATCCTAACAGGGAAAGGTGGTTTCTCAATGTAAGCACCGGGAACAATAGGATCATTATAGGCAATGACTTTCTCTTCAACTGGATTGGGTTTAACTACATTGACTTCTAAAGGAGGATGATATTTAAACCACTTCTCTTTGGGGAGATCAATATGAGCAGAAAATGATTCACACAATGAAGCTACTATCTCAGAGTCAAGTCCATACTTAGCGCTAAAATCACAAAAAGTATTTTTTTCAACAAAGGATTTAACGCAAGCAAACTTGAAATTCATACCTGACTCCTTACATTCATCAAGCTCCCAATCTTCAGAGTTGCGTTTAATTCTCTCCAATAAATTCCATTTGAAGTCAATATCTCTCATCATAAAAGAACCGGTACAAGAACTGTCAAGAAAGCCGAGCATAGAAGTTCTGAATGATAGTCTCTCTCGAGAGCTCATGGTTGGGGCATGAATATAACATTGATTTAAGCCTCCCCCAAGCTTGAGAGATGCTTTCTCTATCACGAGGCCAAAAATTATAAATATAATTCCGATCACGATGTACTAGATGCATAGGATAAAACTTTTGATGAAATTCCAATTTCAATTGATTGTAGTTCCATGATCCAGTATCATCACATAGCCTATACCATGTCAACGCCTTATCCCTCAAAGATAAGGGAAAGAACTTCTTCTTGACCTCATCCTCGGGCAAACCTGCAAGCTTAAATAAACCACAAACTTCATCTACATAGATTAGATGTAAGTCTGGATGTGATGTTTCATCTCCTGTAAAAGGATTAGCCAGCAGTTTCTCAAGCATACCCGAAGGAAATTCAAAGCAAATATTTTCAGTAGGTGCAGCAGGTTGAGGAGAAACTCTTTGTGCTTCCGTTCGAGGTGAAGATACCCCGAACAAGCCCCTCAAAGGATTAGTTTCCATAGTGACAAGTGACCATAAATTTCAGCACACTATATGAATGTTTCCTTACCAATTTCCACTTACCAAAGGCGCTTCACTCCCCGGCAACGGCGCCAGAAAAGAGTCTTGATGACCCACAAGTATAGGGGATCTATCGTAGTCCTTTCAATAAGTAAGAGTGTCGAACCCAACGAGGAGCAGAAGGATCTGACAAGTGGTTTTCAGCAAGGTAATATCTGGAAGCACTGAAATTATCGGTAACAAGTAGTTGTGTGGTGAGATGATTCGTAGCAAGTAGAAAGTAACAAAAGTAGCAATGGTGCAGCAAAGTGGCCCAATCCCTTTTGTAGCAAGGGACAAGCCTGGACAAAGTCTTATAGGAGGAAAAACGCTCCCGAGGACACACAGGAATTTCTGTCATGCTAGTTTTCATCTTGTTCATATGATTCACGTTCATTACTTTGATAGTTTGATATGTGGGTGGACCGGCGCTTGGGTACTGCCCTTACTTGGACAAGAATCCCACTTATGATTAACCCCTCTCGCAAGCATCCGCAACTACTAAAGAAGAATTAAGACAAAGTCTAACCATAGCATTAAACTAGTGGATCCAAATCAGCCCCTTACGAAGCAACACATAAACTTTTGTCACTCTAGCAACCCATCATAAACTTCTGTCACTCTAGCAACCCATCATCTACTGACTACTTCCCAATGTCTTCCTCTAGGCCCAAATAATGCTGAAGTGTTATGTAGTCGACGTTCACATAACACCACTAGAGGAAAAACAACATACAACACATCAAAATATCGTACGAATACCAAATTCACATGACTAATATTAGCATGACTTATCCCATGTCCTCAGGAACAAAAGTAACTACTCACAAAGCATAATCATATTCATGACTAGAGAGGTAATGAGTAGCATCAAGGATCTGAACATAAACTCTTCCACCAAATAATCCAACTAGCATCAACTACAAAGAGTAATTAACACTACTAACAACCTTACAAGTACCAAACGGAGTCGCGAGATGGACATTGGTTACAAGAGATGAACTAGGGTTTGGAGATGAGATGGTGCTGATGAAGATGTTGATGGTGATGAGTCCCCTCCGATAAGAGGAGTGTTGGTGATGACGATGGTGATGATTTCCCCCTCCGGGAGGGAAGTTTCCCGGGAGGATCGTCCTGCCGGAGCTCTAGGTTGGTTCTGCTCAAGTTCCGCCTCGTGGCGGCGGCGAATCCTCCGAAAAGCCTCCTCCTGAATTTTTTCGGAACGAAACCCTTCGTATGGCAGAAGAGGGGAGCCAGTGGGCCAGCAGGGAGCCCACAAGCCCCCTAGGCGCGGCCAGGGGGGTGGCCGCGCCTAGCAGGCTTGTGGCCACCTGCTCGCACCCCTTTGGCACTTCTTCGGCCCATAATTTTTTATATATTCCCAAAAAAATCCATGTTGATTTTCACAGCTTTTGGAGTTGCGTAGAATAGGCATCTCAAACTTGCTCCTTTTTTCAGGCCAGAATTCCAGCTGCCGACATTCTCCCTCTTCATGTAAACCTTGCAAAATAAGATAGAAAAGGCATAAGTATTGTACCGTGAAGTGAAATAACAGCCCAAAAAGCAATAAATATCAACATGAAAGCATGATTCAAAATGGACGTATCATAGCTTTGTGCTTAATAGCTTCTTCAGGAGTCAATTTATCTGGCACAGGAGGCAGTTGCTCTCTTTGTGAGTTGTTAGTTTCATCGAAGTGCACATCTACAGTTTCAACAACCTTATTCTAATAGGTGTTGAAGACTCTATAGGTGTGCGAGTCCTTTCTGTAACCAAGCATAAAACCCTCATGTACTTTAGGTGCAAATTTTGAGCTATGGTGATGATCTCTAATCTAGCATCTTGCACCAAAGACTTCGAAATAACTTACATTAGGTTTCTTGTCAATGAGGAGTTCATATGAGGTTTTCTTGAGGATTTTGTGAAGATATACCCTGTTGAGGATGTGGCAAGTAGTGTCGATTGCTTAAGGCCAAAAGCGACGAGGTGTCTGATATTCCTCAAGCATAGTCCATGCCATTTCAACCAGAGACTTGTTCTTGCATTCAACGACGCCATTCAGCTGTGGAGTATAAGGAGCAGACAGTACGTGACTAATACCAAGTTCATCAAGATAATCATCAAGACCAGTATTTTTGAATTCTGTCCCATTATCTCTCCTGATGTGTTTGATCTGGACGTCGAAGTTTGTTGAGGCTCTTGTGGAAAATCGTTTGAAGACTTCATGCACTTCATTTTTGTAAGCAATGATGTGTACCCAAGTATAACGAAAATAGCCATGAACGATGACAAAGCCATATAAAGATATTGCATTGGTTAGAGTAGCATAATGAGTAGGTCCAAACAGATCCATGTGAAGCAATTCGAATGGACGAGAAGTAGTCATGATAGTCTTCGAGGGGTGTTTGGATCTGGTCATTTTTCCAGACTAACAAGCACCACAGAGATGGTCCTCGAGGAATTTGACAGATTTGATGCCAATGACATGCTTCTTCTTTGGCAGTGTGTGCAAATTCCTCATGCCTGCATGACCAAGTCGACGATGCCATAGCCAGCCTCCTAAGGTTTTTGCTAGTAAACATGTGGCTAGTTGAGGACCTGTGGAAAAATCAACAATGTACAAGTCTCCTCTCCTAAAGCCTTCGAAGACTTTGGATTTGTCAAATTCCATGATGAATACACATCTATATTTTCCAAAGATGACAATCATATCAAGATCACAAAGCATTGAGACTGACATGAGGTTAAACCCAAGACATTCGACAAGCATGACCTTGTCCACGCGACGATCCTTAGAGATAGCCACTTTACCAAGTCCCAATACCTTGCTTTTATCTTTATCAGCATAAGTGATTTGCTTCAGTGGTGATGGATTCAGTGATATATTCATCAATAAGCTTTTATCACCAGTCATGTGATTTGTGCAACCAATGTCAAGAACCCACTCTATATTCTTGGGTTTGTCATCCTGCATATGAATTAGTAAACCTTACCATCTCATATGCTTCAGACTTGAAGAATATGATATCAATTTCATCGGACAAGAATTTCATCATAAACCGTAAATTTGAGGATGTGTTAAATGTAATCATTTCATCATGTTTTAGCTTGCGTCCAATCAAGCAATTTCCTGAGGTCTCCACCAAATTCTTCAGATGATGACTTTCATATGGAGACCTGACCTGCGGAAGTGATTAGTTCGATTTCTTCACCACCCACATATGAAGGGGTGGCAAAGAGTTCATCATCCTGCGAGCACCACATGGGAATGGAGGCATTGAAGCTAATTCACTTCTTTTCACAGTAGGGGGTTAGAGTACTCAAATGAATAGGCAGAGAAATTCTTTGAGGACTTATGAACATAATGATTTGAGAAATCATGTCCATATTCATGTCCCTTGTAGTTTCCCTGCATATCAAAAGCATTAGTGCGAGTACGTGCATAATTTTGACCATTTTAGGAATTTGATCCTCGTGAAGACTTTGGTCCACCTGAGGAATTTGATGTGGGGTTCTGGTTCTTCAATGGTGGTGTCATGAGGACATTCACCTGAAGATATTCCAAGCAAATTTTGGGGACCCAGATTTTCCTCAGGGGAGGTCCATTCATGCAGTTAGTTCCAACATGTCGAGCAAATACTTCACCAGATTGATTTTTGAACAATTTATAGTTGGAGTCAAATGACTCATCAGAGCAATAGGACATTTCACATGCAAAGCCTGTTAGAGTAGATGGATCAATGGGAGGACCTTTAGCAGCAACCCATGAGGTTTTGGGGTACTACCCAGGTTTCCAGTATGATCCATCATCATTCAATTTCCTCTCGAAGGCAATGCCCTCTTTCCTTGGGTTCCTATTTATAATCTGCTTTTTGAGCACACCGCAAAGAGTTTGATGCCCTTTGAGGCTTTTGTATATGCTTGTCACATACAATTCCTTCAATCCTGCATTTTCGTCAGTAGCATTTGTGGTTTCCTCAAGTGAAGAATTTGATACCACAGGAACAGTTGAAGAATTTGTAGAGATAGAAGCATTTGATGATTTAGGTGAAGAACTAGCAGTTTCAAGCTTGATGCATTTCAGACATGGTGGAATGAAATCTACCTGTGCAGTACTGATCTGTTGAGCAAGCAATGAATCATTTTCAATTCAAAGATCATCATGAAACATTCTTAACTTCTCAAGATCAAGCTTCCTTCGAAGAAATTCATAGGAAAGTTTCTCATGATCAGCCAAGAGTGTGCCATAGAGATCTTGAAGACTATCAAATCTAGACTGAAGACTTTGAACATCTTTAGTGAGGACTTGAGTACGTTTCATTTCATCATTCAACAGATCATCACTTCTGTCTAGCAGTTTCTGAAGCTTTTCAATAGAACCTTGTTTCTTAGTGGCAATGTTTGCAAGTTTACAGTAAATGGGTTTTGGATAATCATCAGGTTCACAGTCACTTGAATCAGAGGAGAAAGTGTGGTTTGGTACCTTTGAACCTTTTGCCATGAAGCAATAGGTTGGAGCGAAGTCATCACCATATTCATCAGTGTAGTTGGCGTTGTCATTTTCTTCAAGGTTGAAGATCGACTTGCTGATGAATGTGGTAGAAAGTGCAAGGCTTGCCACACCATATTCTGACTCCACTTCAGAACCTTCCTCTTCATCACATTCCAGAGATTCTTCTTCATAATCCATTTCCTTGCCAATGAGTGCCCGAGCCTTTCTGAAACTGGTCTTCTTGTGCGATGAGGACTTTGAAGATGAGGATTTTGAATATTTATTCTTTTTCTTCGAGTCATCAGAACTTTCATCCTTGTGTTTCTTCTTCTTTGGTTCTTTCATCGAGCGAGGACAGTCAACAATGTAGTGACCATATTTCTTGCATTTGTGGAAGTTTTTTTTCTTGTAGTCTTCAGATGAAGATTGTGATTTCCTCATATCTTTTCTTGAAGATTTTCCGAAGTGGCCACGCTTTTTGAACTTTTGGAATCTCCCCACGAGCATTCCAAGTTCTTGTCCATGTTCTTCAGGGTCACCGAGACTGCAATCTGAATCTTCTTCTTCAGATGAGGAAACAGCCTTAGCCTTCAGCACACGGGGTCTTGAATAGCTTGGTCCATACAGATCTCTCATTTCTTCTTGTTGGAATTCATGAGTATTGAGTCTCTCAAGTATATCATCACGATCAAGCATCTTGTAGTCTCTTCGTTCTTGGATCATCAGTACTAGTGTGTAAAATGATGGATCAAGAGATCGTAGCAGTTTCTTCACAACTTCATGGCCAGTGATGTCTCTAGAGCCGAGAGCTTGCAATTCATTTGAGATGTCGGTGAGGCGATCAAAGGTATGTTGGCAGCTTTCATTTTCAAGCCTCTTGAAATGATTGAATAGATTGCGAAGAACATCGACACGAGAGTCATGCTGTGTTGAGACTCCCTTATTGACTTTGGACAGTCTATCCCAGATAAGCTTAGCAGTGCCCAAAGCACTAACTTTGCCATACTGACCTTTTCTCAGGTGGCCACAAATGATATTCTTCACTTGCAAGTCAAGTTGCTTGAACTTCTTCACATCAGCGGCAGAGATAGTAGCAGGGATGGAGGGAATACCATTTTAGAGAATATACCAAAGATCATTGTCAATTGCTTGAAGATGCATTTGAATCTTGGTCTTCGAATAGGGGAAGTCCTTTCCTTCGAAGGTAGGACATCCTGCAGTAACCTTGATCATACCTGCAGTCGACATAACTAAAACTCCAGGCGGTTAAACCAAAATCACATAGAACAAGGGAGTACCTTGCTCTGATACCATTTGAAAGAGCGTTATATCGACTAGAGGGGGTGAATAGGCGATTTTTCGAAATTCATCACTGAGGAAATTACTAGTGAGGAAAGTCCTCAGTCATGAACTGAGTGCGGCGGAAATAGTATAAACTCATAAGTGCAAAAACAACTACCGGAAAATACTCAACGTGATTTCAGAGATTCGGTTTGCACATGTCACAAGTACAGGATAAGCAGGTGAAGAATTTGAGGTGAGGAATTTAGAGAAAATCTTCAGTCAAATTCTTCAAACAGTACAGATAAGAGTCTTCAATATGCAACTGAGGAAATGAGAGTGTTGAGGAAATAGAACCAGTAGCTTGATGAAGATAGTTGGTGATGACCCAGTTCCAACTGCTGTGACAGTTATACGTCTAGTTTGGAGCGGTTTGGTATTGAAATCAAAGGACACACAGTCCCGTGACACACA
Organism: Hordeum vulgare subsp. vulgare; assembly: GCF_904849725.1. Classification (NCBI taxonomy): domain Eukaryota; kingdom Viridiplantae; phylum Streptophyta; class Magnoliopsida; order Poales; family Poaceae; genus Hordeum; species Hordeum vulgare. Next base: position 422,873,596 of record NC_058519.1, on the reverse strand, counting down.
GTCCCTACCATATTCTCCTTGAGCTAAGGACACACAGTCCTCGCGCAACACTCGTGGTAAGTCTTCAGGGCAGACTTCCAAACCCTCACAAACTCGGTCACCCTGCGATCCACAATTGACTGCTGGATGCTCTAGACCATAACGCCTAGCCGTTTGGAGGATGCACAATCCTGAAAGGTAACAAGCATCGGTTCCACACAGGAATAAATTCTTCAGTGATGCTCAATCACTTGGGTTTTGGTTTGGGTTTGGGTGTTTGGGGTATTTCCTCACTAGATGATTTTCACTCAAAGGCTCTGAGGAATTTGGGTTCCTCTAAATGACTAGTATCACTTTCTCTCGGAGCAGCCAACAAGCTACTGGTTGTGGGGGCGGCTATTTATAGCCTGGGAGCATCCCGGCATGATTTGACATAAATGTCCTTTAATAATATGACCGTTGGGTGGATAATATCTGGAACAGGTGGCGTGTGGCGCGACAACGGTCGGAACTTTCAACTTTGAGAGTCCTCATGTCTCCCATGTTCCTCACTTTGAGGATTTGGTAGATGTAGGTTTGGGTTGAGCATCATGAGGAAATTTGTTTAATAGTTTTACCTCGACCCCCTTTAGGAGTACGGTGTTCCAATGACTCAAGTATAAAGAAAACGAAACAAGAAGAGTAAATCTTCAACTTTAAAGTCTTTAGTGTATTTTCGGCGGGACACATCGAATTCCTCATCTTCAATATCTTCACGAGGAATATATATTTCTTCGCAATTTCTTCGTGATCAAAGTCTTCAAGGAATGACCAAAGTCTTCTACCGAAAACATTCATTTTTAGGGGTCGATATAATATTCATCGAATAACTCAAACTCATCAGCGACTTATAGAGCCCTCGTGGGTAAGATAAAACACTAAATAGATAGATTGGTAGATGCAAATAAAGTAGCAACAAATAAAGCGCCATAATATATTTTTGGGCTTTGATAATATAGATCTTAAAAAAAGATAAAATAAATTGGAAACACGAATAGGAAAATATATCTTGCAAATACGTGATGAGATATAGACCCGGGGGCCGTAGGTTTCACTAGTGGCTTCTCTCGAGAAAATAATATAGATTCAGTAAACAAATTACTGTTGGGAAATTGATAGAAGAGCGAATAATTATGATGATCTCCAAGACTATGATCATGTATATAGGCATCACGTCCAAGATAAGTAGATCGACTCCTGCCTACATCTACTACTATTACTGCACACATCAACCGCTATCCAGCAAGCATCTAGTGTATTAAGTTCATGGAGAAATGGAGTAATTCTTTAAGAATGATGACACGATGTGTACAAGATTTATACATGTAGGAATAGTCCCCATCATTTTATCCTTCATAGCAACGATACATGTGTGTCCTGTATCCTTCTGTCAGTGAGATTGATCACCGCAAGATCGATACCATCACAACGCACGTCTTCCCATTGCAAAATAAAAAGATTAGGTTGGCCAAAAAAACCGAATATCAGAGAAGAAATACAAGGCTATTATAATCAAGAATGGATATAATTTCATAGATCTGATCATAAACTCATAGTTCATCGAATTACAACAAACACACCACAAAAGAAAGATTCACATCAAACAGATCTTCAAGAGACCATTGTGTTGAGAAGCAAAACGAGAGAGAAAGCCATCTAGCTAGTGCCTATGGACCCGTAGGTGCTACTCACGCATCATCGGAGGAGAAGCAATGAGGATGATGAACCCCTCCATGATCATGTTCCCCTCTAGTAGGGTGCCGGAAAGGGCTCTAGATTGGATCTACTGGCTTTTGGAACTTGCGACGGCTAAAACGATTTTACGTTGACTCCTCTAGGGTTTCATGAATATATGGGCACTTATGGAGTCAAGAGGCGGCGAAGGAGGTGCTCGAGGCCCCCACTACCCAACAGGGCATGCTAGGGGCCCCGGGCGCGCCATCGTGCCTAGTGGGCTACCTAGGCCTCCCCTCAAGAGCTTCCTTGGTTCTCATGTTTCCTTCCTGTCCACAAAAATATCCAAAAAAATTCGTGGCATTTGGACTTCATCTGATATTGATTTTCTACGAAGGAAAAAACAAGCAAAAAATAGCAACTAGCAGTAGGCACTATGTCAATAGCTTAGTCCCAAAAAATGATATAAAGTTGCTATAAAATGATTGTAAAACATCCAAGAATGATAATATAACAAAATGGAACATAAAAAATTATAGATACGTTGGAGATGTATCACTCTGCGTCGTGGATCCTAACAGACTTCACGTGAGGCCATCCCGAGCGCCGCCTCCATGTATTGCGGGGATGGGCACGACGCGGCCAATGTCTACCACTGCCTGCCCTCCCCCACCGCATCACCCCCTCCACTCCCCCTCCTCACCATTGCTGCACCGTCCTCAACTCACCTTCCAGCGGCGGATCCGGTTCGGTAACCGCCACCAGTGCTCCTCCTTGCGACGGATCCGTGTCGACAACCGCCCACACCACGCCTTTGGGCGGTGGATCCGGGCCGGCAACCGCAACCACCGATGCCTCCTGCTTCCTCTGCTGGCGGGGACATTTTGCCTCCTCCCTTGTTGCTTTGATCTCCATGGTGATGAAGGTCAGTGCCAACGACGACACCTGTGCACTTCATAAGGGCCCTTTTTCATCTCTTTTCGAATTTTGGATTTGTAGTGCACTCAGATACCACAAGGAGTGCGCCCCGCACCCTCGTGTGGTTCATCTACTGCCGCAGACCCCCTTCCCTAACATCTCTACTTCACACACGAGTTGCTCTTCTATCATTCATGGGCACGCGCTTGACAGGGCTGTTGCTGGTGTGAGCTACCACCACCTCTCCTCCCGGCGGGATCATCCTTGCATGTAGTAGGGTATGTGTGGTGTAGTTAAGCCACCGTGGACGTGCGGTGTGATGCTCGCATAGGTGCAATTCGTGGGCGCACGAGCGAGGACAACAACAACATCTTGGTCTCGGGCGAGCTCCCGTGTAGTTCGAAATCCCGCTTGGCGCAATGCAGTTGACTACTGCTAGGTGCACTTTATGGTGCTTGCTGGTATAAATTTGCAGCAAAATGTTTGTATTCATTTTTATAATGGATGTAGTTCATTAAAAGTACCTCTATGGTTTGCTTTGTGAAAAGGAGAGAAAATAAAAAATCACGATGAGTACATTATTTTTCGATGTAGTTTGATTTGTCCATGGAGTTAATAAAAAGGTTGAAGTTTATTGTTTGGCGCGGCGAGAAAAAAGAGAGGTTGAAGTTCACCTGTTTTGCAGGGAGGGAGAAAAATAAAAAAAGAGATTGACTACACCCAGGATGAAAGTTATTTGTCTAGTCCTGTTTATTTGTAAGCCTTTCTAAGAAAAATTATATCCGTGTTGGGAAATTCAGTATTTCGGTTGTCGAGAAGCTCAATTTGCACTACGTCGTTCATTGGAATAAGGATAAGGCTAAAATTTGAAGTACAAAAAAGACAAAAAAACTCATGTGGTTCATTATTGGTAGTGTAGAGGTTCACTTTAGTTAGTATTGCGATTGACTTACGCCCAATATGAAGTGTAGTAAAAATATTTTGGAAACAACAAAAAAGGTAATGTGGTTCACTTTTCGATATTGTTGTGGTTCACTTGCGCTCGACATGAAGCGCGATCCACTTTCTCTTGTGAAAAAAAATCACGTCTAACACAAAAACGCATGAAGTTCGCTTGCCTTTCTCATGCAGTGCGGTTTTTCTATCTCAAGGAGTGTGTTCTTTTATGTGAAGCGGTTCACGTGTCGATTTTGATGTCGCAAAAAATAGAGTGTCCGTATTTTGGTAATTTCAAAGCCGCTCTTAAACCGTAAGGAATTAGAGAGAGTTTCTACATGAAGAAGTTGTGCCTCGTCGATATCTTTCCAACGCCGTATATTTGCATCGCTCCGACGAGTGGTTTGGAAAAATTCATAAAAATATGCTCGCTGCCACTCGTACGCACGTGCACCGTGTTCAAAATTAATTTAAAATAGTAAGGAATCTCAACAAATGACCAACATATAAATGTTGCGCTTGTTTCATAGCTTTCCTACGCCGTATCACACGCTTCCTTCTGACAAACATTTTAAAAACTACAACAAAAACCAAATTAGAAAATTCAAAAAACTTGAAAAACAGAATTTTGCCTTCTAGTAAATTTGAAACCGCTCTTAAACCGTAAGGAATTAGAGAGTGTAATCTACAAGAAAAATTTGTGCCTCAATGATATATTTCCAACTCCGTATCACTTGCTTCCTTTCGACGAGTCGTTTAGAAAAAAAATGCGAAAATTCGCTCGCTATCATCTGTCATGCGCCCATCGTTTTCGAAATTGTTCTTAAACCGTGAGGAATCTTGAAAGTGTTCAACATTACAAAGTTGTGCATTTTTTGTAGCTATCCAAAAATATATTATAAACCTCGTTGTGACAAACGTTTTAGAAAATGGAGCGAAAACACTGCCGAAAAAATGCATGCAGTTTTTTCTACTCACATTGCAGTGCTTGTTTGATAGGGATGAAGTGCACTTGCGTTAACCATGCAGCTCAGAAGTTATGTGAGAATAGTTATTGTACATCCAGTGTGAGAATAGTCAGTCTGATATGTATATACATATATATATATATATATATATATATATATATATATATATATATATATATATATATATATATAGGGTCGCGCTATTCGTCACCCTGGGTGAGGAATAGTTATTTTTCACCCCCTTTTATTTTACCATCAATGCATCATATTTTTACGTCCCATAATTTTTTTCTTACTTCTTACCTGAAAAGAGAACGTAAGAAAATATTAAATCACTGTAAAAAATAATTTACGCTATGTAAAGTTACAAATGTATAACCATAGTGTAAAATACACATAAAATACATTTTTTTGGGTCTTCTGACGCATATTTTTGTTTTCTTATGCCAATTTTCATAATGAATTAATATGCATGTATCTATTTATATAACAAATAAAATTTATTTATGAAACAACCGTAGGATTACCTCGGGTGAAGAATAACTCATTCTACACCCTGAATGATGAATAGTATAAAGTCTATTCATCACCCACGATGGAGAATAAGTTATTCTTCATTTGATGTAATCTTATGAGCGTTTCATAAATAAATTACAATTGCAATACAAATAGTTACATTTTTATTGGTTCAATACGTAAAATTTGACATAAGAAAACAAAATTATAGGTCAAAAAAATAACAATTTATGTATATTTTACGCTATGACTTTATGTTTGTAATTTTACATGATATGATATATTTTTTATCGCGATCATATATATTATTACAGTCACTTTTATGTATCAAATAAGACAAAATTTATGACACATAAAATTACGATGCATTAGTGTAAAAATAGAGGGGTGAAGAATAATTATTCCCCATCGAGGATGACGAAAAGACTTTATATATATATATGTTAGCAGAATAGTTATTCTGCGAACATTTCCTAACTACACGCTCAAACGGTAGTGCAGTGTATTCCTATCAAAACGAGCACTTCATTGTCATGAGAAAAAACTGCACGCGCTTTTTTGACACCGTTTTGGCTTCAGTTTTTACACCGTTTGTCGGAACAAGGCGTATAATAAATAGTTGGATTGCTACAGAAAATTCCCAACTTCCTCAAATTGAACATTTTTCGAGATTCCTCGTGGTTTGAGAGGAGTTTCGAAAATAGAGCCCGCATGATGGGCTGCACGGAGCGTATTTTCGCAATTTTTTCTAAACCGCTCGTCAAAATGAAGCAAACGATATGATGTTGGAAACATATCATGGAGCCGCATTTTTTAATTCCTTCCGGTTTGAGAGTAATTTCGAATTTACTAAAAAAAGAAAGTCTGTTTTTAAATTTTTTCTATATTTTCTGTATGTTTTTCGGTGCAGTTTTTAAAGCGTTCGTCAACACGAGGTGTATGATACGACATTGAAAAGCTATGGAACAGACGCAACTTTCATATGTTGGACATTTGTCGAGATTTCTCACGGTTTTAAATGAATTTTTAAAACGATATCGCTGCGTGCGAGTGGCAGCAACCGTATTTTCATAAAAATATTCAAACCACGTGTCGGAACGGTACAAATGATACGGCCTTGGAAATATATCGACGAGACGCAACTTTTTCATGTAGAACACTTTATCTATTTCCTTATGATTTAAGAACAACTTTGAAATTACCGAAATGCAGACACTTTGATTTTTCGCGACACCCAAATCAACGCGTGAACCTTATGAGATAGAAGAGCACACTGTTTTTTAACGGTAAACCACACTGCCTACGACGGATAAGTGCGCTGCATGATTTTTCTTTTGTCGGACGTGAATTTTTCGCACAAGAGGAAATGAAGTGCGCTTCACATCTGGTGTAAGTTAACCGCGACACTACCGAAAGCGAACCACATGTGTTTTTGCCAACGTTTTTCATAACTTGTTTGTTTACACGTGTAGACCAGGCAAGTGCACTGTAGGTACTGAGGGAGGGAACTTCGTCTAGCGAGAAGCGAATTTCTTTGTGATATTTTTCTTCATGTTTACCAAGTAAACCAGAAAGGAGTTTTGGAGCGAACTGCGAGAGAGAATATAGTGAGCTTCAGGACATACATAATTTTTTTAATGTTTTTCTCGCTCAAACTACAAGGACCGTTTTTTAATGAAGTGACCCACTTGTCATTTACATGTAGACTGCGCTAGGATTTTTTTGAACTTTTTACAAACATATCCTTGAATAGTTAAACAAAACAATCATCAAAGCATAAAAATTCACACTAAATTGCGCACATATGCCATTTGATATGCACAGCAAGGCCTTGTGAACCGCGTACGTATGCCGCATCTCTGGTTTCACGACCGAATTGCACGACCGGGACGCATAGACAGCACGGCGACATTGCCGGACACAACAGCCTCCGGCAAACTGCGCAGGGATGGACCGCAACACTATGGGCATCTGGACCATACACTATCATGAGGTGAGATGCAGCACCCCCGCATTGTCGTAGTCGCTTGAAGCCATCGACACCGCGGAACTACATGCCGCCGTTGGTCGAGCTGCACTCCCCCATGCGTGCGTGCAGAATCCGTGTGGGTGCTGGGATTCCACTCCTTGCTCCACCTTGTTTGTAATTCTCTAGCGATAGAGGAAGGGAGGTGGAAGGGGGGCACATATCCAGCTCACCCCTAACTGGCGGGAACTCGTAGGAAGAAGATGTGGTGAGATGTAGTGGGATGGGAAGGTGGAGGTGGAGGACTGGGAAGGGAGAGTTGGCGGCGACACCCAAGCTCACTAGCCCCCTCCAATCCTTGAAGCCAAGTCCCTCTTGACACGGGAACAAAGAAGATGCCGCCAGGGGAACTAGGCGCGGATCCCATGCTAGGCAGCCATGGGAGGACGGTGACGGGCGGAGCCAGCTGCCCCTCGACCCGGTGGTTTGCAGGGCACAGTGGCGCTCATATCTGACGTAGGCCATGCATGTAAGGACGATGATGGGAGGATCTAGCGGCTGGATGAGGCGGGGCAGATGGGCGGGGGGATCACAGCCGTGGCCAGGGTGGGGCAGTGTTGTGCTGGGGCCGCCATGGCTGACCATCGCAAGGCGGACTGTGTGAAGATGGTCGGAGTTGGTAGGCGTCGCAAGGCTGGACCATGGGAGGCCGGGACGGGGCCGTGGCGGATGCGTTTAGGGGAGGAGGGTGGGTTGGTTCGTGGGGGTGGGTGGTGCTTTTCTTTTCTTCTGGTTATCTATTTTGTGGTTCAGATCGGGGTGCCGAGGAAGTGCTAAAGTGTTAGTAGAATAAGGAGAAATGTTATAAGAATAAGGTCTTAAGGGGTGTTATTATAATAGACCCACCACATATATACATATTATCAGATTGTGCTGAATAAGTTCATAAAAAGGGATTTCTATTTTCACGACCCTGGTTCCTTAGTTGTGCTCAATTTTTCCCAAGCCAACTAACTTTGCTCATTTTTGCCCTCCCTCCTCTACCATGTGCTCACAAAAGGCAAATAGAGCGCCACCATCTAGACAAAGCATTTGACCGTTACCTCCTCACTAGTGGGTCGGCCTCACATTCTCACATGTGGGGCAACATACCTCATGCGTGATGTTTTTAAACGCATAATGGAAGGACAACGACACAATTGTTAACATAAAAATTCGTTGTCTGATGTTTTCAGGCGGAAAATAATCAAGTCCGACTAGGCGATAAAACGGTCGTCAATGGAATGAGCTTATGTTAAGGCAGATGGGTCCAACATAATTTGGCGGTGCATCAAGTGAGACGTGGCCTCGTGCCGGACTGAACCATCCCTGTCCCGTCTTCGTTTGTAGCAGCGGGCTATGGGTGGAGGAGCTATCGTTCTCTGTTGTGGCGTGGATGAGGTAAGTGAATTCGAAATCCTACTCCGTGTGGATTTACATCTAACTGTGTCACCTCATTTTTTTGGCGGATTTGGAGTCTAGATTGTGTGGGGCGCGGGTGGGCAGAACAAGATGGAGCCGACACTAACAAACAGCGGGGTGGTGCTTCAAGGGTTGCTACCGTTGATTGGAATTTGCTAGAGTTAGATGCCCCTATAGATTTGTTCAATTCACCAATGGCTGACTCTTAGATGGCAAATTTTATTGGCTTTCAAGTAGATGATAGAGATAAGGAGGAGGGGGATGAATCTAGTTTGTCTATTGATGCTAATAGGGATCCATCTGAAGATGTGGACATATAGTTGATGAAAGATGGTGATGATGGTGTTGATGATGCACACGATGACGAGCGAGTGAATGTCTATGACAAAGAAAACCCTGTTATTGAAGTGAGGTCGTTGTCGCCAAACATGCATGAGTTATAATGTGTTTCAAGACTTATGCTGTCAAGACTCAGTGGGCTAATAGAAAGAAGTATGATGTGGTGTGCAGAGGTTTTGATGAAAACACTAAGCCTTGCAAGTGGTACATATCTGCTAGACGCCAACCTGATGGTAGTACCATCACAGTTAATCAAATTCCACATCAACATACTTCTATTGCAAGTTCATAGAGAGTGTTAACGATGACATCACACATTTGGGTTGCAGAAAAGATTACTCCTATTTTAGACAAGATACCAAACACTACTGCAAAGAAACTTCTAGTAGACCTAGAAAATCAGTACCCCATTAAGTTGAGACATACTAGAGTGTGTAAGGCAAAAAAAGGGAAATGTGACAATTATATGGTGATTGGGAAAATACCTTTAGGATGCTTTATAACTTCAAAGCAGAGGTAGAGAAGAGGTCACCTGACAATGTTGTTGAGATAGATACTGAGGTAATGGAGGACGGCAAAGTCGTTTTTCTAAGTTCATTATGGCTTTAAAGTCTTGCATCGATGGCTTCAAAGTAGGGTGTTGTCCATATTTGAGCATAGGCTCTTCTTCTTTAATGGGGAAGTGGAATTGTCAATTCGTAGCAGGCAACACTCTAGGTGTTCACACTTGGATGTTCCCTGTTGCTATTGGCCCATTTCAGTCAGAGACAGAGGTTTCATGGACATGGTTCATGATGCAGCTGAAAAGATGCATAGGGCTAGTGTGACCTTTGGCATTCCACATAGATGCATGTAAAGAGCTAGAAATTGTAGTCAAGAATTATTTTCCCATGCTTAGTAGAGGGAGTGCTTCGGCCATATGTGGATGAATTTGATCAAAGAATTCAGTGGGGAGGAATTCAAGCACACGCGGCCAATAGTAAGATCTTACACTAATCAAACACATTCATATCGTCTTAGTAAAATAATTGCAACATGTAGTGAGTTTGGTCCATGGATGAACACCTACCATTCTCTATTATGGTACATGCGAGGATTTAACACTGCCATGAAGTGTGATTATATCTACAACTTGGCAGAGTGTTTTAACAACAAGGTGAAATTGTTTGTAAACTTGCCTGTGTATGACATGCTTGACCAAATAAGGATCATGATCATGCATTTGTGGGAATTGAGAAGAAGTATTGGTGGTTTTCTGTAGGGGGATAAGCTACCTTTAGTGGTACAACAGGTGGTCAAAATGAGCAGAAATGTTCCACATTTTTCTATTAAAAAATCTACAATGTGTGGTGATGAAGTTAGAGATACCAAGATCGGGAAGCGCCATGTTATTAACACTGAAATCATGACTGCACTTGCCTCGAGTGGAAACACATTGGGAAACAATGTGAGCATGCCATGCTTCTCTTGGACACCCGCCCGAATGTAAACATGCACCAATATTTCCATGAATATTACTTAGTAGCAAGATTGAATGGTGCGTATGCAGCTCCAATTCCAACACTTCCATATCAGTCTCACTGGCCTGAAGTGGAGATCGAGTTTTCCATGTGTCCCCCCTTAATGAAAAGAAAGGTTGGCTGGCCTAAGGAGCGTTCATTCAAGGGATCATCTGAGACATCATAGAGTAGTAATAAGGGGGAGAAAGATGCAAAGCCTAAGAGGTTACATAAATGTAACAAAAATAGATCACTACAAGAAATAAGCTTGTTTATGACAAAAAATATTGACGGCGGTTTTATTGGTCATAGATCTATGACTAAAATCTACAAAAAGGTCATGAGGTGTCTAAGAGGGTCCAAACCGTAGAAACTTTTGACCATCTCTACCAAGAAGGTCATAATCCCATTGCCCAAAAAGGTCACTGGCATGTGTAGCTCTATTTATGCCCGCATTGTAGGTCCTCCATGACAATATTAAGAAGGTCATAGGCTTAAACAGAGGTGACTCGGCAGAAAACTCAACAATTTCGCCTATGTGTCTTGTATAGGTGTCGACAAGGCCACAAATGGAAAATGAATTTTACGTCCAAAGAAAATGAAAACTCCCTTTAGCAACATTGTTTGCCATTCCAAGATGCACCCTTGTGCAAAATTGTTTGACCGATTTCCTTCCGATTCCATCTGATTTCCTTCTGATTCGGCAGAAAACTCTTTAAATGGCAAAAATAGCTTTAGACGCCCGCCACGTGGCTCCAGAGTGTGACTCCCTTCATGAACGGCACTGCGTCTTCACTTGAGGATGGAAACAACCACACAATAGGTTACTTCTCATCTGTGGAAACATTTATGCCTTAGATCGATGACATGCCGCACATCCACCCGAGATTCATGTGTGGTAGCAGTTGGGCGGGTTCACATGGTCCTAGACGAGGCCGCCGGATCCTTCACCGATGTGGATGCAGTTAGTACTTGCCCTCCTTCGTTGGTCAAGAGGGTATAAAAAATTAGAAGAAAAATAAAAAGAAGAACACAATTGCATGAGCTTGATTCCTATTGGTGGAAACATTTGTTCCACAGATCGATGACGTGGCGCATATCCATCCATCTATCCATCTAGCTCTCCACCCCCACATCCCTCCATCCTTCCATAGAGAAAAGGAAAAAAAAATAGGAGCCCACGAGAGAGAGAGCACCCACCAAACTCCAGCGTCATCCCCCCCTCTCTGTCTCGTAACCATGATCCCCTCTCCCGCGCCGCCGCCACCACCCACGCCGGCCTATTCCGGTGAGCTCTGACAACGGGAAGCACTCCCCCGAGCTCCCCAAGCTCCACGCCTCCTTCTCCTTCATCTAGAATCCGCGCTCCCGCCCACCATTGTTCCTCGTGGCTAGCTAGGGTTTCGACCGCCACCTCATCTCCGGCGACGGCGAGTCCACTAGCCTGCGGATCCGACACCAGGCTATCCCAGGTTGGTACTTCCACTCATTCCTTGCACATATTCTCCCTCCCTTTTCTACAGCATGGCATGGATGGGACGGCGGCAGCAACAGGAGGGCGCGTTCCATCTACAAGCACTGCCGCCACCGCGCGCACGCTTCATCCTCCACGCTCTACGGCCTGTTGCAAGTCCTCACCGAGAACGTTAGGGAACTGTAAGGGTTCGTCCTTCTTGGGGAACTGTCAGGGTTCGATTCTGCATCCATTATTGCTCCACTTTGCTGGTTGTTTCAACTCCCATCATTTAATTCAGAAGTGCTGTATTCTCATAAAGCCAAAAGTGATGATTGTGAATGTAGTCCTGCATAGTTAGGTTAGTAATATCAACTATCAAGTAAAGATTGCACTCTAAAAAGGCAAAATCCAGAAATCTTTCAGAATCTTATAAGCACTCAATTGATTTTTGCCATCCCTTCTCTTGTAACATACATGTAGCACTAAAGACACTTGTAGTGGTTCATAGGATTCTACGAGAGGGGGACCCTACATTTCGGGAAGAGCTTCTTAATTTTACACAAAGGGGGCATATTCTGCAGCTCTCAAACTTCAAGGATGACTCTAATAACTACTTGGTGCAGTATGCTCTAGCTTTGGTAAGCTCTAATTATTTCTCTCATAGATTTGTTTGTCCTCTAGCATCTACTGATCATTTGATTTCACCTGAAGTATGCTTCATAAACTATCTAATTTGTGCTCTTCAACCTATCTAACTGACATTGGTGAAAGTTGGGAAAGCCATTTTTCTGTTACTTGTTATGGATGAAACTACCTGGACTTTGGAGGAGCTGCAACCACTAGAACTGGCTATGGAACTCCTTTGTTATAACTTATAACTCTGTAGTTTACATCTTGTCATCTTTGTTTTTGAAAAACTGTAGGATAGTCGTTTGTGCCTTGCCCTTCTAGTTGTTTCTTAGACACTGTCTCTCAATGTTGATCCTTCCTTCGGTGTATAGGATTCATACCCTGGCCAATTTTTTCTTCTTCCAATGCTCCTGGTTAATGCGGAAGCATTTTCTTAAGTGTATGTACTATTCATAGATGTGTTGACTGTAAGACACCTTGTGTGTAGAATTATTCAGTTATGCACCTGTTCTATTTCTTTACTAAGATTATATTTGAATTTAAAAATTATTTATCTTGATTCCTTTTTTGTGTTGCTAGATAATCAAACTAAAATTTGTTGTGTTCTCAACCTCGCCACCACTTCTAACATGCCGATTTAACTGATGGGGTGAATGACTAAGGATTTACTCTCTTTTGTACATGTGTTAAAAGAGAATTTCAGAATTTATTGTGCGATCAATGATGGAATTATTAACCTTGTTGATAAGGTAAAAGATCCCTAAGGGTCAGTTTTCTTTTCTTTAAACCTTCCTTGTAACTTAAATATTGTGTCTGTTGCCCCATTCTTTGATAAAATTTCAGGTTGTGGGTTTTTTGCCCCACAGTAAGCAGTCAAAAAACAAATCTAACACTACCCTATTCACCTCACCAATCTAAATATTCTTACAGTATATATACCAGTGATAATAATAATAGTCAAAGTTGGAGCAGTTTCATGGTCCAGTTTCTAAAAACACCGCGTATGTTTTTTGCCGGAGTTAGTAGCTGACTGCTAGATGCATCCTCTTTGCTCATGGACGGACCATGAAGCCGCCCAAGATTTGCAGTGTGGCAAGCAGGGACACCACATTGTTAGCAATTAACACAAGCATTCTGTGCAGAGGTAGAAGGCAAGTTTTGTTTGGGGTAGGTCCTTGCGCATATCACTGTGATAGGCTCCCCATGCATGTACTTGAGCCTTTTAGGTAATGTTATAGAAAATAGCTATGAGTCAGTCTTTTCTACATGCAGATTCTTATCAACGAAGTGAATCACATAGAATATTTTATACTCATCAAGTAACAGTAACAATAGCTATTTTGTTGTATGTATATTAAACAGTTTGTCAACCACCCATTATTTTCTTATGTGTACTATAAGCAAACTCGATCCTCATATCCCTCATGTTTATTGCTACAAAATTGGTGCGCCTAAGTTTTGGCCCTCAATCCCATTTTCTTCTTGCAGGCGGCAATGGCAAGAGCATATTGTGTAGAGGAAGAGGATGAGAAGAAACTTGTGGTTCTCATCCAATCTTTGTGGAAGTTTCTTTATGTGCGATTATGCACTTGTTGGGTCCTTTTTCCGTGCACTTGTACTTGCAGAAATATTCTGTTGTGCGCATGTCAAACTATTTTGATGTGCCCTTGTGCCCTTGTTAGGCATTGAACCTTAATGCGTGGAGTCGGTGGATGATATTTTGTATTTATGTGATATGCTACTGAAATGAAATATACATTTTATTTGCAATCTTTTATTCTGTTATACTTATTTTTAATGGGCCTATCATGAGATATGTGTGCTTCTAGCAAAAAAATGCTTCAACCTAAACAAATTAGACATTTTCAATAGTAAAATAGGTATCGGGCCAGGATCTGAAATTTATGATGATTTCATTTGGTCACTAGCAATGCCACATCAGCTTGGCCACGTGAGATCCTACGTGGCTCACACAAATGGGTAATGACCAAACCAAAATTTTGGTCGATAGAGACCTACGACCAAAATTTTAGAAAGGTCATGTTTGTTCCTTCTTGACGGCCAACTGTTGACGTTGTAAATTTGGTCAAAAAAAGGTCAATAAACAAAAACGATGACAAATCAATGACCAATATAGGGAGTCATAATTGACCTTATTTCTTGTAGTGGATGCAAGTTTTGCCAGGAACAGGGGCAGAGAAAAGGATCTCCAAAATGTCGTTAGACTCGTCAAAGGCCAAAGTATGTTCATGTTTGTGATGTTTTTATTTGGCTACTATTTTTATTCCTAACCAAATGAAATGCTTTGTATGTCATGAGGAAGCGCGTAGGCCAGCCCCAGGTTGCTTGAACATTGCAGACTAAAGCTAATCCGGTGAATAAAACCAAGACCATTATGGATCTTTGTGTTGTGAAGAAGTGAAAACTATTTGTCTATGAGTCTTATTTGTGTGATGTAATGCTACTTGTATTTTGATGTGTGATGTACTTTAAGACCTACGTGACAAGATCCAAATTTGAGTCGGATCTCAATTTTGAGACACATTTGAAATTTTCACTTGTATGGGTATTAATGTTCCACTGCATGCTTAAGTTTTATGCATGCCAGATGATCAATCTAAGCACTTTAGTGAAGTAAAACTCATATTCATGACAAACTATGCTCCAAATGAGCTCCAAAGAGGGTAAATATCCCTATTTATAAGAAATTTTTTCGAACGTATCTAAATGAGCAAAAAAAACTTTTCATATAGTGTGCAAATATAGGGCCCACGTCCAATATTAGATCATTTAGACAAACTGTGCATTGGTTAACCCTCAACCCTAGCTCAATCCCCTTAAAAACCTTGCAACCTTCTTCGTGATATCTAAGTTATGTGAAGGGAATTTTCTGAAAATATCCGTAATGTTGGTCTCTAATTTTTTATTCATAGCAACTTTGTAACATAAAACAAAGATGTGCGCAAGTTTTAAAAAAAATAGTTATGCTCGACCATAGCGCTCAAACCCCTCTCAAAACCCCTCAAACCCCTCTCAAAAACTCTCAAACCCCTCATGGAACCACACAACAATCAAGGACATTGGATCGCTATTCGGGAACAGTATAGATCAAGCACTAGGGTTTGGCACCTTAGATCCGCGAGATTGGACCCGATTGGCTACGGACTGGATGCGGGTAGATGTTCAGTGGCTATGGACATGGGTGACCCACCTAGCAGTGTGGGAACAAGGACACACGATAGCGGTGTGGGCCGCGTGCTTGACGCCTTTTCTGAAACGAATTCAATCGGGGAGGGACACTTGTCGAATCGATGGGCCGGTGTAGACAAGTGAACATCTTAGTTTTCCATGCATGCACGCAGCCAACCGATGCAACATCGTCGCATAAGGGCAATTAGTGCACCATCAGGACACAACTTTACCTATCATCATGCCTCGATTTAGTGTGGAGGCTACGATGAACGCATTGAGGCGGGTGTGTCACACTCCGGAACACATTCAAATGGGTGCATCACATTGCGAATATTTAAACACCTACCATCCACGTCTTCACCCCAACTCGATCTCATTCATCTTCACCAACTTACCATCGAACCTCCCGTCCAAGACAATATGCAGTACTATGGCCCAACCAACCGTCTCGAGGCCACTTTATCAGAGATGTGGTACCCCACCGGGGTCATCGTGGAGAACACGCTTTGTGTGTGGGCCATCTCAAGGTGGAGGTGCTCGAGAGAGATGGAAAATTTCTTCCTTGGCGCTGGCTACCGACACCTACCACGCGGCTCTCCTTTGATGTTCCACGTGGAAGAGGGTTGTACCATGGGAGGTGTTGGGGTTGGCCTCACTCCTTGCTTCACTGACCGCCTCGACTGCCACTTCCTCCTCAACAAAGTCTTCTGGTGTGGGTGCGAGTTCATTGCCTTCACTACCCACAACATCTTCAGCAACTTTGACAATGTCTTCCTCACCGCCAATGGCATGCACACTCTCCCCTACAACACCAAGGACAAGGAGTGAACTTGGTGATGGAGGGGGTCGGCCGTGCTAAGTTATTTGACACATCCCTACTCCCTAATCTTAAACTAAATCTTCTGGTTCAACCCACGAGCAGCACACAACAAGCACATCATCGAAGCTAAGGACATCCCAGAAGGCACGTCGCCCGATGATGTTAAAGTGCGACATTGCGACGGGGCCATCGAGGCGATGCATCTGTGTGGCGCGGTCCTACTCAAGGATCTGTGACCATGTCAGGATGTTCGGATTGAATCCTAGATGCACACTCTCCCCCGACGTCAGACTTGCACGAAATCAAAGGACGACACACATAAAGGGCACCATACCGACGACGGGGACATGCGCCACTAGAAGCCCCCCACATTTAGAACCCATCCCGATGGCACACGAGTGCCACGTGGCGCAGGGACGTCGTATATGGTGAGAAGCTTGGCTTCATGGAGAGTGATATGCACGGCCACACTATGGATGCGGAAGGAGACGAGTGAGCGGAGATGCTAGGTTTTGTGCTACAGTGGCACAAATTGCTGATAGGGTTGTGGAGGTGAGAAAGGAAATGGGATGGGGGCTGCACATATGGCACGGGAAGGGGTGGGTTTGTAGTGTTAAGCCACCATCAATGGACGCGGCGGGGCAACTCTCCATGTGTGAAAACGCGAGGAGAAACAAGAGCTGACGCTGATTCAGTTTTGCATGCTCGTGGGTCCCACACGTTAGCCATGGATTGTGTAGGATCAACTGGTGACACGAAATCAGTAATGCATGCACATAAATGTGGGTCCCATACGACTATATGCATTGGGCGATGCGAATGCATGCGTCCTTACATGGAGGTCCCAAGCATGAGCAACGACGATGTGAATGCATGTGACCTTACATGTCGGTCCTACACGTCAGCAATGGCGATTGAAATGCATGCGCCTTACATGGCGGTCCCATGCATCAGCACCGACGACGCGAATGTCGGCCTTACATGGTGGTCCCACGTGTCAGCAATGATAATGCGAATGCATGTGCCTTACATGGCGGCACCATGTGTCAGCACCAACAATGCGGACGGAAGCCTTTCATGGAGGTCCCACACATTAGCAATGACGTATGACGGTTAAAGGCTTTCACCCAACGGCAAGGCCCGGTTTGGCGTCTTGTGAGGTGCGGGCGAGTGGAAGAGGGGGAAGTAAGCAAAAAATAATGGACAGGGCAAAATGAGGAGAACTAAGGAACCAGGTGTTGGGGATACACATAACAGGTAGGCCCATGAAGGGTCGAAATACCTTAATAGAATGGGGTCCGCACATCAAGTGGGTACAGATAAATACATACATACTATCCACTCAGACAAGTACATTCCATACACTCGGATGAGATTCAACCACTCGGCCATATGACTCACTCGGATATGCAAGGACCATCAGTCGGCAAGGCAGTCAAAGCATATAGAAGGTTTTGTAGTGGGCTGACATTATGGCATCAATGCGCCATCTTGTAACATAAGTGGCGAGGGTGTGGCACACACTATATAAGCCACCCCGCCACATAGCTCAGGGCTGGCTCATTCTTCTCCCTGGGCTTCTGCGCCATTAGTCTTAGGACTTAGCTCGGGCATGGAAACTCGTTCTCACCTCTTTCCCTCAAATACACCATGTAACTCCATGTTAATGACACGTAAGCTAAGACTCTATGAACCACAAGACGTGGGGTTGTTATCTCCACCGCCATAGGCATGCACTCACTAAAATCATCGCGTCACCCATTTGCATATTGATAGATCATGCTCCTTTATCCGACTCCTTTCCATTGTCGGAATAATTCCCACGACACTTGGAGCCCACCATGGGGCATGGCGCCTATCTGGCCATGATGCACATGGTTTTTTCTTAAATCTTGAGAAACCCAGGCTCTTTTGGGGTGATCTCCCGGAGAACAAACAATCATCACCAAATTATGGATATTAGAGTTTTCATCCATCAATTCGTCTATGAGAAGGCAAAACACTCATACAGAAGGATCGGGGAGAACAAGAGTACACACGGCTCTCGTGCAACATCGATCACCGGCTCACCTCTCGGGCATTCAAGCAACGTCGTTGGCCTGTCATCGTCTTCAGCCTCGTTTGTGCCGCCAACACTATGCTCCAGCGCATGAATGCTAGCGCCGCCCTCCGTCTCCGCCTCATCTATGGCGCCGTTGTCGTTTTCGATATCTTCCACATTGCCAATGCTGCGATCCGGCGCACGAATGCCAGTGTCGTCCACTGTCTCCACCTCATCTGTGACACCGTCATCGTCTCCGGTCTCATCCGCATCGCCAACACCATGCTTTGACGCACGAAGGCCGATGATGTATGTTGTCTCCGACTCATCTGCGGCATTGTCGTCGT
Organism: Hordeum vulgare subsp. vulgare; assembly: GCF_904849725.1. NCBI lineage: Eukaryota > Viridiplantae > Streptophyta > Magnoliopsida > Poales > Poaceae > Hordeum > Hordeum vulgare. Next base: position 422,854,815 of record NC_058519.1, on the reverse strand, counting down.
CTCCGGCATTGTCGGCGTCGCAAACGCCATGCTACGGTGCAAGAATGCAAGCATCATTATTCGTCTCCATCTCGTCCGTGGCATCGTCAGCCGTCTTCGTCCTCGTGGGTGTCAAAAATGCTGCGCGTCATCACTCTGCTGGCTGTGGCTTCGTCACTTGGCCGCCCGCGTGACATCACTCCACTGAACGCGCCTTCGTCACTTGGCAGCCCCATGCGCCATCACTTCGCTGGACGCGCCTTCGTCACTTGGCTACCCTGTGCACTGTCACTCCGTTGGATGCGCCTTCATCACTTGGCCGCCCCGCATACCGTCACTCTGTTGGATGAACCTTCGTCGCTTGGCCGCCCCGCACGTCGTTCATATGTCTCCAATGTATCTACTTTTCCAAACACTTTTGCTTTGGTTTTGACCTCTAATTTGCATGATTTGAATGAAATTAACCCGGGTTGACGTTGTTTTCAGTAGAAGTACATTGGTGTTATTTTTGTGCAAAAATAAAAACTCTCGGAATTGGATGAAACTTTTTGTTAATTATTACTGGCATTTATAATGAATTATTGAGCGAAGACCTACCAAAGAAGTGCTGACACGGGGCCACTAGCCAAAAGGGCGCGACACCCTGGCCACACCCTGATGACTTGTGGGGCCCACATGGCTCCTCCGACCCTAATTCCAGTCCTATAAAATCAAATCTTCGGAGAAAAAATAGAGAAAAGTTTTCATCATGTTTCGCGAGACGGAGCCGCCACCACCTCCCGTTCTTCCTCCGGAGGGCTGATATGGAGTCTGTTTGGGGCTCCAGATAGGGGGATTCGTCGTCGTCGTCATCACCTACCCTTCTTCATCAACACCGCCACGATGTTCACCATCAAGAGTGAGTAATTCCTGTGTAGGCTTGCTGGACAACGGTGGGATTGGATGAGATTGATCATCTAATCAAATTAAGTTTGATAGGGGTTGATCCCTAGTGTCCACTATGCTATGAGATTGATGTTACTATGACATTGCTATGCTTAATGCTTGTCACTAGGGAATGAGTGCCATTATTTCAGATCTAAACCTATTATGTTTTAATGAATATGTGAGTGATTTGGATCCTATGTTGCAAGTTGTAGTTACCTATTACAAGTCTTGATCTACATATCCCAAGGTGACAATAATTGGGATTCTTTCCGGTGATTGCCGTAGTTTGAGAAGTTCATGTATTCACTATGTGTTAGTGCTTTGTTCCAGTTCCCTATTAAAAGGAGGCCTTAATATCCCTTAGTTTCCAATAGGATCCCGCTGCCACGGGAGGGTAGGACAAAGATGTCATGCAAGTTCTTATCGCAAGCACGTATAACTATATATGGAATGCATGCCTACATTATATTGATGAATTGGAGCTAGTTCTGTTTCACCCTAGTGTGCAACTGTTACATGATCAATATCAGCCAAATCATTATCCATCAGTGATCCACATGATTACACTTCAGATATACTGATCTTGCTAAATTACTATTGTTGTTGCTACTGTCACACTTGCTACTCAATTGCTACTATTACTAACGTAATACATTTATCAAAATTGCTGCTATCATTACTACTGTTACTACTATCATTTGTTGTGCTATGAAATCTTTGTTGTACAGAGATATCCCAGTTGTAGTTGAATTGACAACTTAACTATTACGCCCAATAAATATTCTTTGGCTCCCCTTGTGTCGAATCTATAAATCAGAGTGAAATACTACCCGTGAAGACTGTCGCGATCCCCTATACTTGTGGGTTATCAAGACCTTTTTCTGGCGCCGTTGTCGGGGACTATAGCTTTATGTATTGTGTTGACTTGAGGATATCATATTGCCACTATGAAGAATCTGAAATATAATCGAACTAAGATCATCCCCTCTCGCGCGAGAGGCGGTAAGGCACTGCCATCTAGCTCTACTTTTGATTCACCTACTATTTTGAATCATCTTGTTACACCACCACCTGTTGATCGTCCTCATATGCCACATGAACTTGCTTATGCTACTTCTCAAATTAATCATGATACTATTGCTACATGTGTTAAAACTAGAAATGTTCCACTGAGTGAATTACTTGATGCTCATATTGCTAGAGTTAGCGAACTTGAAAATGCTAAAATGGATGAATATCTTGAATTACCTATTACATCTCGCCCTCCTAATAGATATGAATTACCTTACATGGTGGTCCCACGTGTCAGCAACGGCAATGCGAATGCATGTGCCTTACATGGCGGACCCATGTGTGAGCACCAGCGGCGCAAACACTAGCCTTTCATGGTGGTCCCACGCATCAGCATCGATGCTATGAAGGTCAAAGGCTTTCACCCGACGGCAAGGCCCCATTTGTCCTCTTCTTAGGTGCGGGCAAGTGGAAGAGGGGGAAAGTGAGCAGAACAAAATGGGCAGGGTAAAATGAGGAGAACTAAGGAACCTGGTGTTGGGGATACACATAACAGGTAGGCCCATGAAGGGTCGAAATACTATAATAACATGGGGTCTGCACATGAAATGGGTCCAGATAAATACATACATACTATCCACTCAGACAAGTACATTCCATCCACTCAAATGACAGTCAACCACTCAGTCGTATGACTCACTCGGGTATGCAAGGATCATCAGTCGGCAAGGCAGTCAAAGCATAGAGAAGGTTCTATAGTGGGCTCACCTTATGGCATCAATGCTCCATCTTGTAACATAAGTTCTCAGGGTGTGGCGCACTCTATATAAGCCACCCCCTCCACATAGCTCAGGCTCGGCTCATTCTTCTCCCTGGGCTTCCGCGCCATTAGTCTCAGGAATTAGCTCGGGCATGGAGACCCGTTCTCACCTATTTCCATCGAATACACCATGTAACTCCATGTTCATGACACATAGGGATGTGTCATGAACTCACTAGTTCATGACATAGGGATGTTATATACACCGCGAGAGGCCCGAACTCACTAAAATCACCGTGTCATCCATTTGCATCTCGATAGATCATGCTCCTTTATCCTACCCCTTTCTATTGTCAGAATCATTCCCACAATAGTTGGAGCCTACCATGGGGCATGGCGTCTATCGAGCTATGACGCACATGGTTTTTCTTAAATCTTGAGAAACCCAAGCTCTTTTGGGATGATCTCCTGGAGATCAAACAATCATCACCAAATTTTGGCTATTAGAGTTTTCATCCGTCAAATCGTTGAAGAGAAGGCAAAACACTCTTACAAAAGGATCAGGGAGCACAAGAGTTCACACGGCTCTCGTGCACCATCTATCACCGGCTTAGCTCTCGGACATTCAAGTGATGTCGTTGGCCTGTCGTCATCTCTAGCCTCGTTCGTCCCGCCAACACCGCGCTCCAGTGCACGAATGCTAGTGCCGCTCGCCGTCTCCGCCTCATCTATGGCGTCGTTGTAGTTTCTGACCTCATCCACGTTGCCAACACGGCGCTACGTCGCACGAATGCCAGTGCCATCCATCGTCTCCGCCTCATCTGCGACACTATCGTCGTCTCCGACATCATCCGCGTCGCCAACACCATGCTCCGACGCACGAATGCCAATGGTGTGTATTGTCTCTGCCTCATCTGCGACACTGTCGTCGTCTCCGGCATTGTCAGCTCACAAACGCCGCACTCCGGAGAAAGAATGCCAGCATCGTTAGCCATCTCTATCTCGTATGTGGCACCGTCAGCCGTCTTCGTCCTAGTTGGTGTCGCTAACGTCGTGCACCGTCATTCTGCTGGACGCGCCTTCATCACTTGGCCACCCGCATGTCGTCTCTCCGTTGAACGCGCTTTCGTCACTTGGTCGCCCCGCATGCCGTCACTCCGCTGGACGCGCCTTCGTCACTTAGATGCCTCGTGCACCGTCACTCCATTGGATGCGCCTTGGTCACTTGGCCGTCCCGCATGCCGTCACTCCATTGGATGCACCTTCGTCACTTGGCCATCACGCGTGTCGTTTATATGTCTCCAACGTATCTACTTTTCCAAACACTTTTGCTTTGGGTTTGGCCTCTAATTTGCATGATTTGAATGAAATTAACCTCGACTAACGTTGTTTTTGTCCAGAACTACATTGGTGTTATTTTTGTCCAGAAATAAAAATTCTTGGAATTGGATGAAATTTTTGTTAATTATTTATCGCATTTATAAGGAATTATTGAGCGAAGACCTACCGAAGAAGTGCTGGCACGGGGCAACAAGCCAAAAGGGTGCGGCATCCTAGCCGCACCCTGATGGCTTGTGGGGCCCGCGTGGCTCCTCCAACCCTAATTCCAGTCCTATAAAATCACATCTTCGGAGAAAAAATTAGAGAAAAGATTTCATCGTGTTTCACAAGACGGAGCCGGCACCACATCCTATTCTTCCTCCGGAGGGCTGTATGGAGTCCGTTTGGGGCTTCAGAGAGGGTGATTCGTCGTCGTCGTCATCACCAACCCTTCTTAATCAACACCGCCATCATGCTCACCACCGGGAGTGAGTAATTCCTTTGTATGCTTGCTGGAGAAAGGTGGGATTGGATGAGATTGATCATGTAATCGAGTTAAGTTTGATAGGTCTTGATCCCTATTGTCCACTATGTTCTGAGATTGATGTTACTATGGCATTGCTATGCTTAATGCTTGTCACTAGGGAATGAGATCCATGATTTCATATCTGAACCTATTATGTTTACATATATATGAGAGTGATTTGGATCCTATCTTGCAAGTTGTAGTTTCCTATTACGTGTTTTGATCCGTATACCCCAAGGTGTCAATAATTAGGATTCCTTTCGGTGATTGCCGTAGTTTTAGGATTTCATGTATTCACTATGTGTTAGTGCTTTGTTCCAATTCCCTATTAAAAGGAGGCCTTAATATCCCTTAGTGTCCAATAGGACCTCGCTGCCACTTGAGGGTAGGACAAATATGTCATGCAAGTTCTTATCGCAAGCACATATGACTATATCCAAAATACATGCCTACATTATATTGATGAATTGGAGCTAGTTCCGTGTCGCCCTAGTGTGCAACTGTTACATGATCAATGTCATCTAAATCATTACCAATCACCGATCCACGTGACTGCACTTCACATATATAGAATCTTGCTAAATTACTATTGTTGTTGCTACTGTCACACTTGCTACTCAATTGCTACTCATACTACCGTACTATAGTTAACGAAATTGCTTCTATCATTGCTACCGTTACTACTGTCATTTGTTGTGCTATGAAATCTTTGCTGGAGAGAGACATCCCGGCTGCAGTTGAATTGAAAACTCAACTATTACGACCAATAAATATGCTTTGGCTCCCCTTGTGTCGAATCTATAAACAGGGTGAAATACTACCCATGAAGACTGTCGTGACCCCCTATACTTGTGTGTTAGCAAGACCTTTTTCTAGCGCCGTTAGCAGGGATCATAGCTTTATTTATTGTGTTGACTTGAGGATATCCAATTGCCACTATGAAGAATCTGAAATATAATCGAACTAAGATCATCCCCTCTGGCACGAGAGGAGGTATGGAACTGCCATCTAGCTCTACTTTTGATTCACCTACTGTTTTGAATCATCTTGTTACACCACCACGTGTTGATCATCCTGATATGTCACATGAACTTGATGATGCTACTTCTAAAATTAATCATGGTACTATTGCTACACGTGTTGAAACTGGAAATGTTCCACTGAGTGAATTACTTGATGCTCATATTGCTAGAGTTAGCAAACATCAAAATGCTGAAACAAATGAAGATCTTGAATTACCTTTTACATCTCATCCTCCTAATAAATATGAATTACCTTATGTACCTGAAGGTTATGTTGTGGATGGTGATGTAGCTAGAGACTTTCTTTCTTGCAATGATAGAGAGGATTTGAAAAAAGTTACTATGCAAACTGAAAGAAAAATCTATGATGGAGAAAATGAAACAAGATCCTAAATTTACTACTTCTCCCATATTTGTCACTAATAGGGATTATGAATATGCTATAGACCCTGAATTAATTCCTATATTAAAGTCTGATCCTTTCCATGGATTTGAAAATGAAACTATGGTCGAACACTGATACGTCCATTTTGCATCATGCTTTCATGTTGATATTTATTGCTTTTTGGGCTGTTATATTACTTGTGGTACCATATTTATGCCTTTTCTCTCTTATTTTGCAAGGTTTATTTGAAGAGGGAGAATTCAGGGAGCTGGAATTCTGGACTGGAAAAGGAGCAAATCCTAGTCCACTATTCTGCACATCTCCAAAGGCCCTGAAAAGTTACGTGGATTTTTTTGGATTATATAAAAAATACTGGGCAAAAGAACAACCGGAGGGGGGCTGCCAGGGCACCACAAGCCTTGACACCGCCACCCCCTGGTGGCGGAGTGGGGGCTTGTGGGCTCCCTGACGACCCACTAGCCCCCCTATTTTGCTATATGAAGCCTCCTGGTCCAGAAAAAATCAATGGGGAGCTTTTTCGTGGTTCCGCCACCGCCACGAGGCAGAACTTGAGCAGATCCAATCTAGAGCTCCGGCACGACGATCCTGCCGGGGAAACTTCCCTCCCGGAGGGGGAAATCATTGCCATCGTCATCACCAACAATCGTCTCGTCGGAGGGGAGGCATGTTCATCAACATCTTCATCAGCACCATCTCCTCTCCAATCCCTAGTTCATCTCTTGTAACCAATCTTCGTCTCGCGACTCCGATTGGTACTTCTAAGGTTGCTAGTAGTGTTGATTACTCTTTGTAGTTGATGCTAGTTGGATTACTTGGTGGAAGATTTTATGTTCAGATCCTTGATGCTATTCATTACACCTCTGATCATTATTATGATTATGTTTCGTGAGTAGTTACTTTTGTTCCTGAGGACATGGGATAAGTCATGCTGATAATAGTCATGTGAATTTGATATTCGTTCGGTATTTTGATATGTTGTATGTTGTCTTTTCCTCTAGTGGTGTTATGTGAACGTCGACTACATAACACTTCACCATATTTGGGCCTAGAGGAAGGCATTGGGATGTAGTAAGTAGATGATGGGTTGTTGGAGTGACAGAAGCTTAAACCCCAGTCTATGGGTTGCTTCGTGAGGGGCTGATTTGGATCCACTAGTTTAATGATATGGTTAGACTTTGTCTTAATTCTTCTGTTGTAGTTGTGGATACTTGCGAGAGAGGTTAATCAAGTGGGATGCTTGTCCAAGTAAGGGCATTACCCAAGCGCCGGTCCACCCACATATCAAACTATCGAAGTAACGAACGCGAATCATATGAACATGATGAAACTAGCATGACAGAAATTCCCGTGTGTCCTCGGGAGCGTTTTTCCTCCTATAAGACTTTGTTTAGGCTTGTCCCTTGCTACAAAAGGGATTGGCCACTTCCTGCACCGTTGCTACTACTTGTTACTTGTTATTTTTTGCTCGCTACGTTTCACCTCGCTACACAATCATTTGTTACCGCTACTTTCAGTGCTTGCAGTTATTACCTTGCTGAAATCCGCTTATCAGAGCCTTCTGCTCCTCGTTGGGTTCAACACTTTTACTTATCGAAAGGACTACGATTGATCCCCTATACTTGTGGGTCATCAAACCCCTTATGAAACTGAATGATATTGCTGCTTTGTTCACCAACGATGAAAAGATATGGTACTATTATATCCTTAAGATTTTTTCCTTTCTCGCTGAAAGGCGAGGCCAAGGAATGGTTTCCTTCTCTTTCTCTTTGTTGTATGCATAGTCCCCATGATACGCTTTATTACTTCTCTAAGAAATATTTTCCTGCTCATAAGAAACAAGCTGCCTTACAAGAAATATTTAACTTTGTACAAATTGAAGAAGAGAATCTCCCTCAAGCTTGGGGGAGGCTTCTCCAGCTACTTAGAACTTTCCCTAATTTTCCTCTTAAGAAGAATGAATTTTTTTATATCTTTCATAATGGACTTATCGATGCTTCTAGGGACTTCCTAGATAGTTGTGTTGGTTCCTTTTTCGGGAAAGAACAATTTCACAAGCAGAAGAGTTACTAAAAATATATTACAAAAAGCGGAAGGCTGGACACTCCTTGAATTACCACCAGAACCTATCCAAAAGAAGAGAGGTATTCTATTCATCAGCCCTGGAGGCATGCGAGAAGCAAAAAGATCTATGGAAGAGAAAGGTATAAAAATTGAGGATGTCGAGAAATTACACCGTTAGAAGAAATACACGGACTTGATACCCCGACACAGGTAGCAGAGGTAAACTAACTCTGTTCCTTTATTGAGAATCATATACCTTATGCTAAGACCCCTCGTCAATGCATGGATGAATTTGACAACTTAAACAAGAACACTTAAATAACTATGTTAAGAATCGACTCGATAATATTGCCATGGTGATAGACCACCTAAGTGACTTCATGTTTAGAATTGCTAATGATGTGAAAGGTCTAGGTAAACATGCCTCTATGGTTCATGCCCAACTAGATCAAGTAGCTAAGTCACAAAATGATTTGCTTGCCGAGATGAATAATATTAATGATCATGTTGTTAGAGTGATGACTAGAGGAGGTAGAATGACTAAGGAACCTCTTTATCCTGAAGATCATCTTAAAACAATAGAACCGTATTCTCGAAGAATTAATGATGAAGCTCCTAGTCCCAGTAAGAAGAAAAAGAAAAAGAAAACTTATAGGAGTTTGCATGCCCCTAGTGAACCTGATATTGAAAAACCCTGCTAAGAATCATAATGATGTTTCTATTTCTGATGTTGAGACACAATCTGGTAGTGGACATGAACATAATAATGATGGTAATGATAATAATGATGTTCATGTAGAAGATCCATCACGTAGTAATAAGGAACCTCATAATGATGTTGAGACAGAACCTACTGAGGGTCTTGATAACCCACGTCCTAAAAATAAATGTTATGGTAAGAGAGACTTTGTTGCTAGAAAACATGGAAGGGAAAGACATCCATGGGTTCTAAAACCCATGCCATTCCCTCAAAAGTCTTCTAAAACTAGGGACGATGAAGATTTCAAATGCTTTGGTGAAATGATTAGAGCACTCTTTTTGCGCACACGCTTGACTAATATATTGAAAATGCCTCCATGTGCTATGTACATGAAGGATATTATTGCCAATAAAAGAAATATACCCAAAAATAAAATAGCTACTATGCTTGCTAATTACTCTTTTGATGGTGGAATACCTAAGAAGTTGGGATACTCGGGTATACCCCACGATACCTTGCTCTATAAAAATAAATTATGTTAAAACTGTTTTATGTGATTTAGGAGCTGGTGTTAGTGTTATGCCTTTCTTTATTTATAAAAGACTTGAATTGTATAAGCTTACAACCACTGAGATATCTTTGCCAATGGCTGATAAATCAACTGCCTTACCTATTGAAATTTGTGAGGATGTTCCTGTTGTGGTTGTAAATGTTACAATCTTAACAGACCTCATTATTCTTGATACGCCCGAGGACGACAATATGTTGATCATCCTTGGTAGACCTTTTCTAAATACTGCACGGATTGTTATTGATTGTGACAAAAGCAAGATCACTTTTCAAGTTAATGGCAAGCAACATACGATGCATTTTCCGAAGAAGCAAACTCTCGTTAACAATATTAATGTCATTGCGCCTATTCCCATAGTTATCATTGAATATCTTCTAATCCCTCTACCTAATGCCATGAAAAATAAATACTATAACCTTATTGTAGGGTAGATGCAAATCTCCGTTGAGGTAACATAGTGATGTATAAAAAATTATTTGGTTTCATGTTAATCAGAAACGGTTATTAATAAAACTTGACCAACCTTCCTAATGGATCCTTTTTGAAAGACATGTGATTGATGAATTGAGCATTCACAACTCTCTATACCCCAAGTCCATTCTGTGTTTTCTTAGCTATAGAAAAATAAAATGCCATGATTACCCTTTTTTCTGAGTTTTCTGCACCATAGAAAAATGACCCAAAAATAAAAAGTCTCAGAATGTTATAATATTTTAACATGATTGTTCTGGAATAAATGAGAATTTTGGCATAAAAATAACACCACAGAGACGCACCTGTGGGCCACAAGCCAAGACGATGCACCCCCTTGGCCGCACCCTGATAGCTTGTGGGATCCACAGGGCCCCTCTGCCTAGTCCATTCAGCTCACATCATCCCCTACCTCAGAAAAGAATTCCTATCTATCTCTCCCTCCGATGTTCTTCCTCTAGAAACTGAAATTTTTGATCTCTTTGCTCGAAAACCCATTTTCAAAAATGTTTTGAGGAAATTTCTCCTTGGTACGTGACTCCTCCATCTCTCCAATTAGTTTTGCCTTAGTGTTTTATATTTGGCATAAATTGCTACACTTGGTGCTACAGAAAATGAGCTTGCATGTTAAAATCTTTTAGTTCCAAGTAACAAGAATGCTTGATATAGCTTCTAAGTACCCATATGAGTAGTTGTTATCATTTTGATAAAGTTTTATTGACATATTATTCTGGTCCAAAAATTTCAGAAATTTTGTGTCGAAAAATGAACTTCTTAAGGTGATGTTCCTCAAGGAATGATTCTTCAAGCTGGAGCCCAAAAGGAGTTGCGGGAAGGACTGAGGATAGTGACATCAAGATCTCTTGCAACACAAAGGTTAGGCCTTGTGAATGGCCACATATACCCTTCATGAGTGATGCTTATTTTTTATGAATAATTCATGCAATTCGTTACAAATACCGTCCTCACCGACTTCCTCACAGATAAGTGTGTACAACATTATAACCTTACCCGTACATCTCTCTAGTACTTCTATAGTTTTATTTAATATTTATGAAAAATCCATTGGCATGAGCCTAGAAGAATTTTCTATCGCATGCAAGCTCCCACTTTGGGGTTCACCTGAAAAACCATCAAAAACTGATTATAATTGGTTCCTCGAAAGCCTGTGCATTGGAGAAAATAGAGGAGTGATGCAGGCTAGAATTAAAAGCATTCAGTTTCCCACTTCATTACTTTGCGCTATTTAATGGGAAATGCCTAGTAGGAAAACAAGATTGTAGTGTGTTATGTGCACCTAATTTGAGCCTTATTCACACTGTGGCGACTAGTGAACAAGTCTACAACCTTGGTTCAATTGTTGCCCGAAGGTTGCATTCCAACTCTAGCAACAAAGAATTGTATGGAGGAATTTGTGCCTCACATATAGCTGCACAATTAGGAGTGTCACCTCAACCTAACGACCCTATTTTACTCGATAGATATTTAGATTACAAAGCTATGCATTCTCATGAGTTTATTGTAAATCGGGCTAGAGGATATGAATATAACTTAATTTTAGAGAAATACACATCATTGCCTGTTATTTTGTGTGCGTCTACCCTCTTTAATTTTCAGGCTCGCCGGAGATACTATGTTCTTGAGAACAAAGTACGGGAGTACAATGCTGGAGTAGACTACCAGTGATGATTACAAAATAGGCAGCCAGGAATGCCCCACCATGCTACCATCTCAACCACTTCCCAGACTACCAGTGGTGATTACAAAGCTAGGCAAAAACCAAAGCTTGGGGGAGTACGTATTTCTCACCGACATTACATTCATGTTCACACACTTCATATAAATTATGGGTGTTCATCCTCTTTGATTGTATATCCACGATTAGCTTTATTTTTCTGCTTTCTTCTTGTGTGTTTGAAAAACTTTAGAAAACCCAAAAAAATTTCTTGCTTCTTTTCGCTTTTTCTTTTCCTTTGAATTAGTGGTAGGAGTAAAAGAAAACCCAAAAAGACTTCCTTTCGCTTGTCGGGAGCTTTCCAGTGTAAAGAGTTTTTTTAGTTCCTATTTTCCCTTAGTTCATTTTGCTTGGTTAAGAAAAACAAACACAAAAACTCCAAAAACATTTCACTGTGTTTCTCCGAATTTATCTTCCTTTTGTTTAGTCTTGAAAAGGGAAGACCATGATGAAAATGATGAGTGGCTCTCATATGCTTTGTTGTTGATCTAACGAAGAGCCAATAATACCATGTCTTCCCCTTTGTTTAAAACTGCCCTGCATATTCCAGTTTAGCCTGCGGCACACTGCACTTTTATTATTATCACATCGTTCGGTTGTACAAGTGAAAGGGAATAATGACGATAGTTTATGAAGTGGTCGTGGCAAAGGAAACGAGTATGAACTATTCTTGTTTCTTGTTTTTGTAAATATGTTGGCTTGTTCGATCTTGATTCAGTATATCATGAGTGAACATGTTTTTGATGATGATTAGTGATCATAGCTTTTCATGCCATGCTTAAATAGCTAGGAGTTGATGATGATTTACATTGTGTGTCAACATGCATTAAAATGGTTACGATGTGATATGGTAGTATGGTATTTTCCTGTGAGTAATTTAACTACTTGACTTGGCCCATGTGTAAACATGTAGTTGACTCAAAACCAATGCAACCTTCATGATATTGAAATTCACAGTGTTTATAGCCTACTCATGCTTTGTCTAAAGTTGATTATTTTCAATGCGGGATCATGACCGTTGTTGCTCTCTAGATGGTAGCTTCCCAATCTTTTGCTAGCCTCCACCTGTACTAAGCGGGAATGCTGCTTGTGCATCCACAAGAGTCCATCATAACTACCTATATGAAGTATTACTCTGTCGTTCCAAGTAAATTTGCATGTGCCACCTCTAAATATTCAAACAAACATTTGTTTTCTACACTCGTACCTCTCATGGAGCGAAAAAGCAATTAGTATCTTCCATGGTAAGTAAGTTAATCTCAAAGTGGTCATTTATTTGCCCTCATTGCATGATAGAGGTTGGTAAAAAGGATGCCCAGTCCCGCTTAATCAAAATTAAATTAAAACAAAACTCCTTAGGAAAGTTGATATGTTGGAGGGCAACCATGAATTCGGCTAGCCGTGGTTGTGTATGGATGGTGGATGTGAGTAAAATTTTACAATTCTAGTTGGGAACCACTAATGATGAGTTTAGCATGGAAGATACTAAAAATCTTTGTCGTAACATTAACAGTAAAGAACACAACTCAAAACCATATTTTCAATCCCACTTTATAGACACGAGGTGTGACACCTGTGCAACTTAATGCTTCCTTCTGCGAAGGGCCTATCTATTTACTTTTATCTTGAGTCATCACCCTCTTACTTAGAGCATTAGATTGGAGAGCACTAGTGTCATTTTTATGGACTGAGTCTAGTCAATGTGGGATATGAGTATGGCTAGGAACTTTCTATTCTGAATTAAAATATTTAGTCACTCCTTGGATCTCAAAGGTGCTCTGCATTTATGTTTTGCGGTCTTTGAAAGGGCTAGCGAGGTACCAGGTCACCATATTGTATAGTGATTGTTTTGAAAAATTGTTGGCATGTGTGATATCTTATTATTTCTTACTAGTTGGTTATGTATTACCATTTGAGGGTCCGGAAAGGGGGATTCGTCGTCGTCGTCATCACTAACCCTTGTTCATCAACACCGCCATGATGCTCGCCACCGGGAGTGAGTAATTCCTTTGTAGGCTTGTTGGACATCGGTGGGATTACATGAGATTGATCATGTAATTGAGTTAAGTTTGATAGGGCTTGATCCCTAGTGTTCACTATGTTCTGAGATTGATGTTACTATGACATTGCTATTCTTAATGCTTGTCACTCGGGAGCGAGTGCCATGATTTCAGATGTAAACCTATTATGTTTTCATGAATATGAGAGTGATTTGGATCCTATCTTTGAATTTGTAGTTACCTATTATGTGTCTTGATCCGCATACCCCAAGGTGACAATAATTGGCATTCTTTTCGGTGATTGCCGTAGTTTGAGGAGTTCATGTATTCACTATGTGTTAGTGATTTGTTCCAGTTCTCTATTAAAAGGAGGCATTAATATCCCTTAGTTTCCAATAGGACCCTGCTGCCATGGGAGGTAGGACAAAAGATGTCATGCAAGTTTTGATGGCAAGCACGTATGACTATATACGGAATACATGCCTACATTATATTAATTAATTGGAGCTAGTTCTATGTTGCCCTAGTGTGCAACTATTATAAGATCATTGTCTTATAAATCATTATCCATCACTGATCCACTTGACTACACTTCACATATAGTGAATCTTGCTAAATTGTTGTTGTATCTGCTACTATCACACTTGCTACTCAATTGCTACTGTTAATAACGTACTACTGTTATTGAAATTGCTGCTATCATTGCTGCTATTACTAGTATCATTTGTTGTTCTACTAAATATTTGCTGCATAGAGATATCCCACGTGCGGTTGAAATGAGAACTCAATTATTACGGCCAATAAATATTCTTTGTCTCCCCTTGTGCTTAGTTGCGACCCCGAATCGCCTAAGTTAAAAACTAATCCGAGTGAGGACATCATTGAGGGAGTACGGAGATAAGGGGTCCTTGGGCCGCTAACCTATGTCTGTGGTCCGAACCCCGGGGTGGTCCCATTATCATTATTGGACTATGCATAAATAATGTAATTTTGTATTCAAGATAGACTCTTTCAAAGACTTGGTGTGCACCCTACGGCCACGTAGTAATCAACATGTTTCCTCCCTGATATAACCGAAGTTGTGTAGCCCTAACACTCCTGGTATCTGTATAAACTGGACGGTTTTAGTTCATAGGACAAGTTAAGATCATTATTCCTAGGTGTTAGAGCATACTTATCCATATGTGGTTTTGGTAATTGATGACAATCACTATGAACTAATGGTTGCCTTAAGTTATATTCGAAGGATTTGTCCGTAGGCACTTCTTGAAGTCCATCTGTTGGTTCAAGGAGTTTATATGATGACCAAGGTGGTATTCAAAGTATTATCCAAAGATTGGTCATAAAGACACAAGGTTGATCAAGACTATGGAAATAGTAAATCAAGATGATTAACACACAAAGCGTACAAGATGTAACGATAAGGATCAAGTGATCCCATGGTATGGTAAGCATTGTCCATAACGCTTTTGTGTACTAACCCATGTCTTCGTGAGAGTTCTATGTGGAGTTAGGTGTGTTTCCATGGGTTTGCGTCAAGAGGAAGATATCATTCAACCTATGAAGGATGACATCAGGTGGTCATTGTCACCAAGATTGCGGTGTGCAAGTTCAAGTGGAGCATCACGAAGATATCATGCTTCAAGCTTGTCGTCCATTGTGGTGGCAATGGACTTGTGAAGAATGTGCTAAAGGGTGGCTCACCCATAGTGAGTATGGGAGAGCGATCAAGAAAGGTTGTCCATCTTGAGGAAGCCAAGATCATCATCATCTATCTCAAGAGGACTAGGTGCAAGGTATAGGTTTGCCCTTGATAGGTTTTTCTGTTGTCAGATAGTTTGTCGTACCGTCAAGGGGGGCTCTCAAGTGAGTATCTTGATCGTATCGTTCATTGAGAGCTCAAACCATTTGCATCCTTGCATCATATCTTGGTTCTTGTTTGGTGTTTTTCCTTGTGAGTTTTAGAGCTTATGGTCATCTTCATGACAAGCTCAAGTTCATCGAAAACGGAGTCCGTATGCATCTTCTATGATGTTTTCGATGTTGGAAATTTTTGTCGGTCCTTCATTCATAGAGGTATCACATCTCTATATCATTGGAATTTTCATAACCGCATGTTCTTAAGATTTTATGTCTCTGTTGGATGGCTCTTGTCTTTGTGAATTCAACAAGCTTGAATTTGCTCGATTCGGAGTTCGTATGCGAATGTTATGGCAGTTTGAGTATCTAGCGGTAGTACCGCTCCTAGTGCGAGCGGTAGTACCGCTCCTCGATTTGTAGTACTTTTTTACTACGGCTCCCTGGCGGTAGTACCGCTCCCTAGGACGTTCTGGCAGCGGTAGTACCGCTCCTAGCAATGGTAGTACTGCTCTTGTCGGGCTGTGAGTTGGGTAACGGTTGAATTCCTTCCCCCATTTTATAAAGGAGGTCTTCTTCCCCATTGGACCTTATCTATCCATTGAGCTCATGTTCTTCCCCCATTGTTGACCTTCTTAGAGCTTACTAACTCTCGATCCCTCCAATTATTCTTGCTAGTTCTTGAGGGAAAAGAGAGAGGAGATCTAGATCTACATCTCCACCAATCACTTTCTCCTCTATGTGGGGGAACCCCTTGGATCTTGATCTTGGAGTTCTTCTTGAGCTCCTTGTTCTTCCTATCATATTTCTCCATAGCTTTTGTTGTTGTGGAGGGATTTGAGTGTGAGGGACTTGACCACTTCGTGTGTTCTTTCCATTGCATTAGTTGCATCGGTTTGAGTTCTCCACGGTGATACGTGGAAGTGAGAAGTTGAGAAGCTTATTACCCTTGGGTACTTGGTACCCCTAGAGATTGTTCTTCGTGGATGCTTTGGCATCCTAGAAGCTTGGTTGTAACATCCCAAATTTCCAATTTGGAATGTTATTGCATTAGAGCATCTTGCATATCATATTTTATTTGCATAATTGCTGATCCAAAAAAATTCTAAGCAACTCAAGGACCCTTGGAGAGAGTTGGGAATTTATTTATTTTCAAAGCAGAATTTTCTCAAATAATGAAAAGAGGATCAATGGTTTTTAATTATTTTTCTCTTCAAAAATTTCATATATAAAAATATGAGACAGGGGATAAAATGACTTTCCCCAAATTTAGAAATATTTGAGAGGAAATATTAAAGCCAAATAATAATTTTTATTTGGATTTTATTTGCTATGTTATTGGATTTACGAAAATACACATTTTTCAAAATATTATTTCGGCCTTTTAAAAATGTCCACGTGGTAGGGCTCATTTTTAGGAGTCCGGCAAAATTTATTTCATCGAAATCGGAGTTCGTATGGACTTCCTTTTTAATTTTCTATCTCGTCCGATTTAAAGAAAATGAACCGACCCCGGAGGCCTATATAAGCCGCCCACCCCCATGCGCACAAACCCTAGTCACCGCCTCGCCCCGCCCGCGCCGCCGCCGCCGCTCGCCGCCGGTCGCCGCCACTCACCGGACCACGCTGCCCAAGGTAGAAAAAAAATATTTTTTCATATTTTTTTTATTTTTTGGTTTATTTAATTAACGGACGTTCGTCCGTACGTTCGTTTTAACGAACACTGTTCGTTAATTAATTTCAGACGACGAACGTTCGTTCGTCCGTTTGTTCGTCAGATTTATTTTCTCGGATTTTTTCTGCGATTAATTTCGATCGAGATTCCTGATCCGAATTTCGTTTTAGTATAACTTTTCTCTCGTTTATCAGAATGAGGTGATTCAAACGTACAGATTTTCGCTTTCCGATTAATCCACTTGCACAAGATTTTTATAAATAAAATTTTGACTTTAGTCCAGATTAGTAAACGAATCTCGATTCTTTCGCAGTTTGAGTTTCGTTGATCCGTTTGATTGGATTCTTTTTGCAAACCGGAGTTCTTTACTTGAACTTTCTGGTTAGATCTTATTCGATTTTACCCGTGCATCTATATTGTTGCTTATGTGTGCTATTGTTTGTTGCGATAGAATACCCGGATTGTGAAGCGTGCTACTGCAAGTCCCTAGGTTTTGCGGATCATCAGCAAGGCAAGTAACACTTTGATCATATCCCTTATTACCTCGTTTTTATTGCATTAGATCCACCCTCACACACTTCATGGTTAGGATCTAATTAACATGTGGGTATTGGGAAGTAGATACAGAGGTAGAACCTATTACCTGTTTACTATCAAACTTTTGGGAGTTATTTCTACGTTATGCTATTATTGCTATGTTATGCTCGTAGACGATTATTTGGGTGAGTGATTTCCATGATAGATGTGAGTATTGTTAATTAAAGGTTAACTTAAGGTGGCTACTTAAATACACATCTGGCTGGATTGCTTGAGGCAACCTGGAATCCCCAGTGGCTGTCAGGATATCCCTGGGGGAACCATGCGATCATCCTACGGTCCGCCACCCAGCTTCACAGGGATCATAAGACTATTCATACATGAAACTTACGTGTGCAGCCGCAAGCTATTATGGGCTCTAGCATAGTTGAATAAGTTGTGTGAAGCTCTCGAAGTGGTAGACTAGCAGATGTAGATGGTATAGGTGGTACGGTCTACCCAGAAGTAGAGAGTTAATGCTTCAGAAAGACTGTGTCTCGAATCTCCGACCATGGATGTATTTCGAATCTTGTGGGAAAAGTGCACAACCTCTGCAAAGTGTACAAACTAATCATGATTAGTCGTGTCCCCGGTTATGGACATCTTGAGTATCTCGTTCTTGGATTTTCATGTGTATCTCAACACTCTAGATTAATTTGCGTGTTAATGATGATTATTTTGGGTTTGATTTGGAGGAACCTTCTCATTGTTTAATAACTAACAATGTAGTTAAATAAACTTTGTTCCACTAATATAGGAAGAAATTTGGCTTTATGCAAAACTGTTAACCATAGATGTTTCCACCAGCCAAATATGCATGTAGTTATAGCATTTATTTTCTGTTCACTCTCTATGTGTTACCTTGCCAGCATATTCCATGTGCTGACTCGTTTCGGGCTGCAACGTTCATGTTGCAGACTTATGAGATATCGAGTAAGCGCCATAGGTCGTTGTTTTGCACTCAGCTATGTCGTTGGAGTTGATGGACCTACTTTATCTTCCAAGCCTTTCGCTGTTATCATATTTAGATGGCCTTAGGCCATATTATTGTAATAAGTTCTCTTTGAGACTTTCGTTGTAATATGTGTGTGATTGCTACTCTGTCATAATACCCATCGAAGTATTGTGTGTGTCAGCAAACCGATCTAGGGATGACACAGATGCATAGAGACTGGACTGATTGAGGTCTGGTCGCTACAGAGGTGGTATCAGAGCACACGTTGACTGTAGGACACGACCACTAAGCTAATATATAGGATGGTGGATAAAAGGAGCAAGTTTACTCAACCGGATGAGGACACACCTTTTGGAAGACACTTGAAGGAAGCCACTAAGTACCTGAACATCAGACTACCAAGCTTCACCGGGACCTTCATTGCCACCCTACCAGAAGAGGAGCGTTGGAAGATTCGAGTTCAAGTTCCAGGAAGGACGTTCATGCCAGTCACTAAGCCCATAGAGCTTTCCTTTAATGGACCAACCTGGGGCATAGGAAAGAGCATGACATCCCAAATTACCATGGGACGCATTGGAGAAGTTCATCACCAGGATCTCGAAGATACTATCTACCAGATTTGTGGACGCCGAGACGTCCACGGTGAGATAGTCATCACCAGGAGGGACAGATCCATTGCCTCTTACATCCAGGAATTGAACCAGCACATTCGACTCCAAGAGAATCAGATGTATGAGAGTATGGATACTTTACAGAAGGCAATGACGAGGATCAAGGAGCTGGAGGAAGAACTCAAGTCTATACGAGATGGCTACGAGGAGGAGATGACGACACTTGTGGAGAAGAATGACGATTTGATTAAGAAGCTAGAAGTCTTCATGACGGAACCCACGATAGGAGGAGATGAAGATGTTCCCCCTAGACCAAAGAGCTTCATCATCATCGACGACACCGACTCCGACCCTGATGAAAAAGATGATGACTACGTTGATGAAGCTGGAGCAGATATCATGGAGTCTTCCGCCGATCAAAACTTCTAGTCGACCACCATATCAGTAGCAGTATTTCCCCATGTAAATATTAGTTGAGCACTTTTGTGAATGTTAGATAGATCGTTTGTATGCTCTTGTTTGAAATTGATTGAGTGATATGATTGTGTTTGTCTCATGAGCATATGGTAGTGTTTTCTCTTTAGACCTCACTCCATTCTATTTTCTCATCTTTTCTAAATCCCTCAGATGGCACCTCCGAGACGTGAAACCGAATTTGCTTTCCCGCCAGAGATCACCCAATTTATCCACCAGCAGAATGCCCTGATGCAGATCCTAGTCCAGAATCAGAATCAAGGGAACAACAACAACAACCCTCCGCCACCACCACCACCTGTTGATCACTTAACCCGTTTCTTAAGGCTAAATCCACCGGTGTTCTCTAGTAGCACCGAGCCGATTGTTGCAGATGATTGGCTCCGGAAGATTGGAAGGGAGTTAACGACTGCAGGATGCTCAGATGCGGAAAGAGTGCGTTTTGCCGCACATCAGCTAGATGGACCCGCATCATCATGGTGGGAGAATTTCACAGCCACTTACCCCGTTGACACTGTCACATGGGAGCAGTTTCAGCAAGCTTTTTGCACCGCCCATGTTTCAGCCGGAGCTATGGCCATGAAGAAGCGTGAGTTTCACAACTTACGCCAAGGAGGGCGCCCAGTTGGCTAGTATGTGGAGGAATTTAGCAAGCTAGCACGTTATGCCCCTGATGACATCGCTACTTATGCCGCTAAACAGGAGAAGTTCCTGGAAGGACTAAATGATGAGCTGAGCATGTAGTTGATGGTGGCAACGTTCAACAACTACCAGGAGTTGGTAGACAAAGCTCTCATGATTGAAGGGAAGCAGCAACAGATTGACAATCGCAAGAGAAATTATTGACAAGGGAAGTTCAATTCTGGAGCTCAGCAGAAGCCCCGTTTTACCCCAAACTTGGGAGGACACATTCACCACAACCATGGGGTAAATCATTCCCATGGAGGGGATTCGCATAATCATAGTGGCCCCAGGAATGCGAATGGTAATGGAGGAAGCAATGGACAGAACCATTCCACCCGAGCAACGCCCGCCAAGAAGGATCTAAGTCACATTACTTGTTTCAAGTGCGGGAAGAAGGGACATTACGCCACCGAGTGTCCCGAAGCAAAGAATGGGAATGGCAATGACAGCTCTCGGAAGAAGCCTAACCCTTTCAACAAGGGACAAGTGAACCACGTTAGCGTGGAGGAGGTTGAAGCAAAACCTGATGCAGTAGTAGGTAAGTTTCTGGTTAAGTCATTTACTGCAATTGTTCTTTTCGATACTGGTGCATCGCATTCATACATATCAAGGGGATTTGTGGATAAGTATAAACTGCCAACCCAAGCCCTTAGGTCACCCATGTTAGTAACCTCGCCAGGAGCAGAATATATGGCTAGCCTAAGGTGTGATCGGATACCTTTGAGGATGGGTAATTACGTGTTTCCCTCAGACCTAATAGTATTGGAGTCACAAGGACTGGATGTAATATTAGGTATGGATTGGTTATCGACGTATGGAGGGAACATTGACTACGCCAGTAAGTCAACTTTACTCACCACCCCATAAGGAAGAAGGATTAAATATGTATCCCAGCATATACCGAAGAGGACTCGAGTAAATTCCTTATCAGGAGTTGTACAGGAGGAAGTACCAGTGGTGAAGGATTTCCCTGATGTATTTCCAGAGGAGTTGCTAGGCATGCCACCAGACAGAGACATTGAGTTTTTGATTGAGCTTTTGCCAGGCATAGGACCAATATCCAAGAGACCATATAGGATGCCTGCAAAGGATTTGGAAGAAATTAAGAAGCAGATTTAGGAGTTACTGGATAAAGGCTATATTCGCCCAAGTTCGTCACCTTGGGGATCACCAGTACTTCTAGTGGAGAAGAAGGAAGGATCGTTGAGGATGGTTGTTGATTATCGAGGGCTGAATGAAGTGACAATTAAGAACAAGTATCCACTACCGATGATCAATGATTTGTTTGATCGTTTGCAAGGAGCTAAGGTATTTTCCAAGATCGATCTGCGATCAGGATACCACCAGCTGAAGATTCGAGAGCAGGATATACCTAAAACAGCTTTTGCCACGAGGTATGGGCTATATGAGTATACTGTTATGTCATTTGGTCTGACCAATGCACCTGCCTATTTCATGAACATGATGAACAAGGTATTTATGGAGTTCTTGGACAAGTTCGTCGTGGTGTTCATTGATGATATTCTGGTCTTCTCAAAGAATGAAGAGGAGCATGAAGAGCATTTGCGTTTGGTACTTGAGAAACTCAAAGAACATCAGTTATATGCCAAGTTCAGCAAGTGTGAGTTTTGGTTGAAGGAAGTTGGTTTCCTCGGACACGTTATATCCGGAGAATGAATAGGAGTAGACCCCGCCAAAGTTGACACTGTGACAACCTGGGAATCCCCCACAACAGTTGGAGAGATCTAGAGTTTTCTTGGACTCGCAGGATACTACTGGAGGTTCATTGAGAATTTCTCAAAGATTGCAAAGCCCATGACGGAGTTGCTGAAGAAGGACACCAAGTTCAATTGGATTGAGGAATGTGAAGCCAGTTTCCAGGAGTTGAAGAAACACTTGGTTACAGCCCCTTTGTCGATTCTTCCAGATCAAAGCAAGGATTATCAAGTGTATTGCGACGCTTCTCGTCGAGGACTCGGAGCAGTGCTGATGCAGGAGGGAAGATTTGTTTCGTATGCTTCACGACAACTTAAACCCCATGAGTTGAACTATGCTACTCACGATCTGGAGTTAGCAGCCGTAGTGCATGCACTGAAGACGTGGAGACACTTTCTCATTGGAAACCATTGTGAAGTATACACGGATCACAAGAGTTTGAAGTATATCTTCACTCAGAAGGAGTTGAATCTCAGACAAAGGAGATGGTTGGAACTCATCAAGGATTATGATATGAGATTGCACTATCATCCCGGAAAGGAAAATGTAGTAGCCGATGCATTAAGCCGCAAGAGTCATGTCAATACACTCGTAACCAAAGTATTGCCCGAGGAGTTGGCCGAAGATCTTCGTGAGCTATGATTGGAGATAGTTCCGAAGGGTAATGTAGCAGCATTGGAAATTCAGTCTACCCTGATGAGTAAGATCAGAGAAGCTCAGAAGTCTGACACAGAGATTTTCGAGATAAAGGAAAGAATGAGCAAGGGAAAGGCCAAAGGATTTCGTGAGGATGAGCATGATACCTTATGGTTTGAGGATCATATGTATGTGACCAATGACCCTGAGATCAGGAAGTTGATTCTGTAGGAGGCACATGATTCGCCGTATTCGATTCACCGAGGAAATACCAAGATGTATCTGGATTTGAAAGACAGTTTCTGGTGGACTGGAATGACGAAGGACATTGCAGATTGTGTGGCAGTTTGTGATGTTTGTTAGAAAGTGAAGGCAAAGCATCAGAAGCCAGCAGGATTGCTACAGCCATTGCCGATACCCGAATGGAAGTGTGACAAGGTAGGCAAGGATTTCATCACGGGATTACCCCGAACGCGTTCAGGATATGACTCAATTTTGGTTGTAGTCGACCGTTTGACGAAGGTAGCTCATTTCATCCCACTAAAGACTACTTACGACAGTGCTAAGTTGGCAAATATATACATGACCAGGATCGTATGTCTGCATGGAGTTCCGAGAGCCATTGTATCAGATAGAGGAACCCAGTTTACCTCAAAGTTCTGGAATCAGTTGCACGAAACCATGGGAACCAAGCTAGAGTTCAGTACAACCTTTCACCCACAGACAGATGGACAGACCGAGAGAGTCAACCAGATTCTAGAGGACATGCTGAGAGCTTGTGCACTAGATATGGATCTAGTTGGTACAACAATTTGTCGTACGCAGAGTTCTCCTACAACAACACCTATCAAGCCAGTTTAAAGATGGCCCCTTTCGAAGCTTTGTACGGGAGAAGGTGCAGGACACCGTTGTTATGGGACAAAGTTGGAGACTGTCAGCTGTTCGGACCAGATTTGATTAAGGAATCCGAAGAAAAGGTTAAGTTGATTCGTGATAGACTGAAGGTAGCCCAGTCTAGACAGAAGAGCTATGCAGTTTCAAAACGCAAGGAGACAGTTCATGAATTCAGAGACATAGTTTATCTTCGCGTGTCCCCACTTCAAGGAGTTAAGCGTTTTGGAGTTAAAGGAAAATTAGCACCACGTTTTGTGGGACCATACAAAGTTCTGGAACGTATGGGAGAAGTTGCTTACAAGTTGGAATTGCCGGAAGGATTGTCGGGAGTTCACGATGTCTTCCATGTTTCCCGGTTGAAAAAGTGCCACGCAGAGATGGCCGATATTCCTCTAAGAGATACAGTACCACTGGAAGCAATTCAGTTGGATAGTGATTTGACCTACGAGGAGAAACCAGAGAAGATTCTCGAGTATGTCAGCCGAGTCAAACGCAGCAAGGTCATCAGGTTCTGCAAAGTTCAATGGAGCCACCATACCGAGGAAGAAGCCACCTGGGAATGAGAGGAGGATCTACGGAAAGACCACCCGCACCTATTTTCTAGCCAACCCGAATCTTGAGGGCGAGGTTCATCTTAAGGGGGTAGGTTTGTAACATCCCAAATTTCCAATTTGGAATGTTATTGCATTAGAGCATCTTGCATATCATATTTTATTTGCATAATTGCTGATCCAAAAAAATTCTAAGCAACTCAAGTACCCTTGGAGAGAGTCCGGAATTTATTTATTTTCATATTGGGATTTTCTCAAATAATGAAAAGAGGATCAATGGTTTTTAATTACTTTTCTCTTAAAATATTTCATATATAAAAATATGAGAGAGGGGATAAAATGACTTTCCCAAAATTTATAAATATTTCAGAGGAAATATTAAAGCCAAATAATAATTTTTATTTGGATATTATTTGCTATGTTATTGGATTTACGAAAATACGCGTTTTTAAAAATATTATTTTGGCCTTTTAAAAAAGTCCACGTGGTAGGGCTCATTTTTAGGAGTCCGGCAAAATTTGTTTCATCGAAATCGGAGTTCGTATGGACTTCCTTTTTAATTTTCTATCTCGTCCGATTTTAAAAAAAACGAACCGACCCCGGAGGCCTATATAAGCCGCCCCCCTGCGCACAAACCCTAGCCGCCGCCTCCCGCCGCCCGCGCCGCCGTCGCCGCTCACCGCCGGTCGCCGCCACTCGCCGGAGCACGCCACCCGAGGTAGAAAAAAATATATTTTTAGATTTTTTTACTTAATTAACGGACGTTCATCCGTACGTTCGTTTTAACGAACACTATTCGTTAATTAATTTCAGACGACGAACGTTTGTTCGTCTGTCTGTTCGTCAGATTTATTTTCTCGGATTTTTTCCGCGATTAATTTCGATCGCGATTCGTGATCCGAATTTCGTTTTAGTATAACTTTTCGCTCGTTTATCGGAATCAGGTGATTCAAACGCCCAGATTTCGTCACAAAAATCTCTTTCCGATTAATCCACTTGCACAAGATTTTTATAAATAACATTTTGACTCTAGTCCAGATTAGTAAACGAATCTCGTTTCTTTCGCAGTTTGAGTTTTGTTGATCCGTTTGATTGGATTCTTTTTGCAAACCGGAGTTCTTTACTTGAACTTTCTGGTTAGATCTTATTCGATTTTACCCGTGCATCTATATTGTTGCTTATGTGTGCTATTGTTTGTTGCAATAGAATACCCGGATTGTGAAGCTTGCTACTACGAGTCCCAAGGTTTTGCGGATCATCTGCAAGGCAAGTAACACTTTGATCATATCCCTTATTACCCCGTTTTTATTGCATTAGATCCACCCTCACACATTGCATGGTTAGGATCTAATTAACATGTGGGTATTGGGAAGTAGATACAGAGGTAGAACCTATTACCTGTTTACTATCAAACTTTTGGGAGTTATTTCTACGTTATGCTATTATTGCTATGCTATGCTCGTAGACGATTATTTGGGTGAGTGATTTCCATGACAGATGTGAGTTTTGTTTATTAAAGGTTAACTTAAGGTGGCTACTTAAATACACATTTGGGTGGATTGCTTGAGGCACCCTGGAATCCCCAATGGCTGTCAGGATATCCCGGGGGAACCGTGTGATCATCCTAAGGTCCGCCACCCAGCTTCAAAGGGGTCATAAGACTATTCATACATGAAACTTACGTGTGCAGCCACAAGCCATTATGGGCTCTAGCATAGTTGAGTAAGTTGTGTGAAGCTCTCGAAGTGGTAGACTAGCAGATGTAGAGGGTATAGGTGGTACGGTCTACCCAGAAATAGAGAGTTAATGCTTCAGAAAGACTGTGTCTCGAATCTCCGGCCATGGATGTATTTCGAGTCTTGTGGGAAAAGTGCACAACCTCTGCAGAGTGTACAAACTAATCAGGATTAGCCATGTCCCCGGTTATGGACATCTTGAGTATGTGGTTCTTGGATTTTCATGTGTATCTCAACACTCTAAATTAATTTGCGGGTTAATGATGATTATTTTGGGTTTGAGTTGGAGGAACCTTCTCATTTTTTAATAACTAACAACATAGTCAAATAAACTTTGTTCCACTAATATAGGAAGAAATTTGGCTTCATGCAAAAGTGTTAACCAGAGAGCTTTCCACCAGCCAAATATGCATGTAGTTATAGCATTTATTTTCTGTTCACTCTCTATGTGTTAACTTGCCAACATATTCCATATGCTGACCTGTTTCGGGCTGCAACGTTCATGTTGCAGACTTTTCAGATATCGAGTAAGCGCCATAGGTCGTTGTTTTGCACTCAGTTATGCCGTTGGAGTTGATGGACCTACTTTATCTTCCTAGCCTTCCACTTGTATCATATTTAGATGGCCTTAGGCCATATTATTGTAATAAGTTCTCTTTGAGACTTTCGTTATAATATGTGTGTGATTGCTACTCTGTTATAATACCCATCAAAGTACTGTGCGTGTCAACATACCAATCCAGGGATGACATAGATGCATAGATACTAGACTAATTGAGGTCTGGTCACTACATTGGTGGTGCCTCGGAGTTCAATCATTGTGGTATAAAGCTCCGGGCAAGCATGAGGGTCTCCAATTAAGTTGTGGAGATTGCCCCGAACATTTGTGGTCACCTCGAAGCCATATGCCATTGTGGTGAAGCTTCTGGTGTTGTTGGGAGCTTCCAATAAAGTTGAGGAGATTGCCCCAACCTCATTTGTACGGGTTCGGTGACCGCCCTCAAGGGTCCCATAGTGGAATCATGGCATCTTGCATTGTGCGAGGGCGTGAGGAGATTACGGTGGCCTTACTGGCATCTTGGGGAGCATTGTGCCTCCACACCACTCCAAACGGATATTAGCATCTGCAAGGGTGTGAACTTTAGGATACATCGTCGTCTCCGCGTGCCTCGGTTATCTCTTACCCGAACCCTTTACTTATGCAGTTTACTTTGTGATAGCCATATTGTTTCTTGTCATATATCTTGCTATAACTTAGTTGTTTATCTTGCTTAGCAGAAGTTGTTGGTGCACAGAGGTGAGCCTAGTTGTTTTAGGTTTTGTTCTTGACAAATTAAACGTTAGTTTTATTCCGCGTTTGTTCAAGCCTACACTGTAATTATTTTGAAGCGCCTATTCACCCCCCCTCTAGGCGACATCAACATACTTTCACTAGGGTTTAGACCACAACATACGATCTCTAGGTAGATAACCTCTATACTAGATACTGCACAATCAATATAACCAAGAGAAGGACGCAGGGTGTTACCTCCATAGAGAGGGCCCAAACCTGGGTTAATATTTTATCCTTTGTCTCCTGTTACTCATCGATCCTAGATCCATAGTTCGGACTCCCTACCCGAGATCTTTCAATTTTGACACCGACAATCATCCACACTCGGGGCTTAGCTGTGACCCGAAATAGCCTAAGCTAAGAACTAATCCGAGTGAGGACATGGTCCGCACACGGAGTCTTAGCTTCAACCCCATACTGCCTAAGTTAAAAACTTATCCAAGTGAGGAAATCATCCACACGGGGAGTTAGCTGCGACCCCGTATCACCTAAGTTAAAAACTAATCCGCGTGAGGACATCATCCACACTCGAGGACTTGGTCGCGGCCCCGTATCGCCTAAGTTAAAAACTAATCCGAGTGAGGACATCATCCGCACTCGGGGGCTTAGCCGCCCCCAGATCACCTAAGTTAAATACTAATCCAACTGGGGAAATCATCCACACTCGATGGCTTAGCTGCGACCCCCAATCGCCTAAGTTATGAACTAATTTGAGCGAGGACATCATCTACACTCGGAAGCTTAGCTGCGACCTTGTCCACACGAGTTAAAAACTAATCCGAGTGAGAAAATCATCGACACTCGGGGACAGAGCTGTGACCCCGTATCACCTAGTTACAAAACTAATCCGAGTGAGGGCATCGTCCAAACTCGGGGGCATAGCCACGACCCCGTATCGCCTAAGTTCAAAATTAATACGAGTGAGGACATCATCCACACTCGGGAACTTAGCTGCGATCCCGTATCGCCTAAGTTTAGAACTAATCCAAATTAGACATCGTCCACACTCGAGGACTTAGCTGGGACCCCGAATTGCCTAAGTGAAAAACTAATTTGAGTGAGGATATCATCCGCACTCGGAGGCTTAGTTGCGACCCTGTATCGCATGACTTAAAAACTAATCCGAGTGAGGACATCATTCACACTCGGGGACTTAGCTACGACCCTGTACCGCCTAAGTTCAAAACTAATCGGAGTGAGGACAACATCGACACTCGGGGGCTTAGCTACAATGCCATATCGCCTAAGTTAGAAACTAATCCAACTTGGGACATCATCCATACTCGGTGGCTTAGTTGCAACCCCAAACCGCCTAAGTTAAAAATAAATTTGAGTGAGGACATCATTTGTACTCGGAGGCTTAGCTACGACCCCGTATACCCTCAGTTGAAAACTAATCTGAGTGAGGACATCCTCCATACTCGGGGACTTAGCTGCGACCCCGTATACCCTGAGTTGAAAACTAATCTGAGTGAGGACATCATCCACACTCAGGGACTTAGCTGTAACCCCGTATCACCGAAGTTAAAAACTAATTCGAGTGAGGACATCATCCACACTCGAGTGCTTAGCCGAGACCCCATATCTCCTATGTTAAAAATTAATACGAGTGAGGACATCTTCCACACTCAGGGACTTAGCCACAATCCCGTATCGCCTAAGTTAAAAAGTAATCTGAGTTAGAACATCATTCACACTCGTGGACTAATCTGCGACCCCGAATCCCCTATGTTAAAAACTAATCCGAGTGAGGACATCATCCGTGCTCGGAGGCTTAGTTGTGTCCCCGTATCGCGTGAGTTAAAAACTAATGCGAGTGAGGACATCATCCACACTCAGGGACTTAGCTGTGACCCCGTATCACCTAAGTAAAAAACTAATCTGACTGAGGACATCATCCACATTCCGGGACTTAGCTGCGACCCCGCATCTCCTATGTTAATAACTAATTCAAGTGAGAATGTCATCCCCACTCGGGGGCTTAGCTGCGACCTCGTATCGCTTGACGCTAAAATAATCTGAATAAGGACATCATCCACACTCGGGAGCTTAGTTGAGACCCCGTATTGCAAGAGTTAAAAACTAATCCGAGTGAGGACATCATCCGCGATCTGAGACTTAGCTACGACCGTGTATTGCGTAAGTTAAAAACAGATCTGATTGAGGACATCATTCGCACTCGGGGGTTCAGTCGTGACCCCGTATCGCCTAAGTTAAAAACTAATCCGAGTGAGGACATAATCTACACTCGGAGACTTACCCAAAACCGTGTATCCCCTAAGTTAAAAACTAATCCGAGTGAGCACACCATCCACATCCGGGGGCATACCTATGACCCCGAATCGCCTAAGTTAAAAACTAATATCGGTGAGGACATCATACGCACTCAAAGGCTTAGGTGTGACCTTGTATCGCCTAATTAAAAACTATTCAAAGTGAGGACATCACCCACACTCGGGGACTTAGGTGCGACCCCATATCCCCTAAGTTCAAAACTAATCCGAGTGAGAACGTCATGTACACTCGGGCCTTAGCCGCGACCCCGTATCGCCTAAGTTGAAAACTAGTTTGAGTGAGGACATCATCCACACTCGAGGACTTAGTTGCGACCCCATATTGCCTAAGTTAAAAACTAATCCGAGTGAGGACATCATTGAGGGAGTATGGAAAAAGGGGTCCTTGGGCCGCTAACCTATGTCTGTGGTCCGAACCCCTAGGTTGTCCTATTATCATTATTCGACTATGGATAAATAATGTAATTTTGTATTGAAGTCGGACTCTTTCAAAGACTTCGTGTGCACCCTACGACCACGTAGTAATCGAAATGTTTCCTCCCTAATATAACCGAAGTTATGTAACTCTAGCACTCCTAGTATCTATATAAACCGGAGGGATTTAGTTTATAGGACAAGTTAAGATCATTATTCCTAAGGTTTGGACCACAACATACGATCTCTAGGCAGATAACCTCTATACTAGATACTGCACAATCAATATAAACAAGAGCATGACGTAGGGTGTTACCTCCATAAAGAGGGACCAAACCTGGGTTAATATTTTATCCTTTGTCTCCTGTTACCCATCGATCCTAGATCCATAGTTCAGACCCCCTACCCGAGATCTGCCGGTTTTGACACCGGCAATCATCCACACTCGGGTGCTTAGTAGTGACCCCAAATCACCTAAGCTAAAAACTAATCTGAGTGAGGACATGGTCCGCTCACGAAGACTTAGCTTCAAACCCATATTGCGTGAGTTAAAAACTAATCCAAGTGAGGACATCATCCACATTTGGGGACTTAGCTGTGACCCCGTATCACCTAAGTTAAAAACTAATCCAAGTGAGGACATCATCCACACTCGAGGACTTAGCCACGGCCCCGTATCGCCTAAGTTAAAAACTAATCCGAGTGAGGACATCATCCACACTCGGGGGCTTACCTGCGACCATGAATCGCCTAAGTTAAAAACTAATCTGAGTGAGGACATCATCTGCACTCGGAGACTTAGCTTCGACCGTGTATCGCCTGAGTTAAAAACTAATCCGAGTGAGGACATCATCTACACTCGAGGATTTAGGTGCGACCCCGTATCACCTAAGTTCAAAACTAATTCGAGTGGGAACATGTGATGACCCACAAGTATAGGGGATCAATCATAGTCCTTTCGATAAGTAAGAGTGTTGAACCCAACAAGGAGCGCAAGTAAATGACAAGCGGTTTCCAACAAGGTAATTTCTGCAAACACTGAAATAGCGGTAACAAGTTGTTTGATAGCAAGATAACTGTAACAAGTGACAAGTAGCAATAGTAACAATAGGTGCAGCAAGGTAGCCCGATCCTTTTGTGGCAAAGGACAGGCCGGAATAGATTTGTTTAATAGGCAAAGCGTTCTTGAGGGCACGCGGGAATTTCATCTAGTCACTTTTGTAATGTTGGGTTCATTCACATTCAGTACTTTAATAATTTGATATGTGTGTGGACCGGTGTTTGGGGGTTGTTCTTACTTGAACAAGCCTCCGACTTATGATTAACCCTCCCACAAGAATCCGAAACTACGAGAAAAGTATTAAGAATAAATTCTAACTAGAACATTAATCATAGGGATCCAAATCAACCCCTTACGGAATAACACGTAAACTAGGGTTTAAGTTTCTGTCACTATTGTAGCCCACCATTTAATTACTACTCCACAATGCATTCCCTTAGGCCCAAAGATGGTGAAGTGTTATCTAGTCGTCATTCACATAACACCACTAAGGGAATCACAACATTCACATCAACAAAATATCGAACGAATATCAACTTAACATGACTACTTCCAACATGAATTCTCGTGTGGCCTCAAGAACAAAAGTAACTACTCACAAGTGATAAACAGGCTCATGAGCATAGAGGTTTTAAATAGCATATTGGATCTGAACATACGATCTCCCACCAAATAAACTATAAAGCAGCAACTACAAGATGTAATCAACAGTACTAGTCACACACCAGTTACCAATCTAAGGTTCTTGTACAAGATTGAGCACAAGAGATGAACTAGGGTTTTGAGAGGAGATGGTGCTGATAAAGATGTTGATGAAGATTGGCCTCCCCAATATGAGGGGGTTGTTGGTGATGATGATAGCCTTGATTTCCCTCTCCTGGAGGGAAGTTCCTCCCGCGGAATCACTCCATCGGAGGGCAAAAGTGCTCTTGCCTAGGTTCCGCCTAGAGACAGCGGCGCTTGGTCCCGAAAGTCCCCCTCTGACTTTTTATGTTAAAAGGGAATTTATACTAGAAGATGGTCACCAGAGGTGGGCCACAGGGGCCACTAGAAATAACACCGCGCAAGGGGGGCTTGCGCGCCCTGGTGCCTAGTGGGTGCCTCATGGCCCACTCTATTACTTCTGTGCTCTACTACTTTTTATTTATTCAAAAATAAATATACATAATGTTTTAGCCCATTTGGAGATGTGCGGAATAGGTATCTCTGATGTAGTTATTTTAGGTCCAGAATTCCACCTGCCGGCATTCTCCCTTTTGGTGTAAACCATGCATATTATGAGAGAGAAGGCATTAGAATTACTCCACCAAGTGGAAAAAATGCATAAAAACACTATAAATAAAAGTAAAAAAACATGATGCAAAATGGACATCTCAACATCATCCCCACTCGGGGGCTTCTCCACAACCTCGTATCGCCTAAGTTAATACCTAATTCGAGTGAGGACATCATCCATACTCGGGGACTTAGCCGCGACCCCGTATCGCCTAAGTTAAAAACTAATCCGAGTGAGGACATCATTGAGGGATTTTGGGGATAAGGGGTCCTTGGGCCGCTTACCTATTTCTATGGGCTGGAACCCTCGGTCGTCCTATTATCATTATGGGATTAGGGATAAATAATGTGATCTTGTATTCAACACGGACTCTTCCGGAGACTTGGCATGCACCCTACGACCACGTGGTAATCAACATGTTTCCTCCCTATTGTAACCGGCGTTGTGTAACCCTACCGCCCGTGGTATCTATATAAACCGGAGGTTTTTAGTTCATAGGACAAGCCACGATCATTATTCCTAGGGTTTAAACCACGACATACGATCTTTAGGTAGATCAACTCTATACTAGCTACTCCAACATCAATATAAACAAGAGCAGGACATAGGGTTTGACCTCCATCAAGAGGGCCCAAACCTGGGTAAATATTATATCCTTCGTGTCCTACTACCCATCAATCCTAGATCCATAGTTCGGAAACCCTACTCGAGATCTGTCGGTTTTGACACCAAGAATCATCCACACTCGGGGGCTTAGCTGCGACCTCGAATCGCCTAAGTTAAAACCTAATCTGAGTGAGCACATCATCCGCACTCGGAGGCTTAGCCGCAACCCCGTATCGCGTGAATTAAAACCTAATCCGAGTGAGGACATCATCCACACTCAGGGACTTAGCTATGACCCCATATCGCCTAAGTTAAAACCTAATCCGAGTGAGGACATTATCCACACTCGGGGACTTAGCCGCGACCCCGTATCGCCCAAGTTAAAAACTAATATGAGTGAGGACATCATCCGCACTCAAAGGCTTAGCTTCAAGCTCACATCACCTATGTGAAAAACTAATCTTAGTGAGGAAACCATCCACACTCGGGGCCTTAGCTGCGACCCTGTATCGCCTATGTTAAAAACTAATCCAACTAAGGACATCATCCACATTCGGGGACTTATGTGCAAGCTCATATCGCCTAAGTTAAAAACTAATCAGAGCGAGGACATCATTCACACTCAGGGGCTTAACGGCGACCCCATATCACCCGAGTTAAAAACTAATCCGAGTGAGGACATCATCCGCACTCGGGGCTTTGCTGTGACCCCGAACCGCCTAAGTTAAAAACTAATCCGAGTGAGGACATCATCGAAACCCAGGGGTTTAGCCGCGACCCCATATCGCCTAAGATAAAAACTAATCCAAGTGAGTACATCATCCACACTTGGAGGCTTAGTTGGAC
The DNA here is from genome assembly GCF_904849725.1 of Hordeum vulgare subsp. vulgare. NCBI lineage: Eukaryota > Viridiplantae > Streptophyta > Magnoliopsida > Poales > Poaceae > Hordeum > Hordeum vulgare. The sequence continues at coordinate 422,821,132 of NC_058519.1, read as the reverse complement.
CCTATATCGCCTAAGTTTCAAATTAATCCAAGTGAGGACATCATCCAGACTCACATGCTTAGCCGCGACCCTGAGTCGCATAAGTTAAAAACTAATCTAAGTGTGGGCATCATCCACACTCGGGGGCTTAGCTGCGACCTCGGATCTCCAAAGGTAAAAACTATCCGAGTGAGGACATCATCGAGACTCGGGGGCTTAGTTTCTACCCCATATTGCCTAAGTTAAAACTACTCCGAGTGAGGACATCATCCACACTCGGGAGTTTAGCTGCGACCTCGTATCACCTAAGTTTAAAATTAATCCAAGTGAGGACATCATCCACACTCAGAGGCTTAGCTCCGATCCCGAATCGCCTAAGTTGAAAACTAATACGAGTGAGGACATCATCAACACCCGAGGGTTTAGCTGCGACCTTGTATCTCCTAAGTTAAGAACTAATCGGAGTGAGGACATCATACACACTCGGAGGCTTAGCTACGATCCCATATCGCTGCTTGGTGTTGTTGATGCATTGGTTTTTCCCTCCAAGTCTAAAGGATGATGTAGGACAGCGACGGCAAGAATTCCCTTAGTTTGAAACTGAGGTATCGAACGAGTAGGAAGATCTACAAGACTATGTAATCAGTACCTGCACACAAACAACAAATCCTCACAACCCAATGCGTGTAGGGGTTATCGATCCCTCGTGGATAAGATAAAATGGATAAGATAAAATGGTAAATAGCATACGGTGGGTAAACAAATTAGTGTTGTGAAATTGATAGAAGAGCTAATAATTATGATGATATCCAAGATAATGATCGTGTATATAGGCATCATGTCTAAGACAAGTAGACCGACTCCTGCCTGCATCTACTACTATTACTCCACAGATCGACCGCTATCCAACATGCCTCTAGCGTATTAAGTTCATGGAGAAATGGAGTAATGCTTTAAGAACGATGACATGATGTAGACAAGATCTATTCATGTAGGAATAGACCCCATCGTTTTATCCTTAATAGCAACGATACATGCATGTCATGTCTCCTTGTGTCACTGAGATTGAGCACCGCAAGATCGAACCCATCACAAAGCACCTCTTCCCGTTGCAAGATAAAAAAGATCAAGTTGGCCAAACAAAACCCAAATTTCGGAGAAGAACTATGAGGCTATAATAATCAAGAATAGATATAATTTCATAGATCTAATCATAAACTCACAGTTCATCGGATCCCAACAAACACATCGCAAAAGAAAGAGTTAGATATCCAAGAGACCATTGTATTGAGAAGAAATCGTGAGAGAAAGCCATCTAGATACTACCCACGGACCCGTAGGTCTGATATGAAGTACTCATGCATCATCGAAGGAGCACCAATGAGGATGATGAACCCCTCCATGATCGTGTTCCCCTTCTTGAGGGTGCCGGAAAGGGCTTTAGATTGGATCTCGCGGCTTCTGGAACTTGCGTTGGCTGAAAAAAAAATTCATCGACTCCTCTAGGATTTCTCGAAAATCTGGGTATTTACGGAGTCAAGAGGCGGTGGAGGAGGTGCCCGAGGCCCCCAATACCCACTAGGGCACGCTAGGGACCTATGATGCGCCCTTGCGTCTAGTGGGCCCCCTGGACCTCCCGTTGTGATCTTCCATGGTTCTCACGTTTCCTTTTGGTCCAAAAACAATCTCCAAACAGTTCGTAGCATTTGGATTTCATATCGTATTGATTTTCTGCGAAGAAAAGAAAAGCAAAAAACAGCAACTGGCACTGGGCACTATGTTAATAGGTTAGTCCCAAAAATGATATAAAGTTGCTCTAAAACGATTGTAAAACATCCAAGAATGATAATATAACAACATGGAACAATCAAAAATTATAGATACATTGGAGACGTATCAGCATCCCCAAGCTTAATTCCTACTCGTCCTCGAGTAGGTAAATGATAAAACCATATTTTTTGATGTGGAATGTTGCCTAACATCTTCATCATATTATTTTCTTTATAGCATGGACATATGGACTTGTTGATGATTCAAAGAAATAGTCCATAACTTGACATGAAAACTTTAATACTCAAGCATATCAACAAGCAACCAATTCTTCCAAAATATCAACGCTAAAGAACGCTATCCCTATCCCATCATGCTCAATCATTGATCCATTCATGCAACACAGCCAAATATTAGCTAAATCCAATGCTCAAGTATGATAAGAGTGTTCCCTAGTTGGTGCTTTATAAGAGAAGATGGAGACTCGAATAAAAATAAAAATTGCATAAAGTAAATAGATAGGCCCTTCGCACAGGGAAGCAGAGATTCGTAGCGGTGCGAGAGCTCAAAGTGAAAAATAGGGACATACAATATTTTGGGTGGCATCCTTTTCGTGTCAATGAAAACGACTAAGAGTTCCCAGTATCTTCCATGCTAAACAAATCATAGGCGGTTCCCAAACTGAAAATAAAGTTTATTCCTTTTTCCATCATTCTTTCCCACTCCAAGTCTAGCCGCATCCATGGGTACCGTCCATACCAACACTTTCCAAGGAATTTATTATTAGACAACAAAAATAATTTTTCTTTGCATTTCGGGATTGGGCATCCCTATTACCTTCATGCAATGATGCTACTCATTATTATTAGGCAACAAAAATAATTACTCTCATGCAATGATGCTCCTGCAAAAAAAAGACCTTCCGACGGCGCCAGAAACACGTGCTGACGGGAGACTGTTCTTGTCTTGATTCTCCTCAGCAACGACACCAGCAATACTTTTGCTACGGCTACGCCTTTAGGGACTTCCTAGACAAATATGCAAAGGATTTCATCGTTGCCTTGGAGCCTTGCGTTGGTGTTCCCTCGAAGCGGAAAGGGTGATGTAGCGCAGCAGTGGTAAGTATTTCCCTCAGTTTTGAGAACCAAGGTATCGATCCAGTGAAGGAGTATCACAAGTGCCTACACAAACACAAAGAACCTACTCCCAACACTATGAAGGGGTTGTCAATCCCTTATAGATTGTTCGCAAAGTGAGAACTGAAAGCAACAAAGTAACAAAGCAAAGTAAAAGCGGAGGTGTAAACGATATATGTGAATAGACCCGGGGGCCGTAGTGGTTACTAGTGGCTTTTCTCATGAAAGCAAGTAGACGGTGGGTGAACAAATTACTGCCGAGCAATTGATAGAACCGCGCAAAGTCATGACGATATCTATGGAAATGATTATATCTATAGGCATCACGTCCAAAACAAGTAGACTGATACTTTTCTGCATCTACTACTATTACTCTACACGTCGACCGCTATCCAGCATGCATCTAGTGTATTAAGTCCAAAACAACAGAGTAACGCCTTAAGCAAGATGACATGATGTAGATGGACAATCTCATATCAACGACAGAGCCCACCTTGTTACCCTGGTGGCGGAGTGGGGGCTTGTGGGCTCCCTGTAGCCCTCCTGGCTTGACCCATAGGCCCCCTGATCTTCTTCCGTTCGGGAAAAAATCATTTCGGGGATTTTATTCCATTTGGACTCCATTCCAAAATCAGATCTGAAAAGAGCCAAAAACACAGAAAAACAGGAACTGGCACTTGGCACTGAATTAATAGGTACATAAAACATCCAAAGATGACAAGATAACAGCATGAAACCATCAAAAATTATAGATACGTTTGAGACGTATCAAATGACAAGTGAATACACACTCATCTTGAGAATAACCTATTTAACATGAAAGATAACGGCCACCCCTTGCCACTTCATGAACGGTACGGGCACACAAAACAGAAGTTGTTTTGAATATTAGAGCTGGCACATACAAATTTACTTAGAACGGCAAAGAAATACCGCATATAGGTAGGTATAGTGGACTCATTTGGCACAACTTTGCGTTTAGGATTTGGATGCACAAGCATCATTCCCTCTTAGTTGAAGTGAAGTTTAGCAAATAGATTGAGAAGTGCCCAACCAAGAAACGAAAACCATAATAAGTGAACATTAAACATAATTAACACCGAATAATGCAACACAAGTAGGATGTATCCTAGCAAAATTATTGAGTTAATGTGCATGCATATGGAATCGCAAACCTTAACACCAATATTCTTACTAAAGCATAGTTATTCATCAACACAACTCACATATCACAATCTTCATATCACAAAAATATTGCAAAGAATCAAGTTTAACATCCAAAGATCTCAAACAAATATAAGTGAAGAACGAGAGCACAAGTTTTTATTATATCTCCCCTGGATATCTATCACTTTGGGACCAATTTCATTTAAAGCTATTTGCCATTGCTAATAACAAGCTCTCAAACAAATATAAGTGAAGAACGAGAGCACAAGTTTCTTTAAACATTTCAACTCTAAAAATAATATAAGTGAAGGAAGAGATAATTTCGTCAAAGTTTCTACTAAGTCTCAAAATAATCTAAGTGAAGCATGAGAGCATAGTTCTTCAAAATAATAGAATCACCGTGCTCAGAATGATACAAGTGAAGTTCTAGAGCAATTCCATGGCTCTAAAAAAATTTAAGTGAAGAATAGAGAGCGATTCTAACAAATCATACCATAATTTGACTCTCTCAAATAGGTGTGTCGAGTAAGGATTATTGTGACAAACTAACAAGCAAAGCAAGCAAAGGCTCATATAATACAAGAGGCTCCAAGAAAAATTCATGATATGTGATGAATAAAAATATAGATCCAAGTAAAATTACCGATGGTTGTTAGAAGAAAGAGGGGATGCCGTCTGAGGCATCCCCAAGCTTAGTTGCTTGGTACTCTTATGATATTACCTTGGGGTGCCATGGGGCATCCCCAAGCTTAGTTGCTTGGTACTCTTTGGATATTACCTTGGGGTGTGATGGGGCATCCCCAATCTTAGGCCTTCGTCACTCCTTAATCCTTCATCCATGGCGATCTCACCCAAAACTTGAAAACTTCAATCACAAAAAACTCAACAAAACATTCGTGAGATCCGTTAGTATAAGAGAACTAATATTTTCTATAAGTACTGTTGAAAACCCATTCCAATTTTGGTTTTTGCATTATACCTAATGTATTCTAACTTTACCATGGCTTAGCCCCCCGATACAATCCATAGATTCATCAAAATAAGCTCACAACACAAAGAAAACACAACCAGTCAAAAACAGAACAGTTTGTAAAGACTCAAATTTTACTCATACTTGTGTACCTCAAAGAAGTCTTAAAAATTAGCACAACGTAGGAAATTTGTATATTAATATTGGGTAAAAACTTCATACACTTTCGTCGCTTTCGTAATTTTTTAAGATTCTTCTACTGGACGCAAAAGTTTCTGTTTACCAACAAGATCAAAGCAACTATAAAACAACATGATCATAAAGGCTTTACTTGACACAAACACTAATTAAAACATGAAAAACACAATCATAACAGTAGCATAATTGTGACAACCCTCAAGAACAGAAAGAAAAAGTGAAAAATAAATTTATTTCATTGGGTTTCCTACCAACAAGCTCTATTGTTTTACGCCCCTATCTAGGCATAAAGCATAGATTTCAAGTATTGTCATCTTTAGTTTTTGCTATTTTTGTAAGAGCTTTCTTAAACCAGGGTGGCTCTTTTCATTTCCCAATATTCTCAGAAAAAGATACCATCTTAAGATCCAAAATATCCAACCGCTTATTTAACAAGGTAATCAAAGTATTCATGCGATTGAGGTTTCCACTGATATGCTTAAGAAGTTCATAAGATTTTTGCAATTCAACAAAAGAAATTGTAGATCACTCAATTTGTCTAATATTTGAACCCCTTCTTGCATAAAATTAAATCCCTTTTTGGGTGGTGGCACCACCAATATTCCCTCTTGAAAGTATCGATATGGTTGACTAGAGGGGGGGTGAATAGGCAACTACCAATTTTTAGCTCTTCTTAACAAATTAGCGTTAGCAACAAAAGGTTCTCTAGATGAACAACTAGGTGAGCAACCTATATGATGCTAACAACAAAGACAACAAGTGAATACACCACAAAAATAATAAGTACAAGCTAAAGGTTTAAGATAACCGCTAGTGGAACCGGTGGAGACGAGGCTGTGTTACCGAAGTTCCTTCCCTTTGAGATGAAGTACTTCTCCGTTGGAGCGGTGTGGAGGCACAATGCTCCCCAAGAACCCACTAGGGCCACCGTATTCTCCTCACTCAATCACATAATGTGACATGTCGTGATTCCACTATTGGTGCCCTTGAAGGCGGCGACCGGACCTTTACAAACAAGGTTGGGGCTATCTCCACACGACGCTTGGAGGCTCCCAACAAGACCACGAAGCTTCACCACAATGGAATGTGGCTCCAAGGTGACCTCAACCGTCTAGGGTGCTCAAACACCCAAGAGTAACAAGATCCGCAAGGGATTAGTGGGGGAATCAAATATCTCTTCGTGGAAGTGTAGATGAGGGCCTTCTGAACCAATCCCTAGGAAATCAACAAGTATGATTGGCTAGGGAGAGAGATCGGGCAAGAATGAGCTTTGGAGAAACAATGGAGCTTGGAGAGGTAAGAGATAACCTTCTCAGGGATGAAGACACCTTTATATAGTGGGGCGGGCAATCCAACCGTCACACCCCTCACTTACTGCCCTAGCAGAGAAGTACTACCGCTGCTAGGAGCGATACTACTGCATGGCAGTTCACTGATGACCGACAAGTGTAGGGGATCAATCGTAGTCCTTTCAAAAAGTAAGAGTGTTGAACCCAACGAGGAGGAGAAGGCTCTGATAAACGGTTTTCAGCAAGGTAATAACTGCAAGCACTAAAAGTAGCGGTAACAAGTGATCTTGTAGTGAGGTGAAACGTAGCAAGCGAAAAGTAACAAGTAACAAGTAGTAGCAAAGGTGCAGCAAGTGGCCCAATCCCTTTTGTAGCAAGGGACAAGCCTGAACAAAGTTTTATAAGAGGAAAAACGCTCCCGAGGACACACGAGAATTTCTGTCATGCTAGTTTCATCATGTTCATATGATTTGCATTCGTTACTTTGATAGTTTGATATGTGGGTGGACCGGCGCTTGGTTACTGCCCTTACTTGGACAAGCATCCCACTTATTATTAACCCCTCTCGCAAGCATCCACAACTACGAAAGAAGAATTAAGACATCGTCTAACCATAGCATTAAACTAGTGGATCCAAATCAGCCCCTTACGAAGCAACGCATAGACTGGGGTTTAAGCTTCTGTCACTCCAGCAACCCATCATCTACTTACTACTCCCCAATGCCTTCCTCTAGTCCCAATTATGGTGAAGTGTTATGTAGTCGATGTTCCAATAACACCACTAGAGGAAAAACAACATACAACATATCAAAATACCGAACGAATACCAAATTCACATGACTAATATTAGCATGCCTTATCCCATGTCCCCAGGAACAAAAGTAACTACTCACAAAGCATAATCATAATCATGATCAGAGGTGTAATGAATAGCATCAAGGATCTGAACATAAACTCTTACACCAAGTAATCCAACTAGCATCAACTACAAAGAGTAATCAACACTACTAGCAACCTTACAAGTACAATTCGGAGTCGCGAGACGGAGATTGGTTACAAGAGATGAACTAGGGATTTGAGAGAAGATGGTGCTGATGAAGATGTTGATGAAGATGCCTCCCCTCCGACGAGAGGAGTGTTGGTGATGACGATGGCGACGATTTCCCCCTCCGGGAGGGAAGTTTTCCTGGCAGGATCGTCCTGCCGGAGCTCTAGATTGGAGCTGCTCAAGTTCCGCCTCGTGGTGGCGGAGAAACCACGAAAAAGCTCCAACCTGATTTTTTTCCGGACGAAACCCTTCATATAGCAAAAGAGGGGGGCCAGTGGGCCGCTAGGGTGCCCACAAGCCCTGTTGTCGCGGCCAGGGGGTAGGCCGCGGCAACCAGGCTTGTGGGCCCATGGTTGCTCCCCTCTGACACTTCTTTCGCCCAGTATTTTTTATAAAATCCAAAAAAAATCCACGTTGATTTTCAGGGCATTTGGAGTTGCGCATAATAGAGCACTCAGACTTGCTCCTTTTCCAGTCCAGAATTCCAGCTGCCGGTATTCTCCCTCTTCAAATAAACCTTGCAAAATAAGAGAGAAAAGGCATAAGTAAGGTTCCACAAAGTATAATAACTGTCCATAAAGTGATAAATATCAACATGAAAGAATGATGCAAAATGGACGTATCAACTCCCCCAAGCTTAGATCTCGCTTGTCCTCAAGCGAAAACCAAGACCCAAAACATGTCCACGTGTTTAGCGATGAAGGTGTCGATAAAACAAAATACGGACATGTGGGCATCATGATCACACATAGAACAGCAATGCATCATAGAGATTCTTATGGGAAAGTAACAATTCCTTCACAAAGCAAAGTATGAAACAAAAACCTTACCGAGAAGTGGCCAACAACCGTCCAAAGTCATTGAAGCAATTGCAATTTATCATATTATCAGAAAGAGTCAAATAAGAGCTTGTAAAGCAAATTCACATACTCAATCATCTCTTTTGTTTTCCACAATTGTTACACCTCACGTGGTACTCATGGTATCGAAGTTTCAGTTGGACACAGAGGAAGATAGGGGCTTACAGTTTGCCTCCCAACCATTTACCTCAAGGGTAAAGTCAACAATAATAAAGCATAAGTACTCAGCTCCAAGTTGATATATGAATATAGATCTTTCCCAAGCAAATGACGTTCACCAAGAAAAAGGCTAAATAAGGAATTGGTGAAGATCACCATGACTCTTACAAGGGCAAAAAGTAAAGGTACAAGATAGGCCCTTCGCAGAAGGAAGCAGAGGTTGTCATGCACTTTTGAGGTTTGGATGCGTGTCCTCTTAGTGCGGAGGAACGTCACTTTATATTGCCTCCTGTGATAAAGAACTTTATTATGTAGTCTGTTTCTTTTATGTCTTCCTCATCACAGGTTCGTACAAAGCTTATTTTCCACACACTAATAGATCATACATATTAGAGAGCATTTTTTATTGCTTGCACCGATGACAACTTACTTGAGGGATCTTATTCAATCCATAGGTAGGTATGGTGGACACTCATGGCAAAACTGGGTTGAAGGTTTATGGATGTACAAGTAGTATCTCTACTTGGTGCGGGAGTTTTGGCTAATATGAGGTGGAAGCAATCGTCACATGCTAAGGGATCTCTAATCATATAACATTGTTTGGAACCAAGCAAACACAATTCATTATGTTGTCTTCCTTGTCCAACATCTACTTCTAAGCATGTAATAGTTTGGTGAGTGCTCACAATTATAGAAGGTGTCTAAGATGATAAATTTATATGTGAACCTCTCTTTCCTTATTACTTCTTATTAATTGCAATAATGACTGAGGTCTATTTTGGTCTACTCTCAACATGTTTCAATCATCATACTTGTTATATGTGAAGCTATCACTTTCCATAAGATCATCGCATGATCTTTCATGCTATCGTTATTTTCATACTTTTGATTACGGCACAAAGCAAAGCCCTTGACTAAGACACTCTTTATTATATAGCTCGTAAGCTCGAATACATCGGGGAGACACAAGGCAAAAGACTCAAACTAAAACACTAAAGACTTATTCCTCTAAGATAAGAAATAAAAACTGAAAAGGAAAGAACTAAAGCAAAGGTAAAAGCAAAAGATATAAAGGTGATACAATACCAGGGCAACTCCCACAAGCTTGGCAAAATCCAAGGGGATTGCCCATACCAATGATTAGTTGTCTTCCTTTGGTGGTGATGGTGGTGGTGCTGTTGAAGTAGTCTGATCCTCCGTCTTCCAAGGCATAGGTGCTCCATCATGACAGGATGAACGAGTCGCCGGAATCCTCAAATCTGTAGCCAACCGTACTGATTTAAATCTATACTCATACTCACAGTTTCGGTTCTGCAAGTCATAGATCTGGCCCTGGAGTTGATCAACCCTGTCATAGAGCCAGGAGAGGTGTTTCTCAACGTCAATGGCATCCGTCTTGTGATTGCTGGTGAACTCCTGATCATCATGTGGTTGGCGTTGAGTCCACGCTCCACCATCCCTTGGCACTTGAAGACTTGTTGCTCCACTGATTTGAGCCTCGTCTCCATGTTTTCGGTCTTCTTAGGCCCCTCAACATCACGGATGTGCAACATCCCCTCGCTCATCTTGATAGATTGGGGGTGCTGCAACACTTCCGTGAGGTAAGGATTGATGACCTTCTCGAAGATCTTGTCCTTAGGAACTTTTGGGGAAGTCATGACGATCTAGATCAGCAGCAGAAACAGGCTCGAAACAAAAAGAGAGGAAAACTGCGCGATACGGAGATCAAAACCTTCGGGCGTATATATAATGATTTTTTTCTGGACCAGAAGGAGTGTTCCGCAAGAAAACGGAGTCCGGGAGGCACACGAGCTGCCCACAAGCCCTGTTACCGAGGACAGGGTGGGAGGTCGCGGCAACCAAGCTTGTGGCCGCCTCATGCGCTCTTCGAACTGCTTTTTATTTTTCTAATTTTCTATATATTCTAAAACGGAGAAAATTTCATATTGGAAAAGTTCCGGAGTCTAATTACTTACCAAAACAGATACCTCTTGGTTTTCAGGGTCTGAAACAGGCTGATAAACATCCCTTATGTACTCCTCTGGAGTTATGATATTGATGATATTGGTCTCAACATTTATGGGAGTACCAGCGATATAATGCTTGATTCTTTGCCCGTTTACCACTCTTGGAAAATTACCTTCCGTGTTATTGATTTTGATGGCACCGGAACGATATACTTCCTCGACTACGTAGGGACCTTCCCATTTAGAGAGAAGCTTGCCTGCGAAGAATCTTAAACGAGAATTGTATAGCAGGACATAATCACCTACATTGAACTCTCATTTTTGTATTCTTTTGTCGCGCCATCTCTTAACCTTTTCCTTGAACAACTTGGCATTCTCATATGCCTGGGCCCTCCATTCATCTAATGAGCTGATATCAAACAACTGCTTCTCACCGCCAAGTTTGAAATCAAAGTTGAGCTCTTTGATTGCCCAATAAGCTTTGTGTTGAAGCTCAAGATGTAAATAACAGGCCTTACCGTAAACCATTTTATACGACGACATGACCATGGGATTCTTATAAGCAGTCCTATAAGCCCATAGTGCATCGTCAAGTTTGCTAGACCAATTCTTTCGAGATCTATTGACAGTCTTTTGTAAGATCAATTTGATCTCCCTATTACTCAACTCTACTTGACCACTAGAGTGAGGATGATAAGGAGACGCAACTCTGTGGTTGACATCATACTTAGCGAGCATCTTGCGGAAAACACCATGAACGAAGTGTGAACCGCCATCAGTCATCAGATATCTAGGGACTCCAAATCTTGGGAAAATGACTTCTTTAAGCATCTTAATAGAGGTGTGGTGATCAGCATTCTTAGTGGGGATAGCTTCTACCCACTTAGTGACATAATCCACATCAACTAAGATGTGAGTATACCCATTGGAACTCGGGAAGGGTCCCATATAATCAAAGCCACATACATCAAATGGTTCAATGACAAGTGAATAGTTCATAGGCATTTCCTGACGCTTACTGATATTCCCTATTTTTTGGCATTCGTCACAAGACAACACAAACTTACGGGCATCCTTGAAGAGAGTGGGCCAATAGAAATCTGATTGCAATAACTTATGAGAAGTTCTGTCTCCAGCATGGTGTCCTCCGTAAGCCTCGGAATGACACTTCTACAGGATTTGTCCCTGTTCGTGTTCAGGCACACAACATCTAATAAAACCATCTACTCCTTCCTTATAAAGGTGAGGATCATCCCAAAAGTAGTGTCTCAAATCAAAGAAGAATTTCTTCTTTTGCTGGTAGGTGAAACTGGGTGGTACGTATTTGGCTACGAAATAGTTTGCGTAATCAGCATACCACGGTGCACTATGTGAAGTGCGGATGAGATTCAATTGCTCATCAGGAAAGCTATCATCAATAGGTCGTGGGTCATCAAGGACATTCTCTAGCCTAGACAAGTTATCTACTACAGGGTTATCAGCACCCTTTCGGTCAACGATGTGCAAATCAAATTCCTGTAGTAGGAGAACACATCTGATTAGTTTAGGCTTAGCGTCCTTCTTCTCCATAAGGTACTTAATAGCAGCATGATCAGAGTGAATAGTGACTCTGGAGTCAACTATATAAGATCTGAACTTTTCACATGCAAACACGACTGCTAAAAACTCCTTCTCCGTAGTGGCGTAGTTTCTTTGGGCACTGTCTATAGTTTTACTAGCGTAGTGAATAACATTCAACTTCTTGTCAACTCTTTGTCCTAGAACAGCACCAACGGCATAACCACTAGCATCGCACATGATTTCGAAGGGCAAGTTCCAATCAGGTGGTTGAACAATAGGTGAAGTTATCAAAGCCTTCTTAAGTATTTCGAAAGCTTCCTCACAATCCTCATCAAAAACAAAAGGAACATCCTTCTGCAAGAGGTTGGTAAGAGGCCTAGAAAACTTAGAGAAGTCCTTAATGAACCTTCTATAGAAACCAACATGACCTAGGAAACTTTGTATACCTCTGATATCTATGGGGCAAGGCATTTTTTCAACTGCATCAACCTTAGCCTTATCAACTTCAATCCCTCTCTCAAAGATTTTGTGTCCTAAGACAATGCCTTCATTAACCATGAAGTGGCACTTCTCCCAGTTCAAGATGAGGTTGGTATCTTTGCATCTCTGTAAGACTCAATCAAGGTTGCTGAGGCAATCGTCAAAGGAAGAACCGTAAACGGAGAAATCATCCATCAAAACCTCAACAATCTTTTCACAGAAGTCAGAGAATATAACCATCATACATCTTTGAAAGGTGGCAGGTGCATTGCACAAGCCAAAAGGCATGCGTCTATAAGCGAATGTACTGAAGGGGCATGTGAAGGTGGTTTTCTCTTGATCAGATTGTGCAACAGGTATTTGCGAGAAACCTGAATAACCGTCTAGAAAGCAGAAGTGTGTGTGTTTAGATAGCCTTTCTAGCATCTGGTCGATAAACGACAAAGGATAATGGTCCTTCCTGGTTGCCTTGTTCAGTTTACGGAAGTCTATCACCATCCTATAGCCAGTAATAATCCTCTGTGGGATTAGTTCATCCTTATCATTAGAGACGACGGTGATACCTCCCTTCTTAGGTAGGCAATGTACTGGACTTACCCAATCACTATGAGCAACAGGATAGATGATTCCTGCTTCCACAAGCTTTAATATTTCTTTTCTCACGACCTCTTTCATCCTCAGATTTAATCTCCGTTGATGATCAGCAACTGTCTTAGAATCATGATTGGTTTTAATCTTGTGCTGACATAGAGTGGGGCTAATGCCTTTTAAACCATCAAGAGTATATCCAATAGCAGCACGGTGCTTTCTCAAAGTTTTTAATAACTTCTTCTCTTCGTGACTCGAGAGGTGAGCACTAATAATAATAGGATATATCTCCTTCTCATCAAGATAGGCATACTTAAGAGTATCTGGTAACTATTTTAGCTCGAACACAGGATCACCCTTTGGTGGGGGAGGATCCCCAAGAAATTCAACAAGCAGATTATTCTTGAGAATAGGATATTGTTCTAAGACAATTTTATCTATCTCATCTCTTTCCTCCATATGCATATCATTTTCATGCTCAAGCAGATATTGCTCTAAAGGATCCGTAGGAGATACGACAATAGAGGCAAGAGCAATGATTTCATCCCTACCAGACGACTCTTTTTCATGGGATTGTCTTCCAAACTTGGAGAAGTTAAATTCTTGAGACACACCCTCGAAACTAATAGTGACAGTCTGTTTAATGCAATCAATGTGAGCATTGACAGTGTTGAGAAAGGGTCTACCAAATACGATGGGACAAAAGCTATCTTGTGCAGTAGCAAGGACGAGGAAATCAGTAGGACACTTCGTCTTACCACACATGACTTCTACGTCTCTCACAATTCCCACGGGACAGATGGTGTCTCTATTAGCTAGCGTAATAGTGACATCAATGGGTTCTAAATCAGCAGGTGCAATCTCATCTTTGATTTCTTCATATAGGGAACGGGGTATTGCACTAACACTAGCACCCATATCACATAAATCATGGTAACAGTGATCTCCTATCTTGACAGAGACAATGGGCAAGCCAACTACAGGTCCGTATTTGTATTTCGCGTGAGGTTTAGCTATTCTAGTGGAGTCCTCACAGAATTTGATAACATGCCCATCTATGTCTTCGGCTAAGAGATCTTTGATAATAGCAACACTAGGTTCAACTCTAATTTCCTCAGGGGGTGCAAGTGGTCTAATGTAACCCCTACATATCACAGTTGGAGCTTTAGAATAATCCTTTTTCCTAGCAGGGTATGATGGTTTCTCAACGTAAGCACAAGGAATATAGGATCACTAAAGGCAATGACTTTCTCCTCAACTAGATTGGGTTTAACTATGTTGATTTCTACAGGAGGATGATACTTAAACCACTTCTCTTTGGGAAGATCAACATGAGCAGCAAAAGATTCACATAGAGAAGCTACTATCTCAGAGTCAAGTCCATACTTAGCGCCAAAATCTCTAGAAGTGTTTGTTTCAACAAAAGATTTAACACAATCAAACCGGAAATTCATACCTGACTCCTTACCTTCTTCCAGCTCCCAATCTTCAGATTTACATTTGATTCTTTCCAATAAATTCCACTTGTGATCAATATCCTTCTTCATAAAAGAACCGGTACAAGAAGTGTCAAGCATGGTACGATCTTCATGGGAAAGCCGAGCATAAAAATTTTGAGTGATAATTTCTCTCGAGAGCTCATGATTGGGCCATGAATATAGCATTGATTTAAGCCTACCCCAAGCTTGACCTATGCTTTCCCTGTCACGAGGCCAAAAGTTATAAATATAATTCCGATCACGATGTACTAAATGCATAGGATAAAACTTTTGATGAAATTCCAATTTCAACCGATTGTAGTCCCATGATCCAGTATCATCACATAGCCTATACCATGTCAACGCCTTATCCTTCAAAGATAAAGGAAAGACTTTCTTCTTTACCTCATCCTCGGGCAAACCTGAATGCTTAAATAAACCACAAACTTCATCTACATAGATTAGATGCTAGTCTGGATGTGATGATCCATCTCCTGTAAAAGGATTAGCCAGCAGTTTCTCAAGCATACCCGAAGGAATTTCATAAAAGATATTTTCAGTAGGTACCGCAGGTTGAGGAACAACTCCTCATGCTTTCGTTCATGGTGAAGATACCCCGAACAAATTCCTCAAAGGAACAGTTTCCATAGTGACAAGTGACAATAAATTTCAGCACAGTATATAAATGTTCCCTTACCAAATTCCACTTACCAAAGGCGCTTCCCTCCCCGGCAACGGCACCAGAAAAGAGTATTGATGACCCACAAGTATAGGGGATCAATCGTAGTCCTTTAGATAAGTAAGAGTGTCGAACCCAACGAGGAGGAGAAGGCTCTGATAAACGGTTTTCAGCAAGGTAATAACTGCAAGCACTGAAAGTAGCGGTAACAAGTGATGGTGTAGTGAGGTGAAATGTAGCAAGCAAAAAGTAACAAGTAACAAGTAGTAGAAATGGTGCCGCAAGTGTCCCAATCCCTTTTGTAGCAAGGGACAAGCCTGAACAAAGTCTTATAAGAAGAAAAACGCTCCCGAGGACACACGGGAATTTTTGTCATGCTAGTTTCATCATGTCGATATGATTCACGTTCGTTACTTTGATAGTTTGATATGTGGGTGGACCGGCGCTTGGGTACTGCCCTTACTTGGACAAGCATCCCACTTATTATTAACCCCTCTCGCAAGCATCTGCAACTACGAAATAAGAATTAAGACAACGTCTAACCATAGCATTAAACTAGTGGATCCAAATCAGCCCCTTACGAAGCAATGCATAGACTGGGGTTTAAGCTTCTGTCACTCCAGCAACCCATCATCTACTTACTACTACCCAATGCCTTCCTCTAGGCCCAAATATGGTGAAGTGTTATGTAGTCGACGTTCACATAACACCACTAGAGGAAAAACAACATACAGCATATCAAAATACCGAACGAATACCAAATTCACATGACTATTATTAGCATGACTTACCCCATGTCCTCGGGAACAAAAGTAACTACTCACAAAGAATAATCATAATCATGATTAGAGGTGTAATGAATAGCATCAAGGATCTGAACATAAACTCTTCCACCAAGTAATCCAACTAGCATCAACTACAAAGAGTAATCATCACTACTTGCAACCTTACAAGTACCAATCGGAGTCGCGAGACAGAGATTGGTTACAAGAGATGAACTAGGGATTGGAGAGGAGATGGTGCTGATGAAAAGGTTTATGAAGATGCCTCCCCTCCGACGAGAGGAGTGTTGGTGATGACGATGGCGATGATTTCCCCCTCCGGGAGGGAAGTTTCCCCGGCAGGATCGTCCTGCCGGAGCTCTAGATTGGATCTGCTCAAGTTCCGCCTCATGGCGGCGGAGAAACCACGAAAAAGCTCCACCCTGATTTTTTTCCGAGGAAACCCTTCATATAGCAAAAGAGGGGGGCTAGTGGGCCGCCAGGGTGCCCACAAGCCGTGTTGCCGCGGCCAGGGGGTAGGCCACGGCAACCAGGCCTATGGGCCCCTGGTTGCTCCCCTCTGACACTTCTTTCGCCAAGTATTTTTTATAAAATACACGTTGATTTTCAGGGCATTTGGAGTTACGCGGAATAGAGCACTTAGACTTGCTCCTTTTCTAGTCCAGAATTCCAGTTGTCGGTATTCTCCCTCTTCAAATAAACCTTGCAAAATAAGAGAGAAAAGGCATAAGTAAGGTTCCACAAAGTATAATAACAGTCCATAAAGCGATGAATATCAACATGAAAGGATGATGCAAAATGGACGTATCATTCACCAACCATGGTAGTAAGAAACTACTACCGTGCCTACCACTGCAGAGGCAAAGGGATGCGCAAAAAGTCCTACTGAGTGGTAGTAAAAAACTACTACCGCCGAGAGAGCGGTAGTAAAAAACTACTACCGCCCCGAGGGCGGTACTGCCGCTCACCCTTTTGCACATACAGGGAAAAACATGGTTGGAGCTCCATTTGAAGCATGGGAAAGGTGGTGCAATAGAAATGTGTACGTGTTAATTCACCAACCTTTTTGAAGCGGACCCCCTCTTAATAGTACGACTTTCCTACGACTCAAATCCACCAAAGAGAAATGTAGAAAGTAACCATCTTTGAAAGACTCCGAGGGACACTGAATCGTCTTGTGCCTAGTCATGAATTATCTGAAATGCTCAATGCACACGATTAGTGTGCACATGAATTGCCATCAATCACCAAAACCACTTAGGGAGAAATATGCCCTAACAATCTCCCCCTTTTGGTGGATTGATGATAATACAGGATTTGCACTAAAGGTATAAAAATAACATGTGCAAACCCAAAATCTAAAAACCCGAGATAGGTTCCCCCTAGATGTGTGCATACTTTTGAAAAAAGAAATGGACTGCCCAGCACACAGCCAAAAAAAAGCACCCCCTAGATTTTATAGACGAGGCATTCCTTGCAACAAACCGAATAAACACTAAGGTTGGAAGCAAGGCATAGCATGTGAGCATGAAGATAAGGGCACATAATAATTAGACTCACAAGCTACTAATAACCTGGATAATAATGAGACAATAAAGATAGAGGAGTGATAGCATATGTCTCACACCATATGATAAAGTACAACGTCTCTTGGTCTCACACACAAAGCAAATACAACCATAGTAGCAATGAAAGTTCAACAAATAAAGAAACATAGAAAACGAGGAAACTCGCAAATCCTACACTCTCTACTACCTTGGCCCCGGGACACCAAAAAGGCAGAGAGGACACCTACGACACAGGTGGTAGCTCGAACTATAGAGGACTCAGTCATCAGACTCCTCAACATACTCATCACCAGTCTCATCTTCTGTCTCCTCATCAAACTCCTTGTCAGACTCAGCACACTGAATATTCTTCTTTTTCATCCAAGCAGCCTCGGGAGTAATGTATTGCTCATACCCACTGGAGATGTGCATGTCGAGCTTCCTCATAATCAGCTTGTCGCGCCGACGGCTCTCCTTCTAAGCAACATGAGTCATGTACTGCCCCTTCGCCTCCATGCAGAACAAGGTTTTCATCCGGTTCGTGAGTTTCTTGGCCCAAGATGGCTCGGCAGAGGAAGGCACATGTGACACTAGAATGCCCTCATCCTCACCCGCAACCTCATACTCATCAGAATCCACAGTGGCAGCAGTAGGTTTAATGGTTGTTCTTCTGTCGCAGCTTAATAGGCTCATGGCGTATCCACCTGGGAGAGTGGAACTCTATAGCTGGCAAGGCCTCCGCCCACTTCTTCTTGATCAGGTAAAACAGATAAGGACCATAGATGGGGACCTTACAGTGAAAAACTATCGACTGAAGCTCACTCCACATGATGTGCGACGCATCAAGTGGTCCAAAGGCACAAGATCGCCCTTTCTGACACATCATAAGCATATCCACCAGGTATGAATGCACCTGGTCCTTGTTGCCAACACGCGAAAAAAGAGTGTTGCGGAAGATACGGTGCATGACATCAAGGAATGGGTTCGTCATGTGAGAGACCTCACTAGATGGGGATATCTTCTCAATAAAGAAGGGCAACAACTTCTCCTTAGATGTAGCAGATGGCTTAACGTGTGGGCGCAAACCAACTGGGTGCTCAAGCCCCTCATCACAGACATTCAGAAGGTCAATAAACTCCTTCCAAGTAGCAGACAACCTCTCCCCATTGGTCATCCAAGACATAGTGCACTCCTCATCAGAGTGAAAGTGGACAGTAACAAAGAACTGAGCCACTATCTCAGGATTAAAGTCAAAGTTAAACGTGATGAGCTGCGCAATCTCAAGCTGTTCCACCATGCACAGAGCTTCACCAAAGTATGTCGGGTTCTTCTTCAGATGGTCCATGTCAATCCACTCAACCGGTACATAGATATTCTTCTTGGTCTTGATCACATATTCATAAATAAGAGCCTGTTGCTTAGACCAGAACATTTCACATCCAAGGAGCTGAACCCTAGCATTGTCATAGGGGTTGATCTTCTGGCGAAGGTGAAACTCAGCTTGTGGCATAGCATCCCAATCGACAGTGTTTCCCTTGTACTTCTGAGCAGTTCTCTTGAAATTGCGCTTCGGAGCCTTGGACCCCTTGGGTATATCTGAAGAGCGAGGGTGCTTGGAACTGGCATCCCGAGGAGGGTTCGAGCGCTTGGATCCACCACCTATGACACGCAATGCAAACACAAGAAAACAACAAATGAAGTCAATGAAAAGACCAAAGCAAACCGGAAAATCCTAGATAAAGGAGAACTAGAAGGAGAAAACATGTGTATTCAGGGAACAACGATAGTACCGCTGATCAAGCGGTAGTAAAGTTTCACTACCGCCTTGACAGCGGTAGTACTACTGCTCAAGAGGTTGTAAAAATTACTACCGCTCCATGAGAAGGAATCTCCCTCTTGAGTATTTCTCTCTCTCTTCTGACGAAGAAACAACAAAGAAACTCGCATGCAACTCGAACACAGAACTGAATCTTCTGACGAAGAGAGGGCGATGGCGAGAGCCACCAATGTTTGAGACAAATGGTATGACACCGCGGAGAATTATCCTTGGGTTCATGACCAAAGCTCGTCCTTGAAGCACAAGTGCCATCAATTTATGCATAAGGGCGGGGGGAGGGAAAGTTCATTGAGAGAACACCACTCCCCCTATGTCCATGCCTACACACAGAGCAAAATATAATGATGAGTAAGGTGTAGTGTGCCTAGTTTCAATCCACATTACTTGAATCAATGATATTTAGCTCATGCCTTAACTTGTGAAACCTTGCTTCATCTAGATGTTTGGTGAAAATATCTGCAAGTTGCTCATGAGTGTTGATGAAGAGGACCTCAATGTCTCCTTGCTTGATATGATCTTGAATAAAATGATGACGAATATCAATATGCTTGGTCTTGCTATGTTGCACCATATTGAGAGATATCTTGATGGAACTTTCATTATCACATAGAAGAGGCACTTTGTCACAAGTGACACCGTAATCCTTTAAAGTTTGCCTCGTCCATAATAATTGAGCACAACAACTTGCGGCAGCTACATACTCAGTCTCGGTGGAAGAAACTGACACACAGTTTTGCTTCTTCAAAGACCAACTTACAAAAGAGCGACCAAGGAATTGGCATCCTCCAGAAGTTGACTT
Organism: Hordeum vulgare subsp. vulgare; assembly: GCF_904849725.1. Taxonomy (NCBI): domain Eukaryota; kingdom Viridiplantae; phylum Streptophyta; class Magnoliopsida; order Poales; family Poaceae; genus Hordeum; species Hordeum vulgare. The sequence continues at coordinate 422,800,839 of NC_058519.1, read as the reverse complement.
CCTTTCGACACAGTCTCGAGCCCAATCCGAGTTAGAGTAACCTACTAGACTAAAGCTTGCTCCTTTGGGGTACCATAAGCCAAAGTTTTGGGTATGAGCCAAATATCGAAAGATTCGTTTGGTTGCTGCATAGTGGCTTTCCTTTGGTGCGGATTAAAATTGTGCACAAATTCCCACACTCAACGTGATATCTGTCTATATGCACAAAGATAAAACAAGGATCCAATCATGGAGCGATATACCTTTTGATCCACTACTTTACCATTGGGATCATTGTCAAGCTTGCATTTGGTTGGCATGGGAAATTTGACCGGCTTGACGTCCTCGAGTTCGAACCTTCTGGGCATGTATTGAGTCTATTTGGCTTGTTTCATGAATGTTCCTTCTCTTCCTTGTTTGATCTCAAACCCGAGAAAGAACTTCCACTCTCCCATCATAGACATCTCAAAATTCTCGGTCATTAGTGCAACAAACTCTTCATTGAAAGATTCGTTAGGAGAACCAAAAATAATATCATCAACATATAATTGGCATATGAACAAATCCCCTTTGACCTTTTTGGTAAAAAGGGTGGGATCAATTTTCCCAATTTCAAACCCACAATCTTGCAACAACTCGGTAAGGTACTCATACCACACAAGTGGGGCTTGTTTAAGGCCATAGAGCGCATTCTTGAGTTTGTATACATGCATGGGGAACTTGGGATCCTCGAATCCCGGGGGTTGTTTGACATATACCAGCTCATTTAAGGGATAATTAAGAAAAGCACTCTTCACATCCATTTGTTGCAATTTAAATGCAAGCAACATGCGAATAGATTCAAGACGAGCAACAGGGACAAAGGTTTCACCGTAGTCGATACCCTGAACTTGGGAGTATCCTTGAGCCACCAATCTTACCTTGTTTCGAATGACAACACCATTTGCATCATCCTTGTTCTTAAATCCATTTGGTTCCAATGACATTATGTTCCTCCGGTTGCCTTGGCACTAATTCCCAAACTTGATTGCGCTCGAAGTTGTTAAGTTCATCATGCATGGCTTCAAGCCAATGCTCATCATCGAGCACATCATGTGCCTTTTGGGGTTTAACACACGCAACAAATGCGTGATGCAAACAAAAGTTTGATAATTTTTGACGAGTGGTTACCCTCTTATTGAAGCTTCCAAGCACATTCTTGAAGATATGTTGTTGAACCCAGAGCTTGTTAGCTATCTTGGTCGCGCAGCGCTTCAATACTTCCTTACTAGATAATTTAGGATCGTCTTCTTGAACATCTTGAGCACCATCTTGACCTTTCTCACTAGTTTTCCCTTGATCTTGTGGTTGCACTTGATCTTGAGAAAACTCGGAGTCTTGAGCATGGTCTTGGACATCATTTGGTGCAACACCATCTTCATGAGGTTGATCTTGTCCTTGATCTTGTTCATCGGATTGAGGGCCTTCACTTTGTTCTTCAGAAGCATGTGGGTCTAGCGAGGGTGATGGCTCCACTTGAGTAGAGCATTGTCCTTCTCCTTCGGCCACAAGCGGTTCCTCAATGGGGAGTATTTGACAAATCCCTATTTTTCTTATGGCTTGAGAAGGAATTTCATCACCTGTATCACAAAGACCACTTTGCTCCACTTGGGAGCCATTATTTTCATCAAACTCTATGTTACACGTCTCCTCAATGAGTCTGGTGGACTTGTTGAGAACCCGGTAAGCATGAGAGTTTGTAGCATAACCAACAAATATGCCCTCATGAGCTCTAGCTTCGAATTTAGGCAAACGAACACCTTTCTTGAGTATGAAAGACTTACAACTGAACACCTGGAAGTACTTGAGGTTGGGCTTGTTCCCGGTAAGAATCTCATATGGAGTCTTGTTCAAGCCTTTGCGGAGGTAGAGTCAATTAGATGCATGACATGCGGTGTTAATGGATCCATTGTTGGAAATATGCCCTAGAGGCAATAATAAATTAGTTATTATTATATTTCTTTGTTCATGATAATCGTTTATTATCCATGCTATAATTGTATTGATTGGAAACACAGTGCATGTGTGGATACATAGACAAAACACTGTCCCTAGTAAGCCTCTAGTTGACTAGCTCGTTGATCAAAGATGGCAAGGTTTCCTGACCATAGGCAAGTGTTGTCACTTGATAACGGGATCACATCATTAGGAGAATCATGTGATGGACTAGACCCAAACTAATAGACGTAGCATGTTGATCGTGTCATTTTGCTGCTACTGTTTTCTGGGTGTCAAGTATTTGTTCCTATGACCATGAGATCATATAACTCACTGACATCGGAGGAATGCTTTGTGTGTATCAAACGTCGCAACGTAACTGGGTGACTATAAAGATGCACTACAGGTATCTCCGAAGGTGTTCGTTGAGTCAGTATGGATCGAGACTGGGATTTGTCACTCCGTGTGACGGAGAGGTATCTCGGGGCCCACTCGGTAATACAACATCACACACAAGCCTTGCAAGCAATGTGACTTAGTGTAAGTTGCAGGATCTTGTATTACGGAACGAGTAAAGAGACTTGCCGGTAAACGAGATTGAAATAGGTATGCGGATACTGACGATCGAATCTCGGGTAAGTAACATACCGAAGGACAAAGGGAATGACATACGGGATTATATGAATCCTTGGCACTGAGGTTCAAACGATAAGCTCTCCGTAGAATATGTAGGATCCAATATGGGCATCCAGGTCCCGCTATTGGATATTGACCGAGGAGTCACTCGGGTCATGTCTGCACACTTAAGGTTCGACGTTGTTTTATGCGTATTTGAGTTATATGGTTGGTTACCGAATGTTGTTCGGAGTCCCGGATGAGCTCACGGACGTCATGAGGGTTTCCGGAATGGTCCGGAAACGAAGATTGATATATAGGATGACCTAATTTGATTACCGGAAGGTTTTCGGAGTTACCGGGTATGTACCGGGAATGACGAATGGGTTCCGGGTGTTCACTGGGGGGGCAACTCACCCCGGGGAAGCCCATAGGCCTTGGGGGTGGCGCACCAGCCCTTAGTGGGCTGGTGGGACAGCCCAAGAAGGCCCTACATGCCATAGGAAAAAATCAAAGAGAAAAAAGAAAAAAAAGGGGAGGTGGGAAAGAGGGGAAGGACTCCACCTTCCAAACCTAGTTGGATTCGGTTTGGAAGGGAAGGACTCCCCCCCTTGGCTCGGCCGACCCCCTTGGGGCTCCTTGAGCCCCAAGGCAAGGCCCCCTCTCCCACCTATATATACAGAGATTTTAGGGCTGATTTGAGACAACTTTGCCACGACAGCCCGACCACATACCTCCACGGTTTTACCTCTAGATCGCGTTTCTGCGGAGCTCGGGCGGAGCCCTGCTGAGATTAGATCACCACCAACCTCCGGAGCGCCGTCACGCTGCCGGAGAACTCATCTACCTCTCCGTCTCTCTTGTTGGATCTAGAAGGCCGAGATCATCGTCGAGCTGTACATGTGCTGAACGCGGAGGTGCCGTCCGTTCGGCACTAGATCGTGGGACGGATCGCGGGACGGTTCGCGGCGCGGATCGAGAGACGTGAGGACGTTCCACTACATCAACCGCGTTTCTTAACGCTTCTGCTGTGCGATCTACAAGGGTACGTAGATCAAATATCCCCACTCGTAGATGGACATCACCATGATAGGTCTTCGTGCCCGTAGGAAAATTTTTGTTTCCCATGCGACGTTCCCCAACAGTGGCATCATGGGCTAGGTTCATGCGTAGACGTCTTCTCGAGTAGAACACAAAAGTTTTTGTGGGCGTTGATGTGCGTTTCGCTGCCCTCCTTAGTCTTTTCTTGATTCCGCGGTATTGTTGGATTGAAGCGGCTTGGACCGACATTACTCGTACGCTTACGAGAGACTGGTTTCATCGCTACGAGTAACCCCCTTTGCTCAAAGATGACTCGCAAGTGTCGGTTTCTCCAACTTAGGTGAATCGGATTTGACCGAGGAGGTCCTTGTATAAGGTTAAATAGCAATTCATATATCTCCGTTATGGTGTTTGCGTAAGTAAGATGCGATCCTACTAGATACCCATGGTCACCACGTAAAACATGCAACAACAAAATTAGAGGACGTCTAACTTGTTTTTGCAGGGTATGCTTGTGGTGTGATATGGCCAACGATGTGATGTGATATATTGTATGTATGAGATGATCATGTTGTAATAGATAATATCGACTTGCACGTCGATGGTACGACAACCGGGAGGAGCCATAGGGTTGTCTTTAAACTAACATTTGTGCTTGCAGATGCGTTTACTATATTGCTAGGACGTAGCTTTAGTAGTAATAGCATGAGTAGCACGACAACCACGATGGCAACACGTTGATGGAGATCATGACAATGGAGATCATGGTGTGATGCCGGTGACAAGAAGATCGTGCCGGTGCTTTGGTGATGGAGATCAAGAAGCGCATGATGAGGGCCATATCATGTCACTTATGAATTGCATGTGATGTTAATCCTTTATGCACCTTATCTTGCTTAGAACGACGGTAGCATTATGAGGTGATCTCTCACTAAAATTTCAAGACGAAATTGTGTTCTCCCCGACTGTGCACCGTTGCGACAGTTCTTCGTTTCGAGACACCACGTTATGATCTCGTGTGATAGACTCAACGTTCACATACAACGGGTGCAAAACAGTTGCACACGCGGAACACTCGGGTTAAGCTTGACGAGCCTAGCATGTGCAGACATGGCCTCGGAACACATGAGACCGAAAGGTCGAGCATGAATCGTATAGTTGATATGATTAGCATAGAGATGCTTACCACTGAAACTATTCTCGACTCACGTGATGATCGGACTTGAGATAGTGGATTTGGATCATGTACCACTCAAATGACTACAAAGATGTAATTTTTGAGTGGGAGTTCTTAAGTAATATGATTAATTGAACTAATTGTCATGAACAAAGTCTAATGGTCTTTGCGAATTACGATGTAGCTTGCACTATAGCTCTACTGTTTTTACATGTTCCTAGAGAAAATTTAGTTGAAAGTTGATAGTAGCAAACTTTGCAGAGGATTGTCCTCGTTGCTGCGCAGAAGGCTTATGTCCTTAATACACCACTAAGTGTGCTGCACCTCGAGCGTCATCTGTGGATGCTGTGAACATCCGACATACACGTTTCTGATGACTACATGATAGTTCAGTGCAAAATACTTAATGGCTTAGAAGCAAGGCGCCGAAGACGTTTTGAAACGTCACGGAACATTAGTGATGTTCTAAAGAGATGAAATTGTGATTTCATGCTTGTGCCCTTGTTAAGAGGTATGAGACCTCCGACAAGATTCTTTGTCCACAAAGTAAAGGAGAAAAGCTCAATCGTTGAGCATGTGCTCAGATTGTCTGAGTACGACAATCGCTTGAATCAAGTGGGAGTTAATCTTCCAGATGAGATAGTGATGGTTCTCCAAAGTCACTGCCACCAAGCCGTGAGAGCTTCATGATGAACTATAACATATCAAGGATAGATACAATGATCCTTGAGCGATTCGCGATGTTTGACACTGCGAACATAGAAATCAAGAAGGAGCATCAATAGTTGATGGTTAGTAAAACCACTAAGTTTCAAGAAAGGCAAGGGCTAGAAGGGATACTAAACGGCAAAACAGTTGCTGCACTAATGAAGATACCCAAGATTAAACCCAAACCCGAGACTAAGTGCTTCTGTAATGAGGGGAACATTCACTGAGGCGGAGCAACTCTAGATACTTGGTACATAAGAAGGCTGGCAAAAGTCGAAAGAAGTATATTTGATATACATGATGTTGATGTGTACTTTACTAGTACTCCTAGTAGCGTGAGGGTATTGGATACCGGTTCGGTTGCTAAGTGATTAGTAAACACGAAATGAAAGCTACGACATAAACGGAGACTAGCTAAAGGCGAGGTGACGATACGTGTTGGAAGTGTTCCCAAGGTTGATATGATCAAACGTCGCACGCTCCCTCTACCATAGGGATTGGTGTTAAACCTAAATAATTGTTATTTGGTGCTTGCGTTAAGCATGAACATGATTGGATCGTGTTTATTGGAATACGATTATTCATTTAAAGAGAATAATGGTTGCTCTATTTGCTTGAATAATCACCTTCAATGGTTTATTGAATCTCGATCGCAATGTTACACATGTTCATGATATTGGTTCCAAAAGATACGAGGTAATGATGATAGTACCACTTACTTGTGCCACTGCCGCTTGAGTCATGTTGGTATAAATTGCATGAAGAGGCTCCATGCTGATGGATCTTTATACTCACTTGATTTTGAATCACTAGTGACATGCAAATCATACCACATGAGCAAAGCCTTGTTTTCATTGAGATGAAATAAGAAAGTAACTTGTTGGAAGTGATGCATTTTGATGTATGCAGTCCAATGGGTGCTGAGGCATGCAGTGGATATCATTATGTTCTTACTTCAATGACGATTTGAGTAGATACAAGAGTATTTACTTAATGAATCACAAGTCTGAAATATTGAAAAGTTCAATTCTGTTTCGGAGTGAAGTTCGTCGCAACAAGAGGATAAACTGTCTACGATATGATCATAGAAATGAATATCTGAGTTACAAGTTTTGGTACGCAGTTAAGACAATGTGGAAATTGTTTCGCAGTTCATGCCACCTAGAACATCATAGTGTGATGATGTGCATGAATGTCATAGCCAGGCACTATTTAGTATGGTGCATGCTATGATGTCTCTTATCGAATTACCACTATCGTTTATGGGTTATGCATTAGAGACAACCGCATTCACTTTAAATAGGGCACCGCGTATTTCTGTTGAGATGACACAGTATAGACTGAGGTTTAGAGAAATCTAAACTGTCGTTTCTTGAAAGTTTGGGGCTTCTACACTTATGTGAAAAAGTTTCAGTCTGATAAGCTCGAACCCAAAGCGGATAAATGCATCTTCATAGGATATCCAAAACAGTTGGGTACATCTCCTATCTCAGATCCGAAAGCAAAGTGTTTGTTTCCAGAAACGGATCCTTTCTCGAGGAAAGGTTTCTCTCGAAAGAATTGAGTGGGAGGGCGGTAGAACTTGATGAGGTTATTGAACCATCACTTCAACTAGTGTGTAACAGGGCGCAGGAAGTTGTTACTGTGGCGCCTACACCAATTGAAGTGAAAGTTGATGATGGTGATCATCGAGCATCGGATCAAGTTACTACAAACCTCGTAGGTTGACAAGGTCGCGTACTACTGCAGAGTGGTCCGGTAACCCTGTCTTGGAGGTCATGTTGTTGAGCAACAGTGAACCTACGAGTTGTGGAGAAAGCAATGGTGGGCCCGGATTCCGACAAATGGCTGGAAGCCATGAAATCCGAGAGAGGATCCATGTATGAAAACAAAGTGTAGACTTTGGAAGAACTACTTGATGGTCATAGGACTATTGAGTAAAGATGGATCTTTAAAAGGAAGACAGACGATGATGGTGATAAGTCACTATTAAGAAAAGCTCGACTTGTCGCAAAGATGTTTCCGACAAGATCAAACAGTTGACTATGATGAGACTTTGTCACTCGTAGCGATGCTAAAATTCTATTAGAATTATGTTAGTAGTTGCTGCATTATTTATGAAATATTGCACATAGGATGTCCAACATTGTTTCCTCTATGGTTTCTTTGAGCAAACATTGTATGTGATACAACCAGGAGGTTTTGTCGATCCTAAAGATACTAGCAAGTATGCAAGCTCCAGCGATCCTTCAATGGACTGGTGCAAGCATCTCGGAGTTGGAATATACACTTTGATGAGATGATCAAAGATTTTGGGTTTGTACAAGGTTTATGAGAAACTTGTATTTCCAAAGAAGTGAGTGGGAGCACTATAGAATTTCTGATGAGTATATGTGGTTGACATATTGTGGATCAGAAGTAATGTAGAATTTCTGTAAAGCATACAAGGTTGTTTGAAAGGAGTTTTCAAAGGAGTACCTGGATTGCGCTACTTGAACGTTGAGCATCAAAGATCTATGGAGATAGATCGGAAGCGCTTAATGGAAGTTTCAACAGGATGCATGCCTTGACAAGTTTTTGAAGGAGTTCAAAATAGATCAGCAAAGAAGCAGTTCTTGGTTGTGTTGTAAGGTGTGGATTTGAGTAAGACTCAAAACCCGACCACGGCAGAATAAAGAGAATAGATGAAGGACGTCTTCTATGCCTTGGCCATAGAATCTGAAGTATGCCATGCTGGGTACCGCACCTGATGTGTGCCTTGACTCAAAGTCTGTTGAGAGGTGCAGAGAGTGATCCATGATTGAATCACTAGCAGCGGTCAAAATTTATCCTTAGTAACTGATGGACTAAGGAATTTTTCTCGATTATGGAGGTGGTTAAAGAGTTCGTCATAAAGGGTTACGTCGATGCAAGCTTTGACACTAATCCGAATAACTATGAGTAGTGAAACGGATTCGTATAGTAGAGTAGATATTTGGAGTATTTCCTAATAGCACATAGTAGCAGCATCTATAAGATGACATAAAAATTTGTAAAGAACACACGGATCTGAAAATTTAATAACCGTTGACTAAAACCTCTCTCACGAGCAAGACGTGATCAGACCCCATAACTATATGGGTGTTGGATTCGTTGGAATCACATGGTGATGTGAACTAGATTATTGACTCTAGTGCAAGTGGGAGACTGTTGGAAATATGCCCTAGAGGCAATAATAAATTAGTTATTATAATATTTCTTTGTTCATGATAATCGTTTATTATCCATGCTATAATTGTATTGATTGGAGACACAGTGCATGTGTGGATACATAGACACCACACTGTCCCTAGTAAGCCTCTAGTTGACTAGCTCGTTGATCAAAGATGGTCAAGGTTTCCTGAACATAGGCAAGTGCTGCCACTTGATAACGGGATCACATCATTAGGAGAATCATGTGATGGACTAGACCCAAACTTATAGACGTAGCACGTTGATCGTGTCATTTTGTTGCTACTGTTTTCTGTGTGTCAAGTATTTGTTCCTATGACCATGAGATCATATAACTCACTGACACCGGAGGAATGCTTTGTGTGTATGAAACGTCGCAACGTAACTGGGTGACTATAAAGATGCTCTACAGGTATCTCCGAAGGTGTTCATTGAGTTAGTATGGATCGAGACTGGGATTTGTCACTCCGTGTGACGGAGAGGTATCTCGAGGCCCACTCGGTAATACAGCATCACACACAAGCCTTGCAAGCAATGTGACTTAGTGTAAGTTGCAGGATCTTGTATTACGGAACGAGTAAAGAGACTTGCCGGTAAACGAGATTAAAATAGGTATGCGGATACTGACGATCGAATCTCGGGCAAGTAACATACCGAAGGACAAAGGGAATGACATACGGCATTATATGAATCCTTGGCACTCAGGTTCAAACGATAAGATCTTCATAGAATATGTAGGATCCAATATGGGCATCCAGGTCCCGCTATTGGATATTGACCGAGGAGTCACTCGGGTCATGTCTACATAGTTCTCGAACCCGCAGGGTCTGCACACTTAAGGTTCGATGTTGTTTTGTGCGTATTTGAGTTATATGGTTGGTTACCGAATGTTGTTCGGAGTCCCGGATGAGATCACGGACCTCACGAGTGTTTCCGGAATGGTCCGGAAACGAAGATTGATATATAGGATGACCTCATTTGATTACCGGAAGGTTTTCGGAGTTACCGGGAATGTACTGGGAATGACGAATGGGTTCTGGGTGTTCACCGGGGGGTGTGGGGGGGGGGGGCAACCCACCCCTGGGAAGCCCATAGGCCTTGGGGGTGGTGCACCAGCCCTTAGTGGGCTGGTGGGACAGCCCAAGAAGGCCCTATGCGCCATAGGAAAAAATCAAAGAGAAAAAAGAAAAAAAAAGGGGAGGTGGGAAAAAGGGGAAGGACTCCACCTTCCAAACCTAGTTGGATTCGGTTTGGAAGGGGAGGACTCCCCCCCTTGGCTCGGCCGACCCCCTTGGGGCTCATTGAGCCCCAAGGCAAGGCCCCCCCTCTCCCACCTATATATACCGAGGTTTTAGGGCTGATTTGAGACAACTTTGCCACGGCAGCCCGACCATATACCTCCATGGTTTTACCTCTAGATCGCGTTTCTGTGGAGCTCGGGCGGAGCCCTGCTGAGATTAGATCACCACCAACCTCCGGAGCACCATCACGCTGCCGGAGAACTCATCTACCTCTCCGTCTCTCTTGCTGGATCAAGAAGGCCGAGATCATCGTCGAGTTGTACGTGTGCTGAACGCGGAGGTGCCGTCCGTTCGGCACTAGATCGTGGGACGGATCGCGGGACGGTTCGAGGGGCGGATCGAAGGACGTGAGGACGTTCCACTACATCAACCGCGTTTCTTAACGCTTCTGCTGTGCGATCTACAAGGGTACGTAGATCAAATATCCCCTCTCGTAGATGGACATCACCATGATAGGTCTTCGTGTGCGTAGGCAATTTTTTGTTTCCCATGCGACTTTCCCTAACATCCATCCCAAAAGTTGTACGGGGATTTGAATTCCGCCATCATGGTTCTTGTTGCGTCCATCAACGTTCGGTTCTTCCTTTCCACCACACCATTTTGTTGAGGGGCATAGGGTGCTGAATATTGGTACTTGATCCCCTCGTCACTAAGAAACTCATTCAAGGTGTGGTTCTTGAATGAACTCGGTGCCATTGTCACTTCTAATCATCAATATCTTTGCTTCATGTTGACGTTCAGCTTCATTAGCAAAGTCGATGACGGTTTGTTGAGTCTCACTCTTCCTCTTGAAGAAGTAAACCCAAGTGTATCTTGAGTAGTCATCCACAATAACCAAGCAATACTTTCTTCCCCCAAGACTATCAAAACATGGAGGACCAAAGAGATCCATGTGAAGGAGCTCCATGGGCATTTTCGAGTAGATGATAGTTGTGGGACGGTGAGTGGTTTCATGAAGCTTTCCTTCAATACAAGCACTGCAAGCATGGTCTCTGGCAAAACACACATTTGTTAGTCCACGAACATGGTCCCCTTTGAGGAGACTTTGCAAAGATCTCATATTGACATGAGCTAGCCGGTGATGCCAAAGCCAACCCACATCAACTTTAGACAGACAAGTCGCGATCTTAGTAGGTCGCTCCGAAAAGTTCACCACATAGAGACTGTTCTCGACATGTCCAACAAAGGCTACTTTAAGAGTCTTGCTCCACAGAAGGGCCACGGTATCAAGATTAAAGAATGTGGCAAAGCCCATAATTGCAAGTTGACGAACATAAAGCAAATTGTATGCAAGAGACTCAACAAGGATGACCTTCTCTATAGATAAATCTTGAGAGATGACCACCTTGCCAAATCCCATTACCTTATATGTTTAGGCATCAGCAAATTGGAGATGGGTGGGCATAGATGGAATTGGATGCACATCCACCACCAAGTCCTTGCTTCCGGTCATATGATTTGTGGCTCCATTAAGGAGCAACCATGACACCCCACCGGAAGCAAACTCCTACAAGAGATCAATGCTTGGATTTAGGTACCCATTCTTGAATGGGTCCTTTGATGTTACAAACAAGGGTCTTAGGAACCCAAATAGCCCATTCAATGTACTCATAATAAGAACCAACAAATTTAGCATAAACATGCCCATCACTAGCATGGCATAAAACATAAGAGGGGTTAAAGTCGTCGGCTTTCTTGGTAGAGGTGGATTTGCCCTTCTTGGCATTATCACCCCCTTCCTTGTACTTCATCTTCTTATGATTACTCTCACACTCTTTGACAAAAACGTCCTTGAGAGGGGAAGCTAGCTTGGTCTTGTTATTGTTTTTCTTCTTAGACTTGGGTGCAAACCCAAGTCATTTCTTTCCTACAACTTCCTTTCGATTACTCAAAAGGTCATTTAGGTTCTTCTCACCTTGGATGCATGTCACAAGGCCATTTTCAAGTTGTTCTTTCAACTTAGCATTCTCCTCCACAAGATGCACATGCTCACAACAAGGGTTAGTAGCACAAGCATTATCAATTAGAACAAAAGGAGGACAAGTAGAAATCTGCTTGGTTAGTTTTACTTGGAGTTGATCATGAGACTTCTTCAGAGACGCATGAACACCTTTCAAGACCTTGTGGGCCTTGTTAAGTGTGTCAAATTCTCTTGAGTCTATCATGGCCAATCCCAAGTGCAACTTTCTCGGATTTAAGCACACGGGTAAGGACAACAGCATGATCAAGATCTTTTTGCAATTTAGCATGATTAACGTTGTGTGACTCCTCAAGAGCCAAACGAAGACCATGCTATTCTTCTAGAGCAATGGATAGTTCCGCTATCTCATCATCGTAACCACGACTATGTCCCACCTACTTGGAGATAGTCTCCTCATGAGTCTCAATGAGATCATTGGCCTCACCAAGTTATTCCAAAAGAGAAACAAAGTGCTTTTTGGTTTCACATTTGATCTTACACAGGAATTTGTCAAACTCATTGTCATAATGCTCCACTACTTCACTATCATCAACACAATCTAACAATGAAGGAGAGGTAGTGATAGTGGTCTTGATGTTGGGGGTTACCTTATTGATACCTTTGGCCATGGGGCACTTGGCGATGCGGTTCTCGTTGGTGGCGACGAAGAGAGACACCTTGAGGGAGGAAGTGGCAATGGTCACGGTAGCCATTGCCATCCCCTCATGGCATGTATCATCATCGTAATCAGCAGAGGTGTACTCTTCATGGGCCACCAAACCCCTTGGAGCAGTCTTCTTGGTGAAGATGTTCTTGCTTGGGAAAGACTTGGCTTTGTCCTTGCGAACGAGCTTGCCCCCTTTGTCTTCCCTCTTCTCATAAGGACAATCTGCCACAAAGTGACTCACATTGCCACTGTTGTAGAATGTCCGTACTCGTTTCTTGTTCTTGGACCCACTTGAGTTGTCCTTGGAGAAGTTGGGCCTTGAGTTTCTCTTGTTGCCCCAAAACTGCCTTGATGCAAGAGCCATGTGCTCATGATAAGCATACTTTGTGTCTCCGGGGCAGCCATCTTCTTCCTCTTCTTCTTCATCAGCAATGGCCTTCGCTCTCAAGGCAAGGTTGGGTGAGGCTATCTTTGACCGGACACAAGCAAGATCATTGTCGGCGGTCTTGTTCATAATATCCATAGCAATGAACTCATCCTACACTTCTCCTGAGGTCAAGGTGTGGAAAATTGTCCTTTGACGAATGACGGAATACATGGCTTTGTTGAATGGCATGATGGCCTTGAGAAACTTGTGCTTAATCCAAGTGTCATTTGTATCCTTGCTCCCATGGTCTTCGAGAGCAACGACAAGAGAAATCACCCTTCGATAGAGATCACGGGGGTCCTAATCTTCTAGCATCACAAACTCATCGGCCTTATGAAGAACCACTTCAAAGTTAGACTGTTGAATGCCTGAGCTCCCCTTATACAACACCATGATGTGCTCCCAACAATCCTTTTTCACGGGAGAAGGGCGCAAGTGAGGTAGATCTTCGGGAGGAACCGCGATTGAAGGATGAACAATGTGGAATGATTGTATTGCTTGTCCGCCTCTTCTCTTGGAGAGAGGTTGCTTGGATCATGTGGGTAAAAGCCTTGTTCGATGATTCTCCAAAGATTTGTTGAGTTGTGATTCAAATGAGACTTTATGGAAAAGACCTAGTTAGCGAAATCACCTTTAACTAGTTTAGGAGGAGGACCAAGGTTATTAATATGTGGTGTAGGGCTGATCCTCCATAGACCCGGGGAGGAGGAACTGGGGCAAAGGTTCTCGTCCCATTCTTGTCAAGAAGGGAATAAGTTCGAGTACCTTTAGACATTTCCTTATCGGAATTGGCCTCCGACTCCGATGTGGTGGGTTTAACCACAAGCAACGGGTCGGGACAATTATTCATCCCCTCAAATAATTCTTTAAGCATGGACTTGACTTCGGACATCATGGACGTCTTGAGTGAGATCATGGCCTCATTCAAGTTGTCCCGTGTGATCGAACTCTACTCCACAGCCTCGGGCCCTTCGTGCCCAACCACACCGTCGTCAACCATACTCTTCGGGTGGTGAAACCCTTAATAAAGAGACATGGCTCTGATACAAATTGAAAGGATCGATATGGTTGACTAGAGGGGGTGAATAGGAAACTGCCAATTTTTAGATCTTCTTAATAAATTAGGGTTAGCAACAAAAGGTTCTCTAGATGAACAACTAGGTGCGCAACCTATATGATGCTAACAACAAAGACAACAAGTGCAAGCAAGGAATACACCATAACAATAATAAGTACAAGGTAAAGGTAAGATATAACCTCTAGTGGAACCGGTGGAGACGATCATGTGTTACCGAAGTTCCTTCCCTTTGATAGGAAGTACCTCTCCGTTGGAGAGGTGTGGAGGCACAATGCTCCCCAAGAAGCCACTAGGGTCACCGTATTCTCCTCACGCTCTCACACAATGCAAGATGTCGTGATTACACTATTGGTGCCCTTGAAGGCGGCGACCGGACCTTTACAAACAAGGTTGGGGCTATCTCCACACAAAGCTTGGAGGCTCCCAATAAGACCAAGAGCTTCACCACAATGGAATGTGGATCCGAGGTGACCTCAACACTCTAGGGTGCTCAACAACCCAAGAGTAACAAGATCCGCAAGGGATTAGTGGGGGGAATCAAATATCTCTTGTTGGAAGTGTAGATCAGGGCCATCTCAACCAATCCCTAGGAAATCAACAAGTTTAATTAGCTAGGGAGAGAGAGCGGGCAAGAATGAGCTTTGGAGGAACAATGGAGCTTGGGGAGGTAAGAGGTAACCTTCTCACGGAAGAAGAGACCTTTATATAGTGGGGGGGCAATCCAACCGTTACCCCCCACTTACTTCACTAGCACATTGGTACTACCGCTTCTAGGAGCGGTACTGATATGTCTCCATCGTATCTACTTTTCCAATCTCTTTTGCCCTTGTTTTGGACTCTAATTTGGATGATTTGAATGGAACTAACCCGGACTGACGCTGTTTTCAGCAGAATTTCCATGGTGTTGTTTTTGTGCATAAATAAAAGTTCACGGAATGACTTGGAAATTTACGAGGATTTTTTGTGGAATATATAAAAAAATACTGGCACAAGAATTACCGGGAGGGACGGAGCCAGGAGCCCACAAGCCTAGGAGGCGCCCCCCTGGCCGCCCCTCGCAGGCTTGTGAGGCCCTCGTGGCTCCGCCGCCTCCAACTCCAGCTCTATATAGTCTCTCTCGTTCAGAAAAAATTAAGAGAGAAGAGTTCATCGCGTTTTACGACACAAAGCCGCCGCCACCACCTGTTCTTCCTTTGGAGGCCAGATCTAGAGTCCGTTCTGGGCTCCGGAGAGGGGAAATTGTCGCCGTCGTCATCATCAACCATCCTTCATTGTGAATTCCATGCTGCTCTTCACTGTTTGTGAGTAATCTCATCGTAGGCTTGCTGGACGCTGATGTGTTGGATGAGATCTATCATGTAATCGAGTTAGTTTTGATGGGGTTTGATCCCTAGTTTCCACTATGTTCTGAGATTGATGTTGCTACTACTTTGCTATGCTTAATGCTTGTCACTAGGGCCCGAGTGCCATGATTTCAGATCTGAACCTATTATGTTTTCATCAATATATCCGTGTTCTTGATCCTATCTTGCAAGTTGTAGTCACCTACTATGTGTTATGACCCGGCAACCCCGGAGTGACAATAGACGGAACCACTCCCGGAGATGACCATAGTATGAGGAGTTCATGTATTCACTAAGTGTGAATGCTTTGTTTCGGTTCTCTATTAAAAGGAGACCTTAATATCCCTTAGTTTCCATTAGGACCCCACTGCCACGGGAAGGATGGACAATAGATGTCATGCAAGTTCTTTTCCATAAGCACGTATGACTATATACGGAATACATGCCTACATTACATTGACGAACTGGAGCTAGTTATAAATCACCCCATGTTATAACTGATACATGATGAATGTAATCGGACATAATTATCCATCACCGATCCAATGCCTAAGAGTTTTTCCTACTGGTCCTTGCTACGTTACTTTACCGCTACTGTTGTCACTGCTGCTACTGTTATCGCTATTGTTGTCACTGCTGCTACTGTTACCTTTGCTACTGTTGCTATCACGCTACTCTGTTACTAAAACTTTGCTGCAGATACTAAGTATTTCAGGTGTGGTTGAATTGACAACTCAACTGCTAATACTCAAGAATACTCTTTGGCTTCCCCTTGTGTCGAATCAACAATTTTGGGTTGAATACTCTACCCTCGAAAACTGTTGCGATCCCCTATACTTGTGGGTTATCAAGACTATTTTCTGGCGCCGTTGCCGGGGAAGCATAGCTCTATTCTCTGAGTCACTTGGGATTTACGTCTGTTGATCACTATGAGGAATCCGAGAGATCCAAAAACTAAAGTCTTGCCCTCAACTACGAGGACAGGTAAGGAACTGTCATCTAGCTCTGCACTTGATTCACCTTCAGTTATGAGTAAGTTTGCGACACCACCACATACTAGAAATTCTGATGTGTCGCCTGTGCTTGATGATGCTACTTCTGCTATCCATGATGCTTATGATGATGCCTTTCTCGATACTGCTTTGCCACTGGGTGCATTCCTTGATGCACAATTTTCTAGAGTTGCTGCTGAATGTGATGATACTTCTGAAACTGCCGAAATTATTGAAGTAGAACCTGTTGTTTCACCTGTTAGAACTAGCTCTCCTAGATATGAATTGCCTGAAATACGTGAGGGTTATGTTATGGAGGGAGAGGAAGCTGAGTACTTTCTTGCTTGTAAGGATAGCTATGATCTTGAGAATTTATTACGCAAGTGGAAAGAAAAATATCTGAACGCTAGGATGAAATACGATCCTAAGTTTGCTACTTCGCCTATCTTTGTTACTAATAAGGATTATGAATTCTCTGTCGATCCTGAGTTAATCACTTTCGTCGAATATGATCCTTTTCATGGTTATGAGTCTAAAACGGTTGTGGCACATCTAACCAAACTGCATGATATAGCCACCCTATTCACGAGTGAGGAAAATATCCACCATTACTATATCCTTAAGTTGTTTCCTTTCTCACTAAAGGGTGATGCTAAGACTTGGTTTACTTCTCTTGCTCCTGGTTGTGTGCGTAGTCCCCAGGATATGATTTACTACTTCTCTGAGAAATATTTTCCTGCCCATAAGAAACAAGCTGCCTTGCAGGATATGTATAACTTTGCGCAAGTTGAAGAAGAGAGTCTCCCACAAGCTTGGGGGAGGCTTGTCCAGTTACTGAATGCTTTGCCTGATCACCCTCTTGAGAAAAATGAACTACTTGATATCTTTTATAATGGACTAACCGGTGCTTCTAGGGACCACATAGATAGTTGTGCTGGTTGTGTTTCCAGGCAACGAACTATGGAACAAGTTGAGATTCTATTGAATAATATATTGAGCAATGATAATGTTTGGACTATTCCCGAACCACCCCTGAAGCAAACTCCGAAGAAAAGAGGTATTCTATTCCTCAGTCCTGAAGATATGCAAGAAGCCAAGAAATTTATGCAGGAGAAAGGTATCAAATCTGAAGATGTTAAGAATCTACCACCTATCAAAGAGATACATGGTCTTGATAACCCGACACAGGTAGTAGAGGTAAATTCTCTTCGTACATTCAATGAGAGTGATATTCCTCTTGATAAACCTGCTAGCTTATGCTTAGATGAATTTGATAACTTTGTTGCCAAACAACAAAGTTTCAATGATTATGTTAGCAGACAATTGAGGCAAAATGCTCGTATGATTGATCATATAAGTGCTTGTGTGGATAGAAATGCCAATGATCTTACGCTTTTGAGTAAACATGGCTCTATGGTCACTACTCAAGTAGAACAAGTACTCAAGGCTCAAAATGACTTGCTCAATGAGTTGAATGACAAGTCCGTTAGAATTGTCACTAGAGGTGGTAGAATGACCCAGGAACCTTTGTATTCTGAGGGTCATCCTAAGAGAATTGAACAAGATTCTCAAGGAGGTAACACTGATGCACCTATTCATCCTGGTATTAGGAAGAAAAAGAAAGACGATAGGAACTTGCATGCTAGCAACCATGTTGTTGTTACACCCGAGAGTCCAAATAATATGTCTGTTTCTGATGCTGAAACATATTCTGGTGATGAACATGAGCCTAGTGATAATATCGATAGTGGTGTTCATGATGATGCTCAACCTAGTAATGATAAGGATGTGGAGATTGAACCTGTTGATCTTGATAAACAACGACCTAAGAATAGGAGATAGGACAAGAACGACATCATTGCTAGGAAGCATGGTAAAGAAAGAGAACCATGGGTTCAGAAACCCATGCCCTTTCCTCCCAAACCATCCAAGAAAAAGGATGATGAGGATTTTGAGCGCTTTGTTGAAATGATTAGACCTGTCTTTCTGCAAATGTGCTTGACAGATATGCTCAAAATTTCTCCTTATGCTAAATACATGAAAGATATTGTGACTAATAAAAGGAGGATACCTGAGGTTGAGATTTCCACCATGCTCGCTAATTACACCTTCAAGGGTGGAACTCCTAAGAAACTAGGTGATCCCTGAGTGCCAACTATACCTTGCTCCATTAAAGGAAACTATGTTAGAACTGCTTTATGCGATCTTGGAGCCGGTGTTAGTGTTATGCCTCTCTCTCTTTACCATAGACTTGAATTGGATAAGTTGACATCCACTAAAATGTCTTTGCAAATGGCCGACAAATCAACTGCTTTTCCTACCGGCATTTACGAGGATGTGCCTGTTGTAGTTGCTAACTTTACTATCTTAACAGACTTTGTTATTCTGGATATTCCCGAGGATGATGCCATGGCGGTCATCCTTGGAAGACCCTTTTTAAACACTGCACGGGCTGTTATTGATTGCAACAAAGGCAATGTCACTTTCCATGTCAATGGTAATGAGCATACGGTGCACTTTCCGAAGAAACAACATCGAGTTCATTGTATCAATGCTATTGAAAAACTTCATCAATCCTTATTGGGAGCTTTGAATGCCCTATACCTACTGTCAAGATGAAGTATGATTTGCTTGTTGGGGATATGCACATCCCCATTGAGGTAACTTAGTGATTATTCGAAAATTCTCCGGTTTCATGTGATTCGAAAAAAGTTTGTCAAGGAGACTTGATCAACCTCATTGATGGATTTCTTTTAATGACCATGAGATGGATGAATCTAAGAGTCACAACCTTCTGTTCCGAACTTTTATTTTCTGTTGTTTAGAAGAAAAATGATAAATTTAGCTTTATTTTTCTGTTTTCTGCTTTTTGCGTCCCTTAGAAAAGTGTCACGAAAATAAAAATTCTTCAAATGCCCTGAAAATCAAGTATGATTTTTTCTGGAATTTTTGAAAAATTCTGAGATAGAGAGCTAGTAAGGGGGATGCACCAGTGGGCCACAAGCCCAGGAGGCGCGGGCACCCCCTGGTCGCGCCTGCCAGGCTTGTGGGCCCCACTTGGCCCCCCTCCACTTATTCCAGCTCCCATCTCCTTCTCCTACCTCCAGAAAAAATCATTCCACAGCTCAAACCCGTGTTCTTGCTCTTCTTGCTGCATTTTTTGATCTCGTTGTGCAAAGCCCCATTCACCAAACTGTTTTGAGGGAATTGCTCCTTGGTATGTGACTCCTCCATTGGTCCAAGTAGTTTTTTCTCTAGTGCTTTATTCGTTGCGTATTATTGGTGCCTTGGTGACCCTGTTCTTGAGCTTTGCAGGTTAATTTTAGTTGGTCCCAAGTAGTTTTGATGCATGATATGGCCTCTAGGCACTTGTAGGAATAGTTGCTATGAGTTGTGTTGAGCCTTGTTCACTTTTCTTTTGAGTCACTAAAAAATTCAGAAATTTTTAGAGAAAGAAAAAGGAAAAGATGAGGAGCCTCCTAAGAGTCTCTTCAAGCCGTGACCCCAAGGAAGATGAAAATGAGAAGAAGAAACCCAAGTATCCGGTCACCCGAGTTGCAGAAGTTCGAGCGTGCGACTGGCCAAGCGACGTGTTCTTACGTGCCTCCGGTCTTTATGAGGATTTTTATTACTTGGTGGAGAACACGGGCCTTATCGCATTTGTTGATGATAAGTGTCCACAATACCTCCTCCTCACTAATATTTTCGTGCAAAGCTTTAATTTCTATCCAAGGAAGAGTCCTCCTATGGTTGAGTTCAAGTTATATGATATCCCCCAGCGCATGTCACTTCAGGATTTTTGCAATGTTTGCAAATTACCTTATGTTGGGGATATTCATGAACCTCGTCCATGGGACTTGGAGGCTTTCATTGATACTATTGCTGTAGGAGAGGAGAGAGGAGTGTCTTGCGCTAATGTTGCTATTGTACATTTTCCCGTGCTTCGGTATTTCTCATTATTCGTGGGAAAATGTTTGATTGGCCGTGGGAAAGCTGGGGCTCTTAGCTCCCGAGATCTTGCGGTTTTGCGCGAAGCCTTTATAATGATAAAACTTATAGCTTGGGCGCTATAGTGACTCAATGGTTGAACATGAACCGCACTAAATGCGCTGTTTATAGAGGTATCTATGCTACCTGTCTTGCTAAACATTTTGAGATACCTATTAGACTGTACGAGGAAGAAGATATGCTTCTTCCTGAGAGATTTCTAGATTATGATAGCATGGTTCGCCATGACTTTCTTGATAAAGATATAAATAAGAGGATGATTTATAACTTGGTATTTAGTCAGGGTACTCGTGAGAGTATTACTTTGCCTGCTCCTTCTATGTTCAATCTTCATCTAGGCAGGTACATTATTATGCCCTCGGACATCTACACATATTGGGGCATAGCGCCACCACAGGCGCCCGTGCCCGAGCTACCAGTCGAGTACCAGACGCCAGTTTATCAGTGGGAGCCAGAGGAGCTCACCAGAAGTGGCACCCTCAGTACACTCCGGAGTACCCCAGATACGGTTATTTCCCTCCATGGGAGTAGACCAACTTAGGCCAAAAGCCTAAGCTTGGGGGAGTACGTGTTTCTCACCGACTTTATATTCATGCTCACACTTTCACTTTGATAGTCGGTGTTCACACCTTGCCACTGTATCATCCATGCTGGTTTATTTTCTTTTCTCGCTTTCTTCTCGTGTGTTTGTTTAGATTGAGAAAACCAAAAAAAATTAGTTGTAAGTTTACTTTCCAGCTTGCTTAGTGGTGTTTAAAAAGAAAACCCAAAAAGATTTCTTGTTCTTCTTTTGCTTGTTCAGAGATTTCCCGTGTAAATAGTTTTCTTTTTCTTTGGGTCAAGGTAGAAGACCATGGTTAAAATATTTAGTGGCTCTCACATGCATATCTGTTTATCTATCAAAGAGCCATATTACTTTGTCTTCTTCTCTGAGTTTGCTTGCAGATTCTAGCTTAGTCCAATGCACGAACACTCTCATTATCATTCACATCATTCGATCGTGCAAGTGAAAGGCAATAATGACGATATATGATGAAGTGACTGAGCCTGGAAAAGCTGGTATGAACTCGATCTATTATGTTTTTTGTAAATATGACTAGTTCATCGTTCCTAATTCAGCTTTGTTATGAGAGAAACATGTTTGCGATGACAACTTAGAGATCATAGTTTCTGATGCCATGTTTAATTAGCTAGGAGCTTATAATGGTTTGTCTTGGATGCCAACATGAATTTCAAGATGATTATGATGTAGTATGATAGGATGGTATCTTCCTTTGAATGATTCAAGTGGATTGACTTGGCGCATGTTTACACATGTAGTTGAAACAAAACCAACATAGCCTCTATGATATTCATGTTTATGGTGATTTATGTCCTATACTCATGCTTGCACTCAATGTTGGTTAATTTCAATGCATATTGATGACTGTTGTCGCTCTCTAGTTGGTCGCTTCCCAGTCTTTTGCCAGCCTTCACTTGTACTAAGCGGGAATACTGCTTGTGCATCCACTTCCATAAACCCAAAGTTGTTCCATATGAGTCCACCATACCTACCTATATGTGGTATCTATGTGCCGTTCCAAGTAAATTTGCATGTGCCACTCTCTAAACCTTCAAGTAATAATCTGTTTTGTATGCCCGAACCGCTCATGTGGTGACAAGGGGCGGTCAGTATCTTCCATGCTAGGCGTTTTATCCTCGAAACGTGTTTATTCACTATCACTCACGAGAAAGGGGCCGGTTATTGGAATGCCCAGTTCCATGCTCAAATCGAAAAATAATTGCAAACAAAACTCCCCCTGGATTGTTGTTGGTATGGACGGCACCCGAGGATTCGGCTAGTCGTGGAGTGTGATAGATCGGAGGTGGGGGAGTCAAAACTTTACTTTTCTATTTGGGAACCGCCTATAATTTGTGTAGCATGGAAGATGGTGCAAACTCTTGGTCATTGTGTTGACAATGAAAGCATGCCACCCAAAATTATTTATCTCTGTCTTCAAAGCTTGAGCTCTGGCACCTCTGCAAATCAATGCTTCCCTCTGCGAAGGGCCTATCTATTTACATTTCTGTTGAGTCATCCTCTCCTTATAAAGGCACCAATTAGAGAGCACCTCCGTCATTTTTACGCTTTTCTATTAATTGTTATTGAGTATGACTGTCAGTGGATCTTCTTTGCCATGAATTACAATGCTCAGTCAGCCCTTGGTCTTTGAAGGTGCTCTGCATTTATGTTTTGCGGTCTGAGAAAGAGCTAGCGAGATACCATCTGTTCGTATATATTGCTTCATGGTTGTTTTGATTGAAGTGTTGATGTTTGAAACTTATTATTATTGCTCGTTGGTTTATTTTTGCCATTGATATGGGTACACCATGAGACCTAAATGTCATTGCTTATGTGGTTACCTTATGATCTTGCTGAAAATCTGAATATGAGTTAGACATAATTACAACAACAAGATCAAACAAAGTTCGCAAAAGTTTTTCTTTTGTCTCTTTCAGTTTGTCAACTGAATTGCTTGAGGACAAGCAAGGCTTTAAGCTTGGGGGAGTTGATACGTCTCCATCGTATCTACTTTTCCAAACTCTTTTGCCCTTGTTTGGGACTCTAATTTGGATGATTTGAATGGAACTAACCCGGACTGACGCTGTTTTTAGCAGAATTGCCATGGTGTTGTTTTTGCGCAGAAATAAAAGTCCTCGCAATGACATGGAAATTTATGAGTATTTTTTGTGGAATATATAAAAAATACTAGCGCAAGAATTACGTGGAGGGACGGAGCCAGGAGCCCACAAGCCCAGGAGGTGTGGGGCCCCCTCTGGCTGGGCCTGGCAGGCTTGTGAGGCCCTCGTGGCTCCGCCGCCTCCAACTCCAGCTCTATATAGTCTCTCTCGCTCAGAAAAAATTAAGAGAGAAGAGTTCATCGCGTTTTACGACACGGAGCCGCCGCCACCACCTGTTCTTCCTTTGGAGGGCAGATCTCGAGTCCGTTCCGGGCTCCGGAGAGGGGAAATCATCGTCGTCGTCATCATCAACCATCCTTGATCGCCAATTCCATGATGCTCTTCACCGTTCGTGAGTAATCTCATCGTAGGCTTGCCGGACGGTGATGGGTTGGATGAGATCTATCATGTAATCGAGTTAGTTTTGATGGGGTTTGATCCCTAGTATCCACTATGTTCTGAGATTGATGTTGCTACTACTTTGCTATGCTTATTGCTTGCCACTAGGGCCCGAGTGCCATGATTTCACACCTGAACTTGTTATGTTTTCATCAATATATGTGTGTTCTTGATCCTATATTGCATGTTGTAGCCACCTACTATGTGTTATGACCCGGCAATCCCGGAGTGACAATAGCCGGAACCACTCCCGGAGATGACCATAGTATGAGGAGTTCATGTATTCACTAAGTGATAATGCTTTGTTCCGGTTCTCTATTAAAAGAAGACCTTAATATGCCTTAGTTTCCATTAGGACCCCGCTGCCACGGGAGGGATGGACAATAGATGTCATGCAAGTTCTTTTCCACAAGCACATATGACTATATACGGAATACATGCCTACGTTACATTAATGAACTGGCGCTAGTTACGAATCACCCCATGTTATAACTGATACATGATGAATGTCATCCGACATAATTATCCATCACTGATCCAATTCCTACGATTTTTTTGCTACACGTCCTTGCTACGTTACTTTACCGCTACTGTTGTCACTGCTGCTATTGTTACCGCTACTGCTGCTACTATTACCTTTGCTACTGTTTCTATCACGCTACTCTGTTACTGAAACTTTGCTGCAGATATTAAGTCTTTCAGGTGTGGTTGAATTGACAACTCAACTGCTAATACTCGAGAATATTCTTTGGCTTCCCCTTGTGTCGAATCAACAAATTTGGGTTGAATACTCTACCCTCGAAAACTGTTGCGATCCCCTATACTTGTGGGTTATCAGGTACTATCGCTGCTAGGAGCGGTACTACCGCACGAGAGTTCACCAACCATGGTAGTAAGAAAATACTAACGTGCCTACAACTGCACAGGAAAAAGGATGTGCAAAAATTATGATGCAGCGGTAGTAAAAAAATACTACGGCCCACAGAGCGGTACTACTGCCCACATAGTAGTAGTAAAAAACTACTACTGCCCCGAGGGCGGTACTACCGTTGTGCCACCGGTACTACTGCTGGCACCAGTGGTACTACCGCTGGCCCTTTTGCATATATAGGGAAAAACATGGTTGGAGATCCATTTGAAGCAAGGGAAACGTGGTGCAATAGAAATGTGTCTGTGTTGATTCCACCCAAACCTTTCCGAAACAAGCCCACTCTTAATAGTATGGTTTTCCTACGACTCCAATCCACCAAAGAGAAACGTAGAAAGCAACCGTCTTTGAAAGACTCTGAGGGGCACCAAATCGTTTTATGCCTAGTCATGAATTATCTGAAATGCTCAATGCACACGATTAGTCCGCACAGGCATTGTCGTCAATCACACAAACCACTTAGGGAGAAATATGCCCTAACACCTCTATTATTTCATAAGAAGCATTAGCATCAATCTCAACAAAATTTCCTTTAGCGGTAAAATCTAGAAGTTGTTTGTGATGCATGGTTAATCCTATGTAAAAATTGCAGAGCAAAATCTTTGCATCCCCTTTTAAATTGCAAACACAATAAGATTCCATCAACCTATACCAAGCTTCCTTCAAATTTTCTCCTTGTCTTTGTTTGAAGTACAAAACTTCAAAATCCGGTGACAAAGGAGGGGTAGTAATGCAAGACATAATAACAACACAAATAAGAGATCCGGCAAGAAAACAACAAAAATAAAGAAGGAAAATATGTTTGTGAACTGGGAGAGAGGAAAATGAGACGCAAATGGCAAATAATGTAATTGCAAGGAGGTGAGAGTTTATGTGTGGGAACCTGATAGATCTTGACTTGATGTTCCCCGACAACGGTGCAAGAAAGCTTGATTGGTGTTGTTGATGCATTGGTTTTTTACTTACAAGTGTAAAGGCTGATGTAGCACACCGACGACAAGAATTCCCTCAGTTTGGAACCAAGGTATCGAACCAGTAGGAAGATCCAAAAGATTGTGTAAGATGTACCTGCACACAAACAACAAATCCTCGCAACCCAACGCATGTAGGGGTTGTCAATCCCTCGTGGCTAAGATAAAATGTTAAATAGATAGATTGATAGATGCAAATAAAGTAACGAAAAATAAAATGCAGCAAGGTATTTTTGGGTTTTTGATAATATAGGTCTGAAATAAAAGAGAAAATATATTTGAAACGCGAATAACAAATTAGATCTTGCAAATAGATGATGGAAAATTGACCCGGGGGCCGTAGGTTTCACTAGTAGCTTCTGTCGAGAAAATAGCATACAATGGGTAATCAAATTACTGTTCGGAAATTGATAGAAGAGTGTATAATTATGAAGATAGAAAATAGCATCACGTCCAAGACAAGTAGAACGACTCCTGCCTGCATCTACTACTCTTACTCCACACATCGACCGCTATCTAGCATGCATCTAGTGTATTAAGCTCATGGAGAAATGGAGTAACACTTTAAGAACGATGACATGATGTAGACAAGATCTATTCATGTAGGAATAGACCCATCAGTTTTAACATGTGTGGCATGTCTCCTTCTGTCACTGACATTGAGCACCGCAAGATTAAATCCATCACAAAGCACCTCTTACAATTGCAAGATAAAAATATCAAGTTAGCAAAACAAAACCAAATATCAGAGAAGAAATGCGACGCTATAATAATAAAGAATGGATATAATTTCATAGATCTGATCATAAACTCACAGTTCATCAGATCCGAACAAACACACTGCAAAAGAAAGAGTTGCATCAAATAGATCTCCAAGAGACCATTGTATTCATAAGTAAAAGGAGAGAGAAAGCCATCTAGGTACTGCCTACGGACCCGTAGTTCTGATATGAACTACTCATGCATCATCAGAGGAGCACCAATGAGGATGATGAACCCCTCCATGATCGTATTCCCCTTCAGCAGGGGGCTGGAAAGGGCTCTAGATTGGATCTCGTGGCTTACGGAACATGCAGCGGTTGAAATGATTTTTGTTGACTCCTCTAGGGCTTCTGGAACATATGGGTATTTATGGAGTCAAGAGGCGGTGGATGAGGTGCCTGAGGCCCCCACTACCCACAAGGACGCGCCATGGGCCGAGGGTGCGCCCTGGTTCCTAGTGGGCCACCTGGTCCTCTGATACGTCTCCAACGTATCTATAATTTTTGATTGTTCCGTGCTATTATATTATTTGTTTTGGATGTTTTATATGCACCAATATGTTGTTTTATATTATTTTTGCGACTAACCTATTAATCTAGAGCCTAGTGCCAGTTTCTATTTTTTCCATGTTTTTGAGTATTGCAAATAAGGAATATTAAACGGAGTCCAAACGGAGTAAAATCTCCGGAATGATTTTTGTTGGACCAGAAGAAACCTAGAAGACTTGGAGTTGGGGGAAGGACACCTGCCGGGAGGCCACAAGCCTGCAGGGCACGCTCCCTCGCTTATGGGTCTCCTACAGGTCTCCTAACAATATTCTTCGGCCTATAAATCCCCAAATATTCCCCCATCGCTAAAAAGAGCCACAAAAATACTTCTCCGCCGTCGAGAGCGTGTGTTCCCGTGAGATCCAATCTGGGAGCCTTTTCCGGTAATCTGCCAGAGAGGGAATTGATCACAGAGGGCATGTACATCAATTCCATTGCCCCTCCAATGATGCGTGAGTAGTTCACCACAGACCTACGGGTCCATAGCTAGTAGCGAGATGGTTCTTCTCTCTCTTTGATCTTCAATACCATGTTCTTCATGATCTTCATGTAGATCTATTCTATGTAATACTCTTTTGCGGTGTGTTTTTCAAGATCCGATGAATTGTGAGTTTATATTTAGATTATCTATGAATATTATTTGAATCTCTTCTGAATTCTTATATACATGTTTTTATAACTTAGCAAGTCTCTTTGAGTTATTGGTTTGGTTTGGCCAACTAGATTGGTAATTCTTGCAATCAGAGAAGTGCTTAGTTTTGGGTTCAATCTTGTGGTGTCCTCACCCAGTGGATAGTAGGGGTAGCGAGGCTCGCATTGTATTCTTGTAATCGAGGATAAAAAGATGTGGTTTTCATCATATTGCTTGAGTTTATCCCTCTACATCATGTCATCTTACTTAATGTGTTACTCTATTCTTCATGAAATACTCTAGATGCAGGCAGGAGTCGGTCGATGTGTGGAGTAATAGTACTAGATGCAGAATCATTTTGGTCTACTTGACACGGATGTGATGCCTATATGCATAATCATTGCCTTGGATATCTTTATAATTATTCGCGTTTCTATCAATTGCTCGAGACCCATTGTGTTATTTTCCTTTGTGAGAGAAGCCTCTAGTGAAACATATGGCCCTCGGGTCTATTTTCCATATTAAACTTTCAAATCTATAAATCAAAAATACCAAAAATATCTTGTTGCAATCTATTTACTTTTGTTTCCGCAATCTTTTATATCTATCTCTATCAAATCTCATCCTTGCAAATAACTCTGAAGGGATTGACAACCCATTTTTAGCGTTGGGTGCAAGTGTTTGATTGTTTGTGTAGGTACTATGATTGGGACCTTGCTTGTCCCTCCTACTGCATTGATTCCTTGGTTCTCAACAAACTGAGGGAAATACTTTTCTACTTTGCTGCATCACCCTTTTCTGTTCAAGGGAAAACCAACGCAAGCTCAAGAAGTAGCAGCCTCCCGTGGTGAACTTCCTTGGTTCTCACGTTTCCTTTTGGTCCAAAAAAATCTCCAAACGTTTCATGGTATTTGTACTTCATCTGATATTGATTATTTGCGAAGGAAAAAACAAACAAAAAAACAACAACTGGCACTTGGCACTATGTCAATAGGTTAGTCCCAAAAAATGATATAAAGTTGCTATAAAATGATTGTAAAACATCCAAGAATGATAATATAACATCATGGAACAATCAAAAACTATAGATACGTTGGAGACGTATCAATCGCCTAAGTTCAAATTTAATTCGAGTGAGGACATCATCCATATTGACACGCTTAGCTGCGACCCCGAATCGCCTAAGTTAAAAGCTAATCTGAGTGAGGACATCATCCACACTCGGGGCCTTAGCCGCGACCCCGTATCACCTAAGTTAAAAACTAATCCGAGTGAGGACATCATCCAGACTCGGTGGCTTAGCTGCGAAACCGTATCGCCTAAGTTAAAAGCTACTCCAAGTGAGGAGATCATTCACACTCGGGGGCTTAGCTACGACCCTGCATCACCTAAGTTCAAAACTAATCTGAGTGAGGACATCATCCGCACTCGGGAGCTTAACTTCAACACCGTATTGCGTAAGTTAAAAATTAATCCGAGTGAGGACATCATCCGTACTTGGGGGCTTAGCTACTATCCCGTATTGCCTAAATTAAAAAATACCCTCGCAGACTCAGCCTTGATCTAGAAATCATACAAGGCAGGGACAACAGGCATTCAGCATGCCGCGCACAACAAGATTTACCCGACTTACCCACTTCCAGAGTAAATTTGTTTACCGTGCCCAGCGCACAAAGATCGGTCGGACTAATTAAGCTCCAGATTGCAGAATTTAACTACGCAAGCGCATGAGAGTTTACATGTTTAGTTCAGTTCTACACTAGAAGACTTAAACCCTGTGCCAGACTCATCTAGTCCGACGGAGGCTCGGGGACTACACCTAGTGGGTGCACTCAACGTGCCCCCACTTCAACAAAAATACAAAAATGAAACATTCTGCTTGGTTAGGTCCAACAACAACATTCAAGTTCAACAGACTCTACAAACTCCAACCGACTGTGAGGAATCATTCATAGTCGCACGGGCTACTATTGGGGATACACATAACACGTAGACCCATGGATGGTCGAAATACCATAATAGCATGGGGTCCACACATCAATTAGGTCCAGATAAATACGTACTCCCTCCGTTCCTAAATATAAGTCATTTTAGAGATTTCACTAAGGGACTACATAAGGAGAAAAATGGATGAATCTATACTCTAAAATACATCTAAATACATTCGTATGTAATTTTCTAGTGAAATTTCTTAAAAGACTTATATTTAGGAACGGAGGGATTGCATACTATCAACTCGGACAAGTACATTCCATCCACTCGGATGACACTCAACCACTCGACCGTATGACTCACTTGGATATGCAAGGACCAACACTCGGCAAGGCAGCCGAAGCATAGAGAAGGTTTTGTAGCGCGCTGAAATTATGGCATCAGTGCCCCACCTTGTAATATAAGGGGTGAGGGGATGCTAGTTGGGGATCGTAGTAATTTCAAACAATTCCTACACCATGCAAGGATCTATCTATGGAGAAACCAGAAACGAGCAAAGGGGTAGAGCATCTTTATACCTTTGAAGATCACTAAGCGGAAGCGTTACTAAGAACGCGGTTGATGGAGTCGTACTCGCAGCGATTCAGATCGCGGTGGATTTCGATCTATGTGCCGAACCACGGCACCTCCGCGTTGAACACACGTTCAGCCCGGTGACATATCCTATGCCTTGATCCAGCAAGGAAGAGGGAGAGGCTGAGGGAGAGCTCCGACAACACGACGACGTGGTGATGGTGAAGCTACGTGGTACTCCGGCAGGGCTTCGCCAAGCGCTACGGAGGAGGAAGAATAGAGAGGTAGGGATGCTCCGTGGGAGAGATCAATTGTGTGTTCCCAAAAGGCCAAAAACCTCAAGTATATATAGGAGGAGGGAGAGGGAGGGCTGCCTTGGCCCCTCTTCCAAGGAGCAGGAGCTTCGGCCGAACTAGGGGATAGTCCTCCTCTCACAAGGGAGGTGGACTCCCTTGGGACGACTTTTCCTCCTTTCCTTTTAAGTCCTTTTTGCCTTATCCCTTTATGCCTATGCACATGGGACTTTAGGGAAGGACTTGGCAAGCCCAATAAGGGTTGGTCCACCTCCTTTGACAGACCATGAACCTTTTTGGTCGTCACACCCCTCCCGAGGGTCCTCCGGCACCCTCCCGGCACTCCCGGTACACTACCGATGAGCCCAAAACTTTTCTGGTGACCAAAACAGGACTTCCTATATATCAATCTTTACCTTCGGACCATTTCGGAGCTCCTCGTGACGTCCGGGATCTCATACGGGACTCTGAACAACCATCGGTAACCACATACCATTCCCTTTACAACTCTAGCGTCATCGAACCTTAAGTGTGTAGACCCTACGGGTTCGGGAGACATGCAGACATGACCGAGACATCTCTTTGGCCAATAAGCAACAGTGGGGTATGGATATCCATGTTGGTTCCCACATGTTCCACGATGATCACATCGGATGAACCACCATGTCAAGGATTCGATCAATCCCGTATGCAATTCCCTTTGTCTATCGGTATGATACCTGCCCGAGATTAAATCGTCGGTATCCCTATAACTTGTTCAATCTCATTACAGACAAGTCTCTTTACTCATTCTGTAATACATCATCCCGTGACTAACTCCTTAGTCACACTGATCTCATTACGATGATGGATTACCGAGTGGTCCCAGAGATACCTCTCCGTCACACAGAGTGACAAATCGCGGTCTCGATTCGTATAGCCCAACAGACACTTTCAGATATACCGTAGTGCACCTTTATAATCACCCAGTTATGTTGTGATGTTTGGTACACCCAAAGCACTCCTATGATATCCAGGAGTTGCACAATCTCACGGTCTAAGGAAATGATACTTGACATTGGAAAATCTTTAGAAGACGAACAACACGATCTAGTGCTACGCTTAGGATTGGGTCTTGTCCATCACATCGTTCCCTAATGATGTGCTCCCATTATCAACGACATCCAATGTCCATGATCAAGAAACCATGATCATCTATTGATCAACGAGCTAGCCAACTAGAGGCTCACTAGGGACAAATTGTGATCTATATATTCAGACATGTATTAGGGCTTCCGGTTAATACAATTATAGCATGAATAATAGACAATTATCATGAACTGAAAATATGATAATAACAACTTTATTATTGCCTCTAGGGCATATTTCCACCAGTCTCCCACTTGCACTAGAGTCAATAATGTAGTTACATTGTGATGAATCGAGCACCCGTAGAGTTCAGGTGTTGATCATGTTTTGCTCGTGGAAGAGGTTTAGTCAATGGGTCTACGACATTCAGATCCGTGTGTACTTTACGAATATCTATATATCCTTCCCGGATGTATCCACGAATGGAGTTGAAGCAACGCTTGGTGTGCTTGGTCTTCTTGTGAAACCTCGGCTCCTTTGCAATGGCAATAGCTCCAGTGTTGTCACAAAACAGAGTCATCGGGCCCGAAGCACTTGGAATCATTCCTAGGTCGGTGATGAACTCCTTCATCTGGACTCCTTCATGTGCTTCTTCCGAAGCAGCTATGTACTCCGCTTCACATGTAGATGCCGCCACGACGCTACGCTTGCAATTGCACCAGCTAACTGCCCCATTATTCAAAATATACACGTATCTGGTTTGTGACTTGGAGTCATCCGGATCTGTGTCGAAGCTAGCATCGATGTAACCCTTTACGGCGAGCTCTTCGGCACCTCCATATACGAGAAACGTATCTTTAATCCTTTTCACGTACTTAAGGATGTTCTTGACCGCTGTCCAGTGATCCACTCTTGGATCACTCTGGCACCTCCCTACCAAACTTATGACAAGGTTCACATCAGGTCTGGTACACAGCATGGCATACATAATAGAGCCTATGGCTGAAGCATAGGAGATGGTACTCATCTTCTCTATATCTTCTGTCGTGGTTGGTCATTGAGCCGCACTCAACCTCACACCTTGTAATACATGCAAGAACTCCTTCTTAGCCTTATCCATATTGAACTTCTTCAATATCTTGTCAAGGTATGTGCTTTGTGAAAGACCTATGAGGCGTCTCGATCTATCTCTATAGATCTTGATGCCTAATATGTAAGCAGCTTCTCCAAGGTCCTTCATTGAAAAACTCTGATTGAAATAGGCCTTTATGCTTTCCAATAGTTCTATATCATTTCCCATCAACAATATCTCAGCCACATATAATATGAGAAATGCTACAGAGCTCCCATCCACTTTCTTGTAAATACAGGCTTCTCCATAAGTCTGTATAAACCCAAACGCTTTTATCACCTCATCAAAGCGAATGTTCCAACTCCGAGATGCTTGCACCAGCCCATAGATGGAGCGCTGGAGCTTGCATACCTTGTTAGCATCGCTAGGATCGACAAAACCTTCCGGCTGTATCATATACAGTTCTTCTTTAAGAAAGTTGTTCAGGAATGCTGTTTTGACGTCCATTTACCAAATTTCATAATCATAGAATGCGGCAATTGCTAACATGATTCAAACCGACTTTAGCATCAGTACGGGTGAGAAGGTCTCATCGTAGTCAATCCCTTCAACTTGTTGATAACCCTTAGCGACGGGTGGAGCCTTATAGATGGTCTCATTACCATCCGAGTCAGTCTGCTTCTTGAAGAACCATTTATTTTCTATGGCTCGCCGACCTTCGGGGAAGTCCACCAAAGTCCATACTTTGTTCTCATACATGCATCCTATCTCGGATTTCATGGACTCAAGACATTCGTTGGAATTTGGGCCTGCCATTGCTTCTTCATAGTTCGAAGGTTCACTGTTGTCGAACAACATGATTTCCATGACAGGGTTGTCGTACCATTCTGGTGCGGAACGTACCCTTGTCGACCTTCGAGGTTCAATAGCAACTTGATCCGAAGTTTCTTGATTATCATCATTAACTTCATCTCCAGCCGGTGCAGGCACCTCAGAAACATTTTCTTGCACTGCGCTACTCTCCGGTTTGGGAGGAGGTACAATTACCTCATCAAGTTTTATTTTCCTCCCATTTACTTCTTTCGAGAGAAACTCTTTCTCTAGAAAGGATCCGTTCCTAGCGAAAAAGATCTTGCCTTCGGATCTAAGATAGAAGGTATACCCAATATTTTCCTTAGGGTATCCTATGAAAAAGCATTTTTCCGCTTTGGGTTCGAGGTTCTCTGGTTGAAGTTTCTTCACATAAGCATCGCAGCCCCAAACACTCAGAAATGACATCTTAGGTTTCTTGCCGAACCATAATTCATACGGTGTCATCTCAACGGATTTAGGCGGTGCCCTATTTAAAGTGAATGTGGTAGTTTCCAATGCATATACCCAAAATGATAGCGGTAAATAGGTAATAGACATCATAGATCGTACCATTTACAAAAGAGTGCGATTACGACGTTCCGACACACCGTTACGCTGCGGTGTGCCAGGCAGCGTGAGTTGTGAAACAATTCCACATTTCCTTAGGTGTGTGCCAAACTTGTGACTCAAATATTCTCCTCCACGATCAGATCGTGGAAACTTTATTTTCTTGTCACGTTGATTCTCCACCTCATTCTGAAATTCCTTGAACTTTTCAAATGTTTCGGACTTGTGCTTCATTAAGTAGCCATACCCATATCTACTCAAATCATCAGTGAGGGTGAGAACATAACGATAGCCTCCGCTTGCTTCAACGCTCATTGGACTGCATACATCTGTATGTATTATTTCCAATAAGTCGGTTGCTCGCTCCATTATTCTAGAGAATGGTGTCTTAGTCATCTTGCCCATCAGGCACGACTCACATGTGTCAAATGATTCAGAAACAAGAGACTCCAAAAGTCCATCAATATGGAGTTTCTTCATGCGCTTTATGCCAATATGACCAAGGCGGTAGTGCCACAAGTATGTGGGACTATCATTATCAACCTTACATATTTTGGTACTCACACTATGAATATGTGCATCATCATGATTGAGATTCATCAGAAATAAACCATTTACCAGTGGGACATGACCATAAAACATACCACTCATATAAATAGAACAACAATTATTCTCTGGTTTAAATGAGTAGCCATCTTGCATCAAGCGAGATCCCGATACAATGTTCATGCTTAAAGCTGGTAATAAATAAAAATTATTAAGGTTTATAAGTAATCTCGAAGGTAGATGTAGAGGTAGTGTGCCGACGGCGATCACATCGATCTTGGAACCATTCCCGATGCGCATCGTCACCTCGTCCTTAGCTACCCTATGCTTGTTCCGTAGTTCCTCCTTAGAGTTCCAAATGTGAGCAACAACACCGGTATCAAATACCCAGGAGCTACTACGAGCACCGGTAAGGTACACATCAATAACAATTATATCACATATACCTTTTGACGTTGTCGGCCTTCTTGTCTGCTAAGTACTTGGGGCAATTCCACTTCCAGTGATCGGTTCCCTTGCAGTAATAGTACTCAGTCTAAGGGTTGGGTCCTTTCTTCTTCTTCCCGATAACTGGCTTACCGGGCGCGACAACTTATTTGTCGTCTTTCTTGAAGCTTTTCTTACCCTTGCCCTTCTTGAAACTGGTGGTCTTATTGACCATCAACACTTGATGCTCTTTCTTGATTTCTACCGCCACAGATTTCAGCATTGAATACAACTCAGGAATAGTCTTTTCCATCCCTTGCATGTTGTAATTCATCATGAAGCCTTTATAGCTAGGTGGAAGCGAGTGGAGGATTCTGTCAATGACCGCATCATCCAGAAGTTCAACTCCCAGCTGAGTCAAGCGGTTGTGCAACCCAGACAATCTGAGTATGTCCTCACTGACAGAACTATTCTCCTCCAGCTTACAGCTAAAGAACTTGTCGGAGACTTCATATGTCTCGACCCGTGCATGAGCTTGAAAAACAAGTTTCAGCTCCTCGAACATCTCATATGCTCCGTGATGCTCAAAACGCCTTTGGGGCCCCGGTTCTAAACTATAAAGCATGCCACACTAAACGAGAGAGTAGTCATCACTCCACGACTGCCAGATGTTCCTAACGTCCTGGTCTGCCGCAATAACGGGAGGATCACCTAGCGGTGCAGTAAGGACATATGCCTTCTTGGCAGCATTGAGGATGAGCTTTAAGTTAAGAGCCCAATCCGCATAGTTGCTCCCATCGTCTTTCAGCTTGGTTTTCTCCAGAACGCGTTTAAGTTGAGTGAGACATTTGCGTTGGCCATTTGATCTACAATATTTGTAAATACACTATTAGACTAAGTTCATGATAATTAAGTTCATCTAATCAAATTACTAATGAACTCCCACTTAGATCGACATGCCTCTAGTCATCCAAGTGACACATGATCCACGTCGACTAGCCCGTGTTTGATCATCACGTGAGACGAACTAGTCATCAATGGTGAGCATCTCTATGCTGATCGTATAAACCGTACGACTCATGTTTGACCTTTCGGTCTCCCATATTTGAGGCCATGTGTGTACATGCTAGGCTCGTCGAGTCAACCTAAGTGTTCTGCATGTGTAAACTGTCTTACACCCGTTGTATGCGAACGTTAGAATCTATCACACCGATCAACACGTGGTGCTTCAAAACAACAAACCTTCGCAATGGCGCACACTTAGGGGAATACATATCTCGAAATCTTAATGAGGGATCATCTTATCTTTGCTACCGTCATTCTAAGCAATAAGATGTAAAACATGATAAACATCACATGCAATCATATAGTGACATGATATGGCCAATATCATCTTGCTCCTTTGATCACCATCTTCGGGGCACCATGATCATCATTGTCACCATCATGACACCATGATCTCCATCATAGCTAACGTTTAGCGATAAAGTAAAGTAATCAACATGGCGTTTGCATCTCATACAATAAATTAAGACAACTCTTATGGCTCCTGCGGGTTGTCATACTCATCGACATGCAAGTCGTGAATCCTATTACAAGAACATGGTCAATATCATACATCACATATGTAACATCACATTCTTTTGGCCATATCACATCACATAGCATACCCTACAAAAACAAGTTAGACATCCTCTAATTGTTGTTGCAAGTTTTATGTGGTTGGTTAGGGTTTCTAGCAAGAATGTTTCTTACCTGCGTGACAGCCACAACGTTGATATGCCAATGATATTTACCGTTCATAAGGACCCTCTTCATAAAATCCGATCCGAATAAGTGGGAGAGACAGACACCTGCTAGCCACCTTATGCACCAAGTGCATGTCAGGCGGTGGAACTAGTCTCACGTAAGAGTACGTGTAAAGTCCGTCCGGGACGCTTCATTCCACGATGCCGCCGAATCAAGTAACGGCAAGCAAATTGACTAATCAGTGCCCACAACTTTTGTGTTCTACTCGTGCATAGAATCTACGCATAGAACCTTGGCTCGGATGCCACTGTTGGGGATCGTAGTAATTTCAAAAAAATCCTACGCCATGCAAGGATCTATCTATGGAGAAACCAGCAACGAGCAAAGGGGTAGAGCATCTTCATACATTTGAAGGTCGCTAAGCGGAAGCATTACTATGAACGTGGTTGATGGAGTCGTACTCGCAGTGATTCAGATCGCGGTGGATTCCGATCTATGTGCCGAACCACGGCACCTCCGTGTTCAACACACGTTTAGCCCGGTGATGTCTCCTACGCCTTGATCCAACAAGGAAGAGGGAGAGGTTGAGGGATAGCTCCGGCAGCACAACATCGTGGTGACGATGGAGCTATGTGGTACTTCGGCAAGGCTTTGCCAAGCGCTGCGGAGGAGGAAGAAGAGAGAGGTAGGGCTGCTCCGTGGGAGAGATCAATTGTGTGTTCCCAAAAGGCCAAAACCTCAAGTATATATAGGAGGAGGGACAGGGAAGGATGGCTTGGCCCCTCCTCCAAGGAGGAGGAGCTTCGCTCGAACTAGGTGAGAGTCCTCCTCTCACAAGGGAGGTGGACTCCCTTGGAAGGACTCTTCCTCCTTTCCTTTTAAGTCCTTTTTGCCTTATCCCTTTATCCCTATGCGCATGGGCCTTTAGGGAAGGCATTGGCCAGCCCAATAAGTGCTGGTCCACCTCCTCTAACACCCATTAACCTCTTTGGTCGTCACACCCCTCCCGGGGCCCTCCGGCACCCTCCCGGCACTCCCGGTACACTACCGATGAGTCCGGAACTTTTCCGGTGACCAAAACAGGACTTCCTATATATCAATCTTTACCTATGAACCATTCCAGAGCTCCTCGTGACATCCGGGATCTCATCCGCGACTCTGAACAACCTTGGGTAACCACATACCATTCCCTTTACAACTCTAGCATCATGGAACCTTAAGTGTGTAGACCCTACGGGTTCAGGAGACATGCAGACATGACCGAGACATCTCTCTGGCCAATAACCAATAACTGGGTCTGGATATCCATGTTGGTTCTCACATGTTCCATGATGATCTCACCGGATGAACCACGATGTCTAGAATTCAATCAATCCCGTATGCAATTCCCTTTGTCTATCGGTATGATACTTGCCCGAGATTCGATCGTCAGTATCCCAATACCTTGTTCAATCTCGTTACTGGCAAGTCTCTTTACTTGTTCTGTAACACATCATCCCGTGACTAACTCCTTAGTCGCACTGATCTCATTACGATGATGGATTACCGAGTAGGCCCAGAGATACCTCTCCGTCACACGGAGTGACAAATCCCGGTCTCGATTCGTACAACCCAACAGATACTTTCGGAGATACCCATAGTGCACCTTTATAATCACCCAGTTATGTTGTGACATTTGGTACACCCAAAGCACTCCTACGATATCCGGGAGTTGCACAATCTCACGGTCTAAGGAAATGATACTTGACATTAGAAAAGCTTGAGCACACGAACAACACGATCTAGTGCTACGCTTAGGATTGGGTCTTGTCCATCACATCATTCCCTAATGATGTGATCCTGTTATCAACGACATCCAATGTCCATGATCAGGAAACCATGATCATCTATTAATCAACGAGCTAGCCAACTAGAGGCTCACTAGGGACACATTGTGATATATATATTCACACATGTATTACGGTTTTCGGTTAATACAATTACAGCATGAATAATAGACAATTATCCTGAATTGGAAATATAATAATAACAACTTTATTATTGCCTCTAGGGCATATTTCCAATAATGGCGCATTCTATATAAGACAGCCCCTCCACATAGCTCACGACTAGCTCATTCTTCTCCGTGGGCCTTCGCGTCATTAGTCTCATGACTTAGCTCAGGCATGGAGACCCATTCTCCCCTATTCCCCTCAAATACATCATGTGACTCCATGTTCATGACAGGTAAGAAAAGACCCTCTGAGCATGAGACGTGTGGCTGTTATCTCCCCCGTGAGGCCCGAACTCGCCTAAATCACCATGTCACCCATTTGCATCTCGATAGATCATGCTCATTTATCCTACCCTTTCTATTGTCGGGATCGTTCCCACACAAGGGGAATGAAAATAGAAATCCCTAATAAAAAAGGTTGTGTGCATCCTTGGGTGTAGAGACCGAGGGTTTCAACCTCCCTTCTGAAACAATTGTCGACAAGACCGTACATGATGTTGTTTCAAGAATTCTGACAACGCTCAACCTCACAAAAATGGTCCTTCAGAGTCTACATATAGGTTAACCAGGCTCGCTCGAGAATAAAATGGCATTCTTGCTTACCTATGTTTACTGTTTGGCCCGCATATCATGGACTTTAAAGCACCTCCGAGCCATGCCCGCTAGGAACGTCCAAATCCATAGTTTCGAGTGAGCCAGACTGAGCTGGGACACATCAAGCGCACATGGTGGGTTGTGTTGCATGAGAGGAGGCTAGAGGGATGTGGGCTAGTTGATACGTATCCAACGTATCTACTTTTCCAAAATATTTTTCCCTTGTTTTGGACTCTAATTTGCATGATTTGAATGGAACTAACTCGGACTAACGTTCCTTTCAGCGGAATTTCCTTGGTGTTATTTTTGTGCAGAAATAAAAGTTCTCGAATTGACCTAAAAATTTACAGATAATATTTTTGGAATAATAGAAAATATTGGAGAAAGAATCAACTGGACAGGGGTCACCACCTGGCCACAAGCCTATAGGGCGCGCCCCCCTCGCTTGTGGGGTCCCTGTGGCTCCTCTGACCTCGTTTCCACTTTTTTATATTCCTATTCAAGGATGAAAAAAATAGGAGAGAAGATTTCATCGCGTTTTACGATACGGAGCCACCGCCACCTCCTATTCTTCCTCAGGAGGGCGGATCGGGAGTTTGATTTGGGCTCCGGAGAGGGGAAATCGACGCTGTCGTCATCACCAACCATCCTTCATCACCAATTTCTTGATGCTCTCCGCCGTTCATGAGTAATTCTATCATAGGCTTGCTGGACAGTGATGGGTTGGATGAGATCTACCATGTAATCGAGTTAGTTTTGTTAGTGTTTGATCCCTAGTATCCACTATGTTCTGAGATTGATGTTGATATGACTTTGCTATGCTTAATACTTGTCACTAGGGCCCAGTGCCATGATTTCAGATCTGAACTTATTATGTTTTCATGAATATATATGTGTTCTTGATCCTATCTTGCAAGTTGTAGACACCTATTACGAGTTATGATCCACATCCCCCAGGGTGACAATAACTAGGATTCTTTCCGGTGATTATCGTAGTTTGAGGAATTCATGTATTCACTAAGTGCTAATGCTTTGGTTTGGTTCTCTATTAAAAGGAGGCCATAATATCCCTTAGTTTCCATTAGGACCCCGTTACCATGGGAGGGTAGGACAAAAGATCTCATGCAAGTTCTTTTCCATAAGCACGTATGACTATATATGGAATACATGCCTACATTACATTGATGAATTGGAGCTAGTTCTGTATCACCCTATGATATGACTATTGCATGATGAATGCCATCCAACATAATTATCCATCACTGATCCATTCCCTACGAGCGTTCCACATATTGATCTTTGCTAAGTTACTTTTCCGTTGCTATTGTTACAATCACTACAAAACTTCTACAGTCATGTTTGCCACCATTACCGTTACTTCCATACTACTTTGCTACTAAATACTTTGCTGCAGATATTAAGTCTTTCAAGTATGGTTGAATTGACAACTCAGCTGCTAATATTCGAGAATATTCTTTGTCTCCCATTGAGTCGAATCAATAAATTTGGGTTGAATACTCTACCCTCGAAAACAGTTGCGATCCCCTATACTTGTGGGTTATCGAGACCTTTTTCTGCAGCCGTTGCTGGGGAGCATAGCTTTATTCTCTGAGTCACTGGGAACTTATATTTGTTGATAACTATGAAGAATCTGAAAGAGGCTAAAACCAAGATATACCCCTCAACTACGAGGACAGGTAAGGAACTGCCATCTAGCTCTGCACTTGATTCACCTTCTGTTATGAGTAAATTTGCGAAACCACCATCTGCTACTAAATCAAATATGTCGCAAGTAATTGATGATGCTACTTCTGTTATGCATGATGCTTATGATGATACTTTGCTTGATACTATTGTTCCACTTGGTGAATTTCTTGATGAACAAATTGCTAGAGTGAATGCTAAAACTGATGAAATTATTGAAACTAAACACTATGATGCATCTGCTAGACCTAGCTCTCCTAGATATGAATTGCCTAATATACCTAAGGGTTATGTTATGGAAGGAGAAGTATCTAGGGACTTTCTTGCTTGTAGGGATAAAGGCGATAATAAGAAATTGCTATGCAAGTGGAAGCAAAAAAATCTATGAATGATAGAATGCAATATGATCCCAAGTTCGCTACTTCACCTATCTTTGTTACTGATAAGGATTATGAATTC
Source organism: Hordeum vulgare subsp. vulgare (assembly GCF_904849725.1). Lineage (NCBI taxonomy): Eukaryota > Viridiplantae > Streptophyta > Magnoliopsida > Poales > Poaceae > Hordeum > Hordeum vulgare. The sequence continues at coordinate 422,759,568 of NC_058519.1, read as the reverse complement.
TCTGTCGATCCTGAGTTAATTACTTTGGTAGAATTTGATCCTTTCCATGGTTATGAATCTGAAACTGTTCTGGCACACCTTACTAAATTGAATGATATAGCCACCCTATTTACTCATGAGGAAATTTTTTGTTATTATTATATTCTTAAGTTGTTTCCGTTCCCATTAAAGGGTGATGCTAAGATATGGTTTAATTCTCTTGCTCCTGGTTGTGTGCGTAGTCCCCGGGATATGCTATTTTACTTCTCTAAAAAAGTATTTTCCTCCTCATAAGAAACAAGTTGCCTTGCAGGAAATATTAAATATTGTGAAGATTGAAGAAGAGAGTCTCCCACAAGCTTGGGGGAGGCTTCTCCAGTTACTTAATGCTTTGCCTGATCACCCTCTCAAGAAAAAATAAATACGTGATATCTCTTATAATGGACTAACCGATGCTTCTAGGGACCACCTAGATAGTTGTGCTGGTTGTGTTCTCAGGGAAAAACTGTTGAACAAGCTGAACTACTATTGAATAATATAATGAGCAATGATAATGATTGGACTATTCCCGAACCACGTCCAAAACCAACTCCAAAGAAAAGGGGTATCCTATTCCTCAGTCCTGAAGATATGCAAGAGGCAAGGAAATCTATGAAAGAAAAAAGGTATTACAACTGAAGATGTTAAGAATATACCACCTATTGAAGAAATACATGGTCTTGATAACCCGACACACGTAGTGGAGGTAAATTCTCTCCGTAGATTTAATGAAGGCGATATTCCTTATAATAAGTCCGCTAGCCAATTCTTGGATGAATTTCGTAACTTTATGGTTAAGCAAGAAAATTTCAATGCTTATGCTAGTACACAATTGAAATATAATGCTTGCATGCTTAATTTCTTGGATGATTATATGAGTAGAATTGTTAATGATCTTAGGCTTATTAGTAAACATGCTTCCATGGTAACAACCCAGTAGAACAAGTACTTAAGGCACAAAATGATTTGCTCAATGAGATGATTAGTAAGAACAATGACCGTTCTGTTAGAGTTTTGATTAGAGGTGGTAGAATGACACGGGTACCTTTGTATCCTAAGAGCCATCCCAAGAGAATTGAGCAAGATTCTCACAGAGTTAATATTGATGCGCCTGGTCCTTCTAATGAAAGGAAACAGAATAACGATAGGACTTTGCATGCTGCTAGTGAACCTGTTGTAGAGTCACATGAAAACCCAAAAGAAATCTCTATTTCTGATGCTGAGACACAATCTGGTAATGAACATGAACCTATGGATAATATTAATGATGATGTTCATGTCGACGCTCAACCTAGTAATGACAATGATGTGGAGATTGAACTTGATGTTGATCTTGATAACCCACAACCTAGGAATAAGAGATATGATAAAACAGATTTCATTGGTAGGAAGCATGGTAGAGTAAGAGAACCATGGGTTTAGAAACCCACGCCCTTTCCTCCTAAATCATCCAAGAAGAAGGATGATGAGGATTTTGAGCGCTTTGTTGAAATGCTGACACCTGTCTTTTTACATATGCGCTTAAGTGATATTCTGAAAATGTCTCCTTATGCTAAGTATATGAAATATATTGTTACAAATAAAAGAAAGATACCGAAAGCTAAGATTTCGACCATGCTTATTAATTATACTTGTAAGGGTAGAATATCAAAGAAACTAGGAGATCCCGGAGTACCTAATATACCTTACTCTATTAAAGGAAATTATGTTAAAACTGCTTTACGTGACCTCGGAGCTGGTGTCAGTGTTATGCCATTCTCCTTATATCGTAGACTTGATTTGAATAAGTTGACACCTACTGAAATATCTATGCAGATGGCTGATAAATCAACTTCTTTACCCATCGGTATTTGTGAGGATGTGCATGTTGTGGTTACAAACGTTACTATCCTAACGGACTTTGTTAATCTTGATATTCCCGAGGATGACAGTTTTTCGATCATCCTTGGTAGACCCTTTATGAAGACTGCATGGGCTATTATTGACTGCAACAAAGGCACTGTCACTTTTCATGTTAATGGTAATGAGCATACGGTACAGTTTCCGAAGAAACAACCTCAAGTTCATAGTATCAACTCCATTGGAAAAATTCCAACGCTTACTATTGGAGACGTTGAATTACTTCTTCCTACTGTCAAAAATAAATATGACATACTTATTGTTGGGGACATGCATATCCCCATTGAGGTAACCTAGTGTTATTCAAAATTTCTCTCGTTCCATGTCATTCGAAAAAAGTTTGTCAATAAGACTTGATCAACCTTATTGATGGATTCTTTTTTACGCGTGATGACCCACAAGTTTAGGGGATCTATTATAGTCCTTTCGATAAGTAAGAGTGTCGAACCCAACAAGGAGCAGAAGGATCTGACAAGTGGTATTCAGCAAGGTATTCTCTACAAGTACTGAAATTATCGGTAACAGATAGTTGTGTGATAAGATGATTTGTAGCAAGTAGCAAGTAACAATAGTAACAAAGGTGCAGCCAGATTTCCCAATCCCTTTTGTAGCAAGGGACAAGCCTGGACAAACTCTTATAGGAGGTAAAGCGCTCCCGAGGACACATGTGAATTTCTGTCAAGCTAGTTTTCATCATGTTCATAAGATTCGCGTTCGCTACATTTATAGTTTGATATGTAGGTGGACCGGTGCTTGGGTGCTGCCCTTACTTGGAGAAACATCCCACTTATGATTAACCCCTCTCGCAAGCATCCACAACTACGAAAGAAGAATTAAGACAAAGTCTAGCCATAGCATTAAACTAGTGGATCCAAATCAGCTCCTTACGAAGCAACGCATAAACTAGGGTTTAAGCTTCTGTCACTCTAGCAACCCATCATCTACTTATTACTTCCCAATGCCTTCCTCTAGGCCCAAATAATGGTGAAGTGTTATGTAGTCGACGTTCACATAACACCACTAGAGGAAAAACAACATACAATGCATCAAAATATCGAACGAATACCAAATTCACATGACTACTTATAGAAAGACTTATCCCATGTCCTCGGGAACAAAAGTGACTACTCACAAAGCATAATCATATTCATGACCAGAGAGGTATTGAATAGCATCAAGGATCTGAACATATAATCTTCCACCGAGTAATCCAACTAGCATCAACTACAAAGAGTAATTAACACTACTAGCAACCTTACAAGTACCAATCGGAGTCGCGAGACGGTGATTGGTTACAAGAGATGAACTAGGGTTTGGAGATCAGATGGTGCTGATGAAGATGTTGGTGGTGATGAGTTCCCTCCGATGAGAGGAGTGTTGGTGATGACGATAGCGACGATTTCCCCCTCCGGGAGGGAAGTTTCCCCGGCAGGACGGCCCTATCGGAGCTCTAGATAGGTTCTCCTCAAGTTCCGCCTCGTGGCGGCGGTGATTCCTCCCGAAAGCCTCCTCTTGATTTTTTCTGGAACAAAACCCTCCTTATAGCAAAAGATGGGAGCCAGAGGGGCAATAAGGAGCCCACAAGCCCCCTAGGCGCGGCTAGGGGGTAGGCCGCGCCTAGCAGGCTTGTGGCCTCCTGGTGGCTCCCCTCTGGTACTTCTTCCGCCCAGTATTTTTTATAAATTCCAAAATAATTCCTCATTGATTTTCACGGATTTTGGAGTTGCGCAGAATAGGTATCTCAAACTTGCTCCTTTTTCAGGCCAGAATTCCTGCTGCCGGCATTCTCCCTCTCATGTAAACCTTGTAAAATAAGAGAGAAAAGGCATAAGCATTGTATCGTGAAGTGTAGTAACAGCCCATAAAGTGATAAATATCAACATAAAAGGATGATGCAAAATGGACGTATCAACTCCCCCAAGCTTAGACTTCTCTTGTCCTCAAGCGGAAACCGAGATCAATAAATATGCCCACAAGTTTAGAGATAGAGGAGTCGAAAGAACAAAATACGGACATGCAGGCATAATGATCATAATTAGAACAACAATATCGTCATATAATCTCTTATGCTAAAGTGATAATGTCTTCACAACGTAAACTATGGATCGAGAACCTTATTGAGAATTAACAACCAATAGCCTTTAGTCATTGAAGCAATTGCAATTTATAATAAAATCGGAAAGAGCCAAATAAGAGCTTGTAAAGCAAATCCACATACTCAATCATCCTTTCGTCTTCTGCAATTGCACAACTCACGTGGTACTCATGAGATCAAAGTTTCAGTCGGACACAGAGAAAGATAGGGGCTTATAGTTTCGCCTCCCAACTATTTACCTCAAGGGTAATGTCAACAATAATAATTCATGAATACTTACTGCCAAGTTGATATATGAATATAGATCTTTCCCTAGCATATGACGTTAGCCAAGATAAAGGCGTAATAAGGAATTGGTGTCGATCACCATGACACTTTTAAGGGCAAAAAGTAAAGGTACAAGATAGGCCCTTCGTAGAGGGAAGCAGAGGTTGTCATGCGCTTTTGAGGTTTGGATGTGTGACCTCTTAGTGTGAAGGAACGTCACTTTATATTGCCTCCTGTTATAAAGAACTTTATTATGCAGTCTGTCGCTTTTATGTCTTCCTCATCAAAGGTTCGTACAAAGCTTATTTTCCACACACTAATAGAACATACATATTTAGGGAGCAATTTTTATTGCTTGCACCGATGACAACTTACTTGAGGGATCTTCTTCAATCCATAGGTAGGTATGGTGGACTCTCATGGCAAAACTGGGTTGAAGGTTTATGGATGCACAAGTAGTATCTCTGCATAGTGCGGAAGTTTTGGCTGAGATGAGGTGGAAGTAATCGTCATGTGCTAAAGGATCTCTAGTCATATAACATTGTTCGGAACCAAGCAAACATAATTCGTTATGTTGTCTTCCTTGTCCAACATCTACTTCTAAGCATGTAATAGTTTAATGCGTGTTCACAATCATAGACGGTGTCAAAGATGATATATTTATATGCGAACCTCTCCTTCTTTATTACTTCCTATTAATTTCAACAATGATCAAAGTCTATGTTTGTCCACCCACAACAAGTTTCAGTCAACATTCTTTTTATATGTGAAGCCATCACTTCCCATAAGATCATTACATGATCTTTCATGCTTTTGTTATTTTATCATTCTTTTCTTTCAGATCATGGCATGAGGCAAGGCCGTTAACTAAAACAGTCTTTATTATATGACTCATGAGCTCGAATACATTGAAGGTGACACAAAGCAAAACTCAAGCCTAAAACACTAAGAACTTTATTCTACTAGAGAAAGATAAAACCAAAAAGGATCGAACTAAGAAATAGGTGAAGGCAAAAGATATGATAGTGATATGATATCGGGGCAACTCCCCCAAGCTTCGCACAAGCCAAGGGGATTGCCCATACCCGTGCTTAGTTGTCTTCCTTTGAAGGTGATGGTGGTGGAGTTTTTGCAACCTGGATTTGATCCTCCGTCTTCCAAGGCATAGGTGCTCCATCATGGAAAGATGATCGAGTCTCCGGAATCCTCAAAACTGCAGCCAACCGTATTGATTTAAATCTACACTCATACTCATAGTTTTGGTTATGCAGGTCATAGATCTGGGCTTGGAGGTGATCAATTCTGTCATAGAGTTTGGAGAGGTGCTTCCCGATGTCATTGGCATCGATCTTGTGCTTGTTGGTGAACTCCGTGATCATCATGTGGTTTGCGTTGAGTCTGTGGTCCACCATCCCTTGGCACTTGAAGACTTGCTGCTCCATTGCGTCGAGCCTTGCCTCCACGCTTCCGGTCTTCTTGGGCCCCTCAACATCACGGATGTGCAGCACCCCCTCACACATCTCAATAGATTGAGCGTGTTGCAGCACTCCCGCGAGGTAGGGATAGATGACCTTCTCGAAGAACTTGTCCTTCGGAGCTTTTGGGAACGCCACATTGATACGTCTCCAACGTATCTATAATTTTTGTTGGTTCCATGCTATTATGTTGTCAAAGTTTGGATGTTTTGTATGCCTTTATATCTTTTTTGGGCCTAACTTATTAACTCAGTGCCAAGTGCCAGTTCCTGTTTTTTCCGTGTTTTTGACCCTTTTTCAGAGGAGAATATTAAACGGAGTCCAAACGGAATAAAACTTCCGAAAAGATTTTTTTTCCAGAACAGAAGATACGCGGGGGGCATTAGAACCAAGGCAGAGGCCACCAGGGGAGGCCACAAGCCCCCTTGGCATGGCTAGGGGGTCCGTGCCTAGCAGGCTTGTGGCCCCCCTGTGGCTTGTCTGCCCTACTTCTTCCGTCTATAAATCCCCGAAAAATCGAAAACCACGGGAGAGATCCATGAAAATACTTTTCCGCCGCCGCAAGCTTCTGTCTCCGCAAGATCTCATCTGGGGCACGTTCTGGTGCCGTGCCGGAGGGGTGATTCGGATACGGAGGGCTTCTTCATCAACACCATTGCCTCTCGATGATGTGTGAGTAGTTCACCATAGACCTTCGGGTCCATAGCTAGTAGCTAGATGGCTTCTTCTCTCTCTTGGATCTTCAATACAAAGTTCTCCATGATCTTCATGGAGATCTATCCGATGTAATCTTCTTTTGCGGTGTGTTTGTCGAGATCCGATGAATTGAGGATTTATGATCAGATTATCTATGAATCTTATTTGAGTTTCTTCTGATCTCTTATATGCATGATTTCATATCCTTGTAATTCTCTTCGAGTTGTGGGTTTTGTTTGGCCAACTTGATCTATGATTCTTGCAATGGGAGAAGTGCTTGGTTTTGGGTTCATACCGTGCGGTGACCTCACCCAGTGACAGAAGGGGTAGCAAGGCAGGCATCATGTTGTTGCCATCAAGGGTAAAAAGATGGGGGTTATATTTATTGCATGAATTCTTTCCTCTACATCATGTCGTCTTTCTTAAGGCGTTACTCTGTTCGTCATGATCTCAATACACTAGATGCATGCTGGATAGTGGTCGATGTGTGGAGTAATAGTAGTACATGCAGACAGTATCGGTCTACTTGTCTCGGACGTGATGCATATATGTATGATCATTGCCTTAGATATCGTCATGACTTTGCGTTGTTCTATCAATTGCTCAACAGTAATTCATTCACCCACCGTAATAGTTACTATTTTGAGAGAAGCCTCTAGTGAACACTATGGCCCCCGGGTCTACTTCACATCATATTTTCAGCCTTACACTTTTACTTCTTTGCACTTTCTGCCTTCAGAGCTCACTTTGCAATCAATCTTGAAGGGATTGACAACCCCTTTATAGCGTTGGGTGCAAGCTCGTTTGTGTTTGTGCACGTACTCTACACACTTGGCTTGAATCACCTACTGGATTGATACCTTGGTTCTCAAACTGAGGGAAATACTTACTGCTACTGTGCTGCATCACCCTGTCCTCTTCAAGGCAAAACCAACGCAAGCTCAAGAGGTAGCAAGAAGAATTTCTGGCGCCGTTGTCGGGGAGGATCCAGTCAAGAATAGTCTCCCGTCAACGTGTCAATTTCTGGCACCGGGGATTATTCTAAGTGAATCTTATCCAAGTAAGTGTCGCAAACTCATCTCTTGCATTTTCTTTTTTGCCTCTCGTTTTCCTCTCCCCCACTTCCGAAAAACAAAAATTTACAAAAATATTTGCCTTTTCCGTTCGCCCTTTTCTCTCGCTTGCTTTCTGTTCGTTTGTGTGCTTGTCTGCTTGCTGAAGTCACCATGACTGAAAACACCAAACTTTGTGACTTCTCGAATACTAATAATAATGATTTTATTAGTACTCCAACTGCTCCCGCCACTAGTGCGGAATCATACGAAATCAATGCTGCTTTGCTGAATCTTGTTATGAAAGAGCAATTCTCCGGCCTTCCTAGTGAAGATGCCGCATCCCATCTTAATACCTTCGTTGAGCTTTGCGATATGCAAAAGAAGAAATATTTGGATAATGATGTGATTAAATTGAAGCTATTTCCGTTCTCGTTGCGAGATCGAGCAAAAACTCGGTTTTCATCTTTGCCCAAAAATAGTATTGATTCTTGGAACAAGTGCAAAGATGCTTATATATCCAAGTATTTTCTGGCAGCTAAGATTATCTCTCTTCGTAATGATATCATGAATTTTACGCAACTTGATCATGAACATGTTGCACAATCTTGGGAGAGAATGAAATTGATGATTAAAAATTGTCCCGCTCATGGCTTGAGTCTTTGGATGATTATACAAATCTTCTACGTTGGTTTGAATTTCGCTTCTAGAAATATCTTGGACTCCACCTCCGGTGGAAGGTTCATGGAAATCACATTAGGAGAAGCCACAAAACTCCTAAACAATATCATGACAAACTATTCTCAGTGGCACACTCAAAGGTCACCTACTAGTAAAAAGGTACACGCTATAGAAGAAATTAACTCGTTGGGTGCTAAGATGGATGAGTTAATGAAATTGTTTGCTAGTAAAGGTGCTCCTTTAGATCCAAATGATATGCCCTTGTCTTCCTTGATTGAAAGTAGCAACGAAAGCTTGGACGTTAATTTTGTTGATTGGAATTTTGGTAACAACAATGCTTTTAGAGGAAACTATATTCCTAGGCCTTTTCCTAGTAATCCATCTAATAACTTTGGCAACTCCTACAACAATGCTCATGGAAATTACAATAAATTACCATCTGATTTAGAGAGTAATATCAAAGAGTTTATCAACTCGCAAAAGATTTTCAATGCGTCCATAGAAGAAAAACTACTCAAAATTGATGATTTTGCTTGGAGCGTTGATAGAATGTCTATTGATATTGATGCTTTGAAAGTTAGATGTGATCCTCCCAAGATCAATATGGATGAAACTTTGAAAGCTACGCGTGTTTCCATGAATGAGAGTAAAGAAAGAACCGCCCAAATTCGTGCTAGACATGAATGGCTTAAAAAAGGCGCGTTCTCGTGATGAGAATCACGAAGATCTTAATGTGCTTAGTGTGACTCCCATTGAAACCTTGTTTTGTAGTGTCAAATCTAATGATGATGGGGCTGGATATGAATCCACCTTGGTTGAAAAACGCCCCAATGATTCGGAGTCTATCTATCTTGATGCTAAAAGCATCGAAAGTGGAGTAGAGGATATCAAAACTTTGAGTAGTAATGAAACTACTACTTTGGATTTCAAGGAATTCAATTATGATAGTTGCTCTTTGATTGAATGTATTTCCTTGATGCAATCCATGCTAAACTCTCCACACGCTTATAGCCAAAACAAGGCCTTTACCGATCATATCGTCGATGCTATGATGAAATCTCTTGAAGAGAAACTTGAGTTGGAAGTTTCTGTTCCTAGAAAGCTTCATGATGAGTGGGAACCTACTATCAAAATCAAGATCAAAAACTATGAATGCAATGCTTTGTGTGATTTGGGTGCTAGTGTTTCCGCGATTCCAAAGTCTTTATGTGATGTTCTAGGCCTTAATGAGATTGAGGAGTGCTCTCTTAATTCGCATCTTGCGGATTCTACTGTTAAGAAACCCATGGGAAGGATCAATGATGTTCTTATTATTGCAAATAGGAACTATGTACCCGTGGATCTCATTGTGGTTGATATTGATTGCAATCCTACATGTCCTATCATTCTTGGGAGACCTTTCCTAAGGACTATTGGTGCGATCATCGATACGAAGGAAGGGAACATTAGATTTCAATTTCCTCTAAAGAAGGGCATGCAGCATTCTCCTAGAAAGAAAATAAGATTGCCTTATGAATCCATGATGAGGGCTACTTTTGGTTTGAGCACCAAAGACGACGATGCGTGATTCTATCACCTCATGCCTAGCTAAGGGCGTTAAACAATAGCGCTTGTTGGGAGGCAACCCAATCAATTTATCTTTGCTTTTTTCTTTATGTTTTGTTGCGTCCACACCATCATAATTCTGTTATGATTGTGTCTTTTGTGTTTCTTTTTGTGTCTGAGCAAAGTAAAACCTTTATGACTAGTTTGGTGATGGTTTATTGATCCTGCTGGAAAAAGACAGAAACTTTTTGCTCACGAAATTATTTTTCACTTTTATCCAGAAAGAACTTTTGAGTTGATTCTTTTTTCTGCTGGTAGATATGCCAATTGCCCAAACTGTCGTAATTGTTCAGAATTTTTGAGATACCAGAAGTATACGAAGTATACAGATTGCTACAGACTGGTCTGTTTTTGACAGATTCTGTTTTTGTTGTGTTGGTTGCTTGTTTTGATGAAACTATGGATAGTATCGGGGGGGGGGGGGGTGTTAGCCATGGAAAAGTGAGAATACAGTAATCTAACACCAATAAAAATAGAAATCAAGTTTTCTACAGTACCTTAAGAGGTGGTAGTTTGTTTTCTTGTGCTAATGATATCACGAGTTTCTGTTTAAGTTTTGTGTTGTGAAGTTTTCAAGTTATGGATGATGTTCTCATGGACAAAGGCATAAAGAGTGGAAAGAGTTCAAGCTTGGGGATTCCTAAGGCATCCCAAGCCAAATTCAAGGTCACCATAAAGGCCAAGCTTGGGGATGCCCCGAGAAGGCATCCCCTCTTTCGTGTTCAATCCATCGGTAACATTACTTGGAGCTATATTTTTATTCACCACATGATATGTGTTTTGCTTGGAGCATCTTGTATCGTAGGAGTCTTTTCTTTTTGTTGTGTCATAGTCATCCTTTCTGTACACCTTTTGAGAGAGACATGCACTCATCGTGAATTTGCTAGAATACTCTTTGAGCTTCGCTTATATCTTTTGAGTTAGGGAATTTAGCTGACATGTGCTTCACTTAGATCTTTTAGAGCACGGCGGTGTCATATTTTGGAGAAATAAGAACTCTAGATCTTCACTTATATCTTTTTGAGAGTGATCTCTCTGAGTAACTTGGTAGAAGGCTTGTGCTATGAAAGTAGTCCCAAATGTGATAGGAACCCAAAGAGGATACAACAAAACTTCCATCTGCATGTGCATTGATTACAAAAAGAGAGGTTTGATTCCTCTCAAATAGTTTTGAGACATGGATTAGGTAATATTAAGAGTTATGTTAGTAGGGTGTTGTGAATCTAGAAATACTTGTGTTGAAGTTAGTGATTCCCGTAACATGCACGTATGGTGAACCGCTATGTTAGGAAGTCGGAGCATAATTGATCTATTGATTGTCATCCTTTGTGTTGCGGTCGGGATCGCGCAATGGTTAACACCTACCAACCCTTCCCCTAGGAGTATGCGTTTAGCACTTTGTTTCGATTACTAATAAAAACTTTAGCAATAAGTATGTGAGTTCTTCATGACTAATAAGAGTCCATGGTATAGATGCACTTTCACCTCTCACCATTGCTAGCCTCTCTAGTGCCGCGCAACTTTCACCGGTGCACAGACCCACCATATGCCTTCCTCCAAACAGCCACCATACCTACCTACTATGGAATTTTCATAGCCATTCCGAGATATATTGCCATGCAACTCCCACCGTTCTGTCTCATGACTTGTGCCGTCACTTTCATATTTCCATTGCATGATCGTAATATAGCTAGCGAGATGTTTCAACGTCATACGCCAAGCTAGATCGTTGCACATCCTGGTACACTACCGGAGGCATTTCCTATAGAGTCTTCATTGCTCTAAGTATTGAGTTGTGAGTAAACAAAAGTGTGATGATCATCATTATTAGAGACTTGTCCCATGTGAGGAAATAAAAAAGAAAGAGGCCAAAGTTGACCACAAAAAAAGAGAGAGATATGGAAAGAGGCCAAAGAGCCCAAACAAAAAAAGAGAAAAAGAGAGAAGGGACAATACTACTAACTTTTCAACACTTGTGCTTCATAATAGCACCATGTTCTTCATGATTGAGCGTCTCTCGTTTTGTCACCACCATATGCTAGTGGGAATCTTCATTATATAACTTGGCTTGTATATTCCAATGATGGGCTTCCTCAAAATTTCCCTAGGTCTTCGTGAGCAAGAAAGTTGGATGCACATCCACTAGTTCTCCTTTTGAGCTTTCACATACTTATAGCTCTAAGTGCATCCATTGCATGGTAATCCCTACTCTTTCACATTGATATCTATTAATGGGCATCTCCATAGCCCTTCCATACGCCGAGTCGACGTGACCATCTCCTCCTTTTTGTCTCACAACCTCCACCACACTCTATTCCACCTATAGTGTTATATCCATGGCTCACGCTCATGTATTGCGTGAGAGGTTTGAGAAAGTAATAGTGCGAAAACAATTACTTGGACAATACCGGGGTTATGCATGATTCAAATCAGTTGTGTGGGGATGATGGAGCATAGCCAGACTATATGATTTTGTAGGGATAACTTTCTTTGGCCTTGTTATTTCGAAAGTTCATGATTACCTTGCTAGTTTGCTTGAAGTATTATTGTTTTTATGTCAATAGAAAACTATTGTTTTGAATCTTACGGATCTGAACATTCATGCCACATGAAAGAAGTTACAAAGGACAAATATGCTAGGTAGCATTCCACATCAAAAATTATGTCTTTATCACTTCCCTACTCGAGGACGAGCAGGAGTTAAGCTTCGGGATTCTTGATACGTCTCCAACGTATCTATAATTTTTGCTCGTTCCATGCTATTATTTTGTCAAACTTTGGATGTTTTGTATGCCTTTTATATCTTTTTGGGGACTAACTTATTAACTCACTGCCAAGTGCGAGTTCCTGTTTTTTCCGTGTTTTTGACCCTTTTTCAGAGGAGAATATTAAACGGAGTCCAAACGGAATAAAACTTCCGAAGATTTTTTTCCAGAACAGAAGATACGCGGGGGGCATTAGAACCAAGGCAGAGGCCACCAGGGGAGGCCACAAGCCCCCTTGGCGTGGCCAGGGGGTCCGTGCCTAGCAGGCTTGTGGCCCCCCTGTGGCTTGTCTGCCCTACTTCTTCCGTCTATAAATCCCCGAAAAATCCAAAACCACGGGAGAGATCCACGAAAATACTTTTCCGCCGCCACAAGCTTCTGTCTCTGCAAGATCCCATCTGGGGCTCGTTCTGGTGCCGTGCCGAAGGGGGGATTCAGATACGGAGGGCTTAATCATCAACACCATTGCCTCTCCGATGATGCGTGAGTAGTTCACCATAGACCTTCGGGTCCATAGCTAGTAGCTAGATGGCTTCTTCTCTCTCTTGGATCTTCAATACAAAGTTCTCCATGATCTTCATGGAGATCTATCCGATGTACTTTTCTTTTGCGGTGTGTTTGTCGAGATGCGATGAATTGTGGATTTATGATCAGATTATCTATGAATCTTATTTGAGTTTCTTCTGATCTCTCTTATGCATGATTACATATCATTGTAATTCTCTTCGAGTTGTTGGTTTTGTTTGGCCAACTAGATCTATGATTCTTGCAATGAGAGAAGTGCTTGGTTTTGGGTTCATACCGTGCGGTGACCTCACCCAGTGATAGAAGGGGTAGCGAGGCACGCATCGTGTTTTTGCCATCAAGGGTAAAAAGATGGGGTTTATATCTATTGCATGAATTTATCCCTCTACATCATGTCATCTTGCTTAAGGCGTTACTCTGTTCATCTTGAACTCAATACACTAGATGCATGGTGGATAGCGGTCGATGTGTGGAATAATAGTAGTAGATGCAGATAGTACCGGTCTACTTGTCTCGGACGTGATGCCTATATGTATGATCATTGCCTTAGATATCGTCATGACTTTGCGCGGTTCTATCAATTGCCCGACAGTAGTTCGTTCACCCACCGTAATATTTTCTATTTTGAGAGAAGCCTCTAGTGAACACTATGGCCCCCAGGTCTACTTCACATCGTATTTTCAGCCTTACACTTTTACTTCTTTGCACTTTCTGCCTTCAGATCTCACCTTCCGGTCAATCTTGAAGGGATTGACAACCCCTTTATAGTGTTGGGTGCAAGCTCGTTTGTGTTTGTGCAGGTACTCTGGACACTTGGCTTGATTCTCCTACTGGATTGATACCTTGGTTCTCAAACTGAGGGAAATACTTACTACTACTGTGCTTCATCACCCTTTCCTCTTCAAGGGAAAAACCAATGCAAGCTCAAGAGGTAGCACATAGCGATCTAGATCTGTCTGCACAGCAGCATGAAACGAAAACAGAGGAAATTTGCGTGATACGAGGTTCAGACCTTTCGGGAGAATATATAATGAATTTTTCCCGACCAGAAGGAGTACTCCGCAAGAAAACGGAGTTCGGGAGGCACACGAGGTGGTCACAAGCCCCCCAGGCGCGACCTGGGGGTGGCCCGCGCCTGGTAGGCTTGTCGCCTCCTCGTGCGCTTTCCGGACTACTTTAAATTTTTTCTATTTTTCTGAAAATTCCGAAACGGAGAAAAATTCCTACTGGAAAAGTTTTGGAGTCGGTTTACTTACCGAATCACATACCTCTTCGTTTTTGGTGTCTGAAACAGGCTGATAAATATCCCTTATGTACTCCTCCGGAGTTATGGTATTAATAATATTGCTTTCAACATTTATGGGAGTACGTGAGATATAATGCTTGATTCTTTGCCCATTTACCACTGTCGAAAAATTACCTTCCGTGTTGTTGATCTTGATGGCACCGGAACGATACACTTCCTCAAAAATGTAAGGACCTTCCCATTTAGAGAGAAGCTTGCCTGCAAAAAACCTTAAACGAGAATTGTATAGCAAGACATAATCACCTACATTGAACTCACATTTTTGTATCCTTTTATCATGCCACCTCTTAACCTTTTCTTTGAACAACTTGGTATTTTCATATGCCTGAGTTCTCCAATCATCAAGCGAGCTAATATCAAATAACCTCATCTCACCAGCAAGTTTGAAATCAAAGTTGAGCTCTTTGATTGCCCAATAAGCCTTATGCTCTAGCTCAAGAGGTAAATGACATGATTTACTGTAAACCATTGTGTCCAGAGACATGCCCATGGGATTCTTATAAGCAGTTCTATAAGACCACAGTGCATCATCAAGCTTCTTAGACAATTCTTTCTGGACCTATTAACAGTCTTTTGCAGAATTAGTTATATATCTCTATTACTTAGCTCTACTTGACCACTTGAATGAGGATGATAGGGAGATGCAACTCTATGGTTGACATCATACTTAGCAAGCGTTTTACGGAAAGCACCATGAATGAAATGTGAACCACCATCAGTCATTAGATATCTAGGGACTCCAAATCTAGGGAAAATAACTTCTTTAAGCATCCTAATAGAGGTGTTGTGATCAACACTACTAGTCGGGATAGCTTCTACCCACTTAGTAACGTAATCAATAACAACTAGGGTATGAGTATACCCGTTGGACTTTGGAAAAGGTCCCATATAATCAAAACCCCAAACATGAAATGGTTCAATGACAAGTGAATAATTCATAGGCATCTCCTGACGTTTACTGATATTACCTATTCTTTGACATTCATCGCAAGACAAGACAAACTTATGGGCATCCTTGAAGAGAGTAGGCCAATAGAAACCTGATTGCAATACCTTGTGTGCAGTTCTATCTCCCGCATGGTGTCCTCCGTAAGCCTCGGAGTGACACTTCTGTAGGATTTGCCCCTGTTCATGCTGACATACACAACGTCAAATAACATGGTGTACTACGTGAAGCATTGATGACATTCAATTGCTCATCAGGAAAGCAATCATCAGTAGGTTGTCGGTCATCAAGAACATTCTCCAACCTAGACAAGTTATCTTCTACGGGGTTCTTAGCACCCTTCCTATCAACAACATGCAAATCAAATTCTTGTAGCAAGAGAACCCATCTCATAAGTCTAGGTTTAGCATCTTTCTTTTCCATGAGATACTTAATAGCAGCGTGATCAGTGAGAATAGTGACTTTGGAATCAACTATGTAAGATCTGAACTTTTCACATGCAAACACGACTGCTAAATATTCCTTTTCAGTAGTAGCATAGTTTCTTTGGGCACTGTCTAGAGTTTTACTAGCATAGTGAATAACATTCAACTTCTTATCAACTCTTTGTCCTAGAACAGCACCAACAGCATAATCACTAGCATCACACATGATTTCAAAAGGTAAGTTCCAATCAGGTGGTTGAACAATAGGTGCAGTTATCAATGCCTTCTTAAGTATTTCAAAGGCTTCCTCACAAACATCATCAAAAACAAAAGGAATGTCCTTTTGCAAGACATTGGTAAGAGGCCTAGAAATCTTAGAAGAGTCCTTAATGAACCTTCTATAGAAACCAACATGACCAAGGAAACTTCTTATACCTTTGATATCTGTTGGGCATGGCATTTTCTCGATCGCATCAACCTTAGCCTTATCAACTTCAATACCTCTTTCAGAAAATTTATGTCCTAAGACAATGCCTTCATTAACCATAAAGTGGCAGTTCTCCCAATTCAAGACAAGATTGGTATCTTTACATCTCTACAAGACTCGATCAAGGTTGCTGAGGCAATCATCAAAAGAAGAACCGTAAATGGAGAAGTCATCCATGAAAACCTCAACAATCTTCTCACAAAAGTCAGAGAATATAGCCATCGTACATCTTTCAAAGGTATCAGGTGCATTACATAAGCGAAAAGGCATACGTTTGTAAGCAAAGGTACCGAAAGGGCAGGTGAAAGTGGTTTTCTCCTGATCAGATTGTGCAACGGGTATTTGGGAGAAACAAGAATAACCATCTAGAAAGCAGAAGTGTGTGTTTAGACACTCTTTCTAGCATTTGGTCGATAAAAGGCAAAGGGTAATGATCTTTCCTAGTGGCTTTATTCAATTTCCAAAAATCAATCACCATCCTATAGCCAGTAATAATCCTCTGTGGGATCAATTCATCTTTATCACTGGGGACAACGGTAATACCTCCCTTCTTAGGGACGCAATGCACCGGACTTACCCAATCACTATGAGCAACAGGACAGATAATACCTGCTTCCAGGAGCTTTAGTGTCACGCCCAAGATGAGACCCTATCCTCAATTTGGGACGAGCGCCTTGTCAGGGATAGAAGCGCGTCTCGTCCTTTCGCAAGAATCGATATTGTTACAAGTACATGTACTAAAAAGAAGAGATATATATATATAGAATTGGCTTACACTCGCCACAAGCTACATCAGAGTCATAGCAGTACAATACATAGACATCATGAAGAAGATCAAGGTCCGACTACGGACGAAAACAAACGAGAAAAGAAGAACGACGTCCATCCTTGCTATCCCAGGCTGCTGGACTGGAACCCATCCTAGATCGATGAAGAAGAAGAAGAAGCAACTCCAAATGAACAATCAACGCGCTCGCGTCCAGTAACCTTTTCCTGTACCTGCAACTGGTGTTGTAGTAATCTGTGAGCCACAGGGGACTCAGCAATCTCATTTCCAAAGGTATCAAGACTAGCAAAGCTTAATGGGTCAGGTAAGTTTAAGTGGTGAGGTTGCAGCAGCGGCTAAGCATATATTTGGTGGCTAACCTTACGAGTACAAGAAATAAGAGGGGGGGAATCTACGCATAGTGGACGTGACTACTGATGATCAAAAGAATGATCCTGAACACCTACCTACGTCAGACATAACCCCACCGTGTCTTCGATCGGAGAAGGAACTCACGAAAGAGACAGTCACGGTTACGCACGCAGTTGGCAAGTTTTAGTTAAGTTAACTTCAAGTTATCTAGAACGAGTGTTAAACAAAGTTTCCACGTTGCCACATAACCGCGGGCACGGCTTTCCAAAAGATTTAACCCTGCAGGGGTGCTCCAATTAGTCCATCACAAATTACCACAAGCCGCATAGAAATCCTCGATCACGACACTCGCGATCTCGTTGGATTCCTTAGTGGAAAACCTAAACTCTGAGATTACCCAAAGCATCACCGGAATCCCGATGCACAAGATATCTCGTCAAAGGTAAAACTAATCCAGCAATGCCACCCGACATGTCGACGATCCCGATAGGAGCCGCGGATCTCGTTCTCAGGACACGACGGATAAGCACAGCGTGCGGTGGCCTGATAGAAATCTCCCAACTTGCCGTGGGTTGGCCCCGCAAACGGCTCTAGTTTTGGACCAGCACCATCAGCACTGGCCCCCTATATTATGTAGAATTACTACTCGGGTAGCGCTAACTCCCTATGCATTTCAGTATTAACAGAATTATTATGTTGGGAAAATGTAATACCAATGTTGGGCCTTGCCAGACTAGCTTTAATCTAAAACGAATTATAAAGGGGGTCCCCATAACAACCCCGATCGTGTTAGGAGCGCTCAATTATGGAACATAACACTGGTAGCCGAAACTAAGGGGGCAAAGGTGGAACAAAACACCAGGCTAGAAAGGCCAAGCCTTCCACCTTTTACCAAGTATATAGGGGCATTATATTAAATAGAATTTTAATAGGGTGATATAACAAGGAACCCATGTTATCACATGGAAGCAACTGCACTTGCCGCTAGCAACGCTAACACATCGTTAAGCAAGCGGCATCATAGCCAATCAGTGGTTTGCTAGGTTGAACAGGTTGAAGGTTTCATGGCATTGTTGAGAGGCTGATATTTAACATGTGGTAGGCAACGATACATAACGATAGAAACGGTAATACTAGCATGGAAATGATAGTAAAGGTATCTGGGGAAATGGTCATCTTGCCTGAGATCCCGCTTGGAAGAAGAACGACTCCGTGAAGCAGACGAACCGATGTAGTCGAACGGGTCCTCACTTTCCGACACGCTTGCGGAACTCTATCGAGACGGAGGAAACCGGAAACAAGCATCAACACATGATATTCACCACACGATGCCACAACACATAAGATGCATGAACGGCTGAATGTATGCAAGACACGGCATGACAAATCACACATTCAAACACTACACATTAAGTGAAGTTCAATATGCAACGAGTTGCATATTGACGAAACTCCACATACGAATTATTTAGTTCACTCTCGATTAGGTACACGGCAATATTAAATGTTTTTAAACATGGCAAGAGGTGAAGTGTAATTAAACTACCTATCTAGGCATTTCAAATGAGGTCGGAAATGACATATAGCACCTCCGAGACGACCTCACATGTTAATTTACAATTCTGTCCAGATCTGAACTAACACATTTAATTAGTTTTTAAACAGAAAAACAAATAGTTTCACGTGATTCTACGCATCGTGACAAGCAATTTACACATAGAGAACATCTCCAACGGAGCTACGGATCAAAAGATACGGACACCGCAAGATATGATGGCTTGAATGCAATATGTGTGCAACGACGGTCACGAGCACATCAAAACACACAACCAGCAAGAAAATATGAAACTACACGAGATTCTAAGAAAGTTCCATATGGGACACGATTAAATCGGAGCTACGGTTCAACAACTACGAGCTAAACAAGAAATCACTACAATCTGCCAAAATCAGCCACATAGCATTTTCTACACCCCACAACTACGAGCTACTCAACTCCAATATACTCAACCAAGACATGAAACAAAAGAGGGCAAGAAGCACTACAACATACAACCAACAACAACTAGCATGGGAGCATGAATCACTAGGAAAAGAAGTCACAAAATGGCTTGTCACACACAGTTTTAGACTTAGTGAAAATAGCAGTTTATGAAACTGCAGTTTTTGATCTGAAGGCATATTGACAGAAGAAAAACCATAAGCTACAGGACTCCAAATGGCATGCAAATTCACAGAATGTTAGAGAATCCCAAAGTCTACAACTAACTCCATTGCACAAACCTCAAAAGAGCTACAGATCACAAGATAGAAGCAAGTCAAGACAGCAACAAAATATAACAGATCTCAGACTTAGAAATATTTCAGCATCCCTAAAACATAACTACTTCCTAGCAACTTGAGACCAAGCAAACCACACCAGAGCATGGATTTCTATTGCAACCAAAAATACCAGGGGCTAGACTAAACATCAAAGGACAACTCTCTAGTTGACAACTCCTACAAAGCACGCACGGATTAAATCACACAAAATAGACAAGAGGGCAACATAGGAAAATATCGCGCGAACTAACTTTCTCAAAAGATAAAACTAATTGCACAGATAAATCCTATGGTTTTTTCTACCCCGAAAACATATAAAACATGTGGGGTTGCACAACAATAATATCGCCGCACGTAAATGCGAGATAATGTCCTAAACACGGAAAATAAGCTAGCGGCAAATCCCTACACACAAAAATACCAATGACTACTCTAAAATACATGGCAAAGGGGTTCCTAAAACATGAACATTTCTACTACGGAGTTCGAACAATCCGGACTCGTGCGAAAAATAAATATGGGACGGATCCTATTGGAACATCACGTAAAACTATGCATTCGACACGTCAAACAACATCAAACAATTATGCAAGCTATAAATTCGTAATCTGCGTGCAAAACTACACAATTTACATATACTAGACGTTGCAAACCGATATACGTATTAAATCCTACGAATGTTTGAATATCTATATAATTCCTGAAACTAATTTATTCTCAGAAAAATCCTAAGCTAAATGGGCCTAATAGAGAAGGCGCAACATACTAAGAAGCGCCCTGGGCGGGAAATAGGCTTGGGGGAGGGGGTCTCACCAGAGGGCCGACATAGAGGGAGCTTGGGCCGGCAGGGGAGGCCGAGCGCCTCGGCCTGGGGAGGCCTGGGCCTCGGGAGGTGGCGGCGCACTTAAGCTGGGCCGGCTCGGGGCCCAGCTGAGCGTGGATGGAGGCGTGCGCTCGCGAGGAGGTTGGACGGGGCGGGATCCCGACTGGACCAACCGCCGTCGGAGCTCGCAGCGCTGGCGAGGAGGGACCTCGTCGGCCTCGGGCCCATCGGATCCAGCGCAGGGACCGAGGGGCTGCCTGCCGAAGTGCAACGGGAGGTGCGCGATCGGAGGCTGGCGGCGCCGGCAGGGATAGGAGGCGGCATGCTGACCGGTAGGAACCTGGAGCAGCGCGGCGGCGGGGCTGCGCACGCTCTAGGGCGACGGCTCGCTGCGGGCAGGGAGGCAGGGGCTCGATAGCGGGAGAAGAGGGTGCCGGGCGGCGCGGCTATGGGCGAGGCGAGCGTGCAGGAGGAGATCGAGAGGCTGCGGGCTGCACGAGAAGTTCCTGTGGTCGCCCGGACATTGTCCACTTGGGTGGACATTGTCCGGTAGGTGGGATTTGGGTCTTCTATGATCCATTAGATGTGAATCCAATGGTCAGATTTGTTCAGAGGGTTTGGGCTGCGGGATCTTGAAGGGTGAGGGCTAGCAGGTGGAGTTTTTGAGGGGGGTGGCTGCAAAATTACTAGGGGAAAACCCTAGTGAAGTGAGAGGGGTCTCCCCATGGGGTGGCTCTTATATAGGGTTGGTCTCTGGTGGGGTGGACCTCGTCCGTCCGATCGCGATCCGACGACCACGAACGGAGGAAGTGTCTAGGTGGCACTGCTGGCCTATGTAGGTGGGCTATGTAGGGATGAGAGGGAAATAGCGCGATGCGGCAACATGGTTTAAAACACCGAAACACGTCCAACGATAGACCGAATACGGTGCCGCTACGATCGACCGTTCGGGTACCAGACGGACTCCGATTGTGACGAAAATCGACAGGCGGCCTAGCTATATTAAAATAAGACCGCACGTCAAATCTCAACGCAATCAGAGAAAGTTTTACACACACTTTGAAAAACAAGATTCGAACGTTGCCGCGGGCGCGTGCATGTGTGGTCGGGCTCAAAACGGACAACGACGAGAACCGGCAACTAACAACGGATGCAACTTTTGAAAACTGGCGGCAACGGGGTGCCGATGCAATGCTGATGATGCGCATGATGCGACAAAAGAAAAAAATAACCACACGACAAAAACGGAAAGAAAAGGGGAATCTTCTGGAACGTCGGTCTCGGGCTGTCACATTTAGTATTTCTGTTCTTACTACCTCTTTCATCTTAGGATTTAATCTCCTTTGATGATCGACAACTGGTTTGGAATCAGGATCGGTTTTACTCTTGTGCTGGCATAGAGTGGTACTAAGGCCCTTAAGATCGTCAAGAGTATATCCAATAGTAGCACGATGCTTCCTAAGAGTTTTTAATAATTTATTTTCTTCATACTCTGAAAGGCTAGCACTAATAATAATAGGATATATCTCTTTTCCATCAAGATAAGCATACTTAAGAGTATCAGGTAACTTCTTAAGCTCAAACACAGGATCACCCTTTGGTGGGGGTGGATCTCCAAGCAGTTCAACAGGCAAATTATTCTTAAGGATAGGATGTTGTTGAAAGATAACTCTATCTATCTCATTCCTTTCATCCATATTCATATCATTTTAATGCTCAAGCAAGTATTGCTCTAAAGGATCAGTAGGAGGCACGGCAATAGAAGCTAGGGCAATAATTTCATATTTACTAGACAACTCTTTTTCATGAGATTGTCTACCAAACTTGGAGAAATTGAACTCATGTGACACACCTTCAAAGCCAACAGTGACAGTTTGCGTCTCACGGTCAGTATGAGCATTGACAGTATTGAGGAAAGGTCTGCCAAATATGATGGGACAAAAGCTATCTTGTGTGGTAGCAAGAACGAGGAAATCAGCAGGATACTTAGTTTTACCACACAAGACTTCAACATCTCTAACAATTCCCAAAGGGCAGATAGTATCTCTATTGGCAAGCTGACTAGTGACATGAATAGGTTCCATCTCGACAGGTGCAATCTCGTCTTTAATTTCATCATATAAATATTTAGGTATTGCACTAACACTAGCACTCACGTCACATAAACCATGATAAGAATGATCTCCTATCTTAACAGAAACAACAAGCATGCCAACAACACGCCTATGTTTGTCTCTAGCATGAGGTTTAGCAATTCTAGCAGCATCTTCACAGAAGTGAATATCATGGCCCTCAACATTGTCGGACAGGAGATCTTTGATAATAGCAATGCTAGGTCCAACTCTAATTTTCTCAGGGGGTGTAGGTGTTCTAATGTAGCCCCTACGTATCACAGTTGCAGCTTTAGAATGATCATTTATCCTAAGACAAAAAGGTGGTTGCTCAATGTAAGCACTGGGAACAATAGGATCATTATAAGCAATGACTTTCTCTTCAACTGGGTTGGGTTTAACTACATTGACTTCTAAGGGAGGATGATATTTAAACCACTTCTCTTTAGGGAGATTGATATGAGCAGCAAATGATTCACATAATGAGGCTACTATCTTAGAGTGAAGTCCATGTTTAGCGCTAAAATCACAAAAAGTATTTGTTTCGACAAAGGATTTAACGCAATCAAACTTGAGATTCATACCTGACTCCTTACCTTCATCAAACTCCAAATCTTCAGACTTGCGTTTAATTCTTTCCAATAAATTCTATTTGAAGTCAATATCTCTCTTCATAAGAGAACCGGTACAAGAAGTGTCAAGCATGGTGCGATTATCATGAGAAAGCCAAGCATAGAAGTTGTAAATAATAATTTCTCTCGAGAGTTCATGGTTGGGGCATGAATATAACATTGATTTAAGCCTCCCCCAAGCTTGAGAGATACTTTCTCTATCACGAGGACAAAAATTATAGATATAATTCCGATCACGATGTACCAAATGCATAGGATAAAACTTTTGATGAAATTCCAATTTCAGTCGGTTGTAGTTCCATGATCCAGTATCATCACATAGCCTATACCATGTCAATGCTTTATCCCTCAAAGATAAGGGAAAGACCTTCTTCTAGACCTCATCCTTGGGCAAACCTGCAAGCTTAAATAAACCACAAACTTCATCTACATAGATTAGATGCAAGTCGGGATGTGATGTTCCATCTCTTGTAAAAGGATTAGCCAACAGTTTCTCTAGCATACCCGGAGGAAATTCATAACCAATATTTTCAGTAGGTGCAGCAGGTTGAGGATTAACTCCTTGTGCTTCCGTTCGAGGTGAAGATACCCCGAACAAGCTCCTCAAATAATTAGTTTCCATAGTGACAAGTGACAATAAATTTCAGCACACTATATAAATATTTCCTTACGAAATTCCACTTACCAAAGGCGCTTCACTCCCCCGCAAAGGCGCCAGAAAAGATTCTTGATGACCCACAAGTGTATGGGATCTATCGTAGTCCTTTTGATAAGTAAGATTGTCGAACCCGACGAGGAGCAGAAGGATCTAATAAGTGGTTTTCAGCAAGGTATTCTCTCCAAGCACTGAAATTATCGGTAACACATAGTTGTGTGATAAGATGATTCGTAGCAAGTAGCAAGTAACAATAGTAACAAAGGTGCATCAAGATGTCCCAATCCCTTTTGTAGCAAGGGACAAGCCTGGAAAAACTCTTATAGGAGGTAAAGCACTCCCGAGGACACATGAGAATTTCTGTCAAGCTAGTTTTCATCATGTTCATAAGATTCGCGTTCGCTACTTTCATAGTTTGATATGTGGGTGGACCGGTGCTTGGGTGCTTCCCTTACTTGGACAAACATCCCACTTATGATTAACCCATGTCACAAGCATCCGCAACTACGAAAGAAGAATTAAGACAAAGTCTAACCATAACATTAAACTAGTGGATCCAAATCAGCTCCTTACGAAGCAACGCATAAACTAGGGTTTAAGCTTCTGTCACTCTAGCAACCCATCATCTACTTATTACTTCCCAATGCCTTCCTCGAGGCCCAAATAATGGTGAAGTGTTATGTAGTCGACGTTCATATAACACCACTAGAGGAAAAACAACATACAACTCATCAAAATATCGAACGAATACCAAATTTACATGACTACCTATAGCAAGACTTATCCCATGTCCTCAGGAACAAAAGTGACTACTCACAAAGAATAATTATATTCATGACCAGAGAGGTATGGAATAGCATCAAGGAGCTGAACATATAATCTTCCACCGAGTAATCCAACTAGCATCAACTACAAAGAGTAATTAACACTACTAGCAACCTTACAAGTACCAATCGGAGTCGCGAGACGGAGATTGGTTACAAGAGATGAACTAGGGTTTGGAGATGAGATGGTGCTGATGAAGATGTTGGTGGTGATGAGTCACCTCCGATGAGAGGAGTGTTGCTGATGACGATGGCGACGATTTCCCCCTCCGGGAGGGAAGTTTCCCCGGTAGGACGGCCCTGTCGGAGCTCTAGATTGGTTCTCCTCAAGTTCCACCTCGTGGCGGCGGCGATTCCTCCCGAAAGCCTCCTCTTGATTTTCTCTGGAACGAAACCCTTCTTATAGCAAAAGATGGGAGCCAGAGGAACAACAGGGAGCCCACAAGCCCCCTAGGCGCGGCTAGGGAGTAGGCCGCGCCTAGCAGGCTTGTGGCCTCCTGGTGGCTCCCCTCTGGTACTTCTTCCGCCCAGTATTTTTTACAAATTCCAAAATAATTCCTCATTGATTTTCATGGCTTTTGGAGTTGCGCAAAATAGGTATCTCAAACTTGCTCCTTTTTCAGGCCAGCATTCGAGCTGCTGGCATTCTCCCTCTTCATGTAAACCTTGTAAAATAAGAGAGAAAAGGCATAAGTATTGTACTGTGAAGTGTAGTAACAGCCCATAAAGCGATAAATATCAACATAAAAGCATGATGCAAAATAGACGTATCAATGCACATGAGATGGATGAATTTAGATAGCACAACCTTCTGTACCCAACTTTTATTTTTTGTTCCTTAGTTTCAATTTAGTAAAAATGCAATTATTTCTGTGTTTTCCGTTTTATCCGTGCAATAGAAAAATGACCTGGAAATAAAAGTTCTCAAAACGCCTTGAAAATTTAGTATGATTTTTTCTGGAATATTTAAGAATTTTTTGCACTAAGAACATATCAGGGGGCTGCACTAGTGGGCCACAAGCCTACACGGTGCGGCCACCCCCTGGGCGTGCCCCCTGGCTTGTGGGTCCCACGTGGGGCCCCTTCACTCATTACAACTCCCATCCACTTCGTCTTCCTCCAGTAAAATCCCACCATTTCTCAAACCCATGTTCTAGCTCATCTTGCTTCCATTTTTGATCTCCTTGCTCAAAGCTCCATAGGCAACTATTTTAGGGGATTGTTCACCGGTATGTCGCTCCTCCTATGGTCCAATTAGTTTTTGTTCTAGTGCTTTATGTATTGCAAAAAAATTCTGCTGCGGTGACCTTGTTCTTCAGCTTGCATGTCAAATTTGTAGGGTCTCAAGTAGTTTTGATCCATGATATAGCTTCTAGCCACTTGTGGGAGTAGTTACTACAAATTTTGATTGAGCTTTGTTCACCCTTATTTGGAGTCATAAATAATTTCAGAATTAGTTACCTTGGATGCCAACACGAATAACAGCCCAAACATGAGGATTAAAGCCAAGAATGTGCATCTTCATTTTATGCTTCCAACTAGCAAAATTAGTGTCATCGAAGTAAGGACCTCTACGATGATAATTTCCCTCACTAGATGCCATGCTCTCCTAGGTTGCTAAACCAATGAAATGGAGACCAAAGCTCTAATACCACTTGTAGGATCAGAAGTATGTCCAGAGGGGGTGATTACACTACTTGACAAGATAAAAAATTTGCCTTTTCCCAATTTTACTTGAGAGGCAACTACGGTAGTTATGACAAGTCTACACCCTACACATGCAGTTCTAATAGTATTGCAACGGAAAGTAAACATGTGTCACTTCCCTAGAACTACTACTTGTTGTTTAGAAAGTTTGTGCATCATGTTTTATTTTGCATTTAAAATGAAGTGGGTATTGAATAAACCCTAGCACCTCAGTTTAATCAAGCCAATTCAAATGATGTGAATTTTCAATGAACCCAAAATGGCCTTCCAAAATGTTCATTTTTTCTGTTAAATATTGGAAACAATATTTCAGGGGTGATTAATATTTTCCAAACATTTTTGGCATTTTAAATAGGGATTTTTATTCTCATGCCCATGGTTCCTTAGTCGTACTCACTTTTCCCCATTTCCTTAGTTTTTGCTCATTTTTTCCCATGCGATGAAATTCTGCTTTCACGTTTTCCTGATTTTTGCCCCCGAAAAATGGCTCAAAACATACCCAAAATGAGTGTGTGGGAAAAAATGAGTACGACTAAGGAACCAGTGGCATGGAAGTAAAAATCCCTAAATAATCCATGGAAGTCACTCGAAATTGCCAAAATAAATAGCTATAACTATTTTAGCCATTATAAAATGTTGAGTTATTTTGTGGAGCTTGGAAATATTTCAGATAATACCCCACAAATATTTTCAATATTTTAGGGAATTGTTTGGAGCCAAAAATAAATAAAACAAATGTCATAATTGCAAAACAGAAACAAGGAAAAGAAGAAAAATCTCTATCTGTCGCTCACGCCCAGCCCATTCCTCCTTCCTATCATCTTCCTCCTTGCCAGTGGGCAAGCACGAGGTGGCCGCCTCCTCCTCCGACAACAGCACGCAGCTGCGTGCCTGCCTGGCCATTCTGTCATGTTGGCGCAGGGAATAAGCACCCCGGGATCGATTCCCGCGCTCCCCATCTCTCCATTCACTCTCCCTCTCTTTCTTCTCTCTGCCGCCATGGCGGCTGTGCATGGTCACCGTCGCCAGTCTGCTCCAGCCATCCTCCCCTGACTCTGTGCCGCGCAATAGCTCCGCCTCGACGTCCTGCAGCTCCACGCACGAAGAAACGATGCCAAGAGCCCCTGCAACGCTAGATCACCGTCGTCTTCCTCCTCGGGTCACCAACGACCGCCGCCGACGTTCTCCGTCTCCAGGCCGTCCCCGATCCCGCTCTCGACGTCTCTGCACTCCTTGTGATCTCAAGGTCCTTTTCCCCCTCTTTTTCCCTTTGATCCCGATCCCTAGCCCCCGATTCCACTGGAGCCCGACGAGGTCCGTCGCGGAAGCTCGTCCCTGATGAGGCTCCACTCATCTGCTGCTCCATCTGAGACCACCAGTAGCTTAAGCACATCGAGTAGGTCATGTAGATGCTTAGCCGCAACCATATTGTGCCCTACTTCGATGAGCCCAGCGAGGCCCGAGCTTCGGCAGCCGCTGAGCTCGTCGCTGTCGTCAACTCCGGCCCCTTCAGCCCCTCAGACTTGCAAAAATGAACTCGTGGGCGAAGGGCCGTTCTTCTGGTGCCTTCCGCCGTCCATTTGGTCACTGGAGGAGCATTCCTAATGCCCTCCGCCGTCCCTGGAGCCACCGGAGGCTCGCCGCTGGTGGGTTTGACCCCATCGCCGGTGGGTTTGACTCCCGTGGCTCACAGACACGTGGGGCCAGCTAGTTCTAATTAAAGTTAACTAATTAAATATTTAACTAAAACTATTTAGCCTAAATTAGTCACTGCCTAATGGGACCAGCTCTGTTAATTAGTTCTTAGTTTAAGTTTTAACTCCAGTTAGTGATAGAGTCACTGACTAGTGGGTCCCACTGGTCAGATTTGACCAACAACGGCCTTTGACCTGCTGAGGTCATGCTGATGCAGTAAATCCATTTAAGTGATTAAAACAATTCTACAATTAGTTCAAAACTTCAAAAATTCATGGAAATTAATCTCTACCTCAGATTAAAATAATTTACATATGAAAAATGATCAAACAAATCCAAAGAATCCAATGTTCATATTTTCATGCATGATAAAATAAGTTATACCTTAGCATGAGGTCAAATCAATTAAAAGGAGTTTAGGGAAATAACTATTTGAAGTGGCATTTGAAACTATGTTCCAAATCAGCTTCAAACCAAATCATTATAGATGCATTAGCTCATCCACCATATTATTGTCATGCCATGATCATGCATCATGTTCCTGCACTTGCTGTGTATTGATTGTGATTGTTTGATTCGGTAGGCTCCGCTGCACATGATACTCAGGAGTATCCGTCTGAAGGAGTGTATTCTTCCGCTGATCCACAAGGCAAGCACCATTTTTGATCATCCCGATAAATCCCATGATCTTGCTCCTGCTCTCACTTGTTGCATTAGGACAAAATATTTCAAATGCTTTTACGTCGGTAGCTGAGCCCATTCCTTTGCATGACCTGTCATTGTCACAGTAAATAGCTAAACCTTGCAACCTACCATACCTGGTAGTTGCTTGAGCCATGATGTGCCTTATCCTGCTATGCTTGCTATGCTTAGAGTTGTGTCGGGTCTGTTTCATCTAGGTGATGAACAGGAATGGAAGAATGTGTTTTAGTGACAAAAGAATAAGTGTAGAACCTGATTTGGTAATGGTACCGATGAAAGGCTATGTAGGAGTACATGGTGGGTTGTTTCATTGGAACCGTCCTTAGGAACTGAGTTCCGTGTATGTAATCCAAGATTAGCTGCTACCATACATTGGGCCCGAAACCAATGGACCCTCTCGACTGATTAATCGCGTGGTACTCCGTCCAGGAGTTGCAAGTAGTTTTTGGTGTTTGTAGTCATGCTAGAGGCCGTGCATAGTGCTAACTTTAGAGGTGGGCTATGACGCGGTAGGCAGTGGCATGGTGTACCAAGTGGCACCCGGATGGTGGGCTTGGGAACCCTGCGCACATCGTTTGGGGCCATAGCGAAAACTTCTGCCGGACTTCCGTGTGGGTTCACTCTCAAATAGGCGATAAACCTGGACTATATATTAGTGTGGCTAACGGTCGTGGCCGACTCCCTAACTGGGCTTCTGCTTGAAGGTTACCGAGGTGCGTAAAGTGCACATGGCGATAAGTGGCGAGAGCGTGTGTGAAGAAGTACACCCCTGCAGGGTTATTATCTATTCGGATAGCCGCGTCTGCGGATATGGACTACTTGGAGACATATGTTGTTCATAGATAACTTTAATGGCTACTGGTAAAAGGTATCAAGATAAGTGTGAGTATCATGTATGGCATTCTCATAGGGACACGGGAAGGAACCCATGATAGTGTATTGTTGTGGTGGTAGTGGACTCGTGTACGACTTATCAAAGTTTGTTCAAAAATAATTAAAGTTGTAGTATAGGCTAGCCAACAGTCAAAGCTGGCTTGCTGCATGAAACCCCACAACCCCCTTTGTTGATACTTGTGCATGAGTAGATAGATATGATTTAAAGTCTTGCCGAGTACCTTTGTACTCATGTTTGCTTAATAAATGTTGTAGAAGATAACCACGAGCCATCACGTGGGTTCTACCTAGACGTCGATGATGACGAGTAGCTGGTGTCCCAGGTACGACCTAGCCCCTTTGAGAAGGGATCTGTATATAGTCAGGCTTTATGCCTTTTCCTTTCATCTGTCTGTACTCAGACTGCTTTAATGATTCCGCATGGCTTGTATGACTTTGTTTGTATGAATTGAGTGTCGGGTCATGTGACCCCTACCTATACGAACTTATTATGCAAGGCTCTTCCGAGTTCTTCCACCGAGCCTCGGTAGCTCGCTACTGCTCCGGACACATTGGTTGACCAGCATGTATCCTTCTTAGTTGTTGTGTCCGTCCCTACGGGGAAATGTTACGCGGTGTAATGGAGTCCTTGTAGCTTGCTACGACTCGTCTACACACGCTGGTGACTCACACCTGCTTTGCTGGGTTATGTATGCATGTCTTTGTATAGTTGAGACACTTGAGTTTATGACTAGTTATGTCAACACGGGTTCTTTGACATTGGAATGCTAGTGACACAATTGCATACGTGAGTCAAAAGGCGCAAATGGTCCCGGCTAAGGTAAGGTGGCAGCCGAGGGGTTAACTGTGCGTGGGACCGCAATGTGATGCGATGTGTTATAGGCTGGATTCCTATGGCTTAGGATCGGGGTCCCGACAGCGTTGGTATCAGAGCCTGACTGACTGTAGGATTACCAAGCCAAATTGATCGAAGTCGAGTCTAGAAATGCTTTAGTTATATGTAAGGGAATTGTTTGCGGACGGGAATGTAAGGCTCTTGTTACTTTTCTCAAGTCATTCTGTTCTCGTCACCCTCATCTTTTCTACGGGGATTAAGAACTAGGCTTCTTACCTATCTCTCAGGATCGCGTGTTACTAACCGATGGATTGTAGGGAAGTGGTTCGAGAGTCAATCCGAGTTTTCTATTTGTTCCGAGGAAAAATAAGTATTTGTTGACCATGGAATTTGAACTTGACGGTTGAGTGGTTATGCTATCCAATCTTTTGTTGGATGTTTCAAAATTGTTTTTGAGAATTTACAGTCGTTATGCTGTCCAATTTCATTTCCAAAGCTCTAATGCCTTTGCATTATTCTCGATTTCATATGCCTTCCTGTCCTTCTGGTCAGGTGGTCCGTTTGACTATGTGCATCGATGTACCTGGTCACACGGCCATGTTGGTCAAGATGATGTCAGTAGCCGGTTACCGCTGGTACCCAGAGTATACAGTGGAGGAGCAGTACCGGGATTTTAACCAGAGTAGGTATATGTGCAATGTTAGGGTATATCCAGATTACCGTGGAGCTGAGGAGCCGATCCATTGGTCTTATGGATTGGGGGTTACCGTTGACATGGCCGTTCAGGATGCCGCCTACTCAACGTTGACCATCATCACAACAAGACATGCACTGCTGCAGAATTCAGAGTTTTGTTATATTCTAGGTTCTTAGCCAGGAGAAGAAGGTTATCTCAGTGGAGTTTACTTTCATTCTTTTTTGGAGGATCCGTTGCTGCAGGTTACCACCTAGATGTTAGAGAATAGAGACCGAGATGCTCGTGCTCTTCGTATGGAGCTTTATGCTACTCGTGCCCGTCTGTGGACAGCTTTGACACAACTGGCACCTGTAGTTCAGACAGGCTATGGAGACATGGAGATGTTGAACCCAGTTAGGACTCATTTGCCAGCTCATGTTGACTGGCGTACTATCAGAGGTGTCATCCCTCTTCGTGGACCTCTGTTGCCACCAATCAGGGGACCGAGGCCACAATTGTGTCCTTATGGTTTCCAGGGATCTTAGGCTAGAGTGTTTCCTGATCCGCATGTTCAGCTCCGAGGTCATGGAGGAAACCTATACAAGATGTTCTATGTGGATGCTTGAGTTCGTGAGTGGAATAGTACTAGGTTATAGCAGTTATATTTCCACAGTCCTGTGTGTTTTGTGGAATATGACTATGTTGTGAGATGAGTTCCGGAGGCATAGATAAATAATGTATAGGAAGCATGGAAAGCCTCTGATGAGTAGTATCATCTTTCGAGTAGTTTGCTCTTCAGTTCGAGGATGTACTGAACTATGTTATGGTGTGTATGAACCATGGTGTATATATAGTAGTTTGCTTGTTGCCATGTTGATCGGATGTTCATTTACGCATTCCATATTGTTCAGTGCATTTATTAATTCTTAGTTAGTATTGATGTTGATCTAGTCTAAGCTGTGAGTTGTTTCTCAGGATAGTGTTCATCAGGCATAACCGTGCCCCTAGCCATGAGCAGGGAGAGGGTAGTCAAGTAGCTCATGAGAACCTGCCTCACCCGCCCTCTTTGGCGGAGGTTATGTTAGAGGCAGAAAGAAACAAGAGAGAAACCAACTGTCTATTAGAGCGTATTGAGCAGAATACGACTCGTCAGCCGCCAAATGACTCAGTGTCCCTCAATGACTTTGTGAAGCTCAATCCACCCAAGTTTCATCATTTCATCGATCCTCTCGACGCTGATGATTGGCTGTGCAGTATATCGCACAAGATACATTATGCCAACATTGCTGAGGCTGACAAGGTGACATTTGCTGCTTACTTTCTAGAAGGCCCCGCCAATGTGTGGTGGGAGAATTATGAAGCTATGCGTCCTGCCGGACCAGTAGCCACCTGGGCTGATTTTAGCGCAGCTTTCCGTCTGCATCACATTCCAAAAGGGTTAATGGATCGCAAGAGAGAGGAGTTCTGTGCATTCAGTCAAGGGAAGCTGACTGTATATGCATACAGCCGTGAGTTTGGAAACCTCGCCCGCTATGCAACTAAAGAGGTGTCAACTGACGCCAAAAAGCAAGCGAGGTTCCGCAAGGGACTGAGCCCTGAACTTCGTCGTGAACTGCGCCTTCATGAATGTACCAGTTTCCAAGCTCTTGTCAACAAGGCGATCAGTGCTGAGACTGGTCATACCGACTATGAAGCAACGAAGAAGCACTCTCATGATTCTTGCTCCTCATCTGGTTCAGTATTTCAGAAGCGCCGGGTGTGGGTTCTGATTATTTCTCTGTCGCCAAGGTATACCCCGAGGCCATCCTATGTGACACCTTAGGAAAACCAGACCAATCCTCCAGCTAAGACCTATGGTGGTCCAGCTACCAATGCTGCACCACGTGCCAATCAAGTGATTTGTTATAAGTGTGGAGAACCAGGTCACTATTCACGTGAATGTCCTCAGAATAATGCTGCCAAGCAACCTGGCAAGTTTGTTGGGCATGGCAAGCCAGGCAAAGCATTTTATGTGAAGCCAACTCCTGCGTGTGGCCGCGTGAACTATGTTTCAGCAGAAGAAGCTGCAGAGGACCCCGACGTCATCTTGGGTACGCTCCTTGTCAATCGTCACCCAGCGTTTGTTCTTTTTGATACTGGGTCATCTCATTCCTTCATTTCCGAAAGTTATGCGCAGTTGCATAACATGTCCTTTTGTGATATGCCAATTCCATTTGTGGTTCAAACTCCTAGTAGTAAATGGTAGACTTCTATGATAAGTTATGACAATGAAATTCTAGTGGACACTCTAGTTTTCCTAGCATCATTGATAGCCCTTAAATCTTCAGATATCAATATCATCTTGGGTATGGACTCGATGTCAGCTCATTACGCCAAGAGTGATACCCATTCTAGGAATGTTCAGCTTACACATCCATCGGGTGAGATAGTTAATGTCTCAACTCGAGTGGCCAAATTCCAACTCTATTCCCTCAATGGTAGTCCTCTTCTAGAACTTGAAGACATTCCAGTAGTCCGTGACTTTCTGGATGTTTTCCAGAAGAACTGCCAGGCATTCCACCTGACAGTGATGTAGAGTTTGTGATAGATCTTTTTCTAGGAACTGTCCCAATAGCCAGAAGACCCTATAAGATGGCACCCTTAGAGCTAGCCCAATTTAAGAAACAACTAGATGAGGCCTTGAATAAAGGTTTCATTCGTCCTAGCTCTTCTCCTTGGGCTTGTCCCGTCCTCTTCGTCAAGAAGAAGGATGGAATGGATCCGATGGTTGTAGATTATCGACCAGTTAATCTCGTCACCATAAAGAACAAGTACCCGCTCCCCAGGATCAACGATCTGTATGATCAGCTCACTGGATCCTCAGTCTTCTCCAAGATGGATTTGAGGTTGGGTTACCATCAAATTAAAATCAAGAACGTGGACATTCCAAAAAATGACCTTTGTCACTCGTTATGGCCAATACGAGTACACTGTCATGTCCTTCGGTTTAACCAATGCCCCAACCACTTTCTCTCGCTTGATGAAGTCGATCTTCAATGGAGTACTTGGACAAATTTGTCGTCGTATACCTCGAAGAACAAAGAAGAACATGCTGAGCATCTAAGGCTGGTATTGATGAAACTTCGAGAGCATCGCCTTTATGCCAAATTCTCAAAATGTGAATTTTGGTTGCCAGAAGTGACCTATCTAGGCCACGTAATCTCTGGTAAGGGTATTGTTGTCAATCCCGAGAGAGTTCAAGATGTCCTGACTTAAAAGACGCCTGACTTCCGCACCTGTGTTAGTACCACCAGATTTCTCCAAGGACTTTGTTATCTATTGCGACCCCTCGCGACAAGGATTAGGTTGCATTCTCATGCAGGATCGTCATGTGATTGCATACGCATCTTGACAGTTGCGTCCACATGAGGATAACTATCCCACACATGATCTTGAGCTTGCAGCTGTAGTCCATGCACTAAAAACCTGGTGACATTACCTTCCTGGTAATCGTTGTGAAATTTTCACTGATCACCAAAGTCTGGAATATATCTTCACCCAGCTAGATTTGAATCTCAGGCAAAGACGGTGGGTCGAATTGATCACAGATTACGACTTAGGGATAACTTACACCCCGGGGAAGGCCAATGTCATGGTGATGCACTAAGTCGTAAGTCTTATTGTAACAATCTGATGTTACAACAAAGTCAACCACGTCCCTATGAGGAATTTCGAAAGTTGAACCTCCACATCGTTCCTCAAGGTTACCTTTCCACCTTGGTGGCGAAACCTACTCTTAGGGATCAGGTCATTGAGGCTCAAACGGTTGATCCGGGGGTTTCCCGTATCAGAAGGAACATCAAGAAGGGGAGTGCAGGATGTTTCACAATTAATGACCAAGGTGTTGTGTTCTTTGGGGATCGACTTGTGGTTCCCAAGGTATGAAACTTGAGATGCATGATCCTAAAGGAGGCCCATGAATCTCCTCTCATGATTCATCTTGGTAGTACTAAAATGTATCAGGACCTACGCCAGAGGTTCTGGTGGACTAGGATGAAGAGACAAATTGCTCAGTTCGTTGCTAACTGCGACGTTTGTCGTCGAGTTAAAGCAGAACATCAAAGGCCTGCTGGCACCTTTCAACCTTTCTCTATTGCTGAATGGAAATGGTATAAAGTTAGTATGGATTTCATCAGCGGATTTCCCAGGACCAAGAAAGGGAATAATGCTATCTTTGTGATCATTGACCGTCTTTCCAAAGTAGCTCATTTTCTTCCCGTTCGTGAGAGTATAACAGCTAGCCAGCTAGCAGAGTTATATATTTCTCAAATAGTGTCTCTTCATGGTGTTCCTTTGGAGATTAATTCAAATCGTGGAAGTATTTTTACTTGTTGTTTCTGGGAAAGCTTTCAAAATGCCATGGGGACCCACCTCTCCTTTAGCACTGCTTTCCATCCTCAATCAAGTGGTCAAGTAGAAAGAGTCAATCAAATCCTAGAAGATATGCTTCGAGCTTGTGTTATATCGTTCGACACGAATTGGGAGAAGTGTCTTCCATTCGCCAAATTTGCTTATAACAATACTTATCAATCAAGCTTGGGCAAAGCCCCTTTTGAAGTTCTCTATGGACGAATATGTCGAACACCTCTTAACTGGTCAGAAACCGGGGAGAGGCAACTCTTTGGTACGGATATGATCCAGGAAGCAGAAGAGCAAGTTCGCATTATTCGTGAAAAGTTGAAAACTGCCCAATCTCGTCAAAAGAGCCAATATGATCGTCATCATAAGGTTGTGACCTTTAAAGTTGATGAGAAGGCTTACCTTTGGGTTACACCTTTGAAGGGTACCCATCGATTTGGTATCAAAGGCAAATGGGCTCCTCGTCACATTGGTCCTTTTTGCATTCTTGCCAGACGAGGAGAAGTTGCCTACCAATTGGAACTTCCTCTGCATCTTTCCAAGGTTCATTATGTTTTCCACGTCTCGCAACTCACGCGTTGCTTCTCGGATCCTATCCATGAAGTGGACCACGAAACACTTGATCTCCAGGATAATCTTTCGTACCGAGAATACCTTGTCCGTATTCTTGATCAAGCTGAGCGTACCACTCGATGTCGAAACCTCAAGTTTCTTAAAGTTCAATAGTCAAATCTTTCTGAAAAAGAAGCAGCATGGGAAAGGGAGGGCCATCTATGACTTGAGTACCCCGCGCTCTTCCCGACGACTTCTAAATCTGAGGACGAGATTCTTTTGAGTGGGGGTGAGTTGTCACATCCCTA
This sequence comes from Hordeum vulgare subsp. vulgare, assembly GCF_904849725.1. NCBI lineage: Eukaryota > Viridiplantae > Streptophyta > Magnoliopsida > Poales > Poaceae > Hordeum > Hordeum vulgare. The sequence continues at coordinate 422,723,054 of NC_058519.1, read as the reverse complement.
GAACTACTACTTGGTGTTTAGCAAGTTCGTGCATCATGTTTTATTTTTCATTAAAAATGAAGTGGGGATTCAATAAACCCTAGCACCTCACTTTAATGAAACCAATTCAAATGATGTGAATTTTCAATGAACCCAAAATGGCTTTCAAAAATGTTCATCTTTTCTGTTAAATATTGGAAACAATATTTCAGGGGTGATTAATATTTTCCAAACATTTTTGGCATTTTAAATAATCCATGGAAGTCACTCGAAATTCCCAAAATAAATAGCTATAACTATTTTAGCCATTATAAAATGTTGAGTTATTTTGTGGAGCTTGGAAATATTTCGAATAATACCCCACAAATATATTCAATATATTAGGGAATAATGTGGAGCCAAAAAAAATAAAACAAATGTTAGAACTGCAAAAAAGAAAGAAGGAAAAGAAGAAAAATAGAAAAATCTCTATCTATCGCTCAGGCCCAGCCCATTCCTTCTTCATGTCGTCTTCCTCCTTGTGAGTGGGCAAGCAGGAGGTGGCCATTGCCTCCTTCGACGACAGCATGCAGTTGTGTGCCTGCCTAGCCATTCCGTCATGCTGGTGCAGGGGATAAGCACCCCGGGATCCATTCCCGCGCTCCCCATCTCGCCATTCGCTCTCCCTCTCTTTCTTCTTTGTGCTGCCATGGCCGCCGTGCAAGGTCGCCGTCGCGAGGATGCTCCAGCCATCCTCCCATGCCTCTGAGCCGCACAATAGCTCCGCCTCGGTGTCCAGCAGCTCCAGTGTGAAGAAACGACGCCAAGAGCCCCTGCAACGCCAGATCGCTGTCGTCTTCCTCCTCTGGGTCGCCCCCAACGTTCTCCATCTCTAGGTCGTCCCCGAGCCCGCTCTCGACGTCTCTGCACTCCTTGTGAGCTCAGGGTCCTTTTCCCCCTCTTTTCCCCTTCGATCCCGAGCCCTAGCCCCCGATTCCACTGGAGCCCGACGAGGTCCGCCGCGGAAGCTCGTCATCAGTGAGGCTCTAGTGATCTGCTGCTCCATCTGAGACCACTAGTAGCTTCAGCGCGTCGAGTAGGTCGTGTAGATGCTTAGCCGCAGCCGTATTGTGCCGTGCTTCGATGAGCCCGATGAGGCCCGAGCTTCGGCAGCCGCTGAGCTCGTTGCCGATGTCAACTCTCGCCCCTTGAGCCCCCGAGACTTGCAAAAATGAACTCGCGGGTGAAGGGTCATTCTTGTGGTGCCTTGCGCCGTCCATTTGGTCGCCGGAGGAGCATTCCCGATGCCCTCCACCATCCCTGAAGCCACCGGAGGCTCACCGCCGGTGGGTTTGACCCCATCGCCGGTGGGTTTGACTCCCTGGCTCATTGAATGTGGGGCCAGCAAGTTCTAATTAAAGTTAACTAATTAAATATTTAACTAAAACTAATTAGCCTAAATTAGTCACTCACTAGTAGGCCCGGCTCTGTTAATTAGTTTTTAGTTTAAGTTTTAACTCCAGTTAGTGATAGAGTCACTCGCCAGTGGGTCCCACTGGTCAGGTTTGACCAGCAACGGCCACTTTGTCCTGCTGAGGTCATGCTGATGCAGTAAATTCATTTAAGTGATTAAAACAATTCCAAAATTAGTTCAAAACTACAAAAATTCATAGAAATTAGTTTGTTGCTCAGATTAAAATAATTTACATATGAAAAATGATCAGAAAAATCCAAAGAACCCAATGGTGCTATTTTCATGCATGATAAAATAAGTTATACCTGACCATCAGGTCAAATCAATTAAAAGGAGTTTATGGAAATAACTATTTGAAGTGGCATCTGAAACTATGTTTCAGATCAGCTTCAAACCAATTCATTATAGATGCCTTAGCTCATCCACCATATTATTGTCATGCCATGATCATGCATCATATTCTTGTACTTGTTGTGTATCGATTGTGATTGTTTGATTCGGTAGGCTCCACTCCACAGGATACTCAGGAGTATCTGCCTGAAGGAGTGTATCCTTTTGCTGAACCACAAGGAAAGCACCATTTTTTATCATCCCGATAAATCCCATGATCTTTCTCCTGCTCTCACTTGTTGCATTAGGACAAAATATTTCAAATGCTTTTACTTCGGTAGATGAACCCATTCCTTTGCATGACATGTCATTGTCACAGTAAATAGCTAAACCTTATAACCTAGCATACCTGGTAGTTGGTTGAGGCATGATGTGCCTTATCCTGCTATGCTTGCTATGCTTAGAGTTGTGTCGTCCCTGTTTCATCTGGGTGATGAACAGGAATGGAAGAATGTGTTCTAGTGACAAAAGAATAAGTGTAGTACCTGATTTGGTAAAGGTACCGATGAAAGGGTATGTAGGAGTACATGGCGGGTTGTTTCATTGGAACTGTCCTTAGGAACTGAGTTACATGTATGTAATCCAAGATTAGCTGCTACCATACATTAGGCCGGAAACCAATGGACCCTCTCGACTTATTAATCGCCTAGTACTTGGTCGAGGAGTTGCAAGTAGTTTCTGGTGTTTGTAGTCATGCTGGAGGTCATGCATAGTGCTGACCTTAGAGGTGGGCTATGACGCGGTAGGCAGTGGCATGGTGTACCAAGTGGCACCCGGATGGTGGGCTTGGGAACCCTGCGCACATCGTTTGGGGTCGTAGCGGAAACTTCGGCCGGACATCCGTGCGGGTTCACTTTCAAATAGGCGATAAACCTGGACTAGGTATTAGTGTTGCTAACGGTCGTGGTCGACTCCCCCGCTGGGCTTCCTCTTGAAGGTTGCTGAGGTGCGTAAAGTGCACATGGAGATAAGTGGCGAGAGCGTGTGTGAATAAGCACGCCCGTGCAGGGTTATGATCTATCCGGATAGTCGCGTCCGCGGATATGGACTACTTGGAGACATATGTTCTTCATAGATAACTTTAATTGCTACTCATAAAAGGTATCAAGATAAGTGTGAGTATCATGTATGGCATTGCCGTAGGGACACGGGAAGGAATCCATGATAGTGTATTGTTGTGGTGGTAGTGGACTCGTGTACGACTTATCAAAGTTTGTTCAAAAATAATTAAAGTTGTAGTATAGGCTAGCCAAGAGTCAAAGTTGGCTTGCTGCATGAAACCCCACAACCCCCTTTGTTGATACTTGTGCATGAGTAGATAGATCTGATTTAAAGTCTTGCTGAGTACCTTTGTACTCATGTTTGCTTAATAAATGTTGCAGAAGATACCCATGAGCCATCAGGTGGGTTCTACCTAGATGTCGATGATGATGAGTAGGTGGTGTCCCAGCTATGACCTGGCCCCTTTCAGAAGGATCTGTAGATAGTCAGGCTTTATGCCTTTTCCTTTCATGTGTCTGTACTCAAACAGCTTTAATGCTTCCGCATGGCTTGTATGACTTTGTTTGTATGACTTGAGTGTCGGGTCATGTGACCCCTACCTGTATGAACTTATTATGCAAGGCTCTTCCGAGTCTTTCAAATAGATGTTGTGATGTTGTATGGTTATGTTGTGATGCCATTGTTGTATCTATGCATATTGAGTATGTCATGCATATTTGTGACGTGTTGTGATATGTATAGGGTTCGACACCTAGTCGTATGCCTTTAGTAGCTCTCTTTACAGAGAAATGCTCCTTTGTGCTTCCACCGAGCCTCGGTAGCTCGCTACTGCTCCAGACACATTGGTTCACTGATACGTCTCCAACGTCTCCATAATTTTTGATGGTTCCATGCTATTATCTTGTCAAACTTTGGATGTTTTGTATGTCTTTTATATCTTTTTTGGGACTAACTTATTAACTCAGTGCCAAGTAACAGTATCTGTTTTTTCCGTGTTTTTGACCCTTTTCAGAGGAGGATTTCAAACGGTGTCCAAATGGAACAAAACTTCCGAAAAGATTTTTTCTGGAATAGAAGATACGCACGGGACTTGAGAACAAAGGCAGAGGCCACCAGGGGACTCCACAAGCCCCATAGGCACGGCCAGGGGGTCCCGTGCCTAGCAGGCTTGTGGGCCCCCTGTGGCTCGTCTGCCCTACCTCTTACGCCTATAAATTCAGGAAAAATCCAAAACTACGCGAGAGATCCACGAAAATACTTTTCCGCCGCTGCAAGCTTCTGTCTCCGCAAGATCCCATCTGGGGCACATTCTGGTGCCCTGCCGGAGGGGGGATTTGGATACGGAGGGCTTCTTCATCAAACACCATGACCTCTCCGATGATGTGTGAGTAGTTCACCATAGACCTTCGGGTCCATAGCTAGTAGCTAGATGGCTTCTTCTCTCTCTTGGATCTTCAATACAAAGTTCTCCATGATCTTCATGGAGATCCACCCGATGTAATCTTCTTTTGCAATGTGTTTGTCGAGATCCGATGAATTGTGGATTTATGATCAGATTACCTATGAATCTTATTCGAGTTTCTTCTGATCTCTTATATGCATGATTCCATATCCTTGTAAATCTCTTCGAGTTGTGGGTTTTTTTTGGCCAACTTGATCTATGATTCTTGCAACGGGAGAAGTGCTTGGTTTTGGGTTCATACCGTGCGGTGATTTATGACAGAAGGGGTAGCGAGGCACGCATCGTGTTGTTGCCATCAAGGTTAAAAAGATGGGGTTTACATCATTGGTTTGAGTTTATCCCTCTACATCATGTCATCTTGCTTAAGGCGTTACTCTGTTCGTCATGAACTTCATACACTAGATGCATGCTGGATAGCGGTCGATGTGTGGAGTAATAGTAGTAGATGCAGAAAGTATCGGTCTACTTGTCTCAGACATGATGCCTATATGTATGATCATTGCCTTAGATATCGTCACGACTTTGCGCGGTTCTATCAATTGCTCGACAGTAATTTGTTCACCCACCGTAATATTTGCTATTTTGAGAGAAGCCTCTAGTGAACACTATGGCCCCCGGGTCTACTTCACACCATATTTTTAGCCTTTCACTTTTACTTCTTTGCACTTTCCGCCTTCAGATCTCACTTTGCAATCAATCTTGAAGGGATTAACAACCCCTTTATAGCGTTGGGTGGAAGCTCGTTTGTGTTTGCGCAGGTACTCTGGACACTTGGCTTGATTCTCCTACTAGATTGATACCTTGGTTCTCAAACTGAGGGAAATACTTACTGCTCCTGTGTTGCATCACCCTTTCCTCTTCAAGGGAAAAACCAACACAAGCTCAAGAGGCAGCATTCACCGGCATGTATCCTTCTTAGTTGCTTTGTGTCTCCCTACGGGGAAATGTCACGCGGTGTAATGGAGTCCTTGTAGCTTTCTACGACTCGTCTACACACGCTGGTGACTGACACCTGCTTTGCTGGGTTATGTATGCATGTCTCTGTATAGTTGAGCCACTTGATTTTATAACTAGTTATGTCGACCTGGGGTCTTTGACATTGGAATGCTAGCGACATAATTGTATACGTGAGTGAAAAGGCACAAACGGTCCCAGCTAAGGTAAGGTGGCAACCGAGGGGTTTACTATGCGTGAGACTGCAAAGTGATGCGATATGTTATAGGCTGGATTCCTATGGCTTAGGATCGGGGTCCCGACAACATGCACGTATAAATAGAGGATTAAGGAAGGGAGATCAAACACATAAGGTTGACACGGCGATTTTTGGCATGGTTCCGATAGGTGGCGCTATCGTATGTCAATCTTAGTGGAGACTTCAACCCACGGAGGGTAACAGCAGCGAGAGTTAACAAAGGGCTCCACCCACGGAGGGTCCACAAAGAAGCGGCCTTGTCTATCCCACCACGGCTTCCATTCACGGAGGATTAGCCTTACTCATGGTATATCTTCACGAAGTAGGCGATCTCCTTAACCTTACAAACATCTTGGTTCAACTCCACAACACGAAGTAGGAGGCTCCCAAGCGACACCTAACCAATCTAGGAGGCACCACCCTCCAAAAGGTAATAGATGGGGTAGATCAATGAACTCTTTGCTCTTGTGCGTCTAAAGATAGTCTCCTCAACACAAATCTCTCTCACACAGAATATGCATGGGTAGGAGAGGTTGATTTGGTGGGAAGCAGTTTGGGGACGCTAGAGCTTAAGATTCAAATGATTGGATTGGAATATCTTGGTCTCAACACATGAGTAGGTGGTTCTATCTCAGAAAATGGATCTTGAAATGAAGTGTGTGTTCTGAGTGCTTCTCCCACGAATGACAGGTGGGTGAAGGGGTATATATAAGCAGCAACCAAAATCCAACCGTTACACACAAAATAGCAAACTCGGTGACACCGAAGTGGACAATTCGGTGGTACTAATTGGCACTAAAGTGGTGAACTTTTGAATCTCGAGACCGATATATACAACTCGGTGGCACCGAAAAGGTGACTAAAAGTCAGATGGCCAAACTCGGTGGCACCGATACTCAAACTTGGAAATTCTGATTTTGTGTATCTTGGCAACATAATGTTGGTCACACTGAACTCGATAGCACCGATGCAGTTTTGGTAGCACCGGTTTGGTGGGAATGGCTAGGGTTCTGTCTTAGGTTCAAACTCGGTAGGTCCGATGTGGCAATGTTGGTTACACCGAATTTTTGTATGTGGAACTTGAGAGAGTGAATATGTGGGAAAAATGACTAAGTGTTTTTGTGGCTAACTTTGAGCATTTGAGCAATCAGTTCATTTTACTACCTCACCCCATTTTAATAGTATTGGCTTTCCTATGGACTCAAAAGTGATTTCTCACAAATATAAAATGAAGAGTCTTGTAGCTTGAATCTTGGGCCAATATTATTCCTTTCTTGCATCCAGGGGCATCTCCACATAAACCTTAAGCCATACCATCTTTTGAACTTTTCTGAAATATACTTGGAAAACACATTAGTCCAATGATGCATATGTTGTGATCAATTATCAAAACCACCCTAGGGAGAATTTGTGCTTTCAATCTCCTCCTTTTTGGTAATTGATGAAACATATAGATCAAAGCTTCAACAAAAGATATAATCAATGATTAGCATCGATGCTTTGAGAAGTATGTGAAAAGCAAGAGCTCCCCCTAAATTTGTGCATTATTTAAAATTTGCGTTTGAATGCAAATGCACAATTGATTAGGATCGTGGGTTACTCTTTCATGTCACATACATCTTGGTGGTGCGTAAAAGCATAGCAATGCACATGACACCAACAAGATAAGTGAATGATCATAACATCGATAGCTAAAATATAATATTGTAGCATCACACAGGATAAAGCGTATGATCACACACATAGATAGGATAGAGTCATCCAAAAACCAAAGTTTTTAAAACCAAACGAGAGAAAATAAAGTCAGAAGGTCTCTCTCACACGAAGTCTGTGATCTATACATTTCTTCCCTTTGGCAACAAGTTACCAAAAAGTTCAAAAGTATAGAACTACTCGTCTCTGTGGGTGTCTGATTATGGAGTCGATAGAACGGCGTCTGCGAAGACTTCTGCTGACCTCCATGGAGCTGGAGGAGTTGATATTGAAGGAGCTTGAGCTGGAGCTGGTGTTGACGGTGCTGAAGCATGTGTTGAAGATGTTTGTCTTGTCTCCGGAGCAGGAACAACAACTGACGAGGGCCTGGTGCTGAACTATGTAGTAGTGGGAGGAGGAGCCTCATCCTCATCATCATCATCTTCATCTTCATCCTCTGAGCGTGGAATCTCGATAGAGTCAACTTCATGTTGTAGCTGTCTGACAATGGTGGTCAACTCAGTTACCTTCATATCCATGTTGTGGAATTTTGTCCCGACAACCCTCTCAAGGCTCTTCTGATTTTGCATGATCTCCTGAATCTTCTTCTCCATGCCTTGGACTGTGCTTACTAGAAATGCCATTTGCTCAGCTTGAGCTCTGGGATGTGGAACTGGAGGTGGCCTGTTTCTAGCAGCTTCAGCCTCTACTGCCTCTGCTGTCATTCTTGCTGCAGCTGAGTTCGGATTATTGTCATCCATCACAACCTCCTTATCTTTAAATTCGGGCTGAAGAGCTAGATGGGGACGATCTAGTTGATATGCATGCTTTCCTAGCTTGGCATTGATAAGCATCTGAATATAAGGTGCATATCCACAGGATGTCTTCTGATCCGCAGCAGTCCTTCAGATAGTCTCAATTATCAGGTCCATCACTCTAAATCTGGTATGGGTATCAAGTAGGTGCAGCAGGTTGATTGAATATCCTCTAATCATCTTGTCATCTCCTGACTTAGGCATGAGAGTGTATCGCAGTATAGTGTTTGTCGTGGGAATACCAGCTTGCAGAAAATATACTAAGCCAAACTTGTGACTGGCCAAGTACTGATGTGGAATGGTCTTGTACATGTTGGCCATGGAGTTGTGATTCTGCTTAGCATACGCATATGCATCTACATATGCTTCTTCCTGCTTTGGAACACCAATGATAGCAGCCCATTTAGAAATTGTAGCATCGTACCTGTGTCCATCGGTCATCCAAACTAAAGAGTTATCATAGAAATGAATTGTTGCATAGAATTGCATGATCATATCGTCATACCATGGGGTCATCTCCTTCCGAACAAAATATTCTGTGTCAACTAGCCTGAAGTTCTCTTGAACATGTGGAAAGAAATTCTCATTCTCCTTGATGTATGCCCAGTCGACATACCTCATATCAGTGACAGCAGGACTCATGTCATACAAGACAGTCTCATAAAAATCTTGTTGCTCCTTGGTGTGAAACCTTGGATCAACAACAGTTCTTCTTCTGACAGCATATGGATCAGCAGCTCTCCACTTTCTTAATCTCGCATCCTTCCTCTTCTTCATGTCTTGCTACAGGATGAGCATCATTATGGAGTGGAAGGTATGGTCTGAGCTTCCTGAGAACTGGAGCATTCTCATCTTCTTCTCCTTTTGCAGCATGGGCACTGGATGTAGGGCCTTTGCTCTTAGCAGCTGCACGTGTATCTTTAGTGGTCTTCCTGGAAGCTACAACCTTCTTTGCTTTAGCAGCAGGCTTTGGAGCAGACTTCATTGCATCACCCATCAGCTTCTTCTTCTTCTTCTTCTTGGGAGGAACTGGGATCTCCTGAGGAGCTTCTTCCTCAACTTCTTCTGGGTCTTCAAATATAGAAGTCTTTCTGCCAACAAGATGGATAGTTCTCTTCCTGGGACTCTTCACACTATCCTTCTTTGCAGGTGCTTCCTTGGCAATAGCTTTGCCCTTCTTGGCATAATCACGTGCTCTCAGATCAGTAGCACTCGCACACATTTTCCTGACAACTTTCCTTGGAGGAGCCTTAGGAGGGGCTGAAGTTTCTTCTAGCAAAAAGTCTGGGTCCTCCTCATCAGAATTTAGCTTCCTCCTTTGCCTAGTGGCTGCCTTGGGCAAGCCATGAGAACTGTATGATCGAGGGTCAGAGTCTGTCCTCTCTGGACTAGTGCCAGCATCCATCTCGATACTCCGATCTCTGAGATCATTTTGATTGTCATCTGAACCTGACATACTAAGAGACACACTCAACAGCAAACAACAGATCCTGTGAAGTGGATGTAGGAAAGACAGAATGGATGAGCATCACAAAATTCAGATATTTTTGGAAAAATTGAAGTCTGAAACTCAGGGTATGATCTTCTGCACGATGTAAATCGGTGGCACCGAGTTGGCATTTTTGGAGTCACCGAGAAAACAGACTCGCTTAACAAAAACTTGGCAGTCATTTTCGGTGGCACCGAAAATAGATGCTTGGTCTCACCGAATTGCTTCTCAGGAACCCTAAAACAGGAATCGGTGGAACCGATTTTACAAACTTGGTCTCACCGAGTTGCATTCTACGGCAGATCAGATCCGAAATTTCCTACTTCTCCTAATCTACTGCTTTTATCTTGTGGACAGGAGGTTTGCACAAAGTGGAAAGAAGAATTAAAAGATCCAATGTGTGAGAAACACATGGGGAACGCAAAGGGGATCGAAGGGTACCCTAGCTCGGTGGCAGTTCGGCTACGACGACGACGAAGGAGCAGATTTCGTCGATGACGGCGAGTCCCAGCGGCGGCGGCGGTGCTCGGGGAGTCAAAGCGATGACCTAGGGTCTCGGGGGGCAGCGAGGGTTTGGCGAACAGACGGTTTTGACGAAATGAAATCAAAAGGTCCAGTCTGCACGTATATATACCCATGCGCCATCAGTGTCACCGAGATGGCACAATCAGTGTCACCGAGTTCCTCAGCTGTCAGTAGACAGGGAAACTAAGTCTAACCGGGTTGCGATTCCGGTGGTACCGAGATGAGAAAACATGATCAACTTTGGAAAATCGGTGGCTCCGAGTTTGTGGAGTTGGTCACACCAAGTTTTTCAAAGAGGTTTTGGAAGGCAGCCTTTGACGATACTAAACTCCGAGTGCACCTTCACACAGATGGATAGACAAGTGCTTGTTCAAGTTTTGTGATGAAGCATGAATAGAACTTGAGATGAGATAGCATAGATAGCTAGAGAAGGGTTCTAGGCATTCTTATCCATGCAATTGTCAAAAGATAAAACAAAAGCCATATAACAACAATTGGATCTCCTCGAATGATTAAATTCATCCAGACCAACATGCTCACACAATAAGAATGATGATACAAACATGGTGAACATGCACAAACATCCTAGCAGCTATCAAGCACTTCGGGGATGACAAGGTCATCTATATATTAGTATATTGACATAGGAGCCAAGCAAGAATACTTGATCATAGGTCATACTCATAGTTGAGCACAAGTGGGGTTACCACTTTTATATAAGCATTAATGTGTTCATATCCTTAGGAGACGCTTATACTCAAGTACTAGAGTAAAGCTCCCCCTTGATATGATATCCCCACAAAGAGGGATCAACTAACCTTGGGTTTTGTCATGGAAGACTTCAAGTAGGTGAAGTAGTGGTGGATGTGTCGGAAATATGCCCTAGAGGCAATGATAGATAGCTATTATTATATTTCCTGTTTAAAGATAATCGTTTATTATCCATGCTATAATTGTATTGAATGAAAACATAAATAAATGTGTTGATACATAGACAAAACAATGTCCCTAGAAAGCCTCTAGTTGGGTAGCGAGTTGATCAATGATAGTCAAGGTTTTCTGACTATATGCAAGAGTTGTCACTTTATAACTCGATCACATCATTAGGAGAATCCTGTGATGGACTAGACCCAAACTATGAACATAGCATATTGATCATGTTGTTTTATTGCTATTATTTTTTGCGTGTCAAGTATTTGTTCCTATGACCATGAGATCATATAACTCACTTGCAACGGACGAATACCTTGTGTGCATCAAACGTCGCAACGTAACTAGGTGACTATAAAGGTGCTCTACAGGTATCTCCGAAGGTGTCTGTTGAGTTAGTATGGATCAAGACTGGGATTTGTCACTCTGTGTGACGGAGAGGTATCTCGGGGCCCACTCGATAATACAACATCACACACAAGCCTTGCAAGCAATGTGACTAAGTGTAAGTCACGGGATCTTGTATTACAGAACGAGTAAAGAGACTTGCCGGTAACGAGATTGAAATAGGTATGCGAATACCGACGATCAAATCTCGGGAAAGTAACATACCGAAGGACAAAAGGAATGACATACGGGATTATATGAATCCTTGACACTGAGGTTCAACCGATAAGATCTTCGAAGAATATGTAGGATCCAATATGAGCATCCAGTTCCCGCTATTGGATATTGACCGAGGAGTGCCTTGAGGCATATCTACATAGTTCTCGAACCCGCAGGGTCTGCACACTTAAGGTTCGATGATGATTTAGCATAGTTGAGTTATATGTGTGGTTACCGAATGTTGTTCGGAGTCCTGGATGAGATCACGGATGTAAAATTTCTCGGAATGTCCTGAAAATTTGAGGAGATTTTTTCTGGAATAAAAGAAAGAGCTAGCGAGATACCATCTATTCGTATTGCTTCATGTTGTTTTGATTGAAGTGTTGACATTTGAGGCTTATTATTATTTACTCGCTAGTTGATTATGCCATTGATATGAGTTTACCGTGAGACCTAGATGTCATTTGCTTATGTGGTTTGCTTGTGATCTTGCTGAAATTCTGGTAATGAGTTAGACATAGTTGCAACAACAAGATCAAACAGAGTTCGTCAAAGTTTTTCTTTTGTCTCTTTCAGTTTGTCAACTGAATTGCTTGAGGACAAGCAAGGCTTTAAGCTTGGGGGAGTTGATACGTCTCCGTCGTATCTACTTTTCTAAACTCTTTTGCCCTTGTTTTGGACTCTAATTTGGATGATTTGTATGGAACTAACCCGGACTAACGCTGTTTTCAGCACAAATGCCATGGTGTTGTCTTTGTGCAGAAATAAAAGTTCTCGGAATGTCCTGAAAATTTACGGAGATTTTTTCTGGAATAAAAGAAAAATACCTGCGCAAAGATCCACCGGAGGAGGTGGACCTGTGGGCCACAAGCCCACAGGCCGCGGTCACCCCCCTGGTCGCGCCGTGAGGGCTTGTGGGGCCCACGTGGCTCCACCACCCCCAAACTCAGCCCTATATCTTCCGTCTCGCCCGGAAAAAAAATCAGAGAGAAGGTTTCATCGCGTTTTGCGATACGGAGGCGCCACCACATCTTGTTCTTCATCTGGAGGGCAGAACTGGAGTCCGTTTCGGGCTCCGGAGAGGGGAAATCGTTGCCATTGTCATCATCAACCTTTCTCCATCGACAATTCCATGATGCTCTTCATCGTTCGTGAGTAATCTCATCGTATGCTTGCTTGACGGGGATGAGTTGGATGAGATCTATCATGTAATCGAGTTAGTTCTTGACGGGGATGGATCCCTAGTATCCACTATGTTCTAGATTGATGTTGCTACTACTTGGCTATGCTTAATGCTTGTCACTAGAGCCTGAGTGCCATGATTTCAGATCTGAACCTATTATGTTGTCGCCAATATATGTGTGTTTTAGATCCTATCTTGCAAGTTGTAGTCACCTACTATGTGTTATGACCCGGCAACCCCGGAGTGACAATATTCGGAACCACTCCCGGAGATGACCATAGTATGATGAGTTCATGTATTCACCGCGTGTTAATGCGTTGGTCCAGTTCTTTATCAAAAGGAGAACCTTAATATCCCGTAGTTTCCATGAGGACCCCGCTGCCACGGGAGGGATGGACAATAGATGCCATGCAAGTTCTTTTCGCTAAGCACGTATGACAACATACGGAATACATGCCTACATTAGATTGATGAACGGGAGCTAGTTACATATCTCTCCGCGTTATAGCTGTTACATGATGAATCACATCCATCATACTCATCCATCACTGATCCACTGCCTACGAGTCTTTTACTACTGGTCCTTGATACGTCTCAAACGTATCTATAATTTTTGATGGTTTCAAGCTGTTATCTTGTCAACTTTGGATGTTTTATGTACCTTTTATATCTTTTTTGGGACTAACTTATTAATTCAGTGCCAAGTGCCAGTTCCTGTTTTTTCTGTGTTTTTGACTCTTTTCAGATCTGATTTTGGAACGGAGTCCAAACAGATTAAAATCCCCGAAATAAATTTTTCCTGAACGAAAGAAGATCAGGGGATTTGAGGGCCAAGGCAGGAGAGCCACAGGGGGCCCACAAGCCTTGTAGCCGCCACCAGGGGGGCGGCGGCTACCACGCTTGTGGACTCCCAGGCGCCCCCCTGACCTAGCTCATTCGCCTATATATTCCCTAAAATACAGAAAAAATAGGGGAATCCACGAAAACACTTTTCCGCCACCGCAAATTTCTGTTTCCGCGAGATCTCATCTGGAGACCCTTCCCGGTGCCCTGCCGGAGGGGACTTTGGAGTTGGAGGGCTTCTAAATCAACATCATCGCCCCTCCAATGACTCGTGAGTAGTTCACTTCAGACCTACGGGTCCGTAGTTAGTAGCTAGATGGCTTCTTCTCTCTCTTGGATCTTCAATACAAAGTTCTCCATGATCTTCATGGAGATCTATCCCATGTAATCCTCTTTGGCGGTGTGTTTGTCGAGATCCGATGAATTGTGGATTTGTGATCAGATTATCTACGATATATATTTGAGTCTTTGCTGATTTCTTATATGCATGATTTGATATCCTTGTAAGTCTCTCTGAGTCTTGGGTTCTGTTTGGCAAACTAGACCTATGATTCTTGCAATGGGAGAAGTGCTTGGTTTTGGGTTCATACCGTGTGGTGACCTTTCCTAGTGACAGAAGGGGCAGCAAGGCACGCATTGTGTTGTTGCCATCAAGGGTAACAAGATGGGCTTTTATCGTAGATATGATATTGTTCATCTACATCATGTCATCTTGCTTAAGGCGTTACTCTGTTCTCATGAACTTAATACACTAGATGCATGTTGGATAGCGGTCGACGTGTGGAGTAATAGTAGTAGATCCAGAAAGTATCGGTCTACTTGTTTTGGACGTGATGCCTATAGATATAATCATTACCATAGATAACGTCACGACTTTGCGCGGTTCTATCAATTGCTCGACAGTAATTCATTCACCCACCGTCTACTTGCTTTCATGAGAGAAGCCACTAGTGAACACTACGGCCCCCGGGTCTATTCACAACTATCGTTTCCACTTTCGCTTTTACATTGCTTTGTTTCTTTTTTGCTTTCAGTTCTCACTTGGCAAACAATCTATAAGGGATTGACAACCCCTTCATAGCGTTGGGTGCAAGCTCTTTGTGTTTGTGCAGGTACTTGCGACAATCCTTCACTGGATCGATACCTTGGTTCTCAAAACTAAGGGAAATACTTACCGCCGCTATGCTACATCACCCTTTCCGCTTCGAGGGAACACCAACGCAAGGCTCAAAGGCCACGGGGGAATCCTTTGCATATTTGCCAAGGAAGTCCCTAAAGGCGTAGCCGTAGCAGAAGGATTCCTGGTGCCATTGCTGAGAAGTATCAAGACAAGAATAGTCTCCCGTCAACACACTTGTTTGTGGCACCGTTGGAAGGTCTTTTGTTGCAGTAGCAGTCCTCGCTACGTTACTTTGTCTAGGCTTGTCCCTTGCTACAAAAGGGATTGGGTCACTTTGCTACTACTGTTGCTACTGCTGTTCCTTGCTACTTCGTTGTTACTTGTTGCAAGATCCTTTTTCGTCAACGTTGTCGGGGAAGAATAGTTCTCCGTCCACGGGCAACTTACTGGCGCCATTGATACAACAGTTAGGAATAGTCTGTCGTCAACAGATTGTTTCTGGCACCGTTGCTATCATACCACTTTGATACTGATACTTTGCTTGCAGACAGTCATCTTTCAGGTGTGGTTGAATCTGACAAACTCAACTGCTAATACTTGAGAATATTCTTTCGCTTCCCCTTGTGCGAACCAAAAAATTTGGGTTGAATACTCTACCCTCAAAAACTATTGCGATCCCCTACACCTGTGGGTTATCTAGGCTTTTTCTGGCGCCGTTGCCAGGGAGGCACAATTCTATTCTCCGTGTCACTTGGGATTTACGTCTGCTGATCACTTTGAGGAATCCGAAAGATCCAAGAACTGAAATCTTGCCTTCCACTACGAGGACAGGTAAGGAAATGTCATCTAGCTCTGCACTTGATTCACCTTCAGTTATGAGTAAGTTTGCGACATCGCCTCCTGCTAGAAATCTTGATATGCCGCATGTGCTTGATGATGCTACTTCTGCTGCCCATGATGCTTATGATGATGCTATGCTTGATACTATGCCTGATGATGCTATGCTTGATACTATGCCTGATGATGCCTTGCTTGATACTATGCCTGATGATGCTATGCTTGATACTATGCCTGATGATGCTATGCTTGATACTATGCCTGATGATGCTACGCTTGATACTGCTTTGCCACTTGGTGCATTCCTTGATACCATATTGCTAGAGTTGCTGCTAGATGTGATGATACTTCTGAAACTGTTGATACTATTGAAGTAGAACCTACTACTATGCGTGAATTGCCTATTATGCCTGATACGCGCTATGTTATGCAGGGAGAGATAGCTGAGGACTTTCTTGTGTGTAATGATAGCTATGATGTTGAGAAATTACTGTGCAAGTGGAAAGAAAAAATCTCTGAATGCTAGGATGAAATACGACTCGGAGTTTGCCACTTCGCCTATCTTTGTGACCTATGAATTCTCTGTCGACCCTGAGTTAATCACTCTGGTCAAATCTAATCCTTTTCACGGTTATGAGTCTGAAACAGTTGTAGCCCATCTTACCAAACTGCACGATATAGCCACCCTATTCACTAGAGAGGAAAAGATCCGCCACTACTACATGCCCAAGCTGTTTCCTTTCTTGCTAAAGGATGATGCTAAGACTTGGTTCACTTCTCTTGCTCCTGGTTGTGTGCGTAGCCCCGAGGATATGGTCTACTACTTCTCTGAAAAATATTTCCCTGCCCATAAGAAGCAAGCTGCCTTGCAGGAAATATACAACTTTGCTCAAGCTGAAGAAGAGAGTCTCCCACAAGCTTGGGGGAGGCTTATCCAGCTACACAATACTTGATATCTTCTGACTTACCGATGCTTCGAAAGACCACTTAGATAGTTGTGCCAGTAGTGTTTTTAGGGAACGAACTGTAGAACAAGATGAGATTATGTTGAACAACATCTTGTGCAATGAGAATGCTTGGACTATTCCCGAACCACCTCCTAATCCAACTCCGAAGAAAAGAGGTATTCTATTCCTCAGTCCTGAAGATATGCAAGAAGCCAAGAAATATATGCGAGGCAAAGGCATTAAATCTGAATATGTCAAAAATCTACCACCTATCGGAGAGATCCATGGTCTCGATAACCCGATACAGGTAGTAGAAGTAAATTCTCTTCGTACGTTTGATAAGAGTGATATTCCTTTTGATAAACCTGCTAGCTTATGCATGGATGAATTTGATAACTTCGTTGCCAAACAACGAAGTTTCAATGATTATGTTAGCAGACAATTGGAACAGAATGCTCGTATGCTTAGTCATTTAAGTGCTTGTGTGGACAGAAATGTCAATGATCTTAAGCGTCTGAGTAAACATGCTTCTATGGTTACTACTCAGGTAGAACAAGTACTTAAAGCTCAAAATGACTTGCTCAATGAGTTGAATGACAATTCCGTCAGAGTCGTCACTAGAGGCGGTAGAATGACTCAGGAACCTTTGTATCCTGAGGGTCATCCGAAGAGAATTGGACAATATTCTCAAGGAGTTAGCACTGGTGCACCTAGTCATCCTAGAAAGAAGAAGAAAGATGATAGGAACCTGCATGCTAGCAACCCTGTTGCTGCTACACCTGAGAGTTCAAACGATGCCTCTGTCTCTGATGCTGAAACACAATCTGGTGATGAACATGATCCTAATGATTATATCAATAGTGATGTTCATGATGATGCTCAACCTAGCAATGATAAGAATAGAAGATACGGTAAGAATGACTTTGCTGCTAGGAAGCATGGTAAAGAAAGGGAACCGTGGGTTCAGAAACCTATGCCCTTTCCTCCCAAACCATCCAAGAAAAAGGATGATGAGGATTTTGAGCGCTTCGTTGAAATGATCAGACCTGTCTTTCTGCAAATGCGTTTGATGGATATGCTCAAAATGTCTCCGTATGCTAAGTACATGAAATATATTGTGACTAATAAGAGGAGGATACCTGCGGTTGAGATTTCCACCATGCTCGCTAACTATACCTTCAAGGCTGGAACTCCGAAGAAACTAGGTGATCCCGGTGTGCCCACTATACCTTGCTCCATTAAAGGCAACTATGTTAGAACTGTGTTATGCGATCTTGGAGCCGTTGTTAGTATTATGCCTCTCTCTCTTTATCGTAGGCTTGAACTGGATAAGTTGACACCCACTGAAATCTCTGTGCAAATGGCCGGCAAATCAACTACTTTCCCTGTCGGCATTTGCAATGACGTGCCTGTTGTGGTTGCTAACACCACTATCTGAACAGACTTTGTTATCTTGGATATTCCCGAGGACGATGCCATGGCTGTCATCCTCGGAAGACCCTTTTTAAACACCGCAGGGGCTGTTATGGATTGCAACAAAGGCAATTTCACTTTCCATGTCAACGGTAATGAGCATACGGTGCACTTTCCAAAGAAACAATATCGAGTACATTGCATCAATGCTATCAAAAAAAACTTCACGATTCTTATTGGGAACTTTGAATGCCCTATTCCTCGTGTCAAGATGAAGTATGACTTGCTTGTTGGGGAGATACACATCCCCATTGAGGTGACCTAGTGACTATTTGGAAATTCTCTGTCTTCTTTTGCGATTCGAGAATGTTTTGTCGAGGGGACTTGATCAACCCCATTGACGGATTTCTTTCGATGACCATGAGATGGATGAATCAGGGAGTCACAAACCTCTATTCCAAGCTTTCACTTTAGGTTGCTTAGAAGAAAAATGATAGACTTAGGTTAGTTTTCCCTGTTTTCTGTTTTAGCGTCCGGTAGAAAAGTACCTCGAAAATAAAAGTTCTCCGAACGCTGTGAAAATCTAGTATGATTTTTTTTCTGGGTTTTTTGAAAAATACTGGGACAAAGAGTCTGTCTGGGGGCCACACTAGTGAGCCACAAGCCCTAGGGGCGCGGGTACCCCCCTAGCCGTGCCACCCAGGCTTCTGGGGCCCACATGCACCCCCTGTACTCATTCTTGCTCTCATCTGGTTCTCCTACCTCCAGAAAAAATCGTTTCGCTGCTCAAACCCGTGTTCTTGCTCCTCTTGCTGGGATTTTCGATCTCTTTGCTCAAATCACCGTTCTCCGAACTGTTTTGGGGAAATTACTCCTTGGTAAGTGACTCCTCCATTGGTCCAATTAGTTTTTGCTCTAGTGCCTTATACTCCGCGTATCTTTGCTGCCTTGGTGACCATGTTCTTGAGCTTTGCATGCTAATTCTAGCTGGTCCCAAGTAGTTTTGATGCGTAATATGGTCTCTAGGCACTTGTTGGAGTAGTTGCTACGAGTTTCGTTGAGCCTTATTCACTTTTCCTTAGAATCACTAAAAAATTAAGAAATTTTCAGAGATAGGAAAGGGGAAAGATGAGAAGGTTCTTAAAAGGCTCGTCAAGCCGTGACCCCAAGGATGATGGGAGTGAGAACAAGCCCAAGTATCTGGTCCCTCGAGTCGCAGAAGTTTGAGCGTGCGAGTGGCCAAGCGACGTGTTCTTACGCGCCGCTAGAATTTACGAGGACTTTTATCACTTGGTGGAGAACGCAGGCCTTACCGCCTTCGTTGAAGATAAGTGTCCGCAATACCTCCTCCTCACTAATATCTTCGTACAAAGCTTTAACTTCTATCCGAGGAAGAATCCTCCTATGGTTGAGTTCAAACTTTATGATATCCCCCAGCGCATGTCACTCCAGGATTTTTGCAATGTTTGCAAATTACCTTATGTTAGGGATATTCATGAACCTCGTCCACGGGACTTGGAAGCTTTCATCGATACAATTGTTGTAGGAGAGGAGAGAGGAGTGTCTTGCGCTAGAGGTGCTAGCATACATTTTCCCGTGCTTTGGTACTTCTCATTATTTGTGGGAAAATGTTTGATTGGCCGTGGAAAGCTGGGTCCCTTAGCTCCCCAGATCTTGTGGTCTTGCACGAAGCCCTTTATAACGATAAAACTTATAGCTTTGGCGCTATAGTAGCTCAACGGTTGAACCTGAACCGTTCTAAGGGTGTTGTCTATGGAGGTATCTATGCTACTCATCTTGCTAGACACTTTGAGATACCTATTAGACTGGAGGAGGAAGAAGTGAATCTTCTTCCTGAGAGATATCTATATTACGATAGCATGGTTCGCCGTGACTTTCTTGATAGAGATATAAATAGAAGGATGATTTATAACCTAGTATTTAGTCAGGGTACTCATGAGACTATTACTTTGCCTGCTCCTTCTTTGTTCAATCTTCATGCAGGCAGGTACACTACTATGCCCCCGGACATCTATGCATATTGGGGCTTAGCCCAACCACACGAGCCCGTGCCCGAGCCACCAGTCGAGTACCAGACGCTAGCTTATCAGTGGGAGCCATAGGAGCTCACACAGTAGTGGCATCCTCAGTCCACTACGGAGTACCCCGGAGCTGGTTATTTCCCTCCTTGAGAGTAGACCAACTTAGGCCAAAAGCCTAACCTTGGGAGAGTACGTGTTCTCACCGACTTTACATTCTTGCTTATTCTTTCACTTTGTTAGGCGGTGTTCACACTTTGCCACTGTATCATCCTTGCTAGTTTATTTTTTTTCTCGTTTTCTTTTCGTGTGTCTGTCTAGTTTGAGAAAACCCAAAAATATTTTATTTTTCTTCTTTTTCTTGTTGGGAGCTTTCCCGTGTAGATAGTTTTATTTTTCTTTGGGTCAAGGTAGAAAATATTGGTTACAATGTTTAGTGGCTCTTGCATGCATACATGTTTAGCTTTCAAAGAGCCATATTACTTTGTCTTCTCCGTTGTGTTTGCCTGCTGATTCCAGCGTAGTCCAATGCACGAGCACTCTTATTATTGTTCACATCGTTCGGTCGTGCAAGTGAAAGGCAATAATGACGATATATGATGAAGTGACTGAGCCTGGAAAAGCTGGTATGAACTCGATCTGTTTTGTTTCTGTAAATATGACTAGCTCATCATGCCTGATTCAGCTTTGTTGTGAGGGAAACATGTTTGCAATGACAACTTAGAGATCATAGTTGCTTATGCCATGCTTACTTAGCTAGGAGCATATAATGGTTTGCCTTGGTTGCCAACATGAATGTTGAGATGACTATGATGTAGTATGATAGGATGGTATCCTCCTTTGAATGATTTAAGTGGCTTGACTTGGCGCATGTTTACGCATGTAATTGAAACAAAATCAACATAGCCTCTATGATATTCATGTTCATGGTGATTTATGTCCTACTCATGCTTGCACTCAATGTTAGTTAATTTCAATGCATTTTGATGACTGTTGTCGCTCTCTAGTTGGTCGCTTCCCAGTCTTTTGCTAGCCTTCACTTGTACTAAGCGGGAATACTGCTTGTGCATCCACTTCCATAAACCCAAAGTTGTTCCATATGAGTCCACCATACCTACCTATGTGCGGTATCTACCTGCCGTTCCAAGTAAATTTGCATGTGCCACTCTCTAAATCTTTAATAAATAATCTGTTTTGCATGCCCGAACCGCTTATGTGGTGACAGGGGGCCATTGGTATCTTCCATGCTAGGCCTGTTATCCTTGATATGTGTTTATTCACTATCATTCACGAGAAAGGGGTCGGTAATTGGAATTCCCAGTTCCATGCTCAAATCGAAAAGATAATTGCAAACAAAACTCCCCCAGGATTGATGTTGGTATGGACGGTACCTGAGGATTCGGCTAGCCGTGGAGTATGATTGATTGTGGTGGGGGAGTCAAAACTTTACTTTTCAGTTTGGGAATCGCATGTAGCATGTGTAGCGTGGAAGATGTTGAGAACTCTTAGTCATTGCGTTGACAATGAAAGCATGCCACCCAAAATTATTACCCCTGTTTTCAAAGCTTGAGCTCTTGCACCTCTGCAAATCAATGCTTCCCTCTCCGAAGGGCCTATCTATTTATGTTCCTGTTGAGTCATCCTCCTCTTACAAAAGCACCAATTAGAGAGCACCTCTGTCATTTTTATGCTTTGCTTTTAACTGTGTTGAGTATGACTATGACTGGATCTTCATTGCCATGAATTACAATGTTTAGTCAGCCCTTGGTCTTTGAAGGTTCTGCATTTATGTTTTGCAGTCTCAGAAAGAGCTAGCGAGATACCATCTATTCGTACTGCTTCATGTTGTTTTGATTGAAGTGTTGACATTTGAGGCTTATTATTATTTACTCGCTAGTTGATTATGCCATTGATATGAGTTTACCGTGAGACCTAGATGTCATTTGCTTATGTGGTTTGCTTGTGATCTTGCTGAAATTCTGGTAATGAGTTAGACATAGTTGCAACAACAAGATCAAACAGAGTTCGTCAAAGTTTTTCTGTTGTCTCTTTCAGTTTGTCAACTGAATTGCTTGAGGACAAGCAAGGCTTTAAGATTGGAGGAGTTGATACGTCTCCGTCGTATCTACTTTTCCGAACTCTTTTGCCCTTGTTTTGGACTCTAATTTGCATGATTCGAATGGAACTAACCCGGACTGACATTGTTTTCAGCACAAATGCCATGGTGTTGTTTTTGTGCAGAAATAAAAGTTCTCAGAATGTCCTGAAAATTTACGGAGATTTTTTCTGGAATAAAAGAAAAATACCTGCGCAAAGATCCACCGGAGGAGGTGGACCAGTGGGCCACAAGCCCACAGGCCGCGGTCACCCCCCTGGTCGCGCCGTGAGGGCTTGTGGGGCCCACGTGGCTCCACCACCCCCAAACTCAGCTCTATATCTTTCATCTCGCCCGGAAAAAAATCAGAGAGAAGGTTTCATCGCGTTTTGCGATACGGAGGCGCCGCCACATCCTGTTCTTCATTTGGAGGGTAGATCTGGAGTCCGTTTCGGGCTCCGAAGAGGGGAAATCGTCGCCATCGTCATCATCAACCTTTCTCCATCGACAACTCCATGATGCTCTTCATCGTTCGTGAGTAATCTCATCGTAGGCTTGCTGGACGGTGATGAGTTGGATGAGATCTATCACGTAATCGAGTTAGTTCTTGACGGGGATTGATCCCTAGTATCCACTATGTTCTAGATTGATGTTGCTACTACTTGGCTATGCTTAATGCTTGTCACTAGGGCCTGAGTGCCATGATTTCAGATCTGAACCTATTATGTTGTCGCCAATATATGTGTGTTTTAGATCCTATCTTGCAAGTTGTAGTCACCTACTATGTGTTATGACCCGGCAACCCAGGAGTGACAATAGCCGAAACCACTCCTGGAGATGACCATAGTATGAGGAGTTCATGTATTCACCGCGTGTTAATGCGTTGGTCCGGTTCTTTATTAAAAGGAGAACCTTAATATCCCGTAGTTTCCAGTAGGACCCCACTGCCACGGGAGGGATGGACAATAGATGTCATGCAAGTTCTTTTCCCTAAGCACGTATGACTACATACGGAATACATGCCTACATTAGATTGATGAACGGGAGCTAGTTACATATCCCTCCGTGTTATAGCTGCTACATGATGAATCACATCCGTCATACTCACCCATCACCGATCCACTTCCTACGAGTCTTTTACTACTGGTCCTCGCTACGTTACTTTGTCTAGGCTTGTCCCTTGCTACAAAAGGGATTGTGCCACTTTGCTACTACTGTTGCTACTGCTACTGTTGCTACTGCTACTGTTGTTCCTTGCTACTTCGCTGTTACTTGTTGCAAGATCCTTTTTCGTCAACGTTGTCGGGGAAGAATAGTTCTCCATCCACGGGCAACTTACTGGCGCTATTGATACAACAGTTAGGAATAGTCTGCCGTCAACAGATCGTTTATGGCACCGTTGCTATCATACCACTTTGCTATTGATACTTTGCTTGCAGACACTAATCTTTCAGGTGTGGTTGAATATGACAAACTCAGCTGCTAATACTTGAGAATATTCTTTCGCTCCCCTTGTGCGAACCAACAAATTTGGGTTGAATACTCTACCCTCGAAAACTGTTGCGATCCCCTACACCTGTGGGTTATCAACGTTCCACTACATAAACCACGTTTCTTAACGCTTCCTGTTGTGCGATCTACAAGGGTACGTAGATCCAAATCTCCTCTCGTAGATGGACATCACCATGATAGGTCTTCGTGTGCATATGAAATTTTTTGTTTCCCATGCAACGTTCCCCAACAGGGTGCTCAAAGTTGATGAAGATCATCTTGAGTTGGAGCAATCCATGCTTTTTCATACTCTTCTCACCTACATGGGTTAGTCCCAAAGCAAAAAAAGGAACATATGCAAGTATATCTATGGACATGGAGTGAAGCACAAATGGGATGATGTCCAAAGATGCATTGGTTACCTAGTTCCTTACCTACCTTTGAGGGAATGTGTGACTCCTTGAACTAATGCATAAGGTTGAGGTGGATTGCATAAAGTTCTTCCCAAAATGAATAAGAGTGAATTTCATTGGCAGAGTCACCCCTCAAGAACTTCTAATTCTTCCTCTTGGGAATCCACATCAAATTTATGGGAATCCTTGCAGTTGTTGTAGCACTTGTTGAGGTAGAGCTAGTAGTATCCTTGGGAACCCACTCGACCTTGGCTTGGGGTTCTTCTTCAAATAGGTTAATGTCATCTTGAAGCTTTCCCTTGCCTTTGTGGTCTTGTGGTGGAAGGACATCTTGTGAGCTTGTTCCTTCGGAAGGACTGGACTTCTCCTCTTGGGGAACAAACTTGGGAGGTGGATATGGACCTTCTTCCCAAACATCTTCGTTGAAGTTGAAATAGCCAACACCTTGTTTCTTCCGATGTCCTCCTTGCTTGCGCACAATTTGCTTGAATTGCTTACTTCCGGCAAGACTCTTGAAGACACCTATCCCTATGATCCCTTTCAAAAGATCATTTTCTTGCTCAAGTGTAACTTGGCTAAGAGAATCGTTACTGGAATCAATAGAGTTACTAGAAACGACATTATTGGATTTAGCTTTAGCATTGTTGTTACTAGATGAAGAAACCTTCTTGCCTTTGTTACTAGTATTCTTAGGCTTAACTTGTGGAACAAAATTAGATAAGAGTAATCGTTTGGCTAGATAAGAATAACTCTTCTTTCGAAGGTCATCATTGATTGCTTTTAAGAACACATGCTCTTGCTCCAAGTTGAGCTTCTCGAAGCGTAGCTTCTCATGGGTTCTTGCAAGCTCTCTATGATCTTCTATAGTAGTCTCATGAGCTAACTTACGAGTTTTTAATTCTTGAGTTAGTCGTTCAATCTCTTTCTTATCATCGTCATTCGATTTCTCTTGACTAGCATGATAATTAGCAAGTTCATTTTCAGTGCAATCACTAGTTTTATCTAGAAGCAAGTCATCTTCTCCTAACAAGTCATCCTCATCACTATTGAAATCAAGATACTCGGGGTGTGATATGTCTTTGTCGTATCTAATTTTCCAAACTCTTTTCCCCTTGTTTTGGACTCTAATTTGCATGATTTGAATGGAACTAACCCGGACTAACGCTGTTTTCAACAGAATTGCCATGGTGTTGTTTTTGCGCAGAAATAAAAGTTCTCAGAATAACCTACCAATTTTAGGGGAATTTTTTGTGGAATATATAAAAAAATACTAGTGCAAGAATCAACGAGAGAAGTGGAGCGTGGAGCCCACAAGCCCACAAGGCGCGGGCCCCCCTGGCCGCGCCTGGCAGGCTTGTGGGGCCCATGTTGCTCCACCACCTCCAAATCCAGCTCTATGTAGTCCCTTTCATCCAGAAAAAAATCAAGGAGAAGAGTTCATCGCGTTTTACGATACGGAGGCGCCGCCACCTCCTGTTCTTCCTCTCGAGGGCAGATCTGGTGTCCGTTCTCGGCTCCGGAGAGGGGAGATCGTCGCCATCGTCATCACCAACCTTCCTTCATCACCAATTCCATGATGCTCTTCATCGTTCGTGAGTAATCTCATCGTAGGCTTGCTAAACGGTGATGGGTTGGATGAGATCTATCATGTAATCGAGTTAGTTTTGACGGGGATTGATCCCTAGTATCCACTATGTTCTGAGATTGATGTTGCTACTACTTTGCCATGCTTAATGCTTGTCACTAGGGCCCAAGTGCCATGATTTCAGATCTAAACCTATTATATTGTCGCCAATATATGTGTGTTCTTGATCCTATCTTCAAGTTGTAGTCACCTACTATGTGTTATGACCCGGCAACCCCGGAGTGAAAATAGCCGGAACCACTCCCGGAGATGACCATAATATGAGGAGTTCATGTATTCACTAAGTGTTAATGCGTTGGTCCGGTTCTTTATTAAAAGGAGAACCTTAATATCCCGTAGTTTCCATTAGGACCCCGCTGCCATGGGAGGGATGGACAATAGATGTCATGCAAGTTCTTTTCCCTAAGCACGTATGACTACATATGGAATACATGTCTACATTACATTGATGAACTGGAGCTAGTTACATATCTCTCTGAGTTATAATTGTTGCATGATGAATAACATCCGGCATAATCATCCATCACCGATCCAATGCCTATGAGTCTTTTACTACTGGTCCTTGCTACGTTACATTGTCGCTACTGCTGCTAGTATTACCCTGCTGCTACTGTTGTTACTGATGTTGCTGTTACTTTGCTGCTACTGCTGTCACTTTGCTGCTACTGGTTACTGCTACTACTGTTGCTATCACACTACCTTGCTACTGATACTTTGCTGCAGATACTAAGTCTTTCAGGTGTGGTTGAATTGACAACTCAACTGCTAATACTTGAGAATATTATTTGGCTTCCCCTTGTGTCGAATCAATAAATTTGGGTTGAATACTCTACCCTCGAAAACTATTGCGATCCCCTATATTTGTGGGTTATCAAGACCTTTTTCTGGCGCCGTTGCCGGGGAGGCATAGCTCTATTCTCTGAGTCACTTGGGATTTACGTCTACTAATCACTATGAGCAATCCGAAAGATCCAAAAACTAAAGTCTTGCCCTCAACTACGAGGACACGTAAGGAACTGCCATCTAGCTCTGCACTTGATCCACCTTCAGTTATGAGTAAGTTTGCGACACCACCTCCTGCTAGAAATTTTGATGTGTCGCATGTGCTTGATGATGCTACTTCTGCTGTCCATGATGCTTGTGATGATGCTATGCTTGATACTTCTTTGCCACTAGGTGCATTCCTTGATGCACAAATTGCTAGAGCTGCTGCTAGATGTGATGATACTTCTGAAACTGCTGAGATTATTGAAGTAGAACCTGCTATTTTGCCTGTTAGAACTAGCTCCCCTAGATATGAATTGCCTGATATGCCTGAGGGTTATGTTATGGAAGGATAGATTGCTGAGGACTCTCTTGCGTGTAAGGATAGCTATGATGTTGAGAAATTACTGCGCAAGTGGAAAGAAGAATCTGTGAACGCTAGGATGAAATATGACCCGAAGTTTGCTACTTCGCGTTTCTTTGTGACCGATAAGGATTATGAATTCTCTGTCGACCCTGAGTTAATCACTCTGGTCGAATCTAATCCTTTTCACGGTTATGAGTCTGAAACGGTTGTAGCACATCTTACCAAACTGCACAATATAGCCACCCTATTCACGAGTGAGGAAAAGATCCGCCACTACTATATCCTTAAGTAGTTTCCTTTCTCGCTAAAGGATGATGCTAAGACTTTGTTCACTTCTCTTGCTCCTGGTTGTGTGTGTTGCCCCCAGGATATGATCTACTACTTCTCTGAAAAATATTTCCCTGCCCATAAGAAGCAAGCTTCCTTGCGGGAAATATACAACTTTGCGCAAGTTCAAGAAGAGAGTCTCCCACAAGCTTGGGGGAGGCTCGTCCAACTACAGAATGCTTTGCCTGATCACCCTCTTGAGAAGAATGAAATACTTAATATCTTCTATAATGTACTAATCGATGCTTCTAAGGACCACCTAGATAGTTGTGTCGGTTGTGTTTTTAGGGAACGAACTCTAGAACAAGCTAAGATCCTATTGAAAAATATCTTGTGCAATGAGAATGCTTGGACTATTCCCGAACAACCTCCAAAGCCAACTCCGAAGAAAAGAGGTAGTCTATTCCCCAGTCCTGAAGATATGCAAGAAGCTAGGAAATCTATGAAAGAGAAAGGCATTAAATCTGAAGATGTCAAAAATCTACCACCTATCAAAGAGATCCATGGTCTTGATAACCCGATACAGGTAGTAGAAGTAAATTCTCTTCGTAGATTCAATGAGAGTGATGTTCCTTTTGATAAACCTGCTAGCTTATGCCTGGATGAATTTGATAACTTTGTTGCCAAACAACAAAGTTTCAATGATTATGTTAGCAGACAATTGGAACAGAATGCTCGTATGCTTAGTCATTTAAGTGCTTGTGTGGACAGAAATGTCAATGATCTTAAGCTTTGCTATCCCACCGACAACAGCGCCAGAAATTGACACGTTGACAGAGGTTGGGCTTGTGTTGGTTTTCCCTTGAAGAGGAAAGGGTGATGCAGCACAGGAGCAGTAAGTATTTCCCTCAGTTTGAGAACCAAGGTATCGATCCAGAAGGAGGGTCTTGTCAAGTCCAGAGTACCTGCGCAAACACAAGCAAGCTCGCACCCAATGCTTCCAAGGGGTTGTCAATCCCTTCAAGATTGTTTGCAAAGTGAGATCTGAAGGCGGAAAGTGCAACGAAGTAAAAAAGTGTAAGGCTGAAAATATGGTGTGGAGTAGACCTTGGGGGCCATAGTGTTCACTAGAGGCTTCTCTCAAAATAGCAAGTATTACGGTGGGTGAACAAATTACTGTCGAGCAATTGATAGAACCGCGCAAAGTTATGACGATATCTAAGGCAATGATCATACATATAGGCATCACGTCCGAGACAAGTAGACCGATACTTTCTGCATCTACTACTATTACTCCGCACATTGACCGTGATCCAGCATGCATCTAGTGTATTGAGTTCATGACGAACAGAATAACGCTTTAAGCAAGATGACATGATCTAGAGGGATAATCTCAAACCAATGATGAAAACCCCATATTTTTACCCTTGATGGTAACATTATGATGCGTGACTCACTACCCCTTCTGTCACTGGGTGAGGTCACCGCACGGTATGAACCCAAAACCAAGCACTTCTCCCATTGCAAGAATCATAGATCTAGTTGGCCAGACAAAACCCACAACTCGAAGAGAATTACAAGGATATGAAATCATGCATAATAGAGATCAGAAGAAGCTCAAATAAGATTCATAGATAATCTGATCATAAATCCACAATTCATCGGATCTCGACAAACACACCGCAAAAGAAGATTACATCGGATAGATATCCATGAAGATTATGGAGAACTTTGTATTGAAGATCCAAGAGAGAGAAGAAGCCATCTAGTTACTAGCTATGCACCCATAGGTCTTTGGTGAACTACTCACGCATCATCGGAGAGGTCATGGTGTTGATGAAGAAGCCCTCCGTGCCCGAATGCCCCCTCCGGCAGGGCACCAGAACGTGCCCCAGATGGGATCTTGCGGAGGCAGAAGCTTGCGGCGGAGAAAATGTACTTTCGATGATCTCCTGATTTTTTTGGGATTTTTAGGGAATATATAGGTGCAACCCCTAGGTCAGGGGACGCTCAGGGGGCCCACAAGCCTGGATGGCGCGGCCTCCCCCTGGCCGCGGGGTGGGGGCTTGTGGGGCCCCTCGGGCTCCCCTGCCTTGGCTCCCAATCTCGCCGATCTTCTTCCATTCCAGAAAAATCTTTTCGGGGATTTTCTTCCGTTTGGACTCCGTTTCAAAATCTCCTCTGAAAGGGGTCAAAAACATGGAAAAAAACAGGATTTGGCACTTGGCACTGAGTTAATAAGTTAGTCCCAGAAAATAAATAAAAGGCATGCAAAACATCCAAAGTTTGACAAGATCATAGCATGAAACCATCAAAAATTATAGATACGTTGGAGACGTATCAAGCATCCCCAAGCTTAACTCCTGCTTGTCCTCGAGTAGGGAAGTGATAAAGAATGAATTTTTGATGTGGAATGCTACCTAGCATAGTTGTCCTTTGCAACTTATTTCACGTAGCATGAATGTTCAGATCCGTACGATTCAAAGCAATAGTTTGCTATTGGCATGAAAACAATAATAATTCAAGCAAACTAGCAAACTAATCATGAACTTTCAAAATAACAAGGCTAAAGAAAGTTATCCCTACAAAATCATATAGTCTGGCTATCCTCCATCATCCTTACACAACTAATGTAAATCATGCACAACCCCGGAATTGGCCAAGTAATTGTTTTCGCACTCTTACTTTCTCAAACTTTTTATAACTATCACGCAATACATGAGCGCGAGCCATGGATATAGCACTATAGGTGGAATAGAGTGTGGTGGTGGTTGTGAGACAAAAAGGAGGAGATAGTCACATTGACTCGGGGTATCAAAAGGTTATGGAGATGCCCATTAATAGATATCAATGTGAACGAGTAGGGATTGCTATACAAGAGATGCACTAGAGCTATAAGTATGTGAAAGCTCAAAAGGAAAACTGGTGGGTGTGCATCCAACTTACTTGCTCACGAAGACCTAGGGCAATTTTGAGGAAGCCCATCATTGGAATATACAAGCCAAGTTGTAAAATGAAGATTCCCACTAGCATATGGTAGTGACAAAGCAAGAAGCTCTCAATCATGAAGAACATGGTGCTAACATGAAGCACAAGTGTGGAAAAAGATAGTAGCATTGTCCCTTCTCTCTTTTTCTCTCTTTTCTTTTTTTCATTTGGGCTCTTAGACCTCTTTTTTCCTTTTCTTTTCTTTTCTCTTTTTTTTGTTTTTGGGCTCTTTGGCCTCTCTTTTTTTCCTCACATGGGACAATGCTCTAATAATGATGATCATCACAATTTTATTTACTCACAGCTCAAAGATCACAATGATGATGACTCCATAGGAAATGCCTCCGGCAGTGTACCGGGATGTGCAACGATCTAGCATGGAGTATGATGTTGAAACATCTCCTTAGCTATCTTACGATCATGCAATGGCAATATGAGAGTGACGACACAAGTCATGAGACGGAACGGTGGCAGTAGCATGGCAATATATCTCGAAATGGCTATGAAAATGTCATAGTAGGTAGATATGGTGACTGTTTTGAGGAAGGAACTTGGTGGGTTTGTGCACCGGTGAGAATTGCGCGGCACTAGAGAGGCTAGCAATGGTGGAAGGTGAAAGTGCATCTATACCATGGACTAACATTAGTCATGAAGAACTCACATACTTATTGCGAAAGTTTTTATTAGTAATCGAAACAAAGTGCTAAACGCATACTCCGAGGGGAAGGGTTGGTAGGTGTAAACCATCGCGCGATCCCGATCTCAACACAAATGATGACAATCAATAGATCAATTATGCTCCGACTTCCTAACATAGCGGTTCACCATACGTGCATGCTACGGGAATCACTAACTCCAACACAAGTATTTCTAGATTCACAACACTCTACTAACATAACTCTTAATATTACCGAATCCATGTCTCAAAACTAATTGAGAGGAATCGAAACTTCTCTTTCTACTCAATGCACATGAAGCTGGAGATTTTTGCATCCTCTTTGGGTACCTAGCACATTTGGGACTACTTTCATAGCATAAGCCAACTACCAAATCACGCACCGCCATGCTCTAAAAGATATAAGTGAAGCACTAGAGCAAAAGTGTTGGGGCATAGTTTATGCCTAAGTAATTTTGGTGATTGATGACAGTACCGTAAAGGACTAACCGTGTGTGTTAAGGTTTCAGATAACACACGTCAACGGCACAAGACGACTCGCCTCCTCATTCATGG
Organism: Hordeum vulgare subsp. vulgare; assembly: GCF_904849725.1. Classification (NCBI taxonomy): domain Eukaryota; kingdom Viridiplantae; phylum Streptophyta; class Magnoliopsida; order Poales; family Poaceae; genus Hordeum; species Hordeum vulgare. The sequence goes on along the minus strand of NC_058519.1, from coordinate 422,691,656 downwards.
AACGGAAGCACGGCGCTCTCTACGATTCTCTTTATTTGAGTCATAGGAAAGCCGTACTATTAAGAGGGGAACCGTAGTGGAAAGGTTTGGGTGGAATCTATCTTTGCACGAGCACACTTCACATATTTTCCCTTACCTTCATCTTCGGAGCGGCCCCCGCCACTGTGTTTCTTTCCTCCCTGCGAAATGGTCCCCAGCGGTAGTACCGCTGGCCCCAGCGGTAGTACCTCTGGAATGCTAGCGGTAGTACCGCTGCAGCCAGCGGTAGTACCGCTGGCTGGCGGTAGTACCGCCCCTGGTCAGCGGTAGTACCTCTCCAGGAGCTTAGTACCACCTGCCTAGCGGTTGTTCATGGATGTACCTTTTTGCGGAGACTTTTTTGGCAGTGGTAGCGCTTTTGCACTACCAGGGGCCCAGCGGTAGTACCGCTGGGGCCAGCGGTAGTACCGCTGGAATACTAGCGGTAGTACCGCTGCAACCAGCGGTAGTACCGCTGGAGCTCGGGTAGAGAGTGGGAAAACGGTTGGATTTTTTCCCCCACTATATAAAGGGTTCTTCTAGATGTGGAACCTCATCTTTTACCTCCCCAAGCTCCATTGTTGCTCCCTAAGCTCAAAAGTGCCCAATATCTCTCCCTAGCCAATCAAACTTGTTGATTCTTTAGGGATTGGTTGAGAAGGCCTAGATCCACACTTCCACCAAGAGAAAAGTTGATTCCCCCACCAATCCCTTGTGGATCTTGTTACTCTTGGGTGTTTGAGCATCCTAGACGGTTGAGGTCACCTCGAAGCCATATTCCATTGTGGTGAAGCTTCGTGGTCTTGTTGGGAGCCTCCAATCTTCGTGTGGAGTTTGCCCCAACCTTGTTTGTAAAGGTTCGGTCACCACCTTCAAGGGCACCTATAGTGGAATCATGGTACCTTGCATCGTGCGAGGGCGTGAGGAGAATACGGTGGCCTTAGTTGCTTCTTGGGGAGCATTGTGCCTCCACACCGCTCCAATGGAGACGTACTTCCTGTCAAAGGGAAGGAACTTCGGTAACACATCCTCGTCTCCATTGGTTCCACTTGTGGTTATCTCTATACTTACTTTGTGTATGATTATGTTGCGGAATATATCTTACTTGTCTTAGTAGCTCTCGTTGTTAGCTTCATTAGGGTTCACCTCATTGTCGTAATATTTGTGAACCCATATGTTGTTTACCTTAACTTGCTAAGATTAATTAAAAAGTGGTCGTTGTCTATTCACCCCCCCCCTCTAGTCAACCATATCGATCCTTTCAATTGGTATCAGAGCCACATCTCTTTATTAAGGGTTTAACCACCCGAAGAGTATGGAAGGTGAAGAGGGAATTAACCATGGGCAACCCAAGGCCATGGACTTGACTTCGGTCACAAATGACGACTTGAATACGACTATGGACGCTCTCAAGACGTCCTTGACGAACGAGGTCAAGACCATGCTTAAAGAGTTAATTGAGGGATTTAAAAGTTCACCCGAACCGGCTATAGTGGTTAAACCCACCGTTTCCGATTCGGAGGCCAACTCCTCTAAGGAAGCGGCTAAAGGTATGCAACCTCCCTCATCTCACGAAAAGGATGGGACTGGAACATATGCCTCAGTTCCACCCCCCATGGTCTATGGAGGATCTGTTCCCGCACCACGTCTTAATCCTGTTGGTCCTCCTCCTAAGCTTGTGAAAGGTGACTTTGCTAACTGGGTATTTTCTATTAAGTCTCATTTGAATCACAGCTCACAAACTTGTGGAGAATCATCGAGCAAGGATATTATCCCCATGATCCAAGCAACCTCACTCCAAGATAAGATGCAGACAATCAATACAATCACTCCGCTTTGTTTATCCTCCAGTCTGCAGTGCCACCTAAAGATCTTTCTCACTTGCGTCCCTTCACTTTGGCCAAGGATTGTTGGGAGCATATTATGGTGTTGTACAAGGGAAGCTCAAGCATTCAACGATCCAACTATGAAGTGATACTTGATAAGGCCGATGAGTTTGTGATGAAGGAAGACGAGGACCCTCGTGATCTCTATCGGAGGGTGACTGCTATTGTTGTGGCACTCAAGGATCATGGGAGCAAGGATGTGGATGATACATGGGTCAAGCGCAAGTTCCTTAAAAAGCCATCATGCCTTTCAACAAAGCCATGTCATCTGTCATTCGTCAGCGGCCAGACTTCCACTCCTTGTCTTCCAGTGAGGTGTTGGATGAATTCATTGCAATGTCAATCATGAACGAAACAGCCGACAATGCACTTGATCGTGTTCGATCAAAGACAACTTCACCCAACCTTGCGTTGAAAGCAAAAGCAATACTTGAAGAAGAAGAAGAAGAAGAAGATGAGGAAGAGGAGGGCTGCCCTGAAGAAACAAAGTATGCCTATCATGAGCACATGGCTCTTGCATCAAGGCAATTCTGGGGCAACAAGAGGAACTCAAGACCCTCCTTCACCAAGAACAACTCGAGTGGATTCAAACCCAAGCAACGAGTAAGGACATGTTATAACTGTGGTAACTTGAGTCACTTCGTGGCCGAATGTCCCTATGAGAAAAGGGAAGACAACGGAGGCAAGCTCATTCGCAAAGACAAAACCAAATCATTTCCAATCAAGAACAACTTTGTGAAGAAACCTCAACCAAAAGGGATGGTGGCCCTTGAAGAATACCCTTCCGATGATGATGATGATGATGATACAGTGGCAACGGCAACTGTTGCTATTGCCACTACACCTCCCCAGAAGGTGTCTCTCTTCAACGCCCCCAACGAGAACCACATCACCAAGTGCCTCATAGCAAAACGTATCAATCAGGTAACTCCCATCATTAAGACCAACATTACTTCCGCCCCTTCATTATTAAATTGTGTTGAAGATAGTGATGTTGGGGAACTTAATGAGCATGATCTTGACAAGTTTATGTGCACTATTAAGGGAGAATCCAAGAAGCACTTTGTTGCTCGCTTGGAACAACTGGGTGAGGCCACTGACCTCATTGAGTCTCATGAGGAGACCATCTCCGAGCTTCACGGACACAGTCGTGACTATGCCGATGAAATTGCCGAATTATCTAATGCTCTAGAAAAGGAGCGCACTCTTCGTTTGGCTCTTGAGGAGTCATATAACAATGACTGCGCTAAAATGCAAAAGAAACTAGATCATGATGTTGTTCTTACTCGTATGCTTAAGTCTAAAAAGCATGCTCTTGAGGTTGGCCATGACAGACTCAAAGAGGAGTTTGACACACTTGACAAGGCCCACAAGGTCTTGAAAGGTGTTCATTTCTCTCTATAAGATTCTCATGATCAACTCCAAGAAAAGCTTACCAAGGAGATCTCTACTTGTCCTCCCTTTGTGTTAATTGATAATGCTTGTGCAACTAACCCCTGTTGTGAGCATGTACATTTTGTGGAGGAAAATGCCAAGTTAAAGGAGAAACTTGAGAAGGGCCTTGTGGCATGCATACAAGGTGAGAAGAGTCTAAACGACCTCTTGAGGACTCAAAAGGGTGTTGTAGGAAAGGAGGGACTTGGACTTACCTCCAAGTCAAAAGGTAAAAGGAGGAAGAGGAACAAACGATCTCCAACCCTCATGGACATCTTTGTCAAAGAGGGTGAGGGGACTTAGAAGGCGAACAGGAACAAGGTGGACTATGGAAACCTCAAGAAGGGAAAAACCATTCCTACTAACACAGCTGGCAAACTCAATTCTTCTTATGTCTTATGTTGTGCTAGTGATGGGCATGTTTATGCCAGATTTGTCGGTTCCTACGATGAGGATATTGAATGGGCTATCTGGGTTCCTAAGACCCTTGTCTCTAACATGAAAGGACCCATTAAAAATGGGTACCTAAAACCAAGCCTTGATCTATTGCAGGAGTTTGCTTCCGGTGGGGTATCATGGTTGCTCGATAGTGGAGCAACAAATCATATGACCGTAAGCAAGGACTTAGTGGTGGATGTGCATCCTTCTCCATCTATGCCCACCCATGTCCAATTCGCCGATGCATCCTCTTCAAAGGTATTGGGATTTGGTAAGGTGGTCGTCTCTCAAGACTTATCTATTGAGAAACTCATGCTTGTTGAGTCACTTGCCTACAATTTACTTTCGGTTCGTCAACTCGCAATTATGGGTTTTTCCACTTTCTTTAATCTTGATACTATGGTCCTCCTGAGGAGCAAGACTCTTAAAGTAGCCTATGTTGGATATGTCGAAAATGGTCTTTATGTGGTGAACTTCTCAAAGCGACCCACTATGACTGCGACATGTTTAAATGGCTAAAGTTGATGTGTGCTGGCTTTGGCATCGCCATTTAGCTCATGTCAATATGAGATCTTTGCAAAGCCTTCTGACAGGGGACCATATTCGTGGATTAACAAATGTGAGTTTTGCTAAAGATCGTGAAAGTGTGTTATATCGACTAGAGGGGGGGTGAATAGGAGATTTTTAGAATTTCATCACTGAGGAAATTCCTTTTGAGGAAATTCCTCACTGATGACTAACTTACAGCGGAAATAGTTAAGGATCAGACGTGCAAACGTTCACACCAGCAGTATTATAGAGTGAAGATTGTGAAAACAGATTGCACAGTAAGCAGTCACGCAGAATACAGATGATGATTAACTATTGTGAAGAATTTGGGGTTGAGGAAATTCAAAGAAAGTCTTCAGCAAATTCTTCAAACAATCATAGTGAAAGTCATCAACACATAATACAGAGAAAGTAAAGAGTTGAGGAATTAGAACCCGATTCTTGGTGAAGACTGTTGTTGATGACCCAGTTCCAACTGCTGTGACAGTTGTACATCTGGTTTGGAGCGGCTTGGTATTGAAACCAAAGGACACTTAGTCCCGAGACACACAGTCCCTACCGTATTCTCCTTGAGCTAAGGACACACAGTCCTCGCCCAACACTCGTGGTAAGTCTTCAGGGCAGACTTCCAAACCCTCACAAACATGGTCACCCGACGATCCACAATTGACTGCTGGATTGCTCTAGACCATGACGCCTAACCGTCTGGAGGATGCACAGTCCTCAAAGGTAATAGGCTTCAGTCCCACACAGGAACAACTTCTTCAGTGATGCTCAATCACTAGGTTTGGTTTGTGGTTTCGGTGGGTGGTGTATTTCCTCACTGATGATTTACTCTCGAAAGCTCTGAGGAATTTGGGTTGCTCTTATGACAAGTGTCAGTTTCTAACGGAGCAGCCAACCAGCTAGTGGTTGTGGGGGCGGCTATTTATAGCCTGGGAGCATCCCGACATGATTTGACACTAATGCCCTTAAATAATATGACCGTTGGAGTGGATAAGACCAGTGACTTGGTGTGGTTATCGAAACGGTCGGGACCCTCAACTGTGAGAGTCCTCATGTCACTCATATTCCTCACTTGAGGCTTTTGGTAGGATTTGGCTTGGGTTGAGCATCATGAGGAAATTCATTCCATAGTGTTACTTTGACCCCCTTTAACAGTACGGTGTTCCTATTCATCAAATGCGAAGAAAGTAAAACAGAAAACGTAAATCTTCACGCTTCAATTTCTTCAGAACGATTTTCTTCAGGAACCACTGATCTTCTTAATATCAATATCTTCATGAGGAATATCAATTTCATCGCAGATTCCTCGCGATTCATTTCTTCAGCTTCAGACCAATTTCTTCAACTGAAGACATATATTTTTAGGGGTCGATATTCTTCAAATATCTCAAACTCCTCAATGACTTATAGATCTTGTGTATACTCACAAACACATTAGATACTTAACCTATAAGTCTTCAAACCACCAAAATCACTAAGGGGCACTAGATGCACTTACAATCTCCCCCTTTTTGGTGGTTGATGACAATTAGGTTAAGTCTTCAACAGGCATCAAAAATATGAAGTGTAAATACTCATTTGAGGAATTTGAAGACAAGATTCACAGAGACTCCCCCTGAAGATGTGCATACCTTGAGGATTCTGCTTTTATAGCAGATGCACATTGATGATTTATATCATGGAGATCTCCCCCTGAATCTTGTAAATCATGCATACATATAACATATCATATGTAGAAAATGAAGATGCATGATGGCAAATGGTATCTGACGAATTCCAGCATGCGTGCATTAAAACTTGAGGAATGAGCATGCGAAGAAAAACGTTCAAAAACGTCAGAGTACCATCGGGCTTAAGTTACAACTCATTACATAAAAACTTCAGAAGAGCCAAGAGTTTGTAACTTAAATATAGTTAATAAGCCCCAAAAATATCCCACTTGAAGACTAACTCTCGAGTTTCTCCCCCTTTGTCATCAAGTGACAAAAGGGACAAACTGAGGACTAACGCCCGCGAAGACTTCATTTCTTGGCGGTTGATGAAGATCCTTGACGCTTCTTGGGTGTAGTCTTCTTCCTTGGGCCGGTTGCTGTGTCGAGTTGTTCCTCATCAGATTCGGCGGTGCGGAATGAAGAGAAGGAGCTGTCTTCAAGATCTGGCACTGGAATGGGCCTAAACTTCTTCTTGGGAGGGCACGACCAGTCAAAGTCCTTCTCAAAGTTCATTTCTTCAAGCTTAGTCTGGGTCTTCAGATGCGCAAGGGTAGCCTAGGTGCGATCAAAAACCTCATGCAGATAGTGGTGATTAATCTTCACAGAGTTCTGGGTTTCAGTGAGGGTTTTCAAAATGGCACCAAACTGGCGTTTGACCCATTTGTGATTGTGATCCACCTTCTGATGAAGACTGAGGAGAAGCTCTCTGGTGGTTAGTACTCGAGGAGAAGCTCTCTTGGTGGACGAGTCTCAGTATCGTCCCATGAAGAATATGCGTCTGGCTCTTTGAACTGACCATCAAGGGGCCTGCTGCCTTCGTCAATCACAGACTTTCCTTTTCCCTCAATGGGCTCGAAAGTCTTCTTGTTGACCCGGATAGGAGGCATATAACCAACATGGTTTTGGAAATCAGCGTGGAAGTTGAGCCTGTCCTTGTCCTGAGGAATATCATGATCCATGGGGCATAAATTTTGTGGTCAAAGGGGCACATGGCATTGTCGGCCAAAGTCCTCAAGAAGAAATCATGGATATTCATAGGAATACCGTGAATGATGTTGAAGAGGATATTCTTCATGAGGCCGACAACATCTTCTTCATCGTCATGGCCTTTGATTGGCGCGAGCACACTGCAGAGAATGCGGTAGACAGACCGGGGTGTGTACTTGAGCTCAAGGACGAAGAATGTGGTTCTTGAGGGTTTTCCTGCAGCCAAAGGCTTCACTAGGACTTCCATCATTCCATTTGGCAGCTCACGCTCACCATAAAGCTTCACTGCCCCGTCTGAAGGAATTGGTACGGGCAGTTCTCTGAGGAGTTCAGAAGCGGGAGCCTTGTAGTGAGTGTTTTGGGTCATCCAGTCGAACACCCAAGTGTTGATGTCTTCAGGGTTGCCAGAGATGTGCAGAGTTGCATAGAATTGAAGAATAAGCTCACTATTCCAATCTGATATGTCTGAGCACATAGGGAGCAAACCTGCATCGTGGAGTACACTTAGGACTGGTTCCAAGCAGGGTATTGCTTCAAGCTCCACATGAGGAATGTGCCTGTGCTGGAATATCTTGTTGCATACACAGAGCACAGAAGCATAGTAGTTCATCTGAGTCCTTGTCCAAAACTTTAGATGCCTCATTTGAGGCTTGTCATAAGGATTCTCTCCGATGAAATACATGCGTTCCTCAAAGAAATTTTCTTTCTGAAACTTTGGCTGCTTCGAGAATGGCTGGCGCTGAACTGGCTTGATATTGTGCTGAGGAATGGGAGGGGAAACCACCATGGAAGTCTCTAGGTTGAGCACAAGTAGTCATTCTCAGGGGCGGGAACATTTTCTTCAGCATTTTCCTCAGGTTGAGGAATTTCATCAGCTGGAACTTCTTGCTCTGGCTGAGCTTCAGGCTGAGGAATTTCTGCTTCCTTCACAGCTTGAGGAGTTTGGTCAGCCTGTTCAGAGTGAGGAGCCTGCTCAGGATGGACATTTCCGTCAGCTTGTTTTTCTTCAGCTGGCTTTGTGGCTGAGGCATTTTCATCAGCTGCTGCAGCTGAAGCTTGAGTAGTCTCTGTCTGAGGAACATGAGGTTGAGGACTGTCATCAATCTGGATTTCCTCATCAGTATGTTCCTCAGAGGCGACATCCTTCATTTCCTCATCTGCCCTTGTAGTTTGGTCACCAATGACGACCATTTCATATGAAGGTGCAACATTTAGAGGCACCGGGTCCAGAGGGGCAGATTCTTGAGTTTCCTTGAGGCGCTTTGCCTCTATCTTTTCTTCTGCTGAAGAAGCTTTTCTCTTCTTTGCTTCCTTCTTAGCAGCTCTTGTCTTCTTCGCGTCTGATGCAGACGGGATTATCTTCTTCACCTTTGAAGCTTTTGGTGAAGGTGTTCTTTCTGCAGATTCTTCAGCTAGTAGTGAGGAACCAGCTGGAACAGAGTCATCAGCCTGCTTTGATGAAGCAGCTGGATCAGGAGCAGTTGCATCAGGGGTTGCAATTTCCTCAGTAGTGGTCTCGGTGATGATTTCTTCAATGGCCGGCTCATCAGCACGGCGCTCTTGGTGTTGTTCCTCAGCTTGAGGAGTTTCCTCCTCATCAGGAGATGTATCTGCTGGCTGCTCAACCACGGGCTGAGGAGTTGGTGCTGGTGGTGGGTGTCGTTCGTTGTAGTCATCAACAGCACAACTGGCTAGCTTGATGAAATTGCGCTTGATGCTTTTGCGGTCTGACAGTTTGTCACACTTGTCAGTCAAGACTTGCAGCTCTGCCTGGGTTGACACCAGTGCATCAGGAGTCAGCTTGAGGAGATTTTGCCTGAGGAATTTCTCCTTTTTGGCCTTTGCAATCTTTGCCTGCTTGGCCTTCTGTTCCTTCCACTTGGCTTCGTTTATGAAGGTGCACTACAAGAAATATGCTCATACTTGACATTTTTTAAAATGTCGTTGATGAATTCGTCATAAATCTACGACGATTTCATCCGAGATCATCGTAAACCGTTTGAGGGGATCAAATCTACATATAAATTACGACGATGTGAGTCAAAAACGTCATAACCGCATAAGATGAGATCGTCATAACTTATACGACAATTATAAAAACATCGTAACACGATGTAACATAATGCTTACGACGATTATAAAAACATCGTAAAATGAATTGATTTTTTTTCATCTTACTTTTCTGTTGGCTATTTTTTTCATCTTACTTTTATATTGGGCTTGCTAATGGGCTTGTTCACATCGTGTGCACCACTGCGCCATTTACAAACCCTGTTGGCAAAAATACAGCGCTGCTAGGACTCGAACCCAAGAGCTCTGCGCCAACCGCCACTACGCTAGCCACTAACTTCTGTTAGTTGGATACAACTCAACCAATATATAGTAAGTCTGGAAAGATATCCTTCCCTAATTCAGATAGATACAAGAGCGCAGAGGGATGTTTTCAGATATGTTGTGGCGGCGGATCTGGTGACCGGCGGCGGCTGATGCGGAGGTGGCCGGCGGCGGGGGCTGATGCGAAGGTGACCGGCGGCGGTGGCTGGTGCGGCCGTGCCCAACGGAGGGGGCTGGTGCGGCCATGCCCAACGGAGGGGGCTTGTGCGGGGGCGCTGAGCGGCGGAGGGAGCTGGTGCGCGGGCGCGTGCTGAGTGGCGGAGGGAGCTGGTGTGGGGCTCTCAGCGGCGGAGGTCTGGTCCGGCGGCGGCGGAGGTCTGGTCCGGCGGCGGCTTCTTCCCTTGCTTCTTCCTGCCCCTGCTTCTTCCTGCTTCTTCCTAAACATGGATGAATGTTGCTTCTTCCTGAACATGGCCAAATTAATTTGCTTAAGTATTTTGTTTCATGGACGAATGTTGCAGTAGTGGGTTCTAGCATTGCTCTTAATAATCCATTGTTTAAATCAGCCTAAATCACTTTTCTTGCTCCTCGAGTATATGATATATCCCAAATAAATTTGTTCTGATTTAAAAAGCCTTTTACTGCTAGCTTTGAATGCAAACAATATTGATAATATTGCTCACTCCTGGAGTATATGATATATGACTGTGCTTGCTCCTGGAGTATATGATATGTGCTTGCTGTCTCAGATGAACAAATTCTCTCGTGAATCCATTGTAGTAAATTTGTGCCTTTTATTGCTAGCTTTGAATGCAAACAATATTGATAATATTGCTCACTGATGATTTATCTAGGTTTGGTTTGCTTTTTGCTAGCTACTGTTGGTCTCTGAGCTTTGATTGATGCTAAGTTGCAACATTTCTTGGTCTTTGGTAGATGGACAGGAGTTGGATTAAAGGAGTTAGAAGGCTTTCCGCTGAACATACAAAAGGAGTCGAAGAATTTATGCAATTTGTTCGTAGAAGTGCTGCCGAGGATGCTCATGTTCTCTGCCCATGTCGGAGTTGTCTCAACCGTGCACAACAACCTCTAGGAACTGTAGAGGCTGATCTGTTGATTTATGGGATGGCAAGCACATATGATCGGTGGGTCTATCATGGAGAACCTTTACATGCTGAACCTGAACATGAACCTGAACCTGAACCTGATGCAGACCCACACCATGTTGATGAAGGCAATGATTTTGTACAAGATGATCGGCCAGCGGGTGCCGGTTTTGAGGAGGGTGGAAATGAAGATGACAGAATTCCTGAGTTGTTAAAGGATTTCTACAATTCAGAACCGCAAGGTGATCGACAAAAGACAATCTTTGCCGAGCTGTTAGAGGAGGCGAAGCGCCCAGCTAGTGATGGTGGTAAATTGTCCAAATTTTCCTTCACCGTGAAGTTACTTCACGCCAAGTCTTTCTACCAGATGACCAATGTTCAATTCAACGGATTTCTCCGTGTCATGACCTTGCAATATCCAGATAGCGAAATTCCCAAATCTTATGATGAAGCATTGAGTATAATCAGCACATTGGGACTTAGCTATGTTTCAATCCATGTCTGCCCAAATAACTATATCTTGTTTCGGAAGAAGTTTGCCGACTACAACGAGTGGCCAAAATGTAATGCCTCTAGGTGGAAAAATGCTGATGGGAAGAAGCGGATACCGGTGAAGGTATTGAGGCACTTTCCTTTGATTCCAAGGCTGCAGAGGATGTTTATTTCGAAGAAACAATCGGAGGAGGTACAATGGCACAAGCTAAATCGGAAAGCCGTGGAGGGTGAACTCAGCCATGCAGCTGACGGGGAGGCATGGAAAGAGTTGGACAAATTAGATAAAGAATTTGCCGCTGATCCAAGGAACTTTAGACTCGGCATTGCCGGTGATGGTTTTAATCCATTTGGAAAGCTGAGCACATCCTATAGTATGTGGCCTGTATTTGTGATTCCATACAACCTTCCGCCATGGGCATGTATGGATCAGTCCAACGTCATGATGGTGTTACTGATTTCGGGTCCAAATTCTCCCGGCAAGGATTTTGATGTCTTTATGGAGCCCCTCGTAGATGAACTGCTCCTGCTATGGAAGGGTGTAATTACATATGATGTCGGAAGTCCCGAAAAGTTCAATCTACGTGCTGCGATCTTATGGTGCATCCATGATTACCCGGCGCTGCACACTTTATCGGGGAGGACCACAGGGGGGTATCAAGCATGCGTTCGTTGTGACAAGGACCCTTGCTCAAAGAGAATAAGGAGCAAGTTATGCTTTACTGGGCACCGCCGTTTTCTTAGTCGCAGCCATCCTTGGCAGAAAAGCAAGGATTTTAACAGCGAGACTAAAACTCGCGACAAGCCAGCACAATTCACTCAAGAAGAGCTTGAGCAGCAACTTGACAAGGTCAAAGATGTGAGACCAGGAAAGCATGGAAAGAAAAGAAAGCGTCAGCAGGGTCAATGTTGGGACCGGATGTCTATTCTGTGGGACCTCCCATACTAGAAACACCTGAAGCTCAGGCATAATCTCGATGTTATGCACATCGAGGAAAACATATGTGAGAATCTGCTAGGGACATTTCTTAATATTCAAGGAAAGACAAAGGACACGATTAACTCCAAGCTAGATTTGGAAGACATGGGCATAAGAGAAGATTTGCACCTACAGCCTTCTGAAGACGGAGAGTCATTCGAAATGCCAGAAGCATGGTATACGATGACTAAAGAAGAAAAGCTTGCATTCTGTGAATATATAATGAATGTGAGATTTCCAGATGGGTACGCCGCGAACCTAGCAAAATGTGTTTCTCCTGATGGATGCAAGCTTCAAGGCCTGAAAACACATGATTGTCACATCCTGCTCCAAAGGATTTTACCGGCGGGACTCCGAGGTTTGATGGATAAGGAAATATATGAAGCGGTTGCTGAGCTAGTGAATTTCTTTAAAGAGTTGTGCTGCAAAACACTGAAGCTAGATGTTCTGAAAAGACTTGAAAAAGAAATCCCAATTATCCTTTGCAAGCTAGAGAAGATTTTCCCTCCATCTTTCTTCACTATTATGGTTCATTTGGCCATCCATTTACCTGAAGAGGCAATGCTTAGAGGACCTGTACAATACGGCTGGATGTACCCGATCGAAAGAAGGCTTCTTACACTGAAGCGGTATGTGCGAAACACGGCCAGACCGGAGGGATCCATTGCCGAAGCATATATTGTCGATGAGTGCTTGACATTTTGCTCAAGGTACTTTGACGATGTGGAAACGATATTTAATCGACCGGGTAGAAACAGAGAGCGGGATGATTCGCAAGGTGGTGATCTCTCGGTTTTCAAGCATGGTGTGAGCTTTCTTGGAGCTTCAGATTACGTGCCTGCTGGTGATGACTATGACAAGATGGTTTGGTATGTCCTCAGAAGTTGCCCTGAGGTTCAACCCTATATCGAGTATGGCGTCTCTTGTGCACTTAATTGTATCATTTTGTTGGCCTGATGCTTTAATTTATTATTTAGGCCTGATGCTCTAATTTATTATTTTGTTGGCACTACAGCTTGTGCAAGGAAGAGCTGAACCAGCAAGGTATCATCAATGTTGATAAATGGCTTGCGAAGGGATTTTCTCAATGGTTTAAGACTCATGTGAGATATTTAGCATTTGATCAATTGACACGTAATTTTCCATGTGTGTTATTCACCCTGGTTTTATTTGTGCAGATTGGAAAATTACATGAGAAGAACAATGTTAGTGATGATCTCTTTGCCTTGGCATGTGAACCGGATAAGCGAGTGAGATTGTATTCTGCGTGTATTGTTGATGGTGTCCGGTACCACACTGTTGACCGCGAGAAAGATCGAAAGTCACAGAATAGTGGAATTTTTACCGAGGGAGAACATGAAGGCGCTGACATCGACTTCTATGGTCAGCTCAAAAGCATCATAAAGCTGCAGTACAACACTATCAGAGGTGTCCGTCGTTCGGTCGTCTTATTCCATTGTGACGGGTTTGATCTTAGTTGCAAGAAAACCTACACAGGATTCAATGATGATGGACACTTCATAAGCATTAACACTGGTAAGTGTTAGTAGAAGAATGATCCTTTTATTCATACAACACAAGCAACAATGGTATTGTATGTGCCAGACACTCGTTTGCATGGAAATTGGCGAGTTGTGCAAAAGTTCCAGCATAGGCATTTGTGGAGTGTGACTGAAAATGAAATAGGAGATGGTCCCGGTGGTATCGGGCTATCATACCAAGATGATGACACCCCAGAAGTTCCAGTGCAAGCTCAAGAAGCCAATGTGCAAACCAGATTGCGAAGGGACAGGGAAGGCGTGTTTGTTGAGGCTGCAGTGGTAGAAAGAATGAAGAAAAGGAGGAAGGAGGTAGTGGATGGTCATGAAAGCGAGGATGATGAAGAGATTGGGACTGACGATACAATCCTCCAATATTGTAGCGACAGCGAGAATGATATTGACGATGACGAGTAGCAGTTCCGCTCATGCATCTTTTGCCACAATCAGTTCAGTTCCTTAGACATGTAGTGACTCTCTTGCCAGTATTATGCATATATTGAATTCTCTAGAGAGATTGTAGTCTGTCTGTTTCGCTTTTGTTTCGTCATGTAATGTGCCTATATGCTGAATCAGACAAATCTGACATGTTAAAATTATTGTTTGTTGGGTGTTGATGGTCTCTAAATATTGCTCTAGTTCCCAGGAACCTTCTCAGGTGGGTAGAAAGAATTTAATAGCGGCACAAATGACAAGATAGCAGCAACAAGTGCAACTGCCAGAAACTGATTTAATAACAGGATAGCAGTGTGCTGATTTAATAACCAGAATATTTTCACAAAGTATTCATGCATTTAGAGAAATAAAAGGGTACTGATTTAATAACCAGAATAGCCAAAATATTCATGCATTTACCACCAAGTGCAACTGCCAGAAACTGATTTAATTACTAGAATAGCAGCAGCACAAAATAACCAGAAACTGAAACAGCAGCAGCACAAAATAACCAGAAACTGATTTAAGAACAGGGTACTTGTCAAACTTGATTCTGATCAAACTGGGTACCATAACATAACAAGTGCCATCAGTTTACATAGCCATAACACCTAGATAGTCCTACACTAGTTTAGTAACTATTAATTTGAGTCCACCAAAGTGACGGCGGAACCAAAACATGAAGATATCTCCCCTCTTCATCTTGGTCTTGTCCACGACATCCTTCTAGTTGGTTGTTATGCTAGCACCCTTCTTCTTTGCCTTGCCGAAGATCATCCTAACTTGAGCAATGTACTTCGCCTTGTAATAGACCTCGAGGGAATGTTCTTCTTCCAAGGCAAGACGCTTTTTGATGTGTTGAGTGGTGTAAGGCTTGTTGAAGTACTACACATAAAAAAACATGGGCAACATGGACAACTTGTAAAAAACATGGGCAACATGGACAACTTATTAAAAAGATGGGCAACTTCTTACCATTTTTGCCTTCTTGGGTATCACATGAGCTTCTTGAATGCTGCATATGTAATAAGGTATGGTTGGCTTTCGATCACGAATTCGGAGCTTTAATTTTTCAACCTATGAGGGCTTAAAGGCGACTTTGTTAGCATACACGCAATGCTTATCAAAATAAGCATTCCATGTTTTGTTGGGACCTCTTGTTGTCATCTTGACAGCAGCCTCATCATCAGAGCTAAGTACAATGACCTCCGCCAGCCTACGAATGCAAACAAAGCGTGTTATGTTGTCTATTTGTTCAGTACACTAAATTGGACCGCACTAAAATTTGATATAAACCTTGTCACAAAACCACTAACTTGCACACTTATTAGATGATGATTCAGACAGGGCCTGGTTGTGAATATTAGAGGCAATATTAGATTGTGAATACATGTAAAAGTGCACACATCAGTTTCAAACAGGGCCTGGTTCATGTTCAAGAAGCAAGACAAATGAAACTAGCATTTGCAACAAAAGTATTTGTGCATCTGATAAGATACCAAAAATAAAGTTTAACGAGAAGAGCATCTAGTCAGTCTAGCTGAACAAAATGTGGACAGTACCATCATCAGTATTTAAGCAGACATGTAGCAGGCAATCAAATGAATATATGGAGAAGATGAATAAAATGAGGCAATCAACAGCGTAGCAGGCAACCATTTTTCACTAGCAAAACAACCTTACTAGCTAAACAAGCCAGAACAATACTGGCATGTGTTATCTTACACTGGCAATAAACAAACAAACCAGTACATGATGATAAGACAAGCACATTCAACAGTGACATTCAGTATCTACATGCTCCTTACAATACTACTACAGAAAAATAAGAAACACTGTTAATGTTCAACTAAATATTTGTTGTTTTGGCAAACTTCTGAGAACAGGGCACTCCCATAATAGTGACTATCCTGTGTAGTATAGATGAAAGGCCACAGGCCAGTATTGTTTGCCAAAATAAGCTTGCTGGAGTGGAGTGGCATGAAGAAAGAAAGCAGTAAACCACCCAGCCTAGCCGAGCTAGTTTGGTTTCAAAACCATGACACTACGGGCAGCAAAAACTGAATATATATACTCATATAAGAACCTAGTTTTGGTTAAACAGAATCAATCCATTTGATCGGCTCGTAGCAGGAGCCGGCACCCTAACCAATTATGTGACCCGTTGATTTGATGTACGTAGTGAAAAATAACGAGAGATGCTGCATAAACTAAACTGTAGACGTGGAAGTGTCAACAGCAGCATCGACCAAACTCTGGCATCCCCACAATACGCTTTGGGTGTGGTTGATGTAGAGGCCGGGGGTTTAACCTCTTTTTCTAAAAAAAGAGAAACATAGCCAAAGCTACACTGCTGCAATGAGATCACAGGAAAACTCTTCATATTGATCAACTAAAACTACAGTAGGAATTTGCAGTAATGACACGGCTCAAAATAGAAATACTCCTAAGAAATTGCATTATTGAACATTATTGAACTGTTCATATTGCACGAATACCAAAAAGACTGATAATGGATAGTATGATACGACAACATTATTGAACTGTGTTGCTAAGCAACATTTCATATGTGGATTTTTCTACTATTTACACGAACATTCTGAATTATAGTACCAATTTTAAAAGCTAACTGAATGATGAAATGCTCTATCTAGGCAACTGTATGAAGAAATCATAGACACATCATACAACTAGCAACTCTGTATGAAGAAATAATATACCATGTTTTTCCTATAGGTAGATACTAAGACATGTAAGAAGCTACGCTATGTTTCCATCAGCCAAACCTGCCTAAAACTGCATCACACTTCTACTTATAGGCTAGAAAAAGCAGAGACGTTGGAATGATTTTGTGTAGGTAATATATACACAAAAATTACAGTATTACAGTAGTTAAGTTGCCTACAAAAACAGAATGGACATAAAATATTTGCCTATAGAACAACAGAGATCTTGCCTACAGAAACCGCATCTAAAATGCCTAGTTAAATTGCCTACAAAAACAGAACGAACAGCAAAAAATATTTGCCTACAAAACAACAGAGAAGCTCCCTACAAACAAACAACAGAGAAGCTCGTATCTAGCCACCCCCTCGCCTTACTCGTGCTCCCCCCAACAAAAACTCCGGTAAAAAATATGCGCCGACCAGAGGTAGAAGGCTCATCTGCGCTTGGCGGGAGGGGAGGAGCCCGAGGACGGCGAGCCCGAGCGGCCGCGGCGGGGCGAGGAGCTCGAGGACGACGAGCCCGAGCGGCCGCGGCGGGGGGAGGAGCCCGAGGACGGCGAGCCCGAGCGGCCGCGGCGGGGGGAGGAGCCCGAGGACGGCGAGCCCGAGCGGCCGCGGCGGGGGGAGGAGCCCGAGGACGACGAGCCCGAGCGGCCGCGGCGGGGGGAGGAGCCCGATGACGACGAGCCCGAAGACGGCGAGCCCGAGGACGCGGACACGGAGCGGGAGGAGGAGCCCGAGGACGAGGACGCGGAGCGGCCGCGGCGAGGCTTCGCCATCGTGTGTGTCTCCCCGCAGCGGCGACGGGCGTTCCAGATTGGCGGGCTAGGGTTTCTCTCCGGGTGAGGCTTCGCCATCGTGTGCGTGTGGGCTGCGGGTGTGCGTGTGTGCTAAACTACGTGTGGGCTGCGGGTGTGTGTGCGAGACGCGGTTCGGTCGTTCTTGGTTGCCGTCCTGTCTCATGTGATGTACGTACGTGCGCCATTCTACCGTCACGTCCAACGGTTCCACTACGCATACGTTATGTACATCAAGACATGCATGTGTGCACGTGCAACGGTTCCACTCCCGCTGCTATCTTGCTTGAGCCAGAGACAAACTAATTCAACAATACAATGCTCTGGATACTATCACAAAAGGATGTTGTTTTGGATACTATCAACAACTAGTTAGCATGCATGTGCAACGCACGTAATATCAAAGAGTCATGGTTCATTTTGTCCTAACTTCTTTCGCTAAGGGGAAAATTACGGCGAGAGTTTGCCACTTCCTCTGTCGTCAAGATAGTGGGTCCCCGCATCCATATACCATCGCTCTAAACGGGAGGGGAATGCTTCGCCTCCAGCATGCTGACGATGTCAATGCACCGAAATAATACAACCCACTCTCGGGGTTGTGTTACGTGGTGACAATAGTAACAAAGCACACAAAAACAGTCGGGTATTTGCCTTTGCTGAAAAAGATAATATCCCTCGTGAAGAAAGCAAGAAAACAGGTATGAGGCTGGTGACCAACATCTTAACGAATTCAACGACCACGACACGCGTGGCCAAGTGCTACGTACACACGCCACCTCCCGGCTAGCTTCCGTGCAACTCACGTTGGTGAACATGTGCATCACAGTCGCTGCATGCAATCCATGTACCCAACCCATCGCCTAGATCCGACCCATCGCGGACGGCCTAGTCATCCAGGTAACAACCACGACCACAACCACGACAACGACAACGACAACCACAACCACAACGACAACCACAACGACAACCACAACAACAACGACAACAACAACCACACACAACCACCACCACCACAACCACGACCACGACCACCACCACCACCACAACAACCACAACCACGACCACCACCACAACCACGACCACGACCACGACAACGACCACAACCACGACCACCACCACCACCACCACCACAACCACGACAACGACAACGACAACGACAACGACAACCACAACCACAACGACAACCACAACAACAACGACAACAACAACCACACACAACTGCCACCACCACAACCACGACCACGACCACGACCACCACAACAACCACAACCACAACCACGACCACAACCACGACCACGACCACGACAACGACCACAACCACGACCACGACCACCACCACCACCACAACCACGACAACGACAACGACAACGACAACGACAACGACAACCACAACAACAACGACAAGAACAACAACAACGACAACAACAACCACACAGAACCACCATCACCACAACCACGACCACGACCACGACCACCACAACAACGACAACCACAACCACGACCACAACCACGACCACGACAACGACCACGACCACGACCACGACAACGACAACGACCACGACAACGAGAACGACAACGACAACCACAACGACAACCACAACAACAACGACAACAACAACCACACACAACCACCACCACCACAACCACGACCACGACCACCACCACCACCACCACAACAACCACAACCACAACCACGACCACAACCACGACCACGACCACGACAACGACCACAACCACGACCACAACCACAACCACGACAACGACCACGACAACGACAACGACAACGACAACGACAACGACAACCACAACGACAACGACAACAACAACCACACACAACCACCACCACCACAACCACGACCGCGACCACGACCACCACCACCACAACAACCACAACCACAACCACGACAACGACCACGACAACGACCACAACCACGACCACGACCACCACCACCACCACAACCACGACAACGACAACGACAACGACAACGACAACCACAACAACAACCACAACAACAACAACAACAACAACAACAAATCCCGCGAGCAACTTGCTCGTGAATCTTCAACTGTAGTGTCGAGTAGGCAACGAACCCCGCGAGCAACTTGCGGGGTTCGTCAGGACGTTTATTAGCACCTACGGGCAATGAGTCGTACGCTGAATGCCATGATCTCTGGCGTCTAGCATGTGGCCCGCGTGACCTGCTGACGTGGATTTGAAAATACTACATTGCCAAACTAGCACTAAACCTTTTTTTCACATTATTTAAGATTGTAATATTTTACATAAAAACTATCTCAAAAATAACACGGAAAAATTCCCTCTAATTCTTGTCAAAAAAGGGAAAATTTCCCTTCCCACCAATTCTTCCCTCCCGGCCAAACCCCAATTCTTCCCACCAATTCTTCCCATCAATTCCACGCGCCAAACCCCATTCCACGCGCCAAACCCCGCACCCGATAAAAACACGAAATCGAAACCCCGCACCCGTCTGTTGTTGTCGAGATAGGTCGGCTGTCTGCCCCAACCCTCCCACCCCCGTCTCCCCCCTCCCACCCCCGTCTCCCCCAAATCAAAAGCCTAGGGTTTCCCCCGCCAACCCTCGCCGCCGGCCCTCACCGCCGCCGGCCGCCTCCTCGCCCTCCCTCCAAGCCCTCCCCCGTCGCCCGCTGTATCAACCGCTCGCCCTCTCCCCTCCCCCGTCGCGGCAACCGGCTGACCGACCCCATCACCGCGGACAAACCCACGGCCAAACCCCATTACCCTCTCCACCCGCAGCCAAACCCTTTCCCCAAACGGTTCGCAACGACGCCCGACGACGGCAACCACGCACGGAGCGGCTACTGACGATGGCGACGGCTCATGACTTTGAGGGGAGACGACGCGGGGCGGCTACTGACGACGGCGACGACGCGCGGAGTGGCTCTCGTCGACGGCGACGACGTGCGAAGAGGCTCTCGTCTAGGACTGTCCTTCTCCTTCCTCGGTGGTGAGCATCCCGATCTGTTCCACCTTCCCTGCTCCAATTTGTTGTCCGATGTGTTGCATCCAGATCTGCGTGCTTGCTTGCGTGTAGTACCCATGCTCTGCTAGTAGATCGAGTTTTAGGCTCTTTCTGCGGTGATGCATGTCGATTCCGTCCGCGGTTTTAAGGATATGCTTCATGCTTGCACCTTGCAACCTGTCACCGTCACCGCTCAGTGCTCGGTCGGACACAAGGATGAGGTCCTCCCCGGCGCTGTTGCTGGTAATAGCACTGGCGGCGGCTGCTCACCTGGCGTCGTTGGCGCAATGCGATGGGCCGAACCCAAACCCAGAGATCGGCAACACTGGCGGGCTGAGCCTCTGCTTAGTAGCGGTAAATCTGCGAGTAGATCTAGTCGCAGGTTCATATATGCGCGGATGCATGTCTTTTTTTCGTCTTTAATTTTGATTAGTAGAGGAGTTACCCTGATAGCAGTCCCTATTCAGTCAAGTGCTCGAGCAGTAGCACGGTGGCATGCTGTTGTGTGTAGTTTCCAGGGGGTCTTGGGATCGATTCCCCCCAAGCCTTTTATTTTTTTGCCTAATTCCTTTGTTGTTTGTATTTTATTGCTATGTTAGTTGATGTAGGTGATGCTAGTGTTTGTGTGTGAAAGCCACTAGGTGCATGTGTGCTTGTGTGGTGCAAACACCACCAACGCTTGAGTAGAGGTAGATCACCATGTGTGAGTGTGTGTGAGAGTGTGTGCAATGTGCGTGAATCACTCACACATGCTTGCGCAATTGCACAAGCACATGAATTTTATTAAGGCTTGATTAGAGGTAGATCACCATGTGTGAGTGTGTTGTAATTATGGCACGCATTCAACTTTGTCAAAAGTAATGCACCATCCATTCTGCATGTTTATGCGTAAAACACTTTGATAAATTAGATTAAAAGGTCAACAATATTAGTTTTCGGTAACTCCACAGCATTACTTATTAATACTTACAAATGGTAGACACAGCTCTCTGATACAGTTATGTCAGTGGTTGCTATACTTTCAATTAAACCATAATCATTCCTCTGTTTCTGTATATACAACCGGAATGCAGTCATTCATCTTCTCTGGATGTTTATCATATTTTTACTCTTAAGTTTATGAGAGCAAAATATGGGCACACTAATTTTTACTCCCTCTGTCCCACAATATAATAGCATTTTTGCAAGTTATGTTGGCTTGCAAAATGCTCTTATATTATGGGACGGAGGGAGTAGCATGTAAACTATGGACCAGACTTGTTTCTTTTTTAATTTTCTACAGTACTATGATCCTGGTATGCTTATTTACTAGTTTAATGGTACTTGTTGGCTCTTGCCATCAGAAAATGTGCGTAGATGTTGTAGGATCAAGGTCATGTGGAAACAGGGTGCAATTCGATGTATCTTAACACAGGAACGCGATCATTAAACATATAGCGCGATCTTCTTTCACATGCTTTTGTCAGGTAGCTCATGGTATATGCTAAGTAATATTTCTTCTTCCATTGCAGGTGCCAAGTTTTGGACTCAAGATGCCGTGACCGTGTGATTTTGTGGTTATCTTGCTTCCCTAATTTCTGTTAGTTGTGATTCTGTAAAATTTATGGTGTGGAACACTTATGTAAAGTTGTGAACTTATATGGTAGTCTATGTTGTATACGGTAGTGCTTATTGCCAGTGCTCATCACCTTGTAAATAAAATCCTGGGAGTAATTTGTTTGTTGAAGGTTTTGATTTGTGCATCTACTAATTCTTGTCGATCTGAACACAATTGTGGATCTGAAGCAAGTGGTCATGTGGCTGGTAGGCTGGTAGTTTTAGTTAATCTAAAGAAAGTGTATATGGTTGTTGGTTTGTTATTAACTATTAATGTAAATAGTCTATTGTTAGTAACTCATCTTTTACTTTAATATATATTTTGTACGGCATCACTAGCCTGTTATTACATCAAGCTTGATTGGCCCTGTTGTATAAGCTTGTTATACAAGTGCTTCTTCTTAGATATTAATTGAATCTATTGAGTTCTTGGCCCTGTTTATGGTGGTTTTGTTCCTGAAATTGATTGATAAAATATTAGATCATTGGAGGATCATTCTACTTTATCCCCATTGTATCTCATTCGTGTTCATTCTGTTTTGCAAGCTATTAGGGCAACTTGATACCATCAGCACAATCAGCACATATACAGCCCCTTGAGATCAGCCTACAGCCCCTCGAGATCAGCCATGACAAGGACGAAGCAGCCGTCGCCTGGTATACAACTTGCTACTTATTGTACCGCTTGTTTTATCAGCCATGTTAAGCTACCAGGATGCATGTGACATTGGGTGCAATACAAATTGTTTGTAAGTTTCACACAAAATATATTATGTGGCGCCTGGGTGTGTCTATGTGCTAACTATAGAAATGTGCCTAGCTCATGCTTGTAATCTGGCAATTGAAATATATTGTTTTAGTCCAAACAATTGGTTTATATTTTGCTTGTGCCATTAATGTACTAGGATTAAAAAAAACTAAGATCTTATAGGATACCTTAGTTGTTTGAGTTGTCTTGCTTCCCTATGCATTTCAACCATTCATCTAATGGCTATGTTTTCTTATTCATGTAAAGAAGAACCCCTGACTGAGATCGAGAAGATTAGGGCTAGAACTATGATGAGGAACAACCGCATGTTCCAATCGCTAGGTCTTGGTGCGATAGTATCAATGATTAGGAAGTCAAATGCACGTGAAGAGGGTAGTGCAGCTACTTGTAATGAATCGGCATCTGCCATAACACAAGATGGAAGCTCAGACTACAACCCTAAAGATGATGAAGTTATTGATGGAGAGGAAGTTGATGACAAATTAATGAAGAAGAAAGGAAAGGTGCAAACTCTATCCTGTTTGGGGTGGGAGTTGTATATTGTGTGCTTTCTTTTTTCGTACATTGCAGAATTTTCTTGTGATGTAATTCTGCCGTCCTTGCCTTTTATACGACACCCTGCAGGTTTCTAGGAAGAAGAAGTGTGCTAACAGAAACAGGAGGAAAGTTTCAGAAACATCTACTCTAATGGCTCCAGGAAGGGTGTTAGCTCTATCTCCAGAAGGATCAAAGAGGCTTCTGACACTTGATGATGAACCAGATGCGGCTAGACTCACAGAAGGATCAAAGAGGCTTCTGACACCTAATGATGAACCAGTTGTGGCTAGACTCACTAGGCAGAAAGTAAGGGAGGATGTTGACAAGAGCCTGCTGCACAAGGGTCAAGGACCACTGCAAACTGATGATGAGTTGGCCTCCATGGAAGAAGGAAGCAGGATGTACATGGACCTCAGCCCTGTTGCACCTTCTGTGGTCAGCAATCATGGCCATGAGTTGAACTTGACAGTCCTTTCTACAGAACCTGAGCAACCAATGGGTGATGAAGGCATGTTCATCTAGTTTTCTTTTCTTACTAATTCATTTTCTAAATGTAAGCAATGCATGTATGGGTGACTACTAGTCTTGACTAATGTTTGATGTATCCTTTTCAGGCTCTGTTGATGTGGTCAAGAGTTCTAGGAATGGCAAAGGGCTAGAAAAGTTGACACGTTTAATGGGAGCAAAGGTGAGAATTGAAATCGTTGAAGGGATGAGGCGTCCGGAGAAGCCCGTGCAGGCTGCAAAGCTAGCATCTGAGGGTGGCCTCATTGTGAGAGCTCATATGCCGCTGCTTCGTCACTTCAAGGAGTATAAAAAGAACCCAAGTCTTGTGCAGAATTATATAGGAAAAGTATCTGTAAGCTAACTATCTTGTTGCTGAATGTGGTCTTTATTCCCTGTTATTATACATCTCATATGATGGTTAATCTTGGTACTCATCTTGTTTGCTGCCTTTGTAGGCAAATTTTGAGATGGACACGGAATCAAGTGTCATTGAGTATGCATGCACTGATATCTTAAAGAATTCATTAAGGAATAGACGCCATTATGTCAAGAAGCAGTACTTTGACAATGTCGAAGCAAGCAAGGTTAGCATCAAGTCCCCTGTTTCTGACATAACGGATACTGAATGGCAAAGGCTGGTCGAGCTGTGGTCAACTCCAAGACACAAGGTATGTAAATGCGTGACTGTTGCTTTACCTTGCCCATGCAAACTGTGTGATTTGCTTTATTGTATGGAAGTGATGATCTGATGTGCACATATGTAGGAGACATGTGCCAATAACAAGGTTAATCGAACAAAAGTCAAGTTTGCGCAGAAAACTGGATCAAGATGCTATGTTGCTCATGTGCATGCAACTGTAAGATCCAACACTGTTGTTCCTTTAGTTGTTTTCCTTTAGACATAAGCATCAATTTGTTGCAAACGCTAATGGTTGGGTTGTTGTTGAAAAACATTTCAGCAAGAGCAAAGAAAGGGTGAAGTGTTATCTGCATTGGACATTTTCAAGGCGACACACAACAGCACCAAACATGGATTCTCAGAGGATGTTGAAGTTGCTATAGTAAGTAATCTTCCGTGGATTTGTTTCTGGCGTCATGTGCTATACCGTTGTATGCTCTAGGAGTGAAAAACATGGATTTGTTTCTGGATGAGCCACTATAAGTAGTATTTGCATCAGCTCCTTTTGTGTCCAGCATTTTATTGTAACAACCAGTAAAAAGCCTGTTTGACTTTGTTTTATTATCCTGCTATGTGCTGATACATGCTTATACATGTAGTTTGCTGAGTCTAAAATAACAACCAGTAAAATAGTAGTTTTTGTATGTAGTTTGTGTATAAGTAGTTTCTGTATTAATTTCTGTAGAAGTAGTTTATGTATGTAGTTTCTGTATAAGTAGTTTCTGTATTCTTCATTATTTTTCATTAATTTCTGTATAAGTAGTTTTTGTATGTAGTTTCATTATTTCATTAGTTTCTGGTTTTATGTAGTTTCTGGTTTCATTAGTTTCTGTATGTAATTTCTGGATAAGTAGTTTCCTCTCCCTGGTTCTATTAACATGAAACCAGAAACTTATTCCTACCTTATTGGAAGATGGTATTGCCAAACTCTACTGGTTCTATTAACATGAAACAGAAATCTGGTTTCATTATGTCTGCTTTCCTCATTATTGGGCGCTTATTTTGCTTTCTTTCTCATGGATTTAAACTGTTTCTCAATGCATTCATTATCTTTCAGTCTGAGATGGAAGAGAAGATGACTGCTCCTGTACAAGAAGGCGAAGAGTGGAAGTCTTCTGTTTCAATTGTTGCAGAAGTTCTGACCAAGCATCGCCCATCAAGCAAATTCTTGAAGAATGTTGGTCTGCAGCCAAACTCTACTAGCAAGTCCAGCAAGTCAAATGCTGTTGTCAATGCTCGTGTGCTGGATCTACAAGAGAAGCTCGAGATGTCACGTCAAAGAAGTGAAGTTATGCGTGAAGAGATGGATGCTATGAAGAGGAAGGCAGGAGAAGCTGAAGCTGCACAAGCTGAATGTGACAAGTCCTATGAGCTACTGCTCAAGAAGGCGGAAGAAAATGATGCGAAGTATGCTCAGCTGATGGCGTTGCTTGCAGCCAAAACAGGAAACTAGTTGGTTTTAGAACTAGATTTTCATAGCAGTTCTTGTGCACTTGATAACTATGGTGTGGGCTGAAATTTATTTTGGTTGTGCTCAGATTTTGGTAGCAGTTCTTGTGCTATAGATTTAGGATCTGTATGGGCTCAGATTTAGGATCTGTATGTGTTATGCTATTTTTGGTGTGGGCTGAAATTTTTGGTTGTGCTACATACTTTGTGATGTGGGCTATATAATATCAGATTTTGGTTGTGCTTCATACTTTGTGATGTGGGCTGAGATGTTTTAGAATCTTTGTATGGGCTTCAAAGTTCATGGGCTCAGATTTATGTGTATGGGCTTAGATTTATTTGGACATAAAAGAAAAAAAAGTTGCTGAATTCAAAAATGAAAAAAGGCCAAAACTGAAAATGGATCAAATGTATTTGGGCATGAAAAGCCCAAAACTGAAAATGGATCAAATGTATTTGGGCATGAAAAGGGCAAGGCCCAAAAGAAGCCCAAATTAGAATGATCAAAAAAATTCGAAAAAAAAACTAAAGTGGCTGAAAATAGGCCAAGGCCCAAAAGAAGCCTAATAAGAAAAGCCCAAAAAAAAATAAAACGAGCCCATGTGATCATTTGAAATTGGTTGGGCTGATTTCAGCCATGACGTTTTGATTTCGTCGTAATTTTGCCACGTAGGACTGCCACGTAGGACTGGGTTTGATTGTCAGCGATGATTTAGGATCGTCGTAAAGGTTACGAAAATCCAGGAATCGTCGTAAAGTTACGACGATTTTGATCACAACGTCGTTGTTGTTCATTTCTGACGCTCCGTTTCCGACGCTTGGTTTTTCGTCGTGCGATCGTCGTAAATGAAAAACTGTGACGATGTAGCGACGAAAAAATAGCATCGTGTACTAGCATATTCCTTGTAGTGGTGGCCACCATGTGGCTGATGCCAGGAGGAAGTTTCAAATCATCAATGGGTGTGTTTGGGTCTTCATACCATACATTGATGAAGTCGAGGAGGACCTTGGGGTCCATTGCCAGAGGAATAGCACTGCCTGATGCTTGTGCTACCCGTTCTTGCTTGTTTCTGATGATGGCTTGCAGGGTTTCATCATCATACTCATCACTTCCCTCTGATGCAGACGGGACTGCGATGATTTTGCTGGGGCTGGGCAGAGGTGCACGTTCAGTAGTTGCCAAAGTCTTCACAACTGGTGTTGAAGACTTTGTTTCCGAGCTTGTTGCAGCTGGGAGTGAGGAGCTGGAGCTGGCGGTCGTAGGCTTCACGATATTTTTCTGTACTGGTTTTTCTTGAGACTTTGGAGGTGGAGCTGAGGATTTTGGTGTAGAGGAGATGGGTGCTGAGGGTTTTGGCGCTGATGGTTTTGGTGTTGATGGTTTTGGAACCGTGGGTTTTGGAGCTGAGGGTTTTGTGACAGAAGCCTGTGCAGACTTTTCTTGAGGCTTTGGAGCCTTTGGCTTTGTTGGCGCAGACTGCATTTGAGGAATCTCTGAGCCTGAAGTTTCTGCTGCTGAGGAATGAACAGCACCGGAGGCAGCAGCTGAGGATTCATTAAATTTCTTCACTGCAGCTTCAGCTTGCTTCTTGAGCTTGGCCAGATGCCTTTCTTTTTCATCTGGGTAGTCATCAAGTGTCATAAGACTTGAGGGATGTGCTACTTGATGATCCTCAAGTGGGGCCCTTCTGCCAGGAGGCTTCAAAGCGAATTTCTTCACATATTTTGGAGTCACAAACCTGTACTCCTTCCATTCCTTCGCCCATCTGCGTTCAATCTTCTGCAGCCTAATCTTTCTCTTGGCCATTGTCTCAGGTTCTTCATCAGGAGTACAATAGTCCAAGTATATGTCCTCAGGAATATCAGCAGCTGTGTTCTGCTCCAGTTTCTTTCCTCCCTTCTGTTTCCTTTCTTCCTCCATTTTCTTCAGACGAGGAATTTGCTGATGATTTTGAACTCTTGAGGATTCTGATGAGCCTTGAAGAGTTTCTTCCAGAAACGCTGCAAATGAGTTAATGTGATGAGAACCGAGAGATTCATCAGCTGACATGTGTGTACCTGTGAACAGAGTATAGTTGCGAGGAATTTGAAGAGGTCATATGCGTTCTCAGATTTAAAGAAAATGAAAAAGTTTGACAGTTTGAGGAATATAACCAGTGGTTGAGGAATTTTCCTAAGCATACTATTCTTGGGTTCCAGAGTTGTACAGATCCGAAAATTTGCACAATTGAGGAATCTCGTGAAAATCTTAGATGCTTAGCTAGTTCATCAATGATTGTGGTGATAGATAGTGTTTTAGGAATCACGTGCACATCGTATCTTGAGGAAAAACAGATTTCTCATAGAAGGGGTAAAATTTCAGATCTAATCTGCTATAAAAATGGGATATATTTACCCTGGAAGGTGCGACGAAGAACACAGAAAGTAGTGTTGGAGAGGCTCTTCGGTCGAGTGTCCAATGCACCCTAACTTGGTGGCAGAGGACGTCTACGGCGGCGGCGGACGTAGATGTTCTGACTCCGGCGTGATCCTGGCGATGAAAAGGTCAAGGCAGTGAAGCTCTTCCTTACCGGCGACAAGACTACCAGCGGTGGCGCTAGGGTTCGGTGGAGAGTGCGATGGCAGGAGAGCGATGAGGCGAAGAAGAGGACACCGAGGGGGATAAGGACCTATTTATAGCCCGAAAGTTACTGTTTGGCGCGAAAGTTCCGTACCAAATAGCCCCTGCCTCTACGTCTCTACAGGACATGTGTATCTCCCGTACGATGCGGTGGAGATAGTGGAGATCGTGGTTATCCAATCGTGGGAAGTGGGGGTTCAGTTACTGTTCCTTTGAAGAAAATAATTTTTGAGGATTTGAGGATTTTTGTTACAAAATCATCAGCTGACAAGGATGCAGTGAGGATTTTGAACAAAGTTTCAAGTAGAACGCATATGAAGAATTGAATAGACTGGATAAGTATAGCTTAGAGGGAAAGTAGGATCCGACCACATTCACTTAGCAGAAACATCAACTTGAAGAAATAGTAATAAATGAATGCTGTTGAGGACTAGAAATCACTGTCTACCTAGGCAAATGAAAGTCATCAAGTGTTTTTGAAGATTTTGTAATAGATCATCACAATGAAGAACAGCTGTTTTGAAGAAAAAATGCATTGTGAGGAAGTTGATCATTTGAAGAAAATCAACTTGAGGAATTTCACATTGGGCGGTGGCGTTACCCACCATATAAGAATGTTGATTACAGGCGCCGCGTACAATTATCGTAGGGCCCTGAGAATCAATTTCTTCATTAATTTCTTCACATTCAGAGTTACTTTCTTCATCAGTTGAAGAAAATCGTTTCATCATGTGTTGCACATCTAAGTCATCAACTTTGCATAAGTGTTAGGATGTGTGCATGTTTTTACAAAACATTTGAAGATTCTAAGATATTTAGCTCACACCGCAACTTGCAAAACCTTTTCTCATCCAAGGGCTTAGTGAAGATATCTGCCAGTTGATCATCAGTCTTCACATGGTCGATGAGGATATTGCCCTTGAGGACATGGTCCCGAAGAAAATGATGACGAATCTGGATGTGCTTGGTCTTCGAGTGCTGCACTGGGTTGTAGGCAATCTTGATAGCACTCTCATTGTCACAGTAGAGAGGCACATTCTTCATGTTGATGCCGTAGTCCTTGAGGGTTTGCTTCATCCATAGAAATTGAGCACAACAAGAACCAGCAGCAATGTACTCAGCTTCGGCAGTCGAGAGTGATACGCAGTTCTGCTTCTTTGAGGACCAGCAAACTAGTGATCTTCCGAGGAAATGGCATGTGCCATATGTTGACTTGCGATCCACACGGTCGCCAGCATAGTCTGAACCAGAATACCCTACCAGATGAAGATTGGAGCCCTTGGGATACCATAATCCTAGTGTTGGTGTGTGAGCTAAGTATCGAAGAATATGTTTCACAGCCTTATGGTGTGATTCCTTCGGTTTTGCTTGAAAACGTGCACACATGCAAACACTAAGCATTATATCTGGCCTAGATGCACATAGATACAATAAAGAGCCAATCATAGAACGGTATACCTGCTGATCGAAATCTTTACCATTTTCATCAGTGCCGAGGTGGCCGTTGGTAGGCATCGGAGTCTTGGCACCTTTGCATTCGTGCATGTCGAATTTCCTCAGAACATCCTTGAGGTATTTCTTCTGTGATATGAAGATTCCATTGCTTTGTTGACGAATTTGAAGACCTAAGAAGAATTTCAGCTCCCCCAACATCTGATATTCTTCACTCACCATGTAGGCAAATTCATCACTGTATCTTTTGTCAGTACACCCAAATATGATATCATCAACATATATTTGACATACAAACAGCTCATTATCATAAGATCTTGTGAAAAGAGTTGAATCGAGTGAACCAGGTTTGAAGCCTTTCTTCATGAGGAATTCCTTCAATGTGTCATACCATGCCCGAGGGGCTTGCTTGAGGCCATACAGAGCCTTTTTGAGTCTGAAGACTTTGTCTGGATTTTTTGGATCCTCAAAACCTGGGGGCTGAGCAACATATACTTCTTCCTCAAGCTTACCATTGAGGAATGCACTTTTCACATCCATTTGATATAAGGTGATGTTATGATGATTAGCATAAGCAAGTAGTATTCGAATAGCTTCAAGTCTAGCAACAGGTGCAAAAGTTTCATCGAAATCTATTCCTTCAACCTGGGTGTAGCCTTCGGCTACTAGTCGTGCCTTGTTCCTCACCACTTGACCGTCCTCATCTTGCTTGTTTCAGAAAATCCACTTGGTGCCGATAATGTTATGCTTGCGAGGATCTGGTCGTTTGACGAGCTCCCATACGTCATTCAGCTTGAATTGAAGAAGTTCGTCTTGCATGGCTTGGATCCACTCCGGTTCCAGAAAAGCTTCAGCTACTTTTGAGGGTTCTGTGATGGACACAAAGGAAAAATGCCCACAAAAGTTAACTAAGTGTGAAGCTTTTGACCGAGTGAGAGGACCTGGCGCGTTGATGTCGTTGAGGATTTTGTCAAGTTCAACTTCGTTTCCAATCCTCGGATGAGCTGGTTGAGGATTTTGTCTGGGCTGAGGAAGTGGTGTTGTTGCAATTTCCTCAGGAGCATCTTCTTGGTTTTTATCAGCGATGGGGATCGTTTCTTCACCAATTTCCTTAGTGGGGACAATGTCTTCAGTAGGCTTAAGCTTTATTGCTTCCTCGGGAGACAGCTTATCTGGATCAGAAGGCAATTGCTCTCTTTACGAGCCATTAGTTTCATCGAACCGCACATCTACAGTCTCAACAACTTTGTTGTGATAGTTGTTGAAGACTCTGTAGGTGTGCGAGTCCTTTCCATAATCGAGCATAAAACCTTCATGTGCCTTAGGTGCAAATTTTGAGCTATGATGAGGATCTCTAATCCAGCATTTTGCACTGAAGACTTTGAAATAACTTACATTGGGTTTCTTGTCAGTGAGGAGTTCATATGAGGTTTTCTTTAGGAATTTGTGAAGATATACCCTGTAGATGATATGACATGCAGTGTTGATTGCTTCAGGCCAGAAGCGACGAGGAGTCTGATAATCTTCAAGCATAGTTCTTCCCATTTCAACCAGAGTCCTGTTCTTTCTTTCAACGACACCATTCTGCTGAGGAGTATAAGGAGCAGACAATTCGTGAGTAATACCAAGTTCATCAGCATAATCATCAAGACCAGTGTTTTTGAACTCGGTTCCATTATCACTCCTGATATGTTTGATCTTGATGCTGAAGTTCGTCGAGGCCCTTGAAGAAAATCGTTTGAAGATTTCCTGCACTTTAGTTTTATACACTATAATATGCACCCAAGTGTATCTGGAATAATCATCAACTATGACAAAGCCATATAGAGATGCTGCATTGGTTAGTGTGGCATAGTGAGTAGGTCCAAATAAATCCATATGAAGCAATTCAAATGGACGTGTAGTGGTCATGATGGTTTTGGAGGGATGCTTGGATCTGGTCATTTTCCCAGATTCACAAGCACCGCAGAGATGATCCTTGAGGAATTTGACTGATTCGATGCCAATGACATGCTTCTTCTTTGCAAGTGTGTGCAAATTCCTCATGCCTGCATGACCTAGTCTTCGGTGCCACAACCATCCTTCTGAGGTTTTTGCTAGTAAGCAAGTGGCTGGTTGAGGACCTGTAGAGAAATCTACAATGTACAAATCCCCTCTTCTTACACCTTCGAAGTATTTGGATCTGTCAGATTCCATGATGACTACACATCTATATCTACCAAAGATAACAATCATATCAAGATCACAAAGCATCGAGACTGACATGAGGTTAAAACCAAGGGATTCAACAAGCATCACTTTGTCCATATGCCTATCCTTGGAAATAGCTACTTTGCCAAGTCCCAATACCTTGCTTTTACCTTTGTCAGCATATGTGATTTGCTTCAGAGGTGATGGAGTTAGTGGCATATTCATCAGTAGGCTTTTATCACTAGTCATGTGATGTGTGCAACCACTGTCGAGAACCCACTCAGTATTTTTGGGTTGGTCATCCTGCAGATGAATTAGTACAGCTTACCATCTCATATGCTTCAGATTTGAAGAATATGATACTAATTTCATCAGTTCAGTGGTTTCATCATAACAGAAATGTAAGGACGTTTGAAATATTTCTATTTCATCAATCATTAGCTTGCGTCCTATCAAGCGTTTCCTCAGATCTCCAGCAAATTCTTCAGATGATGATTTTCATCTGGAGACCTGACCTGCAGAAGTGATTAGTTTGATTTCTTCACCACCCACATCTGAAGGGGTGGCAAAGCGTTCATCATCCTGCGAGCACCATATGAGAAAGGTGGCATTGAAGCTAATGCACTTCTCTTAACAGTAGGGGGGTTAAAGTACTCATATGAGTATGCAGGGAACTGGTTTGAGGATTTATGAACATAATGATTTGAGGGGTAACGCTCATATTCATATTCCTTGAAGTTTCCCTGCATGTTAGACGCATAAGCACGGGGACGAGCATAGTTTAGACCAGTTGAGGATTTTGATCCTCTTGAAGACTTTGGTCCTCCTGAGGAATTTGATCTGGGGTTCAGATTCTTCAGAGGTGGTGTCATGAGGACATTCACCTGAAGATTTTCAAGACAACTTTTGGGAACCCAAATTTTCCTCAGAGGAGGGCCATTCCTGCAGTTAGTTCCAACATATCGAGCAAATACTTCACCAGATTGATTTTTGAACAGTTTATAGTTGGAATAAAATGACTCATCCGAGGGATAGGATAATTCACATGAGAAGCCAGTTAGATTAGATGGATCAAAAGGAGGCCCAGTAGCAGCAACCCATGAGGTTTTGGGATACTGCTCAGGTTTCCAATAAGATCCATCAGCATTTAATTTCCTCTCAAAGGCAATTCCTTCTTTCCTCGGGTTCCTGTTCAAGATCTTCTTTTTGAGCACATCACAAAGGGTTTGGTGTCCTTTGAGGCCTTTGTACATGCCTGTCACATACAATTCCTTCAACCCTGCATTTTCATCAGTAACATTTGTGTTTTCCTCAAGTGAGGAAATAGACACAACAGGTGCAGTTGAAGAATTTGTAGCATTTGATGATTCTGGTGAGGAATTAGCAGTTTCACGTTCAATGCATTTAAGACATGGAGGAATAAATTCAACTTGACTAGCGCTAATCTGTTGAGCTAGTAATGAATCATTTTCCATACGAAGATCATCATGAGACATCCTCAGCTTCTCAAGATCAAGCTTTCTATGAAGGAATTCGTAGGAAAGCTTCTCATGATCAGTGAGGAGTGTATCATGAAGATCCTGAAGATTATCAAATCTAAACTGAAGATTTTTCATGTCATCAGCGAGGATTTGATTAGGATTCATTTCATCATTCAACAGATCATCACTTTTGTCTAGCAGTTTTTGAAGCTTTTCCAGAGCAGTTTGTTGTTTAGTGGCAATGATAGCAAGTTTACTGTAACTGGGTTTCTTATAATCATTAGGTTCACAGTCACTTGAATCAGAGGAGGAGGCATTATTTGATACCTTTGAACCTTTTGCCATGAAGCAATAGGTTGGAGCGATGTCATCATCATAGTCATCAGTATGGATGGTGCACTCATTTTCTTCAAGATTGAAGATTGACTTGCTGACGGAAGTGGTAGCTAGTGCAAGACTAGCCTGTCTGGATTCTGAGTCTTCTCCAGAGCCTTCTTCTTCATCACATTCCTCTGATTCTGCCTCGGAATCCATTTCCTTGCCAATAAGTGCCCGAGCCTTTCTAAAGCTAGTATTCTTGTGTGAAGAGGACTTTGAAGATGTGGATTTTGAAGATTTCTTCTTTTTCTTCGAGTCATCAGAACTGTCATCCTTGTATTTCTTCTTCTTTGATTCCTTTCCCTAGCGGGGACAATCAGCAATGTAATGACCTGATTTTTTGCACTTGTGACAGGTCTGTTTCTTGTAGTCCTCAGATGCAGATTCTGATTTCCTCATGTCTCTTCTTGATGATTTACCGAACTGGCCTCGTCGTGTAAATCTCTGGAATTTCCTCACAAGCATTGCAAGCTCCTGACCAAATTCTTCAGGGTCACAACTGCTGTCATCTGTGTCTTCTTCTTCAGATGAGGAAATTGCTCTAGCCTTCGGTGCACGTGGTCTGGAATAGCTTTGTCCATATAGATCTCTCTTTTCTTCTAGCTGGAATTCATGAGTATTTAGCCTTTCAAGGATATCAGCTGGATCTAGCATCTTGTAGTCTGGTCTTTCTTGAATCATAAGAACTAGAGTGTCAAATGAAGAATCTAAGGATCTCAGCAGTTTCTTCACAACTTCGTGATCAGTGATGTCTCGAGCTCCCAGTGCTTGCAGTTCATTTGATATAATAGTGAGGCGATCAAAGGTGTCTTGGCAGCTTTCATTGTCATGTCTCTGGAAGCGATTGAAGAGATTGCGAAGAATATCAACACGAGAGTCACGTTGGGTTGATACTCCTTCATTTACCTTGCACAGTCTCTCCCAGATCAGTGTTGCAGAGCCCAAGGCACTTACTCTTCCAAACTGGCCAGGGCTCAGATGACCACAGATGATGTTCTTCGCTTGAGAATCAAGTTGCTTGAATTTCTTCACATCAGCCGCAGTGACACTGGCAGAGATGATGGGGACTCCATTTTCCATAATATACCAGAGATCATTATCAATCGCCTGTAAATGCATTTGCATTTTGTTCTTCCAGAAGGGAAAGTTCTTTCCTTCATAGGTAGGACATGCTGCAGTCACTTTAAACATGTCTGCAGTCGACATAACTAAAACTCCAGGTGGTTAAACCAAAATCACACAGAACAAGGGAGTACCTTGCTCTGATACCAATTGAAAGTGCGTTATATCGACTAGAGGGGGGTGAATAGGAGATTTTTAGAATTTCATCACTAAGGAAATTCCTTTTGAGGAAATTCCTCACTGATGACTAACTTACAGCGGAAACAGTTAAGGATCAGACGTGCAAACGTTCACACCAGCAGTATTACAGAGTGAAGATTGTGAAAACAGATTGCACAGTAAGCAGGCACGCAGAATACAGATGATGATTAACTATTGTGAAGAATTTGGGGTTGAGGAAATTCAGAGAAAGTCTTCAGCAAATTCTTCAAACATTCAAAGTTTAAGTCATCAACACATAATATAGAAAAAGTAAAGAGTTGAGGAATTAGAACCCGATTCTTGGTGAAGACTGTTGTTGATGACCCAGTTCCAACTACTGTGACAGTTGTACATCTCGTTTGGAGCGGCTTGGTATTGAAACCAAAGGACACCCAGTCCCGGGACACACAGTCCCTACCGTATTCTCCTTGAGCTAAGGACACACAGTCCTCGCCCAACACTCGTGGTAAGTCTTTAAGGCAGACTTCCAAACCCTCACAAACTTGGTCACCGGGCGATCCACAATTGACTGCTGGATTGCTCTAGACCATGACGCCTAACCGTCTGGAGGATGCACAGTCCTCAAAGGTAAAAGGCTTCAGTCCCACACAGGAACAACTTCTTCAGTGATGCTCAATCACTAGGTTTGGTTTGTGGTTTCGGTGGGTGGTGTATTTCCTCACTGATGATTTACTCTCGAAAGCTCTGAGGAATTTGGGTTGCTCTTATGACAAGTGTCAGTTTCTAACGGAGCAACCAACTAGCTAGTGGTTGTGGGGGCGGCTATTTATAGCCTGGGAGCATCCCGACATGATTTGACACTAATGCCCTTAAATAATATGACCGTTGGAGTGGATAAGACCAGTGACTTGGCGTGGTTATCGAAACGGTCGGGACCCTCAACTGTGAGAGTCCTCATGTCACTCATATTCCTCACTTGAGGCTTTTGGTAGGATTTGGCTTGGGTTGAGCATCATGAGGAAATTCATTCCATAGTGTTACTTTGACCCCCTTTAACAGTACGGTGTTCCTATTCATCAAATGCGAAGAAAGTAAAACAGAAAACGTAAATCTTCACGCTTCAATTTCTTCAGAACGATTTTCTTCAGGAACCACCGATCTTCTTAATATCAATATCTTCATGAGGAATATCAATTTCATCGCAGATTCCTCGCGATTCATTTCTTCAGCTTCAGACCAATTTCTTCAATTGAAGACATATATTTTTAGGGGTCGATATTCTTCAAATATCTCAAACTCCTCGATGACTTATAGATCCTGTGTATACTCACAAACACATTAGATACTTAACCTATAAGTCTTCAAACCACCAAAATCACTAAGGGGCACTAGATGCACTTACAGATCGTGTTTGCAGTGCCTGCATTGAAGGAAAGATTCATGAAACTGCTCATCACCCAACGACGCTTATCTACACTAAGAGGCCATTGGAACTTCTCCATATGGATCTGTTTGGTCCTCCATAATTTGATAGCCTTGGATGCAGAAAGTATTGCTTAGTGATTCTTGACGACTACTCAAGATATACCTGGGTATATTTCTTTAAAAATAAGAGCGAGGCTCAACAAACGGTCATCAACTTTGCTAATGAAGCGCAACGTCAACATGAAGCAAAGATCTTGATGATTAGAAGTGACAACGGCACCGAGTTCAAGAACTACACCTTGGATGAGTTTCTAGGTGATGAGGGAATAAAACACCAATACTCTGCACCATATACCCCTCAACAAAACGGCGTGGCAGAGAGGAAGAACCGGACCTTGATAGACGTCGCAAGGACAATGATGGCAGAATTCAAATCTCCATATAACTTCTGGGTAGAGGCCATCAACACAGCATGTTATGCATCCAATCGGCTCTATATCCGCAAAGGCTTGAACAAGACTCCGTATGAGATTCTAACTGGAAACAAACCCAATCTCAAGTACTTCCGGGTATTCGGTTGTAAGTGTTTCATTCTCAAGAAAGGTGCACGGTTAGCTAAATTTGATTCTAGAGCACATGAGGGTATCTTTGTTGGTTATGCTACAAACTCTCATGCTTACCGTGTCCTCAACAAGTCCACTGGACTCATTGAGGTGACGTGTAACGTAGAGTTTGATGAAAATAATGGCTCCCAAGTGGAGCAAAGTGGTCTGCGTGATGTAGGTGATGAAATTCCTCCCCAAGCCATAAGAAGAATGGGGATTAGTCAAATACTCCCCATTGAGGAACCCCTTGTGGCCGAAGGAGAAGGACAATGCTCTACTCGAGTGGAGCCATCACCACCACAAGCCCCACACGCTTCCAATGAACAAAGAGAAGACTCTCAACAAAATAAACAAGCTCAAGGTCAAGATAAATTGCCCAACAATGATGATGTGTCTCAGGATATTCAAGCACTACCCCAAGACTCCGAACCTGCTCATGATCAAGATCAAGTGCAACCCCGAGATCCAGACCAAGTAGAAGCACGAGATCAAGATCAAGAGCAACCACAAATACAAGAACAAACTAGTGAACCTGCTCAAGTCGAAGGACAAGATGATTAGGAGACTGTCTCACAATTCCCTTCTGGAGCACCAACAGCCAGCTCAAGACGCAATGGCAAGCAAAGTAAACAAGTCGATGCTCCCCCCATTATCTAATGAAGATCTCTCGGAGCGTTGAGCAGCCAAGATTGCAAACAAGCTGAGAGTCAAGTCACATCTTATGAAGAATGTACTTGGCAATTTAAAAAGGGGAGTATCCACCCGTCTACAGATTTGGAATTATTGTGAACATCACGCGTTTGTTTCGTATTGTGAACCTCAACAGGTACAGGAAGCGCTCGATGATGAGGATTGGCTTATGGCCATGCACGAAGAACTTAACAACTTCGAGTGCAACCAAGTCTGGGATTTAGTGCCTAGGCCAACGGAGGAACATAATATCATCGAGACCAAATGGATATTCAAGAACAAGCAAGATGCCAATGGGATTGTGATTCGAAACAAGGCAAGATTGGTGGCTCAAGGCTACTCCCAAGTCGAGGGTATCGACTACGGTGAAACCTTTGCCCCTGTTGCTCGTCTAGAATCTATTCGCATGTTGCTTGCATTTGCTTCTCATCATAACTTCAAATTACAATAAATGGATGTGAAAAGTGCCTTTCTTAATGGTCATTTAAATGAGTTGGTCTATGTCAAACAACCCCCGGGATTTGAACATCCCAAGCTCCCCAATCATGTGTACAAACTTAATAAGGCACTCTATGGCCTTAAACAAGCCCCACGCGCGCGGTATGAGTATCTTACTGAGTTGTTACAAGATCGTGGGTTTGAAATTGGGAAGATAGATCCCACTCTTTTTACTAAGAGGGTTAAAGGGGATTAGTTCATATGCCAACTATATGTTGATGATATTATCTTTGGCTCTCCTAACATTTCCTTCAATGAAGAATTTGCTGCACTAATGACTGAGAAGTTTGAGATGTCCATGATGGGAGAGTTGAAGTTCTTCCTCGGGTTCGAGATTAAACAAGTTCTAGAAGGGACATTCATCAAACAAGCCAAGTACACTCAAGACATGCTCAAACGGTTCGAGCTCGAAGATGTCAAACCGGTCAAGTTCCCCATGCCAACAAGATGCAAGCTTGACAGTGATCCCAATGGTAAAGCAGTGGATCAAAAGGTATATCGCTCCATGATTGGATCCCTCCTTTACCTTTGTGCATCTAGACCGGATATTATGCTGAGTCTAGGGATATGTGCACGGTTTCAATCCGCACCAAAAGAAAGTCACTACATGGCTGTTAAGCGAATCTTTCGATATTTGGCTCATACCCCAAACTTTGGCCTTTGGTATCCCAAAGGAGCAAACTTCAATCTAGTTGGCTATTCTGACTCAGATTGGGCAGGAGATTGTGTGGAGAGGAAGTCAACGTCTGGAGGATGCCAATTCCTTGGTCGCTCATTGGTAAGTTGGTCGTCAAAGAAGCAGAATTGTGTCTCCTTATCATCCACCGAAGCTGAGTATGTGGCAGCTGCAAGTTGTTGTGCACAATTGCTATGGATGAGGCAAACTTTAAAGGATTATGGTGTCACTTGTGACAAAGTGCCTCTTCTATGTGACAATCAAAGTGCTATCAAGATTTCCCTCAACCCCGTGCAACATAGCAAAACCAAACATATTGATATTCGCCATCACTTCATTCGTGAACATATCAAGCTAGGTGATATTGAGGTTCACTTCATCCACACTGAAGAGCAACATGCAGATATATTCACTAAGCCTCTAGATGAAGCAAGGTTCCGGGAGTTAAGGCATGAGCTAAATATCATTGATTCAAGTAATGTGGATGGAAACTAGGCATGTTGCACCTCACTTTGCATTCCATCTTGATCTAGATGTAGGCATGGACATAGGGGGAGTGTTGTTCTCTCAATGAACTTTCCCTCCCCCCATTATGCATAAATCAATCTAGTCTTTCACTTTAGCCATTGTCAAATGGCACTTGTGCTTCAAAGACGAGCATTGGTCATGAACCCAAGGATAATTCTTCGTGGTGTCATACCATTGTCTCAAACATAGGTGGCCTCGGCCACCGCCCCTCCCCACCTTTCCTTCGTATAGAAGAAAGGATATACAATGACAAGTCAGTACATATTTTTTGGTGCTATTTCTTTTACTTACTTGTCATTTTCCCAAGTTCTTCTCTTATCCTAGGCTGCGTTGTGTCATTTGCAACGGTACTACCGCCAGGGGTAGCGGTACTACCGCCAGGACCCCAGCGGTACTACCGCCAGTGGTAGCGGTTCTACCGCCAGGACCCCAACGGTACTACCGCTAGGGATAGCGGTACTACCGCCAGGATTCCCATCTAACACGACCTGCTAGGAAATTTTTAGGGCTGTCTCACGGGGGGGCGGTACTACCACCAGGACCCCAGCGGTACTACCGCCAGGACCCCAGCGGTACTACCGCTGCATCCAGCGGTACTACCGCCAGGACCACAGCGGTACTACCGCTGGCCCATACCCCCTGGGCTATATAAAGGAGGGGGAGCCCGTTTTTCTCAGGCTATTTCTTCTTCCTCGCGGATCCTCCCTCCCCTAGCCCGAAATCCCCCTGTTTCGATCTCTATTCGTGGAGCTCCTTCTCTCCATTGGATTGGAAGGGTTGCTCCACGTCTCCTTCCTCCTCCAAGGGCCATGAATCCCGGTAACGCTCCTCCCCTTCTTCTATTGGTTGATGTTCTTGTTCTAGGGTTAGGAGCATTGGTGGTTTGGATTCATGTCTTTGATCTTGTGTCCTATTCTTGGATGGCATGAAGGAGATATTTGAGGGGAGTGTAGGTCCTATGAATCTTTGCGGTTTATTTTTGCCATGCGCTAGGATTTACATGTTTTAGATCAAGTACTTGAACTATTTGGATTACATCTAAAACTTGCCCTCACTTGCCTAGGCATGCACTTATTTCGATGGTACTGGTGAGTCTCATGTGTGTAGGGCTGTGGTGGAATTCTTAGTGTTCATCTACAGCCCATGCCCCTCGTAAAAATCGTGTAGCCCTATCCATGATGTCTATTTTATCTGTCAGATCTGAAAATCAAACCCCAGCGGTACTACCGCTAGGGGTAGCGGTACTACCGCTAGGACCCCCAGCGGTACTACCGCCAGGGGTAGCGGTACTACCGCCAGGAGGATTCACTGTGCATTCTTTTCATGTGCTTGGCAATGAGTGTTTATTTTTCTGCCTTTTCTAGTTCATTGCCTTGACTCTTTTTGTCGCTTCTTTTTGTTGTGTGTTTTGTGTCACAGGTAGTTCTCGCCGTTCGAACCCCCCACGGGACACGCAGTCAAAGCAGTATCGCAACCCAGAGGCTCCAGAGGGTTCTGCCACTTCAGGTCTGCAACCCAAAAAGCAGTCCATCAAGAAGACCGCGAACAAGGACAAGGGGATCAATGTCCGCACAATGTCCCCCAAGGACTTTCTGCGGTTCCGCACTCAGAACCATTATCTCCAAGAGAAGGCTGTGATCAAGAATGTTGACCATGTTTGGGCAAAGGATCACTGCAGGATCTACCGTGATATTGTCATGCATTTCAAGAAGAACTATGTCCCCGTTCAGTGGATTGACCTAGCTCATCTTCAGCGGAATCTAGACTATTTTGGTGATGCCCTCTCTCTGATTGACAAACTGGGCATCAAGGACATCATCACTTTCAAGACAGATCTTGACCCCAGTGTTGTTGCTCAGTTCTATGTCACGGTCCACTTCTCTCCTCATGAAGAACGCTCTATGGTATGGATGACTGGGACTTAGAAGATGACCGGTACCTGGCGTGAATTCATGGAATTCCTCAAGGTTGAGTGCCAGGGAGCTGACACTCCACTTGGGTCGCGTCCTCATGCTGCAGCCCCCACTGATAGGCCCCCAGCCAAGGATAGACTGCAGCAACTCTATGTGAGGAAGGGTGTGCTCCCCAAGCATTTGGACATCATGCATCGGATCTTCCGCAACACCCTCTTCCCTCGCATTGGTAACTTCGACGAGGTTCATGGCTCTTTGGCTGAGATGCTGCTCTGTGAGGAGGCTATGACTAAGGAGTCTGCCCCTCTTGATATTTCTGATGTGATGTTCATGGAGCTCTGGAACTGCATCATGATGCGTAAGGTTCCCATCTACGGGCCCTATCTGTTCGCTTATATTCGTGAGAAGTGGCAAGATACTTATCCGCAGGAGGAGCTCTACATTCAGTCTGACTACATTGTGCATGACCCTGTCAAGCTTCGCATCAAGGATAAATGGGCCAACCCATCAACTTCCTCTCAGCCCATGGATACTGACACAGAGACTGCAGCTGACAGAGGAACTGCCTCTCAGTCCCGCTCTTCTGCCATGCCATCTTGGGCCATCAAACTGCAGGATAAGATGAAGACCCTATTATGTATGCAGGCCAAGGGCCAGTACCAGGCGCACGTGGCTCAGAAGGAGAACCGCCAGAGACACAAGCGTGTCCTAAGGACTCTTGATGTTGACATCTCCAGCGGATCAGAGGACGACATCACTCCAGAGGCTACTTGGATGCAGGCTCAAGGTTACCAGTGGTCTGGCGCTGAGGAGGAAGAGGAGGAGCAGGACGATCAGGAGGGTACCGACGAGTCTGGCGATGCTGAGGATGAGGAGTAACTACCTGTGGCGTTAGGTGTGCCCCTTTTTGGTGTCTTGTGCCAAAGGGGGAGAGAGTCTAGGAGCTGGATTTACTTGCTTTCAGAGTTGAACTTTGCTTTGCTTTGCTTTCTTTCGTGGTTTGCTTCGAACTTGGTTTGCTTCTAGTTTGCTATCGTTGGTGAGACATGAACTTATGTGAGATTTATTTCCATCATATGCTGTGAGTCATATGCTCCGTATTGTCATATATCTCTATGTTTTTGTTCTCATATTATTCTCTGTGCAAATCCGGTATTGTCATCAATCCACCAAAAAGGGGGAGATTGTTGGGGCATAGTTTATGCCTAAGTAATTTTGGTGATTGATGACAGTACCGTAAAGGACTAACCGTGTGTGTTAAGGTTTCAGATAACACACGTCAACGGCACAAGACGACTCGCCTCCTCATTCATGGAACGGAAGCACGGCGCTCTCTATGATTCTCTTTATTTGAGTCATAGGAAAGCCGTACTATTAAGAGGGGAACCGTAGTGGAAAGATTTGGGTGGAATCTATCTTTGCACGCGCACACTTCACATATTTTCCCTTACCTTCATCTTCGGAGCGGCCCCCGCCACTATGTTTCTTTCCTACTTGCAAAATGGTCCCCAGCGGTAGTACCGCTGGAATGTGAGTGGTAGTACTGCTGCAGCCAGCGGTAGTACCGCTGGCTGGCGGTAGTACCGCCCCTGGTCAGCGGTAGTACCGCTCCAGGAGCTTGGTACCGCCTGCCTAGCGGTTGTTCGTGGACGGACCTTTTTACAAAGACTTTCTTGGCGGTGGTAGCGCTTTTGCACTACCAGGGGCCCAGCGGTAGTACCGCTGGGGCCAGCGGTAGTACCGCTGGAATACCAGCGGTAGTACCGCTGCAACCAGTGGTAGTACCGCTGGAGCTCGGGCAGAGAGTGGGTGTAGCGACCCGACTCAACGAGTCAAGCCTCTGGTGTTTCCGTACCATCCCAAGATCATGCTGGTACACACACAGTACATAATGTATATATTCAAGAGTGCAATCACACAGCTTTATTAATCGAAATCTCATAAAGAGTACTTTATTACAATAAAGGAGTACAATAAAGGGGCTGAAGGCCAACTCATGAGATTATCTAACGAAGACTAAGCGGAAGCATCAGGTAGACGAGTCCATCCGACTCCAAGGGCATGTCGTTGAGTGTAGAACGTAGCCTCACTCCTGGTCGGAAAAGTACTCTGCAACATGATACGTTGCAGCCGTGTAGGTCAGCATATTGAATATGCCAGCAAATCATCAAAGAGAGGGGTAAAATAATAATCATCTATCTCTAC
Source organism: Hordeum vulgare subsp. vulgare (assembly GCF_904849725.1). NCBI lineage: Eukaryota > Viridiplantae > Streptophyta > Magnoliopsida > Poales > Poaceae > Hordeum > Hordeum vulgare. The sequence goes on along the minus strand of NC_058519.1, from coordinate 422,647,735 downwards.
ATGCATATTTGGCCGGTAGAGCTAAGTTTTGCATAAAGCCAGTTTTATCCTACAACAAAAGGGGTTGAAAGCAAAATATTACTACAATGTTTGTTATTAACGAGATGGTTCCGCCAACCAGTTCTCGTACCCGAATAGTTGTGAACACCCACATCATTATTAAGTTGTGTCGAGAGTTCCGGGGAAATTCAATGCCTTCGGCTCAAGTTGTCCATGACCGTGGACACGGCTAATCGATTAGGTTGGGTACTCTGCAGAGTTTTGCACACGTTCCCCACAAGATTTGATCGCCTCCGGGTTTGTCCTCGCACTTCAGGGTGTTTGAAGACCGGATGATCAAAACATGGTCTTTCAACGGGTCCCTCTGAATCCCTGTCGGTGCCCATCCATTCCTACCGTTCGTCTACATCTGCTAGCACCGCCTGTCCAGAGTCGCCGCGTTGTCCAACCAAGCCAGAGCCCATAATGACTTGTGGCTGTGCAGGTAAGCCTTGAGTCTTGAAAATATCCGTCCGTCTCTTTGAGCCTGGGTGAAGCTTTCCGCAGGATGACATGGCCTCTCCAGCATCCCGGGCATCCACAGGGTTTTCCAGGGAGCCGAGCAACCGTCCTTCACCCAGTGTTGCATTGCGTCCGAGGTCTTGAAAATCTTGTCTTAGTCCGGTCTTGATTATTATATCAACCTTGCATCACTCGTGGTATACACTCAACCAATAACCCGTCTACTCAAGCATAGCAAATATAACATTGTCGTCCCGGGGCCAAGTGTCGGGGTTGTTGTCTTCCTACCACATGATACTACATCTTATGCTAAAGTTTCCAAGTACCTAGGCAGCATGCAAATTGGGCAAAGAAGGTGATCTACCATGCATTGAAAACATAGGTAAAATAACATGATCAAAGATAACTTGCCTTGACGATAGTTTTCCTGCTCGAGCGTCTCTAAGTAACACGCTTCGCACTCCGGATGATCTACCGATACAAACACAAAGCACACCATAAGCAATTCAATCATGCCACAAGTAAAAATAACATCACATGCAATGATTTGCAAAAGCCTACGCAAAAGAATTTATCGCGCGCCGGTAGGTTAGCAACTTGTTTCTGTTGACACCAGTAAAATTACTTTAAAAATTCTGAAACTTCTACCACAGTAATATTTTATCACTAGAAAACAGTAGCAAAAAGAATCATCTCAATATCATTTTTCAAACTCCTGGAATAGGCAAAACAGTGTTTAAACTAAATCTGCTCTAACTTATATTTAAAACTTTCAAACATAGACAACTTATATGTTTTTAAAAACTACAGGAAATTTGTGAGCTACTGGAAAACGAATCAGTGTCATTGGTCGTAGGGATAAAAAGTTGTGGCCAAAACAAAATTGAAAGTTTCTGTTTTTGAAATCAGGACAGAAAAATACAATACTACTAGTGCTAGAAGAGAGGTTACACGTGGCAAGATGCTACTGGTTGCAGGGCTGTTTGTTGAGTGGCTTCGAGCAAACGGCCAAAGACTAGTAATCCTGCTGGTTAATACTTAAGTGGCAAGAAAAACCTACTGGTTTTCTGATAATAACCGAAGGGGTACTAGTGTTCTAATCCTAGCCATTGCATGGGATTGCATGGGATCTAAGGGCTGAGATTGAATGCATGCAATAGAGAGAGAGAGAGGGAGGTAGCTACCTGCTGCTGGAGTGTGTTGCACCGGCGAGGGGGAGTTGGCCGGCGGGGGAGGGTTGGCTCCGGCGGTGGAGGGCTTCGGGGGGAGGCGGCGGGGTTCCTCCTCCGCGGGGGGGGAGGCGGTAGTGGAGAGGGAGAGCTCGGGGAGGCTCCTCCTGGCGAGGCAAAGTGGCAGCCTTCGGGCTGCTGCTGCTGCTCGCGGTGGCGCCTAGGGCGGCGACGGGGTGAGGTGGCGGTGGTGGCTAGGGTTGGGGAGGGGTGGCGGTGGGAAGGGGGCGTTTATATAGCCCTTGAGGAGGGGTGGCTATGGAAGGGGAGGGAGCTCGCGGGAAGGAGATCGCGGGAGAGAAGGAAAGGGAGGGAATCGCTGGGAGAGAGGATAGGGAGAACTCGGTTTCGGTTTGTACTGGGAAGGAAAGAGAAGGGGGAGGAAGAAGAGGACGGGGGACGTGGGGGAGAGGGGCTCGGGCAGGAGAAACAGAGAAGGAAGGGGAGGAAGAGACAAGGCAGGAAAGAGAGCACTGGAAGGAAGGAACCTGCTGGTTCCCTGGGCTCGGTTCGGTGCCTGGGAAAGAAAGAGAGGAGAGGAGAGGAGAGAAGAGAGAGAGGAAGGAAAGAAAGCGTGGGGGAGAGAGAGGATCGGGTGGGAGCTGGCGTGCTGGGTACGTCGATGCATGCCTCGTGCATGGGGCTCGTGGGGGTGGCTGGGCTGAGCCCCTTTGGCTCGGCCTGGCCGGCTGATTCCTTTTTTTTTGAAAAAAAACAAACAGCAGCAGAAAAGAAAAAAACAGTAAAATATATATCCTAGCTAACAGATACTAGAAAATAGGTACTAATATATGTACACTAGAATACTTACAATATCTATATACAATATGTATATATATATAATATGTATATTTATATATATACATATACATACAATATCTATGGGAACCCTAGTTCCACCTAAGGCAAACTTTCGAAAATAAGTTTTATGCAATAGGTCACGCAACGAGATTGAAAAACTCAACTAAAATAATTCGGAGTTTAGAAAATTTGCAAAACCAAATTGGTGACTCCAAAATAAAATTCGAAACGTTATGCACTTTAATTCGACGGGGGGAAGAAGTCATATTATCTCCACTCCAATAAATTGCCCGCAGTCACATAACGATTAGAATTTTCAGAAGGACACAATAATGCATAGAAATATGAGATGCATATGAATGATCTATTAACATCCGAATTTAAGAAAATTGGGATGTTACAGTGGGAAAACGGTTGGATTTTCCCCCCCACTATATAAAGGGTTCTTCTAGCTGTGGAACCTCATCTTTTACCTCCCCAAACTCCATTGTTGCTCCCTAAGCTCAAAAGTGTCCGATCTCTCTCCCTAGCCAATCAAACTTGTTGATTCTTTAGGGATTGGTTGAGAAGGCCTAGATCCACACTTCCACCAAGAGAAAAGTTGATTCCCCCACCAATCCCTTGCGGATCTTGTTACTCTTGGGTGTTTGAGCATCCTAGACGGTTGAGGTCACCTCGAAGCCATATTCCATTGTGGTGAAGCTTCGTGGTCTTGTTGGGAGCCTCCAAGCTTCGTGTGGAGTTTGCCCCAACCTTGTTTGTAAAGGTTCGGTCGCCACCTTCAAGGGCACCTATAGTGGAATCACGGTACCTTGCATCGTGCGAGGGCGTGAGGAGAATACGGTGGCCTTAGTGGCTTCTTGGGGAGCATTGTGCCTCCACACCGCTCCAACGGAGACGTACTTCCTGTCAAAGGGAAGGAACTTCGGTAACACATCCTCGTCTCCATCGGTTCCACTTGTGGTTATCTCTATCCTTTACTTTGTGTATGATTATGTTGCGGACTATATCTTACTTGTCTTAGTAGCTCTCGTTGTTATCTTCATTAGGGTTCACCTCATTGTCGTAATATTTGTGAACCCATATGTTGTTTACCTTAACTTGCTAAGATTAATTAAAAAGTGGTTGTTGTCTATTCACCCCCCCCCCTCTAGTCAACCATATCAATCCTTTCAAAAAGTATCTAGCTCAAAAGATATAAGTGAAGCACTAGATAAAAAGTATCTAGCTCAAAAGATATAAGTGAAGCACTAGAGCAAAAGTATCTAGCTCAAAAGATATAAGTGAAGCACTATGAGCATTCTAGCAAAATCACGATGAGTGCATGTCTCTCTCTCTCAAAAAGGTGTGAAGCAAGGATGATTGTGACACAACAAAAAGAAAAAAATCCTACCATACAAGATGCTCCAAGCAAAACACATATCATGTGGTGAATAAAAATATAGCTCCAAGTAATGTTATAACCGATGGATTGAAGACGAAAGAGGGGATGCCTTCCCAGGGCATCCCCAATCTTAGGCTTTTTGGTTTCCTTGAATTTGGGTTGGGATGCATTGGGCATCCCCAAGCTTGACCTCTTTCCACTCCTTATCTCTTTGTCCATGAGAAAATCACCCAAAACTTGAAAACTTCACAACAGAAAACTTAAACATAAACTTGTGATAACATTAGTACAAGAAGACAAACTACCACTTCTTTTGGTACTGTACCAAACTTGAGTTCCATCTATATTGATGATGGGCTACTGTATTCTCACTTTTCCATGGCTAGTACCCCCGATACTAACCATAGTTTCATCAAAACAAGCAACCAACTCAACAAAAACAGAATCTTTCAAAAACAGACCAGTCTTTAGCAATCTGTATACTTCGTATACTTCTGGTACCTCAAAAATTCTGAAAACTTACGACGGCCTGGGAAAAAAGCATATTAATCAGCAGCAAAAAGAATCAACTCAAAATCTCTTTCTGAATAAAAATGAAAAATCATTTCGTGAGCGAGAATTTTCTGTCTTTTTCCAGCAAGATCAAACAACCATTACCAAGACTAGTCATAAAGTCTTTGCTTGGCTCAAACACAAAAATAAACACAATCACAACAGAATTATGAAAGTGTGCGCGCAACAAAACATAAAGAAAAGGATAAATTCATTGGGTTGCCTCCCAACAAGCGCTATTGTTTAACGCCCTTAGCTAGGCATAAAAGCGATAGAATCATGTATCGTCGTCTTTGGTGCTCAAACCATAAGTGGCCCTCATCATGGATTCATAAGGCAATCTTATTTTATTTCTAGGAAAGTGTTCCATGCTCTTACTTAAAGGAAATTGAAATCTAATATTCCCTTCCTTCATATCGATGATAGCACCAATAGTCCTTAGGCAAGGTCTACCAAGAATAATAGGGCATGTAGGTTGCAATCAATGTCAAGCACAATGAAATCCACGGGTACATAGTTCCTATTTGCAATAATAAGAACATCATTGATCCTTCCCATGGGTTTCTTGATAGTAGAATCAGCAAGATGCAAATTAAGAGAACACTCTTCAATCTCATTAAAACCCAGAACATCACATAAAGACTTTGGAATCGCAGAAACACTAGCACCCAAATCACACAAAGCATTGCACTCATAGTTTTTGATTTTCATTTTGATTTTGATGGTAGGTTCCCACTCATCATGAAGCTTTCTAGGGATAGAGACTTCCAATTCAAGTTTCTCTTCAAGATATTTTATCAAAGCTTCGATGATATGATCGGTAAAGGCTTTGTTTTGGCTATAAGCGTGTGGAGAGTTCAACATGGATTGCATCAAAGAAATGCATTCAATCAAGGAGCAACCATTATAATTGAATTCCTTGAAATCCACGGTAGTAATTTCATTACTACTCAAAGTTTTAACGTCTTCTACTCCACTTTCAATGCTTTTAGCATCAAGATAGATGGACTCCGAATCATTGGGGCACTTTTCAACCAAAGTGGATTCATATCCAGCCCCATAATCATTAGGTTTGACACAAGAAAACAAAGATTCAATGGGAGTCACACCCAGCACTTTAAGATCTTCGTGATTCTCATCACGAGTTTTGGGTTTAGCAGCCATTTTATTGACTAAAGTAGCTTTCTCATCACAAATCTGGCCCGCTAGCTTTTCAAGACGAGCAAACTGAGAATTCAGCGCAAGGAGCTCTTTGGCCATATCATCAACTTCTCTACTCATAAAAGCCAGAAAAGAATTTTGCTCCTTGAGCTCTCTACGGAAGTAACTATTATATTCAAACTGTGTGGACATGAAGCCTTTAACACTAGTTTCAATCTCTTCTAACTTCGCAAAGTGAGCATCAAAATCCCTTAGTGGGGCCATTAGGGCTTTAGCAGGCAAGCAAACACACAAGCAAACAAAGAGCAGGCGAGAAAAAGGGCGAACGAAAAAGGCAAATTGGTGAAGTGGGGGAGAGAAAAACGAGAGGCAACTGGCAAACAAAATAAATGCAAGAGATGAGTTTGCGACACCTACTTGGATGAGTTCTTGACTTGATCTTCCTCCCCGGCAACGGCGCCAGAAATACTTCTGCTATCCCACCGACAACAGCGCCAGAAATTGACACGTTGACAAAGGTGGGCTTGCGTTGGTTTTTCCCTTGAAGAGGAAAGGGTAATGCAGCACAGGAGCAGTAAGTATTTCCCTCAGTTTGAGAACCAAGGTATCGATCCAGAAGGAGGGTCTCATCAAGTCCAGAGTACCTGCACAAACACAAACAAGCTTCCACCCAATGCTTCAAAGGGGTTGTCAATCCCTTCAAGATTGTTTGCAAAGTGAGATCTGAAGGCGGAAAGTGCAACGAAGTAAAAAGTGTAATGCTGAAAATATGGTGTGGAGTAGACCCTGGGGGCCATAGTGTTCACTAGAGGCTTCTCTCAAAATAGCAAGTATTACGGTGGGTGAACAAATTACTGTCGAGCAATTGATAGAACCGCGCAAAGTCATGACGATATCTAAGGCAATGATCATACATATAGGCATCACGTCCGAGACAAGTAGACCGATACTTTCTGCATCTACTACAATTACTCCACACATCGACTACTATCCAGCATGCATCTAGTGTATTGAGTTCGTGACGAACAGAGTAACACTTTAAGCAAGATGACATGATGAGGGATAATCTCAAACCAATGATGAAAACCCCATCTTTTTACCCTTGATGGCAACAACATGATGCGTACCTCTCTACCCCTTCTGTCACTGGGTGAGGTCACCACACGGTATGGACCCAAAACCAAGCACTTCTCCCGTTGCAAGAATCATAGATCTAGTTGGCCAGACAAAACCCACAACTCGAAGAGAATTACAAGGATATGAAATCATGCATAAGAGAGATCAGAAGAAACTCAAATAAGATTCATAGATAATATGATCATAAATCCATAATTCATCGGATCTCGACAAACACACCGCAAAATACGATTACATCGGATAGATCTCCATGAAGATCATGGAGAACTTTGTATTGAAGATCCAAGAGAGATAAGAAGCCATCTAGTTACTAGCTATGGACCCATAAGTCTATGGTGAACTACTCATGCATCATCGGAGAGGTCATGGTGTTGATGAAGAAGCCCTCCGTGTCTGAATCCCCCCTCCGGCAGGGCATCAGAACGTGCCCGGGATGGGATCTTGCGGAGACAGAAGCTTGCAGCGGCGGAAAACTACTTTCGATGATTTCCTGATTTTTTTGGGATTTTTAGGGAATATATAGGCTCAACCCTTAGGTCAGGGGACGCTGAGGGGCCCCACAAGCCTGGATGGCGTGGCCTCCCCCTGGCCGCGTGGTGGGGGCTTGTGGGGCCCCTGGGGCTCCCTTGCCTTGGCTCCCAAGCTCCCCGGTCTTCTTCCGTTCCAGAAAAAATATTTTCGGGGATTTTCTTCCGTTTGGACTCTGTTTCAAAATCTCCTCTAAAAGGGGTCAAAAACATGGAAAAACAGGATCTGACACTTGGCACTGAGTTAATAAGTTAGTCCCAGAAAATAAATAAAAGGCATGCAAAACATCCAAAGTTTGACAAGATAATAGCATGAAACCATCAAAATTTATAGATACGTTGGAGACGTATCAAGATTTTGAGTAAACATGCCTATATGGTTACTACTCAAGTAGAACAAATACTTAAGGCTCAAAATGACTTGCTCAATGAGTTGAATGACAATTCTGTCAAAGGCATCACTAGAGGCGGTAGAATGACCCAGGAACCTTTGTATCCTGAGGGTCATCCTAAGAGAATTGAACAAGATTCTCAAGGAGTTAGCACTGATGCACCTAGTCATCCTAGGAAGAAGAAGAAATATGATAGGAACTTGCACGCTAGCAACCTTGTTGCTGTTACACCTGAGAGTCCAAACGATGTCTCTGTCTCTGATGCTGAAACACACTCTGGTGATGAACATGAGCCAAATGATAATATCAATAGTGATGTTCATGTTGATGCTCAACCGAGCAATGATAGGGATGTGGAGATTGAACCTGTTGATCTTGATATCCTACAGCCTAAGAATAAGAGATACGATAAGAATGAATTCGTTGCTAGGAAGCATGGTAAAGAAAGGGAACCATGGGTTCAGAAACCCATGCTCTTTCCTCCCAAACCATCCAAGAAAAAGGATGATGAGGATTTTGAGTGATTCGTTGAAATGATTAGACCTGTCTTTCTGCAAATGCGTTTGACAGATATGGTCAAAATGTCTCCGTATGCTAAGTACATGAAGGATATTGTGACAAATAAGAGGAGGATACCTGAGGTTGAGATTTCCACCATGCTCGCTAATTATACCTTCAAGGGTGGAACTCCTAAGAAACTAGGTGATCTCGGAGTGCCCACTATACCTTGCTCCATTAAAGGAAACTACGCTAGAACTGCTTTATGCGACCTTGGAGCCGGTGTAAGTGTTATACCTCTCTCTCTTTATCGTAGGCTTGAACTGGATAAGTTGACACCCACTGAAATCTCTCTGCAAATGGCCGACAAATCAACTGCTTTTCCTATTGGCATTTGCGAGGATGTTCCTGTTGTGGTTGCTAATGTTACTATCTTAACAGACTTTGTTATCCTGGATATTCCCGAGGATGATGCCATGGAGGTCATCCTTGGAAGACCCTTTTTAAACACTCCAGGGGCTGTTATTGATTGCAACAAAGGCAATGTCACTTTCCATGTCAACGGTAATGAGCATACAGTGCACTTTCCAAAGAAACAATATCGAGTACATTGCATCAATGCTATCGAAAAAACTTCATCGATTCTTATTGGGAGCTTTGAATGTCGTATACCTACTGTTAAGATGAAGTATGATTTGCTTATTGGGGATATGCACATCCCTGTTGAGGTAACCTAGTGACTATTCGAAAATTCTCCGTTCTCTTTTGCGATTCGAAAGAGTTTGTCAAGGAGACTTGATCAACCTCATTGACGGGTTTCTTTCAATGACCATGAGATGGATGAATCGAGGAGTCACAAACCTCTATTCCGAGCTTTCACCTTTGGTTGGTTAGAAGAAAAATGATAGATTTAGTTTAGTTTTCCCTGTTTTCTGCTTTTAGCGTCCTGTAGAAAAGTACCCCAAAAATAAAAGTTCTCCGAATGTCCTGAAAATCAAGTATGATTTTTTCTGGAATTTCTAAAAAAATCTGAGACAGAGAGCTAGGCAGGGGGCTACACCAGTGGGCCACATGCCCTGGAGGCGCGGGCACCCCCCTGGCCATGCCTACCAGGCTTGTGGGGCCCACGTGTACCCCCTCCACTTATTCTAGCTCCCATCTGCTTCTCCTACCTGTTGATCTGTCAAAGAGCCATATTACTGTGTCTTCTCCTTTGTGTTTCCCTGCAGATTCCAGCGTAGTCCAATGCACGAGCACTCTTATTATTGTTCACAGCGTTCGGTCGTGCAAGTGAAAGGCAATAATTACGATATATGATGAAGTGACTGAGCCTGGAAAAGCTGGTATGAACTCGATCTTTTTTTTTGTAAATATGACTAGCTCATCGTTCCTGATTCAACTTTGTTGTGAGAGAAACATGTTTGCAATGACAACTTAGAGATCATAGTTTCTGATGCCATGCTTAATTAGCTAGGAGCTTATAATGGTTTGTCTTGGATGCCAACATGAATCTTGAGATGACTATGATGTAGTATGATAGGATGGTATCCTCCTTTGAATGATTCAAGTGGCTTGACTTGGCACATGTTCACACATGTAGTTGAAACAAAATCAACATAGCCTCTATGATATTCATGTTCATGGTGATTTATGTCCTACTCATGCTTGCACTCAATGTTGGTTAATCTCAATGCATTTTGATGACTATTGTCGCTCTCTAGTTGGTCGCTTCCTAGTCTTTTGCTAGCCTTCACTTGTACTAAGCGGGAATACTGCTTGTGCATCCACTTCCATAAACCCAAAGTTGTTCCATATGAGTCCACCATACCTACCTATATGCGGTATCTACCTGCCGTTCCAAGTAAATTTGCATGTGCCACTCTCTAAACCTTCAAGAAATAATCTTTTTTGCATGCCCGAACTGCTCATGTGGTGACATGGGGCTATCAGTATCTTCCATGCTAGGCGAGTTATCCTCGATATGTGTTTATTCACTATCACTCACGAGAAAGGGGCCAGTAATTGGAATGCCTAGTTCCATGCTCAAATCGAAAAGATAATTGCAAACAAAACTCCCCCTGTATTGATGTTGGTATGGACGGCACCCGAGTATTCGGCTAGTCGTGGAGTGTGATTGATCGGTGGTGGGGGAGTCAAAACTTTACTTTTCTGTTTGGGTACCGCCTATAGCATGTGTAGCGTGGAAGATGGTGAAAACTCTTGGTCATTGCGTTGACAATGAAAGCATGCCACCCAAAATTATTATCCCTGTTTTAAAAAGCTTGAGCTCTGGCACCTCTACAAACCAATGCTTCCCTCTGCGAAGGGCCTATCTATTTGTGTTTCTGTTGAGTCATCCTCTTCTTTCAGAAAGCACCAATTAGAGAGCACCTCCATCATTTTTATGCTTTGCTTTTAATTGAGATTGAGTATGATTGTGACTGGATCTTCTTTGCCATGTATTACAATGTTTAGTCAGCCCTTGGTCTTTGAAGGTGCTCTGCATTCATGTTTTGCTGTCTCAGAAAGAGCTAGCGAGATACCATCTCTTTGTACTGCTTCATGATTTTTTGATTGAAGTGTTGACGTTTGAAACTTATTATTATTGCTCGCTAGTTGATTATGCCATTCATATGAGTTTACTGTGAGACCTAGATGTCATTTGCTTATGTGGTTACTTATGATCTTGCTGAAATTCTGGATATGAGTTAGACATAGTTGCAACAACAAGATCAAACGGAGTTCATAAAAGTTTTTCTTTTGTCTCTTTCAGTTTGTCAACTGAATTGCTTGAAGACAAGCAAGGTTTTAAGCTTGGGGGAGTTGATACGTCTCCGTCGTATCTACTTTTCCAAACTCTTTTGCCCTTGTTTTGGACTCTAATTTGCATGATTTGAATGGAACTAACCCGGACTAACGCCGTTTTCAGCAGAATTGCCATGGTGTTGTTTTTGTGCAGAAATAAAAGTTCTCGAAATAACCTGGAAATTGATGGGGATATTTTGTGGAATATATAAAAAAATACTGGCGCAAGAATCAACCGGAGAAGTGGAGCGTGGATCCCACAAGCCCACCAGGCGCGGGCCCCCCTGGCCGCGCGTGGCAGGCTTGTTGGGCCCACGTTGCTCCACCGCCTCCAAATCCAGCTCTATTTAGTCCCTTTCGTCTAGAAACAAATCAAGGAGAAGAGTTCATCGCGTTTTACGATACGGAGGCGCCGCCACCTCTTGTTCTTTCTCTGGAGGGCAGATCTGGAGTCCGTTCTGGCCTCTAGAGAGGGGATATCGTCGCCATCGTCATCACCAACCCTCCTTCATCGCCAATTCCATGATGCTCTTTACCGCTCGTGAGTAATCTCATCATAGACTTGCTGGACGGTGATGGGTTGGATGAGATCTATCATGTAATCGAGTTAGTTTTGACGGGGATTGATCCCTAGTATCCACTATGTTCTGAGATTGATGTTGCTACTACTTTGCCATGCTTAATGCTTGTCACTAGGGCCCGAGTGCCACGATTTCAGATCTGAACCTATTATGTTGTCGCCAATATATGTGTGTTCTTGATCCTATCTTGCAAGTTGTAGTCACCTACTATGTGTTATGACCCGGCAACCCCGGAGTGACAATAGCCGGAACCACTCCCGGAGATGACCATAGTATGAGGAGTTCATGTATTAACTAAGTGTTAATGCGTTGGTCCAGTTCTTTATTAAAAGGAGAACCTTAATATCCTGTAGTTTCCATTAGGACCCCGCTGCCATGGGAGGGATGGACAATAGATGTCATGCAAGTTCTTTTCCCTAAGCACGTATGACTACATACGGAATACATGCCTAAATTACATTGACGAACTAGAGCTAGTTACATATCTCTCCGTGTTATAACTGTCGCATGATGAATAACATCCGACATAATCATCCATCACCGATCCAATGCCTACGAGTCTTTTACTACTGGTCCTTGCTACGTTACTTTGTCGCTACTGCTGCTACTGTTACCCTACTGCTACTGTTGTTACTGCTACTGGTGTTACTTTGCTGCTACTGCTGGCACTTTGCTGCTACTGGTTACTGCTACTACTGTTGCTATCACACTACCTTGCTACTGATACTTTTCTGCAGATACTAAGTCTTTCAGGTGTGGTTGAATTGACAACTCAACTACTAATACTTGAGAATATTCTTTGGCTTCCCCTTGTGTCGAATCAATAAATTTGGGTTGAATACTCTACCCTCGAAAACTGTTGCGATCCCCTATACTTGTGGGTTATCAGGGTGTGATACCTTGGGGACTTTAGCCATGAAGAAGTTTCCGACTCCCTCATTTGGTGAATCAAATAAGTCGAAGGAGTTGGAGGAAACAAGTGCAATGCCGGCAACACCATCATCTTGACTATAGTCGGAGTGCGAGTGATAGCTTCTCTCAGAGTGGTGATCAGATTTGGAGCCAGAAACCCATTCACCAACATGAGCTTGATGTCTTCTTCTAGAATTGCTCTTGGTGTATTTGTCCTTCTTCTCTTATTCCTTGACTCTCCGTGAGTGTCTTACTTCATAGTGATCTTCTCTCCTCCTCTCTCTGCGAGGTGACTCATCTCTTGAGCTTCGTCTTTGAGGTGACTCTTCTCTTCTTTGTAGGGAGCCGAGCACTCATTTGAGAAGTGTCCGGGTTTCCCACAATTGTAGCAGTTTCGATCACGACTAGACGAACGCTTCTCATCTTGTCTTGAACTTGAGCTTCTATCTTTGCCTCTACTTTTGTAGAACTTGTTGAATTTTCTGACCATGAGGCTTGTCTCTTCATCAGCGACAAGATTGTCTTTTGAGGTAGCGGGAGCATCGCATGAAGCTTTATAAGCACCGCTTGACTTGTTGTCCAGCTCATCTTTGTCATTAAGTGACATCTCATGAGCAACAATCTTACCAATGACTTCAGTTGGCTTGAGATCTTTGAAATTTGGCATCATTTCGATCAATGTGCACATTGTGTCATACTTGCCATCAAGAGCTCTAAGTATCTTCTTGATGATGAATTTGTCGGTCATCTCTTCGCTTCCTAAGCCGACAATATCATTGGTGATGAAAGCTAGCCTAGAGTACATTTCAGCGACTCCTTCACCATCCTTCATCTTGAAATTGTCAAGTTGACTTTGAAGCACATCCAACTTAGATTCTCTGATAGAATCAGTACCTTCGTGCATATCAACCAAAGTATACCAAATCTCTTTTGCATTCTCAAGACGACTGATTTTGTTGAATTCTTCAGGGCAAAGGCAGTTGAAGATGATATCGCAGGCTTAAGCATTAAGTTGCAACATATTCAGTTCATTGGTTGTCGCATCACGATCTCGTTCATGCCCTTCGCCAAAGAAGTTACCTTGCACACCAACACGAATAACAGCCCAAACATGAGGGTTAAAGCCAAGAATGTGCCTCTTCATTTTATGCTTCCAACTACCAAAATTAGTGCCATCGAAGTAAGGACCTCTACGATGATAATTTCCCTCACTAGATGCCATACTCTCCTAGGTTGCTAAACCAATGAAATGGAGACCAGAGCTCTGATACCACTTGTAGGATCGAAAGTATGTCTAGAGAGGGGGTGATTAGACTACTTGACAAGATAATTTGTTTGCACCCAATTTTACTTGAGAGGCAACTATGACAGTTATGACAAGTCAAATACACCCTACGCATGCAGTTCTAATAGTATTGCAGTGGAAAGTAAACATGCAAGTGTAAATAGAGGAGTAAGGAAGGGAGATCAAACGCATAAGGTTGACACGATGATTTTTGGCATGGTTCCGATAGGTGGCGTTATCGTACGTCCATGTTAGTGGAGACTTCAACCCCCGGAGGGTAATGGCTACGAGAGTCCATGGAGGGCCCCACCCATCGAGGGTCCACAAAGAAGCGGCCTCGTCTATCCCACTACGTCTTCCGTCCACGGAGGACTAGCCTTACTCACGGTAGATCTTCACGAAGTAGGGGATCTCCTTGCCCTTACAAACATCTTGGTTCAACTCCACAACATGAAGTAGGAGGCTCCCAAACGACACCTAACCAATCTAGGAGGCACCACCCTCCAAAAGGTAATAGATGGGGTAGATCAATGAACTCCTTGCTCTTGTACTTCTAAAGATAGTCTCCTCAACACAAATCTCTCTCACACATAATATGCATGAGTAGGAGAGGTTGATTTGGTGGAAAGCAATTTGGGGAGGCCAGAGATCAAGATTCAAATGATTGGATTGGAATATCTTGGTCTCAACACATGAGTAGGTGGTTCTCTCTCAGAAAATGAATCTGGAAATGAAGTGTGTGTTCTGAGTGCTTCTCCCACGAATGAGAGGCGGGTGAAGGGGTATATATAGGTAGCAGCCAAAATCCAACCATTACACACAAAAGTGCAAACTCGGTGACACCGAAGTGGACAACTCGGTGGTACCAATTAGCACTAAAGTGGTGAACTTTTGAATCTTGATGAGACCGGTATATACAACTCAGTGGCACCGAAAAGGTGACTAACGGTCAGATGGACAAACTCGGTGGCACCGATACTCAAACTCAGAAATTCCGATTTTGTGTATCTTGGCAACAGAATGTTGGTCACACTGAACTCGGTAGCACCGATGCAGTTTCGGTTGCACCGATTTGGTGGGAATGGCTAGGGTTCGATCTTAAGTTCAAACTCGGTGGGTCCGATGTGGCAATGTTGGTTACACCGAATTTGTGTATGTGGAACTTGACAGAGTGGATATTTGGGAAAAATGACTGGGTGTTTTGGTGGCTAGCTTTGAGCATTTGAGCAATCAGTTCATTTTACTACCTCTCCCCCTTATAATAGTATTGGCTTTCCTATGGACTCAAAAGTGATTTCTCACAAATATAAAATTAAGATTCTTCTAGATTGAAGCTTGAGCCAATATTATTCCTTTCTTGCATCAAGGGGCATCTACACATAAACCTTAAGCCATAGCATCTTTTGAACTTTTCTGAAATATACTTGGAAAACACATTAGTCCAATGATGCATATGTTGTGATCAATTATCAAAACCACCCTAGGGAGGAATTGTGCTTTCAATTTCTCATCGGCATTACATTCATGTTCACACACTCATTCCAGTTGTCAGTGTTCATACTTTTTCATTGTACCATCGAGGGTAGTTTATTTCTTATTTTTGTTTTCTTCCTGTGTGTTTCATTAACCTTGAGAAAATCCAAACAAAATTAGTTCTAGCTCTACCTTCTAGTTTGTTTAGTTGTAGTGTTAGAAGAAAACCCAAAAAGATTTCTCGTTCTTCTTTTTGCTTGTTGGGGGTTTTCCTGTGTAAATAGTTTTTCATTCTTCTTTGGGTCGTAATGATAAGACCACGATGACATGCTAAGTGGATCTCATATGCATTATCGTTTATCTATCAGAGAGCCCATATTACCTTGTCTTCTCCTCTGAATTATTGCTTGTAGATTCTAGCTTAGTCCAATGCATGTGCACTCTTATTATTATAATTCACACCGTTCGGTCGTGCAAGTGAAAATCAATAATGATGATATATGATGAAGTGACAGAGGTGGAGAAAATTTGGTATGAACTCGACCTATTTTGTTTTTGTAAATATGATTAACTCATCATTCTGGATTCAACTCGTTATGGATTGAACATGTTTGCAATGACAATTAGATATTATAGTTACTTACGCCATGCTTATTTAGCTAGGAGTGAATAATGGTTTGTCTTGAGTGCCAACATGCATATTAAAATGGTTGTGATGTAGTATGATAGAATGGTATCCTCCTCCGAATGATTCGAGTGGCTTGACTTAGCACATATCCACGCATGTAGTTGAAACAAAACCAACATAGCCTCCACGATGTTTATGTTCATGGTGATTTATATCCTACTCATGCTTGTATTCAATGTTGGTTAATCTCAAAGCATGTTTATGACTGTTGTCGCTCCCTAGTTGGTCGCTTCCCAGTCTCTTGCTAGCCTCCACTTGCACTAAGCAGGAATACTACTTGTGCATCCATCTCCATAAACCCAAAGTTGTTCCATATGAGTCCACCTACCTACCTATATGCGGTATTTTCATGTCGTCCCAAGTAAATTTGCATGTGCCATACTCTAAACCTTCTAATCAATATTCGGTTTTGTATGCCCGAATCGCTCATGTAGTGACTAGGGGCTGTCAGTATCTTCCATGCTAGGTGGGTTGTTCTCACGATATGTGTTGATTCACTATCATTCACGAGAAAGTGGCTAGTATTCGGGATGCCCAGTTCCATGCTCAAAAGTCAAATCAAAGTATAATGAAACAAAACTCTCCTAGGATTGTTGTTTGTATGGACGGTACCCGTGTATTCGGCCCATCGTGGAGTGTGATCGATTGGTGGAGGGGGAGTAAAAACTTTACTATTCTGTTTGGGAACCGCCTATAATGTATCTAGCATGGAAGGTATTGAGATATCTTAGTTGTTATGTTGACAATGAAAGCATACCGCCCAAAATCTTGATTCATCCCTGTTTTAGAAGCTCGAGCTCTAGCACCTGTGTAAATCAATGCTACCCTCTGCGAAGGGCCTATCTATTTTACTTCACTGTTGATTCATCCTCTTCCTATAAAAGGGCACCAGTTATAGAGCACCTCCATCATTTGTATTCTTTTCTATTAATTGATATTGAGTATGAGTATGACTGGATCTCTTTTACCATGAAGTACAATGTCTAGTCAATCCTTGTTCTTCGGAGGTGCTCTGCATTTATGTATTGCGGTCTCAGAAAGGGCTAGCGAGATACGAGTTTATCATATTGTATTATGATTGTTTTGATAAAATTGTTGTCATCCTAGACTTATTATTATTGCTCACTAGTTGATTGTGCCATTGATATAAGTAAATATGAGAACTAAATATTATTGTGGATTGGTTAGTCTATAATCTTAGCTGAAGATATGAATATCAGTTAGACATATTTACAACAGCAAGATCAAACAAAGTTTGTAAAAGTTTTTCTTTATCACTTTCAGTTTATCAACTAAATTGCTTGAGGACAAGCAAAGGTTTAAACTTGGGGGAGTTGATACGTCTCCAATGTATCTACTTTTCCAAACACTTTTGCCCTTGTTTTGGACTCTAATTTGCATGATTTGAATGGAACTAACCCGAACTAGGGCTGTTTTCAGCAGAATTGTCTTGGTGTTATTTTTGTGCAGAAATAAAAGTTCATTGGTTGGCCTGAAAATTTATGGAGAATATTTTTGGAATTAATAAAAAATATTGGATAAAGAATCAACCGGAGAGGGACCACCACGTGGCCACAAGCCTGCAGGGTGCCCCTGGCTTGTGGGGCCCCTGTGGCTCCTCTGACCTCGTTTCAACTTCTATATATTCCTATTAGGGGAGAAAAATAGGAGAGAAGAGTTCATCGCGTTTTACGATACGGAGCCACTGCCACCTCCTGTTCTTCCTCGGGAGGGCAGATCTGGAGTCTGATTTGGGCTTCGGAGAGGGGAAATCGACGTCGTCGTCATCTCCAAATATCCTTCATCACCAATCTCATGATGCTCTACGCCGTTCATGAGTAATTCCATCGTAGGCTTGCTCGATGGTGATTGGTTGGATGAGATCTACCATGTAATCGAGTTAGTTTTGTTAGGGTTTGATCACTAGTAGTATCCATTATGTTGTGAGATTGATGTTGCTATGCTTAATGCTTGTCACTAGGGCCTGAGTGCCATGTCAGATCCGAACCTATTATGTTTTCATGAATATATATGTTTTCTTGATCCTATCTTGCAAGTTGTAGACACCTATTACGAGTTATGATCCGCATCCCCGAGGGTGAAAATAATTGGGATTCTTTCCTTTGATTACCGTAGTTTGAGGAGTTCATGTATTCACGAAGTGCTAATGCTTTGGTCCGGTTCTCTATTAAAAGGAGGCCTTAATATCCCTTAGTTTCCATTAGGACCCCGCTGCCACGGGAGGGTAGGACAAAAGATGCCATGCAAGTTCTTTTCCATAAGCACGTATGACTATATATGGAATACATGCCTACATTACATTGATGAATTGGAGCTAGTTCTGTATCACCCTCTGTTATGACTGTTGCATGATGAATGTCATACGACATAATTATCCATCACTGATCCATTGCCTATGAGCTTTCCACATATTGATCTTTGCTAAGTTACTTTTTCGTTGCTATTGTTACAATCACTACAAAACTGCTACAGTCACGTTTGCCACCGTTACCGTTACTTCCATACTACTTTGCTACTAATTACATTGTTGCATATATTAAATCTTTCAGGTGTGGTTGAATTGACAACTCAGCTGCTAATATTCGAGAATATTCTTTGGCTCCCCTTGAGTCAAATCAATAAATTTGGGTTGAATACTCTACCCTCGGAAACTACTGCGATCCCCTATACTTGTGGGTTATCACTAGTATACAACATGTATGTGCTATCTTCTTCTACCTACGTTAAGCTCTTCTATAATTTCCTTTATTTCTTGTCCCTTCTAATCTACATAATGGTGCTTCAGTTTGAAATATGCTCTACACAAAAAAGATGCACACCGATGTTATGGTTTCATTTAGGCCACCGACTCATTATTTCGTCGACAGTAAATGCTTAATTTCGTGTTCATATTTGGAGCTATTTTGGATGAATTTTGTCAAATTTGCCACACGCGGTTCATCGTTTGAAATTCCCTTTAACTAGTAGCTTCATCTTGTAGTTTCACGACTTTCGTATTGCACATTTTTTGTTTCAACTAGCTTAAACGACTAGATCTAACTTCTTCCTTGTTGGAATGAACATATGCACTATGTGATGTGTGTTAATCACATTCCTTAATCTTGGCCTCCACCCCCGTGTCCTGCTACACTCGCACCACCAGCGACGTCCTTCCTCTCGCTCCCCTCTTTTGTGTTTTGTTGCACTAGCGCCATCACATGTGTCTTTCCTATCAACCTCCTCTCACACGTCCTACTACACTCGGACAGTCATCGTCTCTCTCTATCATCTCTCTCACGTCCTGCTACACAGATGCCACCGTCGGCGTCGTTCCTCTCGACCTCCTCACCCACGTCCTACTACACTAACGCCATCCTTAAGTTGTGCTTTTTGGCCTCCTCATCTGCGTCCTCCTGCACTGAGGCGACCATGGCGTGCAACTCCTCCATATTTCTTCCTTAGCGCCATGGCGTCGCTTGTTACGTGTGGCTGTCAACCTTATCGGATGGAGGCCATGTTGTGCACAGCGCTGTCGTCGATGTCTTTTCTATCGGCCACCTCACCCTCATCTTACACTAACATCGCCATCACGAGCATAGTGCCAAGGAACTCTAATGTAACTCTATGTGTTATGCGTAGGTGTTAACTCTTAATCATATCCCATGTATACAACCAAACACCGTGTAGTTGCATGAGTGGAGATAATGCACGACACCAAACAACATGCCAAAAATGATCCCATCATGCGGAAACCTAGATGCACGCGACCAAACGAGGTGCAGATGTTGGTTTTTTATCGGATTTCCCTCGGCCAAGCCTAACTCAGACATGTATGCAATGGAGGCAAAAGTTGCTACGGGTACCAAACACGCCCTGAGAAGCCAACGTGCAGTTGGTCACGAACATAGAGTAGAGTATCATTGTTTATGCTCTATCAAATTTTCTCACTCTCTTCATTTGAAAATAAGTTACGTTGTTTAATTTTAAACTTTCTATAAAAAACATCAAACTTTTAGTTGGATATAATAGTTACATCGTCAATAGGAAAAGATACAATCTCATCCATAGGTTCCTCAAACCAATCAGTATACTCACAGAATTTCGCTAGCTTAGCAAGTTCACGAGGAAACTTATTTGCTTCCCTATTACAACGTTCAAACCTAGTAATAGGAAAATTACATTCCATAAAATAGCAATCGTCTAACACTACCGCCGCCACTCCTGCCGATTGTCCTTCATTTTAATTCTGTAAATCAATTCCATATTATCAGAGTTGACAATAAGGCGATTGCAGCCTTCCTTCTGTGCAAGGATTAAAACAAACCTTAGAGACAGTGCTTCTATCGTTAATACATGAGCACACCATTCAATCCTCCAATTTCCCCCAAGAATGAACCTTCCGATGTCATCTCTGAGGATAACCCCCGTCATGCCCCTAAGAAGATCATGATCGAAAGAAGCATCAACGTTCAGTTTCACAAAACTCCGAGGAGGTCTGCTCCATCCCCCCGTTTTATTGGTTGCCTTCGGGGAGTGTGCACTAGCATAGTTCCCCTTTATAGCACGAGACCCTATCGAAGCTTGATGTGCATCTTAAGACTTTCCTTCATGAACCAATTTACATCTAACCCACCATCAATACCAAGATATTATAGCGATCAATTCACGTGCATTTTGGAGGCCCAATACACATAATTCTTGATCTCCCATAAGTAGTAAATATTCAAGAACTCCCTCTCCCGCCCGATCAACGACAGAAGCTCTCACAATCACCTTATACAATCCTAACTAGTCCCAAACCTCTTTCGCCTTCGGATACGGAAACAAGACGTGTTTGTGTCTTCTGTCCCATTTGAGCATGATGGGAAGATGGATGAAACTTTCATATGTCTATTAGCGAGTGTAACACGACATCGGAGGGTTCCATGCAATGTATGCCAAATGATTTTTTTAGCCTTGCCAGACATGATAGTTTCCATATCTTACCCCATATAGGATTAACATTGGTTCTACCCATACCATTTGTATGTTCAATTTTCTCCCATGTTGTTGTTTCCATTCCTCCAAATAAGCCGATCAAAGAGTGAAAAAACCATTTTTTGTGTGTAAACTCCAAGCAATGAAGTCTGACATATCATGCATAGGAAGTGGAATCGTGACCATAGTTTGAGCGTCAATTGGCCACAATGTTTGGCTTCATCCCAATCATTCATGATTGGATCAATAAGATCATAAACCTTTGAGAAAAGATGGCCCTTCTAGGAGTAATAATTTTTATATTTGCATAATTTTGGATCCATGCCTCTTTGCAAATATCAATATTTTGTCTATTTCCAACTCGCCAGATATACCTATTCATTAGAGAGTTTACTCCCACCATATAGCTTTGCGACGTAAAAGAGGAACCTTTTTAGATTTACATTCATTAAATTGCCATCTATGACGTATTTAGCTCTCAATATTGTAGCACATAACGATTCCGGATTATCAAACAAACACCACACTTGCTTGGCTAGGTAAGCTACATTGAAACAATGTATATCTCGGAAGCCCATGCCTACTTGGTCTTTTAGGGCACACATCTTCCACCACGCCATCCAATGCATTCTCTTTTGATTGTGCTCATCGCCCCATGAATTGTGACATTGTGTTAATGATTCTATTGCAAAATAAAGGATTTTTAAAGATGGGAATAACATAAGTTAGGATAGCTTGTAAAACAGATTTGAGCAGAATTTCCTTTCCTCTAGTGGATATCTTTTTCTATCCATCCACTATTTTTTTAATATTGTGATCAATTATGAATTGGAAACAATCGCTTTTGTCCATACCCATATTTACAAGCAAAAACAAATATTTTCCATTGAGGGCTTAAGTCATAATATTCAGAATTTTACAAATTTGCATCTTGTCTTCCACTTTTGCATTGGGACTAAAGAAAGTACTATACTTTTCAATGTTGACCATTTGCCTCGAGGTAGCACAATAAGAATGCAAAACTAATTTCAACGCGTACACATCCATACCATTTGCTTTCACAAGAACAAAGAATCATTGGTGAAGAGAAGATTTGAAATCAATGGGGGCATCTCTACAAACTTGAATTCCATAAATATTTCAAATTGTCTTACTCCCTTTCTCCGGAAATAAGTCATGATGTTCTAGTTCACTAAAACAACATCCTTATTTTTTGAAGTGATGATTTGGATGCAGTTAGTGTTGGGATGTCGAATTTTTGAAGTTAGATATTTTAGCATGAAAAATCAACATTTGAGATGACAAATTTATTGCTGTGGGGAAGACATTTTTTTGGCAAGAAAGACAATTTTTTTGTCATGTTTACTTTTTTGTTAGGAATTACTATGCTTGAAAAGGAAATTGCCATTTTCACGGCAATATAGTCGGCCATAGACAAGGCGAGTGATAGGCAGCGGTCGATCGATCCAAAATTTGTGTCGGTCAGCCCGCAACCATCCAAATTGGTGGATTTCGGTCATTCTTTGCACTTTTTTTTGTCTTGCTCGCCGCACATGCTCTGTGGTGCCGCCCCCTCATCGACCGTCCTCATTGCTAGCCGCTTCCCTTGACGACCGTCCTCGTCGTCAGTCGTCGCCCTTGTCGGTCGTCCTCATTGCCGGTTGCCGTGAATGGAACAACTATGCATGTGATTGCAGCTCCACGTCGCAACAGTTGTAGGTCTAGTGGCATCCAGCCGCCGCACCGCGATCGTCCTTGCAACTTGTTTGTGTCGATCCTCTCTATCAAAACACGCTATTTGTCACCATTTCGGTGTGGTTCCACCGTAGTAGAAAAATATCTTGCTAGTAGAAGCTTCTGGGGTTCGTGGTAGAAACAAAAAACATGGGTTCGACGTTGTCGCCGCGAAAAACACCTCTCTCGAATACAGCAAACCTGCATGCTGGTTCCAGCTCTGGATTTGTCAGTTGCAACAAATCGTGTGCTACATCATCGTTGGCGCAGAAAAACACTTTGGCCATAAAACAAAAATGGTTGTTGGTTCGAGCTCCGGCTTAGGCGGTTGTAGCAAAACCAAAAGCTGGTTCCAGCTCTGACTTTGTCAGGAATATATCATTTTGTTGTAAACCTTCTCATTGACTGTCGTGGTAGCAAAAAAGCTCGTCGGTAGAAGTTATTGCCTTGTCGGTTGCAAAAAATGTGGATGTTCGCTGTCGTTGCCACAAAAAACACACCACACGATGTACCAAAATCAAATGGTGGTTCCAGCTCTGGACTTGCCGCTTGTAGCAAAACCAGATGTTGGTTCCAGCACCCGTGTACTGACGGTTGTACATCATCGTCTTGTAAAAACATGCAGCTCGCCGTTGGGGCTGGAAAATTCACCGAAGCAGGAGAAGGTGCACTGGGGAAATCGCTGATAAGAGGCGGTCATGGATGTGACAATATTGTTGCGAGGTAGGCGACGACCTCGCCGATGCATCGTCCTGCTCCTCCATTGGTAAGGGCTTGATGCAGGGGGTGGATGGAGGCCTCGCCAGAAAGATGTAGGTGCAGCAGTGAGGGGACGGAGGCCTCGCCCGGTGTGGGGGTGGGGGAGATCTATGTGGACGGAGAGAAGACGATTGGAAAAAGTGATCACACTAGAATCTTCTTGAAATGGTAAAGGGCGACCCATGAAGCTTCGGGCGGCACACCCTTTTTAAACGTTTTCCTATAGAAAATGTTTAATTTGCTATGCGTGAAAAACTACGTTAAAAATTTAGTATTTTTAATTAATTAACAATAAATCTGCTTCAAGTAAGAAGTTAGAGCATCTACAATCGAATCCCTCACTTTATCTTTAAATGCTCAAAACGTCCATATGATCAATGTTAAGACCCAACCAAATACCTTATTTCATCACTATATTAATTAGCCGACATCTCTTAAATTTATTTTAATATAAGAACGATATAAGCCTACCCAGTAACCCTGCTTCACATCATATCTATCCCAGGTTGTCCCTCGGAGCGCCTTCATATCTATCCCAGGTTGTTCCTCGGAGCGCCTCGCGCCGCCGTGGCGGCCGAGCCGGAGCTCATGCGGCGTGATGATGTCCTAGAGTGAGCCTGTGGTTGCTGCGAGCGCAGGTCGCGCGTGCGGAAGCATGGCATGCCCAGCCGTTGCCGATGCTATGCATGCATGGAGTTAATTGCAAAAGAGTGTCACAATTCGGGTCGTATTCACAAGTTGGTGCCATCTTTCAAATTTTTTGCAAATACGTACCAAGATACATGCCGTATTTTGCAGATCGCGTATTTATACGTATAGATGCTCTTTCTGACATACATGGCCCACCTGTCAGCCTCTTAAAGAAAAAATCGCTCGGACCGCTGCGGGTGGGGGAAAACCGGCTCTCTGCTTCCTCTCGTATCGGATCGGCTGCGGGAAAAACCGGCTCTATCCATCTCTCCTTCCTCTCGCATATGTTCCTAACCCTACTCCCTCTCCTCTATCCCAGCCATGGCGGCGGCGGCCCCTGGAAGCATAGTTCGTGCTGGCGGCGACGGCTACGTTGATGGCGACGACGACATCGACTCTTATTCGTCCGATGACGAGAGCTCCTGCGATTTCTCCGAGCCTGTTGTGTCCAAGGCGGGGATGTTGTGGCTAGCACAGGTTTGGGTGGCCAATCCAAGCACAAGCCATCATTGGACGTCTGGGATCGGCGGCGTTGAGTAAGTTTTCTTCATCAATTTATAGTATTGGGGATTTAATGAAATGGAGATTTAGGATTAGGTTCCCAGTCCAGTTGTTGTTGTGTCATGCTGCTGTGTCCTGCTGCTGTCTCATGCTGCTCAGTAAAAATTATGTCCTGCTGTTAGATTTAATTAGTTCCAGTTCTCTAGTTTGTGAAATTTAGTGTTACATTGTCATGTGATGTGAATTTATCACTGACGATTGACATTTTTTCTGAAATTGCAGTTTATATCCAGAAATTTGGGATGTTGCCATTCATTTTCAAGATCTGGATAGTTTAGAGTTGAAACTGTGCAGTGATGATGTTGTCCTTCCTAGTGTGGTAGCACTGATGGAGACGCAAGGCTATGGAAGCACTAACTCAGTGTATTTTGATAAAGGCATAGGAGTTGATGGTTTGGAGAAAATAGATAGCAATGCTAAGTTGCAACAACTAAAGAGGCAGCACAAGGATGCCAAGTTGCTGAATTTGTCTGTGTATAGGGGGAGTGCACCTGTCTTTGAAGATGTGCTTGTGACACAAGAGAGCCAAATTGTGGTTGGAAGACAAGAGAGCAGAAGGGCAAGCTGAAGCTTAAACAAGTAGTGGAAGAAGATAGTACTGATGCATCTTCATTTGATTCAGAGGGTCCAATAGATATTGAACATGAACCTTACTTCATGGGGGAGTATAGGCCAAAAGCAAATGAGGGAAGAGGGCTTACATTAGAAGAATTTGAACAGGAAGAAACAAATGATGATGAAACAGACAGAGTGGACTTGATGATGAAGTGCTACCAGAGGTCTTACATCATTATGATGGTGAAACAGATGTGGAAGATTTATTTGAGCTGGATGAGGAGGATCAAGTTGTTCAAGAAGGAGAACACATTACTGAACCTGCAATAAAGAGGAGGAAACTGCCATTGGGTAGAGGACCCACAAGCAGGTCACATTCCAGTGCCATACAAATATATGAACCAGATTTTAAACCCTCATCAGATGAAGAGGAGAAAGGTTTCCTTAAGGAAAGTGATGATGATGGGTTTGAGCCAGCTAGTTTTGTACCACCTAAAGGAAGAAAGAGCAGGGCAAAGAAACAGCCACCTAGGAAATGGTATGATGAAAATAGGGAAGAGCCACATAATCAACTATGTCTGAAAATGTGTTTCAAAGATCAACACCAAGTTAGGGATGCTTTGTTGAGCTTGCACATCAGTCAGAGTAGGTCTTTTCAGTATCACAGGAATTCAGATAAAAGAATAATTGTGGAATGCATAACAAAGAAGATATGCAAATTCTTTATGGTGGCAGCAGTTATAAAAGGAGAGAAAACATTTGCAATAAAGAAAATGAGATTGCAACACACTTGCCCTACTACTACAGATAAGAGTAGGGTCACTGCAAAGTGGCTTGCAAAGACATATGAGCCATTGTTTAGATCGGATCTCAATACTAGCATTCAGACAATGATTGACAACTGCCAAGAGAAGTATGGTGTAGAAGTTCCAAAGGCAATGGCATATAGTGCAAAAAATCAAGCTGTTGAGAATATTCTAGGAGAGCACAAGAAGCAATATACCATGAATAGAGACTATGCTCAGACTGTGATGGATACAAACCCTGGTAGTAGGGTTATAGTTACAACAGTAACTCCAACACCTACTGCAAAAGTTCCACATCCTGGGCCAAGGTTTCATGCAATGTTCTTCTGCCTCAATGGAGCAAGGGAGGGTTTTCTTCAGGGATGCAGACCCTTCAGTTCAAATTTATATAATTATTATGTTATTTTAGTTCTGATTTGATATTATAGTGACAATTTTATGTTGCAATATATTAGGTGTTGATGGATGTTTTGTAAAGCTATGCACTGGTGCCCAAATCCTTGCTGCCATTGGTAGAGATGGGAATAATAATATATATCCCCTGGCATTTGCTATTGTTGGACAAGAGGATACACAAAGTTGGTGTTGGTTTCTCCACCAACTGAAGATCTGCCTAGGAGGAGAAACTGGACAGTTTGGTCCATACACAATCATGTCTGATAGACAGAAGGTAATACTGAATTCTAGCTTACAACTTTAGTTATGAATTGTATCTTAGAATTGTATCTTAGAATTGTAGCTTATAGTTGTGTCATGTGTGAACAGGGGCTACTCAATGCAGTGAATCAAGTTTTTCCTAACTCCCACCAAAGATTTTGCCTTAGACACTTGTATGCAAATTTCCAGAATGTTGGGTTTAGGGGGGAAGATCTTAAGAAGTACATGGATAATGCCAGTTATGCTTACAATGAACACAAGTTTGAACTTGCAATGGATCATATGAAAAAAGAGAGTGAAAAGGCTTGGAAGTGGCTTAGTGAGATACCTAAAAAAACTGGGCTAGGCATGCATTTGACACAAACTGCAAGACAGATTTGGTTGTTAACAATCTGTCTGAGGTGTTTAACAAGTACATCCTTTATGTTAGGAAAAAACCAATTAGGACAATGTGTGATGGTATTAAAGATAAGATGATGGTGAGGTGGCATAGGAATAGAGAGACTGGGAAGGCAGCTAGATGGGGAATCACACCTCATTATAGTGAAAAGCTAGAGGCAGAAAAGGAAAGGGCCAGATTCTGCAAACCCATTCAAGCTGGTGTCAATTTGTGGCAAGTGAGTAGTGGACAACAGACACATGTTGTTAATTTGGAGCTTCACACATGTAGTTGCAGAAAGTGGGACATTACTGGCATACCATGTAACCATGCAACCTCTGTAATTAACAAGGCAAAAAGGTTTCCAGAGGATTTTGTGTGCAACTTCTTCAGAAAACCTTTGTATGTGGCAGCATATGAACCAATGATTTACCCTCTTCCTGGTGAACATAACTGGACAAAAAGTACAGGGCTAGACATAGACCCCCCTGAATTTAAAATTAAGAAAGGCAGAAAGAAAGAGAAGAGGGCAAAGGGAAGATTTGAAGTGCCCAAGCCTAAGGATACATCAAGATTGGGTACAATAACATGTAGCAATTGTGGACTCCAAGGTCACAGATACACAAGATCCAACAAAAACTTGAAACCAGAATTGCTTTTGAGGAAAAACAAACATGTGGTAACACTTTTTTACTTTGTTTCCCTCTTTCTTTCTTTCTTTCTTTAATATTTTGCACTTGACATATATATTCAATGATTTGTTTCCCTCTTTCTTTCTTTATTTAATAGGCACCTGCAAGAAATGCACCTGCACCTGCAACAACTGCTCCTGCTCCTGCTGGAAGAGGTACTGGTGCTACTGCTGGAAGAGGTGCTGCTGCTGGTAGAGGTGCTGGAAGAGGAGCTGGAAGAGGAGCTGGTGCTACTGCTGGAAGAGGTGCTGCTGCTAGTAGAGGTGCTGGTGCTGGTGCTGGTATAGGTGCTGGTGCTGGTAGAGGTGCTGGAAGAGGTGCTGGAAGAGGAGGTTTCTCAGCCCCAAGATGGGTTGCTAGTGCTTCTACTTCTGGCAATATTGGATGGGCTAGTTACTTCAATGCTAGTGGTAATAGATGAGCTAGGTGACAGTAAGGCTAGGTGACAGTAATGCTAGTGGATGTTTTGTAATGCTAGTGGTCTGTTTGAGAACTATTGTGGTGTTTGAGAACTATTGTGGTGTTTGATAACTTTTGTGGTGTTTGGTAATATATGAGCTAGGTGACAGTTATGCTGAAATTTTGCTTGTGTACTGCTTGGATATATATACTCAATTATACTTGGATATATATACTGAAATTAACTCAATTATACTCCAACACTCAATTATACTTGGATATATATACACTCAATTATACTTGGATATATATATACTCAATTATACTTGGATATATATACACTCAATTATACTTGGATATATATACTGAAATTTTGCTTGGATATATATACTGAAATTAACTCAATTATACTCCAACATAACAACATGACCATATGCAAGCACTGTTTCAGTATATATACTGAAAATTTACTCAAATGTGACTGGATAAAAATTAACTCAAATTTCAGAAGCAACAACAACATAACCCATTCATTCAGCAGCTCGTTCCAACATAACAAGTAACTGGTTCAAATATAACAAATAACTGGTTCAAACATAAGTCATAAAGCAAGAACAACATAAATCAAACAACAACATGACTCATTCATTCATCTTATCACTTCATCTTTTCATTGAGAAGCTGGTTCCAACTTGAACTTGTAGCAACTTCTTCAGTGAGCTTTTCATTTGAAAATGTCATACAAGCAAGTTCAT
The DNA here is from genome assembly GCF_904849725.1 of Hordeum vulgare subsp. vulgare. Classification (NCBI taxonomy): domain Eukaryota; kingdom Viridiplantae; phylum Streptophyta; class Magnoliopsida; order Poales; family Poaceae; genus Hordeum; species Hordeum vulgare. Next base: position 422,618,845 of record NC_058519.1, on the reverse strand, counting down.
TCTTCAACTTGGTCACTTCATCAGTGATTTGTGCTTCTGAATTGGCTAGGACCTCCTGTAGTTGACTGATCTGCAACTTCATTTTCCTCCTCTCTTCAATAAGCCTCTCCTTTTCTTTCAAATGGTTGCACTTTACATTTTTGATCATTTTCCCATGAGCTCTTGAAAGGTTTTCAAGAATGACATACTTCTCATTCAACTTCTGGTTCTCTCCCTCTTTCCTTGCTATCTCTGCCTTCTGCTCTTCAAATTCTTTTTTGTACTCACTGACCACATACAAATGCTCTTTTGTCCTAGTTTCTTGGGCCTAAAAAAGGGTGTCCACATGTTTAGCTAGTTCCTGAAATTTATCTTCAAGACTCTTCTTCTCACATGTCAAAGTCTGAATTGTTAGTGCACTATTCAGATTGTCACTGCTCCGGTAAGCTTTGGCATCTTCATACATTTGCCAAAGCTTCAACAGGGCATTCTGCATTGGTATAGGCCAATATGGATCAACCCATTCAACAAATCCACAGTTATCAGCTCCGTGTAAATTAAACAATACACAAAGCATAGTAAGCATAGCATATTTAACTTTCATCAAACTGATAAATAGAACTGTGCAATAGCTACTTGCTCAGCACATGCCAAGAACCTCCTGCCAGTGCTGGTTCCTTCAAAAGCTACAAATCTTTCTGTTGCTTTGCCATGCTTCTCGCAGAAAACCATAAGATCGAACTCAAGCCCTCTGTAATCCTCATCTTCAATGCTATCAGGAATCTAAAGCAAGAAAAAATCATTACTAAGAAACCATACTAAAACCCTAACCCCTACCAAATTACAACAATTATCAAATCACCAAATCCTAATCAGGCTACCAAACTACAACATAATTCACCAAATCACCAAACCTAACTAAAATCCTAACTAAGCAGCACTAATTCCCCAAAAATGCAGCACTAATTCCCCAAATGCAGCAACACTAAATCCCCAAATGTAGCTGCACTCAAATCCTAAGCAGCACTAAATCCCAACCTAACCTAAATCCCCAAATGCAGCTGCACTATACCCTAAAACAGACACTAAAATCCCCAAATGCACCCGGATAGAACCCTAACCCTAGCTGTGAGCACTAACCTCGTACTTCTCGTCGTCCTCACTATTTTCGCAGAGCATCTGAGAGTAATCCTGGTTGTTGTCGTCGCTGCTTTCCTCCTCAAACTCCATGGCGCGGCGGAGCTCGGCTGCCGTCGGCGAAGAAGAGCAGGAGAGGAGCAGCGGGAGTAGCAAAGAAGAAGAGAGCCAGCCGCAGCGGTCCCCAGCCGAAGAAGAAGTGCGACCGGCAGGAATACTCGACCGGCAGAGAGCCGGTTTTCCCCGTAGCCAGCCGGTTTTCCCTCCAGCCGCAGCGGTCCGGGCGGTTTTTCCTTTAAAAGGCTGACAGGTGGGCCATGTATGTCAGAAAAAGCATCTATACGTATAAATACGCGATCTGCAAAATACGGCATGTATCTTGATACGTATTTGAAAAAAATTTAAAAAATGACACCAACTTATGAATACGGCCTCAATTATGACACTCTCTTGCAATTAACTCGCATGCGTGCTAGCTACTTATATGCAAGCGTGCTTGGTGCTAGCTGCCGGTGTTGTTGCTATGCATGTGTGCCGCCGGATGCACGCTCTGCCCCCACAACGCATTGAACGTGTTTGATATAATGTCTATAAACATAAAAGGTTGAAAGTAGAGAATGTGACTGCATGGGATAAGAAAATAGAGTTTCAAAACAGACGTGCTCGGACATTGACAGGGTTTGAGACTTCGAATTAGTACATTGTTATTGTAGATGCTCTTACAAGAACCAGAAGCAAACACCGGCATAACAACACCAGCAAGATTCCCCTTCTCCGATAACACACAAAAAAAAAAATTGCTCACTCTCCGGCCACTTCCCCAGCAATGGCATACACCACAGTCCTCCTCTACACTGTCATCTCACTCTCGCTCTTCCTTGCAGCTTCAGCTCTTGCGCCACCGCCTGACACCACCCAACAAGCACCGAGGACGGTGCGGGCCGGCTACTACTTCGCCGCCGACGCCGACCTCTGCCCCCTCGCGGCCCTCGACGCTTCCCTCTACACCCACCTCTACTACTCATCTGTTTCCGTGCACCCCACGCGGCGCACGCTCGAGCTCCCAGCCGAACCGGCCCAGGCGCGCCTCCTTGCCAACTTCTCCCGGGAGCTCAAGGGCAAGAACCCGGCGCTCAGGACCCTGCTCTCCGTCGCCACCGCCGGCACCGAAGATGCCGCAGCAGACGCCGCCACGGCGTTTGGGGACCCTGCGTTCGCCGCCATGGCCATGGACCCGACGTCGCGGGCCGCGTTCGTCGACGAGGCCGTTCGGGTGGCGCGGGAGAATGGCTTCGACGGGGTTGACGTCGCGTGGCGGTTCCCGGCGTCGGCGGTGGAGATGGCCGACTTCGGGTTCCTGGTCGCCGAGTGGCGCGCCGCGGTGCCCCAGGGGTTCCTGCTCACGGCCACCGTCTACTTCTCTAACCACGTGTTCGGCGCGCCGTTCGCCGGCGTGGACTACCCGTCTGAGGTGGTCGCCGGGAGCCTCGACTGGATCAACGTGATGGCGTTCGGGCTCCGTCCGGCCGGCGCGGCGGCCAACATCACGGCCTTCGACGCGCCGCTGTACGACAGGGCGTCGCACTTCTCGGTGAGCTACGGCGTCGTCTCCTGGCTCGACGCGGGCGTCCCGGCTGGCAAGGTGGTCATGGGGATACCGCTCTACGGCCGGTCGTGGTTCCTGCGCAACAAGGCCAACAGCGGCGTCGGCGCGCCGGTCGTGGCCGCCGGGCCGAAGCAGCGCGGGAGCAACTCGACGGGGGCCATGTCCTACGCCGAGGTGGAGGCGCTCACCACGACCGCGGGCGGACGCGCGCCGGTGATGACGTCGTTCGACAACGCCTCAGTGTCGTCGTACCTGGCGGTGGGCGACGTTTGGGTCGCCTTCGACGGCGCGGCCGTCGTCGCCGAGAAGCTTGGCTTCGCTGCCCAGTGCGGCCTGCTCGGCTACTTCCTTTGGCCGGTGAACTACGATGACACCAACCTCACGGTAACCAGGAGAGGTCAGTGAGTGTCACCTTGCTAGCTTGGCTCATTTCTGCTAGTGTTCCATCGCCGTGTATTTACTCTCTGCTTGTTTCAGCATCTGAGGTATGGGAGCAGAGCAAAATTTCGTCAAATTTGAGAAACGCCACCGGCGTCCGGCAGGGGAAGGCCCCAGTTGAACTGCCGCCGGCTCTCGGGTCGCCTTCGCCGTCGACAGAGCCGGTGCCCGTGCCGACGTCCGCGTCGTTCTCATGGCTGTGCTGGAAGAAGCTTGATGCGCACCTGCATTTGTCTGTACTAATTCTCCTCTTATATTAACTGGTAGCTTCCCTGTCTCTCCTATGTTCACTCCAACATCGACAGATTAGGATCTCAGATGTAGCATAGAGCAGTTTCGAGTTTTCTACACGGTTTTAGTTCAGAAAAGTGAAGAGAGTGCGCATCAACAAGACAACAGTAGTGTAAATCACATTTCAGTTCTCATATTGGTTTTACACACAAAAAAGAAGCTATCAAATTGGTTTTCTTGGCCAATGACTTGGAGCTTACATTACTGCTCTCTCCATTCCTTTATACTCCTTCCGTCACGGTTTAGAAATCATGCATGAAAATTTTGTAGAACCTAGATGATTATTGATTGGCTGTAAAATGAGTTAAAAAATAACATTCACACTACGCATGCATATAAAAGTAGTACAACGGAGTATTAATTAGCTGTTAGGAGTAACTGCAATACGCCTTAAATCTTATGTGTTATGAAAATGCACGTAAACTTAATCGTGCCTTCTAAATAGTAACGGAGATAGTACAATGTCACTGTAAAAAGCATATTTTACATCTATATAAAGCCACAAACACTGATCAAGACAAAAATTAATGACATTTCTTCGTATTAACTAGTTTAATGGTTGCATGCATATAGTCATAATAACATTAACTATTTTAGTCTTTTTTTAATGCATGCGGCGTATTAATAATTCTAGTTAAAAGAATTGGTTTATAAAGCAAACATTGAATTTTATTTTGTTACCTGTAACTTGAATTTGTAGTCTCATATAAGAGAATGAAGTGAGTATTATGTATAAAAGAAATTGCTCTGGGGATGATGTACAACCTGACAACAGTTGGACGATAGCAATTCAATAGGCCTCCTAGGATGTGTTTTTTTGTCGGCGTCGAAAATCGTCCCAATCGCGTCGTCAGGACGTCCATTTTCGTTGGTTGGGTTCATTTTTAGGACCGACGATTCCAGATTGAACCCAGCGCGCTGGGGCCGCTTGGGGGCTCCCGCGGAAAAGAAAACGGCGTGTGGGCCGCCACTGTCACGCGAAAAATAGTTTTCACCTCCAGATCCACCCCTTCGCGCACTACACCTTTCGTTGTCATGCCGATTCCGGTGCCGTCCACCTACCTACAACCGTTACAAAGGCCATCTCCCCAGCAATAAAGGGAGGGTTTGTCGCGGCTTCGCCCTCCTGCTTCTTGGCGAGTTTTTCCGGCGCTCCGGCCAAGCACGCGGTTGCGCGTGTGCAATATCCGCCAGGTGTCCGGCGATTTGTCTCGGCGATGGACTCCGACGATCAGGAGGCGTTTACGGTGCTACTGGAGGAGGAAGCCGATGTCGACGCCCTGGACGTAGAGCACCTCATGGTCGTCGCCGCTCTGGCCGGCCTATTCACAAGTAACACAAAGCCGCGACGAGGTGGCTCGGCATCAAGCCGGCTGAAGGCAAAGCAGAGGCATCGACTGGAAGGCTATTGCTTGCTCTACACTGACTACGTCGCCGGCGCTCCTCTGCAGGGCGACAAAGTATTTCAGCGCCGTTATCAGATGAGCCGGAAGCTCTTCCTCACGATTGTGAATTCCATCAGGGAGTTCGACAGCTACTTCAAGTGCAAAAAGGATTGCACTGGCAAACTTGAATTCACCTCACTCCAGAAGTGCATGACAGCTATGAGGATGCTTGCATACGAAGCTGTCGGTGATATTCTGGAAGACTATGGACGCATGGCCAAGTCCACAACCATTGAGTGTTTGTACAAGTTCTACAAGGCAGTGGTGACAATGTTTGGACCTCAACACTTGCGATCACCCAATGCAAACGACACTGCTCCGATCCTAGCACATAATGCAGCAAGAGGATTTCCTCGGATGCTTAGAAGTATCGACTACATGCATTGAAAATGGAAAAACTGTCCATTTGCTTGGCAGAGGATGTACAAAGGTGCCAAAGGAGGTTACAGTGTGTTACTTGAGGCAGCGGACACACATGACCTCTGCATTTGGCACTCCTTCTTTGGTATGCCAGGAACTCATAATGACATCAACGTATTGCAGTGCTCGAATGGCTTTGCCAACTTGTTAAAGGTCATGCTCCTCCGGTTAACTACGAGGTCAATGGGCACCACTACAACAAGGGATACTACCTAGCAGATGGCATCTATCCGAGATGGTACACATTTGTGAAGAGTATCTCAAACCATGCGCCAGGAGGCAAGAACTCCTACTTTCCCAAGCGTCAAGAAGCTTGTAGGAAGGATGTCGAGCGGGCATTTGGTGTGCTTCAATCTCGATTCACTGTTGTTCGGTACCCCGCTCAGACCTGGTCGAAAGATCAAATGTGGAAAGTCATGACTTGTTTTGTCATCTTGCACAACATGGTCATTGAGAGCGAGCAGGAAGAGCCAGTGTTTGATGTTGAACCATATTACAGGCAGGGTCCTCTTACCCAAGTTGATCACCAGCTACCGACAACCCGAACTGCCTTCCTCAACATGTGACAGGAGATCCGAGACCCACAGTGTAACGTCCAAGATGCGACACTTTCAATATTTGGGGGCGAGGACTCAATAAGGAAAGAGACGCATCTTAGCGTTTCGCAAGCACATGAATCATTGCAATACATACATGGAGAGATGAATATATAGAATGGCTTACACTCTCCACAAGTTAAGTTACAATTAAGTCAACAATTTATTTCAAATCATCCCAAAAGTCAGGGTCCGACTACGGACAAGATAAACGATAAAAATTGAAGTAGTCTATCTCGCTATGCCCAGGAGACGACCAAGGGCCTCTAATCATCGGGGTACGTCACGTACATACGCCCACTGCCTTCGTCGAACTCCCACTACAACTGCGTAGCATCAAAAGCCTCTGGGTCTGTTGTACCTGGACCTGTGGGGTTGTAGTAATCCGTGAGCCACAAGGACTCAGCAATCTTGCAACCATGATACCGGAACTAATCAAGTTAATGGGTATGGAAGTTTAAGTGTTTAGGTTGCAGCAGCACTAAGCACATATGGTGGCTAACTTACGAGGGCATGAAGTAAAGTGAGTGGTCTACGCATGATAGTTGTGAACTAATAATGATCACTAAGTGATCCTGTATACCTACTTACGCCAGTCATAACCCCACCGTGTCCCCAGTCGGAGGAGGAACTCACGAATGAGACAGTCATGGTTATGCACACACTTGGCATATTTTAGTTAAGTTTACTTCAGGTTGTCTAGAGCCGGATGTTAAACAAAGTTTCCAAGTTGCCATATAACCGCGAGCACGGCTTTCCAAAACATTTTACCCTGCAGGGGTGCTCCAACTAATCCATCACAAATTACCACAAGCTACATAGGAAGCCTCGACCAAGAACACGTGATCTCCTTGGATTCCTTAGTGGAAAACCTCAACCTTGATATAGCCCAAAGCATCACCGGAATCCCGATGCACAAGACACCTCTAAGAGGTGAAGACAAATCCAGCAAAACCGCCCGATGTGTCGACGAACCCAATAGGAGCCGCGTATCTCGTTCTCATGACACGGCGGATAAGCACAGCGTACAGTGGCCTGATTGAAATCTCCCAAGTTGCCCAGGGTTGGCCCCGCACATGGCTCTAGGTTGGACCAACACTCATGAGGAGCACTAGCCCAGGGGTTGATTAATTATCCTCGGGGTAGCTATTCCCTATGCTTTTTATTATTAAGTTGTTTAGCAAATTGAGTACCAAGGTTGGGTCTTGCCAGAAAAGTCTTAACGCAAACGTGTGATCAAGGGGGTCCCCATAACAACCCCAAGCGTGTTAGGAGCGCTCAATATGGAACATAACACCGGTAGCCGAAACTAAGGCGGCAAAAGCAGATCAAAACACCCAGCAAAAGGCCAAGCCTTCCATCTTTTACCAGGTATATAGGTGCATTAAATTAAATAGCAGTAACAGATGATATTCAAAAGCCCATGTTAACACATGGATCAGCCTGCACCTGCAACTAACAATGCTATAAGCTTGTTGAGCAAGTGCTATCCTAGCCAATCAACATTTGCTAGGTAGTGGAGGGGTTAGAGGCTTTTATGGCAATGTTTGGAGGCTTATTTTATAGGTGGTAGGAAGCGATAAAATAGCGATGGAAACAAGTCATCTAAGCACAAGAAAATTAGAGGCGGTATCAAATTCACAATCATCTTGCATGTTGGTTCTTCTGACTGGTACATCTCTTGCTCCTCAAGAACTTACTCAATGTGATCCTCGCACGCGTTCTTAGCTCTTGTTGCTACCCAAAGAAAATACACATCCAATGAACACACAACAAGGTGCAATGCTTCAAACAACATGATGCATGAGTGTGGGTATGAAAGGAGCATGGCAATGCTAACTAGTCAAGTTTCTCATGCATTTATTAAGTTGTTAGTATTCTGAACAAAAATTGAAGTTTATTAATTTGGATATGCATGAACATGGAAGAAATGGATGCATCATCAGAAATCGGTGCAAAAGCATATAAAGAACGTCGCAGATCGAGCTACGGATCTCTTGAAAAACACAAAACAAGATATGAAAAGCAACAATGACTAAACATCGTTTGAGAGGGAGCTATGGGCATTTCATTGGCATTCCAAGTATGCTAATGGACAGGACACAAAATTACAGGTGCAATAGACCTGTCTTACATGCAAAACAACAAAGCACAACACACACATTGCACCAAACAAAACAACACCCAATATGTCCACTAACAACAACATACCACTTTGAACAAGAGAAAACTAGCAGCTACAGTCTCTTAATGAGTTCAACCAAAACATGAATATGAAGCTATCAAAGAGCACAACAAACTCTAACTAATAGCAACTTTGATAGGTTCATGAAACAATGGCCATAAAGCTCTCAACATGGCAAGAAATATTACAGTTTATGACTTGGTGAAAACCCCAGTTTGCACTTGCAGTTTTTAATCTGGTGACATGTTGGCAGCAACAAAACACTAATCTACATCAAGTTATATGGCATAAAATTTAGGAGGGTGATAGAGGGCAACATCTACTATAAATCACTAGCACTGAGCATAAACTGTAACATCACAGAGAACATGGTAGCATCCCCTAAACATGGCATGAAAATAACCACAGATTCTCAGACTTCGTCAAAATCACAAAGGGAAAGTGCAACAATTTATAACAACATAGCGACTTTGACACGAAATAACTCTAAGATGCAAAATCTATTTGGCAAGGTGAAGGCACCAAATGATAGAGGGTAACAAGCACAATAGTTCATCGCATTTTACCAAACACAAAGGAACATTATATTCATGGGAATCATCAACACAACATGGGAAGAAATTAACAGATTCCAACACTTGGAAATATTTAGCATGTGAAATCAACAATAGTTTCTTAGCTACTTTGCAGCAAGAAAACCATTAAACTACTAGCTTATCCTAGCAAAGGAAAATTCCAAGGCCTAGAGCCCACAAAACACTACCACATTCATGTTGACATGTTCGTCATAGCATGTATAAATTAAATCCTACAAAAATCACAAAATACCACCTCATCACAAAATAACATTTTGCAAACTTGCCCAAAAGACAAAACGAATGCCACCAATGGATCCACTAGAAAATTCTACCCCAATTTCATATATCATACGCATATGTTTCTATAGGAAAAACACCCACAAAACTAAAATGAATTTTCCACAAATTAGGTGCTAAGAGTTATATGCCAATTATGGCATATTCCAGATTTGGCCTCTGCTAGATCTGACATTTTCCCTATTTGGAAAGGAAACAAAATTACAATTATTAATAGAAAAAAATAACAGGGCAGGCCCACCTGGCATATGCACCAGATTCCTTAAGGGCTGACATGCGGGCCCATGGCCCGCTGTTAGGGTCTCATCACAGTCTCGATGACATGCTCGATGCTGGCCGGGCAAGGAAGAAGATCTGCGGTGGGGGCACTCGGTCCACGACACCGACGACGTCGGGGCCAACGATGAGGAGACGCTCTCCTCCTCCTAGCTCCGGGAACGGGTCGAGGAAGACGCCCTCAACCTCCTCGACATCGTGGCCGAAGGGGAGAAGGCCACCAACAGCGAGATGACGACGGAGAGGCCAGCGATGCGAACTGCTCTCTTAAGCTCTCTGGTTCTCTCTCAGAGGCTTACCTGCAGGAGAGGAAGGGGGGAGAGAGGAGATGGTGGCGGCGTGATGAGGAGGCGGAAACCCTAGGGATGTGGTCCGACTTTATAGGGGTGAGTCGGGACGACGTCGCCTCGACGTCCGTGGAGATCACGGCACCGCGCGCCTCGCTACTCACTGCTCTCCAAAGAAAAGCGACGACAACAGCTGACGAAGCAGGTGACCGCTAGCGGGGGAGGGACTGGGCCGCTGCGACGCTGCTTGTTGGGCGGGGAGAAATGGGTGAGGCCCAGCTGGGTTGGACTCTCACTCTCTCATATTAAAAAGGTTTTTTTAAAAACAGCAAATCAAGATTAGCCAGGGTTTTTTAGGAGGAGTTTGAGAAAAAGAAAATAGGTGGGCACTCAGAGAATTATGCCCCATTTTATAAAAATGGTTTGACAATTTTCAGCACAAACAAATAACCCACAAAAAATAATATGGGCACTATTTTTGACAAAGCCACAACAGAAAAAATCCCAATTGTAACAAGTGTTACTTTTTAAAATACCTAACAGAATATTAGCTGGAGGTGCAACGTTATTAATAAAAAGAATTGAGCAAGTTAAAACAACACCACACTAATATTGGAATGAAAAGGGGGTTTCATAGTTTTTTTGAAGAAAGGCGTTTTGTTGGGGGTGAATCCACACTCACACACTTGCCACCACAACCCACACACAATCTCACACATAGCATTTCAACAAACATTATGCAACAAAACGATATCATGATGATGATGCCATGATGCAAGAAGTCATGAAGCAAAACTTGTTATTATTCAACCACGTATGGCATAGATGGAAGGTTCAACACATGGAATACATGAGAAATAAGGAAAGGGGTGCACTTAGGCTGTTACACACAGATGCATCAACAACTGCAGGACGATTTGGTGGAGCACCTATGGAGGCTCAAGGGCAACGCCTAGCTCGATGTGTGATGAATTATGATTTTTTATTTGTTGAACTATTTTGATTTGTATTGATTTGTTGAACTATTTTTTGATTTGTATTGATTTCTGTGATGAACTATGTGATAAAAAAACAAAGGATTTGTTCAGTTTGTGTCGAAGCACGCCCAATATGGGCCAATTTTGCATCGAACGTGGGCCATTTTGCGCCTATAGTGGGCCGAAATTGGCGACTGGGGGCGACCTTGGGGGCCGGCTGGGAACCCGAGCCCCCTCCCCCCACTTCGTTTTTTTCACCGACACGCCCCCAGGCGGCGCTATTTCATGCCCCTGGGGGCTGAACGGCTAGAGATGCTCTTAGCCTTGCTCCCTCTCCCTCCACCGATGACACATGGGGGTGATGCATGCTGTTGTCAATAGGTCTTGGTAGCATGACTCCTCGCTTGTGGCTAGCAGTCATGTATGGGGTTCCCACCCGCCGTTAGATGTTGGATCCACAATATCCATCATGCCCTAACCCGATGGTTCCTTGGGCATGGCCTTTACCTCATTTGTGGCTTACTTGGGCATGGTCTTTTCCTTATTGGTGGCCCTTGCGATTGCTTCTCTAGGCGCTTGACATCCCATATTTAGGGTTCATCTCCGTGTTGGTGCATGACGCAAGCTTTGGGGTCAATGGGTAGTGGATGTTGCGCTCGTGCGGTAGCAGGGCGGCCGGATGCATGCTTGTGATCCATTGCCATGTGAGTGGTGGGCGAGGGTGGACCCCCTCGGTCGCGGAAGTGGAGGCTTTGGTACGTGTGTTGGGGAACGTCGCATGGGAAACAAAAAATTTCCTACGCACACAAAGACCTATCACGGTGATGATCATCTATGAGAGGGGAGATCGGATCCACATACCCTTGTAGATCGCTAAGCGGGAAGCATCAAGAAACGCGGTTGATGTAGTCGAACGTCTTCGCGATCCGATCACGATCCGTCCCACGAACTCCGTCCCGATCTAGTACCGAATGCACGACACCTCTGCGTTCAGCACATGTACAACTCGATGATGATCTCCGATTTCTTGATCCAGCAAGAGAGACGAACAGGTAGCTGAATTCTCTGGCAGCACGACGGCGTGACGGTGATGGTGGTGGAATTTACTCTCGTGGGGCTTCGCCGTGCCGGATGTTTCTAGCTACGGGGTGTCGAAGTTGTGGAGGGGAGGAGGGCTGCACTTTGCTTGAGTGCCAAAAGCCTCTCTCCCCTCCACTATATATAGGAGGGAGGGGGCGGTGCCCTAGGGAAACCCTAGGGTTTCGGCCGGCGCTAGAGGGAGGAGGGAGGAGTCCTCCTCCAATTCCACTTGGAAGGAGGAGTCCTCCTTCTCCAAATCAGATTGGCCTCCTCTCCCTGCCTTTTTCTCCACTTCGGCTGACCTAGGCCCTCTTGGGCTGGCCACCAGCCCACTAGGGGATGGTGTGCCACCCTTGGGCCCATTTTCATCTTCTCCCGGGCGAGTGGCCCCTCCTGGTAGAACTCCGGAACCCATTCGTCATTCCCGGTACTTTACCGGTAATGCCCAAAAACTTTCCGAAAGCCAACTGTGTTGGGTTTAGTCCCACATCGGTTGTGGAAGGAGACATAACATGACTTATAAGGGTGAGGGTGTCCCCTCCTTACAGGCTAGGCTTTTGGGGGGAGAGGGCCCGAGGTCTGTCATAAGTCAGTGTTGCTCTCCGATTGGGCCTGTTGACGCATGTGGGTCGGAAACATCGGTGTTAGCGGACCCGGGATTGCGTAACAATTGATATCTGAGCCCAGGTGCCCGGAATAAATCTCGGTGGACTCACGGGTGGTCGGTCATGGTAGGTGGGCTGGAACGCTGGTGTTAGCGGGCCCATGGTTGACCCATGTGTGAGGGGGAGATTGTTGGGTTTAGTCCCACATCGGTTGTGGGAGGAGACATAACACGACTTATAAGGGTGAGGGTGTCCCCTCCGAACAGGCTAGTCTTTTGGGGGGAGAGGGCCCGAGGTCTGTCATAAGTCGGTGTTGCTCTCCGGTTGGGCCTGTTGACGCATGTGGATCGGAAACGCCGGTGTTAGCGGACCCGGGATTGCGTAACAAAATGGATACTTCCTATATATCAATCTTCGTCTCCGTACCATTCCGGAAACCCCCATGACGTCCGGGATCTCATCCGGGGCTCTGAATAACCTTCGCTCACCAACATCAATAATTCAACTGTGCCTAAAACGTCACCGAACCTTAAGTGTGCAGACCCTACGGGTTCGAGAATTATGTAGACATGAGCGAGACACTCTCTGGTCAATATCCAATAGCGGGACCTGGACGTCCATATTGGATCCTACATATTCTACGAAGATCTTATCGGTTGAACCTCTATGTCAAGGATTGAGACAATCCCGTATATCATTCCCTTTGTCCTTTGGTATGTTACTTGCCCGAGATTCGATCGTTGGTATCGCCATACCTATTTCAATCTTCCTTACCGACAAGCCTCTTTACTCATTCTTTAATACAATATACCGTGGCTAACTCTCTAGTCATATTGCTTGCAAGGCTTGTTTGTGATGTTGTATTACCGAGTGGGCCCCGAGATACCTCTCCGTCACACGAAGTGACAAATCCGAGTCTTGATCCATGCCAACTCAACAGACACCTTCAGAGATACCTGTAGAGCACCTTTATAGTCACCCAGTAACGTTGCGACGTTTGATATGCACAAAGCATTCCTCCGGTGTCAGTGAGTTACATGATCTCAAGGTCATAGCAATGTATACTTGACATGCAGAAAACAATAACAACAAAATAAAACGATCACATGCTACGTTTATAGTTTGGGTCTTCTCCATCACATCATTCTCCTAATAATGTGATCCCGTTATCAAGTGACAACACTTGTCTATGGATAGGCAACCTTAACCATCTTTGCTCAACGAGCCAGTCAACTACAGGCTTACTAGGGAAATTATTTTGTCTATGTATCCACTGTTGGGGAAAGTTGCATGGGAAGCAAAAAAATTTTTTTCCTACGCACACGCAATCCCTATCCATGGTGATGATCATCTACGAGAGGGGAGAGTGAATCTACATACCCTTGTAGATCGCTAAGCCAAAGCGTATATAATGGGTTGATGTAGTAGAACATCTTCCCGATTCAAATCGCAGGCCGTCCCACGATCTCATCATGATCCGTCCTCATCTAGTGCCGAATGGACGACACCTCCGCGTTCAGCACACGTACAACTCGATGACGATCCCCACTTTCTTGATCCAGCAAGAGGGGCGGAGAGGTAGATGAGTTCTCCAGCACGGTGGCGTGGTGGTGGTTGTGGTGGTGCTATCCCGGCAGGGCTACGACTAGCGCTACCGAAACCGGAAACAGAGGAGAAAACGATCAAGGGAGAGAGAGGGGCGCCAAGGGCTTCGTGTGTGCTCTTGGGGTGCCCCTCCTCTTTATATATAGGTGGAGGGGCGTGGGGAACAGCCCCTCGAAGCCCTAGGGCGCAGCCAATGAGAGAGGAGGTGGAATCCTAGTCCCCTTCCTTCCCTTCCATACAAAGGTGGACTTTCCACCTTTCCCAACTGCATGGGCCTTGATGGACTTGTGCGCTTGGCCCAATAAGGCAATGGCGTCTCCCCTCAGCCCATGCAAACCCTTGGGACGTGGTGGAACCCTTGCTGGACTTACGGACTCCTCCGGAAGTTTCTGGAACCTTCTAGAAGCTTTCTAGTACAATAACGGAAAAACCCAAAACTTTTCCGGTAGCCAAAATATGACTTCCCGTATATAAATCTTTACCTATGGACCATTCCGGATCTCCTCACGACATCCGGGATCTCATCCGGGACTCCTAATAACTTCCGGTTACTACCACACATAACTCGTTAATACCAAATCATCACCAAACCTTAAGTGTGAAGACCCTCCGGGTTCGAGAACTATGTAGAGATGACCAAGACACTCTGTGTTCAATAACCAATAGCGGGATCTGGATGTCCATATTGGCTTCTACATATTATACGAAGATCTTTATTGGTCGAACCTCTATGTCGAGGATTCAGTTAATCCCGTATACTATCCCCTTTGTCCATCGGTATGTTACTTGCCCGAGATTCGATCGTCGGTATCTCCATACCTCGTTCAGTCTCGTTGCCGGCAAGTCTCTTTACTCGTTCCGTAATACAAGATCCCGTGAAAAACTCCTTAGCCACAGTTCTTGCAAGGCTTATTGTGATGTTGTATTACCGAGTGGGCCCTGAGATACCTCTTCGTCATACGGAGTGACAAATCCAAGTCTTGATCCATGCCAACCCAAAGACACCTTCGAAGATACCTGTAGAGCACCTTTATCGTCACCCAGTAACATTGTGACATTTGATACACACAAGGTAGTCCTCCGGTGTCCGGGTGTTGCATGATCTCATGGTCATAGGAACACATACATTGACATGCACAAAACAATAACAATAAACTGATACAATCATATGCTACGTTCATAGTTTGGGTCTTGTCCATAAAATCATTCTCCTAATGATGTGATCCTGTTATCAAGTGACAACACTTGTCTATGGACAGGAAACCTTGACCATCTTTGATCAACGAGCTAGTCAACTAGAGGCTAACTAGGGACAGTGTGTTGTCTATGTATCTACACATGTATTTGAGTTTCCAATCAACACAATTCTAGCATGGATAATAAACAAGTATCATGAACAAGGAAATATAATAATAACCAATTTAGTATTGCCTCTAGGGCATATTTCCACCAGTCTCCCACTTGCACTAGAGTCAATAATCTAGTTCATAACACTATGTGATTGCAATGAATCTAACACCCATATAGTTCTAGGGTTCGATCATGTCTTGCTTGTGACAGAGGTTTTTAGTCACCGGGTCTGAACTTTTCAGATCCGTGTGTGCTTTACAAATCTCTATGTCATCCTATAGATGCTACTACCACGCGCCATTTGGAATTATTCCAAATGACTGCTCCACTATACGAATCCGGTTTACTACTCAGAGTCATCCGGATTAGTGTCAAAGCATGCATTGACGTAACCCTTTACGACGAACTCTTTTACCACCTCCATAATCGAGAAAAATTTCTTAGTCCACTAGTTATTAAGGATAACTTTGACCGATGTCCAGTGATCCATTCCTAGATCACTCTTGTACACCTTGACTGACTCATGGCAAGGCACACTTCAGGTGCAGTACACAACATGGCATACTATAGAGTCTACGGCAAATGCATACGGGACGACCTTCATCCTTTCTCTTTCTTCTGCCGTGGTCGATCTTTTGAGTCTTACTCAAATTCACACCTTACAACACAGCCAAGAACTCCTTCTTTGCCGATCTATTTTGAACTCCTTCAAAACCTTGTCAAGGCATGCATTTCATTGAAAGTTTTATTAAGCGTCTTAATCTGTCTCTATAGATCTTGATGCTCAATGTTCAAGTAGCTTAATCCAGGTTTTCCTTTGAAAAACTCCTTTCAAACAACCCTTTATGCTTTCCAGAAATTCTACATTATTTCCGATCAACAATATGTCAACCACATATACTCATCAAAAATTCTATAGTGCTCCCACTTACATGGAAATACAAGTTTCTCATAAACTTTGTGTAAATCCAAAAGCTTTGATCATCTCATCAAAGTGCATATTCCAACTCCGGGATGCTTGCTCCAGTCCATAGAAGGATCGCTGGAGCTTGCATACTTGTTAGTATCCTTAGGATCGACAAAACCTTCTGGTTGTATCACATACAACCTTTCCTCAAGGAAACCGTCGAGGAAAACAATGTTTTGACATCCTATCTGCAAGATTTCATAAATAATGCACCAACTGCTAACATAATTCCAACAGACTTTTAGCATCGCTACGAGTGAGAAAGTCTCATCATAGTCAACTCTTTGAACTTGTCTGAAACATCTTTGTGACAAGTCGAGCTTTCTTAATGGTGAATATTCACCATCATCGTCTGTCTTCCTTCTAAAAATCCATCTGTACCGAACAGCCTTACAACCATCAAGTAGTTCTTCCAAAGTCTACACTTTGTTTTCATACATGGATGCTCTCTCGGGTTTCATGGCCTCCAGCCATTTGTCGGTATCCGGGCCCACCATCGCTTCTCCATAGTTCGTAGGTTCATGGTTGTCCAACTACATGACCTCCAAGACAGGATTACCGCACCACTCTGGAGTAGTACGTTTCCTTGTCGACCTATGAGGTTTGGTAGTAACTTGATTAGCTTTCCACTTCAGTTGGTGTAGGCGCCACAGGAACAACTTCCTGCGTCGTGCTACACACTGGTTGAAGTGACGGATCAGTAACCTCATCAAGTTTCACTATCATCCCACTCAATTCTTTCGGCATAAACCTTTTGCTACACACTAGAAACAAACACTTTGCTTCCGGATCTGAGATAGGAGATATACACAATTGTTTTGGGTATCCTATGAAGATGCATTTATCCGCTTGGGTTCGAGCTTATCAGACTCAAACTTTTCCACATAAGCGTCGCAGCCCAAAACTTTTAAGAAATGACAGCTTTGGTTTCTCCAAACCATAGTTCAAATGGTGTCATCTCAACGGAATTACGTGGTGCCCTATTTAAAGTGAAAGCGGTTGTCTCTAATGCCTAATTCAAAAACTATAGTGGTAATTCGATAAGAGACATCATAGTATGCACCATATCCAATAGGGCGCGACTATGACGTTCGGACACACATCACACTATGGTGTTCCAGGTGGCATTAGTTGTGAAATAATTTCCACAGTGTCTTAATTGTGTACCAAACTCGCAACTCAAATATTCATCTCTATGATCATATCGTAGACATTTTATCCTCTTGTCATGACTATCTTCAACTTCACTCTTAAATTACTTAAACCTTTCAATAATTCAGACTTGTGTTTCAACAAGTAAATATACAATTATCTACTCAAATCATCTGTTAAGTAACGATATCCACTGCGTGCCTCAGCACTCATTGGACTGCATATATCAAAATGTATTACTTCCAACAAGTTACTTTCTTGTTCCATCTCACTGGAAAACGAGGCCTTCAGTCATCTTGCCCATGTGGTATTATTTGCATGTCTCAAGTGATTCAAAAAACGAGTGAGTCCAAAGATCCATCAGCATGGAGACTCTTCATGTGTTTTATACCAATATGACTCAAGTGGCAATGCCACAAGTAAGTGGTATTATCATTACTGCTTTGTATCTTTTGGCATCAATATTATGAACATGTGTATCACTACGATCGAGATTCAATAAACGATTGAAGGTATTTATTCAAGCAAATAGAATAACCATTATTCTCTTTAAATGAATAATTGTATTGCAATAAACATGATCTAATCATGTTCATGCTCAACGCAAACACCAAATAACATTCATTTAGGTTCAATACTAATCCCGATGGTAGAGGGAGCGTGCGACGTTGATCACATCAACCTTGGAATTACTTCCAACACACATAGTCACCTCACCCTTGCTAGTATCTGTTTAATCCGTAGCTATAATTTCGAGTTACTAACACTTAGCAACAGAACCGGTATCTAATATCCTGGTGCTACTAGGAGTACTAGTAAGGTACATATCAATATCATGTATATCTAATATACTTTTGTCAACTTTGCCAACCTTCTCATCTACCAAGTATATAGGGTAGTTCCACTTCAATGACCGTTCCCCTCATAATAGAAGCACTTAGTCTTGGGTTTGGGTTCAACCTTGGGTTTCTTCACTAGAGCAGCAACTGGTTTTCCGTTTCATGAAGTATCCCTTCTTGCCCTTGCTCTTTAGCTTGGTGGCAGTGACTATGGAGAACTATGTCAGTCACTATCTTATCTTGAAGATGAACTCCCACTCAATTCAAGTGATTGTAGTACTCACACAATCTGAGCACATGCTCAATGATTGAGCTTTTCTCCCTTACTTCGCAGGCCAAAAACTTGTCAGAGGTCTCATACCTCTTGACATGGGCACGAGCCTGAAATCCCAATTTCAGCTCTTGAAACATCTCATGTAACATCCCAAAATTATAAATTTTGGAATGTTAATATAATTATTAGATTGAATTGTTTGTTTGTTTGAGTGATTGAAACTTGAGTGGAATTTGAAACTTCTCAAAAAAAAATGAGAGGGAATAAAATGACTTTCCCAAAATTTTCTATTGTGAATCCCTTTTCAATTTTCGAGTTTGAATATTTTCAAACCCTTTGAAAAAAAAATCAAACGAGAGGAGGAAAATGACACTCCAAAATCAGAGACAATGTCTTGATTCAAATTTTAAGTATTTGAAATTTATTTGAAATTCAAATTCCTTTTCATTTTAAAGTTATTGCAAAAAAATATTTTTTTAAAAAAAAAGTATTTTATTTGGTTTTGAAAATATGTTCATGTTTTAGAAAATTTTATTCTGAAAATTTTGATATATAATATGTCTATATAAAATGTTCTCTCTTTTTCATTTATACGTTTTCTTCTTTGTTTGTTTTTTTTTTTAATATTCGTTCGAAATTAAAAAAAACAAAAACAAAACAAAGGCCACGGCCGGCCTAACCTGCGCATGCGGCTGGCAACTTTCAGCCCATGCGCACTTCTTCTTTTTCTTTTCTATTTCCTCCTCTTTACGTATATGTTTAGTCCCACATTGCTTATCTATGGACCATTAGACCTCCCTTCCACCTATAAATATAGACCCATAGGAGCATCCAAAAATCATCTATTTCGGGTTAAATCAATCTTTTGGTTTAACTAGATTTATTAAATAAAAATATTTTTTCTTCTCTTCGGCGGGATTTCTCGAAGTCGTCTCCTCATTGGAATTTATTCTTACTCTGCATTCTAAAGGTATTTCTCTTCGTATTTTTTTTTATACTCCCGTAGTTTATTATTTCTAGAGTAGTATTCCTACACTAGTATACGGTAGAGTAATTAGATATATTATTTAGTCTTCGTATTTACACATTAGTACTAGAATTCTCTTAGACGTAGCACTTTTCTTCCGTAAAACAGCTTGGCCCTGATTTTTCAAATAGCCATAACTTTTTACTCGTTTATCCGAATTAGATGAAACCAACGCCTAGAGTTTCATCTTGATCCCACCTATCCTGTGAACCTATCATATCAACCTTTTGAAATTTTCAAATTTCGAAATTTGTTCATATTCATATTCAAACTTCTTTTGATCATATCTTTTTATCCGTAGCTCCGTTTTAGATGAATTCAATTGCGTCGGATTCGTATCAAAGTCATCTTTCCGTTTGTATCATTAGTTTTAACTTTTCAACTTATAATTTTGATCAAATCAGATTTATCTATTAGTGCCCAAAAGTGTTCACATCATTGTAAGCCGATTCAATGTTATATTGACGTATTTGTATCTTTTGATCCGCTAGTTCAAATCTAGTAATTCTTTTTTCTACACGCTCATATTGATCTTCTATATCCAGTAGCATCATTAGTTTCGGCCTTTGAACCTTACAAATTTGAGCGATTCAAATTTGTATTCGAACATTCATTTGATCTTATCTTGCAAATCGTACCACCTTTTCAATTGATTCCTTTTACCCCTAAACACTCATGTCATATATTTTTGTACGTAACCATGGTACTTCAGTTCAACTTCTCTTGACCTTTTGAATGCAAATTCAATTCATACTTCAATTCGCTATAACTTGCGTTGTAGTGCTCCATTTCAACAAATTCTTTCTACAAATAAATTCTTATGTCTTATACTATTTGTCAAACAACATTCATGTTGTTCTCCCAATATTTTTTTATCATCTCCCATAGTGTATGCAAGTCGAGCTTATATACCGATAGTTGATCATCCTTTGACTCTTTTGAGTTGACCCCTTTCATCGTACCTTTTACAACACCATAAGGCCCTATCTTTTTTTTTTATTAAACCTTAGTACGTTGTTATTTTGTACCAAGACATGCTTTGTTCTTATGTTCTCTTGGTTCTTCCTTTTTGGCATGAGTGTTTATTGAATGCTATTCATTTACGATAGATTGCTCGGAGTGTGGCGAATAGAATTATCAGGATTATGAGAGCGACTATCTTCATCAAGTAATACCAGGCAAGTCACTTTGATCATAATTTCACCTATGTTTTATGCATTGTAGTTCTACCATCCTATGCCCATTTGCATGCTGCCTAGGTACTTGGAAACTTAATTGTAAGTAGTAGTATCATGTGGTAGGAACACAACAACCCCGACACTTGGCCCCGGGACGACAATTTCTTAATGCTATGCTTGAGTAGACGGGTTATCGGTTGAGTGTATTCCACGAGTCATGCGAGGTTGACAAAATAATCAAGACCGGACTAAGACAAGATTTTCAAGACCTCGGACGCAATGCAACACTGGGTGAAGGACGGTTGACCGGCTCCCTGGAAAACCCAGTGGATGCCCGGGATGCTGGAGAGGCCATGTCATCCTGCGGAAAGCTTCACCCAGGCTCAAAGAGACGGACGGATATTTTCAAGACCCAAGGCTTACCTGCACAGCCACAAGTCATTATGGGCTCTGGCTTGGTTGGACAACGCGGCGACTCTGGACAGGCGGTGCTAGCAGATGTAGACGAACGGTAGGAATGGATGGGCACCGACAGGGATTCAGAGGGACCCGTTGAAAGACCATGTTTTGATCATCCGGTCTTCAAACACCTTGAAGTGCGAGGACATACACGGAGGCGATCAAATCTTGTGGGGAACGTGTGCAAAACTCTGCAGAGTACTCAAACCTAATCGATTAGCCGTGTCCACGGTCATGGACAACTTGAGCCAAAGGAACTGAGGTTATCTGGATTTCTCAACACCATTAAATATATTTGATGAGGGTATTTATTGACAACTCGGGTACGAGAACTGGTTGGCGGAACCATCTCGTTAACAACAAACCTTATATTAACATTTTGCTTTCAACCCCTCTTGTTGTAGGATAAAACTGGCTTTATGCAAAACTTAGCTCCACCGACCAAATATGCATGTAGAGATAGTTGATTATTACTTTACCCCTCTCTTATGTGACTTGCCGGCATATTCATTATGCTGACCTACACGGCTGCAACGTCTTATGTTGCAGATATTTTTCTTCGACGAGTAAGAGTACGATTCAGGGTTACGGTCTACACTCAACTTGCCGTTGGTGTTTATTGGGACTCCACTCCCTTGACTGCTTCCGCTGAGATATTTAAGGTATATATCAGTTTTACGCTATTTTACATGTGATTGCACTTTGATATATACATTGATGTACTGTGTGTGCCAGCATACTGATCCAGGGATGGCACAGATACACAGAGGCTTGACTCGTCTTGAGTTGGGTCGCTACAGAAATGGTATCAGAGCACATGTTGACTGTAGGACGTGACCCTAGAAACTGGAAACTTCTTAGGATAGGATCTCTCAAAAATCTTATTTTCGAGAACACCTTTTACTTCTCATCTCTTCTGATTTCATCAAACATTCTCTCTCGCCTCCAAATAGTTAGACAATACCCTTACCCCTTTGACCTCATGGAGAATCAACGGAGTTCTACTTCAAAGTAAAGAGGATTTCATCATGCATTTGAAGAATTGAAGCTGCGCCAATTGAAGACTCTCAAGACCCGAAGAACTCGAAGACCCCGAAGTGTCCGAATAATTATATGACCATTAGAAGTCCAAACCCCTTTTATATACTCACGTTAGATACGATGATTTGTGAGCCGTCATTGGTGTGTGTTTTCCGACGGCCACAAATAAAATCTATTCTCAAAAATATTGTTTGTATTGTGTGTATCCCCCTCCCTCTCTTACCCATCGCATCCCCAAAACCTCAACCCTACCAGATGGAGTATGAAGCTGGACTTGTAGTCTCTGGACCGATGACCCAGCTGGAAGCTGAGATATGGATTCAGAACATGGAGAACCACTTCGGGAGCAACTTGATCTCGAGGAAGCATGAAGTGGAACACGCACTCCCGTACTTTACCCAAAGTGCTGCTATCTGGTGGAAAATGCACCACGCCATACAAGGATTTAGTGGAGCAGAAAGTTGGGGCGAATTCAAGAACACTTTGTTAAGATCCCGTCTCATTCAGAAGAAGAAGCCTTGTGCATGCAAGATCTGTGGAGAAATAGGACACACCGAGGAAGAACACACGGATGGATGCACTCATTGTGAAGAAAATCACCCAGCGGAGGAGTGCCCAAGTAGTCAGGTGACTTGTTTCTTGTGTGAGGGAACCACCCACTACCCAGCTCAGTGTCACATTTACCCCAAGGTGCAACAAGTTGTCAAGCAGCAGAAAGATGCAGTGAAGGAAACCCTCAAGAAGAAGATTCTAGAAGGACCGGTGATGAACGAAAATATTGAAGACCCTGATGGACAAGGTCTGACCAGATTTTTCTCCAATGCATGCTACTCATGTGGAGAAGAAGGACATTATTCACAGGATTGCAAGAAGAGAAGCCAAGAGTATCTGGGATACTTCCCGTCGGAAGAAGTGGAGTTTGATCCACTTGAAATGGAAGAACTGGCCAAAATAAAGGAGTCCGGAAAGAAGAAAAAATACCCTCGGAAGAACCAAATCTCTGCAGACATAGACCTGAGTCATGTCAGATGTTCCAAGTGTATGAAATTTGGCCACCACAAATACATGTTCTCAGGAAGGAAGCCGGGAATCCAAGGAGCAAAAGCAGAAGCTAAGAAGCCTCGAGACTGGTCAGAACTCATTTGCTTTCGTTGCAAGGAAGCAGGACATTTTGCTAGCGATTGTCCGCAAAGGAAGAAAGCTAGAATGGAGTAGTTAAGTTTTGACCGGGGCAATAAGTGTAATCTGAAGCACTCTTGTTTTCAAGAGATCATGGAGTGAAATTTTTGTAACAGAAGTCCCTGAGATTGTAATAACATCATGAATAAATGGAATTTATTGTCTCATGATTGCCTATGTTGAAAATGTATGCGTTGTTTCTCTACGAGCAAAGATCTCTAAACAATTATGAGGATATGAGGAAATATGGTCTATACAGGCATGAGTATAATTCATTTAAGTGTGGTAGTAATCGGTAAACCCCACAGGATACACTTAGTAGGAATGTACCATGATTTCAAGGAGCACCTCGGAAAGTTCGAGTGGAACTAAAGTACCTCCAAGAGAGGCAGATGAATAAAGTTGGCAGAAATGCTCGACCATACCGAACCATGTGGATGGCAGCATTTGTAACAAAGTACTTTTGAATTGGAGTAATAAAGGATTGATTTTGAAATGAATATGATTTATGGAAGAAGCTATGATGGATCAGCAAACGTTTTCTTAGGAGCATACGAAAACCTGAGAGTTGTGAAGATACGATAGATGTTTCGTTCAGCTTGCAGAACCAATGGATTATCCGAACTTCGTTCGTGGACAAGAGAAATTCTGCAACGCTTGTGAGGATGCCCAAGTGTTAGAATGCGAGATTTGCTAAACCTTATACAGAGAAATGATTTGGGTGCGGAATGGATTGATCACCATGACGACTTACTCTTATCATTGATCTTGCTATTCGGAATGGTAAATCTGAGAGACTTACCCATATAGAGAGATGACGTTCTTTGAAGCTTTTGTTTAAGCCTTAGAATGGTATAAGAAAAGCCCATGTACATGGCACTTGTTGTCACGCGTAGGAAATTTTACGGTGAGGATGAAACCAAGACCCCTCTCTCTGCAGGATAACCACAAATGGTAGACCACCATGAGAACCATCGATATGTTATTTAGAATTGACCACGAGACTGTCAGTTAAGAAGACCCAGTGACGGAAGAAGCTTATATCAACGGGAGAGCATCACCAAAGGATTTAATATGAAGACTGTGCGATGTCAGTTGCCAAAACCCCAGAGGATCGTTAAAGCATTTTGAGGGACCAGTACCTCTCATTTTAAGTGTTGTAGCATCCCACTTTGCCAGAGATTGGATTTGTTAGAAGACCCCCAAACCCTAACCTTTCTTTCTAGCCTCTTCGAATCTCGAGGACGAGATTCATTTTAAGTGTGGTAGTTTGTAACATCCCAAAATTATAAATTTTGGAATGTTAATATAATTATTAGATTGAATTGTTTGTTTGTTTGAGTGATTGAAACTTGAGTGGAATTTGAAACTTCTCAAAAAAAAATGAGAGGGAATAAAATGACTTTCCCAAAATTTTCTATTGTGAATCCCTTTTCAATTTTCGAGTTTGAATATTTTCAAACCCTTTAAAAAAAAAATCAAACGAGAGGAGGAAAATGACACTCCAAAATCAGAGACAATGTCTTGATTCAAATTTTAAGTATTTGAAATTTATTTGAAATTCAAATTCCTTTTCATTTTAAAGTTATTGCAAAAAAATATATTTTTTAAAAAAAGTATTTTATTTGGTTTTGAAAATATGTTCATGTTTTAGAAAATTTTATTCTGAAAATTTTGATATATAATATGTCTATATAAAATGTTCTCTCTTTTTCATTTATACGTTTTCTTCTTTGTTTGTTTTTTTTTTTTAATATTCGTTCGAAATTAAAAAAAACAAAAACAAAACAAAGGCCACGGCCGGCCTAACCTGCGCATGCGGCTGGCAACTTTCAGCCCATGCGCACTTCTTCTTTTTCTTTTCTATTTCCTCCTCTTTACGTATATGTTTAGTCCCACATTGCTTATCTATGGACCATTAGACCTCCCTTCCACCTATAAATATAGACCCATAGGAGCATCCAAAAATCATCTATTTCGGGTTAAATCAATCTTTTGGTTTAACTAGATTTATTAAATAAAAATATTTTTTCTTCTCTTCGGCGGGATTTCTCGAAGTCGTCTCCTCATTGGAATTTATTCTTACTCTGCATTCTAAAGGTATTTCTCTTCGTATTTTTTTTTATACTCCCGTAGTTTATTATTTCTAGAGTAGTATTCCTACACTAGTATACGGTAGAGTAATTAGATATATTATTTAGTCTTCGTATTTACACATTAGTACTAGAATTCTCTTAGACGTAGCACTTTTCTTCCGTAAAACAGCTTGGCCCTGATTTTTCAAATAGCCATAACTTTTTACTCGTTTATCCGAATTAGATGAAACCAACGCCTAGAGTTTCATCTTGATCCCACCTATCCTGTGAACCTATCATATCAACCTTTTGAAATTTTCAAATTTCGAAATTTGTTCATATTCATATTCAAACTTCTTTTGATCATATCTTTTTATCCGTAGCTCCGTTTTAGATGAATTCAATTGCGTCGGATTCGTATCAAAGTCATCTTTCCGTTTGTATCATTAGTTTTAACTTTTCAACTTATAATTTTGATCAAATCAGATTTATCTATTAGTGCCCAAAAGTGTTCACATCATTGTAAGCCGATTCAATGTTATATTGACGTATTTGTATCTTTTGATCCGCTAGTTCAAATCTAGTAATTCTTTTTTCTACACGCTCATATTGATCTTCTATATCCAGTAGCATCATTAGTTTCGGCCTTTGAACCTTACAAATTTGAGCGATTCAAATTTGTATTCGAACATTCATTTGATCTTATCTTGCAAATCGTACCACCTTTTCAATTGATTCCTTTTACCCCTAAACACTCATGTCATATATTTTTGTACGTAACCATGGTACTTCAGTTCAACTTCTCTTGACCTTTTGAATGCAAATTCAATTCATACTTCAATTCGCTATAACTTGCGTTGTAGTGCTCCATTTCAACAAATTCTTTCTACAAATAAATTCTTATGTCTTATACTATTTGTCAAACAACATTCATGTTGTTCTCCCAATATTTTTTTATCATCTCCCATAGTGTATGCAAGTCGAGCTTATATACCGATAGTTGATCATCCTTTGACTCTTTTGAGTTGACCCCTTTCATCGTACCTTTTACAACACCATAAGGCCCTATCTTTTTTTTTTATTAAACCTTAGTACGTTGTTATTTTGTACCAAGACATGCTTTGTTCTTATGTTCTCTTGGTTCTTCCTTTTTGGCATGAGTGTTTATTGAATGCTATTCATTTACGATAGATTGCTCGGAGTGTGGCGAATAGAATTATCAGGATTATGAGAGCGACTATCTTCATCAAGTAATACCAGGCAAGTCACTTTGATCATAATTTCACCTATGTTTTATGCATTGTAGTTCTACCATCCTATGCCCATTTGCATGCTGCCTAGGTACTTGGAAACTTAATTGTAAGTAGTAGTATCATGTGGTAGGAACACAACAACCCCGACACTTGGCCCCGGGACGACAATTTCTTAATGCTATGCTTGAGTAGACGGGTTATCGGTTGAGTGTATTCCACGAGTCATGCGAGGTTGACAAAATAATCAAGACCGGACTAAGACAAGATTTTCAAGACCTCGGACGCAATGCAACACTGGGTGAAGGACGGTTGACCGGCTCCCTGGAAAACCCAGTGGATGCCCGGGATGCTGGAGAGGCCATGTCATCCTGCGGAAAGCTTCACCCAGGCTCAAAGAGACGGACGGATATTTTCAAGACCCAAGGCTTACCTGCACAGCCACAAGTCATTATGGGCTCTGGCTTGGTTGGACAACGCGGCGACTCTGGACAGGCGGTGCTAGCAGATGTAGACGAACGGTAGGAATGGATGGGCACCGACAGGGATTCAGAGGGACCCGTTGAAAGACCATGTTTTGATCATCCGGTCTTCAAACACCTTGAAGTGCGAGGACATACACGGAGGCGATCAAATCTTGTGGGGAACGTGTGCAAAACTCTGCAGAGTACTCAAACCTAATCGATTAGCCGTGTCCACGGTCATGGACAACTTGAGCCAAAGGAACTGAGGTTATCTGGATTTCTCAACACCATTAAATATATTTGATGAGGGTATTTATTGACAACTCGGGTACGAGAACTGGTTGGCGGAACCATCTCGTTAACAACAAACCTTATATTAACATTTTGCTTTCAACCCCTCTTGTTGTAGGATAAAACTGGCTTTATGCAAAACTTAGCTCCACCGACCAAATATGCATGTAGAGATAGTTGATTATTACTTTACCCCTCTCTTATGTGACTTGCCGGCATATTCATTATGCTGACCTACACGGCTGCAACGTCTTATGTTGCAGATATTTTTCTTCGACGAGTAAGAGTACGATTCAGGGTTACGGTCTACACTCAACTTGCCGTTGGTGTTTATTGGGACTCCACTCCCTTGACTGCTTCCGCTGAGATATTTAAGGTATATATCAGTTTTACGCTATTTTACATGTGATTGCACTTTGATATATACATTGATGTACTGTGTGTGCCAGCATACTGATCCAGGGATGGCACAGATACACAGAGGCTTGACTCGTCTTGAGTTGGGTCGCTACATCTCATATGTACTGTGACGTTCAAAACGTCTTCGGCGCCTCAATTCTAAGCCGTTAAGTATTACGCACTGAACTATCATGTAGTCATCAAAAACGTGTATGTCAGATGTTCACAACATCCACAAATGACATTCGGGGTTCAGCACATCGAGTGGTGCATTAAGAACATAAGCCTTCTGTGCAGCAATGAGGACAATTATCAGTTTATGGACCCAGTCCGCATAATTGCTACTATCATCTTTCAACTAAGTTTTCTCTAGGAACATATCAAAAACAATAGAGCTACAACGCAAGCTACAACATATTTGCAAAGACCTTTTGACTATGTTCATGATAATGAGCTCAATTAATCATATTACTTAAGAACTCCCACTCAAATTGACATATCTCTAGTCATTCGCTTGATCCAAATTCACTAACTCAAGTCTGATCATCACGTGAGTTGAGTTTAGCTTCAATGGTGAACATCTCCATGTTGATCATATCAACTATATGATTCATGCTCGACCTTTCGGTCTCTTGTGTTCCGAGGCCATGTCTGTACATTCTAGGCTTGTGAAGTTTAACATGAGTGTTCCGTGTGTGCAACTTTTTTGCACCCGTTGTATGTGAACGTTGAGTCTATCACACCCGATCATCACGTGGTGTCTCGAAACAACGAATTGTCGCAATGGTGCACAGTCGGGGAGAACACAATTTGATCTTAAAATTTATTGAGGGATCACCTTATAATGCTACCGTCGTCCTAAGAAAAACAAGGTGCATAAAAGGATTAACATGACATGCAGATCATAAATGACTTGATATGGCCATGAACTTGTGCTTCTTGATCTCCATCACCAAAGCACCAGCATGATCTCCATCGTCACCGGTGCCACACCATCATCTCCATCATCATGCTGCCATCGAGGTTGCCATTCTATCTGTGTTGTTACTACTAAAGCTATTGCCTAGCGATATATCAAGAGAATCTGCAAGCGCAAAATAAATTTAAAGACAACCCTATGGCTCCTCCCGATAACACAAGCATACCCTGCAAAAATAAGTTAGTCGTCCTCTAATTTGTTGTTGCAAATTTTACGTGGCTGCTATGGGTATCTAGTATGATCGCATCTTACTTACGCAAAGACACATAGGTGATATGCAAATTGCTATTTAACCTTCTCTAAGGAACGCCTCACTCAAATCCAATTGAACTAAAGTTGAAGAAACACACACCCGCCAGTCATCTTTATGCACCAAGTTGCATGTCACTCGATTAAACCGGTCTCTCGTCAGCGTACGAGTAAAGTTGGTCCGAGCCGCTTCAATCCAAAAATACCGCTGAATCAAGAAAAGACTAAGGAGGGCAGCAAATTGAATATCAACACCCACAAACTCTTTTTTGTTCTACTCGAGATGTCATCTACGCATGAACCTAGCTCATGATGCCACTGTTGGATAATGTTGCCTGGGAAACAAAAAAATTCCTACGCACACGCAATACCTATCCATGGTGATGATCATCTACGAGAGGGGAGAGTAAATCTACATACCCTTGTAGATCGCTAAGCGGAAGCGTATATAACGCGGTTGATGTAGTGGAACATCTTCGCAATTCAAATCGTAGCCCGTCCCGCGATCTCATCACGATCCGTCCCGATCTAGTGTCGAACGGACGACACATCCGTGTTCAGCACACGTACAGCTCGATGACGATCCCCGCCTTCTTGATCTAGAAAGAGGGGCAGAGAGGAAGATGACTTCTCCAGCACAGCGGCGTGGTGGTGGTTGTCGTGGTGCTATCTCGGCAGGGCTACGCCTAGTGCTACCGAAGCCGCAAACGGAGGTGAAAACGATCTAGGGAGAGAGAGGGGCACCAAGGGCTTCGTGTGTGCTCTTGGGGCACCCCCTCGTCTCTATATATAGGTGGAGGGACGTGGGGAAGATCCCCTCCAAGCCCTAGGGCGCAGCCAAGGAGAGAGGACGTGGAATCCTAGTCCCCTTCCTTCCCTTTCATACAAAGGTGGACTTTCCACCTTTCCCAACTGCATGGGCCTTGAGGGACTTGTGCGCTTGGCACAATAAGGCCACAACGTCTTCCCTCAACCCATGCAAACCCTTGGGACATGATGGAACCCTTGGTGGACTTACGGACTCCTTTGGAAGTTTCCAGAACCTTCTAGAAGCTTCCCGGTACAATACCGGAAAAACCCGAAACTTTTTCGGTAACCAAAATATGACTTACCATATACTAATCTTTACCTCCGGACCTTTCCGGATCTCCTCACGACGTCCGGGATCTCATCCGGGGCTACGAACAACTTTTGGTTACTACCACACACAACTCATTAATACCAAACGTCACCAAACCTTAAGTGTGCAGACCCTTCGGGTTCGAGAACTATGCAGACATGACCGAGACACTCTTCGGTCAATAACCAATAGCGGGACCTGGATGCCCATATTGGCTTCTACATATTGTACGAAGATCTTTATCGGTCGAACCTCTATATCAACGATTCATTTAATCCCATATACTATTCCTTTTGTCTATCGGTATGTTACTTGCCCGAGATTCGATCGTCGGTATCTCCATACCTCGTTCAATCTCGTTGCTGGCAAGTCTCTTTACTCATTCCGTAATACAAGATCCCGTGACTAACTCCTTGGTCACATTGCTTGCAAGGCTTATTGTGATGTGGTATTATCGAGTGGGCCCCGAGATACCTCTCTGTCATATGGAGTGACAAATCCCAGTCTTGATCCATGCCAACCCAACAGACACCTTCGGAGATACGTGTAAAACACCTTTATAGTCACCCAACAACGTTGCGACGTTTGATACACACTTGGTATTCCTCCAGTGTTCGGGAGTTGCATGATCTCATGGTCATAGGAGCAAATACATTGACATGCGCAAAACAATAGCAATAAACTGATACGATCATATGCTACATTCATAGTTTGGGTCTTGTCCATCACATCATTCTCCTAATGATGTGATCCCGTTATCAAGTGACAACACTTGTCTATGGACAGGAAACCTTGACCATCTTTGATCAACGAGCTAGTCCACTAGAGGCTCACTAGGGACAGTGTGTTGTCTATGTATCCACACATGTATTTGAGTTTCCAATCAACACAATTCTAGCATGGATAATAAACGATTATCATGAACAAGGAAATATAATAATAACCAATTTAGTATTGCCTCTAGGGCATATTTCCAACATGCACACATGTATTTATGTTTCCATTAAATACAATTATAGCACGGATAATAAACAATTATCTTGAAATAGGAAATACAATAATAACTATTTTATTATTGCCTCTCGGGCGTAGTTCCAACAATCTCTCCGAGTTGCACTAGAGTCAATAATCTAGTATCTCATCTCTATGTGATTTAAAATGTAACAAATTTAAAACCCATACTATTCTGGTGTTGGTCATGTTTAGCTCGTGGAAGAGGCTTAGTCAGCGGGTCTGCCACATTCAAATCCGTGTGCACTTTGCAAATATTTATGTCTTCCTCCTTGATATAATCGCGGATGGCATTGAAGCGTCGTTTTTAATGTTTGGTCCTCTTGAGAAACCTTGGTTCCTTGGCTAGAGCAATGGCACCAATGTTGTCACAGAACAGATTTATTGGATCTAGTGCGCTCGGCACAAGTCCAAGATCTGTCATGAACTGCTTCATCCAGACACCCTCCTTATCCACCTCTGAGGCAGCTATGTACTTCGCTTCGCATGTAGAATCAGCTACGACGCTCTGTTTGGAACTGCACGAGCTTACTGCACCCCCATTAAGAATAAACATGTATCCGGTTTGTGACTTAGAGTCATCCGGATTAGTGTCGAAGCTTGCATCGACGTAACCCTTTACGATGAGCTCTTCGTCACCTCCATAAACGAGAAACATTTCCTTAGTCCTTTTTAGGTACTTCAAAATATTCTTGACCGCTGCCCAGTGCTCCACTCCTAGATCACTTTGAAACCTGCCTGCCATACTTATGGCAAGGCTGACATCCGGTCTTGTGCACAACATTGCACACATGGTAGACCCTATGGATGAAGCATAGCGGGCGACACTCATCTTTTCTCTATCTTCTGCAGTTACTCGGCATTGAGTCTTACTCAACTTTATACCTTGTAACACAGACATGAACCCCTTCTTAGATTGTTCCATTTTGAACTTCTTCAAAACTTTGTTAAGGTATGTGCTTTGTGAAAGTCCTATTAAGCGGCTTGATCTATCTTTATAGATCTTTATGCCTAATATGTAAGCAGCTTCTCCGAGGTCCTTCACTGAAATTTTTTTATTCAAGTAATCCTTCGTGCTCCCCAAAAATTCTATATTGTTTACAATCAACAATACATCATCCACATATAATATTAGAAACGCTATAGAGACCCCACTCACTTTCTTGTTAATACAAGCTTCTCCAAAATTTTGTATAAACCCGAACATTTTGATCACCTCATCAAAACGCTAATTCCAACTCCGAGATGCTTGCACGAGTCCATAAATGGATCGATGGAGCTTGCATACTTTGTCAGCATTCTATGGATCGACAAAACCTTTGGGTTGCATCATATACAACTCTTACTTAAGAAACCCGTTAAGGAACGCCATTTTGACATCCATGTGCCTGATTTCATAATCGAAAAATGAAGCTATTTCTAACATGATTCAGACGGACTTAACCATTGCTACGGGTGAGAATGTCTCATCGTGGTAAACTCCTTGAACTTGTGAAAAGCCTTTTGCCACAAGTCGAGCTTTATAAACGGTCACATTACCATCCACATATGTCTTCTTTTTAAAGATCCATTTATTCTCAATAGCCTTTCGGCCTTCAGGTAATACTTCCAAAGTCCATACATTGTGTTCATACATAGATCCTGTCTCGGATTTCATGGCTTCTAACCATCTGTTGGAATCTGGGCCAACCATTTGTTCTCCATAATTCATAGGCTCATTGTTGTCTAACAACATGATTGACAAGACAGGATTCCCGTACCACTCAGGAGCAGTAAGTGCCCTTGTCGACCTGCGAGATTCGATAGCAACTTGATTTGAAGCTTCATGATCACCATCATTAGCTTCCTCTTCAACTGGTGTAGCCTCGACAAAAAATTCTTTCTGCCCTGCGCCACCATCTTGTTGAAGCAGTGGTTCTACAACCTTATCAAGTTCTATGTTCCTCCCAATCAATTCTTTCGACAGAAACTCTTTCTCAAGAAAGGCTTCGTTCTTAGCGACAAACACTTTGCCCTCGGATTTCATATAGAAGGTATACCCAATTGTCTCTTTTGGGTAACCTATGAAGACGCACTTTTACGCTTTGGGTACCAACTTTTCAAGCCGAAGCTTTTTGACATAAGCATCACATCCCCAAACATTAAGAAACGACAACTTTGGCTAATTACCATACCACAACTCATATGGTGTCTTCTTAATGGATTTTGATGGTGCCCTATTTAAAATGAATGCAACTATCTCCAATGCATAGCCCCAAAATGATAACGACAAATTGGTAAGAGACATAATAGAATGCACCATATCTAATAAAGTACGATTAAGACATTCACACACACCATTGCGCTATGGAGTTCAAGGTGGTGTCAACTGTGAAGCAATTTCACATTGTCTTATGTGAGCACCAAACTCGTAACTCAGACACCCACCTCCTCGATCAGATTGTAGGAACTTGATCTTCTTGTTACGATGATTTTCAACATCACTCTGAAATTGCTTGAACTTTTCAAACGTTTCAGACTTGCGCTTTGATACGTCCATTTTGCATCATGTTTTCCTACTGTTATTTATGTTCTTTTATTATATAATAATGCTTTTGGGAGTATTTCTAATGCATTTTTTGTCATAATATGCAAGGTTTGCACAAAAGGGAGGAATACCGGCAGATCGAAATCTGGACCTAAAAAAGCTACATCATGTTACCTATTCTGTACCACTCCAAATGAGCTGAAACTTCACGGATATTTTTTTGTGGAATATATAAAAAATACTGGAGCAAAGAGCTACCCGAGGGGGGGTCACCTGGTGAGCATAAGACACCAGGGCGCACCAGGCCCCTCAGATGCACCCTGGTGGGTTGTGCTCACCCAGGACATCCTCCGGTGCCCCTCTTATGGTATATAAGTCATTTTGACCTAGAAAAAAGGAGGAGAGGACTTTCGGGACGAAGCGCCTCCGTCTCAAGGTGGAACTTGGGTAGGAGCACTTTTACGCTTTGATGGAGCAATTCCGCCGGGGGAACTTCCCTCCCGAAGGGGGAAATCATCGTCATCATCATCACCAACAACTCTCCCATCTTGGGGAGGGCTATCTTCATCAACATCTTCAACAACACCAACTCCTCTGAAACCTTAGTTCATCTCTTGTGTTCAATCTCTGTACCGAAACTATAGATTGGTGCTTGTGGGTGACTAGTAGTGTTGATTACATCTTGTAGTTGATTACTATATGGTTTATTTGGTGGAATATTATATGTTCAGATCCATTATGCTATTTAATAATCCTCTGATCTTCAGCATGATTATCATTTGTGAGTAGTTACTTTTGTTCTTGAGGTCATGGGAGAAATCATGTTGCAAGTAATCATGTGAACTTGATATGTGTTCAATATTTTGATGATATGTATGTTGTCATTCCCTTAGTGGTGTCATGTGAACGTCGACTACATGAAACTTCACCATATTTGGGCCTAAGGGAATGCATTGTGGAGTATTTATTAGATGATGGGTTGCAAGAGTGACAAAAGCTTAAACCCTAGTTTATGCACTATTCCGTAAGGGACCGATTGGATCCAAAAGATTAATGCTACGGTTAGAATTTATTCTTAATACTTTTCTCATAGTTGTGGATGCTTGCGAGAGGGTTAATCATAAGTAAGAGGTTTGTTCAAGTAAGAACCTGACGTAAGCAGCAGTCCACCCACATACCAAATTATCAAAGTAGCGAACACAAATTAAGCCAACATGATGAAAAGTGACTAAACGAAATTCCTGTGTACCCTCAAGAACACTTTTCTTATCGTAAGAGACCGTATTGGCCTGTCCTTTGCCTCAAAAGGATTGGGCTACCTTGGTGCACTTTTGTTACTTCCTCTTTACAAATTATCTTGCTATCAAACTACTCTGCTACTTACAATTTTAGCACTTGCAGACATTACCTTGCTGAAAACCACTTGTCATTTCCTTCTGCTCCTCGTTGGGTTCGACACTCTTACTTATCGAAAAGGCTACAATTGACCCCATATACTTTGGGTCATCAAGGCTATTTTCTGGCACTGTTCTCGGGGAGTGAAGTGCTCTTGGTAAGTTGAAATTGGTAAGGAAACATTATTACTACGTGCTGAAATTTGTTGTCACTTGCTACTATGGAAAACAATCCTTTGAGGGGTTTGTTCGGGGTATCTTCACCTCGACCGGAACCACAATTAGTTGCCCCTCAACCTACTGCACCTACTAAAAATATTGAATATGAAATTCCTTCGGGTATGGTAGAACAACTGCTAGCTAATCCTTATGCAGGAGATGGAACCGAACATCCTGATATGCACTTGATATATGTGGATGAAATTTGTGGATTGTTTAAGCTTGTAGGTTTACCTGGAGATGAATCTAAGAAGAAGGTTTTCCCTTCATCTTTGAAGGGAAAAGCATTGACATGGTATAGGCTATGCGATCATATTGGATCTTGGAACTGGAATCGGTTGAAATTGGAATTCCATAAAAAAATTATCCTATGCATCTAGTTCATCATGATCGGAATTATATATATAATTTTTGGCCTCGTGAAGGAGAAATTATCGCTCTAGCTTGGGGAAGGCTTAATTCAATGTTATATTCATGCCCCAATCATGAGCTCTAAAGAGAAATTATTATTCAGAATTTTTATGCTCGGCTTTCTCGTAATGATCAATCCATGCTCGATACTTCTTGTACTGGTTCTTTTATTAAGAAGACTATTGAATTCTGGTGGGATCTTTTAGAAAGAATTAAACGCAAATCTGAAGATTGGGAAGTCGACGAAGTTAAACAGTCAGGTATTGAACCTAAGTTTGATCGTGTTAAATGTTTTATGAATACCCATGCTTTTCAAAAGTTTAGCACTAAATATGGACTTGACTCTGAGATAATAGTTTCCTTTTGTGAATCTTTTGCTACTCATGTTGATCTCCCTAAGGAAAAGTGGTTTAAATATCACCCACCTATTAAATAAGAAATTAAAAAACCGGTAAAAGCTAAAGAAGAAACTATCATTTACAATGTTGATCCAGTTGTTCCCACTGCTTATATTGAAAACCCACCTTTCCCTGTTAGGATGAAGGAACATACTAAAGCTTCAATTGTGGTTAACAAAAGTTATGTTAGAACACCCAAACCAGCTGAACAAATTAGAGTTGAACCTATTGTTTCTATGATTAAAGATCTCTTGGTCGACAATATCGTTGGGCATGTTATTTACTTCTGTGATGAAGCTTCTAGAATTGCCAAACCGGATAAAAAAGGTAAACATAGACGAGTTGTTGGCATGCATGTTGTCTCAGTTAAGATAGGAAATCACTTTTATCATGGGTTATGTGACCTAGGTGCTAGTGTGAGTTCTATTCTTGTTTTCTTAAATGAAGAAATTAAGAATGAAATAGCACCTGCTGAAATAGAATACATATATGTTACTATTAAACTTGCCAAAAAAGATACTATATTACCAATTGGGATTCTCAGAGATGTTGAAGTCTTGTGTGGGAAGACAAAATACCCTAATGATTTTCTTGTTCTTGGCTCCCCACAAGATGACTTTTGTCCCATTATCTTTGGTAGACCTTTCTTGAATACCGTCAATGCCAAAATAGATTGTAAGAAACAAACTGTCGGTGTTAGCTTTGGTGATGAATCTCATGAATTTAACTTTTCCAAGTTTAGTAGACAACCGCGCAAGGAAGATTTGCCTAGTAAGGATGAAATTATTGGTCTTGCTTCTATTGTTGTACCTCCTACTGATCCTTTAGAACAATACTTGCTAGACCATGAAAATGATTTGCATATGCGTGAAAGAAATGAAATAGATAGAATCTTTTTCGAACAACAACCTCTGCTTAAACAAAATTTGCCTATTGAAACTCTAGGAGGTCCCCCTCTACCTAAAGGTGATCCTGTGTTTGAATTAAAACAATTGCCAGACACTTCGAAATATGCTTATCTTGATGAGAAAAAGATATATCCTCTTATTATTAGTGCTAACCTTTCAGAACATGAAGAAGAAATATTATTGAAAGTTCTAAGGAAGCACCGAGCTACTATTGGATATACTCTTGATGATCTTAAGGTCATTAGTCCCACTCTATGTCAGCACAAGATTAATATGGAACCTGATGCTAAACCCGTTCTTGATCACCAATGTCAGTTAAATCCAAAGATGAAAGAAGTGGTAAGAACGGAAATACTGAAACTTATGGAAGCAGGTATAATCTATCCTATAACTGATAGTAGATGGGTAAGTCCTGTTCATTGTGTCCCTGAGAAGGGGGGAATGTTACCGTTGTTCCTAATGATAAGAATGAACTTATTCCGCAAAGAATTGTCACACGCTATAGAATGGTAACTGATTTTCAAAAATTAAACAAAGCAACTAGCAAATATCATTACCCTCTGCCTTTTATTGATCAAATGTTTGAAAGACTATCTAAGCACACAAAATTTTGCTTTCTTGGTGGATATTCTGGTTTTTCACAAATACCTGTTTCACAACCTGATCAAGAAAATACCACTTTTACTTGTCCTTTTGGAACTTATGCTTATAGACGTATGCCTTTTGGTTTATGTAATGCACCAGCTACATTTCAACGATGCATGACTGCTATATTCTCTGATTTTTGTGAAAAGATTGTTGAAGTTTTCATGGATGACTTTTTTGTTTCTGGGAAGTCTTTTGATGATTGTTTAGGCAATCTTGATCGAGTTTTGCAGAGATGTGAACAAACAAATCTTGTCTTGAATTGGGAGAAGTGCCACTTTATGGTTAACAAAGGTATTGTTTTGGGCCATAAAATTTCTGAAAGAGGCATTGAGGTGGGAAAAGCCAAGGTTGACGCAATTGAGAAAATGCCATGTCCTAAAGATATCAAAGGTATTTGTAGTTTCCTTGGTCATGCTGGTTTCTATAGGAGGTTTATCAAAGACTTTTCTAAAATTTCTAGGCCTCTTACAAATCTTTTGCAAAAGGATATTCCTTTTGTGTTTGGTGATGATTGTTTGGAAGCCTTCGAAACACTAAAGAAAGCCTTAATTACTGCACCTGTTGTTCAACCACCTGATTGGAACTTGCCTTTTGAGATTATGTGTGATGCGAGTGATTATGCTGTTGGTGCTATCCTAGGACAAAGAGTTGATAAGAAATTGAATGTTATCCATTATGCTAGTAAAACTCTGGACAATGCTCAATGCAATTATGCTACCACTGAAAAAGAATTCTTAGCAGTAGTGTTTGCTTGTGATAAATTCAGATCTTACATTGTTGATTCTAAAGTTATTGTTCGCATCGATCATGCTGCTATTAAATATCTTATGGAAAAGAAAGATGCTAAACCGAGACTCATTAGGTGGGTTCTTCTGTTACAAGAATTTGATTTGCATATAACTGATAGGAAAGGAGTAGAGAACCCCATAGCTGATAACTTGTCTAGGCTTGAAAATATTCTTGATGACCCACAACCTATTAATGATAGCTTTCCTCATGAACAATTAGCTGCAATAAATGTTTCTAATAGTACACCTTGGTATGCTAATTATATTGTTGCTAAATACATACCACCTAGCTTCACACACCAACAAAACAAAAAATTCTTCTATGATTTAAGACATTACTTTTGG
The DNA here is from genome assembly GCF_904849725.1 of Hordeum vulgare subsp. vulgare. Lineage (NCBI taxonomy): Eukaryota > Viridiplantae > Streptophyta > Magnoliopsida > Poales > Poaceae > Hordeum > Hordeum vulgare. The sequence continues at coordinate 422,580,101 of NC_058519.1, read as the reverse complement.
GATGACCCACATCTTTATAAAGGACTAGATGGTATTATTAGACGTTGTGTACCTGAGCATGAACAGGAACAAATCCTACAAAAAATGTCACTTCAAAACTTATGGAGGGCATCACGCGGGAGACAGAATCGCTGATAAGGTATTGCAATCTGGTTTTTATTGGCCCAATCTCTTCAAGGATGCCCGTAAGTTTGTCTCATCTTGTGATGAATGTCAAAGAATAGGAAATATCAGTAAGCGTCAAGAAATGCCTGTGAATTATTCACTTGCTGTTGAACCATTTGATGTTTGGGGATTTAATTTCATGGGACCTTTTCCTTCCTCTAATGGGTGTACACATATTTTGGTTGCTGTTGATTATGTTACTAAGTGGGTAGAAGTTATTCCAACTAGTAGTGCTGATCACAATACCTCTATTAAAATGCTTAAGGAAGTTATTTTCCCAAGGTTTGGAGTGCTTAGATATTTAATGACTGATGGTGGTTCACACTTTATTCATGGTGCTTTCCATAAAATGCTTGCTAAGTATGATGTTAACCATAGAATTGCATCACCTTATCATCCTCAGTCCAGTCGTCAAGTTGAACTTAGCAATAGGGAAATAAAACTAATCTTACAAAATACTGTCAATAGGTCCCGGGAGAATTGGGTTAAGAAACTAGATGATGCACTTTGGGCTTATAGAACAACATATAAAAAATCCGATGGGTATGTCTCCTTATAAAATGGTTTATGGAAAATCTTGTCATTTTCCTCTTGAGTTAGAACATAAAGCATATTGGGTAATCAAAGAACTTGACGATGATTTCAAACTTGCCGGTGAAAAGAGGTTATTTTATATTAGCTCATTAGATGAATGGTGAACCCAAGCTTATAAAAATGCAAAGTTATTTAAATAAAAAGTTAAAAGATGGCATGACAAAAGAATCCAAAACCGTGAGTTCAAAGTTGGAGAATATGTTCTTTTGTACAACTCTCGTTTCAGATTCTTTGCAGGAAAACTCCTCTCCAAAGGGAAGGACCCTATGTTCTCGAGGAGGTCTATCGATCCGGAGCTATAAAAATATATAATGCCGAAGATACTAACCCAAAGGTTGTCAATGGGCAACGAATAAAACATTATATCTCAGGTACGCCCATTAATGTTGAAAGCAATATTATCCAAACTATGACACCGGAAGAACACATAAAAGAAACCTTCTGGAACACTCCAGAATCGTGAAAAAAGGGAGGTACGTGATACGGTAAGTAAACGGACTCCAAAAAATCCGCAAAAATATTTTTTGTCAGTTTTGGAATTTTTTTTTAGGAAAATAAGAAACTTTTAGGAAAGTGGCCCTAGTGGGCATGATACACCAGGGGATGCCTGGCTTGCCAGGCACGCCCCGGTAGGTTGTGCCCACCTCGGGTACTTTCCGTTTCCGCTTGTTCCCCAAGATAAAAAATCTTTATATACCCCCCGAACTTGTTGACCTCCGTATCGTGGAGAAATCTCATGTTTTCTTTTCTTGTTGTTTTTTGTCAGATCCTATCCACCATGGCCGCTTCAAGCTCCTCCAAGGACAAGTTCTTCGACAACGTCATCAACCCATATCTGCCAGAAGTGATGCAACAACCTCAAGCTATCCAGATGCACGAAGGGGTGCTGCACATCAGTGATGTGCAAGGACCCAAGGGGACTGGATCTGTGGAGGCCAGGCTTGAAGCTATGGAGCACGAAGTCTTCCGGTGCAAGGGGATGGTGGAACATGGGCCCAATGCCAATCACCTCATGATCGCGGACTACACCCGTAATCTCAATGTGGATGGCAAGTCCATGAAGGACATCGTCTTCTCCCTCAACGAGCAAATCAACTTCCTCCATAGACAGATCTACGACCTTCAAAGCCAAGTGTTTGAATATGAGGCAAGGTTTAAAGGTATGAGTTTGGCTGCCAGTTGTAGGATGCGAGAGACTCACTCTTCCTCTTATGATGGTGAGCCTCTGCCATGGAAACCGGAGGACAATATTGCTTCTACTTCATCACCACAACCTCCTTCTTCATCACCAAAAGAAAATTGAGTATCGGGTATGGGCACTCCCCTTGGCTTTCGCCAAGCTTGGGGGAGGTGCCCCGGTATCGTATCATCTCCACTATCTTTTGCCTTTACTTTTCTTAGTTCAATCCATGGTTATATTTTGCTTTAGATGAATCAAAATTTAGTTCGATCCTTTCTTTCCAAGAGTTTGCTTAGTGATCAATCGATGCAATCGTGTGCAAGATATATAATAAAGTTTAGTTCGAGTTTTGCCTTCTTTACCTTCTTGTTTCAATAAAAAGAAAGGAAATAAATGAAAAAGATCATATGCTAATCTTATGGTAAGTGATGACATTCACAAGGAAAAGTATAAGTACAAAATTTTATTGTAGATCGACAAACATAGCATTGGTCAATAATGCAATTCATGAAAGAATTAATAAGGGAAGAGAAGATTCACATGCAAATACACTATCTTGGAAATCTTTTGTGATTGTGAGGACCCATCAAAATATTATATGCCAAAATTGTTGAAGTTGGACAAGGAGGACAACATAATGAATTATTATTCTTCATATTCACATAGAAGTTATATCGTCACGGATCCTTCAACATGTGGTGCTTGCCCCTATCTTTGCTAGCCAAAAACTCTGCACTAAGTAGAGACACTACTTGTGCATACAAAACCCTTAAACCCAAATCTTGTTTGAGAGTCCACCATACCTACCTATGGATTGAGTAAGATCCTTCGAGTAAGTTGTCATCGGTGCAAAAAGGGCAATAAAAATTGCTTCTAAAAGTGTAAGATCATTTAGTGTAAGGGAAAATTGAGCGTTGTACGAACTTGTGATGGTGAAGAATAAAAGCGACAAACTACTTAATAAAGGTTGCCATCACAAGGGGCAATATAACATGACATTCTCTTGCACTAAGGGGTTGAGCATACAAAAAAATCGCATGGCAACCTCTCCTTCCCTCTGCGAAGGGCCTATCTTTTACGTTCATGTATTTACTTTCATGCAAGAGTAACAGTTTTTCTCTCTATTCCTTTTTATTTTCTCCTTTGGAAAGAATCATGTGGTGAGGAAATATCTAGGTACATATATCGAGTTGAATATGGGTAGCATGAGTTATTATTGTTGACATTAGCTTTGAGGTGAATTCGTTGGGAGGCATAACTATAAGCCCCTATCTTTCTATGTGTCCGGTTGAAACGTTTTTCTCATGTGTAGGCGGTGAGTGTTAGCAATCATAGAAGACTAAATGATGGTTGAGTATGTGGACTTGCCTAAAGGCTCCGATATGTGACCCTTCCTGAAAATATGATGAATTTTAGTTGCAAAGTTGACTCAGAACATAGTTTGTTGGTTTCCAATAGAGTTTATGCTTTATACTTAGATGTTGTGATGAATTGTCACTTGTTCATGAGAAGCCTATGATAAAAGTTCTATGATAAAAGTTTTATGTTAAAGTTTGTTGTTGTTATAATAAGTTACATGATGCTGCTATGTCCGTATTTTTTTATCGAGACCTCTCTCTCTAAGCATGTGGACATGTTTCTCGATTTTGGTTTTCGCTTGAGGACAAGGGAGGTCTAAGCTTGGGGGAGTTGATACGTCCATTTTGCATCATCTTTTCCAACTGTTATTTATCTTGTTTTATTGTATAATAATTCTTTTGGGAGTATTTCTAATGCATTTTCTCTCATAATATGCAAGGTTTGCACAAAAGGGAGGAATACCGGCAGCTGGAAATCTGGACCTGAAAAAGCTACATCATGTTACCTATTCTGCACAACTCCAAATGAGTTAACTTGGGTAAAATATGTCATTTGGGAGCTAACTATGCTTATTAAGCTATTTTGAAGCTAGCTAAGTTAAGTATAGGCCATTTAATAGCTAAGTTAGGGGGAATAGGTCATCTTGGAGCTATGTAGGCATGATTATGTCATTTAGGAGAGAACTTAGCTAAGTATAGGTCATTTTTTATTAAATAGGCCATTTTGGAGCTAACTAAGCTTATTATGTCATTTAGGTGGAAGCCAAGCAAAGAATAGGTCATTCTAGAGCTAACTTAGGTAAAATATGTCATTTTGGAGCTAACTACGCTTATTAAGCCATTTTGGAGCTAGCTAAACTAATTATAGGTCATTTAATAGCTAAGTTAGGGGGAATAGGTCATCATGGAGCTACATAGCCTTATTATGTCATTTAGGAGAGAACTTAGCTAAGTATAGGTAATTTTTTATTAAATAGGCCATTTTGGAGCTAACTAAACTAATTATGTCATTTAGGTGGAAGCCAATCTAAGTATAGGTCATTCTAGAGCTAACTTGGGTAATATATGTCATTTTGAAGCTAAGGTAAGGTAAGTAAAGATCATTATGCGGTTGTTAATAAAAACACTAGAAAATATGTCATTTAGGAGGAAACCAAGTTAAGTATAGGTCATTCTAGAGCTAACTTGGGTAAAATCTGTCATTTTGGAGCTAAGGTAAGGTAAGTAAAGATTATTATGCGATTGTTAAGCAAAACACTAGAAAAAACATACCATTCTTGTCATGACGACGGTGAAACACGGTGGCTCTGGCTTGTTTCACCTGGAGAAGGCTGCCCTGGAGAAGGCTCCGCTGTAGAAGGGTCGTGTGATGCGTTTCAAGAGATATTCTACATGAAACATCGTTTGTAATGTGTCCTTAGCATGATGACACTCAAAACATCACTGCATTGAAATGAAACTCACCGTCCCCGCCATGTTAATGACTGGCATCGCCGGAGGGACGTGGCCGGTCTTCTCGCACATAGAGTGTACAATTGGTTTCAACAAGTCAAACTTTTTAGTTATTAATGAAACAAACATTAAAATGCATGATTTGACAAATATGAAGAAGAAACTTACCACGAATAGCTCGTACATGACCCTGTTAGACGCATCATTTCGTGCCCTCTCCACCTCCACAAACGCAGCCGTCCTCTCCTCCAGCTCCTTCATCTCCTTATCCTTCTCCGCCAAAAGCGCCAAGTAACAAGTTTTTTCTTAACATTTCCGACGAGCCACGACCGCTGTTACGGGACACACGAGCCTACAGAAGTCGTGTCCGTGGACTTCTTCTTTAGTAGTAGATGAACTGGGTGCTACGTGGTATTGCCACGCTACCGAGTGGTTGCGACTCTGCGAGATGTGGGTTAGGCGGGGACACATGATCGAGTGTCAGCCTTTCCTCTCCTTCCTCTTGAAAAACGGTGCCCCCGAGTTTATTTTACCGCGACACTGAACACATCTCACACGATCAGACGTAACATAAGAATAAACAGAGAAGAGAATTTGCTGCCTACAAAACTGCAGTAGAAAAACAGAGGGAGTAACGGGTCTAGTCCACGCAGAAATCATATGATGTTTCTTTTTTTCTCAAAAAGGAAGATTATCCCTACTCTCTGCATCAATTGATTGATGCACATCGCCATATTATCAAGCAAAATAGTCACAAAGTATGTAGTTCAAAACAAGTTCGCAAAACCGAACTGAATTGAGAAATAAAAATGCAGCGCTATTAATTTGCAATGGTGCTAGTACCCACTGGCTTAAGAAAGTACTTTATTTATTTATTTTATAAAGAGTCCATCCTCTCGATTTGTCCAATCAACTAATTGAATTAATAAGTTACTCAACTAAGCTTGAACCGGAGACCTCCAACGACGTGGGGCGGCGGGGACCTCCGGCGGCGCGGGGGGGGGGGGGGGTGGGAGGAGGGCGACCTCCGGCGGCGCGGGGAGGAGGGGAGGGCGACCTCCGGTGGCACGGGGAGGAGAGGCACGGGGAGGAGGGGAGGGCGAGCTCCGGCGGCGGGGGGAGGAGGGGCGTGGGGAGGAGGGGCGCGGGGAGGAGGCCGCGGGGAGGAGGGGCGCGGAGAGCTCCGGCGGCGCGGAGGGGCGAGGCAGGAACGGGGAGTAGAGAAGAGAGACGTGTGGGGAAGAGAGGGGGTGGGGGTGGGGGCGACGACCGTTAAGGGGTTTCTCTCTTTGCCGTCTGCCCCTGACGGCAAAGAGGTATAAGGCAGACGACAAAGAGAGCGGCCGTTATGGGGAGAGAGGGGGTGCGGGGTGGGCTGCCCTGTGCTATTTGCCGTCAGCCGTCTTGCTCTTTGCTGTCTGCTCTTTGTCGTTTGTTTTTTTCTGACTGACGGCAAATAGGGTCTTTGCCATCAGCCAGCAGACGACAAAGAAGAGGCAGACGTCAAATTCTCCGATTCTAGTAGTGTGCCTTTCACAAAATGAAGCCAAATGATCCTAATTTGATAAATGTATATTCGAGCTTCCTCATGCATGCTAAATGAGATTTTATTACCATTAACAATATCATTGTTGAAGCCATTCACATGTATAAACATGAACATTGTCATAGTCAAAATTCTGATGAAAATCTTGATCCTTATGACGAGGATATTCCCTCTGGCGACAACACTGTGGAGCACAACTACTATGATGAAGACAGAGAGCTTGACATCGATTATGAGAAGACCATGAGGATCCTTAGTCTTATGGCGAACCTCAGAGACTACTTGGCCGGAGGAAAACAGTGGATACTTGACAATGGATGCACCGATCACATGACCAAGAATAAAGACATGTTTCATGAGATCACACCAAACAATGGACCACGAAGGTATGTGACCTTTGGTGACAAATCCAAGGTAAGGTACTTGGTCTTGGTAAGGTGGCCATATCTCATGATAGTTCCATTCAAAATGTCATGCTTGTTGAATCCCTTGGCTACAATCTTTTTTCTGTATCTAGATTAGAAAATTTTGGTTTCAAAGTGCTATTTACGGAGGTTGATGGCCAAGTGTTTCGCCGTCATAATCTTAACGTGGTCTTTACTAGTTTTCATAAATGTGATCTATACATTGTTGATTTCACTAAAAAATCCAAACCTCGTATATGTCTTATTGCAAAATCTTCTAAAGGTTGGTAATGGCATAGAAGGCTAGGACATGTTGGTATGCTTACAAGACTCTTGGTGGAAATTCTTATGGTTTAGTCATTGTTGATGATTTTTCCAGATTTACATGGGTATTCTTTCTTGATGATAAGTCGTAGGTACAAAGGGTCTTCAAGAACTTCGCTCGGAAAGCCCAAAACCAGTTTTGAAGTGAAGATCAAGAAAGTTCGGAGCGACAACGGATCAGAGTTCAAGAACACAAATGTGGATACCTTTCTTGATGAGGAAGGTATCTCACATTAGTTCTCGGCAACGTACACACCTTAAAAAATGGAGTTGTTGAGAGGAATAACCGGCCTCTCATAGAGAAGGCTAGAACGATGCTTGAAGAATACAAGACGCCAAGACACTTTTGGGCAGAAAGCCGTGGAAATAGCTTTTGATGCCATGAACCGACTCTACTTACACAAGCTTCTCGGTAAAATGACATACGAGCTACTCACTTGTAACAAACCCCGAGTTGGATATGTTCAAGTATTAGGCCCTAAGTGCTACATTCTTGATAAGCATCGTCGTTTTAAATTTCCTCCTAAATCTCATCAAGGTTTCCAACTTTATTACGGATCAAACTCTCACACTTACCATGTCTACAACAACTGCACTCGAAAAGTTGAAGAAACGGTAGATGTGAAGTTCGATGAAACTAATGGTTCGCAAGTCGAACAATTGCCAAATGATGTAGGAGATAAGGAACCTTCGGAGGCCATTCAAGATCTACCTATCGGCAAGATTCGTCCCATGGATGTGAAGGAGAGCACTTCATCAAGTAAAGTGGAAGCCCCTACCTCGCGTCAAGGCGAACCACAAAATGACACGAAGGCATCCACAAGCGGTACACGACAAGATGAAGAGGAGGAATAAGTACATCATGAAGATCCACCTCAACCTTCCTCACCACTACCTCAAGGAGATGATACCTATAACGACAACAAAGAAGGAGATAGTGAGGAAGCTCCACCATCCAACAAGAAAATGTTGTCACGAGTTCGAGCAAGAATGTACAAGGATCATCCGCCGAATCAAATCTTTGGAGAAATACAAACCAGGAGAATCACTCGCTCTAAAACTCGTTTAGCTAACTTTTGTGAACATTACTCATTTATCTCTTGTATTGGTACTACGAAGGTAGAAGAAGTACTTCCAGACCTGGATTGGATGAATGCCATGCATGAAGAGCTACACAACTTTGAGAGGAATGAAATTTGGACACTCATGGAAAACCCCAAGGATGAGCATGACATCATTGGTACAAAATGGGTGTTTCACAACAAGCAAGATGAAGATGGTCAAGTTGTACACAAGAAGGTGCCTCTCGTAGCCCAAGGATACACGCAAGTCGAAGGTATGGACTACGGTGAGACCTATGCCCCCGTTTCTAGACTTAAAGCCATATGCATTCTTCTCACTTATGCCAATCACCATGAAATTACTCTTTACAAAATGGATATCATAAATTATTTTCTGAATGGTGAAATTGAGGAGGAAGTTTATGTCAAAAAACTCCTGGTTTTGTGAACCCTAAGAAACCTAATCATGTTTACAAACTTCGTAAAGGTTTATATGGTCTTAAACAAGACCCTCGAGCTTGGTACAAATGCCTAACAAAGTTTCTCATTGAAAAGGCTTTTGAGATTGGTACAATTGACACAACTTATTTTCTAAAAGAGTTAATGGAGAACTATTTGTGTGCCAAATATATATGGATGATATTATCTTTGGTTTAACTAACCCACATTTTAGTGAGAAATTTGGAAGGTTGATGTCATAGAAGTATGAGATGTCCATGGTGTCTGATCTGAAATTCTTCCTTGGTTTACAAATCAAACAATCGAAAGGTTCGTGTATATCTCAAACTAAGTACACCAAGGACTTAGTGAAGAAGTTCAAGATGCAAGAATGCAAAGGTATGAGAACTCCCATGCCTACTAGTGGATATGTTGACCTCACTATGGAGGATAAACCAATTGATCAAAAAGGTTTATGGATCAATGATCGGTTCATCTATGTGCCTCCCGTCCCAATATCATGTTGAGTGTTTGCATGTGTGCCGGATATCAAGCATCACCTAAGGAGTGACATCTAAAGTCTATGAAAAGAATAGTGAGATACTTGATACATACACCAAAATTTTGCATATGGTATCCCAAGGGATCTTCTTTTGATCTTGTTGGCTATTCTGACTTGGACTATGTCGAAGAGAAGGTTGATAGAAAATCCACCTCGGGTACATGTCAATTTTTTGGGAGATATCTTGTGTCTTGGTCCTCCAAGAAACAAAACTGGGTATCTTTATCCACTGCCGAAGTGGAATACATTGCCGTCGGATCATGTTGTGCGCAATTACTGTTGATGACGCAAACTCTTAAGGATTATGCCATTCATTTGAGACACGTTCCATTGTTATGTGACAACGAAAGTGCTACTAAAATTGCCTATAATCCCTTGCAACATTCTCGAACTAAACATATTCAAGCGTGACATCATTTCATTCGTGATCATGTTGGTAAAGGAGATATTAATCTCAAGCATGTTCGTACTGACAGACAATTGGCTGATATTTTTTTACCAAACCACTTGATGAGAAAGTGTTTTTTCATTTAAGGAGTGATTCAAACATAATTTATGCTTCAAACTTGAGTTAGACTCACTCGGATGCATGCAAGGGCACGAGCTTACTTATTTATTCCATGATGCTATTGATATGATGTTATCTTATATCTTGCAAAAGTATGCACCCTTGTATTGCATCTAACCTTTTTGTAGGTACCTGGAAGAACTACACTTCACAAGATTGCCATGAACTCACATCAAAAGAAATCTTGTCATGGCCAAGTATCAACAACACCTTCTTCGGAGATGAAGGAAGAAGACAACAAAATTATATCATTTACAACTGTTTGATAAATAAAATCACTTCTGTCGTTTGGACATATTATGTTCTTCCTTGCATGACTAACCAACGTAGGTTAAAATTGAACCAAAATGACAAGGATAGCTCCCAACTTAAGATGATCTTCATCAACATTGAGCATCCACAACAAGTTCACCTACACGCCACGTCATAAACATCATTCGAAGGTATGTACTCATATCCTTGATAAAGCTTTGCCCCAAGTCATGAGGTAAAGCAACTCAAGTGATATGAATAAATTAAAATGCTTAATAAAAAATGGCAATACCATTCTGCACTTAACAATGAGTATGACCTATGATCAAGGATTCTTGGTTGACTCCTCAAGTCAATATACTCGAATATAGGTGACCTAGTAACCGCCCAACATCTAGATTAAGATTCGTGTATGGTTCATATTTTAATTGCACTCTTTCTTGGAACCATTCAATTTTCATCTATATGTATGTAAATATTTTTAACAAAAATGGGTTTTGCCTTTATTTTCCGTTTCTAAACTTTTGGATATGTATCTTTTTAAAATTTATCGGTATTTTCTAAGAAGTTGAATTTTAAGTGCACCTCGATCTCACCGATCTGGGAAACTCGGTCTAACCGATTTCACCCAGAGGTCTTTTATCATTCTTGGTTCTACCGAACCATATTGCCTTGGTGACTCCGAATTTATTAATACCTATGATCTTTATGAATTCTGGACTTTTGCCAAAGGGGAGAAACTTTTCAGTGATCCCAAGTTTTATTACCTCATGAGTTTGTATAGATCATTTCCATTTATGCCAAAGGGGGACATAATCTTGGTTTCCCATAATTCTCAATGGGGAGAAAACATCATTGGTCCCACAATATAAGAGGGAGAAACACCTAGGATCCCTAACAAAGGGGGAGATATTTCAAGGAACTCTTATCTATAATCAAGGGGAGAAAAATCCAAGGAACCCTTATCACAGAAAGAAGAATCCAGGATCCCTTACTCTCAATGAACCCTTACCCTCTCACCTTTTTGGAAATTAATGCTAAAGGGGGAGATAGATCAACGCTTCTAAATGCTTAAGGGAAGGTCTAACAAAGGGGAGATCTGCCAAAGGGGGACATATATCAAAGCCTACATATTCATAGGGAGAGATACCATTCACGGGGGGGGGGGAGATATAGAAAGTTTTATATGATTTTTATTGCCTACTTTGGATGGAACTTGTCTCACCCTCCCTACTCCCAATATATACATGCTATTATTCAGGGGGGAGGTAATCTTACATATTCATTCTTAAGGGAGGAAGTTCTAAATATTCTTGGAAGACATATCGAAGTTCTAAATTCTATATATACATATGGAAGTTCTTCCATATCTTGGTAATTTTGAAGCTCTTTGCATATTTACAATAGAATACTCTTGTGTTATCTAACATTTGTTTTCCCAAGTGTACTCCTACTACTAAGATGCTCAAGAACCTCAAGGTAAGTATATGCATCATATCCTCATTCAGGATGATCTCTATCTCTTGCACATATTGTTTGCAAGAGTGAGTCTTGAAAATGGAAACCTTTCATTCACATATGTTTGATGCATATATACAAGACTCACATGACTTGTCTTGTCCCTTCTACCATGTGTGTGCCCATGCAGTCCAAAGAAAACATCCTTTAAAAGGCGATTGCATACATTTAGGGGGAGCTTGTATTAGTCATATATATCTCAAAGCTATCATATTCTAATGCCTACCTTTATTTGAAGCTTTGATTGTATGTTGTCATCAATTACCAAAAAGGGGGGAATCAAAGCACATATGCTCCCTTGGTGGTTTGATAATTTATGACAACATACATTGTCTCTTGAAATAACACTTTTCCCTAGTATATTTCAGGTATAGTCCACAAAGAGCATTGGGTAATGGATTGTGTGGAGAAGCCCAAGGAAAAGAATAGGATTGGTCGAGCTTCAAGCAAGAGGACTCTGCATTTTATATTCATGAGAAATCACTTTTGAGTCCATAGAAAAGCCAACACTATTAAAATGGGTTAGGTATTCATGATGAATTGGTTGCTCACGTACTTAGAGATAGCCACCAAAATACTCAACATTTCTCTCACAAAAATATGTGTCCAAAGCCTACACATCAAAATTGGTGCCACCAAGAATTCCATTTTGGCCCTACCGTTTTTCCAGTGACAGAACTTTTGCCAAGCACTAATAACTTGGTACCGCCAACTTTCATATTGGTGCCACCGAAAGCATTGACCAACTTTCTGGTATGTTGATTTCAAGAATCGAAAATTCCGAGTTTTGAAATCGGTCTCATCAAGAATTAGGAACTACCCTAGGTCATCGAATCGGTACCATCGATATTAATATATCAGTCTAACCGAGTATTCGAAAGTTGCCACATTTAGTCCAACTCGGTACCACCTAGATTCATTTCGGTGTCATCGAGTTGGGCAATAATGTTGTAATGGTTGGATTTTGAGAGGTGCCTACATATTCCCCTCCAACACCTCTCATTATGTCACACCCTATTTTCACCTCACTTGTCTTTCTTTCAAAATTTGGTATAAATTAAAACTTTTCAAGTGAATGCCATGAGTGCCTTGATTGTTATTGTTGAATGTGTGCTTGTGAGTAGATATCTAAAAACATTTTTTATAAAATATCATTTCCACAAAAATCCTTTTTAATTATTTTGTTAAACCAAAACCTTGCTTTGGGGTTTTCATTGCAAGTCCTTGAATTTAAGGGAGTGCCTTCAGCCAAAGAATGTACTTTGATTCCAATATTAATATAACTCTTCAAAACCATGAAATGATTATTTTCAAAGTCAGTTTTCCTATTTTATTTATATGTCATTTCTAACACCAAAAATGGTATTTCTGGGTGGAAAACTATTTTCCTACCTTAGAAAAATCTGAGAAAATTTGGGAATACTGAGAGGACATATATTTTCCATACATAAGAGTTTCAGCCCCTAGTCATGTTCAAAATATTTGAGCAAACCCTTGAAAACCAACTATGTCTGTTTTGACCTTTTGAAATATTTACAAAGGAAATATTCTCAATAAATTCCTAGAAATTCTAGCATGTCCCACATGCTATATTTGGTGATCATGCCAAGTGTCACCTCCATCCAAGGTGATTTGATTCACCAAACAATTCAGAAACCCTTTCTGTCCATAATCAAGTTGGAGCAACTCTACATTGCCAAGTTTGTCCATTTGGGCTCAAACTTTGCAGGAGTGCTCAATATACCCAAATAAGGAGATCATGCCAAGATTTGGATTTGTGGGGATTGATTTGGTCACATCTTCTCACAAGAATGCAGATATGCCCATTTGTGGGTATTTTCAAGTTTATATTGTCAAACTTGTCCAATGAAGATCAAATTTGGTAGAGCCTCCTAATTATACCTAAAACCAAATCCTATTAACTTTCAATGCACTTGGAGGATGTTAACTTCCCAAAACATGCATCAAACACCTTCTGCCAGATTTGAAAAACAACATCTAGCAACCACCACACTTACTCCATTCGCTCCAAACTCTTGTCACACATGGCATGTGCCCCTCTTCCACTTCAGACGAGAGGCCCAACACTGATTCAATGAGAGGGAGCCAAAATCTCCATTTTAGCTCCTGAATCAAGGCTGACAGCACCACTTTAACTCTCTCCCCTTGTCCACCTTGATTCTTCTCGGTTCTTAGCATCCAAGGAGAATCTACCCCATCTCCCAGACACCTCAGGCATGGACAAGACGCGCCAAAGTGCGCCAGCATGCCGTGGCATGCCAAAGCTGCAGTCTAGACGTGCTACAGGGTGCACCCGAGCCCCACGGACCAGCCCTGGCCAGCTCTCTCCTCCACCCGTTGCCCATCTTTGACCACACCGATGACCCATTCCAGGGAAGTGTCGGGCCCCTCTTCTCCCCCTCTCCTGTGTCCCTGGTGAAGTTTGCCCGCGCACGGCCGTAGCGCCAAGAGGCTGCCCCCGCTCCTCCTGAAGATGTCGCGTGGTCATAAACTGTGTCCCCAATACCACAGATTCACGCTCGAGATCTTTCTCCCTATCATGCCGTCGCAATAAAACCATCGACGCACCACCGTTCGGTGACTCGTCGCCTACCTATATAAAGGCTCCCCCGCACTCCTCAGCACCACCAGAACCTCCCTCTCCACTCCGATCGACCACCCCGAGCACCCCCTTGAGATAAGAGAGCCCCGGTACATGAGATCGACCGAGGGGCCGCCGCCTCGGGGCTCCGGAGATCTCGGACTACAGGCACGCTCCCAAGCTCCTTTAACTTTCCCTGTGACCGCAAAGACCTCCCGAGCCTTCTCCACCACTCCCCCATCCTTCTCCCTGCTCGGAGCACCGTTCCCAGCACCTTCTCGAAAGGTCTCCACTGTGGCTTCGTCGTCGCCGGCGACTCAAGCCATCTTCGTCGACCCCTCGACCCCCATCTGGTAGGCGGAAGTGCCACAAGCCCATTCCCGTCCTCACGTGGCCTCAAGGACCTGAGAGCTGCTGCCAGTGAGCCGCTCCTATACTCTGTCTGGAGGAAGAAGACGACCCCGACAGGTGGACCCCACCCGTGGGCGGCCTCTCTTTCCCACCTCTCTCCTCTCAGTCGCTAACCGCACGGGCCCACACGTCAGGTTTAAACCTTACGGCGTGCGCACACCTGGGCTGCCTGGCTGGTTGGCCAGTTGAGCCAACCTAGCTGCTGGCCTAGCCACACGAGGGAGCTGGACTTTTTTCCTTTATTCTATTTATGAGTTTTTGAAAAATAAATCCACAGGATTAATTACTTCTAGAGATGGATGATGACCCGCTACCCGTCACCTGCCTTTTATTAATGATGAGGCTGACGAGAGTTGCACGCTAAACCCATCCACGGAAGAGGGACACCACTCAGGTTTCAGACCTACTACAGCCTGTGTGCCTACAACCTAGTTCACAACCTAATCAAGGAGTTAGTGATGCTTCGCCAGGAACTCCATCGTGTCCAAGAACTACTCCGCCAAGAAAAGATGAAGACAAGCAAGATCAAGAAAGAAGGAGCACTCCGAGGACAGTATGCTGTCGCATACAGAGTAGGAATACTACCGCATAAGGCAACCCATATTCGGAGTCGCCGCATGACCGTCGAGGAGTACACACAGCTCCTCACTGCTTCTTCGACGAAGCGCCGTCGGGATGGACTTCTTCCTTCCCCTACACCATTGACGGAAGGTGGTGCCCACACAGATGATGACGGGGAGGAAGACGCCGAGGAGCGTGAGTATGAGACCGAGCAATCCGCCACTTAGGATGGACGTCTTAAGGCAAACTAGGAGTCCCCATACGAAGAAGAGTCCTGTAATGGTTCATATGAAACCATGTATGCTTGTAGTGTGTGATTTATGTTTGTGTCTCGATGCAAGCCATGTTTTTTCCATAAGCAACATGTAAGCGGCTACATCGCTTATCTTAATTAATATAATTGCATAGGGTTCTTCGACCCTTCATGTTTGACACACTTGCACCATACCAAACACCCTTATGTAGGCACATTTCTCCTTTTCTCTTGACCATTTTGGGATATTGACCTGACTGCTCCAAACAGGATGGTGATTGCTACTCGCACGAGTACCTTTGGCAACCCCAACACTAGCGAATCTAGCCAGCAGCTAGGAGCTGATGGGCCTGCACAAGGTGGAGTTCACCAGGAGTGGACGCAAGGCGACATTCCCCCGCCACTGCCTCCTTCGGATAACCCGACTGCGGCTCAGTTCCTCTAGGCTCTCTGAGAGGAACGCCATGTCAACAACACCTCTATCCATCAGATAGCTCAGGCCTTAGTGAACAACCCGCCGCAGGGCGGAAATGGCAATGGTCCGCTCCATTCTATTAGAGTTCATGAGGACTACGCCTCCAATATTCACTCTGACAACTGAGCCCCTGGATGTCGATGACTGGATCCGCACCATTGAAGACCTTCTCGCGTTGGTTAAATGCACCGACGATCGTAAAAAGCTCCTCTATGCCTACCACTATCTCTGAGGCACTGCCAGGGCTTGGTGGGACGGATTCCAAATCATGCAAGGCACGCAGGTTATTGATACGTCTCCGTCGTATCTATAATTTTGATTGTTTCATGCCAACATTCTACAACTTTCATATACTTTTGGCAACTTTTTATACTATTTTTGGGACTAGCATATTGATCCAGTGCCCAGTGCGAGATACTATTTGTTGCATGTTTTTTGTTTCGCAGAAAATCCATATCAAACAAATTCCAAACAGGATAAAAACTTACAAACACTTTTTTTTGGAATATATGTGAATTTTGGGAAGTGGAATCAACAGAAGGCGGCGCCCGTGGGGCTCACAAGCTAGAGGGGCGCGAACTGGGGGGTAGGGCGCACCAGGCTGTCTTGTGATCACCCCTTAAGGAGGTTGGTGCTCTTCTTTGACAGCAAGAAATCTAATATCCAGATAAAAATCGTGTTAAAGTTTTAGCCCAATCGGAGTTACGGATCTTCGGGAATATAAGAAACGGTGAAACACCAGAATCTGGAAGGTAGAAAAAGAAAGAAAATAGAGAGATATCCAATCTCGGAGGGGCTCTCGCCCCTCCGCCGCCATGGAGGCCAAGGACCAGAGGGGAAACCCTCCTCCCATCTAGGGGGAGGCCGATGAATAAGAAGAAGGAGGGGGGCTCTCTCCCCCTCTCTATCGGTGGCACCGGAACACCGTCGGGCCGTCATCGTGACGGCGATCTACACCAACAACTTCGCCGTTGTCATCACCAACTCTCTCCCCCTCTATGCAGCGGTTCAAAACCTCTTCTCACCATTGTAATCTCTACTTAAACATGGTGCTCAACGCTACATATTATTTCCCTGTGATGTATGGCTATCCTATGATGTTTGAGTAGATTCGTTTTGTCCTATGGGTTGATTGATGACCATGATTGGTTTGTGTTGCTTGTTTTATTATTGGTGATGTCCTATGGTGCTCTTCGTGTCGCACAAACGTGAGGGATGCCCGTTATAGGCTGTTGCAATCTGTTCATGTTTTGCCTATGGTGGGTTGCTTGAGTGACAGAAGCATAAACCCGAGTAGGTGGGCTGTTGCATATGGGAGTAAAGAGGACTTTATACCTATTAATGTTGTTGTTGGGTTTTACATTAATGATCTTAAGTAGTTGCAAATGCTTGCTAGAGTTCCAATCATAAGTGCATACGATCCAAGTAGAGAAAGTATGTTAGCTTATGCCCCTCCCTCATATAAAATTGCAATAATGATTAACGGTCCAGTTATCGATTGCCTAGAGACAAATAACCTTATTGTGACAAAAAGATCTCTACTAAGACCAACTTAGTGGTTTCTTTATCTTAGCTGCCCCTAGTTTTTGTTTGCATGTTATTTATTTTCTTCCAAACCTATCCTATCACGCCTACAAAGTACTTCTAGTTTCATACTTGTTCTAGGTAAAACGAACGTTAAGCGTGCATAGAGTTGTACCGGTGGTCGATAGAACTTGAGGGAATATTTGTTCTACCTTTAGCTGCTCATTGGGTTCGACACTCTTACTTATCGAGAAAGACTACAATTGATCCCCTATACTTGTGGGTTATGAGTTATCACTTGGGCTAACTTCAAGGACGGGTTTTGCGCTGCTCACATTCCCCCAGGAATGATGACTATCAAGAAGTAGGAGTTCCGTGCACTAGAGCAAGGTAGCAACACAGTCAAGGAGTGCGTGCAAAATTTTAATCTCTTGTCGAGGTATGTGCCTCATGATGTCAGCACTGAAGCCACCAAGGTGGAATGCTTCATGGAAGGGCTTCAGCAGTCGCTGCAGTATCAGCTTGTTGTTTGTGACTGCTGGACCTTCTGTGATTTGGTGAAAAAGGCTCTCATGCTTTAAGACAAGCACC
Organism: Hordeum vulgare subsp. vulgare; assembly: GCF_904849725.1. NCBI lineage: Eukaryota > Viridiplantae > Streptophyta > Magnoliopsida > Poales > Poaceae > Hordeum > Hordeum vulgare. Next base: position 422,562,262 of record NC_058519.1, on the reverse strand, counting down.
ATGCTATGGATGATACTCGCAAACGCAAGCTGATGGGCAATGGTGGTTCCAGCAACCAGAAGGCTCGTCCGTGGCAGACAGCCCCGACAAGGCCTAACTATCAGCAGCAGGAGTACAAGACCCCTGCACCTCGCCCAAGCTTTCAGCCTCAGCAGTATGCCAACCCCAAGCCGACATTCAACCCGCCCAAAAATAGAGGGGGCAAGCCCAACATCCCTGGGCAGTTCACTTGATTTGGATGTGGACAGCGTGGACACTACTCCAGGCAATGCCCCAACAAGAAGCCCGATGCACCGCGCCCCAATGCACCGAATCAATAACAAGGTCATTATGCACCCAACAAAAATCAGGCTTCCCGCAACCAGCAAAACCACAACAGGGGACGTGTGAACCACATCTCCGCAAAGTACGCCGAGAAAGACCCGGACTGCATACTGGGTACGTTCCTTGTCAACTCCACTCCAGCAACAGTATTGTATGATTGTGGTGCTTCACATTCTTTTGTCACCCAAAAGTTTCCTACGAAGAGTGGCTTGAAACCTACATTCCTAAAGGGTCGAATGGCAGTACAGACCCTGGGTGCAGTATTGAGGACCAACATAGGATGTAGGGGAGTTGGGAACAACATTAACAGAGTAGACTTCATAGAAGATCTCATCATCCTTAAGTCGCAAGGCTTGGACGTGATCCTTGGTATGGACTGGTTGGCCAAGCACCAGAGCATACTGGACTGCACCACTAGGGCTATCACCATGACCAATAACCAAGGAATCAAAGTCAAATATGTTCTTGGGCCAACCTCCTCTCAAGTTCCTCGGGTTAACTGACTCTCGGGAAAAGAGTTGGAGCAAGTGCCAGTGGTATGTGAATATCCGAATGTCTTTCTGCCTGGGATGCCTCCTCATCGAGACATCATGTTCACCATTGAGCTCATGCCCGGGTCAAGGCCTATCTATAAGAAGCCCTACAGGATGGGATCCAAGGAATTAGCAGAGTTGAAGAAGCAACTAGCCGAGCAACTCAGGAATGGATTCATTCGTCCTAGTGCCTCACCTTGGGGATCACCTGTTCTATTCGTGTCCAAGAATGATGGGACTATCAGGCTCTATGTTTATTACCGTTCCCTCAATGAAGTCACCATAAAGAACGAGTTTCCACTCCCCAATATTGAAGACATATTCGACCAGTTAAATGGTGCCAAGGTATTCTCCAAGATGGACCTCGGATCTGGGTACTACCAACTAAAGATTTGGCCCGAAGACATACCAAAGACAGCATTCATGACCAGGTATGGCATGTACGAGTGCACCGTCATGTCATTTGGGTTGACCAATGCCCCAACCTACTTCATGTACCTCATGAACAAAATCTTCATGAATAGCTGGACAAGTTTGTTGTCGTCTTCATCGACGACATACTCATCTTCTCCAAGTCTGAAGAAGAGCATGAGTAACACTTGAGGATGGTGTTGGAAAAACTTCGCGAGCATCAACTTTATGCTAAATTTAGCAAGTGCGAATTTTGGCTACGCGAAATTGGATTCTTGGGTCATACCATGACGGTAGATGGATTGGCGGTCGATCCCGCCAAGATTACTACGGTAACAAACTGGGAGTCGCCAATCGATGTGAAAGAAGAGAGAAGCTTCCTCGGGCTCGCGGAATATTATCGCAAGTTCGTATAAGGATTCTCTCGCATCGCCTGACCAATGACTCAGCTCCTGAAAAAGGGCAAAAAGTTCAAATGGATGTCGGAGTGCAAAGAAAGTTTCCAAGAACTGAAGAATAGGTTAACCACCACCGCAGTACTAGCCACTCTAGATATCAACAAGGAGATCATGATATACTGCGATTGATACGTCCCGAAGGTATCTATACTTTATGTTTGTTCCATGCTCTTTTGGGTGACATTGTTATATGTTTTGCACCATTTCATACCTTTTTTACACATATTTGGACTAACCTACTAACTCAGTGCACCCAGTGCGAGTTTATGTCTGCTGATATCTGTGAATTGCAGGTTTATACCCATATTTACAGTGCCCGAAAAATTCCACAAGAAATATATAAAAAATCAGCATTCCATAAGACTCCAAACAGCTGAAGGAGGGCCAGAGGGGGGGTCACCAGGCCCCCAGGAGCCTTAGTGGTGTGGCCTTCCCCCTAGCCGTGCATGGAGGCTGCCTGGGTGGGGCCCACCCCCTGTGTTGCCCTACCTTGGCTCCTATTTTTACCCCCGTGGAGGAAACCCTGATTCTGGAACCCTTTTCTCGAGAAGCAATTCCGATCTTCGCCGCCATCGCCAACAAGTTTGGGGGGACCAGAATTCCTGTGTCGGCACCCTGGCGGGACGGGGAAGTGCCCCCGGATTCATCTCCATCGACATTGCTTCCTCCCTCCATGAAGCGGGAGTAGTCCCTCCTCGGGGCTGAGGTCTTCTATAGTAGCTATGTGGTTAATTCTCTCTCCCATGATGTGACCTTGATTGTGATCATAGGGTATGTTAACCTAGGGTGATCCCATTATGTTTCCCCTTCTACTATGTATTCTATTGATGTACTCACTTGATCTTATCTAGTATAATCCACGAAACCATGGTGACAGCGGTCTATTGTGCATGGATTAGAAGAATATTTTCATGAGTGATTTCCTCTTTTGTGAATTGATTGTAGATTGAGAGTCCCTTGGTGCTTGTCTTTGACTATCCTTGAGATACGTTGTGGTGATTATGGTACTCTCTTTGGATGGCCGCGGTGACATTGGGAAATCCATAGATGAGAACTACGAACTCTAAGGTGTGCTTTTGTAGCCCTACATAATTATCGTACCCTCTTGATCACAAAGGAATGACCTCCGAGTATGTCTCCATTGCATGTTTTAGTGGAAATATCATGTGATTAGACTATGTTAATGTTGTTGGGAGTTGCCACTAGTGAACGTATGAAGCCTAGGCCTTGTTTCTCACCATTGTTACACCGTTTATGCTCACTTTTTCACTTGCTACCTTGCTGTAATTTTTATTACAGATTTATATTACCTTGCTTTGCCACACCTATCACCAATATTTTACCATCTTTTCGCTGAACTAGTGCACCTATACAATTTACCATTGTATTAGGTGTGTTGGGGACACAAGAGACTTCTAGTTTCTTAATTGCATGGTTGCTTGAGAGAGAACATCTTCAAACTCTACTTCCCTGAGTTCGATAAACCTTAGGTCATCCATTTGAGGGAAATTGTTGCTATCCTACAAACCTCTATGCTTGGAGGCCCAACATAGTCTACAAGAATAGAAGCGTGCATAGACATCAAGCTATTTCTGGCGCCGTTCCCGGGGAGGTGGGTGCTTGAAGGTATATCTTTAGATCTTGCAATTAAATCTTTTCGTTTCTTGTTTTTATTTTCACTAGTTAGGCTTATGCAAAAGTGCACTCTTATTTCGCTGCTTGGGGAAGGCCGCTTTACCACACCCATGGTAGAGAAGTCTCCTCCACCTACTGAGTGTATCCCATTCGAAATACCACTTGGGATAATTGAACTAAATAGGAATAATTGTTATGCAGGAGATGGAACAGTCAATCCTAGTATTCATTTGTTGAAACTTACAGAACTTTGTGAGTTGTTCAAGATTACAGGTTTGACAAGAGATGCAGTCATGAGGAAATTATTTGCCTTGTCACTAAAAGGAAAAACATTGGAATGGTATAGGCTACTAGATGATTCTCACCTACGGGATTGGGAAGAGATCCAGTCTGTCTTTTACTCCAAGTTTTATCCTCTTCATGAAGTCCGTGAGAATAGGAATTATGTTTATAATTTATATCCTCATGATGGAGAGAGCATAGCTCAAGCTTGGGGGAGACTGAAAACTTTAATGCTAAAATGTCCTAACCATGGGCTCCCCAAAGATATGATTATTACTAATTTCTATGCTAGGCTCTCTTGACAGGATAAAGACTTGCTCGATGCTTACTCTATGGGTTCTTTCACAAACAAAAGGGTTGATGCTAAATGAGAACTCCTTGAAAGAATTCAACGCAATACTGATGATTGGGAGATCGACAAAGGTAAAGAGTGAGGTATAAATTATGAGTATGATTGCATTAATGGCTTTGTTGAAACTGCAAGTTTTAATAAGTTTAGTGCTAAGTTTGGGCTTGATTCTCAACTCCTTGTTGATTTCCTCAAATCTATTGGTTCACATCTTAATATGCCTAAGGAGAATTGGATCAAGCATCATGAACCTTTTAAAGAGATTTGCAAAGAAAATGAAATTGTTAATGATAATTATAACATGCATGATCCAATTCCTGAAAATGAAGTTTTATATAAGCATGTTAATTTTTGTGGAGTGGATAGACCTTGTGAAAGCCTATGATTTAAGAAGAGAAGTATTGTAAGCAACATAAGCATGAAAGAACAATCACTTGGGTTAGAGATTTAAATGAAATTGCTAGAGAATTGTGTGACCTTTATCCTTTTACTTGTGAACTTTGTGGTATAGAGGGTCACTTTAATTTTCAATGCATGTATTTTCAAAACATAATTGTTGACCAGTTGTGTGATAACATGATCACTTCTGATCTTTATGATGAACTTATGTTATTTCTGATGTGTGAAGAGTTATCAGAAAAAACTTCTTGGTTAGATGATAATGCCTTAGGAATAAACAACACTTTGCAAAAATGCCATCTCTATTGTGTTGTTAATTGGCATGAAAATGATTACATACGTAAGATTAGAAAGGAGGGAACTTTACCAAAACATAAAAATGTCTCCTATGTCCCACTAATAAAAAGGAGAGTTTCTCCCAAGTTTCCCCTATTGTTTCTAATGATAAACCAGAATATGTGGAGAAGCTTCCTCTCCGACCACTCCCTCCTAAGGTGAAGAAGAACAAAAAGAAGAGGAGGAAGAGGAACAAGAAGGAAGAAGAATGGGTATCAACCTGGCCTGAGCATATTTCTGGCATCAACTTTTATCCTGACGAACATAAATTTATGGAGGATGGTGAGCTTGATTGCATTCGTCATTATCTTGATGGTAAGTCTGTAGGTACTATTGAAGATGATTTTGATTATGATATGCATGTTACTTATTGTGACTGGGAAGATGATGATAATGCTACTTATGATCTTGAAAATCTTTTTAGTACCAACTCTGAAAATGATGATATGGAAAGCTCTAAGCTTGGGGATGATAGGATTGCAAGTCCTTTACCCATTAGTGAGGTGATAGTTGATAATTCTTTTGCTAGTAAGAATAAGGAAAACATGTTTACAAATATAGTTGCTAGCAATAATAATGCTCTTCTCTACCATGATGATGTTATAACTCCTATCTATAGTGATTGTAAAGATACCTATGACATAAGGAGAAATTATCCATATGAAACTGGTCATAATCATGGAGGGAATTACTTCCTTGTTGAACACCATTTCCCTAATACACAATTAATCTATAGTGTTCAAGTTGTTTATGATAGTCCTACTCCCACTATTACCAATGAGAAAGATTATGCTTATCTAGAGAGTAAGAGTACCTTTTTGCATGTGGATCATGGTAACAATGCTTTATGTGATACTTATATTGTTGAGTTCATCCAAGATGCCACTGAAATTTATAATGAGAGGGGGAGACATGGTTCTAAATATCTAAAAAATAAGAAGTTTCCCCTCTTTATGTCAAAGGTTTTGAAGCTGCACTTGTTTTGCCTTCCGATGCTTATTGCTTTGTGCTTCATTGAATTATTCCATTGCAATATTCGTATGCATAGGAATCATGTTAGACTTAAATGTGTTTGGTATTTGCTTCTTGATGCTCTCTTTTGTTCTACAACTCTTATTCCTACGAGAGCATCATTAAAATCTTAAGCCTATCTTTATGGCTATAAAGAAAGAGCTCTAGGGAGACAACCCTTGTTATCTTTACTTTGAGTTTTTATGTTCAGTTTTTCGTGGTCTTGGTGTGTCTTACTACTGTAGCAACATCATTGTATCTTTATTTTTAAGCTTTGTGCCAAGTTTTAGCCTCTGATTGCAAGAAAGTTCAAAAGTTGTGACATGCTATCCAGAAACAGATTATGTCTGCTTGACGGAAAAATTCACCAAACATGACCAGATCATATTTTTGATCTGAATTATTCTGACAGTATGCTTTTTACAATTGGCTTTCTGGCATCTGTTCTGAGGTTTTCGATTTGAGTTGCAAAAGTACCCTGAAAAAATTATTTACTACCTGCTCGTCTGTTTTTCACAGATTCTACCACGTTTTGCGTTTTCATCGTTTTGCAAATCTTAAGCTTGCTTTTTATTTGCAAAAATGTTTTGGAAATCTTGAGAAACAATAGCTCTTCATGAAAAATCTTTATTTCGAGTGGAGAAAAATTATTTTATTATGGGTACCAACCACTCTAATTAGCTTATGATGAGTTTCGTATGGAGGGAGTTTTCAAGTATGCGATGGAAGATGATGAAAGAAGATCCAGGAGTGTCAAATGCTCAAGCTTGGGGATGCCCCCATGCACCCCAAGAAATATGCAAGGATACTCAAGTGTCTAAGCTTGGGGATGGCCCCGTGCATCCCCTTCTCCATCAACAATCATCAGTTCGTCCTTCTCCATGCTATATTGTTATCACTTCATATGTTATGTGCTATGCTTGGAGCGTCCCACTCTTTACTTTTTAGTTTGTTCTAGTTTTTCTTGTTGTTCATAACAAGTTGGACCCTAGCCTTCTTTGTTTGGGAGAGAAATACGCTCCACTCCACCATAGAACACAACATACGTTTTCATCCTTATCTTTTTTGCGTGTTCTTTATCTTTTCATAGCTACTGTCATGCTTAGCTCTTAGTTTTCATGCTTTAACTTTTTAAGAGCTTTTATTTAGGTTGCTTTTGGAACTCTCTTGAGTTATCATGCTTATATTGTTTAGAGAGTTGGCTTGTTGCACTGAGTTGTGCATCTTGCATGAGTAGGTAACTGAGGTTGCTATTTAAGTATAGTAGTAACTTGCGATAGTTTTGAGGTATTGATTTGAGTAATGTTTGGACTATTTGTGTCAAGAGCTTCATCCTATTAGTGATAGGTGTCGTATTTTGGAAAATCCGTGTGTATTTTCAAAAACTAAAAAAAAAGTTGAGAACTCTAGCTACTAGATGGATCGCTAACCTCTGGAGGGGTTGGAATATATAGAGTACCTTCACGTTATCATGGGTCAAGGATGCGCAAGGATAACCAAACCCCCAAACACTCCTCCTCGGGGTAATTCTCTCTTTGTGAATCTCCTGACTAGATAGAGAGTTACCGATAATAAGTTCATGAGTTCTTCGTACTAATGCGAGTATTCGATTGTTGGCACTTCCACCCTCCATATTTTGCTAGCCTCTTCGGTACCGTGCATTTCTCTTTCTCATCTTGAGAGTTGGTGCATACTTCGCCGGTGCATCCAAACCCTTGGCATGATACGCTCTGTCATCGTAAGCCTCATTATATCCTTCCCTCAAAACAACCACCATACCTACCTATTAAGGCATTTCCATAGCCTTTCCGAGATACATTGCCATGCAACATCCACCATCTCATGACTTGATATTCATGTCATACATGATTTTGCTTGATCGAGGAGACGCATGCTAGTTGGGCCTTGCCCTTATTATTTCTACATGACGTGCTAGTTTCATTGCATATCCTGCTACATTGGCAGAGGCATACATTTGCATACATCATGATAGTTTTCATTTGTCTTTATGTTGAGTACTTCTTATAAAGTGTGAAGAACTTTTTATTCTTGTAGAATATAGAGTGTTGCCCTTAAGTGAGGAAAAGATCCCAAAGAGGACAAATTAAAAGATCCCAAAAGAGGACACATGAAAAGATCCCAAAGAGGACAAATGACAGATAAATAGAAAGAGGCAAAGAGGCCACAAAAAATAAAATAAAAAGAAACAAAAAAAGAAATAAAAAGAGAGAAGGGGGCATCACTACTATTCCTTTTGAAAGATCCACACTCATACGCCATTGTTATATTTGTACTCCATAGAGATTATCATTCATGCATAACTACATGGGGACCCTTACACTATAGAACCTGGCTTGTATATTCCAATGATGAGCCTCCTCAAATGAGCTCTAGGTCTTCATGAGGAAGCAAGTTGGATGCACCCCCCTAGTTCCATTGGAGAGCTTACCTTAGCTTATATGTACATCCGTTGCATGTCAATCCCTACTCATCACATCATATCTATCATTTGGCTTTCTATCGCCTATGATTGTCCTCGTTGATGTGAGCCTTTGACACCTTTTTTGTCTTCCTTCCCCATCACTATTATCCTTGCCATCCAAAGTGCCAAGATATCGTGCTTGTGCTTATCCATTGCATGAGTGCTCAAAGTCAAAAGGGAGAGGATCGTTTTGACTTTTGCCTGACTAGTGGTCTGGGGATGAGTCAAAATAAGATTCCGAAGGTGACCAAGTGTGAAGTTTTAGTAGATTGAGTTCTCAATTAAATTAAATAATATTTTTATGCTCTAAACTTATCTCCCACTTCTTGCACGCAAACACCATTTGGAGACATTCGAGTCACGCACAGCGAGCGCTCTTACACCTTTATATTCTTACTTTGCTAATTTCAATACTAGATATAGACTCTTGCTTGTTATTGACTTGACTTGAATTGCATATATTACTTACTTTACTTTGAAGTTCTTATATGTGTGTTAGCATGTCACCATAGAAATTATTTGTGTTATCATTTACCTACTCGAGGACGAGCAGGAATTAAGCTTGGGGATGTTAATACGTCCCAAACGTATCTATAATTTCTGTTTGTTCCATGCTCTTTTGGGTGACATTGTTATATGTTTTGCTACACTTTCATACCTTTTTACACATATTTGTACTAACCTACTAACTCAGTGCACCCAGTGCCAGTTTCTGTGTGTTGATGTCTGTGAATTGCAAGTTTGTACCCATATTTACAGTGACCGAAAAATTCCACAAAAATATATAAAAAATCAGCGTTCCAGAAGTCTCTAGACGGCCGAAGGAGGGCCAGAGGGGGTCACCAGGCCCCCAAGAGCCCTGGTGGCGCGGCCTGCCCCCTGGCCGCGCAGGGAGGCCGTTTGGGTTGGGCCCACCCCCTGTGGTGCCCTACCTTGGCTCCTATTTTTACCCCCGTGGAGGAAACCCTCATTCCGGAACCCTTATCTCCAGAAGAAATTCCGATCTCCGCCTCCATCGCCAACAAGTTTCGGGGGACCAGAATTCCTGTGCCGGCACCCTGTCAAGACGGGGAAGTGCCCCCAGATTAATCTCCATCGACGTTGCTTCCTCCCTCCATGAAGCGGGAGTAGTTCCTGCTTAACACGTCTCTGTCGTATCTATAATTTTTGATTGTTTCATGCCAATATTCTACAACTTTCATATACTTTTGGCAAATTTTTATACTATTTTTGGGACTAACATATTGATCCAGTGCCCAGTGCGAGTTCGTGTTTGTTGCATGTTTTTTGTTTCGCGGAATATCCGTACCTTTGTTTCGCGGAATATCCGTACCAAACGAAGTCCAAACGTAATAAAAACTTACGGGGTTTTTTTGGAATATTTATGATTTTTGTGAAGAAGAATCAACGCGAGGCGATGCACGGAGGTCCCACAAGCCCTGTAGCTGCCACCAGGAGGTACGGCGGCGGTTGACAGGCTTGTGTCCACTCCTTAAGGCAGTTGGATCCCTTCTTTCGCTGCAAGAAAGATAATATCCGGAAGAAAATCGTGTAAAAATTTCAGCCCAATCGGAGTTACTAATCTCCGGGAATTTAAGAAACGGTGAAACGCCGAATCTGGGAGCGCAGAAACAAAAGGACACAGAGAGAGAGAGAGAGAGAGAGATCCAATCTAGGAGGGGCTCTCGCCCCTCCGCCGCCATGGAGACCATGGACCAGAGGGGAAACCCTTCTCCCATCTAGGGAGGAGGTCAAGGAAGAAGAAGAAGGAGGGGGGGATCCTTCCCCCTCTCTCCCGGCGGCACCGGAACGCCGCCCGGGACATTATCGTGTGACGGCAATCTACAACAACACCTCCGTCATCTTCACCAACATCTCCATCATCTTCCCCCATCTATATTCAGCGGTTCACTCTCCCGCAACCCGCTGTACCCTCTACTTGAACATGGTGCTTTATGCTACATATTATTATCCAATGATGTGTTGCTATCCTATGATGTCTGAGTAGATTATCGTTGTCCTATCAGTGATTGATGAATTGCTCTGATTGGTTTAATTTGCTTGTGGTTATGTTGCTGTCCTTTGGTGCCCATCATATGATCGCACGCGTGGATCACACCATAGGGTTAGTTGTATGTTGATAGGACTATGTATTGGCAGGCTAGAGTGACAGAAGCTTCAAACCTAGCATAGTAATTGATGCATATGGGATTGAAGGGGGACCAATATATCTTATTGCTATGGTTGGGTTTTACCTTAATGAAGGTTAGTAGTTGCGGATGCTTGCTAATAGTTCCAATCATAAGTGCATAGAATTCCAAGTAAGGGATGACATGCTAGCAGAGGCCTCTCCCACATGATACTTGTTATCGATCTAGTAACGTAGTCAATTGCTTAGGGACAATTCCGCAACTCCTACCACCACTTTTCCACACTCGTTAGACTAACGTATTTGTTTCTTTTTCTAACCAGCCCCTAGTTTTATTTGCGTGTTCTTTACTTTCTTGCAGGCGTATCCTACCACTCCTACAAAGTACTTCTAGTTTCATACTTGTTCTAGGTAAAGCAAACGTAAAGTGTGCGTAGAGTTGTATTTGTCCTGCCTTTAGCTCCTCGTTGGGTTCGAGACTCTTACTTATCAAGGAAGGCTACAATTGATCCCCTATACTTGTGGGTTATCAAGACCTTTTTCTGGTGCCGTTGCCGGGGAGCAATAGCGTGGGGTGAATATTCTCGTGTGTGCTTGTTTGCTTTATCACTGAGTAGATTTATTTGCTGTTCTAAGTTGTTCTCTATCTTTAGTTATGGATATGGAACACGAAATACCAAAAAAATTAGGTGTACTTGCTACTCATGGAGATGGGGAACCTCCTAAAACCCTCGATGCTCGTTAGGTGGAAAATATTATATACTTCTTTAATAATCCTGAGAAAGCCCCATTCAATTATATAATGGGATACACGTTGGATCAACATGAATACTTTAGGGATTATCGCTTGACTCAAAAAGGGAAACTTTTATGGGATCAAATCCATTTGTTGAAATGGTATGCTTGGGAACTATGCAAGAGACATGGTGTTACTTGTTTCTCTAGGATGAAGGCTCCACACCTTCCCTTTTCTTGTGAGTTCAATGATCATAGAACCTTGGCTTCTTATGCTAATGGTATATATGATTACTATGATGTGGATCAAATAGAAGAGTTTGTTGCTTTTATGGGTGCTTACAAAATTGAGGCTCTGTTTAAAAGGTATGATGATAATGATGATGCTCCTTACCGATCTAAAAATTTGGCTATGCTTCGTTATTGTTATACTAATTATGAATATAATGCCCATATTGAACGATTTAAAGAGAAATCCTATGCTGCCCAGGAAGAGACTATTATTTTGCAGGAAACTATGGAAGAAGAAAATGCTGAAATTGTGAGCTCATTAGATGAAAAAGATGACGAGGAGAGCGAAGAACAAAAGGAGGAAGAAGGGACTAGCTACCCGTGTCCACCTTCTAATGAGAGTAACTCTTCTACTCATAAATTATTTAATTTCCCTTCATTCTTACCGAAGGATGAATGCTATGATCCCTTGGATTCGTTTGAAATATCCCTTTTTGATGAACTTGATGCATGCTATGCTTGTGGCCATGTTGCCAATATGAATGATGCTTATGAAGATGAGCTAGCTATTGTCCCTTATGTTAAATATGATGATTTTGATGAATTTAATATGCTTGTGCTTTCTGCTCCTACTTGCAATTATTATGAGAGAGGAATTACATCTACACCTCTCTATGTTCCCAATACGATAAAATTGCAAGAAACTGCTTATGCAATGTATTGGCCTTTACTTCATGTGCATGAATTGTTCTTTTATGACATGCCAATGCATTGGAAGAGAGTTAGACTTCGTCATTGCATGATATATGTTACCTTGTGCTCACTACTAAATTTGAAATCATTGCAAATTAAAGTTGGCTTTGATATACCTTGGGATCCGGGCGGATCCATTACTTGAGCACTTTATGCCTAGCTTAATGGCTTTAAAGAAAGCGCTTCCTGGGAGACAACCCGGAAGTTTTAGAGAGTCATTTATTTCTGTTGAGTGCTTTTATTTAGTTTAAAAACCAAAAAAATATAGAGGGGAACTTAAAACTTTTTCAAAAAGAGAAGCGATTGAAAGGTGATGCATTGCGGAAGTGAGGGTCGACCTTGAACACTTGTGTTCGTGCTCATGGAAACAATGTAGAATTTTTCATGGAAGTTTCTCACAAAATAATTATCCCCTTGTACAATTCCTTTGTGTTTTTGAAAAATAATGTGCCAAGTAAAGCCTTTACGATTAGTTTGGGTGATAGTTGTTTGATCACGCTGAGAAAAGACATAAACTTTCTGCTCACCAAATTAATTTTCGTTTTCATTCTGGAAGAGATTTTGAGTTGATTCTTTTTTATGCTGATTGATATGCAAATTTTTCAGATGTTCGTAATTTTTCAGATTTTTTTGAGATATCAGAAGTATACGGAATATACAGATTGCTACAGACTGTTCTGTTTTCTATGCATTGTTCTTTTATTTTGATGAATCTATGGGTAGTATCGGGGGGTATGAACCATGGTGAAGTTGGATTACATTAGATATAATGCTAATATGAATTTAGAATGAGTTCACAACAGTACTTGAAGTGGTGATTTATTTTATTATACTAACGGATCTCACGAAGTTTTGTTGAGTTTTGTGTGATTGAAATTTTCAAGTTTTGGGTGAGAGCACGATGGATGAAGGAATAAGGAGAGGATAGAGCCTAAGCTTGGGGACGCCCGAGGCACCCCAAGGTAATATTCAAGGAAGACTCAAGCGTCTAAGCTTGGGGATGCCCCGGAAGGCATCCCCTCTTTCGTCTACAATCTATCGGTAATTTTACTCGGAGCTATATTTTAATTCGTCACATGATATGTGCAAATGCTTGGAGCGTCTTTTGTGTTTATTTTCCCTTTTTCTTTTATGCACCATGCTGGTATGAGATAGTCCTTGGTTGGCTTTATAGAATGCTTCTTGTTCTTCAATTATATCTTTTGAAGTTTGGATTGCCTGTTTCCCTTCACATAGAAAACCGCCATTTGTAGAATGCTCTTTTGCTTCACTTATATTTGTTAGAGCGGGGCATATCTTTTGTAGAAAGAATTAAACTCTCATGCTTCACTTATACCTATTTAGAGAGTTAACAGGAGTTGGTCATTCACATGGTTAGTCATAAAATCCTACATAAAACTTGTAGATCACTGAATATGATATGTTTGATTCCTTGCAACAGTTTTGCGACATGAATATGTGATATTAGTCATGCTAGTGAGTAATTGTGTATTTTTAGAAATACTTGTGTTAAGGTTTGTGATTCCCGTAGCATGCACGTATGGTGAACCGTTATGTGATGAAGTTGGAGCATGATTTATTTATTGATTGCCATCCTTTGTGTGGAGGTCGGGATCGCGCGATGGTTAACTCCTACCAACCTTTACCCTAGGAGCATGCGTGTAGTACCTTGTTTCGATGACTAATAGACTTTTGCAATAAGTATGTGAGTTCTTTATGACTAATGTTGAGTCCATTAATTATATGCACTCTCACCCTTCCACCATTGCTAGCCTCTCTAGTACCGCGCAACTTTCGCCGGTGCATTACACCCACCATATAGCCTCCCTCAAAACAGCCACCATACCTACCTATTATGGCATTTTCATAGCCATTCCGAGATATATTGCCATGCAACTACCACCGTTCCATCTCATGACATGTGCCACCACTTCCATATTGCCATTGCATGATCGTAAGATAGCTAGCATGATGTTTCCATGACTTGTCCGTTTTTGGATGTCATTGCTATGCTAGATCATTGTCACGGTACACTACCGAAGACATTTCATATAGAGTCATCATTTCTCTAAGTATTGAGTTGTAAGTGTGATGATCATTATTAATAGAGCATTGTCCCATGTGAGGAAATAAAAGAGGCCAGCAAAGCCCATTTACAAAAAAGAGGCCAAAGATTCCCACCAAAATAAAAAATAAAAAAATAAAAAAAAGAGGCTAAAGAGCCCACAAAAAATAAGAGAAAAGAGAGAAGGGGCAATTGCTACTATCCTCTTTCCACACTTGTGGTTCAAATAGCATTATGATCTTCATGACAGAGAGTCTCCTATGTTGTCACTTCCATATACTAGCGGGAAATTTTCATTATATAACTTGGCTTGTATATTCCAATGATGGGCTTCCTCAAAATTGCCCTAGGTCTTCGTGAGCAAGCAAGTTGGGTGCACACCCACTAGTTTCTTTTGTGAGCTTTCATACACTTATAAGCTCTAGTACATCCGTTGCGTGGCAATCCCTACTCACTCACATTGATATCTATTGATGGGCATCTCCATAGCCCGTTGATACGCCTAGTTGATGTGAGACTATCTCCTCTTTTTTTGTCTTCTCCACGACCACCATATTCTATTCCACCTATAGTGCTATGTCCATGGATCACGCTCATGTATTGCGTGAAAGTTGAAGAAGTTTGAGAACACTAAAGTATGAAACAATTGGTTGGCTAAAACCGGGGTTGTGCATGATTTAAATACATTGTATGGGGAAGATGGAGCATAGCCAGACTATATGATTTTGTAGGGATAACTTTCTTTTGCCATGATATTCTGAAGATATGATTGCTTTGTTAGTATGCTGGAAATATTATTGTCTTTATGTCAAATGATAGACTATTGCTTCGAATCACTCGTGTTTTAGTATTTAGGCCATGATTAGATTATATGATCAAGATTATGCTAGGTAGCATTCTAGATCAAAAATTATCTTTTTTGTCATTTACCTACTCGAGGAAGAGCATGAATTAAGCTTGGGGATGCTGATACGTCTCCGTCGTATCTATAATTTTTGATTGTTTCATGCCAATATTCTACAACTTTCATATACTTTTGGCAACTTTTTATACTATTTTTGGGACTAACATATTGATCCAGTGCCAGTGCGAGTTCGTGTTTGTTGCATTTTTTTGTTTCACAGAATATCCATACCAAACGAAGTCCAAACGTAATAAAAACTTATGGGGATTTTTTTGGAATATTTATGATTTTTGGGAAGAAGAATCAACGCGAGGGAATGCACAGAGGGTCCACAAGCCGTGTAGCCGCCACCAGGAGGTACGGCGGCGGCTGGCAGGCTTGTGTCCACTCCTTAAGGCGGTTGGAGCCCTTCTTTCGCCGCAAGAAAGATAATATCTGGAAGAAAATCGTGTAAAAGTTTCAGCCCAATCGGAGTTACTGATCTCCGGGAATTTAAGAAACGGTGAAACGCAGAATCTGGGAGCGCAGAAACAGAAGGACACACAGAGAGAGATCCAATCTAGGAGGGGCTCTCGCCCCTCCGCCGCCATGGAGACCATGAACCAGAGGGGAAACCCTTATCCCATCTAGGGAGGAGGTCAAGGAAGAAGAAGAAGGAGGGGGGCTCTTTCCCCCTCTCTCCCGGCGGCGCCGGAACGCCGCCCGGGACATCATCGTGTGACGGCAATCTACACCAACACCTCCGTCATCTTCACCAACATCTCCATCATCTTCCCCCATCTATATTCAGCGGTTCACTCTCCCGCAACCCGCTGTACCCTCTACTTGAACATGGTGCTTTATGCTACATATTATTATCCAATGATGTGTTGCTATCCTATGATGTCTGAGTAGATTATCGTTGTCCAATCGGTGATTGATGAATTGCTATGATTGGTTTAATTTTCTTGTGGTTATGTTGTTGTCCTTTGGTGCCCATCATATGATCGCGCGTGTGGATCACACCATAGGGTTAGTTGTATGTTGATAGGACTATGTATTAGCAGGCTAGAGTGACAGAGGCTTCGAACCTAGCATAGAAATTGATGCATATGGGATTGAAGGGGGACCAATATATCTTATTGTTATGGTTGGGTTTTACCTTAATGAACGTTAGTAGTTGCGGACGCTTGCTAATAGTTCCAATCATAAGTGCATAGAATTCCAAGTAAGGGATGACATGCTAGCAGATGCCTCTCCCACATGATACTTGCTATCGATCTAGTAACGTAGTCAATTGCTTAGGGACAATTCCGCAACTCCTACCAGCACTTTTCCACACTTGTTAGACTAACATATTTGTTTCTTTTTCTAACCAGCCCCTAGTTTTATTTGCGTGTTCTTTACTTTCTTGCAAGCCTATCCTATCACTCCTACAAAGTACTTCTAGTTTCATACTTGTTCTAGGTAAAGCAAACGTAAAGTGTGTGTAGAGTTCTATTGGTGGTCGATAGAACTCGAGGGAATATTTTTCCAGCCTTTAGCTCCTCGTTGGGTTCGACACTCTTACTTATCGAGAAAGGCTACAATTTATCCCCTATACTTGTGGGTTATCACTCCTCGGGGCTGAGGTCTTATACAGTAGCTATGTAGTTAATTCTCTCTCCCATGATGTGATCTTGATTGTGATCATCGGCTATGTTAACCTAGGGTGATCCCATGATGTTTCCCCTTCTTCTATGTATTGGATTGATGTACTCACTTGATCTTATCTAGTATAACCCTCTTTTGTGAATTGATTGTAGATTGAGAGTCTCTTGGTGCTTGTCTTTGACTATCCTTGAGATACGTTGTGGTGATTGTGGTACTCTCTTTGGATGGCCACGGTGACATTCGGAAATCCATAGATGAGAACTACGAACTCTGAGGTGTGATTTTGTAGCCTGCTACCTCTTGAGCTTGCGTTGGTTTTTCCCTTGAAGAGGAAAGGGTGATGCAGCAAAGTAGCGATAAGTATTTCCCTCAGTTTGAGAACCAAGCTATCAATCCAGTAGGATTATCAAGATGAGGCACCAATGTACCTGCGCAAAAACAAACAAATTTGCACCCAAAGCGAAAAAGGGGTTGTCAATCCCTTCACGATTATTTGCAAGGTGAGATCTAAAGGTGAAAAGTGCAACAAAGTATTTTTAGTATTTTGTTAGATCTGAATATATGATGTGAAGTAGACCAGGAGGCCATAGTGTTCACTAGAGGCTTCTCTCATGATAGCAAGTATTATGATGGGTGAACGAATTACTGTCGAGCAATTAATAGAATCGCTCAAAGTCATGACGATATCTAAGGCAATAATCATACATATAGGCATCACGTTCAAGACAAGTAGACCGATACTGTCTGCATCTACTACTATTACTCCACACATCGACCACTATCCAGCATGCATCTAGTGTATTAAGTTCATAACAAATGGAGTAACGCCTTAAGCAAGATGACATGTTGTAGAGGGATAAATTCATGCAATATGATATAAACCCCATCTTTTTACCCTTGATGGCAACAACATGATGCGTGCCTCGCTACCCTTTCTGTCACTGGGTGAGGACACCGCACGGTATGAACCCAAAACCAAGCACTTCTCCTATTGCAAGAATTATAGACCAAGTTGGCCAAACGAAACCCATATCTCGAAGAGAATTACAAGGATACGAAATCATGCATATAAGAGATCAGAGGAGACTCAAATAGTATTCATAGATAATCTGATCATAAATCCACAATTCATCGGATCTCGACAAACACACCGCAAAAGAAAGTTACATCGGATAGATCCCCATGAAGATCATGGAGAACATTATATTGAAGATCCAAGAGAGAGAAGAAGCCATCGAGATACTAGATATGGACCCGAAGGTCTGTGGTGAACTACTCACGCATCATCGGAGAGGCAATGGTGTTGATGAACAAGCCCTCCATGTCTGAATCCCCCTCCGGCAGGGCACCAGAACGGTCCCCAGATGGGATCTTGCGGAGACAGAAGCTTGCGGCGGCGGAAAAGTATTTTCGTGGCTCTCTTCTTTGGTTTCAGGATTTTAGAGAATTTATAGGCGAAAGAGGTAGGGCGAAGGAGGCACGTGGGGCCCACATGCCTGCCTGACGCGCCCCCTAGGGCGCGCCTAGGGGGCTTGTGACCTCCCACGAGGTCTCCTGCCTTGGTTCTCAAGTCCCCTGCGTATCTTCTGTTATGGAAAAAATCATCCCGCAGGTTTTATTCTGTTTGGACTCCTTTTAATATTCTTTTCTGAAAAAGGTCAAAAACACGGAAAAAACAGAAACTGGCACGAGGCACTGAGTTAATATGTTAGTCCCAAAAAAGATATAAAATAGCATATTCATGCATACAAAACATCCAAAGTTGACAAGATAATAGCGTGGAACCATCAAAAGTTGTAGATACGTTGGAGACGTATCAAGCATCCCCAAGCTTAACGCATGCTCGTCCTCGAGTAGGGAAGTGATAAAGACCGAATTTTTGATGTGGAATGCTACCTAACATATTTGTCCTTTGTAACTTCTTTCTTGTGGCATGAATGTTCAGATCCGTAAGATTCAAAACAATAGTTTACTATTGACATGAAAACAATAAGACTTCAAGCATACTAGCAAAGTAATCATGAACTTTTGAAATAACAAGGCCAAAGAAAGTTATCCCTACAAAATCAGATAGTCTGGCTATGCTCCATCATCCCCACACAACGAATTTAAATCATGCACAACCCCGGTATTGTCCAAGTAATTGTTTTTGCACTTTTACTTTCTCAAACTTTTTCAATTCTCACGCAATACCCCGGTATAGTCCAAGTAATCATATAGTCTGTGGTGAACTACTCACGCATCATGGATATAGCACTAGAGGTGGAATAGAGTGTGGTGGAGGTTGTGAGGAAAAAAGGACGAGATGGTCACATCGACTCGGCGTATCAATGGGCTATGGAGAAGCCCATCAATAGATATCAATGTGAATGAGTATGGATTGCCATGCAACGGATGCACTAGAGCTATAAGTGTATGAAAGCTCAACAAGAAAACTAGTGGGTGTGCACCCAACTTGCTTGCTCACGAAGACCTAGGGCTATTTTGAGGAAGCCCATCATTGGAATATACAAGCCAAGTTATATAGCGAAAATTCCCACTAGTATATGGAAGTGACAAAGCAAGAGACTCTCTATCATGAAGAACATGATGCTATTTTGAAGCACAAGTGTGGAAAAAGATGGTAGCATTGTCCCTTCTCTCTTTTTCTCTCATTTTTTTGTTTGGGCTCTTTGGCCTCTTTTTTTTTCATTTTTTTGGTGGGCATCTTTGGCCACTTTTTTTTATTTCCTCACATGGGACAATGCTCTAATAATGATGAACATCACACTTTTATTTACTTACAACTCAATATTTAGAACAATGATGACTCTATATGAAATGCCTCCGGCAGTGTACCGGGATGTGCAACAATCTAGCTTAGCGTATGGCGTTGAAACATCTCGCTAGCTATCTTACGACCATGCAATAGCAATATGAAAGTGACGGCACATGTCATGAGACGGAACGGTGGGAGTTGCACGGCAATATATCTCAGAATGGCTATGAAAATGCCATAATAGGTAGGTATGGTGGCCGTTTTGAGGAAGGTATATGGTGGGTTTGTGCACCGGCGAAAGTTGCGCGGCACTAGAGAGGCTAGAAATGTTGGAAGGTGAAAGTGCATCTATACCATGGACTCACATTAGTCATGAAGAACTCATATACTTATTGCAAAAGTTTTTATTAGTAATCGAAACAAAGTGCTAAACGTATACTCCTAGGGGAAGGGTTGGTAGGTGTTAACCATGGCACGATCCCGACTGCCACACGAAGGATGACAATCAATATATCAATTAAGCTCCGACTTCCTAACATAGCGGTTCACCATATCATGCTACGGGAATCACTAACCTCAACACAAGTATTTCTAGATTCACAACACCCTACTAACATCACTCTAATATTACCATATCCATATCTCAAAACTAATTGTGAGGAATCAAACTTCTCTTACTAATCAATGCACTTGAATATGGAAGTTTTTATTATATCCTCTTTGGATGCCTACCATATTTGGGACTAATTTCATAGCAAACGCCAATTACCAAGTTACTTAGGGAGAGCACTCTCAAAATGGTATAAGTGAAGGTCGAGAGTTTTTATTTCTACAAAATATGACACCGCCGTGCTCCAAAAAGATTTAAGTGAAGCACTAGAGCAAAATCATCTATCTCAAAAGATAAAAGTGAAGCACATGCGAGCTAAACTGCCTAACTCAAAAGATATAAGTGAAGCACATTGAGTATTCTAGCAAATTCACGATGAGTGCATGTCCCTCTCAAAAAGGTGTGCAGCAAGTATGATTGTGACAAAACAAAAAGCAAAGACTCCTATAATACACGATGCTCCAAGAAAAACACATATCATGTGGTGAATAAAAATGTAGCTCCAAGTAACGTTACCGATGGATTGAAGATGAAAGAGGGGATGCCTTCCCAGTGCATCCCCAAGCTTAGGCTTTTTGGCGTCCTTGAATTTGGCTTGGGATGACATGGGCATCCCCAAGCTTAAGCTCTTTCCACTCTTTATTCCATTGTCCATAAGGACATCACCCAAAACATGAAAACTTCACAACACAAAACTTAAACAGGAACTCGTGATATCATTAGCATAAGAAAACAAACCAGCAACTCTTTAGGTACTCCACTAAACTTGATTTCCATTTAGATTGATGTTATATTACTGTATTCTCACTTTTCCACTCAAAGTCTTGCTCAAAGTTCATTTCTTCAAGCTCAGTCTGGGTCTTCAGATGTGCAAGAGTGGCCCAGGTGCGATCGAAAACCTCATGCAGATAGTGATGATTAAGTTTCACAGAGTTCTGGGTCTTAGTGAGGGTTTTCACAATGGCACCAAACTGGCGTTTGACCCATTTGTGGTTGTGATCTACCTTCTGATGAAGACTGAGAAGAAGTTCTCTGGTTTTTAGCACGCGAGGAGGAACAGGGCTGGGTGGACGAGTCTTAGTATCGTCCCATGAAGAATATGCATCTGGTTCTTTGAACTAGCCGTCAAGGGGCCTGCTGCCTTCATCAATCACAGACTTTCCTTTTCCCTCAATGGGCTCGAAAGTCTTCTTGTTGACCCGGATAGGAGGCATATAACCAACATGGTTCTGGAAATCTGCGTGGAAGTTGATGCATGTCCTAGTCCTGAGGAATCTCATGATCCACGGTGCATAAATTTTGTGATCATAGGGGCACATTGCATTGTCAGCCAAAGTCCTCAAGAAGAAATCATGGATATTCATGGGGATACCGTGAATGATGTTGAAGAGGATATTCTTCATGAGTCCGACAACATCTTCTTCATCGTCATGGCCTTTGATTGGCGCGAGCACACTGCAGAGAATGCGGTAGACAGACCGGGGTGTGTACTTGAGCTCACGGACGAGGAATGTGGTTCTTGAGGGTTTTCCTGCAGCCAAAGGCTTCATGTGGACTTCCATCATTCCATTTGGCAGCTCACGCTCACCATAAAGCTTCACTGCCCCGTCTGAAGGAATTGGTACGGGCAGTTCTCTAAGGAGTTCAGACGCTAGAGCCTTGTAATGAGTGTTTTGGGTCATCCAGTCGAACACCCAAGTGTTGATGTCATCAGCATTGCCCGAGATGTGCAGAGTTGCATAGAACTGAAGAATAAGCTCACTATTCCAATCTGATATGTCTGAGCACATAGGGAGCAAACATGCATCATGAAGTACACTGAGGACTGGTTCCATGCAGGGAATTTCTTCAAGTTCATCATGAGGAATGTGCCTGTGCTGGAATATCTTGTTGCGTCCACAGAGCACAGAAGCATAATAGTTCATCTGAGTCCTTGTCCAAAACATCAGATGCCTCATTTGAGGCATGTCATAGGGATTTTCTCCTATGAAATACATGCGTTCCTCAAAGAAATTTTCTTTCTGAAACTTTGGCCGCTTCGAGAATGGCAGGCGCTGAACTGGCTTGAGATTGTGCTAAGGAATGGGAGGGGAAACAACCATGGCAGTCTCTGGGTTGAGCACAATGAATTCATTGTCAGGGGCGGGAACATTTTCTTCAGCAGTTTCCTCAGGTTGAGGAATTTCATCAGCTGGTATTTCTTGCTCTGGCTGAGCTTCAGGCTGAGGAATTTCTTCTTCCTTCTCAGCTTGAGGAGTTTGGTCAGCCTGTTCAGTGGGAGGAGCCTGCTCAGACTGGACATTTTCTTCAGCTTGGTTTTCATTAGCTGACTTTGTGGCAGAAGCAGATTCATTAGCTGCTGCAGCTGAAGCTTGAGTAGTCTCTGTCTGAGGAACATGAGGTTGAGGACTTTCATCAATCTGGATTTCCTCATCAGTATGCTCCTCAGAGGCAGCATCCTTCATTTCCTCATCTGCCCTTGTAGTTTGGTCACCAATGACGACCATTTCATATGAAGGTGCAACATTTAGAGGCACCGGGTCCAGAGGGGCAGATTCTTCAGTTTCCTTGAGGCGTTTTGCCTCAATCTTTTCTTCTGCTGAGGAAGCTTTTCTCTTCTTCGCTTCATTCTCAGCAGCTCTTGTCTTTTTCACGTCTAATGCAGAAGGGTTTACCTTCTTCACCTTTGAAGCTTTTGGTGAAGGTGTTTTCTCTACAGATTCTTCAGCTGGTAGCGAGGAACCAGCTGGAAGAGAGTCATCAGCCTGCTTTGGTGAAGCAGCTGGATCAGGAGCAGTTGCATCAGGGGTTGCAATTTCGTCAGTGGCGGTCTCGGTAATGATTTCTTCAATGGCCGGCTCATCAGCACAGCATTCTTGGTGGTGTTCCTCAGCTTGAGGAATTTCCTCCTCATCAGGAGATGCATCTTCTCGCTGTTCAACCAGGGGCTGAGGAGTTGGTGGTGGTGGTGGGTGACGTTTGTTGTAGTCATCAACAGCACTAGTGCCTAGCTTGATGAAATTGCGTTTGATGCTTTTGCGGTCTAACAGTTTCTCACACTAGTCTGTCAAGACTTGCAGCTCTGCCTGGGTTGACACCAATGCTTCAAGCGTCAGCTTGAGGAGATTTTGCCTGAGGAATTTCTCCTTTCTGGCCTTTGCAATCTTTGCCTGCTTGGCCTTCTGTTCCTTCCACTTGGCTTCGTTTATGAAGGTGGCCACCATGTGGCTGACGCCAGGAGGAAGTTTCAAATCATCAATGGGTGTGTTTGGGTCTTCATACCATACATTGATGAAGTCGAGGAGGACCTTGGGGTCCATGGCCAGAGGAATAGTACTGCTTGATGTTTGTGCTACCCTTTCTTGCTTGTTCCTGATGATGGCTTCCAGGGATTCATCATCATAATCATCACTTCCCTCTGATGGAGACGGGACTGCGATGATTTTGCTGGGGCTGGGCAGAGGTGCAGGTTCAGTAGTTGCCAAAGTCTTCACAAGGGGTGTTGAAGATTTTGTCTCCGAGCTAGTTGCCGCTGGGAGTGAGGAGCTGGAGCTGGCAGTCGTAGTCTTCACGACTTTCTTCTGTACTGCCTTTGGAGGTGGAGCTGAGGACTTTGGTGTAGATGAGATGGGTGCTGAGGGTTTTGGCGCTGATGGTTTTAGTGTTGACGGTTTTGGAACCGAGGGTTTTGGAGCTGAGGGTTTTGGAGCAGAGGGTTTTGTGACAGAAGCCTGTCCAGACTTCTCTTGAGGCTTTGGAGCCTTTGGCTTTGATGGCGCAGACTGCTTTTGAGGAATCTCTGAGCCTGAGGTTTCTGCTACTGAGGAATGAGCAGCACCGGAGGCAGCAACTCAGGATTCATGAAATTTCTTCACTGCTGTTTCGGCTTGCTTCTTGAGCTTGGCCAGATGCCTTTCTTTTTCATCTGGGTAGTCATCAAGTGTCATAAGACTTGAGGGATGAGCTACTTGATGATCCTCAAGTGGAGCCCTTCTGCCAGGAGGCTTCAAAGCGAATTTCTTCGCATATTTTGGGGTCACAAATCTGTACTCCTTCCACTCCTTTGCCCATCTGCGCTCAATTTTCTGCAGCCTAATCTTTCTTTTAGCCATTGTCTCAGGTTCTTCATCAGGCGTGCAATAGTCCATGTATATGT
Organism: Hordeum vulgare subsp. vulgare; assembly: GCF_904849725.1. NCBI lineage: Eukaryota > Viridiplantae > Streptophyta > Magnoliopsida > Poales > Poaceae > Hordeum > Hordeum vulgare. Next base: position 422,538,049 of record NC_058519.1, on the reverse strand, counting down.
CATCAGGAATATCAACAGCTGTGTTCTGCTCCAGTTTCTTTCCTCCCTTCTGTTTCCTTTCTTCCTCCATTTTCTTCAGAGGAGGAGGCATTATGTGATACCTTTGAACCTTTCTCCATGAAGCAATAGGTTGGAGCGAAGTCATCAGCATATTCAAGAGTATGGACGGTGTAATCATTTTCTTCAAGATTGAAGATTGACTTGCTGACGAAATTGGTTGCTAGTGCAAGACTAGCCTGTCCGGATTCTGAATCTTCTCCAGAGCCTTCTTCTTCATCACATTCCTCTGATTCTGCCTCGGAATCCATTTCCTTGCCAATAAGTGCCCGAGCCTTTCTGAAGCGAGTCTTCTTGTGTGAGGAGGACTTTGAAGATGAAAGTGCGTTATATCGACTAGAGGGGGGGTGAATAGGAGATTTTTAGAATTTCATCACTGAGGAAATTCCTTTTGTGGAAATTCCTCACTGATGACTAACTTACAGCGGAAACAGTTAAGGATCAGTCGTGCAATCGTTCACAACAGCAGTATTACAGAGTGAAGATTATGAGAACTGATTGCATAGTAAGCAGGCACGCAGAATACAGATGATGATTAACTATCGTGAAGAATTTGGGGTTGAGGAAATTCGGAGAGAGTCTTCAGCAAATTCTTCAAACAGTCACAGTGAAAGTCATCAACACATAATACAGAGAAAGTAAAGAGTTGAGGAATTAGAACCCGATTCTTGGTGAAGACTGTTGTTGATGACCCAGTTCCAACTGCTGTGACAGTTGTACATCTGGTTTGGAGCGGCTTGGTATTGAAACCAAAGGACACCCAGTCCCGGGACACACAGTCCCTACCGTTTTCTCCTTGAGCTAAGGACACACAGTCCTTGCCCAACACTCGTGGTAAGTCTTCAGGGCAGACTTCCAAACCCTCACAAACTCGGTCACCCGGCAATCCACAATTGACTGCTGGATTGCTCTAGACCATGACGCCTAACCGTCTGGAGGATGCACAGTCCTCAAAGGTAAAAGGCTTCAGTCCCACACAGGAAAAACTTCTTCAGTGATGCTCAATCACTAGGTCTGGTTTGAGGTTTCGGTGGGTGGTGTATTTCCTCACTGATGATTTACTCTCGTAGGCTTTGAGGAATTTTGGGTTGCTCTTATGACAAGTGTCAGTTTCTAACGGAGCAGCCAACCAGCTAGAGGTTGTGTGGGGGCGGCTATTTATAGCCCGGGAGCATCCCGACATGATTTGACATTAATGCCCTTAAATAATATGACCGTTGGAGTGGATAAGACCAGTGACTTGGCGTGCCTATCGAAACGGTCGGGACCCTCAACTGTGAGAGTCCTCATGTCACTCATATTCCTCACTTGAGGCTTTTGGTAGGATTTGGCTTGGGTTGAGCATCATGAGGAAATTCATTCCATAGCGTTACTTTGACCCCCTTTAACAGTACGATGTTCCTATTCATCAAATGCGAAGAAAGTAAAACAGAAAACTTAAATCTTCACGCTTCAATTTCTTCAGAATGATTTACTTCAGGAACCACCGATCTTCTCAATATCAATGTCTTCATGAGGAATATCAATTTCATCGCAGATTCCTCGTGATTCATTTCTTCAGCTTTAGACCAATTTCTTCAGCTGAAGATATACATTTTTAGGGGTCGATATTCTTCAAATATCTCAAACTCCTCAATGACTTATAGATCCTGTGTACACTTATAAACACATTAGATACTTAACCTATAAGTCTTCAAACCACCAAAATCACTAAGGGGCACTAGATGCACTTACAAGTACCCCCCGATACTAACCATAGTTTCATCAAAATAAGGAATCAACACAACAAAAAGAGAATCTGTCAAAAACAGACCAGTCTATAGCAATCTCTATACTTCGTATACCTTTGGTATCCCAAAAGTTCTGAACAATTATAAAAATTAGGGCAATTAGCATATCAATCAGCAGCAAAAAGAATCAACTCAAAAGCTCTTTCTGGATAGGAATTAAAAATAATTTCGTGAGCACAAAGTTTCTGTCTTTTTCAGCCTGATCAAACAACTATCACAAAAACTAATCATAAAGGTTCTACTTGGCACAAACACTAACTAAAACAAAGAAACAATCATAACAGAATTATGATGGCGTGGACACAACAAAACAGAAAGTAAAAGGCAAAAATAAATTCATTGGGTTGCCTCCCAACAAGCGCTATCATTTAACGCCCTTAGCTAGGCATAAGGTGATAGAATCAAGTATCGTCATCTTTGGTGCTCAAACCATAAGCAGCTCTCATCATGGATTCATAAGGCAATCTTATTTTCTTTCTAGGAAAGTGTTCCATGGCCTTCTTTAATGGAAATTGAAATCTAATATTCCCTTCCTTCATATCGATAACAACACCAATAGTCCTAAGGAAAGGTCTACCAAGAATAATGGGACATGTCGGATTGCAATCAATATCAAGCACAATGAAATCTACGGGCACATAGTTCCTATTTGCAATAATAATAACATCATTGATCCTTCCCATAGGTTTCTTAATAGTAGAATCCGCAAGATGCAAATTAAGAGAGCACTCATCAATCTCATTGAAGCCTGGAACATCACATAAGGACTTTGGAATAGCGGAAACACTAGCACCCAAATCACACAAAGCATTGCATTCATAATTTTTAATCTTGATTTTGATAGTAGGTTCCCACTCATCGTGAAGTTTTCTAGGAATAGATATTTCCAACTCAAGTTTCTCTTCAAGAGATTTCATCATAGCATCAATGATATGATCAGTAAAGGCCTTATTTTGGCTATAAGCATGTGGAGAGTTTAGCATGGATTGCATCAACGAAATACATTCAATCAAAGAGCAACTGTCATAATTAAATTCCTTGAAATCCAAAGTAGTAATTTCATCACTACTCAAAGTTTTGATATCCTCTACTCCACTTTCAGTGCTTTTAGCATCAAGATAAGTAGACTCTGAATCATTGGGGCGTTTCTCAACCAAAGTGGATTCATGTCCAACCCCATCATCATTAGGATTGACATTAGAAAACAAGGATTCAATAAGAGTCACACCAAGCACTTTAAGATCTTCGTGATTCTCATCATGAGAACATACCTTTTTAAGCCATTCATGGCTAGCACGAATTTGGGCGGTTCTTTCTTTACTCTCATTCATGGAAAGATGCATAGATTTCAAAGTTTCATCCATACTAATCTTGGGAGGAGCACATCTCAATTTCAAAGCATCAATGTCAAGAGATATTCTATAACGGTCCTAGCCAAGTCATCAATTTTGAGCAGTTTTTCTTCTATGGACGCATTGAAAATCTTTTGCGAGTTGATAAACTCTTTAATATTACTCTCAAGATCAGAGGGTAATTTATTATAATTTCCATGAGCATTGTTGTAGGAATTGCCAAAGTTATTAGAGGGATTACTAGGAAAAGGCCTAGGATTAAAGTTACCTCTATAAGCATTGTTGTTGCCAAAATTATTCCTACCAACAAAATTAACATCCAAACTTTCATTGCAATTCTCAATCAAGGAAGACAAATGCATATCATTTGGATCTAGAGGAGCACCTTTACTAGCAAGCAACTTCATTAACTTATCCATCTTGGCACTCAAAGACTTAATTTCTTCTATAGCATGCACTTTTTTACTAGTAGGTGACCTTTCAGTGTGCCATTGAGAATAGTTTGTCATGATATTATCTAGGAGTTTGTGGCTTCTCCTAGTTTGATTTCCAAAAAAGTTCCACCAGAGGCGGAATCCAAGATATTTCTAGAAGCAAAATTCGAACCAGCATAGAAAATTTGTATAATCATCCAAAGACTCAGGCCATGAGGGGGACAATTTCTAATCATCAATTTCATTCTCTCCCAAGATTGTGCAACATGTTCATGATCTGGTTGCTTAAAATTCATGATATCATTACAGAGAGAGATAATCTTAGCTGGTGGAAAATACTTGGAAATAAAGGCATCTTTACACTTGTTCCAAGAATCAATACTATTTTTGGGTAAAGATGAAAACCAAGTTTTTGCTCGATCTCGTAATGAGAACGGAAATAGCTTCAATTTAATCATATCATTATCCACATCTTTCTTCTTTTGCATATCGCATAACTCAATGAAGGTGTTAAGATGGGATGCGACATCTTCACTAGGAAGGCTAGAAAATTGCTCTTTCATAACAAGATTCAGCAAGGCAGCATTAATTTCATATGATTCCGCATTAGTGGCGGGAGAAATCGGAGTACTAATAAAATCATTATTATTAGTATTCGATTAGTCACACAATTTGGTGTTTTCAGTCATGGTGACTTAGTAAGTAGGCAAGCACACAAGCAAACAGAAAGCAAGCGAAAGAAAGGGCGAATGAAAAAGGCAAATATTTTTGTAAATTTTGTTTTTTCAGAAGTGGGGGAGAGGAAAACGAGAGGCAAAAGGCAAATAATGTAAATGCAAGAGATGAGTTTGCGACAGTTACTTGGTATGCTTCACTTGAATACTCCCCGGCAACGGTGCCAGAAATCCTTCTTGCTACCTCTTGAGCTTGCATTGGTTTTTCCCTTGAAGAAGAAAGGGTGATGCAGCAAAGTAGCAATAAGTATTTCCCTCAGTTTGAAAACCAAGGTATCAAGCTAGTAGGAGTATCAAGATGAGGCACCAATGTACCTGCGCAAAAACAAACAAACTTGCACCCAACGCGAAAAAGGGGTTGTCAATCCCTTCACGATTATTTGCAAGGTGAGATGTGAAGGTGAAAAGTGCAACAAAGTATTTTTGGTATTTTTGTAGATCTGAATATATGATGTGAAGTAGACTCGGGGGCCATAGTGTTCACTAGAGGCTTCTCTCATGATAGCAAGTATTACGGTGGGTGAAAGAATTACTGTCGAGCAATTAATAGAATCACGCAAAGTCATGACGATGTCTAAGTCAATGATCATACACATAGGCATCACGTCCGAGACAAGTAGACCGATATTGTCTACATCTACTACTTACTCCACACATCGACCGCTATCCAGCATGCATCTAGTGTATTAAGTTCATAACAAACGGAGTAACGCCTTAAGCAAGATGACATGATGTAGAGGGATAAATTCATGCAATATGATATAAACCCCATCTTTTTACCCTTGATGGCAACAACACGATGCGTGCCTCGCTACCCTTTCTATCACTGGGTGAGGACACCGCACGGTATGAACCCAAAACCAAGCACTTCTCCTATTGCAAGAATTATAGATCAAGTTGGCCAAATGAAACCCATAACTCGAAGAGAATTACAAGGATACGAAATCATGCATACAAGAGATCAGAGGAGACTCAAATAATATTTATAGATAATCTGATCATAAATCCACAATTCATCGGATCTCGACAAACACACCGCAAAAGAAAGTTACATCGGATAGATCTCCATGAAGATCATGGAGAACCTTGTATTGAAGATCCAAGAGAGAGAAGAAGCCATCTAGCTACTAGCTATGCACCCGAAGGTCTGTGGTGAACTACTCACGCATCATCGGAGAGGCAATGATGTTGATGAAGAAGCCCTCCGTGTCCTAATCCCCCTCCGGCAGGGCACCAGAACAGTCCCCAGATGGGATCTTGAGGAGACAGAAGCTTGCGGCGACGAAAAAGTATTTTCGTGGCTCTCTTCTTTGGTTTCGGGATTTTAGAGAATTTATAGGCGAAAGAGGTAGGGCAAAGGAGGCACGTGGGGGCCCACAAGCCTGCCAGGCGTGCCCCACCCCCTAGGGCGTGCCTAGGGGGCTCGTGACCTCCCACGAGGTCTCCTGCCTTGGTTCTCAAGTCCCCTACGTATCTTCTGTTATGGAAAAAAATCATGCCGCAGGTTTTATTCCGTTTGGACTCCATTTATTATTCTTTTCTGAAAAAGGTCAAAAACACGGAAAAAATAGAAACTGGCATGAGGCACTGATTTAATAGATTAGTCCCAAAAAAGATATAAAATAGCATATTCATGCATAAATAACATCCAAAGTTGACAAGATAATAGCATGGTACCATCAAAAATTATAGATACATTGGAGACGTATCATAGCCCTAAATAATTCTCGTCCTCTCTTGATCACAAAGGAATGACCTCCGAGTACGTCTCCATTGCATTTTTTAGTGGAAATATCTTGTGATTAGACTATGTTAATGTTGTTGGGAGTTGCCACTAGTGAAAGTATGAGGCCTAGGCCTTCTTTCTCACCATAGTTACACCGTCTATGCTCACTTTTGTCACTTGCTACGTTGCTGTGATTTTTATTACAGATTTATATTACCTTGCTCTGCCACACCTATCACCCATATTTTACCATCTCTTCGTTGAACTAGTGCACCTATACAATTTACCATTGTATTAGGTGTGTTGGGGACACAAGAGACTTCTTGTTTCTTAATTGCAGGGTTGCTTGAGAGACCATCTTCAACCTCTACTTCCCTGAGTTCGACAAACCTTAGGTCATCCACTTGAGGGAAATTGTTGTTGTCCTACAAACCTTTGCACTTGGAGGCCCAACATAGTCTACAAGAATAGAAGCGTGCATAGACATCAGTGGTGCATCAAGAATCGGGCTCGGTAGTGTTTTGATGCAAGACAGCAGGGCCGTGGCTTATCTGTCACGGCAATTGCGCCCGCGCGAGGAGAACTATGCCACTCATGACCTCGAGTTGGCAGTCGTAGTTCATGCCTTGAAGTCTATTTTTACCCACAAGGAATTGAATATGAGGCAACAAAGATGGTTGGAGTTGATTAAAGACTATGATCTGAGCATTCAATACCATCCCGGTGAGGCCAACATGGTAGCAAACGCCTTGAGTCGAAAGGCTTGCACCTTGAATGCCAAGATCAAGGAAAGGCTACCCACTCTATATGAGGAGCTGGAAAGCTTGGGGTTGGAGCTAGTTGAATAAGGATTCCTAGCAAACCTTGAAGCCAAACCCATGCTGATGGATGACATTAAAGAGACCTACAAGGGACACGAGAGTATTGAAGGCATTAAGGGGAAAATCAAGGAAGGCAAGGCCCCAGGATTCTCAGTGGATGAACATGGAGTTGTGTGGTTTGGGAATCGCATATGCGTACCCAACAAGGCTGAATTCAAGAATCTAATCTTGCAAGAAGCCCACGACACTCCATACTCAATTCACCCTGGTGGGACCAAGATGTATCAAGACCTCAGAGAAAGATTCTAGTGGCATGGCATGAAGAGGTAAATAGCTTCATATGTCGCCAAGTGAGACGTATGCCAGCGAGTCAAGGCTGAGCACCAGTGACCTGCTGGGCTGCTACAACCTCTTCATGTGCCTGAATGGAAGTGAGATAAAGTTAGTATGGACTTCATCACCGGTCTGCCTAAGTCAGGCAAGGGACACGACTCCATATGGGTCATTATATACCATATGACCAAGGTGGCTCACTTCATCCTTGTCACCACCACGCACGTTGGTAGCCAGTTGGACAATCTGTACACCCATCGTATCGTGCGTCTTCATGGGGTTCCCAAAGAGAATGTGCCCGACCGAGGCATGCAATTCACCTCGAGATTGTGGAAGAAGTTCCAAGAAGCTCTCGGAACCAAACTCTCCTTCAGCACTGCCTTCCACCCGCAGACCGGCGGGCAAACGGAACAAGTAAATGAGATACTTGAGGATATGCTCCGCATTTATGTCTTGGCACACAGAACCAAATGGGAAGACTATCTTCCTTTTGCTGTGTTCTCTTACAACAACAACTATCAGTCCAGTCTCCAGATGATCCCATTTGAGGTGTTGTACGGACGTAAGTGTCGCACCCTCCTCAACTGGTCCGAGACTGGTGAAGGATTGATTTTCGGGCCAGACATCCTTCGTGAATCCAAGGAGAAGGTGCAACTCGTCGGTGAGCGCCCAAAGGCTGCCAAGTTACGACAAAAGAGCTACGCGGATTCACACCGCCGAGCAGTGGAGCTCAACCCTGGAGATCAAGTGTACCTCCGCGTCACACCTCTCAAGGGGACAAAGCGTTTCCAAGTCAAGGGAAAGCTTGCTCCAAGGTACATTGGACCTTTTAAGATCACTAGAAGGCGTGAAGAAGTTGCTTACTAGTTGGAGCTACCTCCAGAACTTTCGGGTGTGCACAACGTCTTCCACGTGTCACAACTCCGAAAATGCCCTCAAGCGCCAAGTCGTCCAGGTCTTTATAAGGACATCGATAATCAAGTGATTGACCTTCAGTCAGACCTCACTTATCACAAGAGACCGATCTGCATTCTGGACGAAGCCGAGCGTTGTACCTGAAGCCGTACAATCAAGTACTTCAGGGTCCACTGGAGCAACCACACCGAGGCAGAAGCAACATGGGAGCGCGAAGACTACCTTAGATATGAGTTTCCATACCTTTTTAGCACCTAGCTTAGGAATCCCGGGGACGAGATTCTTGTAAGGGGGATATGTTTGTCACACCCTATTTTCACCTCACTTGTCTTCATTTCAAAATTTGGTATAAATTAAAACTTATAAAGTGAATGCCATGAGTTCCTTGATTGTCATTGTTGAATGTGTGCTTGTGAGTAGATCTCTAAAAACAGTTTTTATAAAATATTATTTCCACAAAAAACATTTTAATTATTTTTGTAAACCAAAACCTTGCTTTGGGGTTTGCACTTCAAGTCCCTAAATTTAAGGGAGTGCCTTCACCCAAAGATTGTATTTTTATTCCAATATTAATATAACTCTTCAAAACCATGAAATGATTATTTTTAATGTCATTTGTCCTATTTTATTTATGTGTCCTTTCTAAGTCCAGAAATGTATTTCTGGGTGGAAAATTATTTTCCTACCTTAGAAAAATCTGGAAATTTTTGGGAATACTCACAGGACATATATTTTTCCATACATAAGAGTTTCAGCCCCTAGTCGTGTTCAAAATATTTGAGGAAACCCATGAAAACCAATTCTGTCTGTTTCGACCTTTTGAAATATTTCCAAAGGAAATATTCGCAATAAATTCCCAAACAATTCTAGCATGTTCCACATGCTATATTTGGTGATCATATGAAGTGTCACCTCCATCTAAGGTGATTTGGTTCACCAAAAAATTCAGCAACCCTTTCTGTCCACAATCAATTTGGAGCAACTCAACATTGCCAAGTTTGTCCATTTGTTCTCAAACTTTGTAGGAGTGCTCAATACCCCAAATCAGGAGAGTATGCCAATATTTGGATTTCTGGGAATTGATTTGGTCACATCTTCTCAAAAGAATGCGGATCTGCCCATTTGTGGGTATTTTCAAGTTTATATTGTGAAACTTGTCCAATGGAGCTCAAATTTGGTAGAGCCTCCTAATTATACCTAAAACTAAATCCTGTCAACTTTCAATGCATTTGGAGGAGGTTAACTGCCCCAAACATGCATCAAACACCTTCTACCAGATTTGAAACACAACATCTAGCAACCACCACACTTACTCCATTCGCTCCAAACTCTTGTCACAGATGGCCTGTGCCCCTCTTCATCTACGCACGAGAGGCCCATCACTGGTTCAATGAGAGGGAGCCAAAATCTCCATTTTAGCCCCTCAATCTAGGCGGACAGCACCACTTTAACTCTCTCCCCATGGCCAGCTTGATTCTTATTGGTACCTAGTATCCAAGGAGCATCTACCCCATCTCCCAGACACCTGAGAATAGCCAAGACGCGCCACAGCGCCAGCATGCCGTGGCATGCTAAAGATGCGCCCTGGACGCGCTACAGGGCACACCCAAGCCCCAGGGGACCAGTGTCGGTCAGTTCTCGCCTCCATCTGTTGCCCCTCTTTGACCACACCGACGACCGAGTCCAGGGCAGCATCGGGCCCCTCTTCTTCCCCTCTCCTCTGTCCCTGGCAACGTGTGCCCGCGCACGGTCGAAGCGTCCAGAAGGACCCCGCCACCTTGACACGCCAAGAGGCTACCCCCGCTCCTCTTGAAGATGCCGCGCAGTCCTAAACCGTGTCCGTAATACCATGGTTTCGTGCTCGAGCTCTCTCTCCCTCTCCTGCCGCCGCAGCAAAAACACCAACACACCACCGTTTGGTGACTCGTCGCCCGCCTATATAAAGGCTCCCCCGCACTCCTCTGCACCACCAAAACCTCCCTCTCCACTCCAATCAACCACCCCGAGCACCCCCTTGAGCTAAGAGAGCCCCGGTACTCCAGATCGACCAAGGCACCGCCGCGTCGGGGTTCCGTCGATCTCGGGCTACACGCACGCTCCCAAGCTCCTTTCACTTTCCCTGTGACCACAAAGACCTCCCGAGCCTTCTCCACCACTCTCCCGTCCTTCTCCCTACTCGGAGCACCATTCCCGACACCTTTCTGAAAGGTCTCCGTCGTGGCTTCGGTGTTGTCGGCGACTCATGACATCTGTGTCGACCCCTCGACCCTCATCAGATAGGCGGAAGTGCCACGAGCCCCGGTGCTCATCTGGCCTCGAGGACCCAGAGCTGTCGCCGATGAGCCACCCCTCTCCTCTATCTGGAGGAAGAAGACGACCCTAACAGGAGGACCCCACCTGTGGGTGAGGTCTCTTTCCCCCTCTCTCTCCTTTGTGTCGCAGACCGTAGGGGCCCGCACATCAGGTTTAAACCTGATGGCGCACGCGCGCCTCGGCTGACTCGCTGGTGGCTGTCCGGTTGGCGAGCTTGGCCGGCCCAGCTGCTCGCCGAGCTAGGCCAGTGAGTTGAACTTTTTTCCTTTATTCTATTTCTGGTTTAAAAATAAATAAATTCACAGGATTAATTACTTATCCAAACATAAATATTTTTCCACCATAATTCTTGTAAAATTGTGTAGTATTTAATAGTCCTCTTTGTAGAATATTTATAAAAACTTCTGAGTAGAGGTTTATTTTAAAACCTAGTTTAAGTATTTTTTTAACTCGTGTTAAAAATACTTTCAAAATACCTTTTCATTCCAAACCAAGAAAGAAATATTTTGATAAATAATACTAGGATTTTACAGAATAGGGTAACATTTTTTATGTGCGATTTTACTCTGTTTTTGGTTGTGGTCCTTATTGTTCTTCTTGCTATTACAACGATAGATCACGCGTTTGACGACGGACTTGGACCCAAAGACCTCAAAGACCCCAGATACCTACCGACCATGACTGAGGAAATATTTATGCATGCCATGTTGAATACTTTTTTCCGGTGCATATGATCATGATTAATCGGTACACCCTCGGTATGGTGTTACCGATGGCTCCTCTGGAGCACTTGCATTTCAGCATGACCTTACCATCTATGAGGGTCATGTTGATGATAAATTGACAAGTAGATAGTAGTGCTACGCATAGGATGAGCATATGCATGGTGATGGTAACACAAAGATGATATCAAAGGTTTTACGAAAACCCCGTCAGGTGCCACTAATGGCCGAGGGTGATGGTGTTCAGTCGGATGACCACTTGAGAAAGAAGTGGTTTACCGGAGAGGTTTTGTGTGAGTGGTTTCGGAAATGGGATTAGATTTAAGATTTGTCGACCGTCCCAACCTTACATGTGCAACCACGATACCCCTTTATGGGATGGGGCTATGTTGATTACTTTGGTCATGCTAGCAAGGAGCCCGCATTACTAGTGGAGGGAGTGATATGGTCACTCTTGTGACGGGGTCGTGCCAAGTAGGATGACTATGTCGTTTTTACGTGTCCCGGGCACACCGTTGGTCCCTACATGGATGATACGGTCTAGAGGTGCTCGTAATACGTACATCATGTGGGTCGGGTACTAATCGGTTGGACTCTTTTTCTAGTGTCATCGGGGGAAAGGCATTGATTGGGTACTTACCTCGGGTATGTTATATACCGCGAGTCGTGGATGACAAGGAAGTTTCCTGGATCTCGTGGGTATAGCGTGCAACCTCTACAGAGTGTAAAATCTATTCGAATAGCCGTGTAAATGGTCAAGGATAGTTGGGTGGTGTTGCTTACACAACGTCTAGAGTTTTCCGCATAAACCAAGCGTGCGTGTGTATAAAGGTGTCATGTGAGAAAGTGATTACTTTGTCAAGTTTAGTAACCTGACATGGAGGGTGAACATGAGGTGTTCGGTCCTCGAAATATTTATGTTGATATATGTAACATGTTCTTATGGTTACTATTTACCTAGTGATGCATGACTATCTAAATACATGAACATGTTTATGCATTTATAAAACTTGCTTTCCGCAAAGGCTGCATTATACTTCATATTTCACTCAATTGCATAATCCGCATCATGGGATGTTTGCGAGTACATTCAAAGTACTGATTGGCTTGCCATTTGTTATTTTATTGACTAGACATGGAGGAACCAGAATATGGAGAAGAATTCGGCATCATAGACGGACACGCGAACTAGGATGCTTCCGAGTTAGAATGCCTGTTGGTTAAGGCTGATGGCACAGGTTCATGTTTACTACCAAGAATTCTGCTAGTAGTTGAGTTGGTGTGATTGGCCTTCATGGCCCTATCTATGTAAGACTTGACCATAATGGTCATTATTTGTATCACACGTTAATCATGGATGTAAGACTTTGTTATTCAGTATTTGTGTGTTCGGTGAGCATTGATCTGTGGGATCACTGTACAAGTTCATTCAGTGATCTCGACTAGTAAGTCGTGGTCCCCACACATTCACACAGGAAGCACTCATAACACACACACACACACGGACACACACACACACACTTGCCATATCCATTTCTCTGAGAGAGGCCCACCTACTCATGTGTTGAGATTAAGAGATTCCTATCCATCCATTTGAAACTTGATCACTAGCCTCCCCAAGTTGCTTTCCACCAAATCAATCTCTCCTACCCATGCCAAATTTGTGAGAGAGTGATTGAGTGTTGAGGAGACTATATTTTGAAGAACAAGAGCAAGGAGTTCATCGTTCTACCGCATATATTACCTTTTGGAGGCTGGTGCCTCCAAGATTGGTTCAGTGTTGCTTGGGAGCCTCCTACTTCATGTTGTGGAGTTGAACCAAGAAGTTTGTACGGGCAAGGAGATCTCCCACTTTGTGAAGATCTACTCTGAGTGAAGCTAGTCCTTCATGGACGTAAGCCATGGTGGAATAGACAAGGCTGGTTTTTTGTAGACCGCTCGTGGGTAGAGCCCTCTGTGGACTCTTGCAGTCGTTACCCTCTGCGAGTTGAAGTATCCACTAACATGGACATACAATAGCACCACCTATCGGAACCACGCCAAAAATCACCGTGTCCATCTTTGGACTTGATCTTCCTAAACTCTAATCCTTACATGTGAAATGTCTTTACTTTCCGCTGCTATACATGTTGACTAGCATGTGTAGGGTGCACTAGACTTGTTAGAATTTATAAAATCTATTAACATTTAAAACTTGGAAAAGGCTAGGATTTTAATTTGTGCAAGTAATCTATTCACCCCCCCCCCCTCTAGACATCCCTTCTAGTGATCCTACAGTGTGGAGAAATAACTTTGCGCGACAAAAAGAAGCAAACTTGCACAAGTGCAATAAAGTAGGTCACTTCATCGTTGATTGTCCTCGATGGGAGAATAAATCAGAGAAGAAGAGCAAGGACTATGCTTCTGATGATAGGAAGAAGAACAAGAATAAGAAGAATCACAAGTCTTCATCCAAGTCTTCATCGCATAAGACAAGCTCATTTGGCAAAGCACATGGTTTCATTGACAAGGAGATACACTCTGACGCAAAGGTTCTATGAAGCTCAAGAATAATATGAGGAGTAGTTTGATTATGAAGTTGCTGGTTTGGCTATGGCTTCACTTCATTTGTCTTCGACCCCGATGAGAATAGGCCCCTTCATCAAGACTGAAGCGAGTGACGACGACTATGCTCTATCCTACTGCTTCATGGCAAACGGCTGCAAGGAATCCTCAAAATCTTCATGTTATGGATCTGATTGCGAAGATGAATCTCATGATGACTTGTAACCTAGATATTCTCAACTTGTAAAGATTGCTACTAAAGAACAAAATGCTATGGAGAAAATGCAAAAATCTTTAGAGAAAAGTGATGACCTTTTACACGACGAGATGAGTTTGAATGAAACTATGCATGAAGACATGCAAAGTCTTCGTTCAAGATTTGAAGATCTCCAAAATCGTCATGATGTTCCCACAACTGATCATGAGAAGCTTTCTTATGAATATCTTCAAAGAAAGCAAGATCTTGATAAGTTAAGAGAAGATCATGAAGATCTTCGAAAGGAAAATGACTCACTCCTAGCAGAACAAATCAGTACCGCTCATCATGAATTTAACGCTCCATGCTTGAAATGCCTTTCTCGTGAAGCTAATGATTCTAATACTTAATGTGCAAAGGCTTCTGAAAATGCTTTATCTTCAACCGTATATGTGGTATCTAACCCCTCATCTAAGGAAACCACTTTTATCATTGATGACAATGATAGATTGAAGACATTGCTTGAAACAGGCATGTAAAAAAGTCTCAAGGGACATCAAATTTTGTGTGATGTCCTCAAGAAGACAATCTTGAACAAAAACCCTAGGAAAGAGGGTGTTGCTTTCGAGGGAAACATCAATGTCGACTGGTCTTAATGGAAGCCTGAACCCCAAAACTACATGGGTTGTTGCAAAGGGTATCTTAGTTGATCCATCCACACTATCTAGCTTTAACTATTCTAATCCTATCATTATTGATGAATATTTCAACTCCAATTGTAAACTGCTCAAATCTCAGAAAAGTGAAGTGTTTACTAGATTCATTGGCACTAACTTCAGGAATGCTTCTCCTATGAAGAGGATTTGGGTTCTGAAATGTCTTCTTGATAAGCTTCCTTTGAATGTCATGACAACATCTTTTAGGAAGAAGACATATCCCAGATTAAAGTCTTCGAGAAGACAAAGGTCTTCACATGATCATGCTAACAATTATGTTTCGCACGGAAGGACTGAAAAGACTCATGGGTATGATCACTATGACATGAACTGTTATGTCCATAAAACTAGGAATTACTCTACATATTCTTTGGGGTACTTTAACCCTCCCGTGAAGCATACTATTAGGGCTTCATTGCCTAAATTCTTTGATGTTGCTTTATGTCTCATTGCTTCTAAGCCATCCCTTTAGATGTGGGTGGTTAAGAAGAACTAACTTGTTCATGCAGCATCAGCTCTCCACAAAGGATGAAGCTTAACTTGAAGATTATCTGTGGAGACCCAAAAAACACTTTTGCCTGGATGCAATATAAACATGTAAATTGTTTTTAGCATTTAAAACGGTGAAATGAAATTCACTAGGATGAAATCCAATCACTGAAGAAAAAGGGCGGGAGGGCGGGGAAAAAACAAGGACAACTTGGGACAGATGAGATGACTCCGGGAAGAAAAGAGAGCTTGATCTTGCCAAAAATTGGAGAGAATTGAATTCACTGAGGAGAAGCACACCGGATGGAAAAGAATTGAGATGACGACTCCGGTTGAGAAGAATTGAAAATACAACTTGATTGAGAAAAAGAATATGCACTCCCATAAAAATATGAGAATACCTCTTGGAAGGAGATGATTTCAGCACTTGACTTCGAAACAACTCGAATTACCATATTCCAACAAAAACAAAGGCTGCGGCTTATGAAACAAGCCAGAACAAATTCATGAGAGAAGTTCCGCTCGATATTTTCGTGGACAGGATCGCACGGGCTCGATCCTTACAGTAGCCATCCTGTGGAAGGCAGTGCACACAACATACGAACCGTCCCCGATTCGTAGCAAGCTACAAGGATTCTTTAAGACCCAACGAGAACCGCTGTAAGTCGACCGTGATGAAACGAATCCACTAGATGTCGAACCCAAACCTAACATCATGCATATGTTGGAAGATTGTCCTATAAGTAACTACTTGAATTCCCACCTTAGAACTCCCAAAATTTCTGGTCATGCAATCTGGTCCACGTATACAAGGAGTAATATAACACTCAACTCCTATACTAACCCCTCCAGTGTATCACATCCGTCAACACATAACCAGAATCTCGGAACCTCATCTATCTCAGACCCTCGTAATCACGACAATACTAAGTATGACGATACATGCGGAACTCTCTCACCAGTACTGGGGAAGCCGGACTCCTCTCGCCACTACTAGTATTGAAGCAATTTCGAACATCCTTCGTCCTGAGATGCTAAGAAATCTGAATGATAGCGATGTGCTCAAGAATCCCCGGGAGCTCAACTCCCCGGAAGAAATCAAGTCAGATAGGAGGCACCAAGATAGAACTCCGTCACGTCGACATCATATAGATTCCGAAAATATCCGCGTGATCCTAAAATTTTTTTGAGTGAGAAGAGGAGTAGAATTAAAATTCCTAAGTCATGAACCTCACCAGAGCATAGATGAGGAGAAAAAAGAAGCCTACTCTCCCATATAACTAAGACTCAAAATAGTTTTCATCAGACTCGACTTGGCCAAGTTCGATCAATCAAGGGGGCTCCTAGGTCGGTACCGCTCTGATACCAACTTGTAACGCACAAGATACGATCCTATCCTTATTTTGGCACGAGGGCCTCGACAGGGATAGAAGCGCATCTCATCGTTTCGCAAGAATCGATATTGTTACAAGTACATGTACTTAAGAGAAGAGTATATGGAATTGGCTTACACTCGCCACAAGCTACATCAGAGTCACATCTGTACAATACATAAATATCACGAAGAAGAGCAGGGTCCGACTATGGACGGAAACAAACAAGAAAATAAAACGACGTCCATCCTTGCTATCCCAGGTTGCCGGCCTGGAACCCATCCTAGATCGATGAAGAAGAAGAAGAAGAAGAAACTCCAAATGAAAAATCGTCGCACTCACGTCAAGTAACCTTTACCTGTACCTGCAACTGGTGTTATAGTAATCTGTGAGCCACATGGGACTCAGCAATCTCATTTCCAAAGGTATCAAGACTAGCAAAGCTTAATGGGTGAGGTATGGTTAAGTGATGAGGCTGCAGCACGCGACTAAGCATTTATTTACTGGCTAACTTACGAGTACATGAATAAGAGGGGGATGAGCTACGGATAGCGGACATGAACTATTGATGATCAAATGAACAATCTTGAACACTTACTTACGTCAAACATAACCCACCCGTGTCCTTGATCGAAGAAGGAGCTCACGAAAGAGACAGTCACGGGTATGCACTCAGTTGGCAAGTTTTAATTAAGTTAACTACAAGTTGTCTAGAACGAGTATTAAACAAATTTTCCATGTTGCCACATAACCGCGGGCACGGCTTTCCGAAAGATTTAACCCTGCAGTGGTGGTCCAACTAGTCCATCACAAATTACCACAAGCCGCATAGAAATCCTCGATCACAAAACTCGCGATCTCGTCGGACTCATTAGTGGGAAACCTCAACTCTGAGATTACCCACAGCATCACCGGAATTCCGATGCACAAGATATTTCGTCAAAGGTAAAACTAATCCATCAAGGCCGCCCGACGTGTCGACGATCCCGATAGGAGCCGCTATCTCGTTCTCAGGACACGAGGATGAGCACTACGTACAGTGGCCGGATAGACATCCCCCGAGTTGCCCCGGGTGGCCCCGCAAGTGGCCCTATTTTGGACCAGCATCATCAGCATTGGCCCTCCCTGTATTATGTTGAATTACTCCTCGGGTAGCGCTAACTCCCTATGCTTTCAGTATTAACAGAATTATTATGTTGGGCAAATATAGAACCAATGTTGGGCCTTGCCAGACCAGCTTTAATCTACGACGAATTACCAAGGGGGTCACCATTACAACCCCGGTCGTGTTAGGAGCGCTCAATTATGGAACATAACACCGGTAGCCGAAACTAAGGGGGCAAACGTGGAACAAAACACCAGGCTAGAAAGGTTGAGCCTTCCACCTTTACCAAATATATAGGGGCATTAAATTAATAGCAATTAATAGGGTGATATAACAAGGAACCCATGTTATCACATGGAAGCAACTGCACCTGCAACTAGCAACGCTAACACATGGTTATGCAAGCGGTAATGATTCCATGACAGCAGACCTTCCCCTGCAACAGCACCAGAAGAATGCTGCTAGCACTCTCCGGCAATCGAAACTAGAAGAATGTTGTTGACGGCCCACCAGCGCGTGGGATCGCAGCAGTTTTCGAGGGTAGAGTATTCGACCCAAATTTGTTGATCGCCAAACAGGAGGTGAGAGGATGCTCTCGAGTATTAGCAGCTGAATTTATCAGATTCAACCACACCTGAAAGATTAGTATATGCAAGCAAAGAGTCAGCAGCAAAGTAGTATGATAACAATGGTGTGAGAAACGATCTGTTGACGGCAGACTATTCCTAACTATCGTATCAATGGTGCCAAGTTGCCCGTTGATGGAAATTGTCTTTTCTCGTCAACGCCGAGCGAATCAAAATTGTAGCAGGTAGCAGCAGTGTAACGAGTAATAGCAGTGGCAAGGAACAGCAGTAGTGACAGCAGTAGCAAGTAGCAATAGTAGCAAGCGACAGTAGTAGCAACAGTAGCAGCAGAGCAAGACAAGTAACAGCAGCAGAACAAGACAAGTAACAGCAGCAGAGCAAGACAAGTAACAGCAGCAGTAGGACAAACTCGTAGGCAATGGGTCGGTGATTTGTTTGGATGATATTCATCATGCAACAGTTATAACACGGAGAGATATGTGGCTAGCTCCCTTCGTCAATGTGATGTAGGCATGCATTCCGTGTGTCGTCTTACGTGCTTAGGGAATAGAACTTGCATGACATCTATTGTCCATCCCTCCCGTGGCAGCGGGGTCCAAAAGGAAACTACAGGATATTAAGGTTCTCCTTTTAATAAAGAACTGGACCAACGCATTAGCACTTGGTGAACACATGAATTCCTCAAACTATGGTCATCACCGGGAGTGGTTCCGGTTATTGTCACTCCGGGGTTGCCGAATCATAACACATAGTAGGTAACTACAACTTGCAAGATCGGATCTAAAACACACATATATTGGTGACAACATAATAATTTCAGATCTGAAATCATGGCACTCGGGCCCTAGTGACAAGCATTAAGCATGGCAAAGTAGTAGCA
The DNA here is from genome assembly GCF_904849725.1 of Hordeum vulgare subsp. vulgare. Taxonomy (NCBI): domain Eukaryota; kingdom Viridiplantae; phylum Streptophyta; class Magnoliopsida; order Poales; family Poaceae; genus Hordeum; species Hordeum vulgare. The sequence goes on along the minus strand of NC_058519.1, from coordinate 422,518,962 downwards.
ACATCAATCTCAGAGCATAGTGGATACTAGGGATCAATCCCCGTCAAAACTAACTCGATTACATGAGAGATCTCATCCTACTCATCACCGCCCAGCGAGCCTACGAATAGATTACTCACGAACGACGAAGAGCTTCATGGAATTGGAGAGGGAAGAAGGTTGATGATGATGATGGCGACGATTTCCCATCTCCGAGCCCAAAACGGACTCCAGATCTGCCCTCCAGATGAAGAACGGGTTGTGGCGGCGCCTCCGTATCGCAAACGCAACGAAATCTTCTCTCTTTATTTTTTTTCTGGGACGAAAGTGAACTTATAGAGCTGAGATTGGGGGCGGCAGAGCCACGTGGGCCCCACAAACTTGCCCACCGCCACCAGGGGGGTGGCGGCTATAGGGCTTGTGGCCCACTGGCCCACCTCCTCCGGTGGATCTTTGCGTAGGTATTTTTCAAATTTTCCAGAAATATTCTCCGTAAATTTTTAGGACGTTCTCAGAACTTTCATTTCTGCACAAAAACAACACGAAGGCAATTCTGGTGAAAACAATGTTAGTCCATGTTAGTTCCATTCAAATCATGCAAATTAGAGTCCAAAACAAGGGCAAAAGAGTTTGGAAAAGTAGATACGATGGAGACGTATCAACTCCCCCAAGCTTAAAACCTTGCTTGTCCTCAAGCAACTCAGTTGACAAACTACGAGAGAAAGAAAAACTTTGACAAACTCTGTTTGATCTTGTTGTTGCAATTATGTCTAACTCATAACCAGAATTTCAGCAAGATCACAAGTTAACCACATAAGCAAGTGACTCAAAGGTCTCACGGTAAACTAATATCAATGGCATAATCAGGTAACGAGCAAATAATAATGAGTTTCAAATACCAACACTTCAATCAAAACAAGCATGAAGCAATATGAATAGGTGGTATCTCGCTAGCTCTTTCTAAGACCGCAAAACATAAATGCAGAGCACTTTCAAAGATCAAGGGCTCACTAAACATTGTAACTCATAGCAACGAAGATTCAGTCATAGTCATACTCAATATCAATCAAAAGCAAAGCATAAAAATGACAGAGGTGCTCTCTAATTGGTGCTTATATAAGAGGAGGATGACTCGACAGGAAAATAAATAAACACGCCCTTCGTAGAGGTGCCAGAGCTCAAGCTTTGAAAACAGAGATAATAATTTTGGGTGGCATGCTTTCATTGTCAACGCAATGACCAAGAGTTCTCAATATCTTTCGTGCTACTCATGCTATAGGCGGTTCCCAAACAGAAAAGTAAAGTTGTAACTCCCCCCACCACCAATCAATCACACTCCACGGCTAGCCGAATCCTCGGGTACCGTCCATACTAACATCAATTCGGGGAGAGTCTTGTTTTACAGTTATGTTTTCAATTTAAGCGTGGAATTGGGCATTCCAATTACCGGCCCCTTTCTCGTGAAGGATAGTGAATAAACACATGTCGAGGATAACACTCCTAGCATGGAAGATACTAATAGCCCCCTGTCATCACATGAGCGGTTCGGGCATGCAAAACAGATTATTTCTTGAAGGTTTAGAGAGTGGCACGTGCAAATTTACTTGGAACGGCAGTTAGACACCGAAATAGGTAGGTATAGTGGACTCTCATGGAAAAAACTTTTGGGTTTATGGAAGTGGATGCACAAGCAGTATTCCGCTTAGTACAAGTGAAGGCTAGCAAAAGACTGGGAAGCGACCAACTAGAGAGCGACAACAGTCATCAAGATGCAATGAGTTTGACTAACATTGAATGCAAGCATGAACAGGATATAAATCACCATGAATACGAACATCATAGAGGCTATGTTGATTTTGTTTCAACTACATGAATGAACATGCGCCAAGTCAAGCCACTTGAATCATTCAAAGGGGAATACCATCCTATCATACTACATCATAGTCATCTCAAAATCTATGTTGGCATTCAAGACAAACCATTATAAGCTCCTAGCTAATTAAGCATGGCATCAGAAACTATCATCTCTAAGTTGTCATTGCAAACATCATTCTCTCACAACAAAGCTGAATCTGGGTCGACAAGCTAGTCATATTCACAACAAAAATTAGATAGAGTTCATACCAGCTTTTCAGTCTCAGTCACTTCATCATATATCATCATTATTGCCTTTCACTTGCACGATCGAACAATGTGAACAATAATAAGAGTGCTCGTGCATTGGACTAAGCTGAATCTACAGGCAAACACAAAGGAGAAGACAAAGTAATATGGCTCTCTGAAAGCTAAACAGGTATGCATGCAAGAACCACTAAACATTATAACCAATATCTTCTACCTTGACCCAAAGAAAAACAAAACTATTTACACGGGAAAACTCCCAACAAGCAAAAGAAGAAAGAAAAATCTTTTTGGGTTTTCTCAAAAGGACACAAAACAAGAAATCAAGAAAACTAACTAGCATGGATAATACAGTGGCAAAGTGTAAACACCAGCTAACAAAGAGAAAGCATAAGCATGAATGTAAGGTTGGTGAGAACACGTACTCCCCCAAGCTTAGGCTTTTGGCCTAGCTTGGTCTACTCCCATGGTGGGAAATCACCAGCTCCAGGATACTCCGGAGCAGACTGTGGATGCCACTGCTGTGTGAGCTCCTCTGGCTCCCATTGATAAACTGGAGTCTGGTACTCGACTGGCGGCTCAGGCACGAGCACCTGTGGTTGGGCCAAGCCCCAATATGCGTAGATGTCCGGGGGCATAATAGTGTACCTCCCTGCATGAAGATCGAACAAAGAAGGAGCAGCAAAGTAAGTCTCTCGAGTACCCTGACTAAATACCAGGTTATAAATCATCCGTCTACTAGCATCTCTATCGAGAAAATAATGGCAAACCATGCTGTCATAATCCAGATATTTCTCAGGGACAAGCATCTCTCCTTCCTCTCCCTGTCTAATGGGTATCTCAAAGTGTCTGGCAACACGGGTAGCATAGATACGTGCAAAGACGACACCCTTGGAACGGTTGGTGTTCAACCGCTGGGCCACTATAGCACCTAGGCTATAAGTCTTATCGTTATAAAGGCCTTCGCGCAAAACCGCAAGGTCTGGAGAACTAAGTGATCCAGCCTTGCCACGGCCAATCAAACATTTTCCCACAAATAATGAGAAGTACCGAAGCACAGGAAAATGTATGCTAGCAATTCTAGCGCGAGACACTCCTCTCTCCTCTCCAACAGCAATAGTACCAATGAAATCCTCCAAGTCCCGTGGACGAGGGTCACGGATATCCCCAACATAAGGTAATTTCCATACATTGCAAAAATTCTATAGTGTCATGCACTGGGGAACATCGTATATCATGAACTCAACCATGGGAGGATTCTTCCTCGGATAAAAGTTGAAGCTTTGAACAAAAATATTGGTGAGGAGGAGATATTGTGAGCACTTATGTTCAACGAACGCAGTAAGACCTGCGTTCTCCACCAAGTAATAAAATTCTTCATAAAGCCCAACGGCGCGCAAAAATTCATCACTTGGCCACTCGCACGCTCGAACTTCTGTGACTCGAGGGACTACATACTTGGGGTGGTCCTTCTCATCCTCCTTGGGTTTACGGCTTGAGGATCCTCTCAAGAATCTCCTCATCTTTTCTTTTTTCTAGCTCTGAAAAATTCTGAAATTTTTAAAGACTTCGAAAGGAAAGTGAGTAAGAATTAACCAAACTTGTATCAACTACTCCTACTAGTGCCTAGAGACCGTATCACGCGCTAAAACTACTTGGGACCAGCTAAAATCAACATTTCTAGCTCAAGAATAGGGTCACCAAGGTAGCAAGAATACGCGAAGGATAAAGCACTAGAGCAAAAACTAATTGGACCAATGGAGGAGTCACTTACCAAGGAGTAATTTCCCCAAAACGGTTCGAAGAATGGTCCTTTGAGCAAGGAGATCAAAAATCACAGCCAAATGAGCAAGAACACGGGTTTGAGCTGCGAAACAATTTTTTCTGGAGGTGGAAGAAGAGGATGGGAGCTGGAATGAGTGGAGGGGGTCCCTGTGGGCCCCACAAGCTTCCTAGCCGCCACCACGGGGGTGGCGGTGGCAGGGCTTGTGGCCCACTGGTCTGGCCCCCAGGCCAGCTCTGAGGCCCAGTAATTTTCAAATATTCCAGAAAAAATCATACTAAATTTTCAGGACCATCCGAGAACTTTTATTTTCGGGGTATTTTTCTCCGGGACGCTAAAACAGAAAACTAAACTAAATCCGTCATTTTTCTTCTAAGCAACAGAAAATGAAAGCTCAAAACAGAGGTATGTGACTCTTTGATTCATCCATTTCATGGTCATCGAAAGAAATCCGTCAATGGGGTTGATCAAGTCCTCATGACAAAACCTTCTCGAATCGCAAGAGAGAATGGAGAATTTTCGAATAGCCACTAAGTCACCTCAATGGGGATATGTATCTCCCGAACAAGCAAATCATACTTCATCTTGACACGAGGAATAGGGCATTCAAAGCTCCCAATAAGAATCGATGAAGTCTTTTCGATAGCATTGATGCAATGTACTTCATATCATTTCTTTGGGAAGTGCACTGTGTGCTCATTACCGTTGACATGGAAAGTGACATTGCCTTTGTTGCAATCTATAACAGCCCCTGTCGTGTTTAAAAAGGGTCTTCCGAGGATGATAGCCATGCCATCGACCTCGGGAATATCCAAGATAACAAAGTATGTTAAGATAGTGGTGTTAGCAACCACAACATGCACATCCTCACAAATGCCAATAGGGAAAGTAGTTGATTTGTCGGCCATTTGCAGAGAAACTTCAGTGGGTGTCAACTTATCCAATTCAAGTCGATGATAAAGAGAGAGCGGCATAACACTAACACCGGCTCCAAGGTCACATAAGGAAGTTCTTACGTAGTTTCCTTTAATGGAGCAAGGTATAGTGGGAACTCCGGGATCACCAAGTTTCTTAGGAGTTCCACCTTTGAAAGTGTAATTGGCAAGCATGGTGGAGATCTAAAGATCTGGTATCTTCCGTTTATTAGTCACGATATCTTTCATGTACTTGGCATACGGAGACATCTTGAGCATATCAGTTAACCGCATCTGCAGAAAGATGGGTCTTATCATCTCAACGAAGCGCTCAAAATCCTCATCATCCTTTTTCTTGGATGGCTTAGGAGGAAAGGGCATAGATATCTGAACCCATGGCTCCCTTTCTTTACCATGCTTCCTAGCAGTGAAGTCATTATTATCGTATCTCTTAGGTTGTGGGTTATCAGGATTAACCGAAGGTTCAATCTCCACATCCTCATCATTGCTAGGTTGAGCATTATTATGAACATCACTGACCATATTGTCACCAGGTTCATGTTCATCACCATATTGTGTTTCTGCATCAGACACAGAAATATCATTAGGTTCTTCAGGTGTGACAGTATTTGGTGAACTGGCATGTAGGTTTCTATCATCCTTCTTCTTCTCCTTAGGATGACTGGGTGTATCAGCATTGATTCCTTGAGAATCTTGATCAATTCTCTTAGGATGACCTTCAGGATACAAAGGTTCCTGAGTCATTTTGCCTCCTCTAGTATTGACTCTGACAGAGTTGTCATTTAATTCATTGAGCAGGTCATTCTGAGCTTTAAGTACTTGTACTACCTGAGTAGTAATCCTATAGGCATGTTTACTCAGAAGCTTCAGATCATTAACATTTCTGTCTACACAAGCACTTAAATGGCTAAGCATACGAGTACTTTGTTCCAAATGTCTGCTAACATAATCATTGAAACTCTGTTGTTTGGCAACAAAGTTGTCAAATTCATCAAAGCATAGGCTAGCAAGTTTGTCGAAGGGAATATCACTCTCATCAAACCTACGCAGAGAATTCACTTCTACTACTTGTATCGGGTTATCGAGACCATGGATCTCTTCGATAGGTGGTAGATTTTTGACATCTTCAGATCTAATGCCTTTCTCTTGCATAGATTTCTTGGCTTCTTGCATATCTTTGGGACTAAGGAATAGAATACCTCTTTTCTTTGGAGTTGGCTTAGGAGGTGGTTCGGGAATAGTCCAAGCATTATCGTTGATCAAGATGTTATTCAGTAGGGTCTCAGCTTGTTCTACAGTTCGTTCCCTAAAAACACAACGGGCACAACTTGTAAGTCCGTTATAGAAGATATCAAGTATCTCGTTCTTCTTAAGAGGGTGATCAGGAAAAGCATTTTGTAGCTGGACGAGCCTCCCCCAAGCTTGTAGGAGACTCTCTTCTTGGAGTTCAGCAAAGTTGTATATTTCCTGCAAGGCAGCTTGCTTCTTATGGGCAGGGAAATATATCTCACAGAAGTAATAGACCATATCCTGGGGACTACTCACACATCCAGGAGCAATATAGGTGAACCAGGCTTTAGCGTCATCCTTTAAAAACAAAGGAAACAGCTTAAGGATGTAGTAGTGGTGGATCTTCTCCTCATTAGTGAAAAGGGTGGCTATATCATGTAGTTTGGTAAGATGGGCTACGACCGTCTCAGACTCATAACCGTGGAAAGGATCAGATTTGACTAGAGAGATTATCTCAGGATCGACAGAGAATTCATAATCCTTATCGGTGATGAAGATAGGTGAAGTGGCAAACTTCGGGTTGTATTTCATCCTAGCTTTCAGAGATTTTTCCTTCCACTTGAGAAGTAATTTCTCAGTGTCATAGGCATCCTTACATGCAAGAAAATCCTCAGCTATCTCTCCCTCCATAACGTAACCCTCAGGTATATCTCGCAATTCATATCTAGGAGAGCTAGATCTAACAGGAGCAAAAGAAGGTTCTATCTCAATAGTATCGGCAGTTTCAGAAGCATCACGAGCATTGGCAGTAACTCTAGCAATATGAGCATCAAGGAATACCCCTAGTGGCACATCAGGAAAAATAGTATCTCTAGCAGTATCAAGCATAGCATCATCAGGCAAAATAGCATCCCTAACATCATCAGGCAAAGCAGTATCAAGCATAGCATCTCTAGCAGTATCAAGCAAAGCATCTCTGGCAGTATCAAGCATAGTATCATCAGGCATAGCATCTCTAGCAGTATCAGGCAAAGCAGTATCAGGCATAGTATCAAGCATAGCATCATAAGCATCATCAGGCACAGGCAACATATCAAGATTTCTAGCAGGAGGTGGTGTCGCAAACTTACTCATAATTGAAGGTGAATCAAGTGCAGAGCCAGATGGCAGTTCCTTACCTCCCCTCGTAGTTGAGGGCAAGACTTTGGTTTTTGGATCCTTCAGATTCTTCATAGTGATCGGCAGATATAAATCCCAAGTAACTCAGAGAATATAGCAATACCTCCCCTGCAACGGTGCCAGAAAAATGTTGATTCCGTGACAGCAGACCTTCCCCTGCAATGGCACCAAAAGAATGCTGCTAGCACTCTCCGGCAATCGAAACTAGAAGAATGTTGTTGACGGCCCACCAGCGCGTGGGATCGCAGCAGTTTTCGAGGGTAGAGTATTCGACCCAAATTTGTTGATCACCAAACAGGAGGTGAGAGGATATCCTCGAGTATTAGCAGCTGAATTTATCAGATTCAACCACACCTGAAAGATTAGTATCTGCAAGCAAAGAGTCAGCACCAAAGTAGTATGATAACAACGGTGTCAGAAAGAATCTGTTGACGACAGACTATTCTTAACTGTCGTATCAATGGCGCCAAGTTGCCCGTTGACGGAAATTGTCTTTTCCCATCAACGCCGAGCGAATCAAAATTGTAGCAGGTAGCAGAAGTGTAATGAGTAATAGTAGTGGCAAGGAACAACAGTGGTGACAGCAGTAGAAAGTAGCAACAGTAGCAAGCGATAGTAGTAGCAACAGTAGCAAGCGATAGTAGTAGCAGAGCAAGACAAGTAACAGCAGCAGAGCAAGACAAGTAACAGCAGCAGAGCAAGACAAGTAACAGCAGCAGTAGGACAAACTCGTAGGCAATTGGTCGGTGATTTGTTTGGATGATATTCATCATGCAACAGTTATAACACGGAGAGATATGTGGCTAGCTCCCGTTCGTCAATGTGATGTAGGCATGTATTCCGTGTGTCGGCATACGTGCTTAGGGAAAAAACTTGCATGACATCTATTGTCCATCCCTCCCGTGGCAGCGGGGTCCAAAAGGAAACAACGGGATATTAAGGTTCTGCTTTTAATAAAGAACCGGACCAACGCATTAGCACTTGTTGAACACATGAACTCCTCAAACTATGGTCATCACCGGGAGTGGTTCCGGTTATTGTCACTCCGGGGTTGCCGGATCGTAACACATAGTAGGTAACTACAACTTGCAAGATCGGATCTAAAACACACATATATTGGTGACAACATAATAATTTCAGATCTGAAATCATTGCACTCGGGCCCTAGTGACAAGCATTAAGCATGGCAAAGTAGTAGCAACATCAATCTCAGAACATAGTGGATACTAGGGATCAATCCCCGTCAAAACTAACTCGATTACATGACAGATCTCATCCTACTCATCACTGCCCAGCGAGCCTATGAATAGATTACTCACGAACGACGAAGAGCTTCATGGAATTGGAGAGGGAAGAAGGTTGATGATGACGATGGCGACGATTTCCCCACTCCGGAGCCCTAAACGGACTCCAGATCTGCCCTCCAGATAAAGAACAGGTTGTGGTGGCGCCTCCGAATCGCAAACGCGACGAAATCTTCTCTCTTTATTTTTTCTGGGACGAAAGTGAACTTATAGAGCTGAGATAGGAGGCGACAGAGCCACGTGGGCCCCACAAGCTTGCCCACCGCCACCTAGGGGGTGACGGGTACAGGGCTTGTGGCCCACTGGCCCACCTCCTCTGGTGGATCTTTGCGCAGGTATTTTTCATATTTTCTAGAAATATTCTCCGTAAATTTTTAGGACGTTCTGAGAACTTTCATTTCTCCACAAAAACAACACCAAGGCAATTGTGCTGAAAACAACGTCAGCAGAATTGCCTTGCTGAAAACAACACCAAGGATATTAAGGTTCTCCTTTTAATAAAGAACCGAACCAACGCATTAGCACTTGGTGAACACATGAACTCCTCAAACTATGGTCATCACCAGGGGGGTGGCGGAGCCAGGGCTTGTGGCCCACTGGCCCACCCCCTCAGGTGGAACTTGGCGCATATTTTTCATATTTTCCAAAAATGATCTCCGTAAATTTTCAGGATGTTTGGAGAACTTTGATTTCGGCACAAAAATAACACCAAGGCAATTCTGCTGAAAACAGCGTCAGTCCAGGTTAGTTCCATTCAAATCATGCAAATTAGAGTCCAAAACAAGGGCAAAAGAGTTTGGAGAAGTAGATACGATGGATACGTATCAGGTAACATAGCCAATCAGTGGTTTGCTAGGTTGTGAACAGATTGAAGGTTTTCATGGCAATGACGGGAGGCTGGTATTTAACAGGTGGTAGGCAGCGAGAAATAACGGTAGAAACGGTAAAACTAGCATGTCAATGATAGTAATGATATCTGGGGAAATGGTCATCTTGCCTGAGATCCCGCTTGGAAGAAGAATCACTTCGTGAAGCAGAAGAACCGATGTAGTCGAACGGGTCCTCACTTTCCAACATGCTTGCGAAACTCTATTCGAGACGAAGGAAACCGGAAACAAGAATCAACACCAGATATACACCACACGATGAACAACACATATGGCGCGTGGGAGTGTGGTTGGACTCAGAACGGGCAACGACGAACACGAAGAGAACCGGCAACTAATAACGGATGCAACTTTTTGAAACTCGCGGCAATGGGATGCCGATGTAATGCGGATGATGCGAATGATGCGATGATGATGCGACTAATAAAAATAATCACACGACTGAAACGAAATAAAGGGGAAATCTTCTGGAGCGTCGGTCTCGGGTTGTCACAGGTACCCATACTTGCGTGCGTGTGGCCCAGGGCGAGCCCGCCTCACCAGAACAAACCAACGGGCCCGGCACCATTCAAGGTAAGGCCCTCGTGAGGGGCCAAGCCTCATGAGGAGGAGGTGCGTCATGACCCGAAGGGGGCCTCCTCACGACCCCTCCACAGCGGCGGATATTCTGAGGCAAGGTTGGGCCTCAAGAGTCTAGGGTGATGTCAGGAAAGGACAGACAAGCAACAGATGGCAGGACGGGCGGTTTCCCCTTTGGTGCAAAGGAGGCGGGAGCGTACAAGGGTTCCAAAGGCATCTTCCAAAGGTTTCCCTTCTAGTGCAACAAAGCTGCAGCCGCCTGCCACTAGGGCGAACGTCACCCACGGGCCCGTCTCTGCAGCGCGGACAACTGCTTTGCACGCGAAGCCCACCTTTGGGCAGGGAGCATGTTCCTCTGTTCCCGTTCAAAATTGGCCGCTATGGGATCCCTTCCAGCCGAAGCTATGAGGGAAGAGGACCTGGGCCTCCGCTATAAATAGAGATGGCAGGATACTTGAGAGAGGGAGTTCATTCGGACGGTAGAACAATACACCTAGCCACTTGGCCTCCGCAGGCTAAAGAGCACTGTACTAATTCGTCCACCACCACTGCAAGAGGCAATCCACAAAAAGTAGGAGCAGGGTGTTATGCTTCACAGCAGCCCGAACCTAGGTAAACCATTGTGTCTTGTGCTACCCTTGCCATCAAGTGAGCCCTTTGCCGTTTCCATCGAGCAGTGGGCTAGGTGAAGCAGAGCAGGGAGAGACCTTCGTACACGCCCCAGTGTTCGAATCCTTAGGGCTTTGCGAAGCCCGAAATCCGACAACCCTAACTTGTGCACAAATGATAGCGGCCTCCTGTCGACAAGCCCTATCGGGAGATGATGCGTCCAACACAATGCAAAGCATCAAGACCAAGCCATAGACAAACCGCCTTGTCGATGAAGAAGACCCGGCAGCCATCGTGCCCGGCAAGGACTCCGCTACCACTTCATCGCTCCACCTCATTAGGTTGATTGTCAACATCACCGAGGTGGCGAGCGGGTAGGCGGTTAGGTGAGACTTGTCAGAGGCATGTGGCAGCCTAGGGGATTTACCTATGCTTTAGTGACACCCGTCCCACGGCGTGCAAAGATAATAGGAGGTAGTTAGGTGAACGGCACAGAAGGAGAGGTGATCCTTGCTGGGAGACGTCGCCAGCATGACATCTCACGGCGCATTTAATGCGCGTGTCCTAATCCGCTAGGGTTAGGTATTTACCACTATAGCTCGTGTCAGTAGTTTCGGCAGCTATAGGATCCACTCTTTGCCCCATGTAATGACCACATTAGCCATTGTGGTAACCCCTTGACCTATAAAAGGAGGTCCATGGCTACATTTACAAAGGTCAACACTTTTTCATGTGTAGCCGCACTCCTCGAGCATTCTTGTCCCGTTGTTGCACTCCTATATTTGGACCAATATAATCCACAACACACGGGATGTAGGCTTTTATGCTTCCGAGAAGCCCGAGCCTATCTAAACTCCCAACGAGTATGAGGTTGGTGATGCTCTTTGTGCCCACGCGTCCTCACAATTGAACATGTAAAAGGGTCCTCCCACGTCCCATGCCGTACCCCAACATCTTTGGCGCGCCTGGTAGGGGACTGCGTGTGTGCTTCACCGACTTTTGTGTGTCTTCATAAGCATCTTCATTGATGCCCATGGCTCCCAAGAAGGCCAAGGGCACGTCTCTGGTTGTCCCATCTTCATCCAAGCTGCCATCGTGGGCAGCTAGAGGCGACGCGGACGGGGGCAACCATCATGCTCACCGTACTGGTGAGCGCAGATACAACACCGCGCGGAGTTCTGTGAGCCACGGCCTGGACCCCATCATCATGGCGGTGCAAGAAGCGTGTGCGGTGACCAGGGACAACGTTGCGGCAAAAGTGGTTGCAGCAATGACAGCGATGACAACGGGACCTCCACCGCACCCCTCAAAACACAACCATGACCAGCGCGTGCGGGGTGACGACCCTAGGCGGCATGCGGACAAGACCCGAGCATGCCACTCTCAGGGCGCATAGAACCAAGCTCATCGTCAACCTCCTGGTGAGGATGTGCCGCTTGTGGCAGGATGGGAGAGCACTTCTCCTAACACCGTCGGGAGTAAGACCGCCACTTGTGCCTCACGCCGCTCCATGCCCATGACCTTGGAGGAAGACCTGGTGCCGGAGAAGATGGAAATTTTGATGGCAACCATACATAGCCTGATGAGCTTCATGAACCACGACAAGACGGATGTGGCGGGTCCCTCACGAGCGTGCCATGCAGCTCCATTGGGGCCCACTTTCAGACATGATGCATGCAGAGCACCCATGGTGTCGTCGCTCCCACAGCAACAACAATCCTCTCGCCAGACCAGCGTGTAGGACGAAGTGTCCTATGCATCAACAGACCCGCGGTAGAAGCAAGATCAGCGCGAGGTCTTGAAGGACGAGCACAAGGAGGACGCCTGCACCACCATTGAGAGGCAGCAAGAGACGTGTCGCCAATTGAACGAACGTGTGGACCCATCCATCGATGAGCGTGCGCCTGGGGTACCCAGCAAACTACCTTATGAGATAGGTTTCCCGGTGTTCACCCATGAGCTGCGGAAAGTCCGCTGGCCCTCCAGTCGGAGCTTCAAGCCTGACCTTACGGACAAATACAACAGCAAGATCGGTCCATTGGAGTTCCTCGGCATCTAAACTAGTGTAGTACAGGCTGCCGGGGGATGAGATGAGAAAGTGCTCACCAACTACTTCCCGTTGGTGCTCAAGCCCAATGTGAGGAGTTGGCTGATGAACTTGCCGGAAGGGTGCATTTCTTCTTGGGCGGATTTATGCAACCAGTTCGTTGGTGCATACCATGGGGATCACAAACGCCCACGGCAGCCCAGCAACATGCATGTATTCCCTCGGAGAGATAGTGAATCCCTCCATGACTACATCTAAAGGTTCAGTCATGTACAACACAACATCTCTGACATCCATCTTGCCGCAGTGATTGTCGTGTTCCATACGAACATGCACAACTGGTGGATGCACGAGGAGATGAGCATCAACAAGGTGCGGGATGTCGCCGAGCTCTATGCCCTGGCTGACAAATGTGCATGTGCTGAAGAAGGAAGAAGACTCCTCGCGGAGGATGCTCACGTGAAGGTCGATTTCAAAGATGAAATGCGCCCGCCTCTAAGGGGAAGGGCCGAAAGCGCAAGGGAAAGGCAGTTATGGCCGTCGAAGTGTATAGAAGTCTAGCACCGGCAAGAAGGCTAAGTCTGAGGGGTCCGGTGAGGAGGCTGTCACCTGCTCTACAGATGACGAGGCTCTGGAAGGAGAAAAGGTCGGCAGGCCATACTGCAAGATCCAGCTCACCAAGGGCCACGATATCACTAAATACCGCCAAGTATATCATCTTGCCGAGAAGTAGAAGCAAGAGTACGAAAGGCGCGACAAGGAGAAAGTCCAAGACGGTGCTGGCGGTTCCGGCAAGAAAAACCACGGTGGCCATGTCGGTCGCCGTGACAAGGCCAAGCAGCAAAAAGATAAGCCTGTTAGGGGCCGATACAAGAAGTCCGATGTGAGGATGGTGATGATGATGAAGATGAAGAAGGATCTTGTGGCCAAGAGTTCCAGAAGGCAGTAGATGCTAACTGTGTTGGCGGAGGTGCATCTTTGTACTCCTCCCACTAGTAGCTCAAGTAGTTGGTCCGTGAGGTTAACACAGCAGAACCAATGGCAGAGGCAAGGAAACCCCTCAAGTGGTCCAACATTCCCATCATCTTTGATGCCGAGGATCACCCTGACCACATCACTATTGTCGAGTGTGTGCCATTGTTGGTATCACCAATAATTTGCAATCTCAAGGTCACGAAGATGTTGGTCGATAGTGGGGTTGGCTTGAATTTGATCTCGCCCGACGTGATCAAGCAGCTGCAATTCCTTGACACACATCTCAAACCGACACAGTTGTTCCAATGGGGCAACCCAGGAATATCCCAACCCAAGGGAACAATCACTCTGCGAGTGATGTTCGGTAGCAAGCTCAACTTCAGGACAGAGATGGTCCTCTTTGATGTTGCAAAGATGTCGCTATCGTACAGTGAAATCTTGGGCCGACCAACGCTAGCAAAATTCATGGCTATGTCTCACCACGCCAACAATACACTTAAGATGCTAGGGCCGATGAGCGTCATCATCGTCCATGTTGACAACAAGAACGCAGTCGGATGCATCGACAAGCTCTACCGGGAGGTAGTGGCACCATGTGCCGACAAGGTACTTGCTCCTGCCGACAAAGCTCCTGGGGAAGAAGAACAAGAGTTCTGGCAAGGCCTTTGGCAAGGACTCCGAGAAGTAGACCTCATAGTGCACCACGCCCGTCGATGAATTACTAGAGACCTCTCCCGCCAGGACCAAGAAAAAAAAGGTGACCATCCCCAAGTAAAATCAAGTGGCCGCACGGGAGGATGACGAGGGCGACATTTTCACTATAAGTGCGACCCTCGACATCAAATAGGAAAGTACGCTTGTTGCCTTCCTGGGGACGAATCCCAATGTGTTTGCGTGGCCACCATCTGACATCCCTAGTGTTCTGATGGAGGTGATCGAGCACCACCTTGTTGTTTGTCCCCATTCACATCCCGTCAAGAAGAAGGTCCAGAAACAAGCCCTGGAGCGGCAAGAGTTCAATGCCGAAGAAATGAAGACGCTGGAAGCAGCGGGTGTGATGAGAGGTGTAATCCAGCGCACGTGGCTAGTGAACCCAATGCTGGTGTGGAAGGTGAGTGGGAAATGGAGACTTTGCATCGACTTCACCGATGTCAACAAAGCTTGTCCAAAAGACCCTATCCCCCTGCCGTGCATTGATCAAATAGTGGATTAAACTGCTGGTTGAAATTTTTGTCATTCTTGACGCCTACTCTAGCTACCACCAAATTCTCATGTCCAAGTAATATGAATAAAAAACGCATTCATTACCCCATGTGGCACATACTGCTTCAAGCGTATGCCTTTCGGGTTGAAGAGTGTTGGTTGAACATTTTCAAGGGCTGTCCAGATTGGTTTTGGGTCGGAGCTCATAGAAATGTGGAGACATAATTGGATGAGATAGTAGTCAAAACCAAGGACAAGGCCACGCTCATTCAAGACTTAGAAGAAACCTTTGCAAACTTGCGCAAGATCAACTTGAATCTCAACCCTAAGAAGTGTGTGTTCAGGGTCCCATCCGGCAAGCTCCTTGGGTTCTTTGTGTCATAGTGTGGGACAGAAGTCAACCTCGCCAAGATTGAGGCAATTGAGCAGATAGAGGCACCGAAGCACGTCAAGGACATACGCCGCTTGGCGGGCTGCATCGCCGCCCTCAGCAGGTTCATTTCCAAATCTGCAGAGCACGTCGTGTAGTTTTTCAAAATCCTGGAAAAGGTAGGCCCAATGAGATGGACTCCATAAGCGGATGCAGCACTGCAGGATTTGAAGAAATACCTATCGTCAACACCAATACTAGTTGCGCCTAGGCCACAAGAGTCGTTGATGCTATATTTGGTAGCGAGAAATCAAGTGGTTAATGTTGGGGATATTACCTATGGGTAACCCACCCTTATTGGGACGGGTCACCAAAGGGGAGACACACCATTAGTTGCGCGTCCCATGGCCCAGGAGCTGAAGGGCGGTTCAAAAGATCGTGCAAATGATGGAATATCCAGGAAGCTCCTGATCGTGGAGGACACGGCGACTTAGAGATAAGGAAAGCTACAAAGAGTAGAATGGCACGACTTTGTAAAACCTAGGGCCTCGACCTGTATATAAAGGCGAGCCCCATGGAGAGGTCAGGCGAGTTAGAGAGAATCGAGAGCTAGGTCACGCGAGTTACGCCCTCCTTGTAATCGAAACCACCATTAATCCACATAAAGCAGAACGTAGGCTTTTACCTCCTCACGAGGGGCCGAACCTGGGTAAATCTGAGTCTCACTTTCGCTCACCCCCTTCGAGTCTCCACCAAGGTGCGATGGCTCCATATCTAAGTCCTTTCACGAGGACATCTGCCGTGACAAAACCACGACAGTAGGCGCCCACCGTGGGGCTAGCGCACGGTGGAGTTGAGTTCTCGAAGGGAGCCCTACCAGGGTTAGAAAGCACGGTGGAGTTGAGTTCTCGAAGGGAGCCCTACCAGGGTTAGAAAGCTATGCGGTCGGCATCATGACTAAGAGTCGTCGCGGGAAGTACTACATCGACAACTCGATGTGGGAGCCGGAGGCTGATTCCGTCGAATCTGGCTACCGAGTCCCCTTCGGCAAGATCAGCGTCTTCATCGGCATGATCGGGACACCTGTGCCTGAGCCGGACATCTCCACTAACATCGTCGAGCCGGCCAGGTATGTCCTCCCCATTGCACGGCGGGACAAGAGTCGGCACGTCTTCGTCGGTTTTATGCAGGGAGACGACGTGCAAGACAAAGTGGCGGATCAGGAGATCACCCCCGTCAATTCTGATGACGAGTCATCCATGGGCGAGACGGAATCGATCCACCCTCTTAAGGAAGGACAGCTTGGGGGGCTGTCATTAGCAATGGATGAGGTCTCACCGGCAAATCGCCATCTACATGGCGGGGTCAGCGCAGCCTCAGCAGAATCCAACTGGCAATAACGAGACCGGGGGAACATCCGAACCCCGAGCGCAAACCATGACAGAGCTGGCGGCGGAGATTGCCAGCCTCATGGAAACCACAATCATGTCTGAAAATCAAGAGTCTGTCAACGCCGAGGTAACTAAGCTGCAGGAGGCAATGGCCAAGGCCCAGCGGGACATGGAAGCAGAAGCTGCCAGGATTGAGACACAGCGAGCCGCGGTCGCAACGGAGATGGAGCGACTGAACACTGAGGGTTGGCGGCTCGAGAGACAGCAGCGCGCGTCTGACGCCGTTCACCAAAGGAGAAACAATGGGCGCATCCCGGCCGACTTAGACCCAACTCGCCTTTTCGACACTCCGTGCACCCCCGGGGCGGGTCCAGATCGGCCTTTACAAACCATCCCGAGGGGAGGAGCGGTTTCACCGCCCAATCCACCGCTGCCTCAGCCAATGGATGCCCATGCCACTCGGTTCTAGACGCCATGGGGCCACTTCTCGAATCCTGTGGACAATGTGCTGGCAGCAACCCGCCACCTGGAGTCCCGTCCGATCTATGGAAACACCCCGGTCGAGATAGAAGCGAGAAACGCCATCGAGATGCTAAAGACGGCTGTGGTTCAGCATGCACAGTATTCTCGTAGCCTTGATCGGCTACACTCCACGCCTCAAGCAAGTCACATCAGAAGTCTCCATGAGGACTTCCCCGCAGTAACCAGTGGGCCGCGGCGACTCCCTCAACACGACCCGCTCGGGATGCCCGACACACGGGCTCAGGATATTGTGGATGCGGCGCGAGCCGCGCGGCACATAGAGCCAACGGCCGCGGCGGGTCGGGCCTACCCGGCTTACGTGTCGTCACCTCCCGCGCCCCTGGACGTTGGGGGCAAGCATATTGGGGTATCATGTCTTGCCCCAGCTTTGCGCAACGAGCCCATGCCGAAGGACTTCAAAGGGCCTAGGAAGGTTCCCAACTACTCGCGGGATCTCGAACCCGGGTCATGGAACGACAGCTACGAACTCGCGATGGATATGCTTGACGTAAGCGAGGCAGTCTGCGCTAAATATTTCACTATGATGCTTGAAGGGACGGCACACACATGGCTGAAAAACCTGCCGCCCAACTGCATCAACACTTGGGTGGAGCTGAAGGAGCGCTTCGTCAAAAACTTCAGAGGGGCCTGCAAGCGCCCAACGACTATCATCGACCTGCAGCACTGCGTCCAGCGGCCGGATGAGTCGGCCCACCATTGGACCCGGCGAGTCGTGGAAGTTATCCATTCAAAGGAAGGCATTTCGGCGGCTCAGGCGGTGTTGATCCTGGAGAAGAATTGCCATTACGAACCTCTGGTACTGAAGCTAGGGAGACTTAGCCGAAAGGTACATGACATGGGCGAGCTAATGGACGCCCTTACCAGGTATGCTGACTCGGACGACACCAAGGATCCTGGAGAGGATGACGACAAAATTAGTGCCGCCTGGAAGGGCGAGTTACACAAGGGCCATTCCCAGTTTCAAAACCGGGGCAATAACCACCATGGCGGGCATGGCATGAAGCGGCAATTGGAGGGTCCTACAGAATTTGTTGCTAATACCAATACCGGCAACGCGAACCCACGGCAGAAGTAGCGGGGCTTTAGTGGGAAGAAACCACGTAATTACCATGAAATGCTTAAAGGCCCGTGCCTGCAGCACGGCACGTCCCAAGGACCGGCGACTCACTCGTGGGAAGATTGCTAGGTGATGCAAGAATTTCGGGCCGAGGCGCTCAAGAGAAGTCAAGTCGGCGAGCAAGGCCAGTGGCAGGAGCAACCCGGCGCGTCCGGATCACGCCAGGTCACGTTCGGGGGTTTTCTTAACCAAGGACAACAGGGCGGGTCACATCATAATGCTGGCCAATACCAAGTTCATAACCAGCAGTACCACCCACCGGGAATGTTCCAACAACCCCCCCCCCCCCCCCCCCGCAAGGAGACCCCCAGCGGCAGGAGGAACGGGGCGGGTTCCAAAATAACCCCAAACAATTGAACAGTGGTCAGTACCACGTGTTCACCACCAACACTTGTAAGAGGGATCATAAGGTGAAGCATAGAACTTTCCTAGCTGAGCTGGCGCTCCCTCGATACCTTCACTGGTCTGAGCAATCCATAACATGGAACAAGGAAGACCATCCACCCCGAGTGGACAACCCTAGCGACTTAGCTTTGGTCGAGGCTCCCCAAGTCGGGAGATATACCATTTCCAAGGTCCTCATGGACGGACACAGCAGCATCAACATCTTATATTTCGACACTTTCCGGCGGATGAACCTCTTGGAGAAAGACCTGATGCCATCATCCACGATTTTCCACGGCATTGTTCCCGGCAAGTCGGCATACCCAATTGGGCGGATTAAGATTAACGTGGCTTTTGGCACAGAGTCGAACTACAGGAGCGAGTCCCTTCTGTTCGAAGTGGTCAAAATCAAGAGCCCCTATCATGCACTGTTTGGACGACCAGCGTACGCCAAATTCATGGCACGCCCATGCTATGTTTACCTCAAGCTCAAGATGCCTGGACCTGAGGGCCCTATTACCGTCCACGCCGAGAGGAAAATAGCCCAAGAGTGTGAAGAAGAAGATGCGGCTTATGCTGAGTCGGCTTGCGGGGCTGAGGAACTCAAGTTTCACCAATCCAATGTCGACCCGGCGGACATGACGCCGCTCAAAAGGCCGACCATCGATTCTGAGCCGCCGCTCAAGTTTAAACCAACAGACGACACCAAGGTTATCGATTTTACGCCGGGCGACTCCACCAAGCAGTTCACTATTGGGGCGGGTCTCGACCCCAAATAGGAAAGCGCGCTCATCGAATTCATCCGTGAAAATCGGGACATCTTTGCATGGAAACCTTCTGACATGCCGAGTGTACCGAGAGAATTCGCTGAGCACCATCTTAATACTGACCCTACAATTAAGCGAGTTCGGCAGTACCTTCGCAGGTTTAGCGAAGAACACCGTAAGGCGATCGAAGACGAAGTAGCCCGGCTCCTTGCCGCTGGGTTCATCATCGAGGTTTTCCATCCTGAATGGCTGGCTAACCCGGTCCTAGTGCTCAAGAAGAATGTCACCTTCTGCATGTGCATTGATTACACCGACCTCACTAGAGCCTAACCAAAGGATCCTTTCGCCCTTCCCTGCATTGATCAGATTATTGATTCGACGGCGGTTTGCGAACGTCTGTGTTTCTTGGACGCCTATTCAGGATACAATCATATAGAGATGGCGGTGGCGGATCAGGAGAAGACACCCTTCATCACCCCATTCGGAGCCTTCTGTTACGTGTCCATGCCATTTGGGCTCAAGAGCGAGGGGGCGACTTACCAACGCTGCATCCAAAACTGCTTACACAGCCAGATAGGCTGTAACGTCCACGCTTATGTGGACGACATCGTGGTCAGGTCTCACCGCAAGGAGTCGCTCTTGGAGGACCTCAAGGAAACCTTCAACAACATGCGCGTTTACCAGATGAGGCTTAACCCCACCAATCGCGTTTTCGGTGTCCCTGCAGGGAAGTTATTGGGTTTCTTGGTATCAGAGCGTGGCATTGAGGCCAACCCGGACAAGATTGAGGCAATTACCTCACTTGGGAAGCCAGCCAACGTTAAGCAGGTGCAGCGTATGGTGGGTCGAATCGCGGCCTTGAGCCGCTTCATAAGTCGCCTTGGGGACAAGGTCATCCCTCTCTACCAGTTGCTCAAGAAAACTGATCGTTTCGTATGGATGGACGAGGCCAATGAAGCCTTCGAAGCTTTAAAGCGACAATTAGCTAACCCGCCAGTGTTGGCGGCTCCGGAAGACAAGGAACCTATGCTCCTGTACATTGCAGCCAATTCCAAAGCGGTCAGCGTGGCAGTAGTTGTCGAGCGAAAGGAAGAACGGAAGGAGTACCCGGTCCAGCGACCGGTGTGTTTCATCAGCGAGGTCCTCACCCTCTCCAAGCAACACTACCCACATTGGCAAAAGTTGGTTTTCGGGCTGTTCATGGCAAGTCGAAAGTTGAAGCATTACTTCCAGGAACACCCAATCACGGTCGTCAGCTCCACCCCCCTCGGTGACATCATACAGAACCGAGAGGCTATTGGACGGATTGCTAAGTGGGCCATAGATCTTGGATCCCATCAGGTGTGATATACGCCTCGGACAGCCATCAAATCTCAAGCACTCGTGGGCTTCATGAATGATTGGACCGAGTTACAAATCCTTGAGGAGAGGCCAGATCTTACGTATTGTACCATCTATTTCGGTGGGTCCAGACAGTTGGAAGGCTCGGGGGCTGGTGTGCTGATAAATTCGCCTCAAGGTGACAAGTTTTGCTATGTCCTTCGGCTCATGTTCCCATGTACCAATAATGCAGCAGAATACGAAGCTTTTCTCCATGGTTTGCGACTCGCCAAAGAGATGAATCTCACGCGAGTGAGATGTTTGGGCGATTCAGATCTGGTGGCGCAGCAGGTTTCTGGAACCTAGGATTCACGAGACCCTCTGATGGCGGCTTACGGACGAGCTGTGTCAGATGTGGCGGGTCATTTCAATGGCTAGCAAGTGGATCACATCGACCAACGGCTTAACGAAGCAGCGGATGCTCTTTCCCACCTTGGTTCACAGCGTAAGCCGGTTCCCCCAACGTCTTTTTGGATATATTACATAACCCTTCAGTGAAACAGCCTTCGGACGAAGATCTAGCGGTACCGGACCCCGAGTCTCAACTTGTGGCGGCTCTCCATGCTACTCCAGAATGGGCGATTCCCTACATGGCGTACCTCACCACAGGCGAGTTACCAGCCAACGAGTTGCTAGTTCGCCAAATCGTCCGTTGGTGCAAATCCATGGTCATACACAATGGCGAGTTACACAAACGAAGCACCTCAGGGGTATTTCAAAGATGCATTTCTTCTGAAGAAGGATGTATGATTCTCAATGAGATCCACACGGGCGACTGTGGTCATCATGCTGGGTCCCGATCCTTGGTTTCTAAAGCCTTCAAACATGGGTTTTATTGGTTGACGGCTCACGCAGACGCAGAGGAGGTCCTTCGCCGATGTGATGGATGCCAAAAGTTTGGACGCCAGATGCATGTACCGGCTCAGGAATTGCGGATGATACCAATCACTTGGCCGTTTGCAGTCTGGGGGCTTGATATGGTCGGTCCCTTCAAAATTTCTTCCACCAAAAAGACTCATCTATTGATGGCGGTTGACAAATTTACCAAGTGGGTAGAGGCGGGACCTGTTAGCGGTTGTGACGCTGATACGGCCGTCAAATTCTTGAAGAAGCTGATTTTCAGGTTCGCATATCCTCATAGTATCATTACTGACAGTGGTACTAACCTATCCAAAAGCGCAATGCAAGAGTTCTGTTCACGAGAGCATATCCGGCTTGATGTTTCCGCGGTTGCACATCCACAGTCCAATGGACAGGCAGAGAGGGCGAATCAGGAAATATTGCGGGGGATTAAGCCTCGGCTCATGGTACCTTTGGAACGCACACCAGGATGTTGGGTCAAGGAGTTGCCATCAGTACTATGGAGTATCAGGACAACTCCAAACCACTCCACGAGTTTTACTCCTTTCTTTCTGGTCTATGGGGCAGATGCGGTGTTACCAAGTGCCATCAAACATGATTCCCGACGAGTCGCCACCTACGTGGACCAGGACAACAAGTTGGCGCGACAAGACTCGCTGGACGCCTTGGAGGAGGAACGTGACTTGGCCGCGTCACGGTTGACGATTTACCAATGGGACTTGCGCCGTTACCATAGTCGCCGGGTCAAGAGCCGAGCCTTCCAAGAAGGCGACTTAGTGCTCCGTTTGATTCAAGATCATACTGGTATGCACAAGCTATCACCTCCATGGGAAGGACCGTTTGTCGTCAGCAAGAATCTTCGGAACGGTTCATACTATTTGGTGGATCTTCGCCCAGATCGGCCAACTACAAAGGTTGAGACAACTCGCCCCTGGAACATAGCCCATCTGCGGCCTTACTACACTTAGAGCCATGAGCTCCCACTCTTTTCTTTATCAGTTTTTAGCAAATTGTAATCCATGAATTATGAAAGCAATAAAGCTGGCACCCACGAACTTCGGGGACCTTTGCCGTTTCAGCTTTTAAAAGCATGAGTCTTTATTGTTCTATAAGTTACCCAAACATGGACGCTATTAAAGTCAAAGAGCGTAAGTCGCCATGCTGCACTTACTTCAAAACTGGGCTTTGATAAAAGCCAAAGAGGACCAACGTTGCCACGTCGCACGGTCCAAACATAGGCGCCTTATATGGTTTTGAGAATTAAGCCGGCTTACTTGGGGGCTACTAGTCCCCAAGTCGTTTTGCAGTAAGATCGTATACGCTTCTGTAATCCTATGCCTGGCTTATTCCTAAATCATAGGTCACTTGGGGGCTTCCACTCATTGAGTTCAGACTGAATACCCTCTTAGCTAGCGAAAAATTACTGCATTACAAATGGTTATACTAGACTGTGTGTTGAACAAGTCGCCACATGGACCTATGTACTCAAGGCGGGTCAATCTGCTATTTGGACCCTGAACTTGCCTTGGTTAAAACATAAAAGGTACCGGCCAGAGTCACACATGGGAAATAGAGAAACCATTGGTTCATTGAACCTGCTTCACAGAAGCTAGACTCGCGCCTGATCAGCTGGTCTAAAAACAACAAAGCTTTTTGCAAAAAAGCTTCCTAAGGGTAACACTAGAGTTTTGCAAACTCGTCTTATCCTATCGAAACTCACCGAGTCGATACTTTTTTTTCTTCTTGATGACAAGATCACAAGGTTTCTTAACATATCTTTGAACCGGCTTTGATTATAACTCGCCCAGCCTCATATTTCTCGCCATAACCCGGGGGTCGATTTATTTCTTGCCATACCCGGGGGGCTAATTTATTTCCTGCCATGATCCAGGGGGCTGGTTTATTC
This sequence comes from Hordeum vulgare subsp. vulgare, assembly GCF_904849725.1. Taxonomy (NCBI): domain Eukaryota; kingdom Viridiplantae; phylum Streptophyta; class Magnoliopsida; order Poales; family Poaceae; genus Hordeum; species Hordeum vulgare. The sequence continues at coordinate 422,495,412 of NC_058519.1, read as the reverse complement.
CTGGCCATACACTTACTGACTCGACTGCTGTTTTTACGAACATACCAGGAAAACATTTATTTGTCACATTGAGCCATTCCTTGGTTTATCAAATATTGTAGGCGAGTCATGCATAGATTCAGGGACTACCAGTGGTTCCATCAAAAAACAATACGACATACTTGGTGTTTCACGCACACTAACAAGGCTATTACAAGGCCAGAACGGGTGTCATCCCCGAGTGAAGGAAGGATCCATGGGCGAATCAGGCTGCCGCCAAGTCACCTTTCCTTGAGCTCTCCCCGCCTTTGATTCGTAAGTCGCCCAGCTTCCAGTTACACTTGGACAAGGCAACGAACTCGTCTTCATCATCAAGGAAGAGAGATAGGTCCATGTCAAGATCAAACGGATTCTTGGGCCGACTAGGAACTAGGCTAGCAGTTGGATATGAAGGAGGTGTCACCTTCTTTTTGTTCTCGTCATAGGCGGCTGATGTCCCACAAGCGTATGGGATCGCAGCAGTTTTCGAGGGTAGAGTATTCAACCCAAATTTGTTGATTCGCCAAGACGGGAAGCGAAAGAATACTCTCAAGTATTAGCAGCTGAATGTGTCAGATTGAACCACACCTGAAAGATTAGTGTCTGCAAGCAAAGTATCAGTAGCAAGGTAGTATGATAGCAACGGTGCCAGAAACGATCTGTTGACGGCAGACTATTCCTAACTGTTGTATCAATGGCGCCAGCACGTTGACAGGGGATTATTCTTGAGAAGAATGCTTCCCCGGCTACGGCTCCAACAAAATCTTGCAACAAGTAACAACGGAGTAGCAAGGAACAGCAGTAGCAGTAGCAGCAAAGTAACAGCAGTAGCAATAGAGTGGCAAAGTGGCCCAATCCCTTTTGTAGCAAGGGACAAGCCTAGACAAAGTAACGTAGCGAGAACCAGCAGTAAAAGACTCATAGGCAGTGGATTGGTGATGGATGAGTATGACGGATGTGATTCATCATGTAACAGCAATAACACGGAGAGATATGTAACTAGCTCCCGTTCGTCAATCTAATGTTGGAATGTATTCCGTATGTAGTTATATGTGCTTAGGGAAAAGAACTTGCATGACATCTATTGTCCATCCCTCCCGTGGCAGCGGGCTCCTAATGGAAACTACGGGATATTAAGGTTCTTCTTTTAATAAAGAACCGGACCAAAGCATTAACACGCGGTGAATACATGAACTCCTCATACTATGGTCATCTCCGGGAGTGGTTCCGGCTATTGTCACTCCGTGGTTGCCGGGTCATAACACATAGTAGGTGACTACAACTTGCAAGATAGGATCTAAAACACACATATATTGGCGACAACATAATAGGTTTAGATCTTAAATCATGGCACTCAGGCCCTAGTGACAAGCATTAAGCATAGCCAAGTAGTAGCAACATCAATCTAGAACATAGTGGATACTAGGGATCAATCCCCGTCAAAAACTAACTCGATTACATGATAGATCTCATCCAACTCATCACCGTCTAGCAAGCCTACGATGAGATTACTCACGAACGATGAAGAGCATCATGGAATTGTCGATGGAGAAAGGTTGATGATGACGATGGCGACGATTTCCCCTCTCTGGAGCCCGAAACGGACTCCAGATCTGCCCTCCAGATGAAGAACAAGATGTGGCAGCGCCTTCCTATCGCAAAACACGAAGAAACCTTATCTCTGATTTTTTTTTCCAGGCGAAACATAAGATATAGAGGTTAGTTTGGGGGCGGTGGTGCCACGTGGGCCCAACAAGCCTGCACGGTGCGGCCATAGGGGGTGGCCGCGGCCTGTGGGCTTGTGGCCCACTAGCACGCCCCCTCCGGCGGATCTTTGCGCAGGTATTTTTCTTTTATTCCAGAAAATATCTTCGTAAATTTTCAGGACATTCCGAGAACTTTTATTTCTGCACAAAAACAAAACCATGGCAGTTCTGCTGAAAACAGCGTCAGTACGGATTAGTTCCATTCAAAGCATGCAAGTTAGAGTCCAAAACAAGGGCAAAAGAGTTCGGAAAAGTAGATACGATGGAGACGTATCAACTCCCCCAAGCTTAAAGCCTTGCTTGTCCTCAAGCAACTCAGTTGACAAACTAAGAGAGACAAAGGAAAAACTATCATGAACTATGTTTGATCTTGTTGTTGCAACTATGTCTAACTCACAACCAGAATTACAGCAAGATCACAATCAAACCACATAAGCAAATGACATCTAGGTCTCACGGTAAACTCATATCAATGGCATAATCAACTAGCAAGCAAATAATAACAAGCCTCAAATGCCAACAGTTCAATCAAAACAACATGAAGTAGTACAAATAGATGGTATCTCGCTGGCTCTTTTTGAGACCGCAAAACATAAATGCAGAGCACCTTCAAAGACCAAGGGCTGACTAAACATTGTAATTCAAGGCAATGAAGATCCAGTCATAGTCATACTCAACACAGTTAAAAGCAAAGCATAAAAATGACAGAGGTGCTCTCTAATTGGTGCTTTTGTAAGAGGGGAATGACTCAACAGGAACATAAATAGACAGACCCTTCACAGAGGGAAGCATTGATTTGCAGAGGTGCCAGAGCTCAAGCTTTTAAAACAGAGATAATAATTTTGGGTGGCATGGTTTCATTGTCAATGCAATGACTAAGAGTTCTCAACATCTCCCACGCTACACATGCTATAGGAAGTTCCCAAACAGAAAAGTAAAGTTTTGACTCCCCCACCACCAAGCAATCACACTCCACGGCTAGCTGAATCCTCGGGTACCGTCCATACCAACACAATCCTGGGGGAGTTTTGTTTGCAATTATCTTTTCGATTTGAGCATGGAACTGGGAATTCCAATTACCGGCCCCTTTCTCGTGAATGATAGTGAATAAACACATATCGAGGATAACACGCCCAGCATGGAAGATACCAATAGCCCCCTGTCACCACATGAGCGGTTCGGGCATGCAAAACAGATTATTTCTTGAAGATTTTGAGAGTGGCACATGCAAATTTACTTGGAACGACATGTAGATACCGCATATAGGTAGGTGTGGTGGACTCATATGGCACATCTTTGGGTTTATGGAAGTGGATGCACAAGCAGTATTTCCGCTTAGTACAAGTGAAGGCTAGCAAAAGACTGGGAAGCGACCAACTAGAGAGCGACAATGATACGTCTCCAACGTATCTATAATTTTTTGTGGTTTCATGCTATTATCTTGTCAAACTTTGGATGTTTTGCATGCCTTTTATTTATTTTCTGGGACTAACTTATTAACTCAGTGCCAAGTGCCAGTTCCTGTTTTTTCCATGTTTTTGGCTCCTTTCAGAGTAGGTTTTGAAACGGAGTCCAAACGGAAGAAAATCCCCGAAAAGATTTTTTCTGGAACAGAAGAAGATCGGAGAGCTTGGGGGCCAAGCCTGAAGAGCCCCAGGGGCCCCACAAGCACCCACCTCGTGGCCAGGGGGTGCGCCATCCAGGCTTGTGGGCCCCCTAGAGGTCCCCTAACCTAGATCTTGCGCCTATTAATTCCCAAATATTCCCAAAAAAATCAAGAGACGATCGCAATTACTTTTCCGCCGCCACAAGCTTCTGTCTCCGCAAGATCCCATATGGGGCACGTCCTGGTGCCCTACCGGAGGGGAGATTCGGACACGGAGGGCTTCTTCATCAACACCATGATCTCTCCGATGATGCGTCAGTAGTTCACCATAGACCTACGGGTCCATAGCTAGTAACTAGATGGCTTCTTCTCTCTCTTGGATCTTCAATACAAAGATCTCCATGATCTTCATGGAGACCTATCCGATGTAATCTTCTTTTGCAGTTTGTTTGTCGAGATCCGATGAATTGTGGATTTATGATCAGATTATCTATGAATCTTATTTGAGTTTCTTCTGATCTCTCTTATGCATGATTTCATATCCTTGTAATTCTCTTCGAGTTGTGGGTTTTGTTTGGCCAACTAGATCTATGATTCCTGCAATGGGAGAAGTGCTTGGTTTTGGGTTCATACCGTGCGGTGACCTCACCCAGTGACAGAAGGGGTAGCGAGGCACGTATCGTGTTGTTGCCATCAATGGTGAAAAGATGGGGTTTTCATCATTGGTTTGAGATTATCCCTCTACATCATGTCATCTTGCTTAAAGGATTACTCTATTCTTCTTGGACTCAATACACTAGATGCATGCTGGATAGCGGTCGATGTGTGGAGTAATAGTAGTAGATGCAGAAAGTATCGGTCTACTTGTCTCAGACGTGATGCCTATATGCTAGATAATTGCCTTAGATATCATCATGACTTTGCGCGGTTCTATCAATTGCTCGACAGTAATTTGTTCACCCACCGTGATATTTTCTATTATAAGAGAAGCCTCTAGTGAACTCTATGGCCCCGAGGGTCTACTCCAGACCATATTTTCAGCCTTTCACTTTTTACTTCGTTGCACTTTCCACCTACAGATCTCACTTTGCAAACAATCTTGAAGGGATTGACAACCCCTTTGAAGCGTTGGGTGCAAGCGTGTTTGTGTCTGCGCAGGTACTTTGGACTTGACAAGGCCCTCCTTCTGGATTGATACCTTGGTTCTCAAACTGAGGGAAATACTTACTGCTCATGTGCTGCATCACCCTTTCCTCTTCAAGGGAAAAACCAACGCAAATCAGAGAAGTAACAAGAAGAATTCCTAAGCGCCAGGGAAGGACTTTTGTTGCCGCAGCAGAAGAATTTTTGGCGCCGTTGCCGGGGAGGAAGATCAAGTCAAGAACTCATCCAAGTAGGTGTCGCAAACTCATATCTTGCGTTTACTTTGTTTGCCAGTTGCCTATCGTTTTCCTCTCCCCCACTTCACAAATTTGCCTTTTTCGTTTGCCTTTTTCGTTCGCCTTTTCGTTCGCCCTTTTTCTCGCCCGCTTTTTGTTTGCTCGTGTGCTTGCTTGCTTGCTGAAGTCACCATGAACGAAAACACAAAGCTTTGTGACTTCTCGAATACTAATAATAATGATTTTATTAGTACTCCGATTGCTCCCGCCACTAGTGCGGAGTCATATGAAATCAATGCCGCTTTGCTGAATCTTGTTATGAAAAAGCAATTCTCTGGCCTTCCTAGTGAAGATGTCGCATCCCATCTCAATACCTTCATTGAGCTTTGTGATATGCAAAAGAAAAGAGATGTGGATAATGACGTGATTAAATTGAAGCTTTTTCCTTTCTTGTTGCGAGATCGCGCAAAAACTTGGTTTTCTTCTTTGCCCAAAAATAGTATCGATTCTTGGCATAAGTGCAAATATGCTTATATATCCAAGTATTTTCCGTCGGCTAAGATCATCTGTCTCCGTAAAGATATCATGAATTTCAAGCAACTTGATCATGAACATGTTGCACAAGCTTGGGAGAGAATGAAATTAATGATTACAAATTGTCCCGCTCATGGCTTGAGTCTTTGGATGATTATTCAAATCTTTTACGCTGCCTTGAATTTCGCTTCTAGAAATATCTTGGACTCTGCCTTAGGTGGAACATTCATGGAAATCACGTTAGGAGAAGCCACAAAGCTCTTAGACAACATCATGACGAACTACTCTCAGTGGCACACTGAAAGGTCACCTACTAGTAAGAAGGTACACGCTATAGAGGAAATTAACTCGTTGAGTGCTAAGATGGATGAGTTAATGAATTTGGTTCCTAGTAGAAGTGCTCCTTTGGATCCTAATGATTTGCCTTTGTCTTCTTTGATTGAGAGCAGCAATGCTAGCTTGGACGTTAATTTTGTTGGTAGGAATAACTTTGGCAACAACAACGCTTTTAGAGGAAACTATGTTCCTAGGCCTTTTCCTAGTAACTCCTCTAATAACTTTGGCAACTCCTACAACAATACCCATGGAAATTACAATAGATTACCCTCTGATCTAGAGAGTAATATCAAAGAGTTCATCAACTCTCAAAATATTTTCAATGCGTCCATAGAGGAAAAACTACTCAAAATTAACGATTTGGCTAAGAGCTTTGATAGGATTTCTTGTGATGTTGATGCTTTGAAAGTTAGATGTGCTCCTCCCAAAATCAACATGGATGAAACTTTGAAATCTATGCGTGTTTCCATGATTGAGAGCCAAGAAAGAACCGCCCAAATTCGTGCTAGACATGAATGGCTTAAAAAGGCGTGTTCTCGTGATGAGAATCACGAAGATCTTAAAGTGCTTGGTGTGACTCCCATTGAATCTTTGTTTTCTTGTGTCAAACCTAATGATTATGGGGCTGGATATGAATCCACTTTGGTTGAAAAGTGCCCCAATGATTTCGGAGTCCATATATCTTGATGCTAAAAGCATTAAAAGTGGAGTAGAAGACGTTAAAACTTTGAGTAGTAATGAAATTACTACCGTGGATTTCAAGGAATTCAATTATGATAGTTGCTCCTTGATTGAATGCATTTTTTTTATGCAATCCATGTTGAACTATCCACATGCTTATAGCCAAAACAAAGCCTTTATCGATCATATCGTCGAAGCTATGATAAAAGCTCTTGAAGAGAAACTACAATTGGAAGTCTCTATCCCTAGAAAGCTTCATGATGAGTGGGAACCTACCATCAAAATCAAAATCAAAAACTATGAGTGCAATGCTTTGTGTGATTTGGGTGCTAGTGTTTCTGCGATTCCAAAGTCTTTATGTGATATTCTGGGTTTTAATGAGATTGAAGAGTGTTCCTTAATTTGCATCTTGCTAATTCTACTATCAAGAAACCCATGGGAAGGATCAATGATGTTCTTATTATTGCAAATAGGAACTATGTACCCGTGGATTTCATTGTGCTTGACATTGATTGCAACCCTACATGTCATATTATTCTTGGTAGACCTTTCCTAAGGACTATCGGTGCTATCATCGATATGAAGGAAGGGAATATTGGATTTCAATTTCATTTAAGGAAGGGCATGGAACACTTTCCTAGAAAGAAAATAAGATTGCCTTATGAATCCATGATGAGGGCTACTTATGGTATGAGCACCAAAGACGACGATACGTGATTCTATCGCTACTATGCCTAGCTAAGGGTGTTAAACAATAGCGCTTGTTGGGAGGTAACCCAATGAATTTATCTTTTTCTTTCTGTTTTGTTACATCCAGACTTTCATAATATGTTGTGATTGTGTTTCTTTTTGTGTTTGAGCCAAGCAAAACCTTTATGACTAGTCTCGGTAATGGTTGTTTGATCGTGCTGGAAAAAGACAGAAACGTTCCGCTCACGAGATGATTTGTCATTTTTATTCAGAAAGAGTTTTTGAGTTGATTCTTTTTTCTTCTGATTGATATGCTTTTCCCCCAGACCGCCGTAATGTTTCAGATTTTTTGAGGTACCAGAAGTATACGAAGTATACAGATTGTTACAGACTGGTCTGTTTTTGACAGATTCTGTTTTTGTTGAGTTGGTTGCTTGTTTTGATGAAACTATGGTTAGTATCGGGGGGTACTAGCCATGGAAAAGTGAGAATACAGTAGCCCATCATCAATATAGATGGAATTCAAGTTTGCTATAGTACCAAAAGAAGTGGTAGTTTGTTTTCTTGTACTAATGTTATCACAAGTTTCTGTTTAAGTTTTGTGTTGTGAAGTTTTCAAGTTTTGGGTGACGTTCTCATGGACAAAGAGATAACGAGTGGAAAGAGCTCAAGCTTGGGGATGCCCAAGGAACCCCAATCCAAATTCAAGGACACCAAAAAATCCTAAGCTTGGGGATGCCCCGGGAAGGCATCCCCTCTTTCGTCTTCAATCCATCGGTAACATTACTTGGAGATATATTTTTATTCACCACATGATATATGTTTTGCTTGGAGCGTCTTGTATCTTAGGAGTTTTTTTTCTTTTTGTTGTGTCACAATCATCCTTGCTGCACACCTTTTTGAGAGAGAGACACATGCACTCATCGTGATTTTGCTACAATGCTCATAGTGCTTCACTTATATCTTTTGAGCTAGATACTTTTGCTCTAGTGCTTCACTTATATCTTTTGAGCTAGATACTTTTTCTCTTGTGCTTCACATATATCTTTAGAGCACGGCGGTGCGTGATTTGGTAGTTGGCCTATGCTATGAAAGTAGTCCCAAATGTGCTAGGTACCCAAAGAGGATGCAAAAACCTCCATCTTCATGTGCATTGAATAGAAAGAGAAGTTTTGATTCCTCTCAATTAGTTTTGAGACGTGGATTCTGTAATATTGAGAGTTATGTTAGTAGGGTGTTGTGAATCTAGAGATACTTGTGTTGGAGTTAGTGATTCCCGTAGCATGCACGTATGGTGAACCGCTATGTTAGGAAGTCGGAGCATAATTTATCTATTGATTGTCATCCTTTGTGTTGAGGTCGGGATCGCGCGATAGTTTACACCTACCAACCCTTCCCCTCGGAGTATGCGTTTAGCACTTTGTTTCGATTACTAATAAAAACTTTCGCAATAAGTGTATGAGTTCTTCATGACTAATGTGAGCCCATGGTATAGATGCACTTTCACCTTCCACCATTGCTAGCCTCTCTAGTGCCGCGCAATTCTCGCCGGTGCACAAACCCACCAAATTCCTTCCTCAAAACAGCCACCATACCTACCTACTATGGCATTTTCATAGCCATTCTGAGATATATTGCCATGCAACTCCCACCGTTCCGTCTCATGACTTGTTCCCTCACTCTCATATTTCCATTGCATGATCATACTAGATCGTTGCACATCCCGGTACACTGCCGGAGGCATTTCCGATGGATTCATCATCATTGTGATCGTTGAGCTTTGAGTAACTAAAAAGTGTGATGATCATCATTATTAGAGCATTGTCCCGTGTGAGGAAATAAATAAAAAATAAAAAAAGAGCCCAAAGAGCCCAAAAACAAAAAAAGGAGAGAAAAGAAAAAAGAAGGCCTAAGAGCCCAAATAAAAAATGAGAGAAAAAGAGAGAAGGGACAATGCTACTATCTTTTTCCACACTTGTGCTTCATGTTAGCACCATGTTCTTCATGATTGAGAGCTTCTTGCTTTGTCACTACCATATGCTAGTGGGAATCTTCATTATATAAACTTGGCTTGTATATTCCAATGATGGGCTTCCTCAAAAAAAAATTGCCCTAGGTCTTCGTGAGCAAGCAAGTTGGATGCACACTCACTAGTTTTCCTCTTGAGCCTTCACATACTTATAGCTCTAGTGCATCTCTTGTATGGCAATCCCTACTCATTCACATTGATATCTATTAATGGGCATCTCCATAGCCCTTTGATACGCCGAGTCAGTGTGACCATCTCCTCTTTTTTGTCTCACAACCACCACCACACTCTATTCCGCCTATAGTGATATATCCATGGCTCGCGCTCATGCATTGCGTGATAGTTATAAAAAGTTTGAGAAAGCAAGAGTGCGAAAACAATTACTTGGCCAATTCCGGGGTTGTGCATGATTTACATTAGTTGTGTGAGGATGATGGACCATAGCCAGACTATATGATTTTGTAGGGATAACTTTCTTTGGCCTTGTTATTTTGAAAGTTCATGGTTACTTTGCTAGTTTGCTTGAAGTATTATTGTTTTCATGTCAATAGCAAACTATTGTTTTGAATCTTACGGATCTGAACATTCATGCCACGTGAAAGAAGTTGCAAAGGACAATTATGCTAGGTAGCATTCCACATCAAAAATTCATTATTTATAACTTCCCTACTCGAGGACGAGCAGGAGTTAAGCTTGGGGGTGCTTGATACATCTCCAACGTATCTATAATTTTTGCTGGTTTCATGCTATTATCTTGTCAAATTTGGATGTTTTGCATGCCATTTATTTTTTTTCTGGGACTAACTTATTAACTCAGTGCCAAGTGCCAGTTCCTGTTTTTTCCATGTTTTTGACCCCTTTTAGAGGAGATTTTGAAACGAAGTCCAAAACGGAAGAAAATCCCCAAAAAGATTTTTTCTGGAACGGAAGAAGATCGGAGAGCTTGGGGGCCAAGCCAGAAGATCCCCAGGGGCACCACAAGCCCCCAACCCGCGGCCAGGGGGCGCGCCATCCAGGCTTGTGGCCCCCTGGAGGTCCCCTGACCTAGATCTTGCGCCTATAAATTCCCAAATATTCCCAAAAAATCAAGAGATGATCGCAATTACTTTTCCGTCGCCGCAAGCTTCTGTCTCTGCAAGATCCTATGTGGGGCACGTCCTGGTGCCCTGCCGGAGGGGAGATTCAGACACGGAGGGCTTCTTCATCAACACCATGACCTCTCCGATGATGCGTGAGTAGTTCACCATAGACCTACGGGTCCATAGTGTCACGCCCAAGATGCGACCCTATCCTCAATTTGGCACGAGGGCCTTGTCAGGGATAGAAGCGCATCTCGTCATGTCGCAAGAATGAATATCGTTACAAGTACACGTACTGAAAAGAATAGATATATAATAGAATTGGCTTACACTCGCCACAAGCTACATTAGAGTCACATCAGTACAGTATATATACATCAAGAGTAAGAGCAGGATCCGACTACGGACGAAAACAAACGAGAATATAAGAACAACGTCCATCCTTGCTATCCCAGGCTGCCGGCCTGGAACCCATCCTAGATCGATGATGAAGAAGAAGAAGAAGAAGCAACTCCAAATGAACAATCAACGCGCTCACGTCGAGTAACCTTTACATGTACCTGCAACTGGTGTTGTAGTAATCTGTGAGCCACAGGGGACTCAGCAATCTCATTTCCAAAGGTATCAAGACTAGCAAAGCTTAATAGGTGAGGCATGGTTAAGTGGTGAGGTTGCAGCAGCGGCTAAGCATATATTTGGTGGCTAAACTTACGAGTACAAGAAATAATAGGGGGAAGACCTAAGCATAACGGACGTGAACTACGGATGATCAAATGAATGATCCTGAACACCTACCTACGTCAGACATAACCCCACTGTGTCCTCGATCGGAGAAGGAGCTCACGAAAGAGACAGTCATGGTTATGCACACAGTTGGCATATTTTAATTAAGTTAACTTCAAGTTATATAGAACCAGTGCTAAACAAAGTTTCCACGTTGCCACATAACCGCGGGCACGGCTCTCCGAAAAGATTTAACCCTGTAGGGGTGCTCCAACTAGTCCATCACAAATTACCACAACACGCATAGAAATCCTCGATCACGACACTCGCAATCTCGTCAGATTGCTTAGTGGAAAACCTCAACTCTGAGATTACCCAAAGCATCACCGGAATCCCGATGCACAAGATATCTCGTCAATGGTAAAACTAATCCAGCAAGGCCGCCCCACGTGTCGACGATCCCGATAGGAGCCACGTATCTCGCTCTCAGACACGACGGATGAGTGATGGTTACCACGCCAAACGTCGAGTTGCCCCGGGTAGCGTTAATAAGCTGCTCTGTTTTGGACCAACACTCATGAGGAGCACTGGCCCAGGGGTTGATTAAATTATCCTCGGGGTCCGGAAAGTCCCTATGCAATTTTATTAGGTGATTAGGCAAATGTAGTACCAAAGTTGGGCCTTGCCAGACCAGCTTTAATCTAAAACGAATTATCAAGGGGGTCCCCATAACAACCCCGATCGTGTTAGGAGCGCTCAATTATGGAACATAACACCGGTAGCCGAAACTAAGGGGGCAAAGGTGGAACAAAACACCAGGCTAGAAAGGCCGAGCCTTCCACCTTTTACCAAGTATATAGGTGCATTAAAATAAATAGCATTTCATAAGGTGATATAACAAGGAACCCATGTTATCACATGGAAGCAACTGCACCTGCAACTAGCAACGCTAACACAGGGTTAAGCCAGCAGTAACATAGTCAATCAATGGTTTGCTAGGCTGAACAGGTTGAAGGTTTTCATGGCATTGTTGAGAGGCTGATATTTAACATGTGGTAGGCAACGAGACATAACGATAGCATCGAAATAACTAGCATGGCAATGATAGTAATGGTATATGGGGAAATGGTCATCTTGCCTGAGATCCCGCTTGGAAGAAGAATGACTCCGTGAAGCAGACGAACCGTCGTAGTCGAACGGGTCCTCACCAGCCGACACGCTTGCGGAACTCTATCGAAACGAAGCAAACCGGAAACAAAAATCAACACACAATATACACCACACGATGCACAACACATATGATGCATGAGCAGCTGAATACATGCAAGTCACGACATGACAATTCACACAAACAGACACTACACATTAAGTGAAGTTCAATATGCAACGAGTTGCATATTGATGAAATTACACATTAATTATTTAGTTCTATCCCGAGTAGATACACGGCAATATTAAATGTGGTTAAACAAGGCAAGAGGTGAAGCGCAAATAAACTACCTATCTAGGCATTTTAAATGAGCTCGGAAATGACATATAGCATCTCCGAAACGACCTCACATGTTAATTTACAATTCTCTCCAGATCTGAACTAACACATTTAATTGGTTGTTAAACAGCAAAACAAATAGGTTCACGTGATTCTACGCGTTGCTACAAGCAATTTACACATAGAGAACATCTCCAACGGAGCTACGGATCAAAACTTACAAGCACCGCAAGATATGATGGCATGAATGCAATATGTGTGCAACGACAGTCACGAGCACTTCAAAACATACAACCAGCAAGGTAAAATGAAACTACACGAGATTCTAAGCAAGTTTCATATAGGACATGATCAAATCGGAGCTACGGTTCGACAACTACGAGCAAAACAAGAAATCACTACAAACTGCAAAAATCAGCCACTTAGCTTTTTCTACACCCCGCAACTACGAGCTACTCAACTCAAATATAATCAACCAAGGCATGACACGATAGAGGTCAAGATGCACTACAACAATCAACTAACAACAACTAGCATGGCATCATGTATCACTAGGGAAAGAAGTCACAACATGGCTACTCACACACTATTTCAGACTTAGTGAAAATAACACTTCACGAAAGTGCATTTTTCGATCTGAAGCCATATTGACAGCAGCAAAACCAATAGCTACAGGACTCCAAATGGCATGAAAAATCACAGCATGCTAGAGAAACATAAGGTCTACAACTAACTGCATTGCACCAACCTCAAAAGAGCTACAGATCAAAAGATAGAAGCAAAACAAAACAAGAATAAAATATAACAGATTCCAGACTTAGAAATATTTCAGCATCTCTAAAACATCACTATTTCTAGCAACTTCAGAGCAAGCAAACCACACCTAAACATGCATTTCTATTGCAACCAAAAATACCAGGGGCTAGACTAAACATCAAATAACAACTCACTAGTTGACAACTTAATCAAACGAAGCATGGAACAAATCCTATGAAAAAGACAAGAGGGCAACATAGCAAAATATCGCGGGAACTAACTTACTCAAAAGCTAAAACTAATTGCACAGAAAAATCATATGGATTTTTCTACCCCGAAAACATATAAAATATGTGGGGTTGCGCAACAAAATATTGCCACACGTAAATGCGAGATAATGTCCTAAGCATGGAAAATAAACTAGCGGCAAATCCCTACGCGCAAAAATACCAATGACCGCTCTACAATACATGGCAAGGGGGTTCCTAAAACATGGACATTTCTACTACGGCATACGATGTATTCGAGCACGCATGGAAAATAAATGCGGGCACTATCCTATTGAGACAGCACGTAAATCTATGCATTTGCACGGCAAACCACGTCAAACAATTATGCAAGTTGCAAAAACGGATTCTACGTGAGAAACTACACGAAAACCATATGCTACATGTCGCGATCCAATTTACGGATTAAAATATTGGGGCATTCTAATATTCGGCTATTTTCTGGAATATATATTAATTCCGAAAAAAAATCCTAAATACTAATGGGCCGAACTAAGGCGCGACCTAACTAAAATGTGCACAGGGGGGAGGAATAGAGGCTCACCTCGGTTGGGCCTCTTGGCCGGCTCCTGATGGGCGTGGAGGTAGGCTGGTGGAGGAGCCACCCTAGCCTGGGCCCGCTCGGCCTCGTGGCTAGCTGGGCCGGTTGCGGGGCAGTGGAGGCCCAGGCGGGGGTCGTTGGGAATCGGGGTGTTGGTCTGGGGCGCTGTTCGTCCCCCCATGCGGGAGCCTGGAGATGGCCGGACTGGTCTCCGGCGAAGGAGCATGGTGCGAGGGGGGATCCGGCAAGGATCAAGTGGCGCAGGTGGATCCGGCACCGGGGCTCCATTCCCGGTGGTGCCGTCTCGAGGAGGCAGCCGGGCAGGAAGATCGGCGGCGGCATAACTTCGGTCGGGGCGAGGTAGTTCACGGCGGCCGGCGAATCCTTGGGTAGAGGACGGGGGCTTGTAGGGCGGCAGCTGGCGGCATGGAGAGGCGGCGGCGCCACCGGTGGGCGCGGAGGCGGGGCATGGGAGCTCGGGACCAGAGGAGGCGCAGGAGCACGGGCACACGAGGCGGCTGTCATGGGAGGGAGCTCGGGCAGGACAAGGGAGGCGCCCTGGGCCGTTGGATCCGAGATCCGACGGTCCAGATCGGGTGAGCTAGGCTGGATCAGATCTGGGGGAAGAGAGATGGCTGCTAGGGTTTTGGGAATTGCACGCTTTTCGAGGCAGGGTTAGGGGAGACCTAAAATGGAAGGGGAGGTGTGTTTAAATAGGAAAGGGGGCTAGGTTCACTCGAATTTCGTTCCGGATCCAACCGTGCGGTCGGATTCGGACGATTCCGCACGCGGGACCGGGTAAGTGGCCGTGTAGGGTGGTTTACCGGAGACGAGAGGGAAAACGGGCGACGCGGCAACGATTTTTAAAACACCGACAACGTCCGACGAATAACCGAAGACGGTGCCGCCACGGTCGACCGTTCGGGTGCCAGACAGACTCCGATCGCGACGAAATTCGACATGCGGCCTAGCTATAACTATTTACGACCACATGCCAAGTTTCACCCCGATCAGAGAAAGTTTTACACACACTTTTAAAACAGGGTTTTGACAATGCCGCTGGCGTGTGCGAGTGCAGTCGGGCTTAGAACGGACTACGACGAGAACCGACAACTAACAACGGATGCAACTTTTTAAAACTGGCGGCAACGAAGATGCCGATGCAATGCAGATGATGCGCATGATGCGATGATGATGCGACAAAAGAAAATAGACACACGACGAAAACGGAATTGAAGGGGAATCTTCTGGAACGTCGGCATCGGGCTGTCACAACTCTCCTACACTACAAGAGGATCTTGCACCGAGATCCAAGAATGAAAGGGGGAGAGGATCAGAAAGCAAGAGGTAAAAATTTAATCGCTTCTTTGACAAACGAGTGAAAGCAACGATCCTTGAAGGTTGCAAAGCGATGAGGAATGATATGAGAAAGAAGCCAGAATTCATGGAAATTTTCGGCAGCACTTCGGTAGGAAAATGGGACAAAA
Source organism: Hordeum vulgare subsp. vulgare (assembly GCF_904849725.1). Taxonomy (NCBI): domain Eukaryota; kingdom Viridiplantae; phylum Streptophyta; class Magnoliopsida; order Poales; family Poaceae; genus Hordeum; species Hordeum vulgare. Next base: position 422,480,011 of record NC_058519.1, on the reverse strand, counting down.
AATTCGATAAGATGGGAAAATAGACAATATACATAACAAACAACTAAATAGAACAAGGGAACACCATGATCTTGAAAGATCAACAAGATTGACCCAAAAGAGCAATATCACAAAGCCTCCGGAACAATATAATAGGAACTAGCTCATACGGAAGAAGAGAATGAAGAGAGAATGACAACTACTACCTCAAATGAACTTGGCAAGCATCCTTGCGAGAAGAATTGAACGGAGTTGTTGGAAAACAACAACGAAAAGAACAAGATAGTAGTGGGCTTATGGAAACCTTTCAAACTAATGAAGTGACAACCAGCCACTAACAGAAACAAGGATTGATTGGGAGAAAAAGATATGAACAATTCTTACGCCAAGAGGATACATTGTGAACTTGGATTAATGACAAGCACCATGAAAGCAGCAATCCATAGGAAAAGCTTTAGGTGAAATCCAAACCAAGATAGCTCAATGAAGAAACCATGGGTTGGAAATATCTCATAATCATAGAATTGGTGGATTTAATTATCTCACTCTTGAAAGGAAAACTCTTCGAGGCTCCTACACTAACAAGAATGCTATAATACCACCTCAAATGATAAAAGGAGGAAGAATTGCACTTTGGAATGCAAGAGAAAGGATACTTGAGGTTCTCCAACAAGAATCTTGAAGAACACTTTGAGAATGAATTGATATCATGAGCCGCTCCAAAAGAAGAATTCAGATCTCTTGGAAGAAGGAAGAACAAGAATAAGAATTATGTTATGCTCATCCTTCATCAAGTTAAATTCATGACAAGCAATGGACTTAGCATACATCTTATTCCTCTTGAAAGAATCTTGAAGAGACAGACAGATAAGCACCACTTGAGGCATAATTGAAGGAAGCATCGGTAAGAATTCACAATTGAATGGAAACACCAGGAATTAATGGAGATACATGAGAATGAAGAGATCATAAGCCACCTGAGAGAACACTAGAACAAGGCACCAGATAAACGAGAGACGACAAAGAGGCAACAATTGAGAAGAATTGAGGATGAAAGCTGCAAGCTGAGAACGAAGAATCTTCAGAACTGATGGCCTTCGGAGGATCGAGAATGAAAACAACTCAGAAATGCACCGGATAGCAAGAAAGGGATTACTCATGATTGACAACAAATGAGAGGATAACACGAAGATGAGATGACAATCCTCATAAGAATGGAACAAGACTGAGAGAAACACTCCTTCGAATTTGCAGGCTGAGAATGATGACGAGGAAGAACACCAAGAATAGCTGAGACACTCCGGAATAAGAACAAGGAAAAAATTTAGCCAATGACGACAAATAAATTTGGAGCGATCTTGAAGAAGGAATATGACTGATGAAATTCATACTTACGTCATAGTTGAAAAGAATTACGGATCTCCGGGAAAAATTAAAAGAGCTAGGAAAGATCTTGGGAAAGAACCTGTGGGTTATGGGGCCACTCAAAGAAACCACCGTTAGAAAAGATTGCTTAGAAGAGAGATATTGCACAGGTATGAAGAGAACTAGATGAGGTTAGCACCTCGAAATAATTAAAGAATTGAGAACAAGAAACTTCTGGGATAACTTCAACGCTCCAGGTAGAATAGAGAGAAATGACAACAAGAAAGGCTGATAAGAATCTCCAACATGCGGAAGAATTTACAAGGATGAAAAGGATATGATGAACACAGACGACGGAAATAAATTCACCGGTAAGGATGATAAGAATGAATAAAGATGAACACAAAGCTCCTGAGAATCTTCACAATGAATCATCGGATACGACACGGAATAAAACATAGCTGAAGCAATAATGAAAAGAAAACTCTTGGATGAAAATTGGATCACTGAAGAAAAGGGTGGGAGGGCGGGAAAAACAAAGACAACATGGGACACATGAGATGAACTCCGGAATAAAATGAGAGAATGATCTGCAACAACTGGAGAAGATTGAATTCAGTTGCAGAGAAGCACACTGGTTGAATGGAATTGATACGATGACTCCAGTTGACAAGAATTGATAAGATGATTGATTGAGCAAAGAATTTGCATTCACATAAAAATATGAGAACACCTCTTAGGAAAGATCTGAAATCTCCACTTGACATCGAAGCATCTTGAATTACCATATTCATCAAAAACAAAGGGATGAGGCTTACAATTAGCCAGAACAAACTCATGAGAGAGATTTTCGTTCGATATTTTCGTGGACAGGATCGCACGGGCTCGAACCTTACAGTAGACATCAAGTGCAAGGCAGTATACCCGACATACGAAGCGTCCCCGAGTCGTAGCAAGCTACAAGGACTCTTTACGACACAACGAGAACCGCTGTAAGTCGACCGTCAACAAACGAATCCACTAGATGTCGAACCCCAACCTAACATCATGCATTTGTTGGAAGATTGTCCTATAAGAAACTACTTGAATTCCCACCTAAGAATTCCCGAATTTCTAGTCATGCAATCTGGTACACGGATACAAGGAGTTATAATCACACAACTCCTATACTAACCCGTCACCTGTATCACATCCGTCAACACACTACAGAATCTCGGACCTTCATCTACAACAGACCCTCGTGATCACAACGATACAAAGTATGACAGTACTCCCGAACAATCTGCACCAGTACTGGGGACATCGGGGTTATCTCGCCACTACTAGTATTGAAGCAATTACGAACATCCTTCGTCCTGAGATATTAAGAAATTTGAATGATAACGATGTGCTCAAGAATCCCCTAGAGCTCAACTCCCCGGAAGAAAATCAAGTCAGACAGGAGGCACCAAGACAGAACTCCGTCACATCGGCATCATATAGATTCCAAAAATATCCGCGTGATCCTAAAAAAAATTTGAGTGAGAAGAGGAGTAGAGTAAACTATTACGTCAAGATTCCTCACCAGTGCATAGAAGAGGAGAAAAAAGAATCCTACTCTCCGATATATAACTACACTCAAAGTAGTTTTTCACTAGACTCGACTCAGCCAAGTTTGATCAATCAAGGGGGCTCCTAGGTCGGTACTGATCTGATACCAACTTGTCACACCCAAGATGCGACCCTATCCTCGATTTGGCACGAGGGCCTTGTCAGGGATAGAAGCGCATCTCATCATGTCACAAGAATGGATATCGTTACAAGTACACGTACTGAAAAGAAGAGATATATAATAGAATTGGCTTACACTCGCCACAAGCTACATCAGAGTCACATCAGTACAGTACATATACATCAAGAGTAAGAGCAGGGTCCGACTACGGATGAAAACAAACGAGAAAATAAGAACGACGTCCATCCTTGCTATCCCAGGTTGCCGGCCTGGAACCCATCCTAGATCGATGATGAATAAGAAGAAGAAGCAACTCCAAATGAACAATCAACGCGCTCGCGTCGAGTAACCTTTACCTGTACCTGCAACTGGTATTGTAGTAATCTGTGAGCCACAGGGGACTCAGCAATCTCATTTCCAAAGGTATCAAGACTAGCAAAGCTTAATAGGTGAGGCATGGTTAAGTGGTTTGGTTGCAGCAGCGGCTAAGCATATATTTGGTGGCTAAACTTACGAGTACGAGAAATAAGAGGGGGATGACCTACGCATAACGGATGTGAACTACGGATGATCAAATGAATGATCCTGAACACCTACCTACGTCAGACATAACCCCACCGTGTCCTCGATCGGAGAAGGAGCTCACGAAAGAGACAGTTACGGTTACGCACATAGTTGGCATATTTCAATTAAGTTAACTTCAAGTTATATAGAACCAGTGCTAAACAAAGTTTCCACGTTGCCACATAACCGCGGGCACGGCTTTTCGAAAAGATTTAACCCTGCAGGGGTGCTCCAACTAGTCCATCACAAATTACCACAAGCCGCATAGAAATCCTCGATCACAACACTCGCGATCTCGTCGGATTCCTTAGTGGAAAACCTCAACTCTGAGATTACCCAAAGTATCACCGGAATCCCGATGCACAAGATATCTCGTCAATGGTAAAACTAATCCAGCAAGGCCGCCCGACGTGTCGACGATCCCGATAGGAGCCGCGTATCTCGTTCTCAGGACACGACGGATGAGCAATGGTTACCACACCAAACGCCGAGCTGCCCCGGGTAGCGTTAATAAGCTGCTCTGTTTTGGACCAACACTCATGAGGAGAACTGGCCCGGGGGTTGATTAAATTATCCTCGGAGTCCGGAAAGTCCCTATGCAATTTATTAGGTGATTAGGCAAATGTAGTACCAAAGTTGGGCCTTGCCAGACCAGCTTTAATCTAAAACGAATTATGAAGGGGGTCCCCATAACAACCCCGATCGTGTTAGGAGCGCTCAATTATGGAACATAACACCGATAGCCGAAACTAAGGGGGGCAAAGGTGGAACAAGACACCAGGCTAGAAAGGCGAGCCTTCCACCTTTTACCAAGTATATAGGTGCATTAAAATAAATATCATTTAATATGGTGATATAACAAGAACTCATGTTATCACATGGAAGCAACTGCACCTGCAACTAGCAACGCTTACACACGCTTATGCAAGCAGTAACATAGCCAATCAGTGGTTTGCTAGGTTGAACAGGTTGAAGGTTTTCATGGCATTGTTGAGAGGCTGATATTTAACATGTGGTAGGCAACGAGACATAACGATAGAATCGAAATAACTAGCATGGCAATGATAGTAATGGTATCTGGGGAAATGGTCATCTTGCCTGAGATCCCGCTTGGAAGAAGAATGACTCCGTGAAGCAGACGAACCGTCGTAGTCGAACGAGTCCTCGCAATCCGACACGCTTGCGGAACTCTATCAAAACGAAGCAAACCGGAAACACGAATCAACACACGATATACACCACACGATGCACAACACATATGATGCATGAGAAGTTGAATACATGCAAGTCACGGCATGACAATTCACAAAAACAGACACTACACATTAAGTGAAGTTCAATATGGAACGAGTTGCATATTGGCGAAACTCCACGTTAATTATTTAGTTATATCCCGAGTAGATACACGGCAATATTAAATGTGGTTAAACAAGGCAAGAGGTGAAGTGCAAATAAACTACCTATCTAGGCATTTTAAATGAGGTCGGAAATGACATATAGCACCTCCGAAACGACCTCACATGTTAATTTACAATTCTGTCCAGATCTGAACTAACACATCTAATTGGTTTTTGAACAGCAAAACAAATAGGTTCACGTGATTCTACGCGTCGATACAAGCAATTTACACATAGAGAACATCTCCAACGGAGCTACGGATCAAAAGTTACAAGCACCGGAAGATATGATGGCACGAATGCAATATGTGTGCGATGACGGTCACGAGCACTTCAAAACATACAACCAGAAAGATAAAATGAAACTACACGAGATTATAAGCAAGTTTCATATAGGACACGATCAAATCGGAGCTACGGTTCGACAACTACGAGCAATACAAGAAATCACTACAAACTGCAAAAATCAGCCACTTAGCATTTTCTACATCCCGCAACTACGAGCTACTCAACTCAAATATAATCAACCAAGGCATGACACGATAGAGGGCAAGAAGCACTACAACAAACAACTAACAACAACTAGCATGGCATCATGGATCACTAGGGAAAGAAGTCACAACATGGCTACTCACACACTATTTCAGACTTAGTGAAAATAACACTTCATGAAAGGGCAGTTTTCAATCTGAAGCCATATTGACAGCAGCAAAACCAATAGCTACAGGACTCCAAATGGCATGAAAACTCAAAGCATGCTAGAGAAACATAAATTCTACAACTAACTCCATTGAACCAACCTCAAAAGAGCTACAGATCAAAAGATAGAAGCAAAACAAAACAGCAACAAAATATAACAGATTCCAGACTTAGAAATATTTTAACATCTCTAAAACATCACTATTTCTAGAAACTTGAGAGCAAGCAAACCACACCTAAACATGCATTTCTATTGCAACCGAAAATACCAGGAGCTAGACTAAACATCAAAGAACAACTCACTAGTTGACAACTTAATCAAACGAAGCACGGAACAAATCCTACGAAAAAGACAAGAGGGCAACATAGCAAAATATCGCACGAACTAACTTACTCAAAAGCTAAAACTAATTGCACAGAAAAATCATATGGATTTTTCTGCCCCGAAAACATATAAAATATGTGGGGTTGCGCAACAAAATATTGCCACACGTAAATGTGAGATAATGTCCTAAGCACGGGAAATAAACTAGCAGCAAATCCCTATGTACAAAAATACCAATGACCGCTCTAAAATACATGGTAAGGGGGTTCCTAAAACATGGACATTTCTACTACGGCATACGATCTATTCGAACACGCGCGGAAAATAAATCCGGGCACTATCCTATTGAGACAGCACGTAAATCTATGCATTTGGCACGGCAAACCACGTCAAACAATTATGCAAGTTGCAAAAACGGATTCTACGCAAGAAACTACACGAAAACCATATACTACATGTCGCGATCCGATTTACGGATTAAAAGATAAGGGCATTCTAATATTCGGCTATTTTCTGGAATATATATTAATTACGAAAAAATATCCTAAATACTAATGGGTCGAACTAAAGCGCGACCTAACTAAAATGTGCACAGGGGGAAGGAATAGAGACTCACCTCGGTTGGGCCTCTTGGTCGGCTCGTGATGGGCGTGGAGGGAGGCTGGTGGAGGAGCCACCCTGGCTTGGGCCGGCTCGGCCTCGTGGCTAGCTGGGCCGGTTGCGGGGCACGGGAGGCCCAGGCGGGGGTCGCTGGGGATCGGGGCGTCGGTCTGGGGCGCTCGTCATCCCCCCATACGGGAGCCTGGAGGCGGTCGGACTTGTCTCCGGCGAAGGAGCGCGGTGCAAGGGGGGATCCGAAGAGGATCAGGCGGCGCAGGTGGATCCGGCCACCGGGGCTCCATTCCCGGTGGTGCCGGCTCGAGGAGGCAGCCGGACAGGGAGATCGGCGGCGGCATAACTTCGGCTGGGGCGTGGTAGTTCGCGGTGGCCGGTGAATCCTTGGGCAGAGGATGGGGGCTTGCAGGGCGGCGGCTGGCGGGCAGGGAGAGGCGGCGGCGCCACCGGTGGGCGCGAAGGCGGGGCATGGGAGCTCGGGAGCAGAGGAGGCGCAGGAGCACGGGCAGAGGAGGCGGCTGCCATGGGAGGGAGCTCGGGAAGGAGGAGGGAGGCGCCCTGGGCCGTTGGATCCGAGATTCGATGGTTCGGGTCTGGTGAGCGAGGCTGGATCAGATCTGGAGGAAGAGAGATGGGTGCTAGGGTTTTGGGAATTGCACGCTTTTCGAGGCAGGGTTAGGGGAGACATAAAATGGAAGGGGAGGTGTGTTCAAATAGGAAAGGGGGGCTAGGTTAACCGGAATTTCGTTTCGGATCCAACCGTGTGGTCGGATTCGGACGATTCCGCACGCGGGAACGGGTAAGTAGCCGTTTAGGGTGGTTTACCGGAGACGAGAGGGAAAACGGGCGACGCGGCAACAATTTTTAAAACACCGACAACGTCTGACGAATAACCGAAGACGGTGCCGCTATGGTCGACCGTTCGGGTGCCAGACGGACTCCAATCGCGACGAAATTCGATAGGCGGCCTAGCTATAACTAATTACAACCGTATGCCAAGTTTCACCCTGATCAGAGAAAGTTTTACGCACACTTTTAAAACAGGGTTTTGACAACGCCGCGGGCGCGTGCGAGTGCGGTCGGGCTCACAACGGACTATGATGAGAACCGGCAACTAACAACGGATGCAACTTTTGAAAACTGGCGGCAACGGAGATGCCGATGCAATGCAGATGATGCGCATGATGCAATGATGATGCGACAAAAGAAAATAGACACACGATGAAAACGGAATAGAAGGGGAATCTTCTAGAACATCGGCATTGGCCTGTCACACATAGCTAGTAACTAGATGGATTCTTCTCTCTCTTGGATCTTCAATACAAAGTTCTACATGATCTTCATGGAGATCTATCCGATGTAATCTTCTTTTGCGGTGTGTTTGTCGAGATCCGATGAATTGTGGATTTATGATGAGATTATCTATGAATCTTATTTGAGTTTCTTCTTATCTCTCTTATGCATGATTTCATATCCTTGTAATTCTCTTTGAGTTGTGGGTTTTGTTTGGCCAACTAGATCTATAATTCTTGCAATGGGAGAAGTGCTTGGTTTTGGGTTAATACCGTGCGGTGACCTCACCCAGTGACAGAAGGGGTAGCGAGGCACGTATCATGTTGTTGCCATCAAGGGTAAAAAGATGGGGTTTTCATCATTGGTTTGAGATTATCCCTCTACATCATGTCATCTTGTTGCGTTACTCTGTTCTTCTTGGACTCAATACACTAGATGCATGCTGGATAGCGATTGATGTGTGGAGTAATAGTAGTAGATGCAGAAAGTATTGGTCTACTTGTCTCGGATGTGATGCCTATATGTTAGATCATTGCCTCATATATCATCATGACTTTGCGCGGTTCTATCAATTTCTCGACAGTAATTTGTTCACCCATAGTGATATTTGCTATTATGAGAGAAGCCTCTAGTGAACACTATGGCCCGAGGGTGTACTCCACACCATATTTTCAGCCTTACACTTTTTACTTCGTTGCACTTTCCGCCTTTAGATCTCACTTTGCAAACAATCTTGAAGGGATTGACAACCCCTTTGAAGCGTTGGGTGCAAGCTTGTTTGTGTTTGTGCAGGTACTTTGGACTTGACGAGGCCCTCCTTCTGGATTGATACCTTGGTTCTCAAACTGAGGGAAATACTTACTGCTCCTGTGCTGCATCACCCTTTCCTCTTCAAGGGAAAAACCAACGCAAATCAGAGAAGTAACAAGCAGAATTCCTAAGTGTTAGGGAAGGACTTTTCTTGCCGCAGCAAACAACAGTCATCAAAATGCATTGAGATTAACTAACATTGAGTGCAAGCATGAGTAGGACATAAATCACCATGAACATGAACATCATATAGGCTATTTTGATTTTGTTTCAACTACATGCGTGAACATGCGCCAAGTCAAGCCACTTGAATCATTCAAAGGAGGATACCATCCTATCATACTACATCATAATCATCTCAACATTCATGTTGGCATCCAAGACAAACCATTATAAGCTCCTAGCTAAATAAGCATGGCATAAGCAACTATGATCTCTAAGTTGTCATTGCAAACATGTTTCTCTCACAACAAAGCTGAATCAGGCATGATGAGCTAGTCATATTTACAAAAACAAAATAAATCGAGTTCATACCAGCTTTTCCAGGCTCAGTCACTTAATCATATATCGTCATTATTGCCTTTCACTTGCACGACCGAACGATGTGAACAATAATAAGCGTGCTCGTGCATTGGACTAAAGCTGGAATCTGCAGGCAAACACAAAGGAGAAGACCAAGTAATATGGCTCTTTGAAAGCTAAACAGGTATGCATGCAAGAGCCACTAAACATTGTAACCAATATCTTCTACCTTGACCCAAAGAAAAAGAAAACTATCTACACGGGAAAGCTCCCAACAAGCAAAAGAAGAAAAGAAAATATTTTTGGGTTTTCTCAAACTAGACAGACACACGAAAAGAAAACGAGAAAAAGAAGATAAACTAGCATGGATGATACAGTGGCAAAGTGTGAACACCGGCTAACAAAGTGAAAGCATAAGCAAGAATGTAAAGTCGGTGAGAACACGTACTCCCCCAAGCTTAGGCTTTTGGCCTAACTTGGTCTACTCCCATGGATGGTCCTCGCGAAACCTAAAATCATAGTCGGGGTTATACGGGAGCGTTGCAGCCACTGCCTGGATAGCTGGCTCACGGAGACGACCAGCCGTCGCCTCCCTCTCATACTCCTCTGCCTCTCCTCTGGTTATGTAATATCTCTGTTTTACCTGAAAGTCAAAGAAAGCAGGAGCAGGAACGGTAATATGGAAAACACGCTACCGGTTAAATATCAATCGGTATAGGAGGGATTCATCATCCCTCTCAAGAAACTGGTAGTGTGTCTTGGTCAAGGAAAGCTGTACGGAGCATGGGATCTCCTTCGCGGATGGGTACCCCAAGAAAGTTTGCTATGCGAGTGGCATAGATCCCACCAAAGAAATCCCCTTCAATTGCATTCTTATTCAGCCTTGTTGCTGTAATAGCTCCCATGTTGAAGCTTTTGTCACCTTTCACTGCGCTCTTAAGGATACTAAGGTCGGGTGCGCAGAGGTGAAAATGCTCAATCTTGCCATTAATGCATCTGCCTATGAAGAGGGAAAAGTAATGCAAGGCAGGAAAATGAATACTCCCCATGGTAGCTTGCGTAATGTCTCTAGTTTCTCCAACCGTAATACTAGAGCAAAAATCTCTAACCGAAGATTTAGGAGGATCATTGAGGTTACCCCAAATAGGTATTTTGCAAATTCTACTAAAATCCTCTAAATCCATGGTATACGATTTATCATACAGATCAAACAGTACCGATGGCTCACGACCAGCTGAAAATTTGAATCTACAAACAAAAGAGGCAGTGAGACCAGCATACTGTTCACATTTATTGGAGATTAATTATTCGAGTCCGACGTTGCGAACAAATGCATCAAACTCATCTTTGAAACCTGCCTCAATCATAAATTCATCGGAAGGCCATTCACATGGTTGTACCTGCGCGTCCCTAGGTTGGTAACTATCAGGCTCCCGAATCGCAAGACGGGGACCTCTCTTGCTTGAGGAACCACCATGATAGTTTTTCCTGAACATCTTCCTTTTATGAAATTTTCAGTGACCCAAAGGAAAGGTGAACAAGGCTCAACTAAACTCGTAGCAACTACTCCCACAAGTGCCTAGAGACCATATTACGAATCAAAACTACTTGGGACCAGCTAGATTCAGCATGCAAAGCTCAAGAACATGGTCACCAAGGCAGCAAAAATACGCGGAGTATAAAGCACTAGAGCAAAAACTAATTGGACCAATGGAGGAGTCACTTACCAAGGAGTAATTTCCCAAAACAGTTCGGAGAACGGTGATTTGAGCAAAGAGATCGAAAATCCCAACAAGAGGAGCAAGAACACGGGTTTGAGCTGCGAAATGATTTTTTTTGGAGGTAGGAGAAGCAGGTGAGAGCAAGAATGAGTGGAGGGGGTGCCTGTGGGCCCCACAAGCCTAGGTGGCACGGCCAGGGGGTGCTCGCGCCCCTAGGGCTTGTGGCCCACTAGTGTGGCCCCCACACAGAATCTTGTTCCAGTATTTTTCAAATATTCCAGAAAAAATCATACTAGATTTTTACAGCGTTCAGAGAACTTTTATTTTCGGGGTACTTTTCTACCGGACGCTAAGACAGAAAACAGGGCAAACTAAACTAAATCTACCATTTTTCTTCTAAGCAACCGAAGGTGAAAGTTTGGAACACAGGTTTGTGACTCCTCGATTCATCGATCTCATGGTCATCAAAAGAAATCCGTCAATGGGCTTGATCAAATCCCCTCGACAAAACTTTCTCGAATCGCAAAAGAGAACGGAGAATTTTAGAATAGTCACTAGGTCACCTCAATGGGGATGTGTATCTCCCCAACAAGCAAATCATACTTCATCTTGACACGAGTAATAGGGTATTCAAAGCTCCCAATAAGAATCGATGAAGTTTTCTCGATAGCATTGATGCAATGTACTCGATATTGTTTCTTTGGAAAGTGCATTGTATGCTCATTACCGTTGACATGGAAAGTGACATTGCCTTTGTTGCAATCTATAACAGCCCCTGCAGTGTTTAAAAAGGGTCTTCCGAGGATGAAAGCCATGGCATCGTCCTCAGGAATATCCAAGATAACAAAGTCTGTTAAGATAGTGGTGTTAGCAACCACAACAGGCACATCCTCGCAAATGCCGATAGGGAAAGCAGTTGATTTGTCGGCCATTTGCAGAGAGATTTCAGTGGGTGTCAACTTGTCCAGTTCAAGTCTACGATAGAGAGAGAGAGGCATAATGCTAACACCGGCTCCAAGGTCGCATAAAGCAGTTCTAACGTAGTTTCCTTTAATGGAGCAAGGTATAGTGGGCACACCGGGATCACCTAGTTTCTTAGGAGTTCCACCCTTGAAAGTATAATTGGCAAGCATGGCGGAGATCTCAAGATCAGGTATCCACCTCTTATTAGTCACAATATCCTTCATGTACTTAGCATATGGTGACATTTTGAGCATATCTGTCAAACGCATATGCAAAAAGACAGGTCTGATCATCTCAACAAAGCGCTCAAAATCCTCATCATCCTTTTTCTTGGATGGTTTGGGAGGAAAGGGCATGGGTTTCTGAACCCATGGCTCCATTTCTTTACCATGCTTCCTAACAGCAAAGTCATTCTTATCATATCTTCTATTTTTAGGTTGTGGGTTATCAAGATCAACACTAGGTTCAATCTCCACATCCTTATCATTGCTAGGTTGAGCATCTTCATGAACATCACTATTGATATTATCATTAGGCTCATGTTCATCACCAGATTGTGTTTCAGCATCAGAGACGGAGACATCGTTTGGACTCTCAGGTGTAGCAGCAACAGGGTTGCTAGCGTGCAGGTTCCTATCATCTTTCTTCTTCTTTCTAGGATGACTAGGTGCATCAGTGCTAACTCCTTGAGAATCTTGTTCAACTCTCTTTGGATGACCCTCAGGATACAAGGGTTCCTGGGTCATTCTACCGCCTCTAGTAACGACTCTGACGGAGTTGTCATTCAACTCATTGAGCAAGTCATTCTGAGCTTTAAGTACTTGTTCTGCCTGAGTAGTAACCATAGAGGCATGTTTACTCAGAAGTTTAAGATCATTGACATTTCTGTCCACACAAGCACTTAAATGACTAAGCATACGAGCATTCTTTTCCAGTTGTCTGCTAACATAATCATTGAAACTTTGTTGTTTAGCAACGAAGTTATCAAATTCATCCATGCATAAGCTAGCAGGTTTATCAAAAGGAATATCACTCTCATCAAACCTACGCAGAGAATTTACTTCTACTACATGTATCGGGTTATCAAGACCATGGATCTCTTCGATAGGTGGTAGACTTTTGACATCTTCAGATTTAATGCCTTTCTCTCGCATAGATTTCTTGGCTTCTTGCATATCTCCAGGACTGGGGAATAGAATAGCTATTTTCTTCGGAGTTGGCTTAGGAAGTGGTTCGGGAATAGTCCAAGCATTCTCATTGCACAAGATGTTATTCGGTAGGATCTCAGCTTCTTCTACAGTTTGTTCCCTAAAAACACTACCGGCACAACTATCTAGGTGGTCTTTGGAAGCATCGGTAAGTCCATTATAGAATATATCAAGTATTTCATTCTTCTCAAGAGGGTGATCAGGCAAAGCATTCAGTAGTTGGATAAGCCTCCCCAAGCTTGTGGGAGACTCTCTTCCTCAACTTGAGCAAAGTTGTATATTTCCTGCAAGGCAGCTTGCTTCTTATGGGCAGGGAAATATTTTTCAGAGAAGTAGTAGAACATATCCTCGGGGCTACGCACACAACCAAGAGCAAGAGAAATGAACCAAGTCTTAGCATCATCCTTTAGCGAGAAAGGAAACAGCATGAGCATATAGTAGTGGCGTATCTTTTCTTCACTGGTGAATAGGGTGGCTATATCATGCAGTTTGGTAAGATGGGCTACAACCGTTTCAGACTCATAACCGTGAAAAGGATCAGATTCGACAAGACTGATTAACTCAGGGTCGACAGAGAATTCATAATCCTTATCGGTCACAAAGATAGGCGAAGTAGCAAACTTCGGGTCGTATTTCATCCTAGCGTTCAGAGATTTTTCTTTCCACTTGCGCAGAAGTTTCTCAACATCATAGCTATCCTTTCATGCAAGAAAGTCCTCAGCTATCTCTCCCTCCATAATATAGTGCGTATCAGGCATAACATGCAATTCAGGCATAGTAGCAGGTTCTACTTCAATAGTATCAGCAGTTTCAGAAGTATCATCACGTCTAGCAGCAACTCTAGCAATATGTGCATCAAGGGCACCTAGTGGCAAAGCAGTAACAGGCATAGCATCATCAGGCATAGTATCAAGCGTAGCATCATAAGCATCATGGGCAGCAGAAGTAGCATCATCAAGCACAGGCGACATATCAAGATTTCTAGCACGAAGCGAAGTCGCAAACTTACTCAAAACTGAAGATGAAACAAGTGCAGAGCTAGATGGCAGTTCCTTACCTCTCCTCGTAGTAGAAGGTAGGATTTTAGTTCTTGGATCTTTCGGATTCCTCATAGTGATCAGCAGACGACAATCCCAAGTGACTCAGAGAATATAGCTGTGCCTCCCCGGCAACGGCGCCACAAAAAGCCTTGATGTCCCACAAGCGTATGGGATCGCAGTAGTTTTCGAGGGTAGAATATTCAACCCAAATTTGTTGATTCGCCAAGACGGGAAGCGAAAGAATATTCTCAAGTATTAGCAGCTGAATGTGTCAGATTCAACCACACCTGAAAGATTAGTGTCTGCAAGCAAAGTATCAGTAGCAAGGTAGTATCGAAGCAACGGTGCCAGAAACGATATGTTGACGGCAGACTATTCCTAACTGTTGTATCAATGGCGCCAGCACATTGACGGGGGATTATTCTTGAGAAGAATGCTTCCCCGGCTACGGCTCCAACAAAGTCTTGCGACAAGTAACGGCGGAGTAGCAAGGAATAGCAGTAGCAGCAGCAACAAAGTATCAGCAGTAGCAACAGAGTGGCAAAGTGGCCCAATCCCTTTTGTAGCAAGGGACAAGCCTAGACAAAGTAACGTAGCGAGAACTAGTAGTAAAAGACTCGTAGGCAGTGGATCGGGGATGGATGAGTATGACGGATGTGATTCATCATGTAACAGCTATAACACGGAGAGATATGTAACTAGCTCCCGTTCGTCAATCTAATATAGGCATGTATTCCGTATGTAGTCATACGTGCTTAGGGAAAAGAACTTGCATGACATGTATTGTCCATCCTCCCATGGCAGCGGGGTCCTAATGGAAACTACGAGATATTAAGGTTCTCCTTTTAATAAAGAACCGGACTAACGCATTAACACGCGGTGAATACATGAATTCCTCATATTATGGTCATCTCCGGGAGTGGTTCCGGCTATTGTCACCCCGGGGTTGCCGGGTCATAACACATAGTAGGTGACTACAACTTGCAAGATAGGATCTAAAACACACATATATTGGCGACAACATAATAGGTTCAGATCTTAAATCATGGCACTCGGGCCCTAGTGACAAGCATTAAGCATAGCCAAGTAGTAGCAACATCAATCTAGAACATAGTGGATACTAGGGATCAATCCCCGTCAAAAACTAACTCGATTATATGATAGATCTCATCCAACTCATCACCGTCCAGCAAGCCTACGATGAGATTACTCACGAACGATGAAGAGCATCATGGAATTGTCGAAGGATAAAGGTTGATGATCACGATGGCGACGATTTCCCCTCTCCGGAGACCGAAACGGACTCCAGATCTGCCCTCCAGATGAAGAACAGGATGTGGCGGCGCCTCCGTATCGCAAATCGCGATGAAACCTTCTCTCTGAATTTTTTCCAGGCGAAACGGAAGATATAGAGCTGAGTTTGGGGGCGGTGGTGCCACGTTGGCCCCACAAGCCTGCACGGCGCGGCCATAGGGGGTGGCCGCGGCCTGTGGGCTTGTGGCCCACTGGCACGCCCCCTCCGATGAGTCTTTGCGCAGGTATTTTTCTTTTATTCCAGAAAGAATCTCCGTAAATTTTCAGGACATTCCGAGAACTTTTACTTCTGCACAAAAACAACACCATGGCAATTCTGCTGAAAACAGCGTCAGTCCGGGTTAGTTCCATTCAAATCATGCAAGTTAGAGTCCAAAACAAGGGCAAAAGAGTTCGGAAAAGTAAATACGACGGAGACGTATCAGCGGCTTGGTATTTGTTCAGATCTAAACTGGCTGCTAGTTGAGTCGCTGCATAGGGGATTCTATGATGGTTCGGTGATAGTCCACCTCGGTGAATTCCGACCCGTCATCATTCAGCTCGGGGTAGCCGGCAGCTATTTCTTTGGTTTTGAGCTCAGGAGCGTATGATAAGCACCGACTCGGGGTGTTCAACACTCCCTTTCGGGCGGCTGATCTTTTTAATTCCTCAATCTGAGGAGGCAATGTAGACAGGAAGCCGAGCATCTGCTTGATGGTCATCACTGGTCCCTTGTTGCCCATCACTGCCTTGATTGACAGCACACCCCTCGTGTATAGCTGCTCAGCAAAGGTATATATGGCTTTTAACTTAAGCAGACAGTCGTGTGGAAGATTGGTGGCTCGTGCACCTGCAAAGGGTACATCAGTATTTGATAAATTTTTGATACCAGATTAGTTAATCAAACAGTTAAAGGATAACGCTTACCAAACATGGCGACTGTCATATTGGACACATGCTTTTTTAAGCCGGTTAGCTCTTGCTGGGCAGCTTCCAATTTCTCCTCAGCCTGTTCAGCACGCTTCAGAATGGAGGCTTGATCGGCCTTGGCTTTCTTCTCAAAAAAATCTGGTCAGCCTTCATCTTCTCTAGCTCAGCCTGCAATAAGCGGAATTTCGTCTCCAACTTGGAGTGGGCATCCTGTTGTTCAGCCAGATTTTTCTTTAAGTCGGCCACCTCCGACTCAGTCTGTGTCACAGACTCGTGCACATCAAATTTGGGGAGACAAGTTTCAGCATTATTGCAAGCAATACTCCTGATACTTGGGGGCTAATGCATGAGTTTTATCAAAATCATACCGTATGCAAGACCCGGCTCATCTTCCAAAAGATGACCCAGCCCTTGGGGCTACAGGTTGAAGCTTTTTAAGACCCGTCTCATCTTCCAAAAGATGACCCGGCCCTTGGGGGCTACAGGTTGGAGTTTTTTTACAAGACCCGGCTCATCTTCCAAAAGATGACCCGACCCTTGGGGCTACAGGTTGAAGCTTTTTCTCTAAATAGAAGACCCGGCTCATCTTCCAAAAGATGACCCGGCCCTTGGGGGCTACAGGTTGGAGATTTTTTCTAATACAAGACCCGACTCATCTTTCAAAAGATGAGCCGGCACTTGGAAGGCTAATGGGTGCAGGAAAATACACCAACATACCTCATGTTTAGTCCTCATAAGACGAAGCAAGCTCTTGTTCAGTTTGAAATCCCTCTCCAGATGACTTGTGAAGCCGGAACAAAGCTGGTCGAATTCCACTTCTCATATTGGGGGAGCTTGAGGGGGTCTGTGTCTTCATCAGGGAAAAGGCGAGTCGACTTGGTGGTATGTTTGGAAAGCACGGCAGTTGGAGGAGTGGAGTAGCCAATGCCAGTGACCATGATGTCTGGATCGTCAGTCACCTTGAGAGGGCTTGGCGGGTTACTCTTACCGGCGGTCTCCTTCAAAATGACGGGTGAGTCATCCCGGGTTTCGGGAATATTGCCCGCGGGAATAGCACAAGCCGCCGTTTGCTCCTCGTCAGTCTCAGGGACAGAGGTGCTCGTGCCTAAGGCATCAGATGTTCAGAGAGCAGAAGGAGAGTCGCTGGTTTTTCTTCTCTTTGCTTGTGACCTGTGACAAAAGCACCAAGATTAAAAAGCACATATCATTGTTTAGAAAAAATTGGGTTAACAAAGAAGACTTACCCTTGCACACGAATCATCGGCGGGAGAGCAAATATTGCCGAGTCACTAGATGTAGGAGGAGAAGTCTGACAGAACAAAGGCTTGAAGTTTACAAAGTGGCGAGTCATATTTCACACGACAAAGGGTATAATAAAAAAAAGAATGTACCTCGCTGGTGCATTTCCGACCAGTTGTCTTCTCACGCAGTCCGGTGATCAAGTCGCCAGAGCGACTACGGGTCTTGCGCGACGGGGTAAATCTTGCTTTCTTCAAAAGGAAATCAGGGTCCATATAAGCATGTGGGTGAGACATGGGCACTTTTCTGCAGATCCGCGTGGCTGGTCTAGGGGAAGGAGAAGGTCAGTCGGAAGAAATGGAAATTACCTCGACTGCATCATTTTTGCTCTCATCGTCGTCGCCCTACACATAAGGATGTATGGTGTAAACTTAAGTCGGAACGCATAGATATGGAGCAAGGGGAAAACCTTACCTCTGAGTGTGCCTCGTCTGCTTGTGAGTCGCCAACAAAAGATGAATCTTTTGGGGCGTCTTTCTTTTTGCTCACCGTCTTCTTCTTTTTTGGCGGCGCCTTGGTGGACTTCGGGGCTGCCGCTTTGGGGCCCCTTCGCCAAAACACATTGGTTTTCTGATGGATGGAAGCAAATCTTAAGCCACGAACATTGTTAAGCATAAATAAGACAAAGGGCGGCTTGGATTCTTACTGGTGGCACCGGATTGGCGCGGCAGAAGGCTTTAAGACCAATCTTGGCGCATTCTTCCAAAGTCTCGCCGGTTAGTTTCTTGATGACTCCGACAATTTCGCTCTCTGAGAGCCTGTGGCGGCTGACGCACTATGGATGGTCTATTGTGCCGTCGTAGTCATACATCAGCCCATCACGGCGACTCAGGGGCAGGATGTTCCATTCTATCCAGCAGCGGAATAGGTCGATCCCGATGAGCCCGTTGTTGTTCAGAGATTTCAACTCGGAGAAGATTGGGATAAACTCCGACTCTTCCTCTTCTGTGAGCTTATCAGGAAATTTGAAGTCCATGGGCAGGCGTTCTGCTTTGAAGCCCGGGAGAGGGTTCTCGCCTGGTGGAGAAGTGTCTCAGCAATAGAACCATGACTCGGCCCAGCCTTTGGGATGGCTGGGCAAAAGAACAGTCGGGAATCCACGTTCACGACGTCTTTGGATGTTGAATCCTCCAAGCTCATGGTTGGGACCGTTGGGAAACTCGGTCTGGCGGTTTAGATGGAAAAAGTTCCAGAATAAGAGGATCATGGGTTCTCTCTGCAAAAATACTTCACAGACGACCTGGAACTGGCATAGATTGCTGATGGAGTTGGGTCTCAGATCTTGAGGATGCACGTTGAGGAACTGCAGGACGTCCCGGAATTTTTTTGACCCGGGCGGCTTGAAACCGCGCTCAAGGTAATCGGTAAAGATTACTACTTCTCCTGGAGCGGGGTTGGGAGTCAACTCGCCCGGAGCGGTTCTCCAACCACTGGTTTCCTTGCTGTCAAGGAGACCCACCTTAACAAACTTCTCAAGCGTGGCATCGTCGACTTTGGTTGGTAACCAGACACACTTTGTAATGGTCATGACTACAAAAGAGACGGAACGAGGCGACTCAGTAGAAGACTAGGAGATGTTCTAACCCGCTGATATGGGCCAACGGTGTTCGTAAAAGATTTGGTAACCCGGCAAATGATTGACGTACATCATAGCTCGTTATTTGGGCGATCTACGGATATATCTTCAAAAGTATTCTAACTCGCCCTTTAGACTGGAAGAGAAGGTATCATGGCTATAGTAATACAACTAAGTCGCTATGAAGACTGGAGCTAAACGGCGACTCTCAGAGGTGTTTTCTTCCTTAGAGATATTCTCAACAGATGAACAAACATGTTTCTAACGATAGGCAGTAAGTTGTGGATCTACAGACAGATCAAAATAGAGGGATATTGCGTGGAATAATGATGGTGAACTATGCACATAACACAGCGACATCGTTGGGTCTACAGTATGTAGGTCTAAGTTGGCGAAAGGACATGATTAAATGGTCGAAGCCTCCTATTGCCTAAGGTCAATCGCGAGAGCATGAAATGGATCTAAAACAGATAAGGGTGTTCATCGCATTGTGGAAGCTAGTTTGCAAGAGGCTACAGTCATGGCGTTCTCAGCCTAACCCTAAATGAAGGGAGGGTGTGTACCTCAGGGCAGGAGATCGGTGTCGGGGACGAATGCTCGGTGCTTGGTGTTCCTTGACGCACGGAAGGTCGCTGTCAATGGATAAGCTCCAGGAGCCGGAGATGATGCCGGGGCGTTGGTGCTCGGAGACAAGGTGTGCGAGGAAGACGAGGAAGAGATGGAGGTTGGTGACGGGGTTTCTTCCCCCCCCCCATTTCCCTTGTTATTTAAAGGGCATGAACGGAAATCGAGGCTGTCGAGGCGGAAATCGAGGCGACAAGTCAGAGATTGCGATGATGGCGCCTAGATTTTCGGGATAAGCAATTATGAACAAAAGATCTGTTGACGGTTACGATGTTAGGAGCCCTGGAACTAAGGGGACGAGGTGACGCCATTCAATACTACCTAGCGACTCAGATCAAGTACAATGGATGGCGACTTAACATTCGCCGAAGGTCAGAAATGAGGAGAGTCGCCCCGAGTTGATAGGAGTTTATTGACATGAATGAATTCAGGACAATCTGGGGCCTAATGTTGGGGATATTACCTATGGGTAACCCGCCCTTATTGGGCCGGGTCACCAAAGGGGCGACACACCATTAGCTGCGCGTCCCATGGCCCAGGAGCTGAAGGGTGGTTCAAAAGATCGTGCGGATGATGGAATATCCAGGAAGCTCTTGATCGTGGAGGACACGATGACTTAGAGATAGGGAAAGCTACAAAGAGTAGAATGGCAGGACTTTGTAAACCCTAGGGCCTCGACCTGTATATAAAGGCGAGCCCTAGGGAGAGGTCAGGCGAGTTAGAGAGAATCGAGAGCTAGGTCACGCGAGTTACGCCCTCCTTGTAATTGAAACCACCATTAATCCACATAAAGCAGGACGTAGGCTTTTACCTCCTCACGAGGGGCCGAACCTGGGTAAATCTGAGTCTCGCTTTCGCTCACCCCCTTCGAGTCACCACCAAGGTGAGATGGCTCCATCTCTAAGTCCTTTCACGAGGACATCTTCCGTGACAAAACCACGACAGTTAGTGTTGCACTGGTGGCAGAAAGAGAAGTTGAGTAAGAGGAGGAAACAACCCCTGAGCCGGCAACCAGCAAGCCAGATTCGTCTCTCGCAAGCCAAGGGGCTGACAACGCAAGTACATCGCAAGTAGCAGAACAACAGATCATGCACAAGAAGAAGATGGTGCAGCGACCAGTCTACTTTGTCAGCACTCTCTTGTAGGGGGCTAGGTCAAGGTACTCTGGAGTACAAAAGATGCTTTTCAGTCTTCTCAAACGATAAGACGCTTGTCAGTGAGCAGCAAGCTTCGACAGACCTAGCAGTCCTTGTCGTGAAAGCTAGTGCTCCCACAGCACAAGAGATGCCTTTAGTCATTGACATCAAGCCACATGCTCCGGCATGGGAGCAACAAATAGTCCAGTACCTCCAGATAGGTGAACTTCCTGAAAGATGTAACACCCTGGATTTTGCCCATTTCTTTTTCTTTGATTTTCATCTGGATTTTCTTTTCTCTGGTTTGATAGTTTTGAAACTTACAAGGATTACCCTTGATTTCTTTTTCCTAGTGGCTTTCCAACATTCAAACCACTCCAAGACCTAGCCATTTCCATCTTGAGCCTATCCCAATATTATTTTCCATGGGAATATTCCTTTTTCTTTTAAAGGAATAATCTTGTTTGCCTTGAGTTGTATAGCAACCCCCATTTCTATCTCTCCAAAAATTCCCAAATAATTCTCATAAACCTATTGGGTCATATCTTCCTCATATATGACAAAATCTTTCTTGGCCATGTTCAAAAATATTTCCCAAAAATTCCTTTTCTAATTCTGCCCTATCTGTCAAGTTGTGAAGCAAGTACCCTTTATATTTGCTTGATTGCTCTCACAATTTGTGGGCACTATTTCATAGCCATATCATTGCCTCATGCCAAATTCATATCAATCTAGCTAGTAAATATTTCTAGGCAAATTTCCAAAGTTTCTTATCCATAGGAAGCTTTGTGAAGCAAGTGCTGTCTAGGAGTGTTCAAATGAGTTGCAACTTTGACATCACCTCAATATGCTCAAATTAAGCCTCTCCACCAAATTTGAGCATCACACCTTCAACCATGTGACCATAGCTTCAAATATTTGTCTCTGGTTATTATTTGGATTTGTGAAGCAACTATATTTTATATTTCTCCATAAATTCTGCAATTTTACGAGGACATTCTCCTATCTATAAAACTTTGCTAAACCAATTTTGAGCTCGTTTTATTTAGCAAATTAATCCCAGTAATTCTTCTAAGTTTCTGTCCACAGAGAAACTGTATGAAGGAAGTGCCACTCGGGCTTCTCAAGATGGCATGGAATTTATACAGCATCTCCATAACCCCAAAATATTCATCTCCTCGAAGTATGAGCTCAATCCAATCATGTATGTGAGTGCCACTTCAAAAGTCCTATTGTGGACCAGATTAGCTAGTTCCAAAGCAACCCTGTCCAATTTTGATCCTGTGATCCTCAAATTTCACAGGATTTTAGTCCTTCCTATCCTAAGCCTCCCAGACATAATCTTTTGCTCTTATCTCTTTCATGTTGACCACTGTAGTGCTTTTTCCATCTCCCCAATGCTCCCTTTGCTGATCCATCACCTCCAGGCTGCCTTGGGGACCATGGACACCGCCCGAGACAAGGTGTGCCAGCCCCTCTTGTCTCCTCAGCACCAGTGCGCGTGGTGACCACCGCCCTGGCATGCCATGGACACGAGCTGCATGTTTGCTAGCTCGGGCCCCTCCGTTGCTCGCCGTTTCCGCACGCCTTGTCATGTCCAACAGCTCCCCATCGTCGTCCTCTACCTCCTGGACCCCTCTTCCCCTCTCAAGTCCCCTCTTGAGCGGTGATGTAGCCGTGCCCGTGGCGTGACCGTAGCTGTCGCCGTCGCCCCGTCGTCGAGCTCTCCCGAAGCCCCCCCTCCCCCTGTTTCTCCTCGCCCCTGGAGGCCCTGTCGACGTCGCCTTCGAATGCCATGTGCCTTGGTGCACCAGTGCAGCGATAAGGCCGCCACGGCGGCGGTGATAATCCGCTCGCCCCGGCCGGCTATAAAGGTCGCAGCCTCGAACCTCCCCGGGCACTGGGAGCCACCTCCACCTCTTCCTCTTTCTTCTAGGAGCGTCCCCGTCCTCTTCCTCGAGCTCGAGGAGCTCTCCTGTTCTCCAATCTCCGCCATGCCCGTCGTCGGCCTCGGCTCAAATTCCGATGACCCCGAGCCCCTCTCGTCTCTCCATCTCCACTAGAGACCCGCACTGCTGTTCCAGGGCCGCTCCACCCCTCGCCCCTACTCCGGTGGCCTCTGGCCGCAAGTCCACCAGCATCGACGCCGCGTTCCGCCTCGGCTAGTGGAGCTCTCGCTCCGTTCCTCCCCGAGGTTCCTTAGTTGCGGGGATGGATGCGCCCGGCCCCCCTGAGCGTTCCCATAGCCAGAGCACCGCGAGTGGTGGCTCATGCCGCCGGAGACCGTCGCCGGAGCACGCTAGTCTCACCTCCCCTCTCTGTTCCATCGGGGCAAGACAGGAGGAAGGAGGAAGAAGGACACGGAGGAGAGAGAAGGCGCTATGGGCCCCTGCTGTCAGTGACGGAGGACCCGCCAGCGTGGATAAGTGGAGGCGCCTTCTGCGCATTCCGCTTTCCCCGCTGGAAAGCGAATTACTGCCGAAACCGCTTTCGCCCTCAGCGCAGCCGCTCGGCCGAGGGACCCGGATGCAATTATTTATTTTGCAGACTAGCCCCTCACAGACGAAACCTCATATCTTTTTATCTATCACTCCGATTCCAGTGATTCCAGCGCCCACCTCTTCATCTCGTCGATCCCAACAAGATGGTATCATTTCCAACATGTGATCGCACAATGGAAATGACAATGTTGCCCTTGCCGTAAACAGCCCCTCCTCCAAGAGAGAACTGTTTTCGGCTATCCCTTCCGCGAGCTTCTTGCCCTTCTTCCCGGTGGTTTCATCATCCCAGGCAAGCCACAACTTTCATTTTCTTCATTTCATTTGCAATATCATAGTTTCATTAACCACTTTAATAATAAATATATTTGTTGATAGTCTCGAATGTGAGCATGCACTGTCTGAATGGATGACTGCCGTGTTGAGCACAAGACCGTTAGCAACTAATACTTTCACCCACTAATTTACACTATACTGTTGACATTACTGTCTATGATTACTTTGTGAATATGGATCAACGGTAGTGGCTTGAGCTTATTAATTATCGGATTGCTATGACATCGGAGTGTCAACAGTGACAGATTATTCAGAGATAAGATAACCTAGTTGGTTGATCGGAGTGACCTGTCTAGGCTCATCAGTGCAACCACATTTGCCGATATGGGACGGCCTTGACTTGGTCTGATTGCGTGCTCTTTCACCGGCACCTCCAAAGAGGGAGGGTTATGCATGCGTGCTACCTTGGCCCGGTAGGCGGTGATAACCCTGTGAGCTAGTTGAGTTGTTTTGTGTGCATGTCCCCGGTTGGGACAGTTTTGTTTGGCCACGACGGTGGCAGGTGTCATGAGGACATAGGGCCACCCAGGGCAAGACTCCGGAAGGGAGTGGTTGCCGGTGGTACGATGAAAGAGTCACGGGTCAGGCAAGTCTCGTTGGAGCAATGCTCGTCCACCCGAATGGGATCACGAGGTCAATGCTCCATAGTGTGGGTAAAGTGTGCAACCTGTGCAGAGTGTAAAACCTATTCGAATAGCCGAGTTCACAGTATTGGACAGCCCGACCAGACCTCAATAGATGGTCAACCCTATCTATGATAGTAATGATGGAAGAACTCGTCTGAGTACGTAACAGTTGGGCATCGTGCCGGTGTAACAGTTGGTCATTGTGCCGGTGTTACAGTTGGGCATCGTGCCAGTGTAACAGTTGGGCA
Source organism: Hordeum vulgare subsp. vulgare (assembly GCF_904849725.1). NCBI lineage: Eukaryota > Viridiplantae > Streptophyta > Magnoliopsida > Poales > Poaceae > Hordeum > Hordeum vulgare. Next base: position 422,455,233 of record NC_058519.1, on the reverse strand, counting down.
TCGTGCCGGTGTTACAATTAGGCATCGTGCCGGTGATAAGTCCTGGTATCCATCTTGAGGATACTCGCTAAAGGATCTTGGTAAGATCACATGAGTTTGTATCACCCGAGTACGGTGAGAGTAGTCTGATACAGTTAGTTCTCTATTACTCCTTTAGTAATAACAACCCTTTACTTAATCTTGATTGCTATGATGTTGTCTTGCTTTAATGCTAATGTTTGTTGTGAGCTTGTGAGTACATTCAAAGTACTCACCTGGCTTGTCATGCCAGTTTGCAGGTCATGCCTTGATTGTTTGATTGTCGAGGATTCCGAGTTGCGGGCTAGGATGTGCGTTCTAGCCAGAGTCCCTGTGGAGTGGAGTTCATCACATCGGTAGTTGTTCCACTGCTAGTGTAGGATTTACCGTAGGCAGGTGTAGTATCGCCAAGGCGATGTAATCCATGTATCCTTGTAATCTTTTCCATAGTAATAAAGAGTTGATTTGTTCTGTGCCAACGGTTCCGTATTCCAGAAGACTCGTCCTTGGGCTGGAATACGGGGCGTTCCGGTTACCTCTGAGCTGGGGTGCCACAAAAGAGTAGCCCGATAGTCGAGTGTGTACCAGTTCATGGACAACATTGTGTACAAGAGGGATGAAATTGAAGTGCATTCCCCAGGGAGATGGACATCAGCTGCTTGCAGAGATACACAAAATGATTTGTGGCTCCCACCTGGGATCACGAGCCCTTGTCGGATAGGCATTTCGGCTAGGCTTCTATTTACCGACAGCCCTTCAATACGCCTTGGCAATGGTAACTACTTGTGAGGCGTGCCAATTCCACGCCAAGAAGATACATCAGCCAACACAAGCCCTCCAAATCATACAACTCTCCTGGCCATTTGAGGTCTCGGGGCTCGACATCATCGGCCCTTCCCCCGTGCTACCGATGGCTTTGAACTCTTGTTCATAGCAATCAACAAGTTTACAAAGTGGACAGAAGTGGAGCCAGTGAGGAAGGTAACAGTGCAAGCGACAGTCAAGTTTGTCACACGGATTCTTTTCCATTTCAGAGTACCCAACAAGATCATCACTCATAACGGCACGCAATTCACCAGCAACATATTCATGCAGTACTGCCAAGACATTGGCGTCAAGATCTACTTTGCGTTAGTTGCACATCCTAGGAGCAACGGCTAAGTAGAGAGGGCAAATGTTGTAGTGTTGCGGGGCCTCAAGACAAGGACTTTTGACAAGTTGCACAAGCATGGGAGGCGCTGGATTGATGAGCTACCAACGATTCTTTTGTTGATCAGAACAACGGCAAATCGAGCCACCGGTGAGACACCCTTCTCCCTGGTTTATGGTGCAGAGGTGGTGCTCCCCATGGAACTCACAACAGATCATCTTGAGTACAAGCTTTCGATGAAGAACGGCAAGAACAATTGCGGCAAGACGATACCACACTCCTCGAGGAAGGTCCTCTCCAGGATGTGATGCATGTCGCCCGGTACCAGTAAGTTCTATGTCACTGTCATAGTCGTAGGGTGCACGCCAGGGGCATTGAGGAAGGTGACCTTGTTCTTCGGTGGATCCAGTCCGCAAAGGGAACAAACAAGTTGACACCGAGGGCAGGCCCTTACCGGGTGGTACAAGTGACCAGGCCCGGTGCAGTCTGCCTAGAGACCAAAGATAACACCCCTGTGCGAAACTCGTGGAATATCAAGCATCTTCGCAAGTTCTACCCGTGAGGCACGGCTGTTGGGCCACCCAGCGGCCTCTTTTGTACAAGTCGGCCAGACAAGGCTTGTAATACTTTGTAAAAAGCCAGGCGAAGACCCCGTGCGTAGTCAATAAAGTTAAGTGTTCTACAACTTCTTATCAAGGTACATATTTATTTTATGTATCCTTCATGAAATGTTTTGGTCACTTTTTGACTTGCTTAAGGTAATTGTTGAACCGCCAAGGTTCTTAGCCTCCTCTATTTTATCTTCTTTATTTTCCTCGAAAGGAAGAAGGGTCCCTCATGTGCAAGTTTTCCCAGGGGGAGATTGATGGTATGGACACCTAGAAAAGCATTCAAGGATGGCCACCTTGTGACAAGGAATGCGACAAAGAGAAAGCTAGGTCACAAAAGACTTTAAGAATTTATTTGTTGTAGGCTTTGTCCCCTTAAACGATTCCATTTGTATGAGAAAACATGTATGGAATGGACCCTTGTTGAAGTTGTCTGCGCTCCTTGTTGTTTCGAGTCTGCTTAACAACACGAGTAGCCACGGCTAGGACGACAAGGTGGTATGGCCGGCAGCCGCGTCTTTGGCAAGCTGCTAAGCACCCATTCCTAAAGCACTTTCAGCAAGAATACGTGCGTCGGTAGGCATTTCCAGCGATCATAGGGATTAAAAACATACAAGTGTGAAATCATACACAAGGTAAAAATGGCCACCCGACACGCATAATAAACACTTAAATATTTGGGAAACGTTTCCCTTCGGCGCGCCGGCGGAAGCAACACATCGGTCGCTCGTTGGCCACGCGTCTCGCGCGTGTGGCCATGCAACATTTTCCCCTGTGGTGACCGTTTCAATTTGCTACAACCAGTGTCCAAATTTGCTACATTTGTCCACTAAAAAAGTTGCATATACATTTGGTTGCAACCTTAGTTCTTCGGATTTTTTGCTACAACGGTTTTTTTGCTACAACCGTGTTAATTTTTCCTACAACCGGTATCATTTTTTGCTGCAACCGTTCACTAAAAAAGTTGCATACACATTCGTCAAAGTTGCAACCCGAGTTCACCAGATTGTTTTTCTACAACCCTTATTTTGTTTTGCTACCATGCATCATCAGCTTCGTTTTTTTGTTACGACCATGTTGATATTTTTTTGCTACAACTATATTTTTGTTGCAACCATGGACGAAAATTGCTGCATCATGGACGAAATTTGTTGCATCGAGAAACTTTGTTGCATGGAGATCTAACGTTGCGTCCCGCGTGAAGCTGGCGGATAGGGCGGCCCGCGCGCGGTCGGCTAAAAGTTTTGACCGACGTGTCGACGCAGAGCACTGTCCTAAATATTTAGCACAAAGCACCCAACAACTTTTCTTTGCATTTCCGCAGGATTACATTGGGTACAATTTAAACGCACAAGGAGATCTGCCACTATGATGTGGAGATTGATCCGGAAATGAGGCCTCACGGATGGAGCTCCCAAGTCCGGACTAGCCAAGCCAACGCATGGCCCTTCTTCAAAATCAGGCTACGGCGTCATCGTGCCTAATTGGAGTCGTCTCCCTTGAGCTTGACGTTGGGGGAGCTATCGTCGTCATCTCTCTCGCTTAAGGAGTCGAGGTTGCTACCGCTCGAGCTTTCCGTGCAGTACTCGAGTTGGCTGCTGGAGCTCCGAGAGAACTTCAGGAAGAGCGTGACGGCTCTGTCAAATTTGAACTAGAGGAGATGCCTCGAACCTAGGCCGTGGGAGCGAGCGAACGACTTCCACCCGAGTGTCAAGACGGTGGCGCTAGCGGGAAATGTCGACCACTACCCAGGCAGGTACGTTGTAGCAACCATCCGCTCGAAGCCATGGGCGTAAGTGCCTGCTGCCCTCCATAGTCATGGAAAAGGGGTCACGAAGTCACAGCCAACTGCGAGGACGATGGTGCAGCACCACTACAAACTCGTGCGTCACCTTCAATGCCAGGGTCTCCACCCGGGTCGATGGGAAGAGCGGGCCGCCATGTCCACCTCGACTTGTGGCGCCTCGCCCTCCGCGGCCTAGAGTCGCGCTCCTACCATGGGAGCCGGAGCCAGACCCCATAGACGTGACCATGGTGCAAGTTTGGGGGAGGCGCTCGAAGCGGCCACGGATCGTCGGGTCGACCATGACCCCTGCCCCTCTCCCTTGCGATGGTGGTCTTTTGGGGGAAGGAAAGAAGACGAAGGAGAAGGGCGGTGGTGGTTGGTAGTCTGGTGGAAGAAGAGGTGAATGAGCAATGCTCCCCGTGACGTCCCTTTTGTAGGGATAAAACGAGGGTTGGCTCTTTACTATTCTGAGAAGTGATTGTGCATTTCCAAGGGCACCACTCATATGTCTCAAACGTATCTATAATTTTTGATGGTTTCATGTTGTTATCTTGTCATCTTTGGATGTTTTATGTACCTTTTTTTATCTTTTTTGGGACTAACTTATTAATTCAGTGCCAAGTGTCAGTTCCTGTTATTTCTGTGTTTTTGGCTCTTTTCAGATCTGATTTTGGAATGGAGTCCAAACGGAATAAAATCCCCGAAATGATTTTTCCCGAAAGAAAGAAGATCAGGGGGTTTGTGGGCCAAGCTAGGAGGGCTACAGGGAGCCCACAAGCCCCCATTCCGCCACCAGGGGGGCAGTGGGCAGGCTTGTGGCCTCCCTGGCGCCCCCCTGACCTAGATCTTTCGCCTATATATTCCCTAAAATGCAGAAAAAAATCAAGGGATCCACGAAAATACTTTTCCGCCGCCGCAAGCTTCCGTTTCCGCGAGATCTCATCTGGAGACCCTTCCCGGTGCCCTGCCGGAGGGGACTTTGGAGTTGTAGGGCTTGTTCATCATCATCATCACCCCTCCAATGACTCGTGAGTAGTTCACTTCAGACCTACGGGTCCGTAGTTAGTAGCTAGATGGCTTCTTCTCTCTCTTGGATCTTCAATACAAAGTTCTCCATGATCTTCATGGAGATCTATCCGATGTAATCTTCTTTGGCGGTGTGTTTGTCCAGATCCGATGAATTGTGGATTTGTGATCAGATTATCTATGATATATATTTCAGTCTTTGTTGATTTCTTATATGCATGATTTGATATCCTTGTAAGTCTCTTCGAGTCTTGGGTTTTGTTTGGCCAAATAGATCTATGATTCTTGCAATGGGAGAAGTGCTTGGTTTTGGGTTCTTACCACGTGGTGACCTTTCCCAGTGATAGTAGGGGTAGCAAGGCACACATCGTGTAGTTGCCATCAAGGGTAACAAGGTGGGCTCTGTCGTAGATATGAGATTGTCCATCTACATCATGTAATCTTGCTTAAGGCGTTACTCTGTTCTTTTGGACTTAATACATTAGGTGCATGCTGGATAGCGGTGACGTGTGGAGTAATAGTAGTAGATGCAGAAAGTATCGGTCTACTTGTTTTGGACGTGATGCCTATAGATATAATCATTGCCATAGATGACGTCACGACTTTGTGAGGTTCTATCAATTGCTCGACAGTAATTTGTTAACCCGCTGTCTACTTGCTTTCATGAGAGAAGCCACTAGTAAACACTACGGCCCCCGGGTCTATTCACACCTATCATTTCCACTTTCACTTTTAATTTGCTTTGCTACTTTGTTGCTTTCAGTTCTCACTTGGCAAACAATCTATAAGGGATTGACAACCCCTTCATAGCATTGGGAGCAAGCTTTTGTGTTTGTGCACGCACTTGTGATACTCCTTCACTGGATCGATACCTTGGTTCTCAAAACTGAGGGAAATACTTACCACCACTACGCTACATCACCCTTTCCGCTTCGAGGGAACACCAACGCAAGGCTCCAAGGCAACAGGGGAAATCCTTTGCATATTTGCCTAGGAAGTCCCTTAAGGCGTGCCGTAGCAGAAGGATTCCTGGTGCCGTCAACACACCTATTTCTGGCGCCATTGGAAGGTATTTTGTTGCAGTACGAGAAGTATTTCTGGCGTCGTTGCCGGGGAGGAGAGATCTATCCAAGTAGGTCTCACAAACTCATCTCTTGCATTTACTTTTTTTTTGCCAGTTGCCTCTCGTTTTCCTCTCCCCCACTTCACATTTGTCATTTTCATTTGCCTTTCTCCCTTGCCGTTTCCTTTTGCCTTTTGCCTTTGTTTGTTTGCCTTTTTCATTCGCCCTTTTCTCTCGCTTGCTTTCTGTTCGCTCGTGTGCCTTGTGCCTTCAATATGCTTGCATCTTCGCTTGCTGAAATCTAGTGATATGGATCCTCATCCACTTGCTAATATCTTTAAGAGATCCAATTATGTTGATCCAATTGCTAGTAAGTTTAGGGCACTTGACTATCTTTATGGAGTTTTCTTGAGATGCGTGAATCTGAAAATTGTGAGGAAGAAATTTATGAAGTGATTCACGAGGGCTCCTTGGATGAAAAGCATGATTGCAATGGTTTCACTATAAATTCTATTAGTGGCAATCATGCTAAAAATATGCAAAACCCTAAGCTTGGGGATGCTAGTTTTGCTATGTCCACTACTTGTGGCAATAATCATGATTGGGGTGATGATCTTTCTTATGATCTTGAAAATTTGTTCAAACCTCATGATGAATATGATATTTGCAACAATATTGAAAGTGGGATTGGAGAAGTCATGACTTTAGTTGATGATAATCCCACTATTTTTGAAGAGCGTCAACTTTGCATGCATGTGGATCATGAAAAGAATATCCTATGGGATAGCTATATTGTTGAATTTGAATATGATCCCACATGTAATTGCTATGAGAGAGGAAAATATTATGGTAGAAACCTTCATGTTACCAAATCACCTCTCATGATGTTGAGATTGCTCTTGTCTTTTTCTTCTTCCTTGCATATGGCAGCTATTGGTTGTCTTGACAATTTGTTTTCCTATAAAATGTCTATGCATAGGAAGTATGTTAGACTTAGATGTGATTTTCACATGCTTTAGGATGCTCTCGTTGTGCTTCAATTCTTGTCTTTTATGAGAGCATCATTGAATGCCTAGCTAAGGGCGTTAAACAATCGCGCTTGTTGGGAGGCAACCCAATGAATTTATCTTTTTTTCTGTTTTGTGTTTTCCACACTTTCATAATTCTGTTATGATTGTGTTTTTTGAGTTTCTTTTTGCTTTTGTGCCAAGCAAAACCGTTATGATTAGTCTTGGGGATGATCGTTTGGTCATGCTGGAAAAGACAGAAACTTTCTGCTCACGAAAAGAATTTTCATGTTTTTCTGTAACAGATTTTGAGTTTATTTTTTTGCTGCTGATTGCTATGCAAATTCTTCAGACTGTCGTAATTCTTCAGAATTTTTGAAGTACGAGAAGTATACGAAATATACAGATTGCTACAGACTGGTCTGCTGTTAACAGATTCTGTTTTTGTTGTGTTGGTTGCTCATTTTGATGAAACTATGGATAGTATCAGGGGGTATTAGCCATGGAAGATTGAAAATACAGTAACCCAACATCAGCATAAGTAGAATTTAAGTTTGCTACAGTACCTAAGGAAGTGGTGGTTTTCTTTCTCATACTAATGTTATCACGAGTTTCTGTTTAAGTTTCGTGTTGTGAAGTTTTCAAGTTTTGGGTGAAGTTCTTATGGACAAAGAGATAAAGAGTGGCAAGAGCTCAAACTTGGGGATGCCCAAGGCACCCCAAGAGATTCAAGGATGCCGTAAAAGCCTAATCTTGGGGATGCCCCGGGAAGGCATCCCCTCTCTCGTCTTCAATCCATCGGTAACGTTACTTGGGGCTATATTTTTATTCACCACATGTTATGTGTTTTTGCTTGGAGCGTCTTGTATCGTAGGAGTCTTTTATTTTTATTGTGTCACAATCATCCTTGCTGCACACCTAGAGAGAGAGACATGCACTCACCGTGATTTTGTCGAGCTTCACTTATATCTTTTGGTAGACAATTCAGCTCACATGTGCTTCACTTATATCTTTTGAGCTAGATAATTTTGCTCTATGTGCTTCACTTATATCTTCTAGAGCGCAGCGGTGTGCGGCTTGGTAGTTTATATATGCTTTGAAAGTAGTCTCAAAAGGGGTAGTTATCCAAAGGAATACGAAAACTTCCACCTTCATGTGCATTGAATAGTTGGAGAAGTTTGATTCATCTCAATTAGTTTTGAGTTGTGGATGTGGTAATATTGAAGTCATGCTAGTAAGGTGTTGTGGATCTAGAAATACTTGTGTTGAAGTTAGTGATTCTCGTAGCATGCACGTATGGTGAACCGCTATGTGATGAAACCTGAGCATCATTAGTCTATTGGTTGTCATCCTTTGCGTGGCGGTCGGGATCGAGCGATGGTTTATACCTACCAACCCTTCCCCTAGGAGTATGCGTTGAATGCTTTGTTTCGATTACTAATAAAACTTTTGCAACAAGTATATGAGTTCTTCATGACTAATGTTGAGTCCATGGTTTAGATGCACTTTCACCTTTCACCATCACTATCTTCTTAGTGCCGTGCAACTTTCGCCGGTGCACAAAACCCACCATTAGCCTCCCTCAAAACAGCCACCATACCTACCTATTATGGCTTTTTCAAAGTCATTCCGAGATATATTTCCATGCAACTACCACCATGACATGTGCCACCACTTCTACATTGCCATTGCATGATCGTAAGATAGCTAGCATGATGTTTCCATTAATGTCTATGCCATGCTAGATCATTGTCATGGTACACTACCGAAGGCATTCCATATAGAGTCATCGTTGCTCTAAGTTTTGAGTTGAAAGTGTGATGATCATCATTGATGGAGCATTGTCCCATGTGAGGAAATAAAAGATGCCAAAGAAGCCCACCAAAAAAAAAGAGGCCAAAGAGCCCACCAAAAAAATAAAAAAATGAGAGAAAAAGAGAGAAGGGACAATGTTACCAATTTTCCACACTTGTGCATATTAAGCACCATGATCTTCATGATTGAGAGTCTCTCGTTTTGTCACCACCATATAGCTAGTGGGAAATTTTCATTATATAACTTGGCTTTTATATTCCAATGATAGGCTTCCTCAAAATTGCCTTAGGTATTCGTGAGCAAGCAAGTTGGATGCACACCCACTAGTTTTCTTTAAGAGCTTTCACATACTCTTAGCTCTAGTGCATCATTTGTATGGCAATCCCTACTCATTCACATTGATATCTATTGATGAGCATCTCCACAGCTCATTGATATGCCTAGTTAATGTGATCATGTTCTCCTTATTTTTTGTCTTGCAACCTCCACCACACTCCACACCATTTATAGTGCTAAAGCCATGGCTCATGCTCATGTATTGCGTGAGAGTTGAAAAGGTTTGAGAAAGTAAAGGTGTGAAACAATTACTTGGCCAATACCGGGGTTGTGCATGATTTAAATTCGTTGTGCAATGATGATAGAGCATAGCCAGACTATATGCTTTTCTAGGGATAACTTTGTTTTGGCCTTGTTATTTTGAAAGTTCATGATTACCTAGCTAGTTTGCTTGAATTATTATTGTTTCCACGTCAATAGCAAACTATTGTTTTGAATATAATGGATCTGAACATTCACGTCACATAAGAGGAGTTACAAAGGACATCTATGCTAGGTAGCATGAAAGCATCAAAAATTCATTCTTTATCATGTCCCTACTCGAGGACGAGCAGGAGTTAAGCTTGGGGATGCTTGATACGTCTCAAACGTATCTATAAATTTTGATGGTTTCATGATGTTATCTTGTCATCTTTGGATGTTTTATGTACCTTTTTTATCTTTTTTGGAACTAACTTATTAATTCAGTGCCAAGTGCCAGATCCTGTTTTTTCTGTGTTTTTGGCTCTTTTCAGATCTGATTTTGGAACGGCGTCCAAACGGAATAAAATCCCCGAAATGATTTTTTCCCGAACGAAAGAAGATCACGGGGCTTGTGGGCAAAGCTAGGAGGGCTACAAGGAGACCACAAGCCCCCATTCCGCCACCAGGGGCGGCGGTGGGCAAGCTTGTGGCCTCCCTGGCGCCCCCCTGACCTAGATCTTTCGCCTATACATTCCCTAAAATACAGAAAAAAATCAAGGGATCCACGAAAATACTTTTCTGCCGCCGCAAGCTTCCGTTTCCGTGAGATCTCATCTGGAGACCCTTCCCGGTGCCCTGCCGGAGGGGACTTTGGAGTTGGAGGGTGTTAGAGCATATATCTCCGTATGTGGTTTTGGTAATTGATGACAATTCCTATGGACTAATGGTTGCCTTAAGTTATATTTATAGGATTTGTCCATAGGCACTTCTTGAAGTCCATCTGTTGGGTTCAAGGAGTTTATATGATGACCAAGGTGGTATTCCAGGTATTATCCAAAGAATGGTCATAGAGACACAAGGTTGATCAAGATCGTCAGACAAGGAGTAAATCAACATGATCAACACACAAAGCGTACAAGATGTACCGAGAGGGATCAAGTGATCCCATGGTATGCTAAGCATTGTCCAGTACGTATTTGTGTACTAACCCATGGTCTTTGTGAGAGTTCTATGTGGGGGTTAGGTGTGTTTCCATGGTCTTGCGTCTAGAGGAAGATCTCATACAACCCATGAAGGATGACGTCAAGTGGTGATCGTCATCAAGATTGCGGTGTGCAAGTTCAAGTGGATCAGCACGAAGATATCATGCTTGAAGCTTGTCGTCCATTGTGGTGGCAATGGACTTGTGAAGATATGCTGAAGAGTGGCTCACCCATAGTGAGTATGGGGGAGCAATCAACTAGTCTTCATCAAGCCAACGCAATCAAGAAAGGTGGTCCATCTTGAGGAAGCCAATATCATCATCATCTAGCTCAAGAGAAAGAGGTGCAAGGTATAGGTTTGCCCTTGATAGGTTTTCTGTTTAGGATAGATTGATGTACTGTCAAGGGGGGCTCTCAAGTGAGTAGCTTGATCGTATCGTTCGTTGAGACCTCAAACCATTTTCATCCTTGCATCATACTTCTTGGTTCTTGTTTGGTGTTTCTCTTTGTGAGTTTTAGAGCTTATGGTCATCTTCATGACAAGCTCGAGTTCATCGAAAATGGAGTCCATATGCATCTACTATGATGTTTTCGATGTTGGAGTTTTTGTAGGTTCTTCATTCATAGAGGACTCACATCTCTATATCATTGGCATTTTCATATCTGCATGCTCTTGTCGTCCTGAATCCAACAAGCTTGGGTTTGCTAGACTCGGAGCTCGTATGCGAAAGTTATGGCTATTTCAATGGCGAGCGGTAGTACCGCTGGCCCTAGCGGTAGTACCGCTAGAGTTGGCGGTAGTACCGCTGGCCCTAGCGGTGGTACCGCTAGAGCTGGCGATAGTACCGCTGTCCCAGCGGTAGTACCGCCCCTGGTTAGCAGTAGTACCGCTCCAGGACTTTAGTACCATCATCTTTGTGATTGTACTACGTCGGACTTTTTGCGAAGACTTTCTTGGCGGTGGTTGGCCCGGTAGTATCTTTGCGCTACCATGGGCTCAGTGGTAGTACCGCTGCAGCCAGCGGTAGTACTGCTGGAGGGTCAGCGGTAGTACCGCTGGAGCCAGTGGTAGTTCCGATGGACTCGGGCTGTAAGTGGGGGCAACGGTATGATTCCTTCCCCCACTATATAAAGGGGGTCTTCTTCCCCCTTGTCCTGATCCATCTGTTGAGCTCTTGTTCTACCTCCATTGTTGACATTCTTAGAACTTGCTAACTCTCAATCCCTCCAATGATTCTTGCTTGTTCTTGAGGGAAAAGAGAGAGGAGATCCAGATCCACATCTCCACCAATCACTTTCTCCTCTATGTGAGGGGAACCCCTTGGATCTAGATCTTGGAGTTCTTTGTGAGCTCCTTGTTCTTCCTCTCATATTTCTCCATAGCTTTCGTTGTTGTGGAGGGATTTGAGTGTGAGGGACTTGACCACTTCGTGTGTTCTTGACATTGCATTAGTTGCATCAGTTTGAGTTCTCCACGGTGATACGTGGAAGTGAGAAGTTGAGAAGCTTATTACCTTTGGTACTTAGTACCCTAAATATTGTTCTTCGTGGATGCTTTGGTGTTCTAGAAGCTTGGTGGTGTCTCGGAGCTCAATCATTGTGGTGTGAAGCTCCGGGCAAGCGTCGGGGTCTCCAATTAGGTTGTGGAGATTGCCCCGAGCAATTTGTACGGGTACCGGTAACCACCCCCAAGGGTTGCCACGTGTACGGGTTCGGTGACTGCCCCCAAGGTTTGCCATTTGTACGGGTTCGGTGACCGCCCTCAAGGGTCCCTTAGTAGAATCACGGCATCTTGCATTGTGCGAGGGCGTGAGGAGATTACGGTGACCTTAGTGGCTTCTTGGGAGCATTGTGCCTCCACACCGCTCCAACGGAGATTAGCATCTGCAAGGGTGTGAACTTCGGGATACATCCTCATCTCCCCGTGCCTCGGTTATCTCTTACCCAAACCCTTTACTTATGCACTTTACTTTGTGATAGCCATATTGTTTATTGTCATATATCTTGCTATCACTTAGTTGTTTATCTTGCTTAGCATAAGTTGTTGGTGCACATAGGTGAGCCTAGTTATTGTAGGTTTTGTGCTTGACAAATTAAATGTTAGTTTTATTCCGCATTTGTTCAAGCCTAAACCGTAATTATTTTAAAGCGCCTATTCACACCCCCCCCCCTCTAGGCGACATCCACGTCCTTTCAGAGGGCTTCTTCATCATCATCATCGCCCCTCCAATGACTCGTGAGTAGTTCAATTCAGACCTATGGGTCCGTAGTTAGTAGCTAGATGGATTCTTCTCTCTCTTGGATCTTCAATACAAAGTTCTCCATGATCTTCATGGAGATCTATTCGATGTAATCTTCTTTGGCGGTGCGTTTGTCGAGATCCGATGAATTGTGGATTTGTGATTAGATTATCTATGATATATATTTGAGTCTTTGCTAATTTCTTATATGCATGATTTGATATCCTTGTAAGTCTCTCCGATTCTTGGGTTTTGTTTGGCCAACTAGATCTATGATTCTTGCAATGGGAGAAGTGCTTGGTTTTGGGTTCTTACCATGTGGTGACCTTTCCCAGTGACAGTAGGGGCAGTAAGGCACACATCGTGTAGTTGCCATCAAGGGTGACAAGGTGGGCTCTATCGTAGATATGAGATTGTCCATGTACATCATGTCATCTTGCTTAAGGCGTTACTCTGTTCTTTTGGACTTAATACACTAGATGCATGCTGGATAGCGGTCGACGTGTGGAGTAATAGTAGTAGATGCAGAAAGTATCGGTCTACTTGTTTTGGACGTGATGCCTATAAATATAATCATTGCCATAGATGACGTCACGACTTTGCGCGGTTCTATCAATTGCTCGACAGTAATTTGTTCACCCACCGTCTACTTGCCTTCATGAGAGAAGCCACTAGTAAACACTACGGCCCCCGGGTCTATTCACACCTATCATTTCCACTTTCGCTTTTACTTTGCTTTGTTACTTTGTTGCTTTCAGTTCTCACTTGGCAAACAATCTAAGGGATTTACAACCCCTTCATAGCGTTGGGAGCAAGCTTTTGTGTTTGTGGAGGCACTTGTGATACTCCTTCACTGGATCGATATGTGGGTGGACCGGTGCTTGAGTGTTGTCCTTACTTGGACAAACATCCCACTTATGATTAACCCCTCTCGCAAGCATTCACAACTACGAAATAAGAATTAAGACAAAGTCTAACCATAGCATTAAACTAGTGGATCCAAATCAGCCCCTTACGAAGCAACGCATAAACTAGGGTTTAAGCTTCTGTCACTCTAGCAACCCATCATCTACTTATTACTTCCCCATGCCTTCCTCTAGGCCCAAATAATGGTGAAGTGTTATGTAGTCTACATTCACATAACACCACTAGAGGAAAGACAACATACAACGCATCAAAATATCGAATGAATACCAAATTCACATGACTACTTATAGCAAGACTTATCCCATGTCCTCATGAACAAACGTAACTACTCACAAAGCATAATTATGTTCATGATCAGAGAGGTGTTGAATAGCATTAAGGATCTGAACATAAGATCTTCCACCGAGTAAACCAACTAGCATCAACTACAAGGAGTAATTAACACTACTAGCAACCTTCCAAGTACCAATCGGAGTCGCGAGATGGAGATTGGTTACAAGAGATGAACTAGGGTTTTGAGATGATATGGTGCCGATGAAGATGTTGATGGAGATGAGTCCCCTCCGATGACAGGAGTGTTGGTGATGACGATGGCGATGATTTTCCCCTCCGGGAGGGAAGTTTCCCCAGCAGGATGGCCCTGCCAGAGCTCTAGATTTGTTCTTCTCAAGTCCCGCCTCGTGGCGGCAGCGTTTCTTCCCGAAAGATCTCCCTCGATTTTTTCTGGGACGAAACCTTCCTTATAGCAGAAGATGGGAGCCGGAGGGCAACAGGGGGGCCCACGAGCCACCCACGCGCGCCCAGGGGGTAGGCCGCGCCTGGCATGCTTGTGGCCTCCTGGTGGCTCCCCTCCAGTATTTCTTCCGCCCAGTATTTTTTATATATTCCAAAATAATTCCTCGCTGATTTTCATGGCTTTTGCAGTTGTGCAGAATAGGTATCTCAAACTTGCTCCTTTTCCAGCCCAGAATTTCATCTGTCGGCATTCTCCCTCTTCATGTAAACCTTATAAAATAAGAGAGAAAAGGCAAAATTATTGTACCATAGTGTGTAATAACATCCCATAATGCGATAAATATCAATATAAAAGCATGATGAAAAATGGACGTATCAACTCCCCCAAGCTTAGACCTCGCTTGTCCTCAAGCGGAAGCCGGGATCAATAAATATGCCCACATGTTTAGAGATAGAGGTGTCGATAAAATACAATACGGACATGCAGGCATCATGATCATATTTAGAATAGCAATAATGTCATATAATCTCTTATGCTAAAGTGACAATTCCTTCACAATGTAAAGTATGGATCAAGAACCTTATTGAGAATTAACAACCAATAGTCTTTAGTCATTGAAGCAATTACAATTTATCATAACATCGGAAAGAGTCAAATAAGAGCTTGTAAAGCAAATCCACATACTCAATCATCTTTTAATCTTCTACAATTGCTAAAACTCACGCGATACTCATGATATCAAAGTTCCAGATGGACACAAAAAAAATATAGGGGCTTATAGTTTGGCCTCCCAACTATTTACCTCAAGGGTAAAGCCATCTATAATAATTCATGATTACTTACTTCCAAGTTGATATATGAATATGGATCTTTCCTTAACACATGACGCTTGCCAAGATAATGGCGAAGTAAGGAATTGGTGTCGATCATCATGACTCTTTTAAAGATAAAAAGTAAAGGTACAAGATAGGCCCTTCGCAAAGGGAAGCAGAGGTTGTCATGCGCTTTTGAGGTTTGGATGTGTGATTTGTTAGTGTGGAGGAACATCACTTTATATTGCCTCCTATGATAAAGAAATTTATTATGCAGTCTGTCGCTTTTATGTCTTCCTCATCACAGGTTCGTACAAAGCTTCTTTTCCACACACTAATAGATCATACATATTTAGGGAGCAATTTTTATTGCTTGCACCGATGACAACTTACTTGAGGGATCTTATTCAATCCATAGGTAGGTATGGTGGACTCTCATGGCAAAACTGGGTTGAGGGTTTATGGATGCACAAGTAGTATCTCTACTTAGTGCAGAAGTTTTGGCTGATATGAGGTGGAAGCAAGCGTCACATGCTAAGGGATCTCTAGTCATATAACATTGTTCGGAACTAAGCAAACATAATTCATTATGTTGTCTTCCTTGTCCAACATCTACTTCTTAGCATGTAATAGTTTAATGAGTGTTCACAATCATAGACGGTGTCAGAGATAATATATTTATATGTGAACCTCTCTTTCTTTATTACTTCCTATTAATTGCAACAATTACCAAGGTCTACATTTGTCTACCCACAACAAGTTTCAGTCAACATTCTTTTTATATGTGAAGCCATCACTTCCCATAAGATCATTACATGATCTTTCATTCTTTTGTTCTTTTATTATTCTTTTCTTTAGATCATGGCATGAAGCAAGGCCCTTAACTAAAACACTCCTTATTATATAACTCACGAACTCGATTACATTGGGGGTAACACAAAGCAAAACTCAAGCCTAGATCATACTAAGAACTTTATTCTACTAGATAAAGATATTACCAAAAAGGATCGAACTAAGAAAAAGGTAAAGGCAAAAGATGTGATGGTGATACGATACCGGGGCCACTACCCCAAGCTTGGCACAAGTCAAGGGGAATGCCCATACCCATGTTTAATTGTCTTCCTTCGGGGGTGATGGTGATGGAGTTGTTGCAGAGTTCTTAAACTTGTTTAGTTTCCTCTTGAGCACAAAATCTTGCTCCTTCAGATTGTTAATTTCCTCTTCAAGCCTCAACACCCTTTGGCATAATTCTTGCTTACTCTCTTGCAAAAGACAAGAAGGGGTAAACAAAATCTTAGGCTTCTTCCTTGAGTCACGGAGGCTCGACTTCTTGAACTCCACTTGCATGTCTCCAGGTTGGGGTAGAGGAGCCTCCTCTTCATCAGAACTTGTTCCTTACTTCCCCTTGGGATCATAATCTTCTTCCTCATCAATGGTCCAACCATAAGGATCCAAGTCCCCATAGACCTTGGGGTTAGCAAGGTAATCGGCCATATAGCTCTCCCCCTCTGAATCTTGAGAAGACATATTGATTTAAATATGCGGCAGCAACAGGCTCGAAACGAAAACAGAGGATATTCGCGTGATACGAGGGTCAGACCTTTCGGGAGATTATATAATGAATTTTTACCGACCAAAAGGAGTATTCCACAAGAAAACGCAGTCCGGGAGACATACGAGGTGCTCACGAGCCCCCCAGGCGCGCCCAGGGGGGTAGGGCGCGCCTGGCAGGCTTGTCGCCTCCTCGTGCGCTTTCCGGACTACTTTAAATTTTTCTATTTTTCTAAAAATTCTAAAACGGAGAAAAATTGCTATTGGAAAGTTTTGGAGTCGGTTTACTTACCGAATCACATACCTCTTCGTTTTTGGAGTCTGAAACAGGCTGGTAAATATCCCTTATGTACTCCTCCGGAGTTATGGTATTAATAATATTGCTTTCAACATTTATGGGAGTACCTGAGATACAATGCTTGATTCTTTGTCCATTTACAACTTTCAGAAAATTACCTTTCGCGTTGTTGATTTTTATGGCACCTGAACGATATACTTCCTCAATAATGTAAGGACCTTCCCATTTGGAGAGAAGCTTGCGTGCAAAAAATCTTAAACGAGAATTGTATAGCAAGACATAATCACCTACACTGAACTCATGTTTTTGTATCCTTTTATCATGCCATCTCTTAACTTTTTCTTTAAACAACTTGGCATTTTCATATGCCTGAGTTCTCCATTCATTAAGTGAGCTAATATAAAATAACCTCTTCTCACCGGCAAGTTTGAAATCAAAGTTGAGCTCTTTGATTGCCCAATAAGCCTTATGCTCTAGCTCAAGAGGTAAATGACATGCTTTACCGTAAACCATTCTATGCGGAGATATGCCCATGGGATTCTTATAAGCAGTTCTATAAGCCCACAGTGCATCATCAAGTTTCTTAGACCAATTCTTTCTAGACCTATTAACAATCTTTTGCAGAATTAATTTAATTTCTCTATTACTTAACTCTACTTGACCACTAGACTGAGGATGATAAGGGGATGCAATTATATGGTTGAAATCATACTTAGCAAGCGTTTTACGAAAAGCACCATGAATAAAATGTGAACCACCATTAGTCATTAAATATCGAGGGACTCCAAATCTAGGAAAAATGACTTCTTTAAGCATCTTAATAGAAGTGTTATGATCATCACTACTAGTTGGGATAGCTTCTACCCACTTAGTAATGTAATCAACAGCAACTTAAATATGAGTATATCCGTTGGACTTTGGAAAAGGTCCCATATAATCAAAACCCCAAACATGAAATGGTTCAATAACAAGTGAATAATTCATAGGAATTTCCTGACGTTTACTAATATTACCTATTCTTTGACATTCATCACAATACAAGATAAACTTACGAGCATCCTTGAAGAGAGTAGGCCAATAAAAACCGGACTGCAATACCTTGTGTGCAGTTCTATCTCCCGCATGGTGTCCTCTGTAAGCCTCAGAGTGACACTTCTATAGAATCTGTCCCTGTTCATGCTCAGGTACACAACGTCTAATAACACCATCTACTCCTTTATAAAGGTGAGGATCATCCCAAAAGTAATGTCTCAAATCATAAAAGAACCTTTTCTTTTGTTGGTATGTGAAACTAGGTGGTATATATTTAGCAACAATATAATTAGCATAATCAGCATACCAAGGTATACTACATGAAGCATTGATGACATTCAATTGTTCATCAGGAAAGCTATAATCAACAGGTTGTGGGTCATCAAGAACATTCTCTAACCTAGACAAGTTATCTGCTACGGGGTTCTCAGCACCCTTCCTATCAACAACATACAAATCAAATTCTTGTAGCAAGAGAACCCATCTAATAAGTCTAGGTTTAGCATCTTTCTTTTCCATGAGATATTTAATAGAAGCATGATCAGTGTGAATAGTAACTTTGGAATCAACAATATAAGATCTGAACTTATCACATGCAAACACAACTGCTAAAAATTCTTTTTAAGTAGTAGCATAGTTTCTTTGGGCACTGTCTAGAGTTTTACTAGAATAGTGAATAACATTTAATTTCTTATCAACTCTTTGTCCTAGAACAGCACCAACAGCATAATCACTAGCATCACACATAATTTCAAAAGGTAGGTTCCAATCAGGTGGTTGAACAATAGGTGCAGTTATCAAGGCCTTCTTAAGTATTTCAAATGCTTCTTCACAATCATCATAAAAAACAAATGGAATATCTTTTTGCAAGAGATTGGTGAGAGGCCTAGAAATCTTAGAGAAGTCTTTAATGAACCTTCTATAGAAACCAGCATGACCAAGGAAACTTCTTATACCTTTAATGTCTGTAGGGCATGGCATTTTCTCGATCGCTTCAACTTTAGCCTTATCGACTTCAATACCTCGTTCAAAAAATTTATGTCCTAAGACATTGCCTTCATTAACCATAAAGTGTCACTTCTCCTAATTCAAGATAAGGTTAGTATCTTTACATCTCTGCAATACTCGATCAAGGTTGCTCAAGCAATCATCAAAAGAAGATCCGTAAACGGAGAAATCATCCATGAAAACCTCAACAATCTTTTCAAAAAATTTAGAGAATATAGCCATCATACATCTTTGAAAGGTAGCAAGTGCATTACATAAACCAAAAGGCATACGTCTATAAGCAAAGGTACCGAAAGGGCAAGTAAAAGTGGTTTTCTCCTGATCAGATTGTGCAACAGGTATTTGGGAGAAACCAGAATAACCATCTAGAAAGCAAAAGTGTGTATGTTTAGACAATCTTTCTAGCATTTGATCAATAAAAGGCAAAGGGTAAGGATCTTTCTTAGTAGCTTTATTTAATTTCCTAAAATAGATTACCATCCTATAGACAGTAACAATTCTCTGTGGGATCAATTCATCTTTATCATTAGGGACAACGGTAATACCTCCCTTCTTAGGGACACAATGTAACGGACTTACCCAATCACTATGAGCAACAGGATAGATAATACCTGCTTCCAGGAGCTTTAGTATTTCTTTTCTTACCACCTCTTTCATCTTAGGATTTAATCTTCGTTGATCATCGGCAACTGGTTTGGAATCTTTATGTTGGCATAGAGTGGGACTAATGCCCTTAAGATCAGAGTATATCCAATAGCAGCACGGTGCTTCTTCAGAGTTTTCAATAATTTCTTTTCTTCATGCTCTAAAAGGTTAGCACTAATAATAACACGATATATCTCTTTTTCATCAAGATAAGCATACTTAAGAGTATCAGGTAATTGTTTAAGCTCAAACACAGGATCACCCTTTGGTGGAGGTGGATCTCCAAGCAATTCAACAGGCAAATTATTCTTAAGGATAGGATGTTGTTCAAAGATAACTCTATCTATCTCATTCCTTTCATCTGTATGCATATCATTTTCATGTTCAAGCAAGTATTGCTCTAAAGGATCAGTAGGAGGCACAGCAATAGAAGCGAGAGCAATAATTTCATCCTTACTAGACAATTCTTTTTCATGAGGTTGTCTACCAAACTTGGAAAAATTAAATTCATGTGACACACCTTCAAAGCCAACAGTAACAGTTTGTTTCTCACAATTAATCTGAGCATTAACAGTATTGAGAAAAGATATACCAAATATGATGGGACAAAAGCTATCTTGTGTGGTAGCAAGAACGAGAAAATCAGCAGGATACTTAGTTTTACCACACAAGACTTCAACATCTCTAACAATTCCCACAGGGCAGGTAGTATCTCTATTAACAAGTTGAATAGTAACATCAATAAATTCCATCTCGACTGGTGCAATCTCATCTTTAATTTCATTATATAAAGATCGAGGTATTGCACTAGCACTAGCACCCATGTCACATAAACCATGATAACAATGATCTCCTATCTTAACAGAAACAACAGGCATGCCAACAACAGGCTTATGTTTGTCTCTAGCATGAGGTTTAGCAATTCTAGCAGCATCTTCACAGAAGTGAATAACATGCCCATCAACATTATCGGCCAAGAGATCTTTAGTAATAGCAATGCTAGGTTCAACTTTAATTTGCTCAGGGAGTGTAGGTGTTCTAATGCAGCCCTTACGTATCACAGTTGAAGCTTTAGCATGATCCTTTATTCTAACAGGGAAAGGTGATTTCTCAATGTAAGCACTAGGAACAATAGAATCATTATAAGCAATGAATTTCTCTTCAACTGGATTGGGTTTTACTACATTGACTTCTATGGGAGGATGATATTTAAACCACTTCTCCATGGGGAGATTAATATGAGCAGCAAATGATTCAGATAATGAAGCTACTATCTAAGAGTCAAGTCCATGTTTAGCGCTAAAATCATGAAAAGTATTTGTTTCAGCGAAGAATTTATCGCAATCAAACTTAAGATTCATACCTGACTCCTTACCTTCATCAAGCTCCCAATCTTTAGAGTTGCATTTAATTCTTTCCAATAAATCCCATTGAAGTCAATATCTCTCTTCATAAAAGAACCGGTACAAGAAGTGTCAAGCATGGTGCGATTATCATGAGAAAGCCGAGCATAGAAGTTCTGAATAATAATTTATCTCGAGAGCTCATGGTTGGGGCATGAATATAACATTGACTTAAGACTCCCCCAAGCTTGAGCGATACTTTCTCTATCACTAGGCCAAAAATTATAGATATAATTCCGATCACGATGTACCAAATGCATAGGATAAAACTTTTGATGAAATTCCAATTTCAATCGGTTGTAGTTCCATGATCCAGTATCATCACATAGCCTATACCATATCAATGCTTTATCCCTCAAAGATGAGGGAAAGACCTTCTTATTGACCTCATCCTCGGGCAAACCTGCAAGCTTAAATAAACCACAAACTTCATCTACATAGATTAGATGCAAGTCGGGATGTGATGTTCCATCTCCTGTAAAAGGATTAGCCAACAGTTTCTCTAGCATACCCGAAGGAATTTCATAATAAATATTTTCAGTAGGTGCAGTAGGTTGAGGAGCATCTCTTTGTGCTTCCGGTCGAGGTGAAGATACCCAAAACAAGATCCTCAAAGGATTAGTTTCCATAGTGACAAGTGATAATAAATTTCAGCACACTATATAAATGTTTCTTTACCAGATTCCACTCACCAAAGGCGCTTCACTCCCTGGCAACGGCGCCAAAAAAGAGTCTTGATGACCCACAAGTGTAGGGGATCTATCATAGTCCTTTCGATAAGTAAGAGTGTCGAACCCAACGAGGAGCAGAAGGAAATGACAAGTGGTTTTCAGCAAGGTATTCTCTGCAGGCACTGAAATTATCGGTAGCAGATAGTTGTGTGATAAGATAATTCGTAACGAGTAGCAAGTAACAATAGTAACAAAGGTGCAGCAAGATGGCCCAATCCCTTTTGTAGAAATGGACAAGCCTGGACGAACTCTTATATAAGGTAAAGTGCTCCTGAGGACACATGGGAATTTCTGTCAAGCTAGTTTTCATCATGTTCATATGATTCGCGTTCGCTACTTTGATATTTTGATATGTTGGTGGACCGGTGCTTCGGTGCTGTCCTTACTTGGACAAACATCCCACTTATGATTAACCCCTCTCGCAAGCATCGGCAACTATGAAAGAAGAATTAATACAAAGTCTAACCATAGCATTAAACTAGTGGATCCAAATCAGCCCCTTATGAAGCAACGCATAAACTAGGGTTCACACTTCTGTCACTCTAGCAACCCATCATCTACTTATTACTTCCCAATGCCTTCCTTTAGGCCCAAATAATGGTCAAGCGTTATGTAGTCGACGTTCACATAACACCACTAGAGGAAAGACAACATACAACGCATCAAAATATCGAACGAATACCAAATTCACATGACTACTTATAGCAAGACTTATCCCATGTCCTCAGGAACAAACGTAAATACTCACAAAGCATAATAATGTTCATGATCATAGAGGTCTTGAATATCACTAAGGATCTAAACATAAGATCTTCCGCCGAGTAAACCAACTAGCATCAACTACAAGGAGTAATTAACACTACTAGCAACCTTACAAGTACCAATCGGAGTCGCGAAACGGAGATTGGTTACAAGAGATGAACTAGGGTTTGGAGATGAGATCGTGCTGATGAAGATGTTGATGGAGATGAGTCCCCTCCAATGAGAGGAGTGTTGGTGATGACGATGGCTATGATTTCCCGCTCCGGGAGGGAAGTTTCCCCAGCAGGATGGCCCTATCGGAGCTCTAGATCTGTTCTGCTCAAGTTCTGCCTCGTGGCGGCGGTGTTTCTTCCCGAAAGCTCTCCCTCGATTTTTTATGGGACGAAACCCTCCTTGTAGCAGAAGATGGGAGCCGGAGGGGCAACAGGGGGCCCATGAGCCACCCAGGCGCGCCAAGGGGGGTAGGCCGTGCCTGGCAGGCTTGTGGCCTCCTGGTGGCTCCCCTCCAGTATTTCTTCCGCCTAGTATTTTTTATATATTCCAAAATAATTCCTCGCTTATTTTCACGGCTTTTGGAGTTGTGCAGAATAGGTATCACAAACTTGCTCCTTTTCCAGCCCAGAATTCCATCTGTCGGCATTCTCCCTCTTCATGTAAACCTTATAAAATAAGAGAGAAAAGGCATAAGTATTGTACCATAATGTGTAAAAACAGCCCATAATGCGATAAATATCAATATAAAAGCATGATGCAAAATGGACGTATCACCCTGCCGTTAGAAGATGCGTCGAACCCAACGCCAAGCATCAAGACTAGGCCACCAGCAGTTGCCTTGCCAATGAAGAAGACGCGGCACCACCGTGTCTGGCAAGGACTTTGCTACCACTTCACCACTACACCTCATCGGTCTGATTGTCAACATCAGCGAGGTGTCAAGCGGGCAGGTAGTTAGGTGAGCCTTGTCAGAAGCACGTGGGCGTCCAAGGGATTTACATCTACTTCAATGACACCCGTCCCACGACGTGGCAAGATAATAGGATGTAGTTGGGTGAATGACACAGAAGGAGAGGTGACCCTTGCCGGGAGATGTCGCCAGCATGACACCTCATGACGCATTTAATGTGTGTGTCCTAATCTGCCAGGGTTAGGTATTTACCACTATGGCTCCCGTCAGTAGTTTTTGCAGCTATAGGATCCACTATTTGCCCCCATGTAATGACCATTTTAGCCACTGTGGTAACCCCTTGACCTATAAAAGGAGGTCCATGGCTACCTTTCAAAGGTCCACACTTTGTCCATTTGCATGTGGAGTCGCACTCCTCGAGCATTCTTGTCGAGTTGCTGCGCTCCTATACTTGAACCAATATAATCCACAACACACGGGATGTTGGGTTTTACGCTTTCGAGCGGCCCGAGCCTGTCTAAACCCCGAGCGCGTACAAGATTGGTGATGCTTTTTATGCCTGCACATCCCCACTATTGAACCTCCAAAAGGGGGCCTCCCAGGACCCATATGTTATCGTACCCCGACACTAATAAAAGGGCATTCACCTTCACGCGAGCTGAAAGGTGCACTGAAGACTTCGATCTGTAATACAATCTATGGCATAAGGTTTAATCTTCAAGACTTATTCGTGTGCAACCTTGCAGATAATGGTATCAATATATTTGAACCAAAGATATGTGCTCCATGGATCATGCGCTTTATCAAGCAAAGAATAAACGTAAGGTATCTGCCCTCTACTCGTAATCATGTTATATACCTCTTGGATGTGGAAGTCATTGATGTCAATTGTGCTTCCCCGGCAATAGCAGCAGTAGCAGAGCAAGACAAGTAATAGCAGTAGCAACAGTAGTAACAGCAGCAGAGCAAGACAAGTAACAGCAGCAGCAACAGTAGGACAAACTCGTAGGCAATGGGTCGGTGATTTGTTTGGATGATATTCATCATGCAACAACTATAACACAGAGAGATATGTGGCTAGCTCCCGTTCGTCAATGTGATGTAGGCATGCATTCCGTGTGTCGTCATACGTGCTTAGGGAAAAGAACTTGCATGACATCTATTGTCCATCCCTCCCGTGGCAGCGGGGTCCAAAAGGAAACTACGGGATATTAAGGTTCTCCTTTTAATAAAGAACCGAACCAATGCATTAGCACTTGGTGAACACATGAACTCCTCAAACTATGGTCATCACCAGGGGGTGGCGGAGCCAGGGCTTGTGGCCCACTGACCCACCCCCTCAGGTGGAACTTGGCGCAGATATTTTTCATATTTTCCAAAAATGATCTCCGTAAATTTTCAGGATGTTTGGAGAACTTTGATTTCTGCACAAAAATAACACCAAGGCAATTCTGCTGAAAATAGCGTCAGTCCAGGTTAGTTCCATTCAAATCATGCAAATTAGAGTCCAAAACAAGGGCAAAAGAGTTTGGAAAAGTAGACACGATGGAGAAGTATCAACTCCCCCAAGCTTAAAACCTTGCTTGTCCTCAAGCAACTCAGTTGAAAAACTGAGAGAGGAAGAAAAACTTTGACAAACTCTGTTTGATCTTTTTGTTGCAACTATGTCTAACTCATAACCATAATTTCAGCAAGATCACAAGTTAACCACATAAGCAAGTGACACAAAGGTCTCACGGTAAACTAATATCAATGGCATAATCAGCTAACGAGCAAATAATAATGAGTTTCAAATACCAACACTTCAATCAAAACAAGCATGAAGCAATATGAATAGATGGTATCTCGCTAGCTCTTTCTGAGACCGCAAAACATAAATGCAGAGCACTTTCAAAGATCAAGGCTGACTAAACATTGTAATTCATAGCAACGAAGATCCAGTCATAGTCATACTCAATATGAATCAAAAGCAAAGCATAAAAATGACAGAGGTGCTCTCTAATTGGTTCTTGTAAAAGAAGAGGACGACTCAACAGGAAAATAAATAGACAGGCCCTTCGCAGAGGGAAGCACTGATTTGCAGAGGTGCCAGAGCTCAAGCTTTGAAAGCAGAGATAATAATTTTGGGTGGCATGCTTTCATTGTCAATGCAATGACCAAGAGTTCTCAATATCTTCCATGCTAATCATGCTATAGGCGGTTTCCAAACAGAAGTAAAGTTTTAACTCCCCCACCACCAATCAATCACACTCCACGGCTAGCCGAATCCTCGGGTACCGTCCATACTAACATCAATCCGGGGGGAGTCTTGTTTTACAGTTATGTTTTCGATTTAAGCGTGGAACTGGGCATTCCAATCACCAGCCCCTTTCTCGTGAATGACAGTGAATAAACACATGTCGAGGATAACACTCCTAGCATGGAAGATACCAATAGCCCCATGTCACCACATGAGCGGTTCGGGCATGCAAAACAGATTATTTCTTGAAGGTTTAGAGAATGGCACGTGCAAATTTACTTGGAACGGCAGATAGATACCGCAAATAGGTAGGTATGGTGGACACTCATGGAAAAACTTTTGGGTTTATGGAAGTGGATGCACAAGCAGTATTCCGCTTAGTACAAGTGAAGGCTAGCAAAAGACTGGGAAGCGACCAACTAGAGAGCGACAAGAGTCATCAAGATGCAATGAGTTTGACTAACATTGAATGCAAGCATGAATAGGATATAAATCACCATGAACACGAACATCATAGAGGCTATGTTGATTTTGTTTCAACTACATGCATGAACATGCGCCAAGTCAAGCCACTTGAATCATTCGAAGGAGAATACCATCCTATCATACTACATCATAGTCATCTCAAAATCTATGTTGGCATTCAAGACAAACCATTATAAGCTCTCACCTAAATAAGCATGGCATCAGAAACTATGATCTCTAAGTTGTCATTGCAAACATGGTTCTCTCACAACAAAGCTAAATATGGATCGATAAGCTAGTCATATTTACAAAAACAAAATAGATAGAGTTCATACCAGATTTTCAGTCCCAGTCACTTCATCATATATCATCATTGTTGCCTTTCATTTGCACGATCGAACGATGTGAACGATAATAAGAGTGCTCGTGCATTGGACTAAGCTGAATCTGCAGGCAAACACAAAGGAGAAGACAAAGTAATATGGCTCCTTGAAAGCTAAACAGGTAAGCATGCAAGAACCACTAAACATTGTAACCAATATCTTCTACCTTGACACAAAGAAAAAGAAAACTATTTACACGGGAAAGCTCCCAACAAGCAAAAGAAGAAAGAAAATCTTTTTGGGTTTTCTCAAAAGGACACAAAACAAGAAAACAAGAAAATGAAAATAAACTAGCTTGGATAATACAGTGGCAAAGTGTAAACACCGGCTAACAAAGTGAAAGCATAAGCATGAATGTAAAGTCGGTGAGAACACGTACTCCCCCAAGCTTAGGCTTTTGGCCTATCTTGGTCTACTCCCATGGATGGTCCTGGCGAAACCCAAAATCATAATGGGTGTTATACGGGAGTGTTGTAGCCACTGCTTGAATAGATGCCTCACAAAGTCGAGAAGCAGTCGCCTCCCTCTCATACACCTCTGCCTCTCCTATGGTTATGTAGTATCTTCGTTTTACCTGAAAGTCAAAGAAAGCAGGAGCAGGAAGGATAATACGGAAAACATGCTGCCGGTTAAATATCAAGCGGTATAGGAGGGATCCATGATCTCTCTCAAGGAACTCGTAGCGTGTTAGAGCGACACGATCAAGGTAGGCTGTACGGAGAGGAGGGTCTTCTGGACGGATGGATACTCCAAGAAAATTTGCTAAGCGTGTAGCATAAACTCCACCAAAGAAATCCCCCTCACTGGCATTTTTATTCAGCCTCCTTGCTATTATAGCTCCTATATTGAAGCTCCTGCCACCTGTTACTGCGCTCTTAAGGATATTAAGGTCAGAAGCGCATAGGTGACAATGTGCACCCTTGCCGTTAATGCACCTACCTATGAAGAGGGCAAAGTAGTGCAAGGCAGGGAAATGGATGCTTCCTATGGTGGCTTGTGTGATATCTCTGGTTTCTCCAACAGTTATACTGGAGACAAAGTCTCTGACCGAAGACTTAGAAGGATCATTAATACGACCCCCATCGGGTATCTTGCAAATCCTATTGAAATCCTCCAAATCCACAGCATAGGATTTATCGTACAGATCAAACAGCATGGATGAGTCACGGCCAACTAAAAATTTAAATCTACGCACAAAAGAGGCAGTGAGCATAGCATACTGTTCACATTTATCTGAGAGGAATTCTTCTAACCCGGCATTGCGGACAAGTGTATCAAACTCATCCTTGAAACCTGCTTCGATCATGAACTCATAGGAAGGCCATTCACATGGTTGTACCGGTGTGTCCCTTAGTTGAAAAGGTTCGGGCTCCCGAAAAGAAAGACGGGGACCCTTCTTACTTGAGGAACCACCATGAAACTTCCTCCTGAACATAATTTCCTTTTGCTGAAATTTTTGAAGTTCAAGAGAAAAGTGAATGAAGACCAACCTTATCTTGTAGCAACTACTCCTACTAGTGCCTAGAGATCGTACCACGCGCTAAACTACTTGGGACCAGCTAAAATCAACCTTTCTAGCTCAAGAACAGGGTCACCAGGGTAGCAAGAATACGCGAAGGATAAAGCACTAGAGCAAAAACTAATTGGACCAATGGAGGAGTCACTTACCAAGGAGTAATTTCCCCAAATCGGTTCGGAGAATGGTGCTTTGAGCAAGGAGATCAAAAATCACAGCCAAATGAGCAAGAACACGGGTTTGAGCTGCGAAACAATTTTTTCTGGAGGTGGAAGAAGAGGCTCGGAGCTGGAATGAGTGGAGGGGGTCCCTTTTGGGCCCCACAAGCTTGCACTCCGCCACCACGGGGCTGGCAGTGGCAGGGCTTGTGGCCCAATGGTCTAGCCCCCAGGCCAGCTCTCAGGCCCAGTAATTTTCAAAAATTCCAGAAAAAATCATACTAAATTTTTCAGGACCATCGGAGAACTTTTATTTTCGAGGTATTTTTCTCCGGGACGCTAAAACAGAAAATAGGAAAAGCTAAACTAATTCTACCATATTTCTTCTAAGCAAAAGAAAATGAAAGCTTAAAACGGAGGTATGTGACTCCTTGATTCATCCATTTCATGATCATCGAAAGAAATCCGCCAATGGGGTTGATCAAATCCTTATGACAAAACCTTCTCGTATCGCAAGAGAGAACGGAGAATTTTTGAATAGCCACTAAGTCACCTCAATGGGGATATGTATCTCCCAAACAACCAAATCATACTTCATCTTGACACGAGGAATAGGGCATTCAAAGCTCCCAATAAGAATCGATGAAGTCCTTTCGATAGCATTGATGCAATGTACTTGATATCGTTTCTTCGGAAAGTGCACGATATGCTCATTACCGTTGACATGGAAAGTGAAATTGCCTTCGTTGCAATCTATAACAGCCCCTGCAGTGTTTAAAAAGGGTCTTCCGAGGATGACAGCCATGGCATCGTCCTCAAGAATATCTAGGATAACAAAGTTTGTTAAGATAGTGGTGTTAGCAACCACAACAGGCACATCCTCGCAAATGCCGATAGGGAAAGCAGTTGATTTGTCGGCCATTTGCAGAGAAATTTCAGTGGGTGTCAACTTGTCCAATTCAAGTATACGATAGAGAGAGAGAGCGACATAACACTAACACCGGCTCCAAGGTCACATAAGGCAGTTCTTACGTAGTTTCCTTCAATAGAGCAAGGTATAGTGGGCACTCCGGTATCACCAAGTTCCATAGGAGTTCCACCTTTGAAAGTGTAATTGGCAAGCATGGTGGAGATCTCAAGATCCGGTATCTTCCGTTTATTAGTCACGATATCTTTCATGTACTTGGCATACGGAGACATCTTGAGCATATTAGTTAACCGCATCTACAGAAAAATGGGTCTTATCATCTAAACGAAGCGCTCAAAATCCTCATCATCCTTTTTCTTGGATGGCTTAGGAGGAAAGGGCATAGATTTCTGAACCCATGGCTCCCTTTCTTTATCATGCTTCCTAGCAGTGAAGTCATTCTTATCATATTTCTTAGGTTGCGGGTTATCAGGATTAACCGTAGGTTCAATCTCCACATCCTCATCATTGCTAGGTTGAGCATTATTATAAACATCACTGTCCATATTGTCACCAGGTTCATGTTCATCACCAGATTGTGTTTCTACATCAGACGCAAAAATATCATTAGGTTCTTCAGGTGTGACAGTATTTGGTGAACTGGCATGTAGGTTTCTAGCATCCTTCTTCTTCTCCTTAGGATCACTGGGTGTGTCAGCATTGATTCCTTGAGAATCTTGATCAATTCTCTTAGGATGACCCTCAGAATACAAAGGTTCCTGAGTCATTTTGCCTCCTCTAGTAACGACTCTCACAAAGTTGTCATTTAATTCATTGAGCAGGTCATTCTGAGCTTTAAGTACTTGTTCTACCCGAGTAGTAATCATAGAGGCATGTTTACTCAGAAGCTTCAAATCATAAACATTTCTGTCTACACAAGCACTTAAATGGCTAAGCATACGAGTACTTTGTTCCAAATGTCTGCTAACATAATCAATGAAACTCTGTTGTTTGGCAACAACGTTGTCAAATTCATCAAAGCATAGGCTAGCAGGTTTATCAAAAGGAATATCACTCTCATCAAACCTACACAAAGAATTCACTTCTACTACCTGTATCGGGTTATTGAGACCATGGATCTCTTTGATAGGTGGTCGATTTTTGACATCTTCAGATCTAATGCCTTTCTCTTGCATAGATTTCTTGGCTTCTTAAATATCTTCGGGACTGAGGAATAGAATACCTCTTTTCTTAGGAGTTGGCTTAGGAGGTGGTTCAGGAATAGTCCAAGCATTATCGTTGATCAAGATGTTATTCAGTAGGGTCTCAGCTTGCTCTACAGTTCGTTCCCTAAAAACACAACCGGCACAACTATCTAGGTGGTCTCTAGAGGCATCGGTAAGTCCGTTATAGAGGATATCAAGTATCTCGTTCTTCTTAAGAGGGTGATCAGGCAAAGCATTTTGTAGCTGGACGAGCCTCCCCCAAGCTTGTGGAAGACTCTCTTCTTGGAGTTGAGCAAAGTTGTATATTTCCTGCAAGGCAGCTTGCTTCTTATGGGCAAGGAAATATTTCTCACACAAGTAATAGACCATATCCTGGGGACTACTCATACATCCAGGAGCAAGAGAGGTGAACCAGGCTTTAGCGTCATCCTTTAGAGAGAAAGGAAACAGCTTAAGGATATAGTAGTGGTGGATCTTCTCCTCATTAGTGAAAAGGGTGGCTATATCGTGTAGTTTGGTAAGATGGGCTATGACCGTCTCAGACTCATAACCGTGAAAAGGATCAGATTCGACTAGAGAGATTATCTCAGGGTCGACAGAGAATTCATAATCCTTATCGGTGATAAAGATAGGTGAAGTGGCAAACGTCGGGTCGTATTTCATCTTAGCTTTCAGAGATTTTTCCTTCCACTTGACAAGTAATTTCTCAGCGTCATAGGCATCTTTACACGCAATAAAATCCTCAGCTATCTCTCCCTCCATAACGTAACCCTCAGGTATATCAGGCAATTCACATCTAGGAGAGCTAGATCTAGCAGAAGCAAAAGCAGGTTCTATCTTAATAGTATCGAGTGTTTCAGAAGCATCACGAGCATTGGCAGTAACTCTAGCAATATGAGCATCAAGGAACACTCCTAGTGGAACATCAGGAAAAGTAGTGTCTCTAGCAGTATCAAGCATAGCATCTCTAGCAGTATCAAGCAAGGCAGTATCAGGCATAGTATCAAGCATCGCATCTCTAGCAGTATCAAGCATAGCATCTCTAGCAATATCAGGCATAGCAGTATCAGGCATAGCATCAAGCATAGTATCAAGCATAGTATCATCAGGCACAGTATCAAGCATAGCATCTCTAGCAGTAGTATCACAAGCATCATCAAGCACAGGCAACATATCAAGATTTCTAGCAGGAGGTGATGTCGCAAACTTACTCATAACTGAAGGTGAATCAAGTGCAGAGCTAGATGGCAATTCCTTACCTCCCCTCATAGTTGAGGGCAAGGCTTTGGTCTTCGGATCCTTCAGATTCTTCATAGTGATTAGCAGATATAAATCCCAAGTGACTCAGAGAATATAGCAATACCTCCCCGGCAACGGCGCGAGAAACATGCTTGATGTCAGTTGTGCTTCCCCAGCAACGGCGCCAGAAAAATGCTGACTCCATAACAGCAGACCTTCCCTGCAACGGCACCAGGAGAATGCTGCTAGCACTCTCCGGCAATCAAAACTAGAAGAATGTTGTTGACGGCCCACCAGCGCGTGGGATCGTAGCAGTTTTCGAGGGTAGAGTATTCGACCCAAATTTGTTGATCGCCAAACAGGAGGTGAGAGAATACTCTCGAGTATTAGCAGCTAAATGTGTCAGATTCAACCACACGTAAAAGATTAGTATCTGCAAGCAAAGTAGTAACAGCAAAGTAGCGAGTAACGGCGGTGGCAAGAAACAACAGTAGTGACAGCGGTAGCAAGTAGCAACAGTAGCAAGCGACAGTAGTAGCAACAGTAGCAGCAGCAGCAGAGCAAGACAAGTAACAGCAGTAGCAACAGTAGTAACAGCTCCAGAGCAAGACAAGTAACAGTAGCAGCAACAGTATTAACAGCAGCAGAGCACGACAAGTAACAGCAGCAGCAACAGTAGGACAAACTCGTAGGCAATGGGTCAGTGATCTGTTTGGATGATATTCATCATGCAACAACTATAACACCGAGAGATATGTGGCTAGCTCCCATTCGTCAATGTGATGTAGGCATGCATTCCGTGTGTCATCATACATGCTTAGGGAAAGAACTTGCATGACATCTATTGTCCATCCCTCCCGTGGCAGCGGGGTCCAAAAGGAAACTACGGGATATTAAGGTTCTCCTTTTAATAAACAACCGAACCAACGCATTAGCACTTGGTGAAAACATGAACTCCTCAAACTATGGTCATCACCGGGAGTGGTTCCGGTTATTGTCACTCCGGGGTTGCCGGATCATAACACATAGTAGGTAACTACAACTTGCAAGATCGGATCTAAAACACACATATATTGGTGACAACATAATAATTTCAGATCTGAAATCATGGCACTCGGGCCCTAGTGACAAGTATTAAGCATGGCAAAGTAGTAGCAACATCAATCTCAGAACATAGTGGATACTAGGGATCAATCCCCATCAAAACTAACTCGAATACATGATAGATCTCATCCTACTCATCACCGCCCAGCGAGCCTACGAATAGATTACTCACGAACGACGAAGAGCTTCATGGAATTGTAGAGGGAAGAAGGTTGATGATGACGATGGCAACGATTTCCCCTCTCCGGAGCCCAAGACGGACTCCAGATCTGCCCTCCAGATGAAGAACAGGTTGTGGCTGTGCCTCCGTATCGTAAACGCGACGAAATCTTCTCTTTTTATTTTTTTCTCGAACGAAAGGGAGCTGGAATTGGGGGCAGCAGAGCCATGTGGGCCCCTCAAGCCTGCCCACCACCACCACGGGGGTGGCGGAGCCAGGGCTTGTGGCCCACTGGCCCACCCTCTTAGGTGGAACTTGGCGCAGATATTTTTCACATTTTCCGAAAATGATCTCCGTAAATTTTCAGGACGTTTGGAGAACTTTGATTTCTGCACAAAAATAACACCAAGGCAATTCTGCTGAAAACAGCGCCAGTCCAGGTTAGTTCCATTCAAATCATGCAAATTAGAGTCCAAAACAAGGGCAAAAGAGTTTGGAAAAGTAGATACGATGGAGACGTATCAGTCATTCATGAAGACATTTACCCATCTGATGACCCACAATTATAGGGGGTCAATCGTTGTCCTTTCAGTAAGTAAGAGTGTCGAACCCAACGAGGAGCGGAAGGAAAAGACAAGCGGTTTTCAGCAAGGTAATTTCTGCAAGCGCTGAAATAGCGGTAACAATTTGT
This sequence comes from Hordeum vulgare subsp. vulgare, assembly GCF_904849725.1. Classification (NCBI taxonomy): domain Eukaryota; kingdom Viridiplantae; phylum Streptophyta; class Magnoliopsida; order Poales; family Poaceae; genus Hordeum; species Hordeum vulgare. The sequence continues at coordinate 422,421,902 of NC_058519.1, read as the reverse complement.
TTGATAGCAAGATAATTGTAACAAGTGACAAGTTGCAATGATAAAAATAGGTGCAGCAAGGTATCCCAATCCTTTTGTGTCAAAGGATAGGCCAGAACAATTTCTATAATAGGCAAAGCATTCATGAGGGCACACGGGAATTTCGTCTAGTCACTTTCGTCGTGTTGGATTAATTCGTGTTCGGTATTTTGATAATTTGATATGTGGATGGACCGGTGCTTGGGTGTTGTTCTTACTTGAACAAACCTCCCGCAAGCATCCGCAACTATGAGAAAAGTATTAAGAATAAATTCTAACCATAGCATTAAACATAGGGATCCAAATCAGCCCCTTACGAAGTAGTGCATGGACTGGGATTTAAGTTTCTCTCACTCTCGCAACCCACCCTCTAATTACTACTCCACAATACATTCCCTTAGGCCCAAAGACGGTGCAGTGTTATGTAGTCGACATTCACATAACAACACTAAGGGAATCACAACATTCATATCATCGAAATATCGAACGAATATCAACTTCACATGACTACTTGCAATATGATTTATCCTATGGCCTCAAGAACAAAAGTAACTACTCACAAGTGATAAACATGTTCATGGTCAGAGAGGTATTAAATAGTATAATGGATCTGAATATATGATCTTCCACCAAATAAAACCTAAAGCATCAACTACAAGATGTAATCAACACTACTAGTCACACCCCAGGTACCAATCTGAGGTTCCGGTACAAGATTGAGTACAAGAGATGAACTAGGGTTTTGAGAGGAGATGGTGCTGATGGAGATGTTGATGAAGATTGGCCTCCCAAGGATGGGAGGGTTGTTGGTGATGACGATGGCCTCGATTTCCCCCTCCGAAAGGGAAGTTCCTCCAGTGGAATCGCTCCGCCGGAGGGCAAAAGTGCTCATGCCGAGGCTCCGCCTCGAGACGGCGGTGATTCGTCCTGAAAGTCCTCCTCTTATTTTTTTAGGGTAAAATAGAATTTATACCAGAAGGTGATCAGCAGATGTGGGCCAGGGGCATTAGACATTAGGCCGTGCCATGCCCTCGTGTCTAGTGCGCACCTGGTAGCCCCCTTCTAGTACTTCTTCGCTCCGGTATTTTTTATTTATTATAAAATATATCGCCATAAATTTTCAGCCCAATTGGAGATGTGCAGAATAGGTATCTTTGACGTAGCTTTTTCAGGTCGAGAATTCCATCTACCGGTATTCTCCCACTTGATGTAAACCTTGCATATTAGGAGAGAAGGCATTATAATTACTCCACCAAGTGGCAAAATGCATAAAAACATTATAAATAACAGTAACAAAACATGATGCAAAATGGACGTATCACCATCCAATAGCAAGAACCCCATTACTGAAGGAGCAAGTGGCACTACTGACACTAAAGGGCTTCTCATTCCGTTTGATCCTGCCAGAGCAAGGCTAATTTGGTCAATTCACCATCCACAACCAAGTGCCACTACCACTAAAGCCACTGCCAACACTATGCCACAACATCCCCAACATAGAAGGGAACGTGCAATGACTAGTCGAGAGCTTCTAGTCTCTCTTCATTAGAAGAAGGATCCTCACCATGAGTGGTCCATGAGACAGATGCAATCCCTTGTGACAGATATCAATTGCATTCGCAACCTCTCCACCAAGAATACCTTTGTGGCCCATGAAACTTACAGGCGTTCCTGGAAGACATTGAAAATGCTGGCTCCTGAGGATGATCTTCGTGGGGATGGCTTCGACAAATACTTCAGATTATGTGCTCCTCCTCCTCACACGGAGAAGTGGTGCAAGACGCCATCTCTTGAAGACAATGGCTATTCTTCTTCAACACTGTCCATCCACGTCAATCTTGCTAATGATGAAGCTGAAGATGTCACTTCTCCGACAGCACCAAGAGATTGCACCTACATTCCAATAGGACCATCTACACCAACCAACATCAGCCCTGTTGCACCAACGTCTTCAACTCATGATGGGGACGTGTAGTGCCCAATGTCTTCACCTTTTTTTTATTTGATGACAAAGGGGGACAATCATTGGATTGATAGTCTTGAATCAGGTCTATAGGGCTGGGTGCTACTATTTTGGTTAAGTTTACAACTCTCGTTCTAAACGTTTGTCGTTTTGGGTTGTAAAACTTAAGTCTTGATGGACGTCTGCACACTTCATGTTTATCTCACTTTTGGCGCTACTCTATAGCTTATCATGTGCACCCGAATTCATTCTACAGACGCTCATTTTCCATTATGCATTTCATTATCTTCTTAAAACCTCTAAAAAGCATGGTGGTTGGATTCCAATATATAGGGGGAGATCTCCACAAATTAAAGCCTGCCATGTGCTTTTGCATTCAAAACAAAATCTACATAAGCACATATTTAGGGGGATCTCTTTATATCTTGCAATCATAATCTCCAAGTCCTTATCTTCATATATTTTATCCGTGTTGAAAACTTCAACCAATTTCTCATAAATCACCAAAAAGGGAGAGATTGTAAGTGTATCTAGTGTCACCCCTTGTTGGTTTCGGAGTATTAAAGATAAACGATGTTGATGGATTAATGCGTATGTGAGAGTCAACACATTAACAAAGATAGAAGTCCCTGGAGATTTGGTTTAACCATCGAAGACGACCCCTAAAAATGTCTAAATACATTGATGATGGCCGAAGCCATTGGTGGTATGCGAACATAATCGTTTGAAGATAATGAAACACGCAGACGAAGTCTTTTGGTTGTTTTGTTTCTTCTTTCTTGAGTCATAAGAACCACATAGTGTTAAGTGGGGTCCAGGTGATCGAAGTGAGATGCAGACGTGATGCTCAACCCAAAACACCTATGTCTTCGAGTGACGACAATGAGAGGATATCTCTTCTAGAGTTGGTTGAATCAATGTCACATCTCCGCGGTATCTATATTTTTTGATTGTTTCATGCCAGTATTCTACAACATTCATATAGTTTTGGCAACATTTTATATTATTATCGGGATAACTTACTTATCCAGCTCCAAGTGCCAGCTCCTTTTTTTTGTTTCGCAGAAAATCCATATCAAATGGAGTCCAAATGCGATAAAAATTGACAGAGATTTTTTTTGGAATTAATGTGAATTTCAGAAGAAGGAGCAACACCAAACGATTCCCTAGGCTATCACGAGCCAACAGGGCGCAGCCAGGGGGTGGTAGCACCCTGTTATCTTGTGTCCATCCCTTAAGTCGGTTGGGGCCCTACTTCCGCCGCAAAAAACATAATTTCCCGACAAAAATCCCCACAATATTTTATCCCAATGAGAGTTACAGATCTTCGGTTATTTAAGAAATGGTGAAGAGGTGAGAACACACCTGCGAAAACAGGAGAAAAACACAGAGAGAGATCCAATCTCAGAGGGGCTGCTGCCCTCCGGGAGCCATGGCGGTGATGGACCACACGGGAAACTCTTGTCCCATCTAGGGTGAGACCAAGGAATAAGAATAAGGAGGGCGGCTCTCTCCCCCTCTCTCCCAGTGGCGTCGAAGCGCCGCCCGGGCAACCATCGTGATGGTGATCTACACCAGTAACTTCGCTACCGTCACCAACAACTCTCTCCTCCTCTAAGCAGTGGTGTAACACCTTTTTCCGGAACTGTAATCTCTCCTTAAATATGGTGCTTAGTGTTGTGTATTATTACCCAATGATGTGTGGCTATTCTTTGATTTTTGAGTAGATCTCTTTTATCCTACGGGTTAATTGTGGTATGGTGTGATTGATATGAGTTGTATGTTAATATGGTGTGGTCTTAAGGTTCCTTACATGTCGTACACATCTGAGGGATTCCCGCTAGAGGGTTTGCAATACGTTCATGATTCACTTATAGTGGGTGGCTAGAGTGAAAGAAGCTTACACCTGAGTAAGGTGATTGTTGCGTATGGGAGTAGAGAGGATTTTATGTTTAATGCTATGGTTGGGTTTTACCTTAATGATCTTCAGTAGTTGCGGATCTTGCTAGAGTTCCAATCATAAGTGCATATGATCCATGTATGGAAAGTGTGTTAGCGTATTCCTCTCCCTCATTGCATATGATAAGTATCTATCGTGTTATCTTCAATTTCCTATGGACAATCTTTCTCTTGCGTTACAAAAAGCTTTCTACTAAATTTTTACACCTACTAAGTACTTCTAGTTTCCTTCCCGCAAAGTAGTTTCATACTTTTTCTAGGTAAAGTAAGCGTTAGCATGTGTAGAGTTGTATCGGTGGTCGATAGAACTTGAGAGAATATTAATTCTACCTTCAGCTCCTCATTGGGTTCGGCACTCTTACTCACCAAAAAAGTCTACAAACAACCCCCGCACTTCTGGGTTATCAGTCAGCATTGCTTGTAACCCAAGTGATGTTGTCGCATGAATCTTTGAAATCCGACCATTGGAACAGTTGTTGGTTGGCCATTTAACAAGGTCATTTTTATCATATCATGTAGGGTTGCCTGTTGGCTATAAATAACCCACCCCTCCACCATAAGTTGATGGCTGCTCAGAGTTAGATACGTTTGTTGTCGTTTTGGAGCAACCCACCTCGAAGACATTCACAGAGAGCTACCCCGCAAGGAAAACCCAAACACCTAGAGCCATAGTGTTTAAGCATCATCGAAGTCATTCTGTTCTGAGTGAATCAAAGATTCGTTACACTTGAAGATTGTGATCTAACAAATGGTTAGCCGTCGTTGTCTAGAGCATCCAAGAGTTATTGTTGATTGCCGAGTGACCGAGTTTGTATGGGTTTCGAAAGTCTCCCCTGAAGACTTACCTGAGTGATTGGGTGTGTTCTAAGTGAACAAGGGGAACAACGTGAAGACGGGGTCTTCAGAGTTCAATCTCAGCCTCCCCAACCGGACGTATAGTTGTCACAACAACTGGAACTGGTCCAACAAATCTTGTGTCTTCATCAAGCTACTAGTTCTATTATTCACTCTTACTTTCTATATTGTACTATGAAGCCATTGCTTGATCATATCCATTCAAAGACATACACCAAAGACATTCCTTAACTTTCATTTGTCTTCAATCTAAGTTTATCTTTGATACATCTTGGTGTGCATGATGACTATGCCATACATGCGTGTATGTCTTTGTAGTATTACATGCTTTGCTTAGATCCTTGATTGACATCCCTACTTGATCATGTTTTGCTTTCGCGTCCTTTGAGTACATTTATTGTTTCAAAGTTTTTCATAAAAAACACCTATTCACCCCCCCCCCCCTTTAGTCGATAACTAGCACTTTCAGTAGTACCGCTGGCCCGAGCGGTAGTACTGCTTGTGTGCGGGCTGGGGCATAACGGTTGTATTTTCCCCCACCTATAAAAGGGGGTCTTCTTCCCCATTGCTCTCGGTCTTCTGGAGCTCGTGTTTTTCTTCTTCCCCATTGCTCCCAGTCTTTCGGAGCTCGTGTTCCCCCCCCCCCCCCCATTATTGACCTTCTTAGATCTTGCTGTCTCTCAATCCCTCCAATGATTCTGGCTATTTCTTGAGGGAAAATAGAGAGGAGATCTAGATCTACATTTCCACCATCACTTTCTCCTCTATGTGAGGGAACCACTTCGATCTAGATCATGGAGTTCTTTATGAGCTCCTTCTTCTTCCTCTTATATTTTTCCATAGTTTTTGTTGTTGTGGTGGGATCTGAGAGTGAGCGACTTGACCACTTCATGTGTTCCTTCCATTGCATTAGTTGTATCGGTTTGAGTTCTCCATGATGATACGGGGAAGTGAAAAGTTGAGAAGCTTATTACTCTTGGGTGTTTCGGCCCCTAGAGCTTGTGCCTCTTGGGTGCTTTAGCATCCTAGACGGTTGGTGGTGTCTCGTAGCTCAATCATTGTGGTGTAAAACGCCAAGCAAGCATCAAAGTCTCCAATTAGGTTATGGAGAATCCCCCGGGTAATTTGTACGGGTTACAATGACCACCCCCAAGGCTTACCAGAGTGTACGGGTCTGGTGACCACCCCAGTGGATTGTCATTTGTACGGATTTGGTGACTCACCTCAAGGGTCCCTTAGTGGAATCACGACATATTGCATTGTGTGACAGCGTGAAGATATTACCTTTTCCCTAGTGGCTTCTTGGGGAGCATTATGCCTCCTCGATGCTCCAAACGGAGGTTAGCATCCGCAAGGGTGTGAACTTTACATCGTCGTCTCTACATGCCTTGCTTATCTCTTACCTTAGCCATTTACATATGCACTTTACTTTGTGATAGCCATATTGTTTCATGTTGTATATCTTGCTATCACTTAGTCGTTTATACTGCTTAGCCTAAGTTGTTGGTGCACATAGGTGAGCCTAGTTATTTTAGGTTTTGTGCTTGACAAACTAAACGATAGTTTTATTCTACATTTGTTCAAGCCTAAACCATGATTATTTTAAAGCATCTATTCACCCCCCCCCCCTCTAGGAAACATCTGGCCATGTCCTTTCACCTATCAATAAGTATCTCCCTCAATTGGAAAATAAGGTTTATCAAACTCATATGAATTATCTCCGCAACGACGTATGATCAGTACATGCTCACAACTCACAAAATAAACTTGCCCCCAACAATTCAAGAAGGTTGTCAATTTTATTGTCTTATTGGTTTCAAAGGTAAATTATATGGTATGATGGGAAGTGATAAAATAAATGCAATAAGTAGAAATGAGACAATCGAAAACAAAATAATAACGAGTGATTGCGATGATAGAAAACTAGACTCGGTTCCATAACATCACTAGGCATCTCCCCAAGCAATATACTTGTAGCGAGCGAATTAGAGTAGACAATGATGAAATTGCAATGTTTATGATTGTGATTACTCATGGCATAAATATTGACATTAGTTCTTGATCTATAGACAGGTAATCCAACTACATCTACAACTAATACTCTACCCAAAGAATGATATTCAATATGCATCTCGTGGTATTAAGTTCATAACAAACAGAGCATTGCAATAAGCATGATGACATAATGTAGACAATAAAGGTATCATCCAAGCGTGATAAATAAATCATCACTTAGTAGCAACAATACAATACATGTCTTGTTCCCTCTTGTCACTGGGGTATATAGCACTGCAAGATTGTACCCCCACTATCATACACAACTCCCTTTGAAGAATTACTCATCAAACTTGATCAAAGAATCCAAATAGATCAGATAGAATATATGACTACTTAATTATGCAGCAAAGAAACCATTGAAAACTCAATAATATTCACGAACAGACCCGATAATAAATTGACATTCATCATATCCCAACAAAACAACACCGATTACATCAAATTGATCTCGATCATGTGAGACAACTCACATGAATTTTCTATTAAGGTATAATAAAGAGAGAAGATGTCATCTAGTTATTGATGTGGACCCAAGGTAATAAGAAAACTACTCACACCTGGACATGATGGCAGCAAGGTTGATGGAGATGGCTCAGGTGATGTATCGATAGCATGTCAGAACAAGCCTTCATATTGGATCTCCCCAGAACAGGAATTTTTGGTGGAAGAAAAATCACGTAAAACAGTAAGATGAGGTACCCCTGGGCCATAAAAACTTCATGGCGCAAGAGTAGTGGCAATAAAACACATGCATCAACATCGATTGGGGAACACGCACCAGACGTGACAAAGGTGGTTGGGCTGCAGGCCATTTTCGAATGCTTGCTTTTTTGTAGAATGAACTGCATCCTAAGTGACTATTAGGCTACCAACTGTAATTCAATCCCAATATGTGATACACTCGGGCGGGGGCCCATTGACATTCCAGGCATTGTGACTATGCATCAGTTGCACATTCTCATGCCCGACTCTGGCACCATCTAATCATGTTTTATTTGCATCGATTCCAAATTACCATTAGATAATTGTGATTACCAACATTGGGCAAGCAACGGGCTCACCACACGCTACTTGCACCCAATATTTTTTTAATTTAGAGCATGCTTGATTTGCAAGAAATTTAAGGACCACAATAGCCATCAAAATTTCTTGGGGTGGCAATTGCAAACATTTTGATGGTAAATTGGTCAAAGCAAACATGACAATTTCCTAAAGATAAAGGATTTGTTGGGAAAATTGTCGTGTTTGCTTGAAGGAATTGTCATACACTCAACTCATAAATTGTTGGCGGAAATGTTCATTTTTCCATGGTCCATCAACAAACATTTGTTGAATAACCTTACCAAATTTTAAAAGCACAAGGATAACACAAATACAAGAATCTACACGCGTCTCATATATGGTTGTAGCATATAATTGTATAAAATAAAAGCTAAAATCAAAAGGTCATAAACCAAAAACCGTAACCAATTTATCTTAAGTAAAAAGAAAAAAAATGAAGTCCAAAAAATTTATCGTTCCAAAGATAGGGGTGGTTTATTTGGATAATTATCAAAGTATGCCTTACGATATTTTTGGTCATAACCAAAAATTAACCTTTATTTCGATGGAAACCAATTCTCTAGCAAGCCAATGTTTGTTCGGGATTGCTAAAACTCATCTAGCTGATTTTTCAAATTGGTGTCATTCACTTCCACATCCATTGGATATGAAAATATCAAGATTCATACATGTTATTTTTTAGCGCTACAAGCTAGTTGTGTCGGTGAATCCTATTTGGCGCTGTAGGCACCAGTTATAGGCAATTTTGCAAACTGGCGCGTGGAGCACACCCCCCCCCCCCCCCCGCTGGCTGCGATTTGGGCCGGCCCACATATACGTTCTCCTTTTTTAGTTAAAAACCCAAAAATGTTGCGGCATTCAGGTTTTGAACCAGCAATCTCTTCCCTCTTAGCTTACAGCAACAACCACTAGGCTACCTTAACCACTTGCATACGTTATATATTTTTCTTTTCCTTTTATTTGGTCATTCCATTCGTGGTTTTTCATTCCTGGTTCGCTTGTCATTTTTTGGACATTTTTACTCGGTTTTTAGAAGTTCTTTATTTGTTCCTTTTTTGTTTTCAAATTCGTAAAGTTTCTTTTCAAAATTTATGAATTTTTTTCTAAATTGCTTGAACTTTTTCAAAATGGATGAAAATTTTTGAATTTGATAAACATTTTTTGACAATTGATGAACTTCCCTTCGATTTTTGTAATTTTTTCAAAACCAATGAACTTTTTTTAAAATAATTTTTTAAAAATAGATGAACTTTTTTTAAATAGATGATTTTTTAAAATTGGATGCAAGTTTCTTTGAGATGAACTTTTTCTTCTAATTTCTGAACTTTTTAAAAAATCGAGAACTTTTTTCAAACTCACTATAATATTTCAAAATTGATGAAAGTTTTTGAAACTCACTACTTTTTCTAAGTTCTTGAATTTTTTTTCTTAAATTTGTGAAGTTTTATTTTTTTAGAATATGCAAGTTCGATTCAAATACCGTGACTGTGAGTGTTCTTAAAATGTGCATGCTCCAATTATTCATGTGCACTTGGATGATGTAGTGGTACCCTACATGTTTCAGGAGTGATGTGGTGTGAGTTCGATTCCCCGTAGCAACCCCTTTTTTGGGTAGATTTTAGCGCGACAGTACTTCAATGTGTCGAACATTCATGGGCCGGCACAATAGGATTCTGCTACGAGCGCTAGTTAGCTTCCACGGTGCTTAAAGCACGGAATCGGAGGTCCCGGTTGTTTCTGTGCATGTTTTTTCGGGGTGGTTGTTTCTGTGCATGTGTTTTTTGAGACAACCTCACGAAACATTTATTTAATCATCACAATGTTTACAGGGACGAAAGGAATACCATCGGGCTGGCCTAACCAAATATAGCGGCCAAGACCAAATTTTAATGCATGTTTCGCTAAGTTGTGAGCCTCAACATTTGAGCTCCTACACTCATGAACTAAACAACAAGAAAGAAAAATGGATAATTGTTCCTTGATCTCCTTGATGATCGCCCCATAATTAGCTTCACTTCCCTTTTCAATTTCAGCAACAACTCCTTTGCAATCAGAAGCCAACTGTATACAGTTCAAATTCAGATCTAGTGCTAGAGCAATACCTTCTCGAATTACCAAAGTCTCCAAGGTCGTTGAGTCACCAATATTGAACACCATGGCACAAGCTCCAAGGAAAAGTACATCCCGGTCCCTGCTTACCACCCCAACTGACCCAAAATGCCCTTCTCGGTGAACTCCTACATCCACATTCACTTTGGAGTGATTATCTCGTGGTGCAATCCAGCCTGTAGTTCGAGTAGCAGCACCACAATGATTTTAGGTTGATATAGCTGGCCTTTTTATTTCCACCAAGTAACTGGCAATGAAGCTATGAAGTGCATGGGGACTCTTATGAATATCCTCGTAAATTGCTTTTCGGTGGGCACTCCAAATGGCCCAAATAGTCAGTGCAAAATTGACAAACTTCGCAAACAATACAGATTCATGCATATCAAAGAGTAACTTCTTAGCGCTTTCCTCCTGATGAGAGCTTAGTTGGTCAAGAATTAATTTCGAGGATAATACCCAAGTGCTCCGAGATGATGGGGCAGTTCTGGAGTGCGTGACGCGAAGTATCCTGCATTCCACAAAGGTGGCAGCTTGAAGTACTCACCATATTGCATCGGTACAATAGCTCCCCCATCAGCATAGAGTGTTTCGCCAAATGCCAGAGGAACACCCTGGTTTTCGATGAGACCTGCAGTTTCCGCATTGCTTTCCACTCCTTTCCCATTGCATCAGTGCTAGATGGTTCATCCCGGCCTACGAGACAATTTTAACGATTTAACTTTGTACGCACGAGCATGTGATAAGCGGAACTAAGAGTGGAGTTTCCTTGGGGTTCCTCGCTTCATGCTGAGAATTCATCAATGCTCCGAGTGCATAAAGGTATTTGAGAATTACCTCAGCGTTGAAAGGTGTGAAGACAGGCCGAACCAACTCTACATGCCAAGAAGCAGTAGCGGTCTCAATGTAGTCAGAAACCATACTTGATGGATTTTGGACGAGGGATGTGTGATAACCCACAAGTATAGGGGATCGCAGCAGTTTTCGAGGGTAGAGTATTGAACCCAAATTTATTAATTCGATCCAAGGGGAAGCCAAAGAATATTCTCAAGTATTAGCAGTTGAGTTGTCAATTCAAGCACACCTAAAAGATTTAGTATCTGCGGCAAAGTATCAGTAGCAGAGTAGTGTGATAGCAACAGTAACTAGTAGGAGCAAAGTGGCAGCAGTAGTGACAGAGTAACAGTAGCAGCAGTAGCGGCAAAGTAGCATAGCAAGGACCAGTAGGAAAAACTCGCAGGCATTGGATCGGTGATGGATGCTTATGCCGGATGCTATTCATCATGTAACAGTTATAACACAGAGAGATATGTAACTAGCTCCGGTTCATCAATGTAATGTAGGCATGTATTCCGTATGTAGTCATACGTGCTTAGGGAAAAGAACTTGCATGACATCTATTGTCCATCCCTCTCGTGGCAGCGGGGTCCTAATGGAAACTAAGGGATATTAAGGTTCTCCTTTTAATAAAGAACCGGATCAACGCATTAACACTTAGTGAATACATGAACTCCTCATACTATGGTCATCTCCGGGAGTGGTTCCGGCTATTGTCACTCCGGGGTTGCCGGGTCATAACACATAGTAGGTGACTACAACTTGCAAGATAGGATCAAGAACACACATATATTGGCGACAACATAATAGGTTCAGATCTGAAATCATGGCACTCGGGCCCTAGTGACAAGCATTAAGCATGGGAAAGTAGTAGCAACATCAATCTCAGAACATAGTGGATACTAGCGATTAATCCCCATCAAAACTAACTCGATTACAAGATAGATCTCATCCAACCCATCATCGTCCAGCAAGCCTACGATGAGATTACTCACGAACGGTGAAGAGCATCATAGAATTGGCGATGAAGGAAGGTTGGTGATGACGATGGCGACGATTTCCCCTCTCCGGAGCCCAGAACGGACTCCAGATCTGCCCTCTAAAGGAAGAACAGGAGGTGGCGGCGCCTCCATATCGTAAAACGCGATGAACTCTTCTCCTTGATTTTTTTCGGACGAAAGGGACAAAATAGAGCTGAGATTGGAGGCGGTGGAGCAACGTGGGCCCCACAAGCCTGCCACGCGCGGCCAGGGGGGTCGCGCCTGGTGGGCTTGTGGGCTCTCACCTCCACCCCTCCGGTTGATTCTTGCGCCAGTATTTTTTATATATTCCACAAAAAATCGCCGTAAATTTCCAGGTCATTCCGAGAACTTCTATTTGTGCGCAAAAACAACACCATGGCAATTCTGCTGAAAACAGCGTTAGTCCGGGTTAGTTCCATTCAAACCATGCAAATTAGAGTCCAAAACAAGGGCAAAAGAGTTTGGAAAAGTAGATACGACGGAGACGTATCAACTCCCCCAAGCTTAAAACCTTGCTTGTCCTCAAGCAATTCAATTGACAAACTGAAAGAGACAAAAGAAAAACTTTTACTAACTCTGTTTGATCTTGTTGTTGCAACTATGTCTAACTCATATCCAGAATTTCAGCAAGATCACAAGCTAACCACATAATAAAATGACATCTAGGTCTCACGGTAAACTCATATCAATGGTATAATCAACTAGCGAGCAATAATAATAAGTTTCAAACGTCAACACTTCAATCAAGACAATCATGATGCAGTACGAACAGATGGTATCTCGCTAGCTCTTTCTGAGACCGCAAAACATAAATGCAGAGCACCTTCAAAGACCAAGGCCTGACTAAAAATTGTAATTCATGGCAAACAAGATCCAGTCACAGTCATACTCAATATCAGTTAAAAGCAAAGCATAAAAATGACAGAGGTGCTCTCTAATTGGTGTTTTTATAAGAAGAGGATGACTCAACAGGAACATCAATAGACAGACCCTTCGCAGAGGGAAGCATTGATATGCAGAGGTGACAGAGCTCAAGCTTTGAAAACATAGATAATAAATTTGGGTGGCATGCTTTCATCGTCAACGCAATGACCAAGAGTTTTCACCATCTTCCATGCTACGCACGCTATAGGCGGTTCCCAAACAGAAAAGTAAAGTTTTGACTCCCCCACCATCGATCAATCACACTCCTTGACTAGCCGAATACTCGGGTGCCGTCCATACCAACATCAATCCAGGGGGAGTTTTGTTTGCAATTATCTTTTCGATTTGAGCATGGAACTGGGCATTCCAATTACCGGCCCCTTTCTCGTGAATGATAGTGAATAAACACATATCGAGGATAACACGCCTAGCATCGAAGATACCGATCGCCCCTTGTCACCATATCAGCGGTTCGGGCATGCAAAACAGATTATTTCTTGAAGATTTAGAGAGTGGCACATGCAAATTTACTTGGAACGGCAGGTAGATACCGCATATAGGTAGGTATGGTGGATCATATGGAACAACTTTGGGTTTATGGAAGTGGATGTACAAGCAGTATTCCCGCTTAGTACAAGTGAAGGCTAGCAAAAGACTGGGAAGCGACCAACTAGAGAGCGACAACATTCATCAAAATGCATTGAGATTAACCAACATTGAGTGCAAGCATGAGTAGGACATAAATCACCATGAACATGAATATCATAGAGGCTATGTTGATTTTGTTTCAACTACATGCGTAAACATGCGCCAAGTCAAGCCACTTGAATCATTCAAAGGAGGATACCATCCTATCATACTACATCATAGTCATCTCAAGATTCATGTTGGCATCCAAGACAAACCATTATAAGCTCCTAGCTAATTAAGCATGGCATCAGAAACTATGATCTCTAAGTTGTCATTGCAAACATGTTTCTCTCACAACAAAGCTGAATCTGGAACGATGAGCTAGTCATATTTACAAAAACAAAATAGATCGAGTTCATACCAGCTTTTCCAGGCTCAGTCACTTTATCATATATCGTCATTATTGCCTTTCACTTGCACGACCGAATGATGTGAACAATAATAAGAGTGCTCGTGCATTGGACTAAGCTGGAATCTGCAAGCAAACACAAAGGAGAAGACAAAGTAATATGACTCTTTAACAGATAAACAGATATGCATGCGAGAGCCACTAAACATTGTAACCATGGTCTTCTACCTTGACCCAAAGAAAAAGAAAACTATTTACACGGGAAAGCTCCCAACAAGCAAAAGAAGAACAAGAAAATCTTTTTGGGTTTTCTCAAACTAGACAAACACACGAGAAGAAAGCGAGAAAAAGTAATAAACTAGCATGGATGATACAGTGGAAAAGTGTGAACACCGACTAACAAAGTGAAAGTGTAAGCAAGAATATAAAGTCGGTGAGAAACACGTACTCCCCCAAGCTTAGGCTTTTGGCCTAAGTTGGTCTACTCCCAAGGATGGTACGGGCGATACCCAAAATCATAATGGGGGTTATACGGGAGCGTTGCAGCCACTGCTTAAATAGATGCCTCACGGAGACGAGCAACCTTTGCCTCCCTCTCATACTCCTCTGCCTCTCCTCTGGTTATGTAATATCTCCGTTTTAGCTGAAAGTCAAAGAAGGCAGGAGCAGGAAGGGTAGTATGGAAAACACGCTGCCGGTTAAATATTAACCTGTATAGGAGGGATTCATCATCCCTCTCAAGGAAATGATAGCGTGTCAAAGCGGCGCGATCAAGGGAAGCTGCATGGAGCGGGGGATCTCCTTCACGGATGGGTACTCCAAGAAAATTTGCTATGTGAGTGGCATAGATCCCACCAAAGAAATCCCCTTCATTAGCATTATTATTCAGCCTCCTTGCTATTATAGCTCCCATGTTGAAACTTCTATCACCCGTTACTGCGCTCTTAAGAATACTAAGGTCAGGTGCGCAGAGGTGACAATGCTCAATCTTGCCGTTAATGCATCTACCTATGAAGAGGGCAAAGTAATGCAAGGCAAGAAAATGAATGCTCCCCATGGTAGCCTGCGTAATATCTCTAGTTTCTCCGACAGTTATACCAGAGAAAAAAATCTCTAACCGAAGATTTAGGAGGATCATTGAGACTACCCCAAACAGGTATCTTGCAAATTCTATTGAAATCCTCTAAATCCATGTTATACGATTTGTCATAGAGATCAAACAGTACGGATGTGTCACGGCCAGCTAAAAATTTGAATCTACGAACAAAAGAGGCAGTGAGAGTAACATACTATTCACATTTATCAGAGATGAATTCTTCGAGTCCGACGTTGTGAGCAAGTGTATCAAACTCATCTTTAAAACCTACCTCAATCATGAATTCATTAGAAGGCCATTCACATGGTTGTACCTATGCGTTCCTTGGTTGGTAAGGATCGGGCTCCCGAATCGCGAGTCGGGGACCTATCTTGCTTGAGGAACCACCATGATAGTTTCTCCTGAACATCTTCCTTTTCTGAAATTTTCAGTGACTCTAAGGAAAAGTGAACAAGGCCCAACGAAACTCGTAGCAACTACTCCCACAAGTGCCTAGAGGCCATATTACGCATCAAAACTACTTGGGACCAGCTAAAATTAGCATGCAAAGCTCAAGAACAGGGTCACCAAGGCAGCAAAAATACACGAAGTATAAGGCACTAGAGCAAAAACTAATTGGACCAATGGAGGAGTCACATACCAAGGACAATTTCCCCAAAACAACTTGGTGAATGGTGTTGTCCTCGTAGTTGAGGGCAAGACTTTAGTTATTGGATCTTTCGGATTCCTCATAGTGATCAGCAGACGTAAATCCCAAGTGACTCAGAGAATAGAGCTATGCCTCCCCGGCAACGGCGCCAGAAAATAGTCTTGATAACCCACAAGTATAGGGGATTGCAACAGTCTTCGAGGGTAGAGTATTCAACCCAAATTTATTGATTCGACACAAAGGGAAGCCAAAGAATATTCTCAAGTATTAGCAGTTGAGTTGTCAATTCAACCACACGTGAAAGATTTAGTATATGCAGCAAAGTATCAGTAGCAGAGTAGTGTGATAGCAACAGTAGCAACAGTAACCAGTAGCAGCAAAGTGACAGCAGTAGTGGCAGAGTAACAGTAGCAGTAGTAACAGCAGTAGCGGCAAAGTAACGTAGCAAGGACCAGTAGGAAAAACTCATAGGCATTGGATCGGTGATGGATGATTATGTCGGATGCTATTCATCATGTAACAGTTATAACACGGAGAGATATGTAACTAGCTCCAGTTCATCAATGTAATGTAGGCATGTATTCCATATGTAGTCATACGTGCTTAGGGAAAAGAACTTGCATGACATCTATTGTCCATCCCTCCCGTGGCAGCGGGGTCCTAATGGAAACTACGGGATATTAAGGTTCTCCTTTTAATAAAGAACCGGACCAACGCATTAACACTTAGTGAATACATGAACTCCTCAAACTATGAGCATCTCCGGGAGTGGTTCCGGCTATTGTCACTCTGGGGTTGCCGGGTCATAACACATAGTAGGTGACTACAACTTGCAAGATAGGATCAAGAACACACATATATTGGCGAGAACATAATAAGTTCAGATCTGAAATCATGGCACTCGGGCCCTAGTGACAAGCATTAAGCATGGCAAAGTAGTAGCAACATCAATCTCAGAACATAGTGGATACTAGGGATCAATCCCCGTCAAAACTAACTTGATTACATGATAGATCTCATCCAACCCATCACCGTCCAGCAAGCCTACGTTGAGATTACTCACGAACGGTGAAGAGCATCATGGAATTGGCGATGAAGGAAGGTTGGTGATGACGATGGCGATGATTTCCCCTCTCCGGAGCCCAGAACGGACTCCACATCTGCCCTCGAGAGGAAGAACATGAGGTGGCGGTGCCTCCGTATCGTAAAACGCGATGAACTCTTCTCCTTGATTTTTTTCCGGACGAAAGGGACTAAATAGAGCTGAGATTGGAGGCGGTGGAGCAACGTAGGCCCCACAAGCCTGACAGGCGTGGCCAGGGGGGCCCGCGCCTGGTGGGCTTGTGGGCTCTTAGCTCCACCCCTCCGGTTGATTCTTGCGCCAGTATTTTCATATATTCCACAGAAAATCCCCGTAAATTTCCAGGTCATTCAGAGAACTTTTATTCTGCGCAAAAACAACACCATGGCAATTCTGCTCAAAACAGCGTTAGTCCGGGTTAGTTCCATTCAAATCATGCAAATTAGAGTCCAAAACAAGGGCAAAAGAGTTTGGAAAAGTAGATACGACGGAGATGTATCGATGTGATCGGTATTATGTAGCTTTTTCTAGGTATCTAGTTATGCTCCCATATGTTAGTGATCTCGCCATGACCAATCCTACGTATAATACCTTGAGCCATAACATCACGACCATCAAGAACAACCCTCCAAATTTGAGATGGGTGAGTTTTCGCTTCCAGAATTGAGCACTCTCGATGATATATTGATTTCAACAACCTCACACTCAAAGAGCCAGCCTTGTTCATTATCCTCCAAGCTTGCCTAACCAAGAGCGTTAAGTTGAACAATTCTAGGTCACGAAAACCAAGACCTCCCATATACTTTGGCTTTGTCATAACATCCCATGCTACCCACGCAAGCTTGCGCTTCCCTCTTTTGCTGCCCCACCAGAACTGCCTAATGAGTGATGTAACATTTTCACACAGTCTAAAACATGACACTAAATACACTGGAATAGATTTAGCAATAGACTTAATGAGCAACTCCTTCCCGGCAGCACATAAAAGCTTTTTGATCCATCCTTTAACCTTCTCCCATACCCCGTCTCACAAATATTTGAACGTGCCATTTTTTGACTGCCCCACATCTGTTGGCATACCTAATTACCGCTCACTAAGGGATTCATTCTATACATGTAGCTGGTTCTTAACTCCCTCTCTGGTATTTTGAGGACACCCTTTACTGAAAAAGATGGACGATTTAGCATTATTGATACGCTGGCATGACGCACTATAATATATATCCAACAGGTTTGACACACTATCTGCACCCTCCATACTCGCCTTGAAAAGCAACACACTGTCATCAGCAAATGGAACGTCATTTATTGTAGAGCACATAAATTGTTACCATTGGACCTATTTCGCTTCATGAAATGTAAGCACTCATAAGGACAAATAATATTGTCTGTTATGAGCCGACCACGAACAAAAGTTGTCTGCTCCTGTGAAATTATATCTCGCAGCACAAGTTTCAGTCTATTTGCCACCACCTTCTACACAATATTGTATAACACATTGCAAAGACTGATAGACCTGAATTGTGAGAGAAGAGTAGGGTTCGTCACCTTAGGGATTAAGACAAGTATAGTATCATTGATGCACTCCAGACTCTTTTCCCCTCTAACAATTCTGATAATTATGTTGGTGACGTCATCCCCACAAAAATCCCAGTGTTTCTAAACAAATGAGCTTGAAAACCATCTGGGCCCCATGCCTTGGTCGGACACATTTGAAAAAGTGCAACTTTTACCTCCTCACATGTGTATGTGGCGCACAACGTGGCATTCATAGCCGTTGTTACCTTGCATGGAACATGCTCAATGACCTTGTCAATTCCTTGCACTCCCTCAGATGCATACAGTCCATTATAAAAAAGATTTTCCATGGATCTCATCTCACTAGGATCCTCTACCGGAACACCTAGTGAATTCTGCAAGCTTTGATCATATTATTCTTTCTTCTAATACTTGCCTCAAGATGATTTTTTTGTTCTTATCACCATATGAAAGCCATTCAATAAGTGCACGTTGTCTCCACATTATTTCCTCACGGTGGTAGAGTTCCACTCGCCTTTGATTTATTTTCAACTCGGCATGATTGGGTGATGTACGTAAAGGACCTGCCCGCAGCTCGTTTAGCTTCGCCTTTAGTTCTTTTCTCTCATGTCGAACACCACCGGACGAATGCTTGTTCCACTTGATAAGTCCCCTCGACACATTCATAAGTTTACCATGGAGTTGCTTCACACTAGAGCACGGGCCACCAGCAATCCATTCAGAGTTTACAGTTCCTCCAAAGCCCTCATGTTTCTCCCACATTGCTTCATACCGAAAATAACGATTTACAACATTGTCTTAAGATCGGCCAAAATTTAGCATGATAGGACCATGGCCGAAAGTTGCAGCCAAGTGGTGCTCAAGTCATGCCATAGAAAAACTTGCCATCCAGTCAGCATTAACAAGTGCACGATCCAACCTACACCTCGTATATGAGCCGCCTTCGACCTTCTTCGCCCATGTCAAAAACCGCCCCTTGTATCTAATGTCGATCAGCATGCACACATCCATAGTTTCTCGGAAGGCTTGGATTTGGGCATTTCGACGCCTTCCAATCCCCTCATGTTCATTTGGCCATAGAACTTCATTGAAATTGCCTAAACACAACAGATGTAGAGCACTTGACGTGCTGATATTTTTCAAAGCACTCCACGTCTCGTGTCTTAGATGAGTCTGGGCCTCCCCATATACGCATGTCAATCTCCACCTGTCATGGCCCGATTCCTCTACGAACACATCTAGATGATAACAAGAATAACCCAAAATATCAACTTTTATTTTGTTATTCGAAAAAAAATACCTAATCCACCACTTCTGCGTTGACTCTCCACACCATATGAATTATCATAACCCACATAATTTGCTAAAGGTTCTACCCTAGATCCTTCTATTTGTGTTTCAACAATCCACAAAAGGGTAGGGATAAACTTCTTCACAAATTCGCGAAGTTCTTGGACTGTCGTGGTGTTGCCCAAACCACGAAACACATCGTAGTGCGCTTTGCTAGGTTTTCTTTGAACAAGGGCTCTATTGTTCGGGGATTGTCTTTTCCTACATATTTATGTTTATCTTTTATTTATCCAAAAACAATTTTATTTTTTTTCCTTGATTTTGTTTACCATTTTCCTGCACAGTTTCTTGCTTTAATTTTTCTTCTTCTTTTAGTTTTTTTTATTTTCAATTTGTCATTTGCTTATTTATTCCTTCTTTCTTTCTTTTTCAGTTTTAGTATTTTTTTCAAATGTACTAGCTGCAATTTTCAGCCATCCTATTTTTCACAATAAATAACCTAATACATATTATTATTTTTGAAAAATATCATCTGAAGTTACACATCTGGGAGACGCATAACACTTGGACAACTAGGGATTTTTTTTTCTATTAGTTTCAACATCTGTTGTAGGCCTTGCTTATTTTCTATTTAAATATTTTTTTTGCATGCGATCAATGTGCAATTGAACTTGTAGAGTCCAATGCGCAACTTCGCATAGCGTGTCAAAGGGGCAACTACATTCTTTTTTTGTTTGTTTTTAATTCCTATGAGTTGCAAACCCGTCCATTCGTGTGCAATTACAAGCGCCACAACACGAGAGCATTTTATAAGTGCTGCAACACGTACCGCAAGTACCGCAACACGCATGCAACTGCATTTTACAAGTGCCGCAACACGTGCACAACTTCATGTCCACCGCTAGAGTCGAAATTGCAAGTGTTACAACATGACTGCAATTGCATGGCTCCCAACATGAGTGCAAATTACTCTGTATGAAGGGTATCGATCATTTGCATGTCCACCACTTGACATGCAACTGCAAGTGCATGAATCCCAATACGACTACAACCGGGATGATAAGGGGTTGCTGACCAACTGCAAGCATTGTAACCCGACTATAACTCATGGCGAGAGGTTTGCAGTTGCAACCCGACTGTAATTGCATGGGTCCCAAACGCTACTACAAATAAGTCGGTATGTGCGTTGTGGGCCATTTGACATGTACACCACTAGACATGACGTGCTTGGCCCTGATAACCCACAAGTATAGGGGATCGCAACTGTGGGGACCCCGACTAGCAAGTCGAGTTCGCCGTGCCCAGTGACCCCAAGGATCAATGTTCACTGAACACAGATACTGAATGATAGAGTCTTACATCCAAGTACCAAATTATTACATCAAATGACCAGAAGGTCGGGTTCAAGAGCAAGGCCTAAAGCCAAATAAAGGGATACATCGAGTAGCGGAAACTCGTAAGGGCTAAGCGGTGCCCATGCCATCAAGCCTACACCGACAGGCATTCTGACTCGGAAGCGTCCTAGATCGCAGGTCCGTCTCCGACAGCGTACTCATCGCCAAACTCCGGTCCTTCCATGTCTGGTCAATAACATAACCAGTGGCAAGCCAATGAGTACTTTGAATGTACTCGCAAACAGCCCATGACATAAATGGTAATGAATGGCAGTAACATGCATCTTTAGTGGAATGCGATGAGGTGGTATGATCATGTATATGCATCAGGTTAAAGAATTACTTTTGAAGAACAGGTTACGGATATCATCATCTCTGCTAAGGGTTGAACACACCGGGTTCACCCTATATGCCAAGTCATCGGACTTGTCATAATCTCATGGTATTAATGAGGGCTAAACCATCCGGGTTTACCCTATATGTCAAGTCACCGAACTTGATCATATTATTGTGATTATCATGATTATAATGACACATTTTTAACACCACACACACACACACTTGGTTTATGCGGAAACTCAGGACGTAGTTTAAGGAGCACAACCCAACTGTCCTTGAGCGTGGACACGGCTATTCGAATAGTTTACACTCTGCAGAGGTAGTACGCTGGACCCACGAGAAACGGGAAACTTCCGTGTCATCCACGACTCGCGGTATATCACATATACCCGAGGTAAGTACCCGATCATCATCTTTCCCCTGACGATACTAGACAAAGAGGTCCACTCGATTGGTACCCGGCCCACATGTTGTACGTCTTACGAGCACCGACTCTGGACCGTATCAACCATGCAGGGACCAACGGTGTGCCTGGAACTCATAATAATGGCATAGTCGTCCTACCTGGCACGACCCCATCACGAGAGTGACACCGATCACTGCCGCCACTAGTAATGTGGCTCTTTGCTAGCACCGAGCAGAGTAATCAACAAAGCCTCGTCCCATAAAGGGGTATCGTGGTCGTACTGAGTAAGGTTGGGACGGTCGACACATCATAAATCTAATCCATTTCCGAAACCATACTCACACCAAAATCACCGGTGCATCACTTCACCAAAAGTGATCACCAACTCATCATCACCCTCGGGCATTAGTGGCACCCGACGGGGTTTTCATAAAATCTTTATTTAACTCATCATTATGCTTGAGATGATATGCCTTAACATTGCTTGTCAACATGAAAATATCATGACCCTCACGGGGTAGGGTCAAGCTCAATGCAGTGATTATACTCTACTAGTCAACATGACAGTAGCATGATCCTCGTACATGGTAGGATCAAGCTCATCATATTTGTGCTTCGAGGAGCTATGTGAATATCACTACTATAATGCAAGGGCTTCGAAGAAGCCTTCGGTACCATCACATTAATGATGAACCGACATCGTGATTACATGCAACGGAAAATACTTGCTATTCTAGCATGCATCATTTTATTTACTTAAGTCATGGCAAAAGGGCATGCTTGCCTTGGTAAGCTAGGTATCCGGGGTCTTCGAGGTCTTCCGCTCCAGATCCTCCGTCACTCGGTAATTCTACCATCGAGAAAGGAATAAATAAATACTAGCTTTTACTAAAACAGTTCACAAAGTGCTTATAAAAATGTTGCAAGGCTTGAATAAATCCAGGTTATTATTTTGAAAAATGTTCCCTACTGTTTTATTAGCTAAGCATATTTATTTAAAAGCAAACAGAAGCAAACAAGTGCTTTTTAATATCATTTTATTATACCAAAATAGTTTCTGTTATTGATAAATGTCAACTATTACAGAATCAAATACTACTCATTTTTAGAAAAATACTGGTGGAAGAATTATATTTTTCTACTGGCTAAATCTTTTTATAAAAATCATTTAGTTTGCTGGATTAAAACAAAAGAAAAAGGCCAGGGAAACAGATCCAGCCGGCCCAGCTAGCAGGCCTGGCCACCAGGCGCGCGCGGGCCAGGTTCAAACCTTACCTGCGGGCCCCTGGGGTCAGCGTCAGCGGCTGCGCGCGCTGGCTGCCCCAAGACACCGACAGGTGGGCTCCACATGTCGGGTCCTTCTCCTACCTCTGGCCAGAGAGGTGGAGATGGACGCCGGCGAGGCTGCCGTTGTCCTCAGGCCTAGCTAGGAACGGGAACGGGTTCCTCGTGCCTCCGCCTACTTGCTCGTGGTCGGGACGTCACCGGAGGTGATCTGGGTCGCCGGCAACGAGGTGCTCGTGGCGGAAGGGTTTCGGGTTTGAGTTGAACTAGGGGCTAGAGGTATGGATTTGCTCGGGAGAGTTAGGGGAAATGTTCCTGGTGTCGAGGGGAGTGTAATGAGAGGTCGGGCAGCGCAGGAGCCGACGTGTAGCCGGAGATCGACCGGAGCTCCGAGGCGGAGGGGCCTCGGTCGATCTCGAGCACCGGGGCTCTACGAGCTCGATTGGGTGGCTAGGGAGTGTCTACTAGTTGTGCTGAAGCTGCTTGGAGGGTGCTGGAGTGCCGGGGGGTCTATTTATAGGCCAACGGCGCTGACCCGACTCGGGCACGCCGGTGACTCACCGTGGCACGTGTGCAAGCACAATGAGGTGCTGGTCGCGAAACCATGGGTTCAGGACGTGGTTTAGGGCCTCCTGATGCAATGGCCGCAGAGGGAAAGTGAGTGAGGACGAGCTGCAGCGATCGTGCATGCTCGGTCGCGTCGGGCGCACACGGGCACGCGTCGCCTGAGCTCTTGCACGAGGGGGAGAGGTTCCCTGGGGTAGCTTTGCACTGAGGGGCTATCGAGGAGTGCTTGGACACTACTGGGGAGGCTGGGACCGGCCGGAGCGTCGGCCCCTTGCGGGTGGCTCTCTGCAGCGCGCCTAGAGCGTAGTTTTGGCATGCCACGGCATGCTGG
Source organism: Hordeum vulgare subsp. vulgare (assembly GCF_904849725.1). NCBI lineage: Eukaryota > Viridiplantae > Streptophyta > Magnoliopsida > Poales > Poaceae > Hordeum > Hordeum vulgare. Next base: position 422,398,083 of record NC_058519.1, on the reverse strand, counting down.
CTCGCTCTGGGGCACTTGGGACGTGTCCTCCATGTCCTGAGTGTTGCTGGGAGTGTGCCTAGCCGTTGTGGTTTAGTGGGAGCTCGATCTGGTCAAGGGAGCAAGGAACACTAGTGTTGCCAGTACTGTCCTGCAGCTCAAATTGGAGTTCTTGTCACTTGTGATTGGAATTGTTGAGGGGCTGGTTGACTGGGTGCTCAGCGTGTTCTGGTGCTCTAACCCACCAAGTTTGGGGCCTTGACATTGGGTAAAACTGTGGCTAGGAAGGTTTTTACCTTCCTGTCAGTAGGTGTTCGACAGTGACTTGGGGTGCTTCCACTCCACCACTGTAAATGAAACTTAACAGGTTTGGTCTTGGGGTAAAAACATGGGGTTCCACCAAATATGAGCTCCATTGAACAAGTTTGGCTTTGCAAACTTGAAAATGTCTCAAAGTGACCAGTATTGTCCCTTACAAAGGAAGTGTGGTCAAACAGAGTCTCACAAATCCCATTTTTGGTGTGGAGTCCTCATTTGGGGTGTTAAACACCTGTGCAATGTTTCAGCTCTATTGGAGAAACTTTGCAATGTAGAGTTGTTCCAACTCTACTCTCGACAAAGAGGGTTTTGGGCTCTCTAAGTTCACTTACCCACCTTGGATCAAGGTGAGATTTTAGGTGAGCACCTAATATGGTTTGGGAGGGCTCCTGTAATTTTATGGGAATTTACTGAGATACTTTCCTTTGGAAACATCTCAAAAAGCTAAAACAGACGGAAATGGTTTTCAGGGTTTTACTCAAATAATATTAATATAAAATAGGGTTGAAAATCTTATGTATGGAAAATATATGTCCTTCTTAGCTTCCATGAATTTACTCAGAATTTCCTAAGGGAGGAAAGTAATTTTCCTTGTGGAAATATCATTACTGGCCTTAGAAATAAACATAGATATAAAATAGAAAAATAATATTTTAAATCACTACATAGTGTTTTTAATGAATGAAAATGATATTAGGATCAGATCACCAACTTTAGTTGAGAGTGCCACTTGGCTTCATGAGCTAGTAGTGTATCCCAACATGATGAAGGTGATCTTGATGTAAAGGAAAAAGGGGTTTTGATGAGAGCAAAATAATAAGTTTTTCATGGGTTGAGTCATCAAACAAGCAAGCATACACTCAAACAAGGGTTGACATTGCACTCACAACATTATTTGGAAAAGTTTTAACAAGCTCTAATTTTTGCAATACAGAAAACTTGGGGTGGAAAACAGGGTGTGACAGACCTATCCCCCTTACAAGAATCTCGTCCCCGAGATTCCTAAGCTAAGCGTTAAACAGCTCAGGAAATTCTGATCGGAGATAGTCTTCACGCTCCCACGTGGATTCTGCTTCGGTATGGTTGCTCCACTGAACCTTGAAAAACTTGATGGTGCGGCTTCTGGTGCAACGCTCTGCTTCGTCCAAAATGCGGATCGGTCTCTCACGGTAGGTAAGATCTGGTTGAAGGTCAATAGCTTGATGATCAATGTCCTTGTAAAGATCGGGACGGTTCGGCACTTGCAAACACTTCCTGAGCTGTGACACGTGAAACACGTTGTGCACACCCGAAAGTTCAGGAGGTAGCTCCAACTGATAAGCTACTTCCCCGCGCCTTGACGTGATCTTGAAGGGTCCAATGAACCTTGGAGCTAGCTTCCCCTTGACATGGAAACGCTTGGTCCCCTTGAGAGGCGTGACTTGCAAGTACACTTGGTCTCCGGGAACAAACTCCACGTTTCTGCGGCGAGGGTCCGCATAGCTCTTCTACCTTGACTTAGCTGCCTCCAAGTTCTCTCGGACAAGCTGAACCTTGTCCCCTGCTTCCTGCAGTGCTTCTGGCCCGAAAACTAGCCCTTCACCGGTTTCGGACCAATTGAGCGGGGTGTGGCATTTCCGCCCATATAATGCTTTGAATGGGGCCATTTGAAGACTAGACTGGTAGCTGTTGTTGTAAGAGAACTCAGCAAATGGTAGGCAGTCTTCCCACTTGGCACCATGGGCCAAAACACAAGCGCGGAGCATGTCCTCAAGTATCTGATTTACCCTCTCGGTTTGTCCGCCCGTCTGCGGGTGGAAAGCCGTACTGAAGGAGAGTTTGGTTCCGAGAGCTTCTTGAAACTTCTTCCAGAATCTTGAGGTGAACTGCGTGCCGCGGTCGGACACAATCTCTTTGGGGACTCCATGGAGACTCACCACTCGATGAATGTACTGACTGGCCAGCTGGCTGCCGTCGTAAGTGGTGTTAACGGGGATGAAATGGGCCACCTTGGTCAAATGATCAACTATGACCCAAATGAAGTTATGACCCTTAGTCGACCGGGGCAACCCGGTGATGAAGTCCATGCCGACTATATCCCACTTCCATTCTGGCACTTGAAGAGGTTGTAGCAATCCAGCGGGTCGTTGGTGTTCAGCCTTGACTCGCTGACATACATCGCATTTAGCGACATAGGAGCCAATTTCCCTCGTCATGCCATGCCACCAGAATCGTTCTCGGATGTCTTGGTACATCTTGGTACCACCTGGATGGATAGAGTATGGTGTGTCATGTGCCTCTTGCAGGATCAAGTCCTTAAGTTCGGCCTTGTTGGGTATGCATAAGCGCTTCCCGTACCACAATACTCCTTGCTCATCAATCGAGAATCCTGGGGCTTTGCCTTCTCGCACCTTCCTCTTGAGGCCTTCGATACTCTTGTGCCCCTTCTGGGCTTCCTTGATGTCGTCTGCCAGAGTAGGCTTGACTTCGAGGTTGGCCAGGTACCCTGGTTCGACTATCTCAAGTCCTAAGCCCTCCATCTCTTCATACAAGGCGGGTAACCTTTCCTTGAACGCGATGTTCAAGGAGCCTGCCTTCCGGCTCAGGGCATCGGCTACCACGTTCGCCTTGCCGGGATGGTACTGAATGCTGAGGTCATAATCCTTGATTAACTCAAGCCATCTCCGCTGTCTCATGTTCAGCTCTCTCTGGGTGAAGATATACTTCAGACTTTTGTGGTCTGTATATATCTTGCATCGCTTTCCCAGAAGGTAATGTCGCCACGTCTTCAGAGCATGCACTACCGCTGCTAGCTCGAGATCATGGGTGGCGTAGTTCTCCTCATGCGGTCGCAGTTGCCGTGACAAGTACGCCACGACCCTGCCATCTCGCATCAGGACTCCACCGAGCCCGGTTCCCGAGGCATCACAATATATCATGAATTCCTTGTTGATGTCTGGGGTAGCCAATACCGGAGCGGTAGTTAGCCTCTTCTTCAACTCCTGGAAGCTTGCTTCACATGCCGGTGTCCACTCGAACTTCTGGCCTTTCTTCAAGAGCTGAGTCATAGGTCGAGCGATGCTGGAGAATCCCTCGACAAACTTGCGATAGTATCCCGCGAGCCCGAGGAAACTCCTGACATCCTTCACGTCCTTGGGTGATTCCCAGTTGGTCACTGTAGAAATCTTGGACTGATCCACGGCTAAACCGCATGCCGTCAGGGTATGACCCAGAAATCCAACTTCGTTCAGCCAGAACTGACACTTGCTGAATTTGGCGTAAAGTTGGTGCTCTCGAAGCTTTCCCAGAACTAGCCTCAGGTGTTGCTCATGCTCTTCTTCGGACATGGAGAAGATTAGTATGTCATCGATGAACACGACGACAAACTTGTCCAAATATTCCATGAAGACCTTGTTCATGAGGTACATGAAGTAGGCTGGGGCATTTGTCAAACCGAAGGGCATGACTGTGCATTCATACAGACCGTACTGGGTCACGAATGCAGTCTTGGGTATATCTTCTGGTTGGATCTTCAACTGGTAGTATCCTGATCGGAGATCGATCTTGGAAAATACCCTAGCCCCGTTTAACTGGTCAAACAGGTCTTCGATCTTGGGGAGCGGGTACTTGTTCTTAATTGTTACTTCATTAAGGGAACGGTAGTCGACGCAGAGTCGAATGGTACCATCCTTCTTTGAAACAAACAGAATAGGTGATCCCCAAGGTGACGCACTCGGACGAATGAACCCTTTCCTGAGTTGCTCACCCAGCTGTTTCTTCAGCTCTGCCAACTCCTCGGAACCCATCCTGTAAGGCTTTTTATAAATAGGCCTCGATCCGGGCATAAGCTCAATGATGAACTCAACGTCTCGGTCAGGAGGCATTCCGGGTAGCTCGTCAGGAAAGACGTCCGGGTATTCACAGACTATAGGCACTCGATCAAGCTCTACCTCGGAGAGACTGTTGACTCGAGGTGCGTGAGCCGATACTGGTTCGGAGACGAACTTGACCTTGACCCCTTGGTTGCTTATCATGGTGATGGCTCTGTTGGCACAGTCCAAAAGACTCTGGTGCTTGGCCAACCAATCCATACCGAGGATTACTTCCACACCTTGTGATTTAAGCACAATGAGGTCTGCCAAGAAACTCGTCCCATTGATAACTATCTCGACCCTTCTCCACCCTAGGTTGGTCCTTAATACTGCTCCTGGGGTTTGAATTGCCATCTGTCCGTGGAGTAAAGTGGGTTTTAAACCGCATTTCTCCACAAACCCTTGAGTAACAAAAGAATGCGAAGCACCACAATCAAACAACACTGTTGCTGGAGTTGAGTTGACGAGGAACGTACCCAGAATGCAGTCCGGGTCTTCCTGTGCTTCTTCTGCAGTGATGTGATTGATCCGGCCCCTACCATTAAACTGTTGGTTGCGGGGGGCCTGGTTCCTCCCTGGTGCACCTTGACCGGGGTTGGGTGCATTGGGACACGGTGCGTCGGGCTTCTTGTTGGGGCACTGCCTGGAATAGTGCCCAGTCTGACCACACCCAAAGCAGGTGACTTGCCCTGGAGGGTTGGTCTTGACTCCACTGTTGTTCGGCGGTTTGACTACTGGCTTGACTTGCTGCTGAGGCTGAAAATTCTGGCGGAACACCGGGTACTTGTATTGTTGCTGCTGAAAGTTGGGTCTTGCAGGTGCTGACTCCCACGGTCTTGGTCTTGCATTACCGGGTCCTCCACTGCCTATCAGCTTGCGCTTGCGGGTGTCGTCCATTGCACGACGCTTGTCTTCCAGCATAAGCGCTTTGTTAACCAACTCGCTGAAAGTCTGGCAGTCGCAAACCACCAGCTGGTATTGTAGGGACTGTTGTAACCCTTCCATGAAGCGTTCCACCTTAGCGGCCTCAGTGTTAACATCTTCACGTGCGTACCTTGACAAGAGATTAAACTTCTGCAGGTACTACTTAACAGTTCCACTACCCTGCCTTAAGGCTCGGAATTCACGCTTCTTAATGGTCATCAGTCCAGGCGGAATGTGAGCCGCGCGAAATCCTTCCTTGAACATCTCCCACGTGACGACTTGCCCTGCCCGCATGATCTGGAATCCATCCCACCATGCCCTGGCGGTGCCTCCGAGACAGTGAGAAGCATAATGGACCTTCTCATGATCATCGGTGCACTTGACCAGCGCAAGGAGGTCTTCAATGGTGCGAATCCAGTCATCGGCGTCCAGGGGTTCAGTCGACTCCATGAATATGGGGGGCGTAGTCCGCATGAACTCAGAAAGAGTAGAGCGACCACCGCCATACTCATTCCGCGGCGGGTTGTCCACCAGGACTTGGGTCAGCTGCTGGATAGCGGCATTGCTGGCTTGACGCTCCTCTCGAAGAGCTTGAAGGAACTGAGCCATCGTCAAGTTCTCAGGAGGAGGTGGTGGCGGAAGGTCTCTAGGCTGCTCGTGGTGACCTCCAGCGTGAGCTTCTCCTTCGATTCCCTGTGGCGTTCCTGAAGGGCCGGTGCCAGGGTTGCCGAAGGTGCTGTTGCGGGTTGCGTTCACCATCGTGTCATAGAAACAGACAGGTCAAAATGCCACCTTGCTCGGGAGTACAAGGATTTGCTCCTAGTAAGAGGGGGTCCAATATGTGCATGTGCCAAGTTTTTAAAATCAAAGTTTTTGACAAACTGGAAATTGCATTCATGACAACTAGGTGACGTAGTCACTTACAGACTGCCCAAGGCAATAGGTGACTTACATCAAGCACACATACGCAATTTAAAAACGGATACAAGGATACCCTATACTCGGGTACTTCGATTGCCTACGCTAAAATCTACGCGGCGGACTGCTCGGTCTCAAAGGCGTACTCAACAGGATCCTCATCTTCATCAACATCCTCTTCCTTTATAGGAGTGGAAGAAAGAATCCGCACGTCTCGGCGTCTCTTGGGCGAGGCGGCGAAGATCTCAGTGTACTCTTCCGCTGTCAGGCGACGACTCTGAAGAGGGACTGCCTGGATGGGTAACACACCACCCCTAGTGGCAACAGCTGCCCTCCCTTCACGTGCGCTTGCCTTCTTTACTTTGCGGTTCTGCATCTTCTCTGTGTGGATCAGGCCTTTGACTAGGTGCAGCTCTTGGTGAAGCTTGACTGATTCCTTAACCAGGAAGTGTGTCAGGGTGTCTGACGAGAGACTGAAGTAGGTCTGAAACCACAGTGGCATCCCATCCTCCGTGGCGGGGGTGAGTGTCCAACTCCCATCCACTCCTTCCTTAATGAAAGGTAGATGACGAGTGACAGGCTCATTAGCCATCTCAGGGAGGATGCTGCGGAGTTGCACGAGCGCCTCTCGTGCAACCGTCTCCACTGCCAACATCAGCTCTCCCATTTGTGGTCCTTCAAAGAACCAACTAGACGGGGAGTCATTAGCCTTCACTATCACGTCCACGTGATATTCCTTGGTGTCGGCGTTGACCCAATGCTCGTGATAGAGGAAGATGGGCGTGCGTCGCACGTGGCACTTCTCGAGACAATCCACCAGAAGTAGTGGAAAGCCGGTCTCCAGAAGCGTCTCAGGTACAGCAGCCATCTACAAGGCATAGGAGAGAAGTCAGGAGGTTGTATGTGCAAGAGTCTTGTGCAAGGCTGGCGTCCTAACGTTCTTGGTTAACGTCCATGATATCTAAGGCTTCCTATAGTCAGGATGGCTCTGATACCAGTTCTGTGGGGACCCCGACTAGCAAGTCGAGTTCGCCGTGCCCAGTGACCCCAAGGATCAATGTTCACTGAACACAGATACTGAATGATAGAGTCTTACATCCAAGTACCAAATTATTACATCAAATGACCAGAAGGTCGGGTTCAAGAGCAAGGCCTAAAGCCAAATAAAGGGATACATCGAGTAGCGGAAACTCGTAAGGGCTAAGCGGTGCCCATGCCATCAAGCCTACACCGACAGGCATTCTGACTCGGAAGCGTCCTAGATCGCAGGTCCGTCTCCGACAGCGTACTCATCGCCAAACTCCGGTCCTTCCATGTCTGGTCAATAACATAACCAGTGGCAAGCCAATGAGTACTTTGAATGTACTCGCAAACAGCCCATGACATAAATGGTAATGAATGGCAGTAACATGCATCTTTAGTGGAATGCGATGAGGTGGTATGATCATGTATATGCATCAGGTTAAAGAATTACTTTTGAAGAACAGGTTACGGATATCATCATCTCTGCTAAGGGTTGAACACACCGGGTTCACCCTATATGCCAAGTCATCGGACTTGTCATAATCTCATGGTATTAATGAGGGCTAAACCATCCGGGTTTACCCTATATGTCAAGTCACCGAACTTGATCATATTATTGTGATTATCATGATTATAATGACACCTTTTTAACACCACAGACACACACACTTGGTTTATGCGGAAACTCAGGACGTAGTTGAAGGAGCACAACCCAACTGTCCTTGACCGTGGACACGGCTATTCGAATAGTTTACACTCTGCAGAGGTAGTACGCTGGACCCACGAGAAACGGGAAACTTCCGTGTCATCCACGACTCGCGGTATATCACATATACCCGAGGTAAGTACCCGATCATCATCTTTCCCCTGACGATACTAGACAAAGAGGTCCACTCGATTGGTACCCGGCCCACATGTTGTACGTCTTACGAGCATCGACTCTGGACCGTATCAACCATGCAGGGACCAACCGTGTGCCTGGAACTCATAATAATGGCATAGTCGTCCTACCTGGCACGACCCCATCACGAGAGTGACACCGATCACTCCCGCCACTAGTAATGTGGCTCTTTGCTAGCACCGACCAGAGTAATCAACAAAGCCCCGTCCCATAAAGGGGTATCGTGGTCATACTGGGTAAGGTTGGGACGGTCGACACATCATAAATCTAATCCATTTCTGAAACCATACTCACACCAAAATCACCGGTGCATCACTTCACCAAAAGTGATCACCAACTCATCATCACCCTCGGGCATTAGTGGCACCCGACGGGGTTTTCATAAACTCTTTATTTAACTCATCATTATGCTTGAGATGATATGCCTTAACATTCCTTGTCAACATGAAAATATCATGACCCTCACGGGGTAGGGTCAAGCTCAATGCAGTGATTATACTCTACTAGTCAACATGACAGTAGCATGATCCTCGTAGATGGTAGGATCAAGCTCATCATATTTGTGCTCCGAGGAGCTATGTGAATATCACTACTATAATGCAAGGGCTTCGAAGAAGCCTTCGGTACCATCAGATTAATGATGAACCGACATCGTGATTACATGCAACGAAAAATACTTGCTATTCTAGCATGCATCATTTCATTTACTTAAGTCATGGCAAAAGGGCATGCTTGCATTGGTCAGCTAGGTATCCGGGGTCTTCGAGGTCTTCCGCTCCGGATCCTCCGTCACTCGGTAATTCTACCGTCGGTAGTTCACAAAGTGCTTTGAAAAATGTTGCAAGGCTTGAACAAATCCAGGTTATTATTTTGAAAAATGTTCCCTACTGTTTTATTAGCTAAGCATATTTATTTAAAAGCAAACAGAAGCAAACAAGTGCTTTTTAGTATCATTTTATTATACCGAAATAGTTTTTGTTATTGATAAATGTCAACTATTACATAATCAAATACTACTCATTTTTAGAAAAATACTGGTGGAAGAATTATATTTTTCTACTGGCTAAATCTTTTTATAAAAACCATTTAGTTTGCTGGATTAAAACAAAAGAAAAAGGCCAGGGAAACAGATCGAGCCGGCCCAGCCAGCAGGCCTGGCCACCAAGCGTGCGCGGGCCAGGTTCAAACATGACCTGCGGGCTCCTGGGGTCAGCGTCAGCGGCTGTGCGTGCTGGCTGCCCCAGGACACCGACAGGTGGGCTCCACCTGTCGGGTCCTTCTCCTACCTGTGGCCAGAGAGGTGGAGATGGACGCCGGCGAGGCTGCCGTTGTCCTCAGGCCTAGCTAGGAACGGGAACGGGTTCCTCGTGCCTCCGCCTACCTGCTCGTGGTCGGGACGTCACCGGAGGTGGTCTGGGTCGCCGGCGATGAGGTGCTCGTGGCGGAAGGGTTTCGGGTTCGAGTTGAACTAGGGGCTAGAGGTATGGATTTGCTCGGGAGAGTTAGGGGAAATGTTCCTGGTGTCGAGGGGAGTGTAATGAGAGGTCGGGCAGCGCAGGAGCCGACGTGTAGCCGGAGATCGACCAGAGCTCCGAGGCGGAGGGGCCTCGGTCGATCTCGAGCACCGGGGCTCTGCAAGCTCGATTGGGCGGCTAGGGACTGTCTACTAGTTGTGCTGAAGCTGCTTGGAGGGTGCTGGAGTGCCGGGGGGTCTATTTATAGGCCAACGGCGGTGACCCGACTCGGGCACGCCGGTGACTCACCGTGGCACGCGTGCAAGCACAGTGAGGTGCTGGCTGCGAAACCACGGGTTCGGGACGTGGTTTAGGGCCTCCTCATGCAACGGCCGCAGAGGGAAAGTGCGTGGGGACGAGCTGCAGCGACCGTGCATGCTCCGCCACGTCGGGCGCGCACGGGCACGCGTCGCCTGAGCTCTTGCGCGAGGGGGAGAGGGTCCCTGGGGTAGCTTTGCACTGAAGGGCTGTCGGGGGAGTGCTTGGACAGTACTGGGGAGGCTGGGACACGCCGAAGCGTCGGCCCCTTGCGGGTGGCTCTCTGCAGCGCGCCCAGAGCGCAGTTTTGGCATGCCACGGCATGCTGGCTCGCTCTGGGGCACTTGGGACGTGTCCTCCATGTCCTGAGTGTTGCTGGGAGTGTGCCTAGCCGTTGTGGTTTAGTGGAAGCTCGAGCTGGTCAAGGGAGCAAGGAACACTAGTGTTGCCAGTACTGTCCTGCATCTCAAATTGGAGTTCTTGTCACTTGTGCTTGGAATTGGGGAGGGGCTGGTTGACTGGGTGCTCAGGGTGTTCTGGTGCTCTAACCCACCAAGTTTGGGGCCTTGACATTGGGTAAAACAGTGGCTAGGAAGGGTTTTACCTTCCTGTCAGTAGGTGTTCGACAGTGACTTGGGGTGCTTCCACTCCACCACTGTAAATGAAACTTAACAGGTTTGGTCTTGGGGTAAAAACATGGGGTTCCACCAAATATGAGCTCCATTGAACAAGTTTGGCTTTGCAAACTTGAAAATGTCTCAAAGTGACCAGTACTGTCCCTTACAAAGGAAGTGTGGTCAAACAGAGTCTCACAAATCCCATTTTTTGTGTGGAGTCCTCATTTGGGGTGTTAAACACCTGTGCAAAGTTTCAGCTCTATTGGAGAAACTTTGCAATGTAGAGTTGTTCCAACTCTACTTTGGACAGAGAGGGTTTTGGGCTCTCTAAGTGCACTTACCCACCTTGGATCAAGGTGATATTTTAGGTGAGCACCTAATATGGTTTGGGAGGGCTCCTGTAATTTTATGGGAATTTACTGAGATACTTTCCTTTGGAAACATCTCAAAAAGCTAAAACAGACAGAAATGGTTTTTAGGGTTTTACTCAAATAATATTAATATAAAATAGGGTTGAAAATCTTATGTATGGAAAATATATGTTCTTCTGAGCTTCCATGAATTTACTCAGAATTTCCTAAGGCGGGAAAGTAATTTTCCTTGTGGAAATATCATTACTGGCCTTAGAAATAGACATAGATATAAAATAGAAAAATAATATTTTAAATCACTAAATAGTGTTTTTATGAATGAAAATGATATTAGGATCGGATCACCAACTTTAGTTGAGAGTGCCACTTGGCTTCATGAGCTAGTAGTGTATCCCAACATGATGAAGGTGATCTTGATGTAAAGGAAAAAGGGTTTTTGATGAGAGCAAAATAATAAGTTTTTCATGGGTTGAGTCGTCAAACAAGCAAGCATACACTCAAACAAGGGTTGACATTGCACTCACAACATTATTTGGAAAAGTTTTAACAAGCTCTGATTTTTGCAATACAGAAAACTTGGGGTGGAAAACAGGGTGTGACAGCAACAGTTTTCGAGGGTAGAATATTTAACCCAAATTTCTTGATTCGACTCAAGGGGGGACAAAGGATATTCTCGAGTATTAGCAGTTGAGTTGTCAATTCAACCACACCAAAAATAATTAATATCTGCAGCAAAGCATTTAGTAGCAAAGTAGTATGAAAGTAACGGTAAGAGTGGCAAACATGACGGTAGCAGTTTTATAGTGATTGTAACAATAGCAACGCAAAAGTAACTTAGCAAAGATCAATGTGTGGAAAGCTCGTAGGCAATGGATCAGTGATGTATAATTATGTCGGGTAGCATTCATCATGCAACATTCATAACATAGGGTGATACAGAACAAGCTCAAATTCATCGATGTAATGTAGGCATGTATTCCATATATAGTCATACGTGCTTATGGAAAAGAACTTGCATGACAGCTTTTCTCCTACCCTCCCGTGGCAGCGCGGTCCTAATGGAAACTCAGGGATATTAAGGCCTCCTATTAATAGAGAACCGAACCAAAGCATTAGCACTTAGTGAATACACTAACTCCTCAAACTACGGTAATTACCGGAAAGAATCCCAGTTATTGTCACCCTCGGGGATGCGGATCATAACTCGTAATAGGTGTCTACAACTTGCAAGATAGGATCAAGAACACATATATTCATGAAAACATAATAGGTTTAGATCTAAAATCATGGCACTCGGGCCCTAGTGACAAGCTAAGCATAGAAAAGTCATAGCAACATCAATCTCAAAGTATAGTGGATACTAGGGATCAAACCGTAACAAAACTAACTCGGTTACATGGTAGATCTCATCCAACCCATCACCGTCTAGCAAGCCTACGATGGAATTACTCACAAATGGCGGAGAGCATCATGAAATTGGTGATAACGATGGCGTCGATTTCCCCTCTTCGGAGCCCAAATCAGACTCCAGATCTGCCCTCCCGAGGAAGAAAATGAGGTGGTGGCGGTTCCGTATCGTAAAACGTGATGAACTCTTCTCTTCTATTTTTTTCTCCCGTAAAAAGTCCCCCCCCACACACTTTTTTCGTTTTTCAAACATCAACTTTTAAAATTGACAGATTTAAGTCCAGCAGAAGGTAGTTCGAAATCCAGGAAGAAGCAAGCAAATGCCGCGTCCGACACCTAGGCTCGCATAGTCATTGGTGGATTGTGTTGATTTCCTTGCCTGACACGGGCATAGTCATTGGTGGACTGAATTGATTGCCTCCATCTTCTCCCCAGCGCGGAGTGTAGGGCTGCCACTAGGCGTGGGATGGACCCCTTCCGCGTCTTCGGGACCCCTAGGCGTATACAGCCTCGGCTCGTTATTACGTGAGAGTGTCACGCTCGGGGTGTATTTGGGAGGTCGCGAGGACGCTTTGGCCTCGCGAGTGTCCCTACCCCCGAGGCATAGGCGCTGGATTTCGAAAGTCATTGGTGGATTGTGTTGATTGCCTCCGTCTTTACCCAGCATGGAGCATAGGCCATCCACTTGGCGTGGGATGGGCCCCTTCCGTGTCCTCGGGGGGGCCTGGGCGTATACAGCCTCGGCTCGTTATTACGTGAGAGTGTCACGGGATGAAGTAGGTTCCGAAAGGATTGAAGGACGATGCAGAGGTGCCGCGAGTTCGTGTAGGTCTTGTGGGGATTGTAGGGTGAACGCGAGGGCGCTTTGGCTCCGCGATGTTTCCTCCTTCTCCTCACACTGGTTGAGGGCTTTTCTACTGCTCTACGTCGGCAGGTCCCATTCCCGCACATTTCCCTACCGCTGTGAGGCGCCTCACGGCGCAAGGACCTGGGACCCCTGATAACGACCGAATGTGCCTGGATGGCACCAGGGTGGCCAAGTGGCTTTGTGACCGGTAAGGCTCTTGAGGCGCGATGCCCATGAGCCCCCTTTGACGTTCGAGCAGCTCTGCGACGCCAAGACCCAGTCCCACACATTTCCCAACCGTCGTTGCTTGCGGCCGAACGGGCGGACACAGCTACGCGGTCAAGCCTTGCCACCCATGACAACGACCGAATGTCCGTGGACAACATCAAGGGTGGCAAGTGGCCTTGTGACCGGTAAGGCTCCTAAGGCGCGATGCTCGGGAGCCCCCTTTTGACGCTCAAGCGGCCCCCATTTCATCCTGTTGATAGTGCCCTTGCGAAACCGCGGGGCCTCCCCAGGTCCCGCGACGGGGCGACGTGCACCGGCCGGAGCCCCCGAGCGGGGGGGGGGGGGGTAGATCACCCAAAGATGCAAGCAAGGCAAGATGTCAGATCGCCGAATGGATGCAGCAGGAGTTAAGGAAGCATGCGTAAATAATTTGATGGGCGGAGGTGTGTCGTGAACACTTGAAGTTCATGCGGCCAGCGGACACCCCCTAGAGTAGTGCACCAAAAAATTACCTCGCTTAGCTTCTTCGCGCCCGAGGGGCGCCTCATGAGGCCCAACCCTCGGTGCCCACACTAGCATGGTAGTTGCCACGGGTGACTCGCACCACTTGCGTCCTGCTGCTTCATCTGACTTTTCCTCCTGAGGCCTGGGGCCAAGTCCTTCGCAGTTTCTCCGCGGGGGCGGCGGCTGGCGTCATGCCCCACGGGTTGGGGCGCCTTCCTGCCCGCACCTCTTGGGCCCAGTGCTTCGCCATTGGGAGCCCTAGGGCGCGGCTCAAGGGGGACCCCCTGAGCGTTCCTTACTCCTGAGAGGGGCTGGCGCCTAGGGTAGATGCGTGAGGCTCTACCTCATTGGCAGGGTCAGGTGGTGTTACATAACACGGTACGTAAGGCTCCATGTAGGCGTTGAATCGACCTCCAAAGCCGTTCAGTAGCGCGACGATGCCGGACCCTCTCGGCGGCTGGGGGAGGTCCCCCCGGTCGCGTCGCTCGGAGTTCTTCTTGCGATGGGCCTGTGCACGAAGCCGCTTGTTCCTGTTGCCGCTGTTGGGTGGTCTTGACATTGCTCGGTGCAGACTCATCCCTTGGTACCCTCACGTGTCTCCATTGCCGTAGTCCGCCCACGCCAGCGCCTCCGCCGCCCGCTGCTGGTTGCGCCTAAGGGAGCGCTCCTGCCTGGCCGCCCCGGGTTGTTGGGGGCCGACCTGATCTTGGTGATGCGTGCTGGTGCGTGCATCAAATGCCCCGTCATCCTCATCGCACCCCTAGTGGATGTAGGCATGTTGTGCCTCGAGGCCGGCCACCGGAATCTGGAGGAGGAGGAGGGCAGCATGTGACACGTCTCTCTCAGCCCCGTCCAGCGCCAGAGGGCCCCTACCGCTTGCAGGCCCGAGGGCCGGCACGGGGTGCGAGCCTCGGTGCCTGGAGCATGTGACCCTGTAGAAGAGTGGGGTCGAATGGCCTTCTGGGCAATGGCGATCATCTCCATGATGTGGTCCACCCAGGCGTCGAAGCCCCCTTGGGTCGGTCGTTGATGGGGCATCTCGCTTGCTATCTGCAGCGCGTCGTGCGCGCTGAGGTCCCCCAAGTTTATGCAGTGCGTCGTGGATGCCGGGGGCGCCTCCCAGCCGTCGTGCGCCTGGGCGGAGCTGGTGGTTGCGGCAGTGGAGACGATGTTGACGGTCTGGTACGAGCCGCCTGGTACCATAACGTCGGTACACGTGCTTCCGGTTGCCGTGGTATGACGGTTGGAAGCCAGCTCGACGAGGCTCGAGGAAGCTTGTTGGGCGCCAGCCATCGGAGCAACGAGGCTTAGTGAAGATGAAGCCCAGAGAAGACCTTGACATGCCCCCTACATGGCGCGCCAAATGTTAGATTTCGGGCTCCACAAAACCCTAAAGATTTGAACTCAGGGGCGTGTACGAAGATCTCTCATGGGCTCGCCTCACCTAACTCGCTACTCGTCGGGAATGGCAAAGAACTCACTCGATGGCGAGAAAGACACAGAACACGGCAGTTTACCCAGGTTCGGGCCGCTGGGAAGCGTAATACCCAACTCCTGCTTTGGTGGATTGCCTCTCGCGGAGGTTGGTGGATGAACTAGTACAGTGTTCAAGGGCCTCCGGAGGTTGGGTGGCCTCTGTGTGGTGCCAGTGGGCAGATGAATAAATCGTATCCCCCTCTACGAAGTAACCTATCCTCTATATATAGTGGTGGCCTCGGTCCTCTTCCCTTACCGTTTCGGCGGGAAGGGATCCCACAACGGCCAATTTCAAAGGGGGACAGGGTAACATGCTCCCCCTGTCGAAAAGTAGTCTTCGCCTGCAAAGTGGTTGCTGGCGCTGCAGGGCTAGTCCAGGGATGACGTCCATCCTGCCGATGGGCGGAGGTGGCCTTGTTGCACCAGAATGGAAATCTTTGGGAGATGCCTTCGAGACCTCCATGCATCCTTGCCCCCTTTGCACAAAAGGGGAAACTGCACCGTCCTGCTATGTGATGCTCGCCTGTCCTTCCCCCATCTCACCCTTCTCCTGAGGCTCGGTCTCGCCTCTGAATATCCGCCACTCCGGAGGGGTCCGGAGGAGGCCCCCTGCGGGTCTTGATACTATTCCTCCTTGCGAGGCTTGGTCCCACGCGAGGGCCTTGCCTTGAGAGATGCCGGGCCTATTGGTTTTTGGTCGATGAAGTGGGCCAACCCTGGGCTGTAGGCAGGCAGGTCTGGGTACCCCCATTCCCATAACACCGACACAAGCCAGGGGGTGCCCTAGGGGGGCCGCGCCATGCAGGCTTGTGGCCTGTTGGTGGTCCCTCTCCAGTGGATTATTTCGCCAATATTTTTTATTAATTCCAAAAATATTCTGCGTAAATTTTCAAGTCAATCCGAGAACTTTTATTTCTGCACAAAATAACACCAAGGCAATTCTGCTGAAAACAACGTCAGTCCGGGTTAGTTCCATTTAAATCATGCAAATTAGAGTCCAAAACAAGGGCAAAAGAGTTTGGAAAAGTAGATACATTGGAGACGTGTCAACTCCCCCAAGCTTAAACCTTTGCGTGTCCTCAAGCAATTCAGTTGATAAACTGAAAGTGACAAAGAAAAACTTTTACAAACTCTGTTTGATCCTGTTGTCGTAAATATGTCTAACTCACGTTCAGATCTTCAGCTAAGATTATAGACTAACCACATTCACAATAATATTTAGGTCTCATATGTACTTATATCAATGGCATAATCAACTAGCAAGCAATAATAATAAGTCTCAGCTGAGAACAATTTTATCAAAACAATCATAATACAATATGATAAACTCGTATCTCGCTAGCCCTTTCTGAGACCGCAAAACATAAATGCGGAGCACCTCCGAAGAACAAGGACTGACTAGACATTGTAATTCATGGTAAAAGAGATCCGGTCATAATCATACTCAATATCAATTAATAACAAAGCATACAAATGATGGAGGTGCTCTCTAACTGGTGCCCTTTTATAAGAATAGGATGACTCAACAGTAAAGTAAAATAGATAGGCAGAGGGAATCATTGATTTATAGAGGTGCCACGGCTCGAGCTTTTAAAACGGGGATGAATCAAAATTTTGGGTGGTATGATTTCATTATCAACATAACAATTAAGAGATCTTAATATCTTCCATGCTAGATACATTATAGGAAGTTCCCAAACAGATAAGTAAAGTTTTTACTCCCCCTCCACCAATCGATCACCCTCCACGCCGGGCCGAATCCACGGGTACCGTCCATACCAACAACATTCCTGGGGGAGTTTTGTTTCATTATATTTCATTTGAATTGGAGCATGGAACTGGGCATCCTAATTACCATCCACTTTCTCGTGAATGATAGTGAATCAACACATATCTTGAGAATAACCCACCTAGCATGAAAGATACCGACAACCCCTAATCACTACATGAGCGATTCGGGCATACAAAACAAAATATTTATTTGAAGGTTTAGAGTATGGCACATGCAAATTTACTTGGGACGGCAGGTAAATACCGCATATAGGTAAGTAAGGTGGACTCATATGAAACAACTTTTGGGTTTATGGAAATGGATGCACAAGCAGTATTCCCGCCTAGTACAAGTGGATTCTAGCAAGAGATTGGGAAGCGACCAACTAGAGAGCGACCACATACAGACACATGCTTTGAGATTAACCAACATTGAATGCAAGCATGAGTAAGATATAAATCACCATGAACATAAACATCGTGGTGGCTATGTTGGTTTTGTTTCAACTACATGCATGAACATGTGCCAAGTCAAGCCACTCGAATCATTCGGAGGATGATACCATTCTATCATACTACATCACAACTAGTTTAATATGCATGTTGGCAGTCAAGACAAAACATTATTAACTCCTAGCTAATTAAGCATGGTATAAGTAACTATAATCTCTAATTGTCATTGCAAACATGTTCAGTCGATAACGAGCTAAATCCAGAAGATGAGCTAATCATATTTACAAAATCAAAATAGGTCGAGTTCATCCAGCTTTTCTCCATCTCCGTCACTTCATCATATATCATCATTATTGCTTTCACTTGCACGGCCAAGCGGTGTGAACAATAATAAGAGTGCACGTGCATTGGACTAAGCTGGAATCTGTAAGAAATACTCAAAGGAGAAGACAAGGTAATATGGGCTCTCTGATATATAAACAGTAATGAATAAGACCACTCAGCATGTCATCGTGGTCTTCTCCTTACGACCCAAAGAAGAAAGAAAAACTATTTACACGGGAAAGCCCCCAACTAGCAAAAGAAGAACGAGAAATCTTTTTGGGTTCTCTTTTATCATTACAACTAAACAAACTAGAAGGTAAAGCTAGAACTAATTATTTTTGGATTTTCTCAAGGTTAATGAAACACACAAGAAGAAAACAAAAAGAAGAAATAAACTACCATGGATGGTACAATGAAAAAGTATGAATAACGACAACTAGAGTGAGTGTGTGAACATGAATGTAATGTCGATGAGAAATACATACTCCCTCGAGCTTAGGCTTTTGGCCTAAGTTGGTCTAAGGCCATGGCTGGAAATAACCTTCTCCTGGATATTCCGGGGGACACTGAGGGTTCCACTGGTTTGTGAGCTCCTGCGTCTCCCACTGAAAAACTAGATCCTGATACAGGTCGAGGGCTGGTGCACGCTCAGGTGTTGGGGGTTGCGACAGGTCCCAATATTTGGAAATGTCCTCGGGCATAATAGTGTACCTGCCTGAATGGATATCGAACAAAGAAGAAGCAAGCAAAGTAATAATCTCACAAGTACCGTGACTAAATACTAAGTTATAAAGCAGACTCTTATCGTTATCTTTCTTAATAAAATCATGTGCTTCCATCCTATCATAATCTAAATATTTTATAGGAAGTAGCATTTCCTCTTCCTCGTCAAACCTAATAGGTATCTTAAAGTGATTAGTGAAACGAGATGCATAGATACCTCTGAATATAGGGCCCTTAGAACGGTTTAAGTTCAACTGTTTGGCCACTATAGCGCCTAGACTAAAAGTTCTATCAGCAAATAAAGCGTGGCGTAGAATAGCGAGGTCACGAGCACTGAGGCTTCCACTCTCGCCGCGACCAACTAAACATATTCCTTAAAATAATTAATAATAACGTAGAATAGGAAAATGTACGCTGGCCGCTCTTGCCTTTGACACCCCCTCTCTTCCCCTATAGTGATTGCGCAAATAAAATCCTCCATGTCTCTAGGACGTTGTTCACTGATGCTGCCCTCAAAAGGTATTTTACAAACATTGCAAAAATCGTAAAGTGACATTTCCTTAGGCACATCATATAAATGAAATTCTACCATGGGAGGATTCTTCCTAGGATAAAAGTGAAAATTTTGCATGAAAGTATTAGTAAGTAGGAGATCATGGTCACACTTATCATTGAGCAAATCGGTGATACCTGCATTTTCTGCTAGATAGTAAAATTCTTCATAAATTTCGACCACCCTCAAGAATGCCTCACTTGACCATTCACATGGTCGAACTTCCGCAGTGCGAGGAATATTGTATCTAGGCTTCTTATTTTCATTTTCTTTAAAACCTCGACTTGAAGAGCCTCTCAACAATCTCCTCATCTTTTCTTTCTGTGAAAAATAAATCTAAATTTTTTAGTGACTCCAAATAAGGGTGAACAAAGCTCAATCAAAACTTGTAGCAACTACTCCCACAAGTGCCTAGAAGTTATATCATTCATCAAAACTACTTGGGATCCTACAAATTTGGCATGCAAGCTTAAGAACAAGGTCACCACAGCAGCAAATTTTGCAACATATAAAGCATTAGAATGAAAACTAATTGGACCATTGGGGGAGTCACATACCGATGAACAATCCCCTAAAATAGTTTTGCAAATGGAGCTTTGATCAAGGAGATCGAGAATGGCAGCAAGATGAGCTAAAACACGAGTTTGAGGAATGGTGGGATTTTTTCTGGAGGAAGAAGGAGTGGATGGGTGCTGGAATAAGTGAAGGGGACCCACGTGGGACCCACAAGCCAGGGGCGTGCCCAAGGGGGTGGATGCACCGTGCAAGCTTGTGGCCCACTAGTGCAGCCCCCTGATGTATTCTTGTTACCAAAAATTCTTAAATATTCCAAAAAAAAAATCATACTAAATTTTTAGGGCGTTCTGAGAACTTTTTTTTCAAGTCATTTTTCTATTGCATGGATAAAGCGGAAAATAGAGAAATAATAGCATTTTTACTAAACTGAAACTAAGGAACAAAAAATAAAAGTTGGGTACAAAAGGTTGTGCTTTCTAAATTCATCCATCTCATGCCCGTCAGAAATAATCCATCAATAAGGTTGATCAAGTCTTATTGACAAACTTTTCTTGAATGACATGGAACCAGAGAACTTTCGACTAACACTAGGTTACCTCAATGGGGATATGCATAAGTATATCATATTTCTTTTTGACAGTAGGGAGAGGAAATTCAAAGTCTCTAATAGTAAACGTTGGAATTTTTTCAATGGAGTTGATACCATGAACTTGAGGTTGTTTCTTCGAAAAGTGTACCATATGCTCATTACCATTAACATGAAAAGTGACATTGCCTTTGTTGCAGTCAACAACAGCCCCTGTAGTATTCATAAAGGGTCTACCAAGGATGATCGACAAACTGTCGTCCTCGGGAATATCAAGAATAACAAAGTCCGTTAGGATAGTAACATTTGCAACCACAACAGGCACATCCTCACAAATACCGGTGAGTAAAGCAGTTGATTTATGAACCATTTGTAGAGAGATTTCAGTAGGTGTAAACTTATTCAAATCAAGTCTACGATATAAAGAGAACGGCATAACATTGACACCAGCTCCGAGGTCACATAAAACAGCTTTAACATAATTTCCTTTAGTAGAGCATGGTATAGTAGGTACTCCGGGATCTCCTAGTTTCTTTGGTATTCCACCCTTAAAAGTATAATTAGCAAGCATGATGGAAATCTCAGCTTCCGGTAACAATATCTTTCATGTACTTAGAATAAGGAGACATCTTCAGAATATCAGTTAAGCGCATAGTAAAAAGACAGGTCTCAGCATTTCAGCAAAGCGCTCAAAATCCTCATCATCCTTCTTCTTGGATGGTTTAGGAGGAAAGGCATGGGTTTCTGAATCCATGGTTCTCTTTCCCTACCATGCTTCCCAGCAATAAAATCTCCTTTATCATATCGCTTATTCCAAGGTTGTGGGTTATCAAGATCAACAATAGGTTCAATCTCCACATCATTGTCATTACTAGGTTGAGCATCGACATGAACATCATCATTAATATTGTCACTAGGTTCATGTTCATTACCAGATTGTGTCTAAGCATCAGAAATAGAGATAGCATTTGGGTTTTCATGTAACTCTACAACAGGTTCACTAGCAGCATGCAAAGTCCTATCGTCATTCTTTTTTTCCTTTTATTAGAAGGACTAGGTATGCCAATATTAACTCTTTGAGAATCTTGCTCAACTCTCTTAGGATGGCCCTCAAGATACAAAGGTTCCCGAGTCATTCTACCACCTCTAGTCACAACTCTAACATAATGATAATTGTTCTTACTAATCATCTCATTGAGCAAATCATTTTGTGCTTTAAGTACCTGTTGTACTTGAGTAGTTACCATGGAAGCATGTTTACTAATAAGCCTAAGGTCATTAACAGTTCTACTCATATAATCACCCAAGCGATCAAGCATGTAAGCATTATGCTTCAATTGTCTACTAACATAAGCATTGAATTTTTCTTGTTTAACAACAAAGTTATCAAATTCATCCAAGCATTGGCTAGCAGACTTATTATAAGGAATGTCACCTTCATCAAATCTACGAAGAGAATTTACCTCTACTACCTGTGTTGGGTTATCAAGACCATGTATTTGTTCAATAGGTGGTAGATTCTTAACATATTTAGCTTTAATACCTTTTTCTTTCATAGATTTATTTGCCTCTTGCATATCTTCGGGACTGAGGAATAGAATACCTCTTTTATTCGGAGTTGGTTTTGGAGGTGGTTTGGGAGTAGTCAATTATTATCATTGCTCAATATATTATTCAATAGTAGTTCAGCTTGTTCGACAATTTGTTCCTTGAAAACACAGCCAGCACAACTATCTAGGTGGTCCCTAGAAGCATCGGTTAGTCCATTATAAAAGATATCAAGTATTTCATTTTTCTTGAGAGGATGATCAAACAAAGCATTAAGTAACTCGAGAAGCCTCCCCCAAGCTTGTGGGAGACTCTCTTCTTCAATTTGCACAAAGTTAAATATTTCCTGCAAGGCAGCTTGTTTCTTATGGACAGGAAAATATTTTTCAGAGAAGTAGTAAATCATATCCTGGGGACTACACACAAAATGAGGAGGAAGAGAATTAAACCATATCTTAGCATCACCCTTTAATGAGAACTGAAACAATTTAAGAATATATTAATAGTGAATTTTTTCCGCATGAGTAAATAGGGTGGCTATATCATTTAATTTAGTAAGGTGTGCCATAACAGTTTCAGATTCATAACCATGAAAAGGATCAGATTCTACCAAAGTAATTAACTCAGGATCGACAGAGGATTCATAATCCTTATCAGTAACACACATAGGTAAAGTAGCAAACTTGGGATCATATTGCATTCTAGCATTCAAAAAAAAATCCTTCCACTTGCATAGCAATTTCTTAAGATCATCTCTATCCTTACAAGCAAGAAAGTCCCTAGCTACTTCTCCTTCCATAACATAACCCTTAGGTATATTAGGCAATTCATATCTAGGATATCTAGGTCTAGTAGGTGCATCATGATGTTCAGTTTCAATAATTTCATCAGATTCAGAAATATCATCACTTTCACCATTCACTCTAGCAATTTGTTCATCAAGAAATTCAACAAGTGGCACAATAGTATCAAGCAAAGTATATATCATCATAAGCATCATGCATAGTAGAAGTAGCATCATCAATTACTTGCGACATATTAGATTCACTAGCACGTGGTGGTGTCGCAAATTTACTCATAACAGACGGTGAATCAAGTGCAGAGCTAGATGACAGTTCCTTACCTGTCCTCGTAGTTGAGGGATATATCTTGGTTTTAGTGTCTTTTAGATTCTTCATAGTGAGCAATAGATATAAATTCCAAGTGACTCACAGAATAAGGCTATGCTCCCCGGCAACGACGCCAGAAAAAGGTCTTGATAACCCACAAGTATAGGGGATCGCAACAGTTTTCGTGGGTATAATATTCAACCCAGATTTATTGATGCGACTCAAAGGGAGCCAAAGGATATTCTCGAGTATTAGCAGTCGAGTTTTCAATTCAACCACACCTGAAAGACTTCATATCTGCAGCAAAGTATTTAGTAGCAAAGTAGTATGGAAGTAACGGTAACGCTGGCAAACATGACAATAACAGTTTTGTAGTGATTGTAACAATAGCAACGAAAAAGTAACTTAGCAAAGATCAATATGTGGAAAGCTCGTCGGCAATGGATCAGCGATGGATAATTATGTCGGATGGCATTCATCATGCAATAGTCATAACATAGGGTGATACAGAACTAGCTCCAATTCATCAATGTAATGTAGGCATGTATTCCATATATAGTCATACGTGCTTATGGAAAATAACTTGCATGACATCTTTTGTCCTACGCTCCCGTGGCAGCGGGGTCCTAATGGAAACTAAGGGATATTGAGGCCTCCTTTTAATAGAGAACCGGACCAAAGCATTAGCACTTAGTGAATACATTAACTCGTGAAACTACGGTATTCACCGAAAAGAATCCCAGTTATTGTCATCCTAGGGGATGCAGAACATAACTCATAATAGGTGTCTACATATTGCAAGATAGGATCAAGAACGCATATATATTCATGAAAACATAATAGGTTCATATCTGAAATTATGGTACTCGGGCCCTAGTGACAAGCATTAAGCATAGCAAAGTCATATCAACATCAATCTCAGAACATAGTGGATACTAGGGATCAAACCCTAACAAAACTAACTTGATTACATGGTAGGTCTCATCCAACCCATCACCGTCTAGCAAGCCTACGATGGAATTACTCACGAACGATGTAGAGAATCAAGAAATTGGTGATGAAGGATGGTTGGTGATGACGACGGCGTTGATTTCCCCTCTCCGGAGCCGAAATCAGACTCCAGATCTGCCCTCCCGAGGAAGAACAAGAGGTGGCGGCGGCTCCGTATTGTAAAACACGATGAACTCTTCTCTTCTATTTTTTCTCCCCGGATAGGAATATATAGGAGTGGAAACGAGGTCGGAGGAGCCACATGGGCCCCACAAGCCAGGGGGCGCCCTAGGGGGCACCCTGCATGCTTGTGGCATGTTGGTGGCTCCTCTCTAGTTGATTCCTTCGCCAATATTTTTTATTAATTCCAAAAATATTTTGCGTAAATTTTCAGGTTAATCTGAGAACTTTTATTTCTGCACAAAAATAACACCAAGACAATTGTGCTAAAAACATCGTCAGTCCGGGTTAGTTCCATTCAAATCATGCAAATTAGAGTCCAAAACAAGGGCAAAAGAGTTTTGGAAAAGTAGATACGTTGGAGATGTATGAACT
The DNA here is from genome assembly GCF_904849725.1 of Hordeum vulgare subsp. vulgare. Taxonomy (NCBI): domain Eukaryota; kingdom Viridiplantae; phylum Streptophyta; class Magnoliopsida; order Poales; family Poaceae; genus Hordeum; species Hordeum vulgare. The sequence goes on along the minus strand of NC_058519.1, from coordinate 422,373,820 downwards.
CCCCAAGCTTAAACCTTTGCTTGTCCTCAAGCAATTCAGTTGATAAACTGAAAGTGATAAAGAAAAACTTTTACAAACTCTATTTGATCTTGTTGTCGTAAATATGTCTAACTGATGCTCAGATCTTCAGCTAAGATTATAGACTAACCACATTCACAATAACATTTAGGTCTCATATTTACTTATATCAATGGAATAATCAACTAGCGAGCAATAATAATAAGTCTCGGATGACAATAGTTTTATCAAAACAATCATAATACAATATGATAAACTAGTATCTCGCTAGCCCTTTCTGAGACCACAAAACATAAATGCAGAGCACCTCCGAAGAACAAGGACTAACTAGACATTGTAATTCATGGTAAAAGAGATCTAGTCATACTCATACTCAATATCAATTAATAACAAAGCATACAAATGACAGATGTGCTCTATAAATGGTGCCCTTTTATAGGAAGAGGATGAATCAACAGTGAAGTAAAATAGATAGGCCCTTCGCACAGGGAAGCATTGATTTACAAAGGTGCTAGAGCTCGACTTTCAAAACAAGGATGAATCAAAATTTTGGGCGGTATGCTTTCATTGTCAACATAACAATTAAGAGATCTCGGTATCTTCCATGCTAGATACATTATAGGCGGTTCCCAAACAGAATAGTAAACTTTACTCCCCCTCCACCAATCAATCACACTCCACGGCGGGCCAAATCCACGGGTACCGTCCATACCAACAACATTCCTGGGGGAGTTTTGTTTCATTATATTTGATTTGACTTTGAGCATGGAACTCGGCATCCCGATTACCAGCCACTTTCTCGTGAATGATAGTTAATCAACACATATCTTGAGAATAACCCACCTGGCATGGAAGATACCGACAACCCCTAATCACTACATGAGCGATTCAGGCATACAATACAAAATATTTATTTGAAGGTTTAGAGTATGGCACATGCAAATTTACTTGGGACGGAGGTAAATACCGCATATAGGTAGGTATGGTGGACTCATATGAAACAACTTTTGGGTTTATGAAAATGGATGCACAAGCAGTATTTCCACTTAGTACAAGTGGAGGCTAGCAAGAGAGTGGGAATCGACCAACTAGAGAGCGACAATGGTCATACACATGCTTTGAGATTAACCAACATTGAATGCAAGCATGAGTAGGATATAAATCACCATGAACATAAACATCATGGAGGCTATGTTGGTTTTGTTTCAACTACTTGCGTGAACATGTGCCAAGTCAAGCCACTCGAATCATTCGGAGGAGGATACCATTCTATCATACTACATCACAACCATTTTAATATGCATGTTGACACTCAAGACAAACCATTATTAACTCCTAGCTAATTAAGCATGGTATAAGTAACTATAATCTCTAATTGTCATTGCAAACATATTCAATCCATAACAAGCTGAATCCAGAACAATGAGCTAATCATATTTACAAAAACAAAATAGGTCGAGTTCATACCAGCTTTTCTCCATCTCCGTCACTTCATCATATATCGTCATTATTGCCTTTCACTTGAACGACCGAACGATGTGAATAATAATAAGAGTGCACGTGCATTGGACTAAGCTGGAATCTGCAAGCAATACTCAAAAGGAGAAGACAAGGTAATATGGGCTCTCTGATAGATAAACGATCATGAATATGAGAGCCACTCAGCATTTCATCGTGGTCTTCTCCTTACGACCCAAAGAAGAAATAAAAACTATTTATACGGGAAAGCCCCCAACTAGCAAAAGAAGACCGAGAAATCTTTTTGGGTTTTCTTTTATCACTACAACTAAACAAACTAGAAGGTAAAGCTAGAACTAATTATTTTTGGATTTTCTCAGGGTTAATGAAACACACAAGAAGAAAACAAAAAGAAGAAATAAACTACCATGGATGGTACAATGAAAAAGTATGAACAACGACAACTAGAGTGAGTGTGTGAACATGAATGTAATGTCGGTGAGAAATACGTACTCCCTCAAGCTTAGGCTTTTGGCCTAAGTTGGTCTAAGGCCATGGCTGGAAATAACCTTCTCCTGGATACTCCGGGGGACACTGAGGGTTCCACTGGTTTGCGAGCTCCTGCGGCTCCCACTGAAAATATGGAACCTGATATGGTTCGAGGGCTGGTGCAGGCTCAGGTGTTGGGGTTTGCGACATGCCCCAATATTTGGAAATGTCCTCGGGCATAATAGTGTACCTGCCTGAATGGATATCGAACAAAGAAGAAGCAGGCAAAGCAATAATCTCACAAGTACACTGACTAAATACTAAGTTATAAAGCAGCCTCTTATCGTTATCTTTCTTAATAAAATCATGTGCTACCATCCTATCATAATCTAAATATTTTATAGGAAGTGGCATTTCCTCTTCCTCGTCAAGCCTAATAGGTATCTCAAAGTGTTTAGCTAAACGAGATGCATAGATACCTCCGAATATAGGGCCCTTCGAACAGTTTAAGTTCAGCTGTTGGGCCACTATAGCGTCCAGACTAAAACTTCATAACCCCAAGGCAACCACAACTGGGCCGCTAGGGGTTGCCGGCCAACTGCATGCATTGTAACCGACTGCGATTGCATGGCCGCTAACACAACTGCAACTCATGATGAGAGGTGGTTCTCAGCCAGTTTCATATCCACCACTAGAGTTGCAACTGCAAGTGTTGCAACCTGACTGCAATTGCATGGCTCGCAATGGGGCTGCAGTTGGGTCAGTAGGAGGATTGTGAGTCATTTGCACGTTCACCATTAGACATGCAACTGCATGCCCCCCAACACGATCGAAACTACATGATTCCCAACACAACTGCAACTTGGCTAATAATGCTTGTCGACCAACTACAAGCATTGTAACTCGACTTTAGCATGTCCCTAACACAACTACAACTTGTGGCGAGAGGAGGTTGTCGGCCAATTAGATGTTCATATTTTTTAAAATGTTCATTTTTCTTTACTCTAGTTTTCAACTTAAAAAAATTGTAACCCAACATTTTAAAAATCATGATGTTGTCAATCATTGGTTGATCAGTTGTGTAGTGCTAATTAGGACAACTTGGCTCATATGTGGGCTAGAGTTTAATATTGAGGAAAAGAGAAGAAATTAGGACAAGTCAACCAAGCCCAATATTTCTCAACAAAAAACCTAAGCCCAGTCCACCTACATGCATGACAACCTCGCCTCTACGTGGGAAGAAATCAGGACGAACGAGTCAAACATCAATAGAGAAAAATTAAAAGAATTAAACCGTATGACATTAACTGAAAAAATACAACCAACAATAGTTTATAAATACTTAAATGTGTCAATGCCATATACAAACAGAAAATAAAACATCAAGCAACCACCGCCTTGACCCACACGGGAAAAGAAACTAGTTGGGATGTGGCCTTCAACAAAAATTGGGTAGGAACCACAATAGATGATACCCCCCCGGAAATAGGAATGGATGTATCTAGATGTATTTTAGTTCTAGGTACATTCGTTTTTATTAATTTGTGCGACAAGTAATTCCGACAGAGAGAATATTAGGTTTTCCTTGAAAAAAATGATACTAGAAGGGTTGGGCGCGCTTTGCTGCGCCGTTGAATTTTTTGGGATTTTCAAATTTCTTTAATCATTCTACTTCAAATAATACGATGTATTACTTTTTTGGAAAGTCAAACTTCTTTCAATCTGATTAAATTTGTAGAGCAAAATTCATATATCAAATTGGTGTTATTAGATTCATCAGGAAACAAATTATCATATTTTTTGTTTAATATTGTGGAAGTCAATATTTTTGGTTCTCAACTTGGTCAAAAGTATATAAATTTGACTTTTCAAAAAACTAATAATCCTTATATTTTGAAATTGATGGAGTATTTAGCTTGGCCGGTGGGGGAGACGATGGAGTGTGTTTTATGTTTATTTATAATGCGGTTATTTGGTGGGCCTTTCGTGGTCTGATTTTGTGTTATCCACTAATCAATTCATATTTACGTGGAGATATTTTTTATCGTTGGTTGTGTGTACTTTATTTGGCTACAATATCATGTGGTGACGCTTTTTTTTACGAACATGCGTCTACGAGGGGTTAATATATTTTTATAGACCGGTTATTGCTGATTGATTTGAAAAATCGTTGGCCCGATCAAAGTTTTAAACCAAATCTAAAATTGAATTCCTCAATCGAATGAAAGAGTTTGAAATTGGGAAACATGAAGAATTAAAATAAATTAATAGAAGAGATCCTTGAAAAATTGTTGACCCGGTTAAAATTGGGTGATCCAATATGAAGTTGAAGCCTCAATTAACTACAAAGATTAAAAATTAGGAATCATGATCTATTGTATAAAAAAATAAATAAAAAAATTGTTGATCCAGTCAAATCGATGATCCGTTTTCAAATTGATGACCTCAATTAAACGAAAGGCCTTCAATCTTAGGGATTAATGGACATAGGGAGTATTGGGTTTTTCTTAAAAATAATAATATTAGGTAAATGAGATCAAACTATATCTTATCTAGAGGAGTTCTAGCCACTTTCATATGTGTTTATCAATTCTAGTATACATTTTTCTAGCCAAAAATTGATCAAAAGCAAAAATCTCTCGACTAAAAATTTAGCAACTAACTTTATCTGCACCAAAAAAAAAAAAAAACTAGTACAGAGTTGAAGCCATGACGGTGACGCAGGAGAGCCGTCCATCGGTTAGCCCGACGCCTTCGTACCCTTCTTCCTCGTGTGCTCCGCCCGACCGCGACGCGCCCGCCGTGCTCCTCGCTCTTGCTTTGAGCTTCCAAAGCCCCAAACCCGCCGCTACAAATAACCCCTCTCCTCCTCGCACGCCACGCTGCCCCCTCTGGCTTACCGACTCTCCTCCGCCTCCGCCTCCGCCTCCCTCCGCTACCTCATGGCCGCCGCCACCGCAGCCGCCGTCTCCTCCCCGGCGGTCACCGCCCCCTTGCCTCGCGCCGCCTCGTCCTCGGCGCGCCGGGGGTTCGTCTCCTTCGGCGGGGCCGCCGCCCGTACGTCCGCGCTCCGATCCGACCGCCTCCGGGCAGCCGCCGCCGGCTTCTCCTCTGGTAACGGCTCTTCTCTTCGGTTGTCGTGATGTCGTCGCGCTGGTTTGGTTAGGCCACTCGGGGGTCTGAGATCTAGCTGTTGTAGCGTGGCGCGGTGAGCAATCTAGGATAGGGATGTAACATGTTTGCTCCTGAAATTTGGGGAGGATCTAATAGGAGTCCATGAGCACTGGGAGCAAACACTACTGTTGTGCGTCGTTAAGCGTTATCAAGTGTCCCCGTTTAAATTTAGTGAGAAATGGTACTCTTGTACGAGTGAGATCAGGGTTGAAAATATTCTATTAGAACGTCGCTGGGAGATGATGAAAAAACGCCACCGTGTTGTAAAAACGGCCGTTTACTCCATTTTGGGCCCAAAAAGCGTGCTCCAACAGCGGCTGTATATGTAAACGTTGTTGCAAATTTTTTGAGGGCAGGTCTAAATTTTGGCTCCTGCTGCGGCATATTTGCAATGCGGCTACGGCTGTTGTAAAAACACAGGCCACATGAAAAACGGCCGTTTAGGTCACTTTGTGCCAAAAATGCCGCTCCAACAGATGATGAATATGCAAAAACGCAGCCGTGATGAAAAAAGACCGTTCAACGCACCACTTCTACATCATGGCTCATGCGGTGATTTAAAATCTTCTCTCTCCTACCCCATAATAGTTTTTACATCACCAACTTATTCATCACCTGTTGGAGGTGCTTGGGTGTGTTGCTTACTTAACAAAAATCTGGGTTTTTGCAATGTCAGATGCACCAGATGAATTTATTGTCTATGGAGTGCTCTACTTTGTTTTGGCTCTCGACTGAGTGTCAAACTTAAGTGCTCCCTCTGTACACAGATGTAGGATGTTTTTGCAGTTTCAATTAAGCTGCAAAAAGTCCTACCATTTGTTTACAGAGGGAGTAGATGGTTGAACAATTTAAGCACCATTATAACTTTGTTAGCAATAGAGTCTCTCTTCTCTCTCCCCCCCTCTCTCTCTCAGCAATCATGCAGGTGTAAATTCTGTGCTAAATTGTCTGTTGGGAGCTTCTTTGTCTGTACATTTTGCAGTACTTAGCAATGTATCTGCAGGTGTGCGCACCCACGTCGCTGCTGTTGAACAAGCAGTCGTGCACGATGCTACAGAGCTGGAAGCTCCAGTTGTTGTTGTTACGGGTGCTTCCAGAGGGATCGGAAAAGCTGTTGCATTGGCTCTTGGAAAAGCTGGCTGCAAGGTGAGCTACTTCGCAGAAAGAGTCGCTTTCCCTGTCCCCCCCCCCCCCCCCCCCCCCCCCCCCCCCCCGCTGTAATTACCACTTCACATTCTTCTAACTCAAGGCAATAGTTACTTCTAGATGGCCATATATGTGGTTGTATACTTACAACTATCTGTTTTTTTTAATAAAAGGGGTTCCCCCCTTGTTCCATATTTTTTGTTATAGCTTCTGTCTGCATATGAAAATAGCCATTTACTCCCCAAACCCCACGGACCTAACGGCGACTTTACCTGCAGGTCCTAGTGAATTATGCACGATCCTCGAAAGAGGCTGAAGCAGTCTCTGAAGAGGTGAGCTGGTTAATTAATACATAATATTGGCATATACTCCCTCCGTTCCTAAATATAAGTCTTTTTAGAAATTTCACTAGAGGACTACATACGAAGCAAAATGAGTTAATCTACATTCTAATGTATGTGTATAGATCCGTATGTAGTCTTCTAGTGGAACCTCTAAAAAGACTTATATTTAGGAACGGAGGGAGTATATATTTTGAATAGTATCCGTTTGCCTGTTTGTTAATTTGCATCATACAATTAGAAGATATACAAACGCACTGTAACTGGTGATTGCCATAAGGATTATTAAATAGTTGTTTCAGTTGGCAGTGCAGCTAGATCAGATATTTTCATTGCTGAACTTTTCTCACCAACTTGAGATATTTTAGTCTGCATCGTTCTTTCAAGGTTGGCCTCGTACAGGAATGCATGCAATTATTATCGTTTCTGACCAATCTGAGTAAGCAACAACACAGTTGTGCTGAATTTTCGTTCTCATTTAGGATCAAGTAAACAGCACCCTTGTGTTATTGAACCATCAAATGCAATGTGAAATATAGTCATTGGGTATTAGTTTGATGAATTTCATTGGCCCATCGTAATTTCGTTTTTAGACTAGTCTATGATAACAATAATAGTTCACAAAGGCTAAAAGAATTAAATTGTAATTTTCCAATGTCAATTCACAACATCCAGATTTCCTTTTTGCATAAACAAAAGTTTATAGCTATTTTAGCTCAGTTACGATTGAAATTTGGTATAATCCCTTCCCAGACCCCACCTTGCGTGGGAGCTTCTATGCACTGGGTCTGTCCTACGATTGAAATTTGGTGATAGTTATCTACCTAAAAATATACTGATACCGGCATTCAGAAAAACGTTATTGGTTTCTGGAGAGGCACCTAATTTTTTTATCTGTTAAATTACTTCCTTTTCGTTCATCTTTTATTCTGCTAAGCCTAAAGGCACTGATATATTTATAATGTAATGCTTTTTTTTTTCAGATTGAAGCATCTGGTGGTCAGGCTATTACCTTTGGAGGAGATGTTTCTAAAGAAGCTGATGTAGAATCTATGATGAAAGCAGTAAGTGCAATTTTTTCATGGATGAAAAATGTTTTTCCTTTTACCTATATATTGATCAGATTATATAAACTCGGTTATCATTAGTTTATGTATTTTACCAGGCTCTTGATAAATGGGGAACAATTGACATCCTGGTAAATAATGCAGGTAGGTACCAATGGTTAGTTTGCACCAGTTTAGCTTTCTCTTCTGTTATTTTTTTTCTGTATGTGAAATAACATTCTGTAAACAGGGATTACGAGGGATACATTGTTGATGAGGATGAAGAAATCTCAGTGGCAAGATGTAATTGATCTAAATCTTACTGGTGTTTTCCTCTGTACACAGGTTTGTTTTTGCCCGTTTATTTGTTCTTTATTTTTTTGAAAATTTTGCTACTTGAATTATGTTTATGCTTCTTACAACTTGCACATTACAGGCTGCCACAAAAGTAATGATGAAGAAGAAAAAGGTATATTTTTTGTTTCATTCTTTGAATTGGTTTGTTCAATTTTGCTACCATGAGCTTACTTTATTGCAGTTTTAACTTTTTTTATGGTATGCATTAGCTACTGGTCCTATTAAGAATGTACTGCAAATACATATGGCATATTTTGTCCATTGTTAAATAAACGTGTTCATTACTTTGCGCACTCTCTGATATGCAAACCTTGGTCTCTAATATTTACATGAATAAGTAATATTCCCTCCAATGCATAATAAGTGTCGCAGGTTTGAACTAAAGTTGAACTAACCTTAATTCAAAACTGTGACGCTTATTTTGGATCGGAGGGAGTAGACTACATCAAGAATATATTGTGAAGTCATTATTCATGGCAAACCTAATGGTACCGTTACCACCTACCTAACATTTTTTTTGCATTAGTTGTCAATGATGGAGAAGTTTTGACTGCACGCTTTCTGAAGTGTCATTTATTTTAGAACAAAGTTAGTATGAAAAATATGAGCTTGTAGTAGACTATTAGGGTGTGTTTGGTTCCAGAAGTAAGTGGAATGTCATGGAACCGTTCCATACCTTAGGAATGGAACGATTCCATCTTGGTGTTTTGCTAGAAGAGAATGAGGTAGGATGGAATGGTTCTTGGGGTCAGAATGCTAAAATTTGATGCGCCGGACTTTAGGAAGAACGCTAAATTGACCACGACGGGTGGCATGTCCTGGGCGTCAAGGTCAATTTGGGAAGTGGCCTGACCTGAGTCTCCGGCCCTCTCGTCTTCCTCCGGCAGCCCGGTAGAGAGGCCGCACGGCCCAGCTGTTCGCCCGCTGATGCGGAACGGAGGGGGCTTGGTGGCGTAGAACTTGGAGCGGTGGTCACTGGATGGATTTCTGCAGCCTCCTGGTGGAGATGGCGGCTACTTGCACTGCCTCTGCGCGCAGGTGGAGCTCAAGCGTGGTGGCCGGCTGGATGCGACCCTCCCAGCAGCGCACGGCCGCAGCTCCCGATGCTTGGAGCGGCTGCTCCCAACGGCGCACGAGGCCGTGGCTATGTGTGAGGAGGGGAGGTCGTGGGAGCGGGCGGTTCCATATGGTCCGCTCGGAACGGCATAAACAGGGCATATGCCATTCCCTGGAATCGGTTGGTTCCGTTTTCTTGGACGATCCAAACGTGGGAATGGGCCCTGGGGACAGAACCGATCCTTGCCGTTCCACTTCGTGACAGAAATCTAACACACCCTTGGATCTAAACTTAAGTTCTGTCACACTTCAAATAGCAAGTCGCCGAGTCTCCGTTGACCACCAGACCCCTCTCAGTTACGAGCTTACATTCCTTTATTTCATGACTCAGCTTAATTTCTTAGCTGAAGGACATGGAAGGCCTCCTTACGTTGCTCTGAAAGAGAAAATTTATAAGGCCTTACCATGTTGCTACTGCATGAGCTATGTGTCCAAATTAAGAGTAGTAGTTTGTTCCTTTTAGTTAGGACTTAGGATACTGTTTTTCTTGCTCTGACACAAAAGAAGCTCTGCGCAGAAGGCACCTTATTAAATTTTCTGTTGTCCGTGGTAAGATACTTACTTTATGTTTAATGCAGGGAAGAGTCATCAACATAGCATCAGTTGTTGGTCTTACTGGCAATGCTGGTCAAGCTAATTACAGTGCTGCCAAGGCTGGAGTCATTGGTTTCACAAAAACAGTTGCTAGGGAATATGCAAGCAGGAATATCAATGTGCACTCTCTGTCTTTTCATCATTAGTTCGTAAATCATAAAACCGTAGGCCAACTTCTGAACAGTTGTGAATACTCAGGTGAATGCAATCGCACCTGGATTCATAGCATCAGACATGACCGCGGAACTTGGAGAGGAGCTTGAGAAGAGAATCTTGTCGACTATTCCCTTGGGTATGCATCTTAAGCTGTAACCTCTGATTAAAAATAGCATTGCTCCCATTCTGCTCCATTGTTCATAAATCATAGGTATAACAAAAGAGAAAACAACTCTTCGGAAAAACTTAGTGTTATGTTATGTACGTGTGTGTGCTCATGTGCACTATACCTACCAAGTGAATATTTTCAGTCAGCACTAATGCCTCGTTCAACTTCTTCACAGGGAGGTATGGACAGCCAGAGGAAGTTGCTGGGTTGGTTGAGTTCTTGGCCCTGAACCCGGCGGCCAGTTACATCACCGGGCAGGTTGGTGCAACTTTTACGCTGTTTGTGCCATTTGGTTATCTGAATTCTGAAGCTTAATAGGTTTATTATTGAACCATCTCTTGGCAGGTGCTTACCATCGATGGTGGGATGGTAATGTGAAACCTTTGAGCAAGCTTTGATGGAAGGTTGACATTTGCCCTGCCTAGCGGGATGTTTTAGTAATTTGCATCGAACAATTTTGGGCTGTAGATTTAGGTTTCCTCTTTTGAACTTTGTAATCCCATGCAGAATAAATCAGGTGTGACCATGTGAGGAAGTTCAGATTTGTGTTATGTCTTCAGCATCAATTTTAACTATTTCTCCGTTGGTCCACAGACCAAGTTTCGAAGATCTGTAGGAATGAAGTCTGAAATAAACGTTCAAGTTGTAGAGGCCGACAGAAACAAACCTTCACCTCTAAATCCCTGAAGTTGTCCTGTGTTTAGAGCACCTCTAGCAGCCCCGTAAAATGCCGACCTATAAAACTCATTTACACTTCGTGGAAAAACGGTTTTGCAGGTTGGTGTGGGCTGTGGCTGAGCAGATCCCGTATAGCTGAATATTTTGTTTTACACTTTTGCTATACGGGGTCTGCTCGCGTCAACCCATAAAACAGATGGGTTTTTATCATACATATGTCACATATTGAGGCAAGTTTGCACAATTTTTAAAAAGGGGATCGACGCATACGGTGGGTATGTTGGATTGTTTGCGAAGTAATCTTGCATCAACATCTTGTTCTCGAGATGGCGAATGTGAGGAATGTAAAGATGGCCGGCGGTCGATCCTTGACGATGGTTCGCAAGCAACGTCTTAACATCGAGCAAAAACCTCTCCCGAGGGTCCAATCTCTACTATTAAAGGAGGATCTGCCGTCGTGGTGATGGTTTGACCTCCTCTACCGATCCCACCTCGTGATCGATAGCCCACCCACTTCCTCGCACGATCGAACCTGTCGGACCCACCGCTACCCATGTTTTCTTCTAAGAAAATAAAACAACAAAAAATAACACCCGAGGAACATACGCCTCACCCCACGCCGCCATCTCCCCTCCCCTGCTCTCGATCTTGTTTTTCTCTTCGCTCCTAGAAAATTCACCGCCGCCGCCGCTACCCTCCTCGTGATTGCGGTGGCCGTGTTCCTGGTCGTGGATGACACCGCCCGCCCCGCACTCTCCTCTGCGGGATGTCCCTATGCCCCAGGAACATACACCCCACGGTTCAAGTATTATTTTTTTCGTCAACCCTCTTTGCGCGTTCGGCTGCATATCCAGCGGTGGCGCCACCGATTCGATCGGGGCATGATGCAGGACGATGGCGGAAGGGATCCGATAGGCGGGGGATGGCGGGGAAACGGCGAACGCCGACGCGAGGCGGATCATGTCGGGATCCATTGTTGTTGCGCGTAGTAGAGGCTGACGGCGACGTCGCCGATCCTATTGGGGCATGATGCAGGACGATGGCAGAAGGGATCCGGGAGGCGGAGGACGGCCGGGAAGCGGTGAACACCGGTGCGAGACGGGTCGGGATCCATCGCTGCGGCGCGTAGTGGAGGCTCGCGGTGGCGGCACTCCATGGCCGTGGCGGCTCGGTCTCCGGAAAGAAGAGACGAGTTGGGATGGAGAGAAGAGAAGGGAGAGTATGAACGATGCAGCTACCTGCTAGTTCGGCGACGGCTCTGGTAGCCGGATCTAGGTTTGAGTCCAATTTTTCTCCTCTCGGCTATACGATGGGGGTTGCCGAGCGGTCACTCTCCCTACCGCTGCCCTCCTCCCCTAGCTACACCTCCCTGCACTCATGGAGATGTCTTCCCCCTCGTATACGTCATCTCCGTGGAGGCCAGCGTCATGCTTTCTTCCCCTGGCCATGCTTGACCTCCTCCTCACTCACGATGCCCATTTTTAGTTACGTCAAGGCTGTGTTGCACAGGCTGGTCGGCTGCAGGTTTACGTTCAGTATAGAACATTAGTTTTCATGTAAATCTTGCTGATCCATTCATATGCGCTTTCCAGTGTACTTGCCAACTAGGGATCATCCATGTATGGTTGCCAATTGATAGAATTTTATCACTGCTCTATAATTTTTCCCATCATTTGCCATGTCATGTATGCTGGTCTGTTAATACATGATAAGTTCCTCGCGAGTGGGAACTATTAAAATAATTTAATTTGATAACTCTATGGCAATACAACTCGCATCAGAATGCTCAGTTTAACATAAGAATTTGGTTAGTGAGTCCATCTCATACAAAAGCTTGCATGCATTGGCACAATGGCACGGTTGGTTTATTACTTACGACGTGCACATCCATTGACACTATAGGTTGAGCCATCCATATAATTGTTTAGTCCATTGTTAAGATCACACATGCAATGCTTTTTTTTATTTCTAATGAGATTTCGGTAATATCATTTCGACTGGCCTCATCTGAAACTAATAAGGTATTTTCAGTGGACAAACCCTTGTTATTACTTGTTCTTGTTTTATGTTGACAATCATCCTGTAGAATAACCTACTCAGTCAAAATATTTTCTCAACATCTAATGTCGTTAGACTTTTTAGCGATCTAGATCATCTTCCTTTTGTGAAGTCAGGAAGAATGTAACCAGACGGCCATATTTAATCATATTTTTGGTAAATTTATATCATTGCCTAGCAGCTTAGTTCTTACTATGCGACCATCATAGAAGAAAATACCTGGCTATGCTTCTGAGCAAGAGACTTTGTTTATATAATTTATGTAGATTAACCTTGGAATCTCCTCTTTTATATTTTTATTTCAGGGCTCTTACTATGCGACCTCTTTTATAATTTATGCAGATTAACCAGGTAATAAAAATGGAAGCATGTTGCATAATTCACAATGTCTTTCCTGACCACAGTTGATGTGGGTAACCATGTGTAGAACATGAACTCATAACGTGGCATACCTGATGGTTACTTAGTAGAAAAAGAGATGACGGATTTCTAAGGTTCTAATATGGTTTCTAAACCAAAGGTATGCACCTCTTGCATACCACATTTTTAATCAATGTTTAATTATTCCCATTCCTTGGATGCTTAGGTGTTGTTTTTGTCAATTTTGTACCAAGAGAAGTAGCATGAGGATCTATACTGGATGCATTCTTCCATTGAAGTAGAACTTTGCATATATGTAAAGATTGGATTATGCATGGTGTATGATGGAAAATAATACAAAATAGTTTGAGCTAATTGTTGTCTCATATTTGTCTTCTGAAGAGGGGGAGCTTTTGTCTTTTTATTAGTAGGAAAAGGAGAAACAAGATGTGTGTCCAGAAAAATAGAACCAATAGAGGAAGTGTTGAAACATGACAAATACAAGTAGAGCCATATTGGTATATTACACCGTGGCAACACACAGACATTTAGCTAGTTCCATCTAAAATTACAAATACAAGCGCCACATGAACCACTATGCATATCGCATATGAATGCAGCAAAAACCGTACAAGCCGCCTTTAAATCACCATCTGCATATTGTTTGCTTGCTGTATATTGGTTAGTTGCATGAAGAAACTAATTTTGATCGTTGTTTGATTGGCCGCATTGCATTAGGTGCACATAGGATATGTTGTTTGGTTGCAAAGGTGGCCTCATCACTTTTAATTAGTGGTGACCTTATCATACACAATTCTAACAGTTCCACTCCTAGCTATGAAACAAATTACGATTCATCCTATCTACTATCAAATGACAGTACATATTATTAAGAGTCATATGGCTGAATGGGAGAAGTTCATCATCCATCGTCTTCCTCTTCTTCTTCTTCTTCTTCTTCTTCTTCTTCTTCTTCTTCTTCTTCTTCTTCTTCTGATAGTTGTTCTTCTTCCTCTTTTGCTGCTGCTGCTAGTTGTTTCTCTTCCTCTTTTGTTGCTGCTTCTTCCTCTTGTGCTGCTCTTACTATTCTTCTCCATTTTCTTCTTCAGATCCTTATCTGACCTCTATTATCCCACATTGTGTGTGTGTGCCCATTTCATCCTTTTGGTCTTTCAGGCTTTGTTGTCAAATGCCTCCACACCATGGCCATCGAGGTCAACATCGTCAGGCGTCACATCTTCCTCCTCACGCACCATTTTATCACAACTCCATTGCACGATCCAGTTATGCAGAATGCAACATGCAAGAACAAGCTTAACCCAAGTAGAGTAAGGGTGGAATGGCTTTTGATCCAGGATCTTGAACATGTTCTGCAAAGCTCCAAATGCCCTCTTAATAGTTACTCTAAGACTGGAATGTCTTAGATCGAACAACTCATGTGTAGTCATAGGATAGTTCATACCAAATAACTCATTCAGGCCTCGTTTGGTTAGCAGCTAAACCACGTGGTTTGCGTGGGATCTCGGCCCAATCCACGTGGGTCGTTTCAGGTCGGGAATTGTTCCACGTGGGTCTTATTTTGTTGTTTGGTTTGGGCCACGGTGGGGAAGATCCCGGCCCAAAGCACGTCGGTCCGCTACATTCCACGGGGTCCAGAAAAATCATCTCAGACGCGTGGAACTAAATCCACGAGACGAGCGCAGAGACCTAGGGTTGACGAGGCAAAAGTGGCGGCGGCGACGCGGTGCCTCCGGCCACGACAACGAGCGGCGACGCGGTGCCTCCGGCGACCACGACGGCTTCCTTCTCTCCGGTAAATCCTCCCCTTTTTCTTGCCGATCTGCTGCATCTTTGCTTCGTCGCCGGCGCTTGACAAAATCGCCGTGGGGCTCGAGTACAACTGGAGGGAGTAGGAGAGAGGGAGTGAGTGAGAGATGGAGAGAGGGACTGAGGGCGGCTGCACTGGAGAGGTCGCCGGTGTCGGCCGCGCTCTCGGGGACTGAGGGCGCCAGCGTGCTGACCGTGGTGGACTGGACGGGGAAAAGGTACGAGGTCAAGATCGATCCCGGGACCGTGCTGACCGTGGTGGACTGGACCATGCTGACCGTGCGTGTGCCCCAGCACCATAGATCTCCTTTCCAGCAGCCTTGATCCCGGGCGAGATAAGAATCAGAGAGTACCTATGTTATTTGTCAGATGAGCAACTAAACTCCGCCATTGCAGTGTACATTTAGATGCAAATGCGCTATCATTTTGTTTTAGTTTAAATATAGCAACCTCTGCCTTAAGTTAGAATGCATTTTTTGGAGTGAGAAGAAACATTCGTCTCAAAGTGTGTTCATCTGTGGGGCTGTCAGAATTAGCAACTATGTTTTCTTGTTGGTAGCAACTGTCAAGTAACATTTGGAATACTCGCACTTGGGATCTTTGAGGTCATTGTTAGAAAAGGGGTAATCTTAGTAATAACTTTGCAAAATGCAAAGCCCCATCGTTAATGGAATGTAGCATGTTTGGGTGCTCCCAAAAGTGGCGTTGCTCCCATTTTGGGTTACTGTCAGAAATTTAAGATGACATATTCTGCAATTAATTGCTCCCATTTTGGATTTAAGAAAACAACTATTCACTCGACACCGGCAAGGGCTCTACTCATAATAACTGGGCTAGCACATACAGTAGAAGCCTATATTTATTCAGAGAACAAAAACAACCTATTTAAAGCACAGTTGCATAATGCACAGCATCTATACGCTTTTTTACATGATGATTCAGACTGTTTGTAGTAGATTGTGTAGTACTTGAGTATCTTTGTAGCAAAATCTAATAAACTGTTATCTTTTATTCTCTTTTTTGTTTTGTAGATCACTTTCTTTGTAGGTCGAGTGGGAGAGGACGAATTACCTCCATCGTGGGATCCAGTTAAGACACCAGTTCATCATCTAGATAAGCGACATAAGCAACAACGTCAAAAAGATCAAGTCAAAAATTCAGGCTTGATGCATCCAACCTTTACCCTTGTCATTGATTTATGTGTGTTGCCATATATGATATGCATTACAATGATGAATTTTATAGTCCTTGATTTAAACATATTTCTCTGCATAATGCCATATATGATATGCATTACATTGCTGAAAAATTGACATCCTGTTGATTACATTTTTTTATTTGATGGTTATTTAGTGGTAATATGAATTCAACAAGTGTGGATGGAAAAAGGATGAGGGAGGAGGAAGATGATGATATTATGCTTTTCTTGTTGCATGCATTGCACCTCTTGGGTCCTAGTGTACCAAAAAAGCTTCGGCATACATCGATACTGTCCGGCAAGGAGCGCCTACGAGAAATACTTGAAGGTCACGTGATGGATTGCCGAGTAGCATTCCATATGGAACCTGAGATCTTCAAGTCATTGGCTAACTATCTTAGACGAGAGAATCTGATGCGTGATACAAGAGTGAAGGTAGAGGAAAAACTTGGGTTCTTCTTGTACATGCTTTCACACAATGCATCATTTGAAGATCTACAACTCCAGTTCAAGTACAGAGGCGAGACATTACATCACCATATCAAGGCATTTTTCAACATAGTCCCTGCTCTCACCTATAGGTTTCTAAAACTTCCCAATGTTCAACACACCCATTAGACGATTAGTACAAATCCACGCTTCTTCCCCTACTTCAAGGTACCTTATTAGGTATTAGCTGTGAAGTAGTTATTTTTCTCACAAGATCACAAAATCATTCTTCATCCTTTTCCTTGCAGAATTGCATTGGAGCAATCGATGGTTCCCATATCCCTATTACTATAAGAGGAGACAAAGCTGCTCCATATAGGAATAGAAAGGGCACACTAAGTCACAATGTGATGTTGGCTTGCGACTTTGATTTAAATTTCACTTTCATCTCATGTGGCTGGGAGGGATCTGCAACGGATGCGAAAGTCCTTAGATCGGCTTTGAATAACGGGTTTCAAGTTCCTGAAGGAAAATTCTTCCTTGTTGATGGTGGCTATGCAAATACACCATCATTTCTTGATCCATATCGTGGAGTTAGATATCACTTGAAAGAGTTCCAGCGTGGTCAACGTCGACCAAGGAACTACAAGGAATTATTCAACCTTCGTCATGCTATATTAAGGAATTATATAGAGAGGGCTTTGGGGGTTCTGAAAAAACGATTTCCTATCCTCAAAGTTGGTACATTTCATCGCATAGAGAACCAAGTCAAGATACCGGCAGCTGCTGCGGTTTTTCATAATATCATTAGAATGCATAAAGGTGACGAGGAGTGGTTAGACAATCAGCCCAATAACATACCAGCGAGGGATTTTGTTGATCTCCCGGGAGGTGATAATCAATACCACAATGATGTGGAGTCGTTGAGTAATCAAATAGTTCATGGAGATAATGATAGAGACATGATTGCAATAAAGATGTGGGAAGATTATGTCATTTATCGCCAACACTAGCAAGGAAGATGTGGGGAGGAGTGAGGATGTGGAAAGAGTTAGTAATCTGAACTCTTTGTTTCTTTCCATAATTGTTAGCACGTAATTTTTTCATGACTAAGTTAGATAACAATGTTACTAACATTATTGTGCTCAACATCTATGATGTTTGGAAGAGGTTCTCCAAAGTTCGTGGCTTCGTCCAAGAAGTTGTCACCAAAAGCTTGTAGTACAAAAAGGAAAGGGACGTCTCCAAAAGGTTGTACCTCAAAAAGGAAAGGGGCATCTCCAAAAGCTAGAGCATCAGTGACTTTTGAACAAGAGAAGACTCTAGTTGAGTTGTTTCATGAGCATAACAACCCATCATTTAGGGGAGACAATGGATGGTCTACTGAAGCATGGAACAAGATAACAAGAGAAATGAATGAGAAGCATCCATATGCTTTATTCACAAAGCTGCAAATACAAAATAAGGAAAAGGAACTCAAAAGGGACTATCGCTTCCTCAAAGAAGCAAGGATGCAAAGCGGAATCTCATGGGATGACTCAAGGAAGATGGTGGTGGCTGAACCTGCATTGTGGGAAAATATTCTCATTGTAAGTTACTTCTGTCCTCATCTAGCCTTCTGTCCTCATTGTGATAAATTCTTGTGTGGCTATTCACCAATTAATTTCTTCTCTTTTTAGTCATTTCCTAAAGCGAAGAAGTTCCGCTCCAACAGGGCTTCCTTTCCATTGTTTGATGCTTTAGGAGAGCTACATGATGGTGAGCTGAACTTATTTATACTGAGTTATGCAGGTTGTCACATTTATGTTTAATTGATCTCTTATGTCATTTTCCTTGTGTAGGACAAATAGCTGATGGAACTTTGAACTTCACGTCATCTGAACCTTCTCAACATCCTATTCTTACTCAAGTTGATAATGTCGATGAGCCTTTCGAGAGAGCGAGCACGTTTCTGGATATTGAAGAGAGAGTGGATGGTGATGACGATGATGATGAGATAAGAATCTCTACCCAGCAACCAGAAAAAGCGGTTGGAAAAGATCCTATGGAGGTTCAAGGTACTGTTGGGAAGCGAGTGGAGAAGGAGCCAAAGAAATGCAAGAAAGCTGATGTTGCAGGGATGATGGAGAGCTATATTGCCATGAAGACCAAGCAAGTTGAAGAGGAAGCTGCAGCAAGGGAGAGAGCCAAGGCTGATGTAGATGAGTTTTCAATCAAGAAATGCATCGCTGTGGCGAACGAAATTGAAGAGCTAACCACTGAAGAAAAAGTAGATGCCTTTGATGTTTTCATGAATGAACAAAAGAGAGAGATTTTCCTCAGCGCTGATCCATCAAGTCGCATCATGTGGTTAAGGAGGCAATTGTCTAGACTAGCTTGAGTAAGGTATACTATAATATCTTGCATCTAGCAGTGGCACATACTATAATTTCTCTGCTTGCTTACTTATTTACTGATTTGCTCTGTTTCTGCTATTGGATCTAGTAGTATTTACTGATTTGCATCTAGCAGTGGCACATACTAGCATTTTCTCTGTTTCTGCTATTGGATCTGATGCTATTTGCTGGTTTGGTTCAACGGAGTACATGGTATTGTGGTGGATGTTTCCTCTGTAGTTTAAACTGAATCGTGGAACAAAGTTACATGCATATCTTGTTGGAAATGAATTGCAAATATATGGGTCATGTAGTTTTGCTGTCTGATTCAGTATCTTGTACATAGATTTTTTTGCTTTATTTCTGTTAATCAGACACGCATTTGCTGTCTGATTCATGTAGTTTTGCAAATATATGGGTCTTGTAGTATCATGTAGTTTTGCTTAATTAGGTCTTTATTTAATGATGAGTTCATGGTTCATGACCCTTATTATGCCTTGCTTGAACCAGAAATGCCAGCTGAAGAACATGGATATGAGTAGGCCCATCGGCGAGAAGTGCACAATCGAGGAACAAGTGTTGTTTATTTATTTTTCGAATGAATCGCAAAAGTTTGGAGTAGTTTGTACTAAATTATCAAGGATGATATGTAATCTGTGTTGAATTATCACAAAAGTTCTTGCTTATATATGCCAGTGTTGCATTCAAATGCTATGTTGCACACCATTTTTTGTATGATTATCAAGGATTTTTGTTTATCTTGTTATACGGTGCACATCAATTTTGTATGGTTATCTAGGATGTTTGTTTTTCTTGTTGAACCAAACCCCCCTTTTAGTTCGAGAGAACCAAATGAGTTTGAAGAGAAGGGGTTTGACATGGATGAGCTATGGACTGGATTGGTGACAGGCAGGGATCAATTCGATCCCCTAGTGGATTAGTTCCACTAGGGGATTAGTTCCCCTGGAACCAAATAAGGCCTCAGATGGTACCTGGTTTTCTTGAAGGGTGGAAGAACACCCACCCGACAAGCATAACCAGCATCTCCTAGGTAGAACTTGCCATCAGGGATGTTGATGCCAGCGGGATGAATCATGATGTCACTGAGTATGTTAGCATAATGTGCTGACCCTTTCCAACCAACAAGCACATAATTGAATTTCAGATCAATGCCAACAACAGCAAGCACATTCTGGCTTGTGTAGTGCTTCCTCCCCGTGTATGACGCAAATTGTGACCTCAACACTGTGTCAATGACATGAGTATAATCTATCGCCCAATGCAATCCTAAAATGGCAATGCAAGATTGTGTTAGTGCTCATCTTGAACAAACCAAGCATATCAAGTCACGAACTACATACTGTCAGTGCTCACATTGAAGTATGGATGCCATCTTGGACAAGTGTGAATCTTGGCAGGAGTCTGGCTGGTTGGTGACTTGATCATCTCTCCTCTGATCTCAACAACATAGAGCACTTGCTTGAAGTACCTTGAGATGGTCTCCATCGATCTCGTGAAGGTGTTGTGGGTAACCCTGAACCTATGGTTATGGACAACAACATGAAGGAACATGGCCACTTGCTCTTCCACACTAGTGTTTATGCTATCTTCTAGTAGCCCCCTGCCCCCGAACGTTTGGGCAAGTCCCGAAAATGGTGCTCTTTTCATCCGAAGCATCCACACGGCTTCGATGTCATTGCAGTTATATATGTAGTCCAGATTGGTGATCCTCTCCTGCTCCCACATAAACATTGGAGCATAAGTGATGACAAGTCTCTCAGCACGATGAACAACTCTCTTGTGCATGAACATGCGCCATACCTAAATCACACCATCAATGTTGCTGCCAGAACTACCAACTGTATCCGCGCGTCCATAACTTAGTCCACAACAAGGGTGCATTGAGCAATGGGGAAATTGATCTTACACCTTGCGTGATGACCTAACAACTTACCTGACATAGGGGAGAGGGGGTGTTTCTTACCGGCATCAAAGACGAGGACGACGAAGGGGGGGGCATGGCTAAGTCAAGGACGACCAGACGATGGACAAATGGAAGGGGAACAACAACTCCTGCTGTCGGATCTGCCGCCGCTTGCGCAGACCCGAGTCCCTGTCGCCACTGGTGGTGAGGCTAGATTTGGCACCGAGCAGCCGTTCCCTATTTCCATCTCCCGCCATCCCCATTCACTTTCGGCTTGCTCCCCTGAATCTGCAGTTTCTAGCGACACGAGCCATGGGTTGCTTTAAGCTTCGTGTCAATGCGAGATAGCCCACTGGGTTCGCAACCAAACGCACATTTTGTGGCCCAACTGGGCCTGGTTGGGGCGGATGCAGGCAACCAAACACGTCCTAGAAGAGCGCCCTGTAGAAGTCCTTCAGAGGAGAAGGCGCATGACGTCCGCACTCCATGACATCCACTCTGTGCCCACAACCGTTGTCCGACTTTGTACCATCCGTAGAAGAAGGTGATGATGGTGGAGATCACATTGTCACCAGGGGTCCTCGTTGGGTCTAGCAGCCCCACATCCCAATATGCCGGAGACGCTCATCAAGATGACACGCACCTCAGTGTGCTCATCGAGAAGAAGAGAATATGGGGTTGATAGATGCAGCAACGCAAATGTGGCATCATCTACGACCCATGAGGGTTGTGCGAGCAAAGGTCAGCGTGGCCTGACATCCCAACTGAGCGAGGCCATTGTGATGAACCTCAGGTACGTCAGTTCCAAATCAGAGATCAGCGTGTCGCCATCTACATCAGCTGCCACATCGATGGCCTTGTCGATGGCATCGATTTGAACCCAAAAATTTATGAGATTTCCTTAAACGGCTAGATAAGCGAATTCCCTATGCTTTTCTCGGTGTGCCAAAAATATTTAGGGTTGGGATAGACCAGGACCAAAGAGGTGAGAGTACCGACTTTAGGGATTTAAGTTGAGGGTTCATTAGCATCGGCCTTCATAATGTCAGTTGTGAGGCTTCGCACCTGTAAGAGTAGGATGGGTTACTGGCCGGTTATTTTTGGCTTTATATAGAAAACTAAAGTATGTAGGATACTCCCTTTGTTCCATAATGTAAGGTGCATAAATATTCACGAAAATCAACGTTCTAGAATAAAATATCAACATCAGCGATACAAAATAAGTAAAATACGAAATACATTTCATGATGAATCTAATTGTAAAATATAGTATCATAGATATTAATACCTTTTCTTCTAAAAATCTTTGTTAAACATGCACAAGTTTGACTTTTGAAAAAACTTATACACCTTATATTGCGAAACATAGATAGTATTAATTTTAAAGTGGATAATATGTCGAAGAGAGAAAAATAATGCTGGATGACTTCCATAATATCATGAACGTGGTAAGAAAAAAAATTCACATTAAAAGGAAAGAAACAAACAAAATTGCGAACGATCAAAGTATGATTGATCAGTTCATGGAAACCAAGAGAGCTTACATATTCAAATATAATATTCTAACTTGAAAATCATTATGTTACTATATCTATTATTTTCATTTAATAACATTGTCAATGTTACACATTATGAATGATTCAAAGTGGGATGATCTACTTTGTTGGTATCTATTGTAAGCATCATCATATTCGTTTTGGTAATAACATGGCCATGCCTTATTTTATACCGTGTGTTTGCTGAATTTCTTGTGGTAAAGCTGTGTTTGATAACAAAGTATTAAAACATCCAAAGTATTTAAAAACTGCAGTATATTGACCTGTGGCCGTTGGAGAATAGACAACCATGTGAAACAAACATCCGGATACATAAACTTGAATGAACATGCACATAGCTAAGGGCCCCAGCCGCACCCCCAACAGGCCCCCAAGGTGCCTTTTTTCTGCCGACGCACAAAAAATTCCCCAGTCGCACCCCCTTGACGCCAAATTCCGCCGGTTCAGGCCATTTTGAGGCCTGGCGATCCCAGGCCGAACCCAGCGCACTAGGGGGCACTTGGGGGTTCCGACAGAAGGAGAAGTGGCTCGTGGACCAGCACTGTCACGCGAGAAATGCCTTTCCCCGCCCAATTTCGACCCACGCGCGACCAAACGTCACTTCCTCTTTCACCGCCATGCCGATGCCGGCGCCACCCCTGCCTACAGCCGCTGCCCCGCCGCTAGAAAGACCATTCCCAGTTTCCCACGCTTGAAAGAGAGGGTTTTGCTGCGAGAGCCTTCCAGGACTCTGACCACATAGGCAAGGATACCGGTGGCTACCCGACACAGGCGATGAATTGTTGTGTCATGTTGCACAACATGATCATTGAGAGCGAGCAGGACGAGCCAATGTTTGACACCGAACCATATTTCAGGCAGGGTCCTCTTGCAGTTGTTGATCACCAGGTACCGACAGCATGGACTGCCTTCTCAATATGCGTCAGGAGATCCAAACCCCGCAGTTGCATTAAGAACTGCAAAACGATCTGGTGGAGCACCTATGGAGGCTCAAGGGCAACGCCTAGTTCGATGTGTTTTAATTTGTGTTTGAATTATGAGCTTGCTTCAGTAAACTATTTGATTTGTATTAATTTCAAGCCTAGCTGTATTCATATGTGTAGACCAACAACTTTTCAGATTGCAAGCCTAGCTGTATTCATATTTGTGCAAAAAACTAGGACATTTTTCAAAGATTAGTGTAGTTAAACCCACAATTTTGGATGTTGGCACCACACTGCATCGATGGTCATCACGAGAAGGTCCACGCTGGTGCTGAAAATGCACCACACGCGAAGCTGCATTGAGGCGATCGAGTTGGCTCCTTTGCAAGGAGGAAACAAACGTGTCAATTTTCTCAATCTGCTCAATTTTTGAAAAAAGAGGTATGTTTTCTTTATAAAGAGAAAATGCCGTGGTTTGGCAAATACTCTAGTGTCAAATCATAAATTTTAGACGCAACCAAACCACCCACATAAATAGAACTACAATTATCTAAAAAACTCTAGTACTCCAAAGATACTTAAAAATATTTTGCTAACAAACACAGCCTAAGACTTACCAAACATACTACTATTTGGAAAAAAATGGACGAATTACATGCACCGCTTGCTGATGTCATAGTTATGCATCAGGGTTCTTTAACTTCACCCTTGAGGGCAGGTTGGGGAGGAGAGGTCGTGGCGAAGCCACTGGCAAAACCTGTGAGGTCATTGTTGAATTTAGGATTATTTTTATAGGATTTCTATTTTCGTATCCCTCATTGCTTAGTCCTCCCCAGTTGTGTCCAAGCCAACCTTTTCTGCTATTTTCTCCTTCACCGCGCCATCCACCCTCACCAATGCCCAGACGGGGGTTTGCCATTGGTTATGGGAGTTGACTATTAGTCTGTCGCTGTTACTGACGAGTGGGACACACTATGCCATGTGGCTCTTTCACAATCGGTCGGGCATGTGCCCGCATGCATGTGTAGTCACATCACGGTCACGTCGGCATTTTCACACCATGCAGTTTTCCATGCGAGGAACCGGGTCGTCGGCGTGCCCGCCAAGTGCTTGTTAATGCATATTATAACCGCGTAATGCACCAACGTTCACCCACCCCTGTCCCAATCCCACTTCCCCTCACCACCCCACAACCATATTCGTCGTGCACCTCCACCAAACCTAAGCCGCCTACCCTTCCACATCCGAAGCAATGGCTAGTCATGGCGGTGGGGTGTCGGTGTCAAAACCGACTGATCTCGAGTAGGGGGTCCGAACTATGGGTCTTGGGTCGATGGATAACAAGGGACGAAGGAGACAATGTTTACCCATGTTCGGTCCATCTTGATAGAGGTAAAACACTACGTCGTGCTCTTGTTGTATTGATGAATTAGTACCGAGTACATAATTGATCTATCTCGAGATCAGATGTTGTGGTCTAAAACCCTAATCGTAATGAGCTTAATTTGTCTCAATATGAGATTGTATGTCGACTAGCCTGGCCTCACTTTATATAATGCACCATAGGCCTAGGATAACAAAAGTACTAGTTGGCTACATAGGTGTAGAGGAGTCCTTGTCTTGATCACCAAGTCTTGTGGAATCTTCCTCGTATATGTCATCGGCTACCTAAAGTGGCCCATGAGTCTGGCCGGTAGAGATAAGACGACGCCGCAAGGACCCATTAGTCCCGGACTCCCTCAGTAGCCCCTGAAATGGCCACCAATGTCATAATATTGATCCTCAACATCTTCACGCGTCCAAAGTCTTCGGCTTGTGGGGTGAGTCCTCCTCCCAATTTATGTTCGACCAACACCAGTTCGGCCGCTAATGACTTCACGATTTCCGAGAATAGGTCAAGGATGGGTATTCAAGTTCGAGACTCCTTGGTTCTTTCAAACTATTCTTCATCTTCGGTCGTCGGTCTTGAAAAGTGGTTCACCAAATCTTCCGCTCTTTGATTATGAGGATCGTCGAGCTGAATCCAAAGAGTTCACACCTGAGGCATCCGAGGAGGCCTTTAAGCCTTTGGAACTTTTTAATGCCTTATTATTTTTACGCCACACCTCGGGTTTGAAGTGTTCCCCATGTGGTGGTGTCCTCTTGCGTCCGAGCTCCAACGTCGAACTGCATCCGAGGTGTCTCTTTATGCAGCCGAGCTTCGATGAAGGTTGGCATCCGAGGTGTCATAGATTACATGTGTCTTTTTAAATGAGTAGAAGGAATTCAACCGAGCTTAATGCTGGAAATTCTTTCTATGAAGCCAACCACTTGCGCCTGAGCTGTATGTCGGACTACTCCGAGCTCGTGCACCACCTCAGCTGTAAGCTGATTTTTGTGGAATTTATTTTTGATCGCCATAATTTATTTACTGCCGAGATGTATAGTCAGTAGCCCTCAAGGTGTGTGTCGGTCTAAAACCCGAGATGTACGTGAAGGAAAAAGATAAAACCGCTGATCCTAGTAGCCCGTGAGACTCCGGTCGATCTGCGAAATCGTCCTGAGGATCAAGCTCTTACTCGGCAACATACATTAGGGACTCGAACACGCTCTAGTAGTTCCTAAGACTCAGGTTGGGTGCAGCTGATACGTCCCAAACATATCTATAATTTCTGCTTGTTCCATGAGCTTTTGGGTGACAATGTTATATGTTTTGCTACACTTTTATATCATTTTACACATATTTGGACTAACGTACTAACTCAGTGCACCCAGTGCCAATTTTTGTCTGCTGGTGTCTTTTTTGCAGGGTCTTTTACCCAATTTTCCGAAGCCCGAAAAAATCCATAAAAATATATAAAAAATCAGTGAAACAGAAGCTTCGAGATCACCGAAGGAGGGCGAGAGGGGGGCCACGGGCCTCCCAGGCGGCCTGCTGGCGCGACCAGGGCCCAGGACGAGCCAGGAGGTCGCCTGGGTGGACCCCACCTCCTCCGGTGCCCTCCTTTGGCCTATATTTAGTGTTCCGTGAGGAAACCCTCGCAAACTTTCTGGAATCGCAAATTTCTCCATTGTTCCGCCGCCCCAGTGCTTCCAAGATTGGGACCGTCACGAGACTTCTTCCCGACACCGTGCCGGAGGGAGGACTGACCTCCGGGAGCTTCTCCACCGCCATGGATGCCTCCCGGATGTGCCGTGCGTAGTTTTCCTTGGACCATGAGTCCATGGCCAGTAGCTATGTGATGTCTTCTCTCCAATCTTGTGATTCAATGGTTAGTCCTTGTGAGCTGCCCTACATGATCAAGACATCTATGTAATTCTCTTGCTTTTGCTATGCTCGATTTGTTGGGATCCGATGGATTATGAGATTATGTTCAAATTGTTATGAGTTATATATTTGATTATCCTTTTATATTATGTTCCTTAGTGATTCTTGCATGTTCTCCGTTGCTTTTTATTGCTTTGGCCAAGTAGTAGATCGTAACTCCAAGAGGGAGCGTTATGCATGACTGTGGGTTCGGGCCCCTCGATGTCTAGCTTGAGTGACATAAATATGAGACTAGGTGGTGTGCTTGTTGCCACCAGGGAGAAAACAACTGTGCTTGTGACCAAGGTTGCAAGGATTGTTTACCTTACACATAGTTTGTTAATGCAGTTGTCCGTTGCTTTGAGTTTACACTTTGGGTGGGGCTCGCAACTTAATATCGGAGAGATGTTCTGGATAGATATATAAAGGTGGATGATTAGTAAGTAGATGCTGATGAATAAACGGTCTACTTGCCTTGGTGTATTCCCCATTACTATTGAACCTCTAACTATCAAGGAGCATAATGAGCATTGTGGTGCGATCATAATTCTGTCAATTGCCCACTTGTGATTTGTTTACCCTAGCATAGTTGTTTATCGTCTTTTGGGAGAGAGACATCACTAGTGAACATCATGTGACTCCGGTCCATATCACCATCATTGCTTACACCTCCACCATTTACCGCTTTATTTACTTTTCCATTGCAATCACTATTACCTTCCCGCTTGTGTTTTGATCCTTTGCAAACTAAAGGCCGGAGAGATTAACAACCTCTCTATACTCGTTGGGAGAAAAGTTATTTGTTTTGTGTGCAGGTCCACGTTTCCTGCTAGCGTGAGGGTGGAAGACACCTACTTGTTGAGCCTAGGAGTCTTCCTCGTTCGATAAACCTTACATTATCTGTGTGAGGGAAATTTGCTGTTGACTACATCTCTACCTTCCACTTGGGGTCCAACGAGGGGCGAGAAGCATATATACATCACCTCATCATCAGCAGCCGACCAACCTGTGGATCAAATCTCCTCGTAAACCGTATTGCACTTTGAATTTGCTGCATTAAATAGGCAATGTAGTAGCCCTAGAGTCTTAATTTGGTCACGAGTGGTTGAATTAAGGATCAGTATTTGTCTGTCACAAAGTTTGTCACGTTTGACACAAGTCATGTTTAATGGTTCTACGTACCCAATTACTTTACCTCATTAATGCTCGGATTCACATTGTACAAGACATTGTTGACCGACCTTTGGATTCAACCTCCTCGGCCAATAGCCGATGAGTGTTTGTCCTACTTCATAAAGACTTTATAAGGCCAAAGATTTACGGCAAACAAGGCAATCCGGCCATACAGTTTTATAAACAAAGGTACGCGGAGAGACATGTTATATTACTTCGTAATGTCAGAAACATCTTTTGGGAAAACTTCTTTATTTATAAGTTCCTTTTCCTAGGATATCATGTGGACGATGACCGTGAAACCTCAACTCCGACCAATGTGGGAGAAAAATATTGAGGATTTTGTTTGGGGAATGTTCCCGAACTCTATGGTCTTTTATGAACAAAAACATATTTTTCCATCGTTGTCGAACAATTATATTCTTAAGATGGCTAGATTTTGGCTTCACCCAGTATGAAGTACTAACTTGGATGACCCAGAAGTAACAATCACAAAGATGCTCCCTTTACCCCCTAGCCGAACAATCGGGAAACGTGGGGGGTTAGCACGGGAACCAAGCAACCCAGCTTGGCTAAAGTCTTAAAGTCAAATTGGTGCATATCTATAGCTTTATAACGATGATCATGGAAGGTAGCAATCACATATTTGAATACAAAAGATTTTATGTTGTATGCTATTATGGCTCCATTGCGACTGTTTATAATCTAAAAGTGGATCATCATCGGCTTCCACCCCTTTGTAGATACTACGCAGGGCATTTCTGCACCAACAAGACAACCCTTAGCCGACGTCTCGGTGCCTAGAGGCGGTTGTGTTAGCAGAAATGAGGCAATCAGATATCTAGGCCTTATAAATTTCACTTAGTCATATGAGCTTAAAGTTTGGGAGGGCAGTGACTAGCCCCCGATTAGTGTTCGACGTTAGAAGAGGTCGAGCCATTAACACATCGGCCAATTTTACGAAAGGCCTACGATGTAACTTCTATCGGTCTATAGTGTGATAGAGTCATCAGATCGATGACCAGCTTTGCGCTCATTGTGACAGTCAGTTTTCGTCTTTCTCCACTGAGGTACTTGACCAATTAAACTTGAAGTACAATCACAATGGTTCTCCCTTTGCACACCTAGCCGAACAAAGCGGAATGTAGGACACAATCATAGGAGACGGGCAACCGAACTATTGACCGAATACACAATTCGAATCTGATGCATATAAAGCAATATCCGAGAATGTTTTGTCGAGGACTCCTCGGAGTACCTTGGATTTTGGTGGGTTCGGCTAGTCGCAGCCCCCCATTGATATTGCTGACACTTAGAGGCATCCGACGTTGTATTATGAGAGTTGTGTTGGAGACACACAGTATCCCCTGATACTCAAGTTGGGTGCGGTCGACTGACACGTCCATTTTGCATCATGTTTTCATGTTGATATTTATCGCTTCTTGGGCTGTTATTTCACTTCAGGGTACAATTCTTATGCCTTTTCTCTCTTATTTTGCAAGGTTTACATGAAGAGGGAGAATGTCGGCAACTGGAATTCTGGCCAGAAAGTGGAGCAAAGTTGAGATACCTATTCTGCGCAACTCCAAACGCCGTAAAAATCAACGAGGATTTTTTCCCGATTTATTAAAAATACTGGGCCGAAGAAGTGCCAGAGGGGGCGTGCAGGAGGCCAAAAGCATGCACGACACGACCACCCCCCACGCCGCGCCATGAGGGCTTGTGGGCACCTTGCAGGCCCATTTGCCCCCCTCTTTTGCTATATGAAGGGTTTCGTCCAGGAAAAAAAATCGAGGGAGGAGCTTTTTCGTGGATTCCTCGCCGCCACGAGGCGGAACTTGAGCAGAACCAATCTAGAGCTCCGGGAGGACGCTCCAGCCAGGGAAACTTCCCTCCCGGAGGGGGAAATCATCGCCATCATCATCACCAACACTCCTCTCATCGGAGGGGACTCGTCACCATCAACATCTTCATCAGCACCATCTGATCTCCAAACCCTAGTTCATCTCTTGTAACCAATCTCCGTCTCGCGACTCCGATTGGTACTTGTAAGGTTGCTAGTAGTGTTGATTACTCTTTGTAGTTGATGCTAGTTGGATTGCTTGGTGGAAGAGTTTATGTTCAGATCCTTGATGCTACTCATTACCTCTCTCATCATGAATATGATTATGCTTTGTGAGTAGTTACTTTTGTTCCCGAGGACATGGGATAAGTCATGCTAATAGTAGTCATGTGAATTTGGTATTCGTTCGGTAATTTGATATGTTGTATCTTGTTTTTCCTCTAGTGGTGTTATGTGAATGTAGACTACATAACACTTCACTATTATTTGGGCCTAGAGGAAGGCATTGGGAAGTAGTAAGTAGATGATGGGTTGCTAGAGTGACAGAAGCTTAAACCCTAGTTTATGCGTTGCTCTGTAAGGGGCTGATTTGGATCCACTAGTTTAATGCTATGGTTAGACTTTGTCTTAATTCTTCTTTCGTAGTTGCGGATGCTTGCGAGAGGGGTTAATCATAAGTGGGATGATTGTCCAAGTAAGGGCAGTACCCAAGCGCTGGTCCACCCACATATCAAACTATCAAAGTAACGAACGCGAATCATATGAACATGATGAAAACTAGCATGACAGAAATTCCGTGTGTCCTCGGGAGCGTTTTTCCTCCTATAAGACTTTGTACAGGCTTGTCCCTTGCTACAAAAGGGATTGGGCCACTTTGCTGCACCGTTGCTATTTTTGTTACTTGTTGCTTGCTACGAATCATCTCACCACACAATCACTTGTTACCGACAATTTCAGTGCTTGCAGATATTTCCTTGTTGATAACCACTTGTCAGATCCTTCTGCTCCTCGTTGGGTTCGACACTCTTACTTATCGAAAGGACTATGATTGATCCCCTATACTTGTGGGTCATCAAGACTCTTTTTTGGCGCCGTTGCCGGGGAGCGAAGCGCCTTTGGTAAGTGGAACTTGGTAAGGAAACATTCATATAGTGTGCTGAAATTTGTTGTCACTTGTCACTATGGATACTAATCCTTTGAGGGGCTTGTTCGGGGTATCTTCACCTCGAACGGAAGCACAAAGAGTTGCTCCTCAACCTGCTGAACCTGCTGAAAATATTTGCTTTGAATTTCCTTCGGGTATGCTTGAGAAACTGCTGGCTAATCCTTTTCCAGGAGATGGAACATCACATTGAGACTTGCATCTAATCTATGTAGATGAAGTTTATGGTTTATTTAAGCTTGCAGGTGTGCCCGAGGATGAGGTCAAGAAGAAGGTCTTTCCTTTATCTTTGAATGATAAGGCGTTGACATGGTATAGGCTATGTGATGATACTGGATCATGGGACTACAATCGGTTGAAATTGGAATTTCATCAAAAGTTTTATCCTATGCATTTAGTACATCGTGATCGGAATTATATTTATAATTTTTGGCCTCATGACAGATAAAGCATCGCTCAAGCTTGGGGGAGGCTTAAATCAATGCTATACTCATGCCCCAATCATGAGCTCTTGAGAGAAATTATCATTCAGAACTTCTATGCTCGGCTTTCTCATGATGATCACACCATGCTTGACACTTCTTGTATTGGTTCTTTTATGAAGAGAGATATTGACTTCAAATGGAATTTATTGGAGATAATTACACGCAAATCTGAAGATTGGGAGCTTGAAGAAGGTAAGTAGTCAGGTATGAATTTCACTTTTGATTGCGTTAAATCCTTTGTTGAGACAAATACTTTTGGTGACTTTAGCGCTAAGTATGGACTTGACTCTGAGATAGTAGCTTCATTGTGTGAATCCTTTGCAGGTCATATTGATCTCCCCAAAGAGAAGTGGTTCAAATATAATCCTCCCTTAGAAGTCCATGTAGTTAAACCCACTCCAGTTGAAGAGAAAGTCATTGCCTATAATGATCCTGTTGTTCCCAGTGCTTACATTGAGAAACCACCTTTCCCTGTTAGGATAAAGGATCATTCTAAAGCTTCAACTGTGATACGTAGAGGCTATATTAGAACACCTACAACCCCTGAGCAAATTAGAGTTGAACCTAGCATTGCTATTATCAAAGATCTTCTGTCTGAAGAAGTTGAGGGATATAATATTCACTTCTGTGAAGATGCTGCTAGAATTGCTAAACCTCACGTTAGAGACAAACATAGGCCTGTTGTTGGCATGCCTGTGGTTTCTGTTAACACAGGAGATCATTGTTATCATGGTTTACGTGACGTGGGTGCTAGTGTTAGTGCAATACCTCAATCCTTATACGATGAAATCAAAGATGAGATTTCACCTGTTGAGATAGAGCCTATTGATGTCACTATTCAGCTTGCCAATAGAGATACTATCTGCCCTGTGGGAATTGTTAGGGATGTTGAAGTCTTGTGTGGTAAAACGAAGTATCCTGCTGATTTCCTCGTTCTTGCTACTGCACAAGATAGCTTTTGTCCCATCATATTTGGCAGACCTTTTCTCAATACTATCAATGCTCATATTGATTGTGAGAAGCAAACTGTCACTGTTGGCTTTGAAGGTGTGTCACATGAGTTCAATTTCTCCAAGTTTGGTAGACAACCTCATGAAAAGGAGTTGCCTAGTAAGGATGAAACTATTGCCTTAGCTTCTATTGTCATGCCTCCTACTGATCACTTAGAGCAATACTTGCTTGAGCATGAAAATGATATGCATATGGATGAAAGGGATGAGATAGATAGAGTTGTCTTAGAACATTATCCTATCCTTAAGAATAACTTGCCTGTTGAACTGCTTGGGGATCCACCTCCACCAAAGGGTGATCCTGTGTTCGAGCTTAAACAGTTGCCTCATACTCTTAAGTATGCTTATCTTGATGAAAAGGAGATATATCCTGTCATTATTAGTGCTAGCCTCTCAGAGCATGAAGAAAAGAAGTTACTAAAAACTCTGAAGAAGCACCATGCTGCAATTGGATATACTCTTGATGATCTTAAGGGCATTAGTCCCACTCTATGCCAGCACAAGATTAAAACCGATCCTGATTTCAAACCAGTTGCTGATCATCAAAGGAGATTGAATCCTAAGATGAAAGAAGTAGTGTGAAAAGAAATACTAAAGCTCCTGGAAGCGGGTATTATCTATCCAGTTGCTCATAGCGATTGGATGAGTCCGGTGCATTGCGTTCCTAAGAAGGGAGGCATTATCGTTGTCCCTAATGATAAGGATGAATTGATCCCACAGAGGATTATTACTGGCTATAGGATGGTGATCGATTTTAGGAAACTGAATAAATCCACTAGGAAAGATCATTACCCTTTGCCTTTTATCGACCAAATGCTAGAAAGGCTGTCTAAACACACACACTTCTGCTTTCTAGACGGTTATTCTGGTTTCTCCCAAATACCAGTTGCACAATCTGATCAGGAGAAAACCACTTTGACCTGCCCTTTCGGTACCTTTGCTTATAGACTTATGCCTTTTGGCCTATGTAATGCACCTGCCACCTTTCAAAGATGTATGATGGCTATATTCTCTGACTTTTGTGAAAAGATTGTCGAGGTTTTCATGGATGACTTTTCCGTTTACGGGTCTTCTTTTGATGATTGCCTCAGCAACCTTGATCGAGTCTTATAGAGATGTAAAGACACCAATCTTGTCTTGAATTGGGAGAAGTGCCACTTTATGGTTAATGAAGGCATCGTCTTATGACATAAAATTTCTGAAAGAGGTATTGAAGTCGATAAGGCTAAGGTTGATGCAATTAAGAAAGTGCTATACCCCATAGATATCAAAGGTATAATAAGTTTCCTTGGTCATGCTGGTTTCTATAGAAGGTTTATTAAGGATTTCTCTAAGATTTCTAGGCCTCTTACCAATCTCTTGCAAAAGGATATTCCTTTTGTTTTTGACGATGATTGTGAGGAAGCCTTCGAAATACTTAAGAGGGCTTTGATAACTGCACCTATTGTTCAACCACATGATTGGAACTTACCTTTTGAGATCGTGTGTGATGCTAGCTATTATGCTGTTGGTGCTGTTCTAGGGCAAAGAGGAAGTTGAAAGTTATTCACTACGCTAGTAAAACTCTAGACAGTGCCCAGACAAACTATGCTACTACGGAGAAGGAATTTTTAGCAGTCGTGTTTGCATGTGAAAAGTTCAGGTCTTACATAGTTGATTCCAAAGTCACTATTCACGCTGATCATGCCGCTATTAAGTACCTCATGGAGAAGAAGGACGCTAAGTCTAGACTTATCAGATGGGTTCTCTTGCTAAAAGAATTTGATTTGCACGTTGTTGACAGAAAGGGTGTTGATAACCCCGTAGCAGATACCTTGTCTAGGTTGGAGAACGTTCTTGATGACCCACAACCTATTGATGATAGCTTTCCCAACGAGCAATTGAATGTCATCAATGCTTCACGTAGTGCCCCGTGGTATGCTGATTATGCAAACTATATCGTTGCCAAATATATACCACCTAGTTTCACGTACCAGCAAAAGAAAAAATTCTTGTTTGACTTGAGACACTACTTTTGGGATGATCCTCACCTTTATAAGGAAGGAGTAGATGGTGTTATTAGACGTTGTGTACCTGAACATGAACAGGGACATATCCTACAGAAGTGTCACTCCGAGGCCTATAGAGGACACCATGCGGGAGATAGAACTGCACACAAGGTATTGCAATCAGGTTTCTATTGGCCCACTCCCTTCAAGGATGCCCGTAAGTTTGTCTTGTCTTGTGACGAATGTCAAAGAATAGGTAATATTAGCAAACGTCAGGAAATGCCTATGAACTATTCACTTGTCATTGAACCATTTGATGTCTGGGGCATTGATTATATGGGACCTTTTCCAAAATCCAACGGGTATACTCACATCTTAGTTGCTGTTGATTACGTCACTAAGTGGGTAGAAGCTATCCCCACTAGTAGTGCTGATCACAACACCTCTATCAAGATGCTGAAAGAAGTTATCTTCCCTAGATTTGGAGTCCCTAGATATTTAATGACCGACGATGGTTCACACTTCATTCACGGTGCTTTCCGTAAAACGCTTGCTAAGTACGATGTCAACCATAGAATTGCGTCTCCCTACCACCGTCAGTCCAGTGGTCAAGTAGAGCTAAGCAACAGAGAGATTAAACTAATTCTGCAAAGCACTGTCAACAGGTCTAGAAAGAATTGGTCTAAGAAGCTCGATGATGCACTGTGGGCTTATATAACTGCCTATAAGAATCCCATGGGCATGTCCCCGTACAAAATGGTGTACGGTAAAGCATGTCATTTACCTCTTGAGCTAGAACATAAAGCTTATTGGGCAATCAAAGAGCTCCACTTTGATTTCAAACTTGCTGGTGAGAAGAGGTTATTTGACATTAGCTCGCTTGAGGAATGGAGAACTCATGCATATGAGAATTCCAAGTTGTTCAAAGAAAAGGCTAAGAGGTGGCATGATAAGAGGATACAAAAGCGTGAGTTCAATGTAGGTGATTATGTATTGCTATATAACTCTCGTTTAAGATTCTTTGCAGGCAAGCTTCTCTCTAAATGGGAAGGTCCCTATGTTGTGGAGGAAGTATATCGTTCCGGTGCTATCAAGATCAACAACATGGAAGGTAATTGTCTGAGGGTTGTAAATGGGCAGAGAATCAAGCATTATATCTTAGGTACTCCCATAAATGTTGAAAGCAATATCATCAATACCATAACTCCGGAAGAATACCTAAGGGACATTTATCAGCCCGTTTCAGACTCCGAAAATGAAGAGGTATGTGATTTGGTAAGAAAACAGAGTCCAAAACTTTTCCAGTAGGAAATTTTCTTTGTTTTGGAATTTTTGGAAAAATACAAAAATTGGAAGTAGTCCGAAAAGTGCGCGAGGGGGCGACAAGCCTGTACGGTGCGGGCCCACCCCCTGGCCGTGCCGTGAGGGCTTGTGGCCACCTCGTGCACCTCCCGGACTCCATTTTCGTGCAGGGTACTCCTTCTTGTCTGGAAAAAATCATTATATATACTCCCGTTTGGTCTGACCCCCGCATCACGCAGATTTCCTCTGTTTTTCGTTTCGAGCCTGTTTTCTACCGCAGATCTAGGTCAAGATGTCTTCTCAGGATTCATAGGGGGAGAGCTATGTGGCTGATTACCTTGCTAACCCCAAGGTCTATGGGGACTTTGATCCATATGGCTGGACCACTGATGAGGAAGAAGACTATGATCCCAAGGGGAAGGAACAAACATGTTCCGATGAAGAGGAGGCTCCTCTACCTCAACCTGGACACACACATGTGGAGTTCAAGAAGTCGAGCCTCCCTGATTCAAGGAAGAAGCCTAGGGCTTTTTTTATCCCTTCTCGTTTCTTGCAGGAGAGTAAGCAGGATATATGCAAAAGGGTCTTGAAGCTTGAAGAGGAAAACGATGATCTGAGGGAGCAGAATTTTATGCTCAAGTGGAAATTAAACAAGCTCAAGACCTCTTCAACAACTCCACCACCATCACCACCAAAGGAAGACAACTGAGCATTGGTATGGGCAATCCCCTTGGCTTGTCCCAAGCTTGGGGGAGTTGCCCCGGTATCGTATCACCATCACATCTTTTGCCTTTACCTTTGTTTTAGTTTTCCTTTTCAGTTTTCTCTTTTTGTAGTAGATTAAAAGTATTAGTGTTTTAGTCTTGAGTTTTGCTTTGTTTCACCCCCGATGTATTGGAGCTCATGAGCCATATAATAAAGAGTGTCTTATTTGAAGGGCTTTGCCTCTTGCCATGATCAAAAGAGTGAGAATAGAACAAAATCATGAAAGATCATGTAATGATCTTATGGGAAGTGATGGCTTCACATATAAAAAGAATGAGGATTGAAACTTGTTGAGGGTAGGCAAACGTAGACCTTGGTCATTGTTGCAATTAATAGGAAGTGATAAATAAGGAGAGGTTCACATATAAACATATCATCTCTGACACCATCTATATTTGTGAACACTCACTAAACTATTGCATGCCTAGAAGTAGATGTTGGACAAGGAAGACAACATAATGAATTGTGTTTTCTTGGTTCCGAACAATGTTATATGATTAGAGATCCCTCAACATGTGACGATTGCTTCCACCTCATAGTAGCCGAAACTCCTGCACCAAGTAGAGATACTACTTGTGCATCCATAAACCTTCAACCCAGTTTTGCCATGAGAGTCCACCATACCTACCTATGGATTGAATAAGATCCCTCAAGTAAGTTGTCATTGGTGCAAGCAATAATAATTGCTCTCTAATATGTATGATCTATTAGTGTGTGGAAAATAAGCTTTGTACGAACCTGTGATGAGGAAGACATAAAAGCGTCAGACTGCATAATAAAGTTCTTTATCACAGGAGGCAATATAAAGTGACGTTCCTCCGCACTAAGAGGACACACATCCAAACCTCAAAAGCGCATGACAACCTCTGCTTCCCTCTGCGAAGGGCCTATCTTGTACCTTTACTTTTTGCCCTTGAAAGAGTCATGGTGATCTTCACCAATTCCTTATTCCGCCTTTATCTTGGCTAACGTCATATGCTTGGGAAAGATCTATATTCATATGTCAACTTGGAAGTAAGTATTCATGAATCATTATTGTTGACATTACCCTTGAGGTAAGCAGTTGGGAGGCAAAACTGTAAGCCCCTATCTTTCTCCGTGTCCAGCTAAAACTTTGATCTCATGAGTACCACGTGAGTTGTAACAATTGTAGAGAACGAAAGAATGATTGAGTATGTGGATTTGCTTTACAAGCTCTTATTTGACTCTTTCTGATGTTGTGATAAATTGCAATTGCTTCAATGACTAAAGGCTATCGGCTGTTACTTCTCGGTAAGGTTCTTGATCCATGCTTTACTTTGTGAATGAATTATCACTTTAGCATGAGAGATTATATGTTGGTATTGTTGTTCTGATCATGATCATGATGCATGCATGTTCGTATCTTGTTTTGTCGACACCTCTCTCCCTAAACATGTGGAAATATTTATTGAGCTAGGCTTTCGCTCGAGGACAAGCGAGGTCTAAGCTTGGGGGAGTTGATACGTCCATTTTGCATCATGTTTTCATGTTGATATTTATCGCTTCTTGGGCTGTTATTTCACTTCACACTACAATTCTTATGCCTTTTCTCTCTCATTTTGCAAGGTTTACATGAAGTGGGAGAATGCTGACAACTGGAATTCTGGCCTGAAAGTGGAGCAAAGTTGAGATACCTATTCTGAGCAACTCCAAACGCCGTAAAAATCAACGAGGATTTTTTTCCCGATTTATCAAAAATACTGGGCCGAAGAAGTGCCAGAGGGGGCGTGCAGGTGGCCACAAGCTTGCACGGCGCGGCCACCCCTAGGCCGCGCCATGAGGGCTTATGGGCACCCTGCAGGCTCACTTTCCCCCCTCTTTTGCTATATGAAGGGTTTCGTCCAGGAAAAAATCGAGGGAGGAGCTTTTTCGTGGATTCACCACCGCCACGAGGCGGAACTTGAGCAGAACCAATCTAGAGCTCGGACATGATGATCCTACCGGGGAAACTTCCCTCCTCGAGGGGGAAATCGTCGCCATCGTCATCACCAACACTCCTCTCATCGGAGAGGACTCGTCACCATCAACATCTTCATCAGCACCATCTCATCTCCAAACCCTAGTTCATCTCTTGTAACCAATCTCCGTCTCGCGACTCCGATTGGTACTTGTAAGGTTGCTAGTAGTGTTGATTACTCTTTGTAGTTGATGCTAGTTGGATTACTTGGTGGAAGAGTTTATGTTCAGATCCTTGATGCTACTCATTACCTCTCTGATCATGAATATGATTATGCTTTGTGAGTAGTTACTTTTGTTCCTGAGGACATGGGATAAGTCATGCTAATTGTACTCATGTGAATTTGGTATTCGTTCGGTAATTTGATATGTTGTATGTTGATTTTCGTCTAGTGGTGTTATGTGAACGTCGACTACATAACACTTCACCATTATTTGGGCCTAGAGGAAGGCATTAGGAAGTAGTAAGTAGATGATGGGTTGCTAGAGCGACAAAAGCTTAAACCCTAGTTTATGCGTTGCTTCGTAAGGGGCTGATTTGGATCCACTAGTTTAATGCTATGGTTAGACTTTGTCTTAATTCTTCTTTCGTAGTTGCGGATGCTTGCGAGAGGGGTTAATCATAAGTGGGATGCTTGTGCAAGTAAGGACAGTACCCAAGCGCCGGTCCACCCACATATCAAACTATCAAAGTAACGAACGCGAATAATATGAACATGCTGAAAACTAGCATGACAGAAATTCCCGTGTGTCCTCGGGAGCGTTTTTCCTCCTATAAGACATTGTCCAGGCTTGTCCCTTGCTACAAAAGGGATTGGGCCACTTTGCTGCACCGTTGCTATTTTTGTTACTTGTTGCTTGCTATGAATCATCTCACCACACAATCACTTGTTACCGACAATTTCAGTGCTTGCACATATTTCCTTGCTGATAACCACTTGTCAGATCCTTCTACTCCTCGTTGGGTTCAACACTCTTACTTATCGAAAGGACTACGATTGATCCCCTATACTTGTGGGTCAACATCGACCAATGTGAGTATCGGATCTCCTCGGGAACTTGTCGAGATGTCATGTGCGTTTCGCCAACGCTGAGGTGTAGGTCGATAGGAACGATGCCGAGCTGCGGGTCGTAAAAGATCTCCCGAGCTGAATTATTACACAAGGCACCTCGGTCATGAGGATGCCCCGTCTCTTAAAATAAAAACTTACAAGTTTCTGAAAAGTGCCATAAGCCCGGAAAACCGAAAAACTTTAGAATTTTTTTTACGTCCAAACTAAATCAAGTTTCTTGGTGCCAATCCGAAATTTGGTCTTAAAATTAGTTTGTGCTTCCGTCATGCTTTAACATGACACATCCGATCTCAATATTTCAAGCGGGCCAGCCTTCGGCTTCAACCTCCATATCCGGAAGGTGGAGTGTTTCTTCGAAGCTAGTTTAGAGAACTAAACTCGAGCGGCTTTAGAAAGAAACCAGGCAATCGGGCTATCGACAACACACTCGAGTCAAGAAAGGAGCGGTAGAAAAAGACTTTGCAACGACCGAGAACAAAACATTATTATAAAATGTCTCATATAATTTTTAAGATCCCCCAAGTAACATGGGAAAAGGAAGTGCTTCTAACAAACAACACTTTTAACAAGCAATTTTTAACATATAATGCTTGGTTGAACCGCATAGAAATTAAAAATTGAAAAAAGGTTGAGAATGAAAGTGACTTAGCTCGTTAATGTGCTCGGTGTTGATGACCTAGGATGAGCTTGTAGCGGGCCGAGATCCCAGTCCCCAAGACGGTCACGAGGTAGCCG
Source organism: Hordeum vulgare subsp. vulgare (assembly GCF_904849725.1). Taxonomy (NCBI): domain Eukaryota; kingdom Viridiplantae; phylum Streptophyta; class Magnoliopsida; order Poales; family Poaceae; genus Hordeum; species Hordeum vulgare. The sequence continues at coordinate 422,333,629 of NC_058519.1, read as the reverse complement.
ACGAAGAGATTGGCTTGATGAAGTGACGACACAACACTTCGTAAGGGTCAAGGCAAAACCCCAGGTCCAGCTGAGGAGACAGAGTAGTCCGGTAGTGTGACGACTAAGTCCTCATGTTAGTCGACCATGTCGACGATGCAATTTGGTTGATGGAGGCAGGACAACGATGTCGATCACGCCAAGGTGACCGCATGGTGCAGTCGAGGTCAATTACTGAGTGTCGTGGTTAGGCCGACAGAGTGGCGGCACGAAGATGTCGTCACACGGACATGTGCCGAGGTGACACCATGATACGCCTCCAACGTATCTATAATTTTTGATGGTTTCATGTTATTATCTTGTCAAACTTTGGATGTTTTGTATGCCTTTCATATCTTATTTGGGACTAACTTAGTAACTCAGTGCCAAGTGCCAGTTCCTGTTTTTTCCGTGTTTTGACCCTTTTTAGAGGAGGATTTTAAACAGAGTCCAAACGGAATAAAACTTCCGAAAAGATTTTTTCCGAAACTGAAGATGATCAGGAGACTTGAGAACCAAGGCAGGGGGCCACCAGGGACCCCACAAGCCCCGTAGCCGCGGCCAGGGGGGCCCGCGCCTCCTAGTCTTGTGGGCTCCGTGGGCCTCCTCTGCCCTAGGTCTTTCGCCTATATATTCCCTAAAATCCCAGAAAAAATCAGGAGAGCCACGAAAATACTTTTCCGCCGCCGCAAGCTTCTGTCTCCGCAATATCCCTTCTGGGGCACGTTCTGGTGCCCTGCCAGAGGGGGGATTCGGATATGGAGGGCTTCGTCATCAATACCATGACCTCTCCGATGATGCGTGAGTAGTTCACCATAGACCTACGGGTCCATAGCTAGTATCTAGATGGCTTCTTCTCACTCTTGGATCTTCAATACAAGGTTCTCCATGATCTTCATGGAGATCTATCCGATGTAATCTTCTTTTGCGGTGTGTTTGTCGAGATCCGATGAATTGTGGATTTATGATCAGATTATCTATGAATCTTATTTGAGTTTCTTCTGATCTCGTATATGCATGATTTCTATCCTTGTAATTCACTTCGAGTTGTGGGTTTTCTTTGGCCAGCTTGATTTATGATTCTTGCAATGAGAGAAGTGCTTGGTTTTGGGTTCATACCGTGCGGTGACCTCACCCAGTGAAAGAAGGGGTAGCGAGGCACGCATCGTGTTGTTGCCATCAAGGGTAAAAAGATGGGGTTTTCATCATTGGTTTGAGTTTATCCCTCTACATCATGTCATCTTGCTTAAGGCGTTACTCTGTTTGTCATGAACTCAATACACTAGATGCATGCTGGGTAGCGGTCGATGTGTGGAGTAATAGTAGTAGATGCAGAAAGTATCGGTCTACTTGTCTCGGACGTGATGCCTATATGTATGATCATTGCCTTTGATATCGTCAAGACTTTGCGTGGTTCTATCAATTTCTCGACAGTAATTTGTTCACCCACCGTAATATTTGCTATTTTGGGAGAAGCCTCTAGTGAACACTATGGCCCCCTGGTCTACTTCACATCATATTTTCAGCCTTACACTTTTACTTCGTTGCACTTTTCGCCTTCAGATCTCACTTTGCAATCAATCTTGAAGGGATTGACAACCCCTTTATAGCGTTGGGTGCAAGCTCTTTTGTGTTTGCGCACGTACTCTGGACTTGACGAGATTCTCCTACTGGATTGATACCTTGGTTCTCAAACTGAGGGAAATACTTAGTGCTCCTGTGCTGCATCACCCTTTCCTCTTCATGGGAAAAACCAGCGCAAGCCAAGTCTCCGTCAACGTGCCAATTTCTGGCGCTGTTGTTTGTTGCCGTAGCAGAAGTATTTTTGGCGCCGTTGCTGGGGAGGATCAAGTGAAGAACTCATCCAAGTAAGTGTCGCAAACTCATCTCTTGCATATACCTTTTCTGGCTCTCGTTTTCCTCTCCCCCACTTCTGAAAAACAAAAATTTACAAAAATATTTGCCCTTTTCTTCGTTTTCCTTTTTCGTTTGCCTTTTCGTTTGCCTTTCCTTTGCTTGTGTGCTATGTGCCTTCAATATGCTTGCATCTTCGCTTGCTGAAAATCTAGTGATATGGATCCTCACCCACTTGCTAATCCCTTTAAGAGATCCAATTATGTTGATCCAATTGCTAGTGAGTTGAGTGCACTTGACTATCTTTATGGAGTTTTGCTTGAGATGCATGAATGTGAAAATTGTGAAGAAGAAATTTATGAAGTGATGCACGAGGGCTCCTTGAATGAAAAGCATGATTACAATGATTTCATTATAAATTCTATTAATGACAATCATGCTAAAAATATGCAAAACCCTAAGCTTGGGGATGCTAGTTTTGCTATGTCCACTACTTATTGCAATAATCATGATTGGGGCGATGATTTTTATAATGATCTTGAAAATTTGTTTAAGCCTCATGATGAATATGATATTTGCAATAATATTGAAAGTGGGTTTGGAGAAGTCATGACTTTAGTTGATGATAATCCCACCATTTTTGAAGAGCGTCAACTTTGCATGCATGTGGATCATGGAAAGAATATCCTATGTGATAGCTATATTGTTGAACTTGAATATGATCCCACATGTAATTGTTTTGAGAGAGGAAAATATTGTGATAGAACCTTTCATGTCACTAAATCACCTCTCGTTATGTTGAGATTGCTATTGTCTCTTTCTTCTTCCTTGCATATGGTAACTATTGGTTGTCTTGACAATCTGTTTTCCTATAAAATGTCTATGCATAGGAAGTATGTTAGACTTAGATGTGCTTTTCACATGCTTTATGATGCTCTCGTTGTGCTTCAATTCTTGTCTTTTGTGTGAGCATCATTGAATTATCAATGCCTAGCTAAGGGCGTTAAACAATAGCGCTTGTTGGGAGGCAACCCAATGAATTTATCTTTTTCTTTCTGTTTTGTTGCGTCCACACCATCATAATTCTGTTATGATAGTGTCTTTTGTGTTTCTTTTTGTGTTTGAGCCAAGCAAAACCTTTATGACTAGTCTTGGTGATGGTTGTTTGATCCTGCTGGAAAAAGACAGAAACTTTTCGGTCACGAGATTATTTTTCGTTTTTATTCAGAAAGAGTTTTTGAGTTGATTCTTTTTGCTGCTGGTTGATATGCCTTTTGCCTAGGCAGTCGTAATGTTTCAAAATTTTTGAGGTACCAGAAGTATACGAAGTATACAGATTTCTACAGACTGGTCTGTTTTTGACAGATTTTGTTTTTGTTGAGTTGGTTCCTTGTTTTGATGAAACTATGGATAGTATCGGGGGGGGGGGGGGGTACTAGCCATGGAAAAGTGAGAATACAGTAATAGAACACCAATATGAATAGAATTCAAGTTTGCTACAGTACCTAAAGTGGTGGTAGTTTGTTTTCTTGTGCTAATGATATCACGAGTTTCTGTTTAAGTTTTGTGTTGTGAAGTTTTTAAGTTTTGGGTGATGTTCTTATGGACAAAGGGATAAAGAGTGGAAAGAGATCAAGCTTGGGGATTCCCAAGGCATCCCAATCCAAATTCAAGGACACCAAAAAGCCTAAGCTTGGGGATGCCCCGGGAATGCATCCCCTCTTTCGTCTTCAATCCATCGGTAACATTACTTGGAGCTATATTTTTATTCACCACATGATATGTGTTTTTCTTGGAGCGTCTTGTATCATAGGAGTATTTTCTTTTTGTTGTGTCACAATCATCCTTGCTGCACACCTTTTGAGAGAGACATGCACTCATCGTGATTTTGCTAGAATGCTCATCGTGCTTCACTTATATCTTTTGAGCTAGATAATTTTGCTCTTTGTGCTTCACTTAGATATTTTAGAGCACGGCGGTGCGTGACTTGGTAGTTGGCTTGTGCTATGAAAGTAGTCCCAAAGGTGATAGGTACCCAAAGAGGATACAAAAACCTCCATCTTCATGTACATTGAGTAAAAAGAGAAGTTTTGATTCCTCTCAATTAGTTTTGAGACGTGGATTTGGTAATATTAAGAGTTATGTTAGTAGGGTGTTGTGAATCTTGAAATACTTGTGTTGAAGTTAGTGATTCCCGTAGCATGCACATATGGTGAACCACTATGTTAGGAAGTCAGAGCATAATTGATCTATTGATTGTCATCCTTTGTGTTGAGGTCGGGATCGCGCGATGGTTAACACCTACCAACCCTTCCCCTAGGAGTATGCGTTTAACACTTTGTTTTGATTACTAATAAAAACTTTTGCAACAAGTATGTGAGTTATTCATGACTAATGTGAGTCCATGGTATAGATGCACTTTCACCTTCCACCATTGCTAGCCTCTCTAGTACCGCGCAATTTTCATCGGTACACAAACCCACCATATGCCTTCCTCAAAACAGCCACCATACCTACCTACTATGGCATTTTCATAGCCATTCCGAGATATATTGCCATCCAACTCCCACCGTTCTGTATCATGACTTGTGCCATCACTCTCATATTGCCATTGCATGATCGTAAGATAGCTAGTAAGATGTTTTAACGTCATACGCCAAGCTAGAACGTTGCACATCCCGGTACACTGCCGGAGGCATTTCCTATAGAGTCATCATCGTTCCGAGCTTTGAGCTGTGAATAAATAAAAGTGTGATGATCATCATTGTTAGAGCATTGTCCCATGTGAGGAAAAAATAGGCCAAAGAGCCCAAATAAAAAAATAGAGAAAAAGAGATAAGGGACAATGCTACTATCTTTTTCCAAACTTGTGCTTCATAATAGCACCATGTTCTTCATGATTGAGAGCCTCTCATTTCGTCACCACCATATGCTAGTGGGAATCTTTATTATATAACTTGTCTTGTATATTCCAATGATGGGCTTCCTCAAATTGCCCTAGGTCTTCGTGAGCAAGCAAGTTGGATGCACACCCACTAGTTCTCCTTTTGAGCTTTCACATACTTATAGCTCTAGTGCATCCTTTGTATGGCAATCCCTACTCATTCACATTGATATCTATTAATGGACATCTCCTTAACCCTTTGATACGCCGAGTCAATGTGACCATCTCCTCCTTTTTGTCTCAAAACCACCACCACACTCTATTCCACCTATAGTGCTATATCCATGGCTCACGCTCATGTATTGCGTGATAGTTGTAAAAGGTTTGAGAAAGTAAGAGTGCGAAAACAATTACTTGGACAATACCGGGGTTGTGCATGATTTAAATTAGTTGTGTGGGGATGATGGAGCATAGCCAGACTATATGATTTTGTAGGGATAACTTTCTTTGGCCTTGTTATTTCGAAAGTTCATGATTACCTTGCTAGTTTGCTTGAAGTATTACTTTTTTCATGTCAATAGCAAACTATTGTTTTGAATCTTACGGATCTGAACATTCATGTCACATGAAAGAAGTTACAAAGGACAACTATGCTAGGTAGCATTCCACATCAAAATTCAGTCTTTATGACTTCCCTACTCGAGGACGAGCAGGAGTTAAGCTTGGGGATGCTTGATACATCTCAAACATATCTATAATTTTTGATGGTTTCATGCTATTATCTTGTCAAACTTTGGATGTTTTGTATGCCTTTTATATCTTTTTTGGGACTAACTTATTAACTCAGTGCCAGGTGTCAGTTCCTGTTTTTTTTCCGTGTTTTCGACCCTTTTTAGAGGAGGATTTTAAACGGAGTCCAAACGGAATAAAACTTCCGAAAAGATTTTTTCTGAAACAAAAGACGACCGGGAGACTTGAGAACCAAGGCAGGGGGCCACCAGGGACCCCACAAGCCCCCTAGCCGCGACCAGTGGGGCCCGCGCCTCCCAGGCTTGTGGGCTCCCTGGGCCACCTCTGCCCTAGGTCTTTCGCCTATATATTCCCTAAAATCCCATAAAACATCAGGAGAGCCACGAAAATACTTTTCCGCCGCCGCAAGGTTCTGTCTCCGCAAGATCCCATCTGGGGCACGTTCTGGTGCCCTGCCGGAGGGGGGATTTGGATACAGAGGGCTTCTTCATCAATACCATGACCTCTCCGATGATCTGTGAGTAGTTCACCATATACCTACGGGTCCATAGCTAGTAGCTAGATGGCTTCTTCTCTCTCTTGGATCTTCAATACAAAGTTCTCCATGATCTTCATGGAGATATATCAAATGTAATCTTCTTTTGCGGTGTGTTTGTCGAGATCCGATGAATTGTGGATTTATGATCAAATTATCTACGAATGTTATTTGAGTTTCTTCTGATCTCTTATATGCATGATTTCATATCCTTGTAATTCTCTTCGAGTTGTGGGTTTTGTTTGGCCAGCTTGATCTATGATTCTTGCAATGGGAGAAGTGCTTGGTTTTGGGTTCATACCGTGCGGTGACCTCACCCAGTGACAACAGGGGTAGCAAGGCACGCATCATGTTGTTGCCATCAAGGGTAAAAAGATGGGGTTTTCATCATTGGTTTGAGTTTATCCCTCTACATCATGTCATCTTGCTTAAGGCGTTACTCTGTTCGTCATGAACTCAATACACTAGATGCATGCTGGATAGCGGTCGATGTGTGGAGTAATAGTAGTAGATGCAGAAAGTATCGGTCTACTTGTTTCGGACGTGATGCCTATATGTATGATCATTGCCTTAGATATCGTCATGACTTTGCGCGGTTCTATCAATTGCTCGACAATAATTTGTTCACCCACGGTAATATTTGCTATTTTGAGAGAAGCCTCTAGTGAACACTATGCCCCCCCGGGTCTACTTCACATCATATTTTCAGCCTTACACTTTTACTTCATTGCACTTTCCGCCTTCAGATCTCAGTTTGCAATCAATCTTGAAGGGATTGACAACCCCTTTATAGCGTTGGGTGCAAGCTCTTTTGTGTTTGCGCAGGTACTCTGGACTTGACAAGATTCTCCTACTGGATGGTTCTCAAACTGAGGGAAATACTTACTGCTCCTGTGCTGCATCACCCTTTCCTCTTCAAGGGAAAAACCAGCGCAAGCCAAGTCTCCATCAACGTGCGAATTTCTGGCGTTGTTGTCTGTTGCCGTAGCACACCACAACTTGATCAACACATGCAGGATGAGAACATTGATTTGCCAAGGTGAAGGCGTGTCATAGTTGAGTTCGATCAGAGATGTGGTTTGACATGAGCCGATGCGACACGTCGAAGCCCCCAGTCCAGCTAACATGATGAAGCTGGTCGGATGGTGAGGCCAAAGTCCCGAGAGCTAGTTGATGAACAGATGGCGAAGGCCCCGGTCTAGTCGAGGTGAGGGAGGAGGTCGGCATGGTGACTTTGGAGCTCCCATGCCGGCCGACGTGCCAAAGCATGTCGGTGTGTTAAACGTCGGTTTGAAAAAAGCGACGGGGCGACAATGCTGATGCAGGTCGGAATTTGTGATGGAGTTAATACTAGCTTGATAAAGCAACGACGCGTCCGACCCGTGCAACCCGTGGGTGACGAGGTTCTCTTGATGATTATTCGGCCCTCGCGATGCCGAACTCTTGGTCGGCTCGTTGAGGTGATGATCCGAGGTGGTTTTCGTTGGCTCGATGGAGCGGCGACACAACCAATGCTGGTGCAGCTCGGAGGCCGTGGAGCAACATTGTCAGGCCGATTTAAAACCAACGTGATGGTGAAAATTGCCTTGGAAAAGGCTCAAAATTTATAGGCATGTGTTTTATACAAAAATAATACCTTAAAAAAATCCTTCAAAAAGGATGTCCAAAACCCCATTCATGAAGAAAGATCAACTCGGGTCGGATTCGTTTTCGTGAAGAAAACATATCCGTAAAATTAATGCACCCATCAAACGTTTCCCAGAGTTTGGACGGTCGGATTGAGCTGAAAGTTTGAGGCGTGATCTATATAGGAATTTCGGAGCCGATGAATGTTGAGATTTCCAGCGGATGTCCGAACAAGATACTAGACACCTCACCTGAAACTCACCCAGATTCCCGTCCAGATTCGACATGGCTCAGGTATATCAAAGATCGCTAGAGATTCCTCCATCGAAACACGACAAATTTTTTTAGGGTTGTTGTAGATTCAACCCTGCACAATTCCTCTGAAACAATCATGAACATGATGCTCGAGGAGACGGGGACGACGAATACAAGTTTGATGTCCAAAAAAATTTGATGCCAATAAGCACATGAGCCATCAATCGTTTGGCGATCCTAGAGCGGAACTCTCAATGAAACCACCAATGTCTGTGTCAAAACCGTTTGATCTTGAGTAGGGGGTTTGAACTGTGGATCTTGGATCAACGAATAACAAGGGACAAAGGAGATGATGTTTACCCAGGTTCAGGCCCTCTCGATAGAGGTAAAACCCTACGTCCTGCTCTTGTTGTATTGATGAAGTACTACTGAGTACAGAATTGATCTATCTTGAGATCAGATGTTGTGGTCGACAACCCTAATCGTAATGAGATTAAGCTATCTCAATATGAGATTTTCTATCGACTAGCTTGACCTCGGTTTATATAATGCACCATAGGCCTAAGATAACAAGAGTCCTAATCGGCTATGTCGGTGTAGAGGAGTCCTTGTCTTGTGGAATCTTCCTCGTATATGTCATCGACTGCCCAAAGTGGCCCATGAGTCCGGCCCATGGAGATAGGCCGACGACCCAAGGACCCCTTAGTTCCGGACTCCCTCATGGGGCGAGAAGCAATAATCGGGAGCATCGTCATGCGTTGTTCGCTGAGCACATGTCATGCACCCTCCAGGTCAACGAGACATTGATCCTCGCCCGCTTTGGCGTCATGCTGCCGCCGGACACATGCGTGCCATCTCGCTAGCACATGAGCTTAGGGGGATCGTGATGGAGCCCGTACCCACCGTTAGCATGATGTCCATGTTGCACGCGATACACGTGTTTCAAGAAGGCAAGCCGCGGGAGGAGCGGTCCAAGCTGCGGTACTCGCTCGGCATCCAGCAGTGGCCGGAGATCCTGGCGGAGGAACATGCTGCCCGCATCGAGCACTATGACGGCTGCTACCCAGATTTGCGCAACAACATCGCTAAGAGGTACGCCTTCTCGAAATGGAGTACCTTCCCCGATGTCATGGCCGCGTCACGCGCGCAACCCAGTTTGCAGGAGGGCGACCGGTTTTTGCTACCGCGGGCCACACCTCGACTCATGCCGTGGGCCATGCCTTGACTGATGTCACGGGCCACATCCACATCTGCACGAGGCGGTGGTGGTGCTAGTAGCAGCCTGGGCCTCCATGTTCTAAAGATGGAGCCAGGGACGCCGGGGACGAGCTTTGCAGTGCGTGGTGCTACTCGTAAAGTGCGTTGGGATTTCCCCCGAAGAGGAGGGGAGATCCAGCACAATAGAGATAAGTATTCACCTCAATGAGAACCAAGGTTATCGAACCAATAGGAGGACCACGCAAATTCCCGTGTTCAGCGCCCACACATAAAAGAGCATGCACTTGCACCCAACGCGGTCAAGAGAGTTGTCAATCCCCTTGAACTCGTTACTTGTAAGCGATAAGTAGTGATAGATAGATAAATAGATAAATATAATGCAAAATAAAAAGAAAGTAAATAATGGAAACAATATTTTTAATGTTTTTAGAATTTAATTTGTGAATACCCGAGGGCCATAGTTTTCGCTAGAAGCTTCTCTCTCGTAAAAAGCATATGGTGCGTAACCAAATTACTGTTGGTCGACTGATAGAAAAGCACATAGTTATGCAATGACATGCTGTTTCCACGGCTTCTGCCCAAAAATGTCTTGGATTTTTGTACTCGTCAAGCATCATTCTAGCCATCTCTATGAAAGTTTGGTTCTTCCTCTAAACAACTCCATTTTGTTGAGGCGTGTACGTAGCCGGGTACTCATGTGAGATTCCTTCTTCGTCAAGAAACGTATCCACATTAGTATACTTGAACTCCGATCCTCGCTCCAAACTTTCTTGATCTTCACTTCAAATTGATTTTGGGCTTTGCGAGAAAAGTTCTTGAAGATCTTTTGAACCTGTGACTTGTCATCAATAAAGAATGCCCACGTAAATCTAGAAAATTCATCAACTATAACTAGACCAAAGGAATTTCCACACAGGCTCTTATAAGCATTGGGACCAAAGAGATCCATATGAGTAGCTTGAGTGGTCTCTTAGTAGCCATGATGTTCTTTATGGGATGACTTCCGCCCACTTGTTTTCGTGCTTGACAAGAACTACAAAGTCTATCTTTGACAAAGATAACATCTTTAACACCAAGTATGTGATCATGTTTGATGAGCGTGACTAGATTATGCATACCAATATGTCCAAGCCTTCTATGCCATAGCCAACCTTTAGAAGATTTTGCAATAAGACAAGTACGAGGTTGGGCTCCCTTAGTGAAATCGACAATCTATAGATCACTTCTATGAAAACCGGTAAAGACCAAGTTATGATTGTCTTGACGAAACACTTGGCAATCTACTTTAGTAAATAGGACATTGAAAGCAAAACCGGCTAGTCTAGATAAGGAAAGAAGATTGTAGCCAAGGGATTCAACAAGCATGACATTTTGAATAGAACTATTATGAGATATGGACACCTTACTATTGATGTGCAACTATTCCTGACTTGATGCCTCCACGGTAACGGAGCCAGAAAAGAGCTGCTCCCAATTTCTCAACAATTAGAAATTGTCTTGCAATAGCCCACCAGCGCGTGGGATCGAGGCAGTTTTCGAGGGTAGAGTATTCAACCCAAATTTGTTGGTTCGCGCGACGGGAGGTGAAATTATATTCTCAAGTATTAGCAGCTGAATGTGTCAGATTCAACCACACCTGAAAGATTAGTGTCTGCAAGCAAAGTGTCAACAGCAAAATAGTATGACAACAACGGTGCCAGAAACGATCTGGTGACTAGGCAGACTATTCCTAACTGTCGTATCAATGGCGCCACAAGTTGCCCGTGGACGGGAAATATTTTTTCCCGGCAACGGTGCGAGAAAAAGTATTGTAGTAGGTAGAAACAGTGTAACGAGTATCAGCAGTGGCAAGGAACAGCAGTAGTGACAACAGTAGCAAGTAGCAACAATAGCAAGTAGCAACAGTAGCAAGTAACAATGGCAGCAAGTAACAGTAGCAGCAATAGTAGTAACAGCAGCAGAGCAAAACAAGTAACAGCAGCAGTGGAACAAACTCGTAGGCAATGGATCGGTGATTTGTCGGATGACATTCATCATGCAACAGTTATAACATGGAGAGATATGTGGCTAGCCCCCGTTCGTCAATGTGATGTAGGCATGCATTCCGTGTGTAGTCATACGTGCTTAGGGAAAAGAACTTGCATGACATCTATTGTCTATCCCTCCTGTGGCAGCGTGGTCCAAATGGATTCTACGGGATATTAAGGTTCTCCTTTTAATAAAGAACCAGAACAACGCATTAGCACTTGGTGAACCCATGTGAAAGTTCATGTTATGCCCCTAATCGACTTTTGGTGTTAATGACAACACATACATAGGAAACTAATCCTATTCGTTGAGTGTATCTCAGGATGGCAAGTACTTTAGTAGATTGAGAATTATGTGCCAAGGTGGTCTGAGAAGATCGGGATTTATATGTCAAGAAGGCTCGGGATTGAGAAAAGATGATGTAGACTATCCTTTTAAGTTTACTATTCTTGAGTATAGGGATCCCGCACAATTAAGAGGGGATCACAGGTTTTGCGATGAACTTGCTCATACCACATCTTCACTATTCTACTCAATACCACATCTTCACTACTCTACTCTTATCTCAAAACAGGACTAATGCCTCGGACATCCGGCTCCCTCCGGACGTCGGAGGTCCGGTTGAGGGTCGGACGACCGACAAGCTTCGGAAATCCGGAGCTCTGCACGAGAAGAACTTGAGCCATATAATTCGGACTTCCGGCTCCCTCCGGACGTCCGAGGGCCGGTCGACCGACCAGCTTCGGAAATCCGGAGCCCCACACCAGAACACGTGAGCCATATAACTCGGACTTCCGGCTCCCTCCGAACGTCCGAGGGCCGGATGTCCGTCCCCTTCCGGAAATCCAGAATCTTGCACCAGAAGAAGTTGAGTCGAATAACTCGGACTTCCGGCCTTCTTCGGACGTCCGGTCCCTGTTCAACTCACAGTGATTCCAGACATATCTACAGCCCTCGGACGACCGACCTCTGTCGGACGTCCGACCCCATGTGGACGCCCGGACATCCGTGAACTGCCGGATGTCCGAACCCTGTGTGACTTAAAGTGTCCCCAACGGCTGTTTTACACTCCCCACTATATATACCCTCTCCCACTTCGTGAGAGGGTGTCCAACACAGCTAGAACACATACAAGAACACCTTTCTTCTCATTCACTCTTGTCTACACTCAATCTTAGATCCCAAGAGCATTTGTGAGTCCCTTTGAGTGTTGTTCCAATCAAAAGATAGATCGTCTCCTTCTCCTCCTTCCCTCCAAAGTGATTTGTGATTTGAGAAAGTTTTGAGCAATCCCCGTGATCTTGTTACTCTTGGAGGCTGGAGACTCCTAGGTGGTAGGAGTCTTCGGAGAGGAATCAAACCATTGTGATTTCCCCTGAAAAGTTTGTGAAGGTTTGGAAGCCACCTCAAGGCTTACCACTAGTGGTTGAGAAACGCCTTCGTGGAGTTATCTCAAAGGGAGAATAGGGTGAGCCGTCGTGGCGTTGGTGTGCCTTCGTGGTAACATCCGCCCCTCTAACGGTGACGTAGCTTCCCTCCAAGGAAGTGAACATCGGGATACATCCTCGTCTCTCTTGGAGTTTCGGTTATTCTTAACCCTAACTCTCTACTTGTGTTAATCCTTATTACGTACTTGTATTTGATTATTGTTTACCGGGTGCCTTACTTCACTCTAAATAGCTTACTCCTTGTCATAGAAATTATTTGGCCTACGCTCATATTCCGCACCTTTGCCTAAAATTGCTAAGTAATTATTAAAATTTGGAACTGTACCTATTCACCCCCCTCTAGGTCTATCTCGATCCTTTTCAATTGGTATGAGAGCCTCGTGCTCTATTCTTGTGGCTTAACCGCCCTAGAGCGAGATGGACGGGATTCCCACTACTGTAGCTCCAGTGGAGAGGGACGGGACTTCCACGGAAGTCAAGTCCTTCACCTCTGAGGACCTGGAACGGGCCCTTGCCAAGCAAAAAGAGGAGCATGATGCTTCTCTTGAGGCCTTGGTCCAAATAAGACTGGCATCATTAACCACGAGGACAACCACGTCCCCGAGTGCCTCGGGGCCACATGTGCACGGTTCTTCATTTGGCCAACAACCTCCGGAAAGGAACCAAACCAGTGTTCCATGGCTTTATGCTAGATCTGAAGTTGAGAAATCTAAGTACAATCCTGGAGGAAAACCTCCCTTGCTTGATGACAATTCCGATTTTGCTTTGTGGAGAGTTGGTATGCAGGATCATCTTAGGTACGCCAATGATGAGATGTTGGACATCCTCGAGCATGGGTACAATCTTGTAGATCCAAGGTGCCTCACTCCCAGAGAAACTTATGACAAGCATCTCAATGACACTGCGATCATGTGCATAAGAAAAGGAATGAATGACAAGCAACGGAGACCTTACATTCACATCACAAGTGCCAAGGAACTGTGGGATAGCATTATAAGGACCAAGACCGGTACCTCCACTCTTGGGCTTGCTCAATATGAAATTGCCAAGGGGCAATTACAAAATTTCTGTATGGAAAAGGGTGAATCTCCCAAGCAACTGCTAGAACGGCTCATGACTCTCGCCGCAGACATTGAGTCCTGTGACTGTGACAAGACGCAAGATGGTTTCAATCTGACCAAGAGATTTCTCGTGGACAAGTTACTTCATGCTCTTTCTCCGTACCACCATCAAATGGTATGGGACATGAGGCGGCACCATGGGTTCAAAGAAATGACTCCAGATGACATCATATCCACTTTCCAATTATTTGAAGAGTCAAAGGCAAATGCAACAAAGCACCTTGCCATGCATGGCACTTCAACATCAAAGATCAATCTTGCTTTGAAAGCCAAGCATGAATGTGATGAAGAAGAAAGTGAATAAGAAGAGGGTGATGATGACTGCGAAGATGGTGATGATGTTGACTCTGATGAAATCCCATCTTATGAGGACATTGCTCTCTTTGTAAAGAAGTTCAGTGCAGGAAAATTCAAGGGAAGATTCCCAAAGAAGAAGGTAAGGAAATGCTATAACTGTGAGGAAACCAACCACTTCTCCAATGACTGCCCTTATGATAAGAGAGAAGATAAACCAAGGTTTCCGAAGACCTTTGTAAAGAAGAAGTTGCCAAACCCTATGAACTCCAAGCTCAAGAGAACAGATGGAAGAGAAATGGTTGCACAAGAAGAATCAGATCCAGAAGACGTTGGTGGGGTTGCCGGAGTAGCTCAGGATACACAAAACACCTTGAGGCTAGTCAACAAAAGTGGTGATGTTGTTCACTACAACTATATGAAAGACTACAAGGGCAACGCCCACAAGTGTTTGATGGCAAAGACTTCCATGGGAGATGAGGAAGACCAAAGCTCCCATGATAAGGTTAAGGTAACTCCACGGTTAAACTCTTTCAGTCTAGCTTCTACCTCACCCGATGAGTATCTTGATACGGAAGATCACTATGAGGACAATGACTTAGATCATCCCATGTTTGCCAAAATAAACAAATTTATGTGCTCTCTTAAAGGAAAGAAGCTCACTATGTTTCGCATACTTATGGAAATGGTGAGTAAGCACACCAATACCATCAAGGAACTCGAAACCCTCGTCACTGAGGAGAAGGAAAGAAATGAAATCCTTGAGCAGAAAGTCCTATATGAGGAAGCAAAAAATGATGCATTATGCTCAAAAGTTGGTGAAAACCTTGATAAACATGCTAACGATCTTGCCTCCTTGAAAAAGGCTGAATCTGTGTGCAAAGAGTTACTAAATGATAAAAACCAACTAGTGAACTCTCATGCTTCCCTTTCTAAGGACTGTGAGGGTCTATCCTTGTCTCTCAAAGACAAGGAAGAGAAACTAACTGTTCTTACAAAGAGCTTTGAGGCACTCAAGGTCACTTATCTTGACACTTTAGCTAAGGCTTACTCCTCACCTACTATTAATGTTGATACCTGCACTACTAACTCTAGTAGTGAACTGACATCTATTCTTGAGGAAAGCTGTTCGCTGAAGGCACAGCTAGATAGAGGTCTCATGACATGTGCACAAGGACAAAAGACTCTCAATGAGATCTTAAGTCAACACAATGGAGGCTTTGCCAAGGAAGGGCTTGGGTTCAATCCAAGCACCTCCAAGAAAAGTTCATCTCCTCTCAAGTGTACCACTCCGCTTAAAGAAATATTTGTATGAGAGGGACACAAGGAGAAAGGTAAGGTTGTGAGTAGGTCGGCCACTAGGGGTTCGCCTACTCTCAACAAGACGACTGAATTCATGCCTCCATCCTATGTACTTCGCAAATCAAAGGAAGGAGAGGTTTATGCTAAATTCGTTGGTCCCCGTAATGCATTCCGATTTTATGCTATTTGGGTCCCTAAGACTCTTGTAACTAATGTGAGAGGACCCATGACGAAATGGGCACCTCAAACCAAGTCTTAATTCGTTACAGGCTGTTTTGTCCGGAGGAGCCAAATGGGTGATCGAAAGTGGATGCACCAATCATATGACCGGAGATAGTAACTTGCTCTATGACTTCATGCAAGCCATTCGACCATACATGAGCATTGTATTTGGTGGAGGGTCGAAAGGGAAGGTAATTGGGTTGGGCAAGGTGGCAATCACTAATGACATGTCTATTGCAAATGTCATGCTTGTCCAATCTCTCCAATATCATTTACTTTCAGTTCGCCAATTGGCTTCTGTTGGTTATGACACATTATTCGGACTAACGGATGTGAAAGTCTTTAAGAGAGACACTCTCGAAGTGGCCTTTGTTGGAGAGTTGGATGGCAACCTTTACACGGTTGATTTCTCGAAAGAGAGCACCTTCCACACAACTTGTCTAATGGCCAAGGCCGACATGGGATGGTTGTGGCATCGGCGGCTCGCCCATGTCGGCATGAGAAATCTTCAAAATCTCTTAAACGGCAATCACATCCTTGGACTGACAAATGTATCTTTTAAGAAAGATCGTGTGTGCAGTGCATGCATAGCTGGGAAACAACATCAATCAAAACATCCACCCAAGAACATTGTATCCACTTCAAGGCCGTTAGAGCTCCTTCATGTGGATCTGTTTGGGCCTCCTTCATGGGCAAGTCTTGGAGGGAAAAAGTATGGCCTGGTCATTGTTGATGATTACTCAAGATACACATGGGTATTCTTTCTCAAGTCCAAGGACGAGACAAAGATCACCTTCATTGATTTTTCCAAACAAGTCCAGCGGAAGTTTGACAAGGACATCAAGGCAATAAGAAGTGATAATGGCTCCGAGTTCGAGAACTACACCCTAGAAGAATTTCTTAGTGATGAGGGAATTGAACATCAGTACTCCGCACCTTACACCCCTCAGCAAAATGGTGTAGCAGAGAGGAAGAACTGGACACTTGTGGAAATGGCGAGGTCCATGTTAGACGAATACAAGTCACCACATAGTTTTTGGGCTGAGGCCGTCAACACAGCATGTCATGCATCAAACCGGCTCTTCCTTCGATCAATATTGGAGAAGACTCCATATGATCTCCTAACTGGGAACAAGCCCAATGTTAAGTACTTTCGTGTGTTTGGATGCAAGTGTTTCATCCTCAACAAACGGGAACGGTTAGGAAAATTTCAATCCAAAACAACTGAAGGGATTTTTGTTGGCTATGGATCAAACTCTCATGCCTACAGAGTCTACAACAAATCCACTGGATGTGTTATAGAAACCTGTGACATGACGTTTGATGAATTTAACCGCTCCCATGGGGAGCAAGTTGATCTAAGTGATGCAGGTGAAGAATATTACTCGCAAGATATCTTGAACATGGGTGTAGGTGCACTTCTTCCCATGGAACAAAGACCCCATGATGATGATGAAGATGATGAGAGTATTTATCATCCTCAAGACAGTTCACTGCCCGTACCTCCACAAGATACTAGCACACATATCATGCCAGTTGTTGAGGATCAAGTGGGAGAACATGTCTCTCACTCTGATCACACTCAAGAACAAGTTGATCTTCAATAGCTAGACCAAAGTATGGATATGCTTGATGATGAACTTCAACAGGTGCAACGCGAAGAGGAATATCTTCCACCACACGTAAATGATCCATATGTTGAGGCCGTTGATGATGGAAACAAAGTCGAACCTCGTGAAACCCTGACCTCCATCATGCCACGTGTGGCCGGTCGTGTTGATATTGATCAAATCCTCACCGGCGTATAGGAAGGTAGAGTGACTCGTAAACAATTAACAAACTTTTGTGCTCACATTTTTTTGTCTCTAGTACCGTGCCACACAGGGTTCAGGATGCATTGTGTGACAATGACTGGCTCCTTGCTACGCAAGAAGAGTTGAACAGTTTTACACGCAACGAAGTATGGTCATTGGTAGAACGACCAACTGAGGAACACAATGTCGTTGGAACTAAATGGATCTTCAAGAACAAGGAAGATGAGAATGGCACTGTCCTATGCAACAAGGCAAGGTTAGTAGCACAGGGGTACTCCCAAGTTGAAGGTTTGGACTTTGGTGAGACTTTCACCCGTGTTGCTCGTCTTGAATCCATTCGCATTCTATTGGCCTATGCTGCTTTCAATGGTTTTACTTTGCTTCAAATGGATGTGAAAAGTGCTTTTCTTAACGGTCCTCTACAAGAAGAGGTATATGTATCACAACCACCTGGGTTTGTTGACCCTCACCACAAAGACCATGTATACAAACTTCACAAGGCTCTGTATGGCCTCAAACAAGCACCCCGTGCTTGGTACGATCATCTTAAGAAGTTCTTACTCGATGATGGCTTTGTGGTGGGGGTGATCGATCCCACTCTTTTTACTAAGAGGGAAAATGGTGATTTGATCTTATGCCAAATCTATGTAGATGACATCATTTTTGGTTCTCCTAACATCCATTTATGCAAGAAGTTTGCGGCCTCCATGATCAAGACCTTTGAGATGTCACTCAACACGGACTTGAAGTTCTTTCTTGGGTTTCAAATACAACAATTTCAAGAAGGGATTTTCTTGTCTCAAACTAAGTACCTCAAGGACATTCTTGAAAAATTTGATATGACAAATGCTAAACCAATGAAGACACCCATGGCCACAGATGTAGTTCTAAATGAAGACACCAACGGTATTCCTTTTGACCCATCTACTTACCGCTCCATGATTGGTTCGTTACTTTATCTTTGCGCATCTAGACCGCACATCATGTTAAGTGTAGGCATATGTGCTAGATTTCAAGCTTCCCGTAGGGAAAGCCATCATACGGCGGTTAAGCATATTCTTAGATACCTTGTTCACACCCCAAAGTTAGGCTTATGGTACCCTAAGGATGCAAAGTTCGATCTTATTGGGTACTCCGATGCGGATTGGGCCGGTGACAAAGTGGGACGGAAATCCACTTCCGGTGCATGTTAGTTTCTTGGACGCTCCTTGGTAAGTTGGTCCTCGAAAAAGCAGAATTGTGTTTCTCTCTCCATGGCCGAGGCCGAATATATTGCAGCCGCAAGCTGTGCAACCGAACTGCTATGGATGAGGCAAACCCTAAAGGATTATGGTATCACGTATCGACACGTGCCTCTTCTCTGTGATAATGAAAGTGCCATAAAGATCTCCAAGAACCCCATTGATCACCCTCGCACAAAACATATTGATATTAGGTATCATTTCTTGAGAGACCATGTGCAAAAGGGTGACATTGATATTACGCATGTGGGTACCAACATGCAGCTCGCTGACATTTTCACCAAGCCACTTAGCGTAGCTAGGTTCTGTCAACTTAGGCGTGAACTTGGTATCTTGGAGCTTGATAACATAACTTGAAATCTTGCACACATACACACACTCACATTATGTTCTTGTCTTGATGTGGGCATGCATTTAGGGGGAGTGGGTCGTAATTCTGTGTTTTGATCTTACAAAATATGCATACATCAACTTCTGTCCACAAGTACTATATGTAATTCTTGTAGGCAACTATGTTCGTGCTCTTTGTAATAAACAATGAAAAATCATCTGATCATCAAAATTCCAGAATCAGTCTCTGCCTCCTCCTCTCTTGGTCGTCCGACGTGTCTCGGACGTCCGACGACTAACCTCATTCTGGACGTCCGGCCAGTGTCGGTCGTCCGACGGCAAAATCCACTCCGGACGTCCGACGCCTGTCGGACGTCCGACACATCGGGGCCCTATAAATAGAAGGGCGTGGGCTGGGCTTTGCCCTAGCACCCAGGCGCCTCCTTTTCCCCCAGCAGCAGCCGCCGCCAGCACCTGGAGAACTCGCCCGCGCCGCCACCTCCGGGATCTGCCTGATCTCCTCCGTGGGATCCGATCTCCTCCGCGGGATCCATCTCTTCTTGCTCTCCTCTCTCGATCTGCATGTATCTCCTACGTTCCCCTCGCGTTTGGATTCCTTTTCTCCCAAGTTCACGTGTTCGTTCATATGGTTTGCCCGTGACCATTCCCCATTGGGTTTCCATCTGTGTAGGTGTTTGTGCATCATGCCCAAGATTAAGAACGCCGCCCGGAAGGACATTGCTGGCTCATCCGCTCGTGCCCCTACTGGCACGGGGTCGGACTCAGAAGGGCAACGTCCTCCCTTCAAACGGACTTCCCGGCGTCCTCCGTCTCAACAGCTCCCGTCGTCGTCTGATGGCTCTGACTTTGAGGATGAGCTTGCCGCCGAGGACCGTGCTAACCAGCCCACTGTTCGGAGGTCCATGCCAAAGCCCTGGACTCGCAGGCCCTCCTATATGCCACCACCTCCTCCTGCACAGCCCGAAGGTGAAGCTCGTCGCATCTCACTTGAGCCTCCTGCCACTTTAGGTCGTGAAGTCACGAACTTCACCACGGTAGCTAAGTCTTCCTATCTCACTTTCCACCGCGACGTTGATCAATTCTCTGTCGTACGTGACTCTATGGACTCACGTTTGCGCACAAACGTCCAGGTGGACATCTTTACTACGGTCATAGTTCCTAAGGGTCTCTCTGTTCATCACTTCATAGATCTTGAGCATATTCGCACGCACCCGGCGAAATACCCGGGTGCCATTGAACTCATTGAGTCATCGGGGCTTGCTGCCCCCTTTGCTTTTCGTCGCTATTTTAACGCTGCTGCTATTCACCAGTTTTATGCCACATGCTTCTTTGGTCCAAACAACAGTGTTAGCTGGATGACCTCTGATGTTCACTTCACAGCCTCTTATGATACGTTTGTTGCCGCACTTGGTTTCCCCAACTCCGACTTCAAAATACATAAGAATGATCCTAACCATGCACATAAGCCAATTGAGGCGTGTGGGTATCTCCTCAAACCACTCCGTGAACTTGATGCGGATGAACACATGAAGGATCTTAACCAGGTATCCATCTGGCGCTCACCTTACTTTATAATCTTTCAGTGTCTTATCCGCACCATCTATCCCAAGATGGGTGATAAGGGATCTTGCAGTGGCTACTGTATTGACATCATGTCACATTTGTACGAGCACCCCAAGAGAAAAATTAATGTGCCTCACTTTCTATGGCATGAGATTCGGCTTGCTAGTTTTCAATACAAGCGAGCCTTCCCTCATGCCCCCTTCATCCAGGCTCTTATTAATCATGTTGCTAAATTCTCTGTTGCTGTCACTCACACACATCACAAGTGGGTCATTCCCGCTCACATGGCGGATAACTATGCTCCCAAGAAAACCCCATCCTCCACATCCACTCGCCGCACTGCTGCCCGGTCAGCAACCCCTTCATCTAGCTCAGCTCCTCTCGGTCGCTTTGCCAAATTCATTGGCAAGGCACATTCTGCTATGATGAAGGCCGTCTCTTTCCAGTGTGGTCAAACCCATGATGTGGTTTCTCGCCTTGTCTCCTCCAAGAATGCCCTCAAGGCTCGTCTGAGGGACTCGGGCGCTCTTGATGTGAGTGATGATGAGGCCCTTCCTGCTGCTCCTCCTTCTGACTTTGGCTTCCCATCTGGTCCTGAGTGGGCTAATTTTCTTGACGAGGCTGGTGGCAGTGGCTTGCCTGACGAGGATGATGATGATGCTGATGAGCTCTGAGCATGGTTGATGTTGTTGGTGCCTCCCTTTTTGGTACTTGGTGCCAAAGGGGGAGTAATGTATCGTAGTTTTTAATCTTTGGAGATTTAGTCTAAATTTGCATGGTTGTGTAATGTAATGGATAAACTCATGTATGGCTACTTATGAATGTTGTGATTGCTATGGATTGCTATGATATCATCATAGGCTATTATGTTTTGCTCCACTACCTCTATGATGATCTATTGTCTTTCTATGATGATCTATTATCTTTACATGATGATCCATTATATGTTCGATACACACATTAAAAGGGAGCTCCGTTATTTTATCATGCACATACTAAGGGGGAGCTCCGTACTAAACCTCTCCAAGGCTATAATGTATGTTAAATCTTTTTGAGACCTATGTATATGTTGTCATCAACTACCAAAAATGGGGAGATTGAAAGTGCATGTTATGCCCCTAATCGACTTTTGGTGTTAATGACAACACATACATAGGAAACTAATCCTATTTGTTGAGTGTATCTCAGGATGGCAAGTACTTTAGTAGATTGAGAATTATGTGCCAAGGTGGTCTGAGAAGATCGGGATTTATATGTCAAGAAGGCTCGGGATTGAGAAAAGATGATGTAGACTATCCTTTTAAGTTTACTATTCTTGAGTATAGGGATCCCGCACTATTAAGAGGGGATCACAGGTTTTGCGATGAACTTGCTCATACCACATCTTCACTATTCTACTCAATACCACATCTTCACTACTCTGCTCTTATCTCAAAACAGGACTAATGCCTCGGACATCCGGCTCCCTCCGGACGTCCGAGGGCCGGTCGAGGGTCGGACGACCGACAAGCTTCGGAAATCCGGAGCTCTGCACTAGAAGAACTTGAGCCATATAACTCGGACTTCCGGCTCCCTCCGGACGTCCGAGGGCCGGTCGACCGACCAGCTTTGGAAATCCGGAGCCCTGCACCAGAAGAACGTGAGCCATATAACTCGGACTTCCGGCTCCCTCCGGACGTACGAGGGCCGGACGTCCGTCCCCTTTCGGAAATCCGGAATCTTGCATCAGAAGAAGTTGAGTCGAATAACTCGGACTTCCGGCCTTCTCCGAACGTCCGGTCCCTGTTCAACTCACAGTGATTCTAGACATATCTACAGCCCTCGGACGACCGACCCCTGTCGGACGTCCGACCCCTTGTGGACGCCCAGACATCCGTGAACTGCCGGATGTCCAAACCCTGTGTGATTTAAAGTGTCCCCAACGGCTGTTTTACACTCCCCACTATATATACCCTCTCCCACTTCGTGAGAGGGTGTCCAACACAGCTAGAACACATACAAGAACACCTTTCTTCTCACTCACTCTTGTCTACACTCAATCTTAGATCCCAAGAGCATTTGTGAGTCCCTTTGAGTGTTGTTCCAATCAAAAGATAGATCGTCTCCTTCTCCTCCTTCCCTCCAAAGTGATTTCTGATTTGAGCAAGTTTTGAGCAATCCCCGTGATCTTGTTACTCTTGGAGGTTGGAGACTCCAAGGCGGTAGGAGTCTTCGGAGATGAATCAAACCATTGTGATTTCCCCCGGAAAGTTTGTGAAGGTTTGGAAGCCACCTCAAGGCTTACCACTAGTGGTTGAGAAACGCCTTCGTGGAGTTATCTAAAAGGGAGAATAGGGTGAGCCTTCGTGGCGTTGGTGTGCCTTCGTGGTAACATCCGCCCCTCTAATGGTGATGTAGCTTCCCTCCAAGGAAGTGAACATCGGGATACATCCTCGTCTCTCTTGGAGTTTCGGTTATTCCTTACCCTAACTCTCTACTTGTGTTAATCCTTATTACGTACTTGTATTTGATTATTGTTTACCGGGTGCCTTACTTCACTCTAAATAGCTTACTCCTTGTCATAGCAATTACTAGGCCTACGCTCATATTCCGCACCTTTGCCTAAAATTGCTAAGTAATTATTAAAATTTGGAACTGTACCTATTCACCCCCCTCTAGGTCCATCTCGATCCTTTTCAACATGAACTCCTCAAACTATGGTCATCAGCGAGAGTGGTTCCGGTTATTGTCACTCCAGGGTTGCCGGATCATAACACATAGTAGGTAACTACAACTTGCAAGATCAAATCTAAAACACACATATATTGGTGACAACATAATAATTTCAGATCTAAAATCATGGCACTCGGGCCCTAGTGACAAGCATTAAGCATGGCAAAGTAGTAGCAACATCAATCTCAGAACATAGTGGATACTAGGGATCAATCCCCGTCAAAACTAACTCGATTACATGATAGATCTCATCCTACTCATCACCGCCCAGCGAGCCTACGAATAGATTACTCACGAATAATGAAGAGCTTCATGGAATTGGAGAGGGAAGAAGGTGGATGATGACGATGGCGACGATTTCCCCTCTCCGGAGCCCAAAATGGACTCCAGATCTTCCCTCCAGATGAAGAATAGGATGTGGCGGCGCCACCGTATCGCAAACGCGATGAAATCTTCTCTATTGATTTTTTCCGGGATGAAAGGGAATAAATAGTGCTGGAATTGGGGGCGACAGAGCCACCTGGGCCCCACAAGCTTGGTAGCCGCCACCAGGGGGGATGCTGCGGCTACAGGGCTTGTGGCCCTCTGGCCCGTCCCCTCCGGTGGATCTTTGCACAGGTATTTTTCATATTTTCCAGAAATATTCTCAGTAAATTTTCAGGATGTTCCGAGAACTTTTATTTCTGCACAACAACAACACCATGGCAATTCTGCTGAGAACAACGTCAGTCCGGGTTAGTTCCATTCAAATCATGCAAATTAGAGTCCAAAACAAGGGCAAAAGAGTTTGGAAAAGTAGATACGATGGAGACCTATAACCCCCCCCCCCAAGCTTAAAACCTTGCTTGTTCTCAAGCAACACAGTTGACAAACTGAAAGAGAAAGAAAAACTTTGACAAACTCTGTTTGATCTTGTTGTTGCAACTATGTCTAACTCATAACCAGAATATCAGCAAGATCACAAGTTAACCACATAAGCAAGTGACACAAAGGTCTCACCGTAAACTAATATCAATGGCATAATCAGCTAGCGAGAAAATAATAATGAGTTTCAGATACCAACAATTCAATAAAAGCAAGCATGAAGCAATATGAATAGGTGGTATCTCGCTAGCTCTTTCTGAGACCGCAAAACATAAATGCAGAGCACTTTCAAAGATCAAGGGCTCACTAAACATTGTAATTCATAGCAACGAAGATCCAGTCATAGTCATACTCAATATCAATCAAAAGCAATGCATAAAAATGACAGAGGTGCTCTCTAATTGGTGCTTATACAAGAGGAGGATGACTCAACAGGAAAATAAATAGACATGCCCTTCGCAGAGGGAAGCATTGATTTGCAGAGGTGCGAGAGCTCAAGCTTTGAAAACAGAGATAATAATTTTGGGTGGCATGCTTTCATTGTCAACGCAATGACCAAGAGTTCTCAATATCTTCCATGCTACTCATGCTATAGGCGGTTCCCAAACAGGAAAGTAAAGTTTTAACTCCCCCACCACCAATCAATCAAACTCCACGGCTAGCCGAATCCTCGGGTACCGTCCATACTAACATCTATCCAGGGGAGTCTTGTTTTATAGTTATGTTTTCGATTTAAGCGTGGAACTGGGCATTCCAATTACCGGCCTCTTTCTCGTGAATGACAGTGAATAAACACATGTCGAGGATAACACTCCTAACATGGAAGATACCAATAGCCCCCTGTCACCACATGAGCGGTTCGGATAATGCAAAACAGATTATTTCTTGAAGGTTTAGAGAATGGCACATGCAAATTTACTTGGAACGGCAGGTAGATACCGCACATAGGTAGGTATGGTGGACTCATAAGGCACAACTTTTGGGTTTATGGAAGTGGATGCACAAGCAGTATTCCGCTTAGTACAAGTGAAGGCTAGCAAAAGACTGGGAAGCGACCAACTAGAGAGCGACAACAGTCATCAAGATGCAATGAGTTTGACTAACATTGAGTGCAAGCATGAGCAGGATATAAATCACCATGAATACGAACATCATAGAGGCTATGTTGATTTTGTTTCAACTACATGCATGAACATGCGCCAAATCAAGCCACTTGAATCATTCAAAGGAGAATACCATCCTATCATACTACATCATAGTCATCTCAAAATCTATGTTGGCATGCAAGACAAACCATTATAAGCTCCTATCTAAGTAAGCATGGCATCAGAAACTATGATCTCTAAGTTGTCATTGCAAACATGGTTCTCTCAAAACAAAGCTGAATCTGGGACGACAAGCTAGTCATATTTACATAAAATAAATAGATAGAGTTCATACCAACTTTTCCAGTCTCAGTCACTTCATCATATATCATCATTATTGCCTTTCACTTGCACGATCGAACGATGTGAACAATAATAAGAGTGCTCGTCCATTGGACTAAAGCTAGAATCTGCAGGCAAACACAAAGGAGAATACAAAGTAATATGGCTCTTTGAAAGCTAAACAGGTATGCATGCAAGAGCCACTAAACATTGTAACCAATATCTTCTACCTTGACCCAAAGAAAAAGAAAACTATTTACACGGGAAAGCTCCCCACAAGCAAAAGAAGAAAGGAAAATCTTTTTGGGTTTTCTCAAAAGAACAGAAAACAAGAAAACAAGAAAACAAAAATATACTAGCATGGATAATACAGTGGCAAAGTGTAAACACCGGCTAACAAAGTGAAAGCATAAGCATGCATGTAAAGTCGGTGAGAACACGTACTCCCCCAAGCTTAGGATTTTGGCCTAGGTTGGTCTACTCCCAAGGCGGGAAATAACCAGCTCCGGGATACTCCGGAGTGGACTGTGGATGCCATTGCTGTGTGAGCTCCTCTGGCTCGCACTGATAAACTGGCGACTGGTACTCGACTAGCGGCTCGGGCACGGGCACCTGTGGTTGGGCCAAGCCCCAATATGCGTAGATGTCCGAGGGCATAATAGTGTACCTTCCTGCATGAAGATCGAACAAAGAAGGAGTAGGCAAAGTAATAGTCTCTCGAGTACCCTAACTAAATACCAGGTTATAAATCATCCGTCTACTAGCATCTCTATCCAGAAAATCATGGCGAACCATGCTGTCATAATCTAGATATTTTTCAGGAAGAAGCATTTCTTCTTCCTCGCGAAGTCTAATAGGTATCTCAAAGTGTCTAGCAAGACGAGTAGTGTAGATACCTCCATATACGACACCTTTGGAACGGTTCGTGTTCAACCGCTGAGCTACTATAGCACCTAGGCTATAAGTCTTATTGTTGTAAAGGCCTTCGCGCAAAACCGCAAGGTCTGGAGAGCTAAGTGATCCAGCCTCCCCACGACCAATCAAACATTTTACTACAAATAGAGAGAAGTACTAAAGCACATGCAAATGTATGCTAGCAATTCTCCAAGTCCCATGGACGAGGATCATGAATATCCCCAACATAAGGTAATATACATACATTGCAAAACTCTTGTAGTGTCATGCACTGGGGGATGTCGTATAACATGAACTCAACTATGGGAGGATTCTTCCTCGGATAAAAGTTGAAGCTTTGAACAAAAATACTGATGAGGAGGAGGTATTGTGAGAACTTATCTTCAATGAATGCGGTAAGACCTGCTTCTCCACTAAGTAATAAAAGTCTTCATAAAGCCCAGCGGCGCGCAAAAATTCATCACTTGGCCACTCGCACGCTCGAACTTCTGTGACTCGAGGAACCACGTGCTTGGGGTGGTTCTTCTCATCCTCCTTGGGGTTATGGCTTGAAGAGCCTCTCAAGAACCTCCTCATCTTTTTCCTTTTCTAGCTCTGAAAAATTCTGAAATTTTTAGAGACTTCGAAAGAAAAGTGAGTAAGGATTAACCCAACTCATAGCAACTACTCCTACTAGTGCCTAGAGACCGTATCACGCGCCAAAACTACTTGGGACCAGCTAAAATCAACATTTCAAGCTCAATAACAGGGTCACCAAGGTAGCAAGAATACGCGAAGGATAAAGCTCTAGAGCAAAAACTAATTGGACCAATGGAGGAGTCACTTACCTAGGAGTAATTTCCCCAAAACGGTTCCGAGAATGATGCTTTGAGCAAGGATATCGAAAATCTCAGCCCAATGAGCAAGAACACGGGTTTGAGCTGCGAAACGATTTTTTCTAGAGGTAGAAGAAGAGGATGGGAGCTGGAATGAGTGGAGGGGGTCCCTGTGGGCCCCACAAGCTTGGTAGCCGCCACCAGGGGGAGGCCGCGGCTACAGGGCCTGTGGCCCACTGGTGTGGCCCCCAGGCCAGCTCTCAGTCCGAGTAATTTTCAAAAATTCCAGAAAAAGTCATATTTGATTTTCAGGACCATCGGAGAACTTTTATTTTCGGGGTATTTTCTCCGGGACGCTAAAACAGAAAACAGGAAAAACTAAACTAAATCTATCATTTTTCTTCTAAGCAACAGAAAGTGAAAACTTAAAACAGAGGTATGTGACTCCTTGATTCATCCATTTCATGGTCATCGAAAGAAATCCTTCAATGGGGTTGATCAAATCCTCATGACAAAACCTTTTCAAATCACAAAAGAAAACAGAGAATTGTCGAATAACCACTAAGTCACCTTAATGGGGATATGAATCTCCCCAACAAGCAAATCATACTTCATCTTGACACAAGGAATAGGGCATTCAAAGCTCCTAATAAGAATCGATGAAGTTTTTTCGATATCATTGATGCAATGTACTTGAAATCGTTTCTTCGGAAAGTGCACTGTACGCTCATTAGCGTTGACATGGAAAGTGACATTGCCTTTGTTGCAATCTATAACAGCCCCTGCAGTGTTTAAAAATGGTCTTCCGAGGATGACAGCCATGGCATCGTCCTCAGGAATATCCAAGATAACAAAGTCTGTTAAGACAGTGGTGTTAGCAACCACAATAGGCACATCCTTGCAAATGCCGATAGGGAAAGCAGTTGATTTGTCGGCCATTTGCAGAGAAATTTCAGTGGGTGTCTGATACGTCTCCATCGTATCTACTTTTCCAAACTTTTTTCCCTTGTTTTGGACTCTAATTTGCATGATTTGAATGGAACTAACCTGGACTGACGTTGTTTTCAGTAGAATTCCCTTGGTATTATTTTTGTGCAGAAATCAAAGTTCTCCAAACGTCCTGAAAATCTACGGGGAGCAGTTTTGGAAAATATGAAAAATATCTGCGCCAAGTTCCACCTAAGGGGGTGGGCCAGTGGGCCACAAGCCCTGGATCCACCACCACCCCCCTGGTGGCGGTGGGCAAGCTTGTGGGGCCCACACGGCTCTGCCGCCCCCAACCTCAGGACTATAAGTTCCCTTTCGTCCCAGAAAAAATAAAAAGAGAAGTTTTCGTCGCGTTTGCGATACGGAGGCTCCGCCACCACCTCTTCTTCATCTGGGGGGTAGATCTGGAGTCCGTCTTGGGCTCCGGAGAGGGGAAATCGTCGCCATCGTCATCATCAACCTTCTTCCCTCTCCAATTCCATGAAGCTCTTCGTCGTTCGTGAGTAATCTATTCGTAGGCTCGCTGGGCGGTGATGAGTAGGATGAGATCTATCATGTAATCGAGTTAGTTTTGATGGGGATTGATCCCTAGTATCCACTATGTTCTGAGATTGATGTTGCTACTACTTTGCCATGCTTAATGCTTGTCACTAGGGCCCGAGTGCCATGATTTCAGATCTGAAATTATTATGTTGTCACCAATATATGTGTGTTTTAGATCTGATCTTGCAAGTTGTAGTTACCTACTATGTGTTATGATCCGGCAACCTCGGACTGACAATAACCGGAACCACTCCCGGTGATGACCATAGTTTGAGGAGTTCATGTGTTCACCAAGTGCTAATGCGTTGGTCCGGTTGTTTATTAAAAGGATAACCTTAATATCCCGTAGTTTCCTTTTGGACCCCGCTGCCACGGGAGGAATGGACAATAGATGTCATGCAAGTTCTTTTCCCTAAGCACGTATGACGACACACGGAATGCATGCCTACATCGCATTGACGAACGGGAGCTAGCCACATATCTCTCCGTGTTATAACTGTTGCATGATGAATATCATACAAACAAATCACCAACCCATTGCCTACGAGTTTGTCCTACTACTGCTGTTACTTGTTTTCCTCTGCTGCTGCTACTACTGCTGCTATTGCTGTTACTTGTCTTGCTCTGCTGCTACTGTTGCTACTACTGTCGCTTGCTACTGTTGCTACTTGCTACTACTGTCACTACCGCCGTTCCTTGCCACCGCCGTTACTCGCTACTTTGTTGTTACTACTTTGCTTGCATATACTAATCTTTCAGGTGTGGTTGAATCTGACAAATTCAACTGCTAATACTCGAGAGTATTCTCTCACCTCCTGTTTTGGCGATCAACAAATTTGGGTCGAATACTCTACCCTCGAAAACTGCTACGATCCCACGTGCTGGTGGGCTGTCAACAACATTCTTCTAGTTTCGATTGCCGGAAAGTGCTAGCAGCATTCTTGTGGTGCCGTTGCGAGGGGAAGAATAGTTGACATCAATCATTTTTCTGGCGCCGTTGCCGGGGAGGTATTGCTATATTCTCTAAGTCACTTGGGATTTATATCTGCGGTTCACTATGAAGAATCTGAAGGATCCGAAGACCAAAGTCTTACCCTCAACTACGAGGGGAGGTAAGGAATTCCATCTAGCTCTGCACTTGATTCACCTTCAGTTATGAGTAAGTTTGCGACATCACCTCCTACTAGAAATCTTGATATGTCGCCTGTGCTTGATGATGCTTATGAGGCTAGTGCTAGAGATGCTATGCTTAATACTATGCCTGATGATACTATGCCTGATACTGCTATGCTTGATACTGCTAGAGATACTACTTTGCCTGATGTTCCACTAGGGGTGTTCCTTGATGCTCATATTGCTAGAGTTACTACCAGTGCTTGTGATGCTTCTGATACTGCCGATACTATTGAGATAGAACCTGCTTTTGCTCCTGCTAGATCAAGCTCTCCTAGATATGAATTGCCTGATATACCTGAGGGTTACGTTATGGAGGGAGAGATAGCTGAGGATTTTCTTGCGTGTAAGGATACCTATGATGTTGAGAAATTACTTCTCAAGTGGAAGGAAAAATATCTGAAAGCTAAGATGAAATACGACCCAAAGTTTTCCACTTCACCTATCTTTATCACCGATAAGGATTATGAATTATCTGTGGATCGTGAGATAATCTCTCTAGTCGAATCTGATCCTTTTCACGGTTATGAGTCTGAGAAGGTCGTAGCCCATCTTGCCAAACTACACGATATAGCCACCCTTTTCACTAATGAGGAGAAGATCCGCCACTACTATATCCTTAAGCTGTTTCCTTTCTCTCTAAAGGATGATGCTAAAGCCTGGTTCACCTCTGTTGCTCCTGGATGTGTGAGTAGTCCCCAGGAGATGGTCTATTACTTCTGTGAGAAATATTTCCCTGCCCATAAGAAGCAAGCTGCCTTGCAGGAAATATACAAATTTGCTCAACTCCAAGAAGAGAGCCTTCCACAAGCTTGGGGGAGGCTCGCCCAGCTACAGAATGCTTTGCCTGATCACCCTCTTAAGAAGAACGAGATACTTGATATCCTCTATAACGGACTTACCGATGCCTCTAGAGACCACCTAGATAGTTGTGCCGGTTGTGTTTTTAGGGAACGAACTGTAGAACAAGCTGAGACTTTACTGAATAACATCTTGATCAACGATAATGCTTGGTCTATTCCCGAACCACCTCCTAAGCCAACTCCTAAGAAAAGAGGTATTCTATTCCTCAGTCCTGAAGATATGCAAGAAGCTAAGAAATCTATGCAAGAGAAAGTCATTAGATCTGAAGATGTCAAAAATCTACCACCAATCGAAGAGATCCATGGCCTCGATAACCCGATACAGGTAGTAGAAGTGAATTCTCTGCGTAGGTTTGATGGGAGTGATATTCCTTTTGATAAACCTGCTAGCCTATGCTTTGATGAATTTGACAACTTTGTTGCCAAACAACAGAGTTTCAATGATTATGTTAGCAGACATTTGGAACAAAGTACTCGTACGCTTAGCCATTTAAGTGCTTGTGTAGACAGAAATGTCAATGATCTGAAGCTCCTGAGTAAACATGCCTCTATGATTACTACTCAGGTAGAACAAGTACTTAAAGCTTAGAATGACTTGCTCAATGAATTCAATGACAACTCTGTCAGAGTCATTACTAGAGGAGGCAAAATGACTCAGGAACCTTTGTATCCTGAAGGTCATCCTAAGAGAATTGATCAAGATTCTCAAGGAATCAATGCTGATACACCCATTCATCATAAGAATAAGAAGAAGGATGATAGAAACCTACATGTCAGTTCACCAAATACTGTCACACCTGAAGAACCTAATGATATTTCTGCGTCTGATGCAGAAACACAATCTGGTGATGATCGTGAACCTGGTGATAATATGGACAGTGATGTTCATAATAATGCTCAACCTAGCAATGATGAGGATGTGGAGATTGAACCTCCGGTTAATCCTGATAATCCACAACCTAAGAGATACGATAAGAATAACTTCGCTGCTAGGAAGCATGGTAAAGAAAGGGAGCCATGGGTTTAGAGACCTATGCCCTTCCCTCCTAATCCATCCAAGAAAAAGGATGACGAGGATTTTGAGCGCTTCATTGAGATGATAAGACCCATCTTTCTGCAGATGCAGTTAACTGATATGCTCAAGATATCTCCGTATGCCAAGTACATGGAAGATATCGTGACTAATAAACGGAAGATACCAGATCTTGAGATCTCCACCATGCTTGCCAATTACACTTTCAAAGGTGGAACTTCTAAGAAACTTGGTGATCCCCGGAGTGCCCACTATACCTTGCTCCATTAAAGGAAACTACGTAAGAACTGCCTTATGTGAAGTTGGAGCCGGTGTTAGTGTTATGCCGCTCTCTTTTTATCGTAGACTTGAATTGGATAAGTTGACACCCACTGAAATTTCTCTGCAAATGGCCGACAAATCAACAGCTTTCCCTATTGGCATTTGCGAGGATGTGCCTGTTGTGGTTGCTAACACCACTATCTTAACAGACTTTGTTATCTTGGATATTCCCGAGGACGATGCCATGGTTGTCATCATCGGAATACCCTTTTTAAACACTGCAGGGGCTGTTATAGATTGCAACAAGGGCAATGTCACTTTCCATGTCAATGGTAATGAGCACACAGTGCACTTTCCGAAGAAACGAGATCAAGTACATTGCATTAATGCTATCGAAAAGACTTCATCGATTCTTATTGGGAGCTTTGAATGCCCTATTCCTCGTGTCAAGATGAAGTATGATTTGCTTGTTGGGGAGATACATATCCCCATTGAGGTGACTTAGTGGTTATTAGAAAATTTTCCGTTCTCTCTTGTGATTCGAGAAGGTTTTGTCATGAGGACTTGATCAATCCCATTGACGGGTTTCTTTCGATGACCATGAAATGGATGAATCAAAGAGTCACATACCTATGTTTTGAGCTTTCGTTTTCTGTTGCTTAGAAGAAAAATGATAGAATTAGTTTAGTTTTTCCTATTTTCTGTTTTAGCGTCCCGGAGAAAAATACCTCGAAAATAAAAGTTCTCCGATGGTCCTGAAAATTTAGTATGATTTTTTCTGGAATTTTTGAAAATTTCTGGGCCTGAGAGCTGGCCTGGGCCCCAGACCAGTGGGCCACAAGCCCTCCCACCGCCACCCACCCCCTCGTGGTAGAGTGCAAGCTTGTGGGGCCCACAGGGACCCCCTCCACTCATTCCAGCTCCCGGCCTCTTCTTCCACCTCCAGAAAAAATTGTTTCGCAGCTCAAACCCGTGTTCTTGCTCATTTGGCTGTGATTTTCGATCTCCTTGCTCAAAGCACCATTCTCCGAACCGTTTTGGGGAAATTACTCCTTGGTAAGTGGCTCCTCCATTGGTCCAATTAGTTTTTGCTCTAGTGCTTTATCCTTCGCGTATTCTTGCTACCTTGGTGACCCTGTTCTTGAGCTTGAAAGCTTGATTTTAGCTGGTGCCAAGTAGTTTTAGCGCGTGATACAGTCTCTAGGCACTAGTAGGAGTAGTTGCTACAAGTTTGGTTAATCCTTGTTCACTTTTCTTTCGAAGTCTCTAAAAATTCAGAATTTTTCAGAGCTAGAAAAAGGAAAAGATGAGGAGGTTCTTGAGAGGCTCTTCAAGCCATAACCCCAAGGAGGATGAGAAGAACCACCCCAAGTACGTAGTCCCTCGAGTCCCAGAAGTTCGAGCATGCGAGTGGCCAAGTGATGAATTTTTGCGCGCCGCCGGACCTTATGAAGACTTTTATTACTTGGTGGAGAATGCAGGTCTTACTGCGTTCGTTGAAGATAAGTGCTCACAATACCTCCTCCTCACCAATATTTTCGTTCAAAGCTTCAACTTTTATCTGAGGAAGAATCCTCCCATGGTTGAGTTCATGATATACGATGTCCCCAAGTGCATGACGCTGCATGATTTTTGCAATGTATGCAAATTACCTTATGTTGGGGATATCCGCGACCCTCGTCCATGGGACTTGGAGGATTTCATTGGTACTATTGCTGTTGGAGAGGAGAGAGGAGTGTCTCGCGCTAGAATTGCTAGCATACATTTTCCCGTGCTTCGGTACTTCTCATTATTTATGGGAAAATGTTTGATTGGCCGTGGGGTGGCGGGATCACTTAGTTCTTGTCACATGCCTAACCCTTAAGCAAGTTAGCCTTGTGCTCATGTCTTCTTTGCATTTGCATCTAAGAATTCTCAACAAGAACAAGAAAGTGGCAAAGGAAAAACTCAAAACCCTAGCCACTACTTTAAATAAAGAAAATCTCAAACTAGTTAAAATCAATGAACCCAAAATGGCCTCAAGAAATGTTCAAACTTTCTGATAAATCATGAAAGTAAATGAGCATTGGAGAAAACTATTTCCTTGACACCTTAAGCATTTTAAATTAATGCAAAAGCAACTGGTTTTAAACTTTAAATTTGAAATCAGAAACTATAAATTTCCAAACATGTTGAAAACTTTGGAAATGGTTGGGAATATTATAACAATATTTCAGGAGGTCTAAAATAGTTTTTACTTTTTGTTTTGGAGCTGAAATAAATAGCAAAACAATAGTTAGCAAAACAGAAGAACAAAAACTAGAAAAAAGGGAAAAGAGTTACCTGTCGCCTAGCCTGGCCCGGCCCATCTCCCTGGCTCGTCCCCTCCCTCGCGCCAGTAGGAGGAGGAGGTGGCCGCCGCCTCCTCCGGCGCGGCCACACACCTGTGCGCCTGCCTGGCCGCCGCCTCGCGCTGGCAAGGCCGGGGATAAGCCCCCCGAGGCCTCCCCTATCCATTCCCAGCGCTAACTCTCTCCCTCCTCTCGGACCTTGCCCTCCTCCCTGCTGCCGCCATTGGAGCCGAGATCGACCTCAAGCCGCAGCACCTCTAGCAATGGGAACCCTCCTCCGAGTAGTCTGTTAGCTCCGCCGCGTCGCGCCGGTCCTCTCTGCAGAAGCCGAAGCTTCCCCAAGCTCTGCATCGCCCCCAACGCCATCGTCTTCCACCTCCGGCCGCCGGACCTCTCCCGTCGATTCGCTCCCTTCGGCGCATCCCCGAGCCCCTCATCAGCACCATCAGAACCGCCGTGAGCTCGTCGTCGTTTCCCCTCTCGCCCCACGCTCTCCCGTGCATCGTAGCCTAGTTCCCCACCAAGGCCGAGAGCTTCTCGCCGCCGGTCATGTCGTCACCGTCGCTGTGGTGTCCGATCCACGCGCTGGAGCTAGGATTCGAGCTCCTGGAGCCTCCAGGAGCGTGATGAGCCCTCCAGCTGCCCTCCCCGTGCCCTAGAGCCGTCTCTCATAGAAGGCCGAGCTTCGGCCGCCGCTCCGGCTCGTCGCTGGCGCCTCTCCCGGCAACCCTAGCCTCCCCTAATGCCCCTGCCAGTTCAGCCACTTCGCCAGCGTGCCGTAGCCGCAAACCGCGTTCGATTTGGTGTTGTCCAGCGCCGTTTAGGTCACCTCCGGCGAGCCCTCCGCCGCGGGCTTGGTCGCCGGCGACCACCCTCCGGTGGGGGTCGACGTGCCAGAGCTAACCCAGCATCTCAGGGTTAATCACTCGCTGACAAGTGGGCCCAAGGCCAAGTCAAACCCCAATTAGGGCTGGTCAGCGCGGGATTAGTCCTAGAGAGGCTGACCAGTGGGTCCCCCCTGTCAGGTTTGACCTGAACAGGTCGGCTGACCTGCTGACGTCAGTCTGATGCAATAAATAGAATTTCCAGTATAAAACTAATTCAGGAAATTGCTAAAACTTGTAAAAATCATAGAAATTAATCTGTCACTCCAATGAAAATAATTTATATATGAAAAAGTATCAGAAAAATTCAAGGATTCTGATTATGCTATTTTCAACTATGTCTGAAAAAGTTACAGAACCCTAAAATGAGTAATAAGGAATAATTCAATTCTTATAATTACTTTTTAAATGGAATTTGGAAAATTATTCAAATTTCATTATGAATGTAATGATCACACACTGCCCTAATTACAAATCAGTACCATAACATGATATTTCATGCATGCTAACATCAAGTTGATCTGAGCATCAGGTCGAATCTATTAAACCGGTATCCGAGAATACCCCGTTTGAATTGCTATTCGAATGTGTTTTGAAATCAACCCTAAACCTAATACATATTGATTATAATAACTTATCACTTTGCATTTTCATGCCATTCCCAGGCATCATTTTGATTGCATATGATTGTTATTGAATGCTACCATTCATTTCGGTAGGCTCCGCACCCCCGGATTCCACCGAATATCCGTCTGACGGATATCGTTCCTCCTCTGAGCAACAAGGCAAGCAACCCCTTTGATCATCCCGATAATTCCCATGTTCTTGCTCCTGCACTTATTTATTGCATTAGGATCAAATGCTTCAACTGTTTTTGCCACGTTAGTTGAACCCACTTCCTTTGCATGACCTAACCTTGTCACAGTAAATAGCCGAACCTTGCAACCTAGCATACCTGGTAGTTGCTTGAGCTATGATGTGCCTTATCCTGCTATGCATGCTATGCTTAGAGTTGTGTATGGTCTGTCATCTGGGAGATGAACAGAAATGTGGAATGTGTTCGGTGAGCAAAGGTTGTGTGTTGAACTTGATTTGGTAAAGGTACCGGTGAAAGCCTGTGTAGGAGTACATGATGGGTTGTTTCATTGGAACCGTCCTTAGGAACCGAGTTCCGTGTATGTAATCCAAGACTAGATACTACCACATGCTGGGCCCTGAAATATGACCCCGCTCGGCCTATTAATTGCGTAGTACTCGGTCCAGGAGTTGCAAGTAGTTTCTGGTGTTTATAGTAATGCTGGAGGCCGTGCATGGTGCTGACCTGAGAGGTGGACCGTGATGCGGTAGGCAGTGGCACGGTGTACCAAGTGGCACCCGGATGGAGGGCTTGGGAACCCTGCGCACATCGTTTGAGGCCGTGGCGGAAACCTCGGCTGGACTTCCGTACGGGTTACTTTTAGATAGGCGATAAACCTGGACTAGGTACTAGTGTGGTTAACGGTCGTGGCCGACTCCCTCGCTGGGCTTCCGCTTGAAGGTTGCCGAGGTGCATGACGTGCACATGGCGATAAGTGGCGAGAGCGTGTGTGACGAAGTACACCCCTGCAGGGTTATGATCTATTCGAATAGCCGCGTCCGCGGATATGGACTACTTGGAGACATATGTTGTTCATAGGTAACTTCAATGGCTACTCATAAAATTGCCAAGATAAGCGTGAGTGTCGTGGACGGCATTTCCGTACGGAGACGGAATGATTCCACGATAGTGTATTGTTGTGGTGTTAGTGGACTCGTGTGCGAGAAATCAAGTTGTCAAAATTATTTGAAAATGCAAGTTGTCTAGCCACGAGTCAAATGCTGGCTTTCCGCATGAAACCCCACAATACCTTTTGATACCTTGCATCAGTAGTTAGTCATCCTAAAGTCTTGCTGAGTACCTTCGTACTCATGTTTTCTTAATAAATGTTGCAGAGGTTGCTAATGACCCTAATGGAGGGTTCTTCGTAGACATCGACGACGACGAGTAGCTGGTGTCCCAGCTACGATCTGGCCCTACGTCGGCTCTGTAGTATAGTCAGGCCATGTGCCTTCTAGTTGCCCTGTCTGTACCCAGATAGTTTATAACTCTTCCGCTGGCTTGTAATTGTATGACTGCTATTATGGGTCGTGAGACCCTTAATGTGTAATATTATGTGTGTGGCTCTTCCGAGCCTCTTAAATAAAGCTTGTATGTTTATGGTTATGTTGTGATGCCATCGATGTATCTATACATATCGGTATGCCATGCGTACGTGTGTCTTACTTGATATGTATGGGGTTCGAATACCTAGTCGTGAACTTTAGTAGCACTCCTTACAAGGAAATGCCCCTTTGTGATCCAACGAGCCTTGGTAGTTCGCTACTGCTCCGGACACATTGGTTGACCGGCATGTGTCCTTCTTAGCTGCTGTGTCTGTCCCCTTTGAGGAAATGTCACGTGACGTAATGGAGTCCCTGTAGCTTGCTACGACTCGTCTACGTTCGCTGATGACCGACACCTGCTTTGTTGGGTCATGTATGCCTGTCCTTGTGCAGTACTGCCACTTTGGTTTATGACTAGACATGTCGATCCGGGTTCTTTGACATTGGATTGCTAGCGACATTATTGCATACGTGAGTCAAAAGACGCAAACGGTCCCGGCTAAGGTAAGGCTGCATCCATGGAGTTAACCGTGCGTGAGACCACAAAGGGATGCGATGTGTTACAGGCTGGATTCCTATCGCTTAGGATCGGGGTCCCGACAGCGTTGGTATCAGAGCCTGACTGACTGTAGGATTACTAAGCCAAACTGGTCGAAGTTGAGTCTAGAATTGCTTTAGATATATATAAGGGAATTGTTTGTGGAAGGGAACGTAAGACTCTTGTTCTCTTCTCAAGTTATTCTATTCTGGTCATCCTCGTCTTTTCTGCGGGAATTAAGGACTAGGTTACTCATCTTCTCCTAGGCTCGTGTTTCTGATCGGTAGATTATAGGACTACGGGTCGAGAGATATGGGGTTTCTGTCATCTCCTAGGAAAAGGGAAGTAAGTTTGATGATCAGAGAGTTGAACTTGATAGTTGAGTGGTTACGCTATTCCATTTTTGGGTTGTCTCAAAATTTGTTTTTGAGCATTTACAACCGCTATGCTGCCCAATTTTGCATTCAGAGCTCTAATGCTTTTGCATTACTCTCTATTACAGATGCCTGGCCGTCCTTCTCGTCAGGTGGTACGTCTGACCAGGTGCATTGATGTACCGGATCATACGGCCATGCTGGTCAGGGTGATGTCGGTGTGCGGTTATCGCTGGTACCCCGAGTACACAGTGGAGGAACAGTACCGATACTTCAACCAGAGCCAGTACATCTGCACTGTTAGGGTATTTCTAGATTACCCTGGAGGGGAGAAGCCAATCCATTGGTCCTATGGGTTGGGGGTCACCGTTGACATGGCAGTACAGGATGCTGCCTATTCAATGCTGACCATTATGAGAGCGAGACATGCACTGCTGCAGAATTCAGAGTTCTGCTATGTTCCGGCCTCTCAGCCTGGTGAAGAGGGATACCTCAGTGGAGTCTATTTTGATTCTTCTATGGAGGATCCACTACTGCAGTCCACTGTTGAGATGCTAGAGAACAGAGACAGGGATGCTCGTGCTCTCCGCATGGAGCTTTATGCTACCCGTGCCCGTCTGTGGACAACTTTGACGCAGCTGGCACTGGTAGTCCAGACAGGGTATGGAGAGATGGAGATGCTGAACCCTGTTAGGACCCATCTTCCGGCCCATGTTGACTGGCCAGCTATAGGAGGAGTCACACCTCTTCGGGGACCCCTCTTACCACCAGTCAGGGGACCAAGGCCACATCCATGTCCTTATGGATCCCAGGGATCTCAGGCTAGAGTGTTTCCTGATCCGCAGGTTGAGCTTCCAGGTCATGGAGGTAATCTCTATGAGATGTTCTATGCGGATGCCTGAGCTGTGAGCGGAAGGATAGTATGGTAGTAGCCGTACGTTCACAGTCCTGCGTGAATTGTGAAGTATGCCTGTAATGTGAAATGAATTTCGGGGGCCTAGATAAATAATGTATAGGAAGCTTGTAAGCGTCTGATGAGTAGTTTCACAATTTCAGTAGTTTGCTCTTCGGTTAAGGGTGTACTGAACTATGTAAGGGTGTGTATGAACCATGGTGTATATATAGCAGTTGCTTGCTACCATGCTGTTCGGATATTAATTTCCGCATTCCGTGTGTTCAGTACATTCTTAATCCATAGCTAGAATTGATATGATGTTGGTCTAAGCTATGAGTTTGTTTGTCAGGATGGTGTTCACCAGGTTGAACCGTGCCCCTGCTCATGAGCAAGGTGAGGGTAGTCAAGCGTCGCAGGAAGACCTGCCTCACCCACCTTCTCTGGTGGAAGTGATGCTTGAGGCAGAAAGAAACAAAAGGGAGACCAACCGACTGCTAGAGCGTATTGAGCAGAATACGGCTCGACAGCCTAGGAATGCTGCAGTGTCCCTCAATAACTTTGTGAAGCTGAATCCTCCAAAGTTTCATCATTCCGTCGATCCCCTCGACGCTGATGACTGGCTGTGCAGCATCTCACGCAAGATTCGCTCTGCGAATGTGTCTGAGGCCGACAAGGTGACCTTTGCGGCGTATTTCCTGGAAGGACCCGCCAATCTGTGGTGGGAGAATTTTGAAGCTATGCGTCCCGCTGAACCAGTGGCCACATGGGCAGACTTCAGTGCAGCTTTTCATCTGCACCATATTCCAGAGGGCCTGATGGACAGAAAGAGAGAGGAGTTCTGTACCTTCGCTCAGGGCAAGTTGTCTGTGGATGCCTATAGCCGCGAGTTCGGTAACCTCGCCCGCTATGCAACAGAGGAGGTGTCTACTGACGCCAAGAAGCAAGCAAGGTTTCGTAAGGGTCTGAGCCCTAAGCTCCGTCGTGATCTGCGCCTCCATTTGTGTGCAAGCTTTCAAGCCCTGTTCAACAAAGCGATCAGTGCCGAGACTGGTCATACTGACTTCGAAGCCACAAGGAAGCACTCCCGTGACTTTGGCTCGTCTTCTGGTTCCGCGTTTCCAAAACGCAGGCTGTGGGTTCCAAACAGTTCTCTGTCGCCAAGATACACTCCGAGGCCATCCTACGTGGCGCCTCAGACGAATCCGGCCAACCCCCCAGCAAAAGCTTATGGTGGTCCAGCTAGCAATGCTGCACCACGTGCCAACCAGGTGATATGCTACAAGTGTGGAGAACCAGGGCACTATTCTCGTGAGTG
The DNA here is from genome assembly GCF_904849725.1 of Hordeum vulgare subsp. vulgare. Lineage (NCBI taxonomy): Eukaryota > Viridiplantae > Streptophyta > Magnoliopsida > Poales > Poaceae > Hordeum > Hordeum vulgare. The sequence continues at coordinate 422,292,995 of NC_058519.1, read as the reverse complement.
TCCTCAGAATGTGGGTGCCAAGCAACCCGGAAAGTCCGTCGGGCAAGCCAAGTCGGGCAAAGCTTTCTACGTGAAGCCAACTCCTGCACGTGGCTGTGTGAACTATGTGTCAGCAGAAGAAGCCGCAGAGGATCCCGACGTCATGCTGGGTACGCTTCTTGTTAATCATCACCCAGCGTCCGTTCTCTTTGACACTGGATCTTCTCATTCCTTCATTTCAGAAAGTTATGCACAGTTGCATAACATGTCTTTTTGTGATATGCCAATCCCATTGGTTGTCCAAACCCCTGGTAGTAAATGGCAAACCTCTAGGATAACCTATGACAATGAAATTCTAGTAGATAGGCTAGTTTTTCTAGACTCTTTGATAGCTTTGAAATCTTCGGATATTAATATCATCTTGGGCATGGACTGGATGTCAGCTCATTATGCCAAGATTGATACTCACTCTAGAAATGTCCAGCTTACCCATCCCTCGGGTGAGATAGTAAATGTCTCTACTCGAGTTGCCAAATGCCAATTCTATTCCTTAAATGCCAACCCTCTTCCGGAACTTGAAGACATTCCGGTAGTCCGTGACTTCCCGGATGTTTTTCCAGAGGAACTGCCAGGAATTCCACCTGACAGAGATGTAGAGTTTGTGATAGATCTTGTTCCGGGAACTGTCCCAATAGCCAGAAGACCTTATAAGATGGCACCCCTGGAGCTAGCCGAACTTGAAAAACAACTAGATGAGGCCTTGAACAAGGGTTTCATTCGTCCTAGCTCTTCTCCTTGGGCTTGTACCGTCCTCTTCGTCAAGAAGAAAGACGAAACGGATCGGATGGTTGTAGATTACCGACCAGTTAACCTGGTTACCATAAAGAACAAGTATCCGCTCCCCAGGATCAACGATCTGTACGATCAGCTCGCTGGATCCTCAGTCTTCTCCAAAATGGATTTGAGGTTGGGATACCATCAAATCAAGATTAAGAACGGGGACATTCCAAAAACGGCTTTTGTTACTCGTTATGGCCAATATGAGTACCCCGTTATGTCCTTCGGTTTAACCAATGCCCCAGCCACCTTCTCTCGGCTGATGAATTCAATCTTCATGGAGTATTTGGATAAATTAGTCGTGGTATACCTCGATGATATTCTCATCTACCCGAAGAATGAACAAGAACATGCCGAGCATCTAAGGCTGGTATTGATGAAACTTCGAGAGCATCGTCTTTATGCCAAAATTTCAAAATGTGAATTCTGGTTACCAGAAGTGACCTATCTAGGACACGTAATCTCTGGTAAGGGTATTGCTGTCAATCCCGAGAGAGTTCAAGCTGTCCTTGATTGGACTCAACCTGAATCGGTTAAGCAAGTTAGGAGTTTTCTTGGTCTAGCGAGCTATTGTCGCCGCTTTGTCGAGAATTTCTCCAAGGTTGCAAAGCCTCTAACTGAACTCCTCAAGAAGGATAAAAAGTTCGAGTGGACACCACAGTGTGAGCATAGTTTTCAGGAACTGAAAAGACGCCTGACTTCCGCACTTGTGTTGCTACCACCAGATTTTTCTAAGGACTTTGTTATCTATTGCGACGCCTCGCGACAAGGATTAGGTTGCATTCTCATGCAAGATCGTCATGTGATCGCATACGCATCTCTACAGTTGCGTCCACATGAGGATAATTATCCCACACATGACCTTGAGCTTGCAGCTGTGGTCCATGCACTAAAAACCTGGCGACATTACCTTCTGGGTAATCGTTGCGAAATATTCACTGATCACCAAAGCCTGAAATATATCTTCACCCAGCCGGATTTGAACCTCAGGCAAGGACGGTGGGTTGAGTTGATCTCGGATTACGACTTAGGGATAACTTACACCCCGGGGAAGGCCAATGTTATGGCCGATGCACTAAGTCGTAAATCTTATTGTAACAATTTGATGCTACAACAAGGTCAACCACATCTCCATGAGGACTTTCGGAAGTTGAATCTTCATATTGTTCCTCAAGGATTCCTTTCTACCCTGGTGGCGAAGCCTACTCTTAAGGATCAAATTATAGCTGGCCAAAAGCGTGACAAGGGTATATCACGGATCAAGGAGAATATTTCTAGCGGAAACGCTAAAGAATTTTCCATGAACGATCAAGGTGTTGTGTTCTTCCAGAATCGTTTAGTGGTTCCTAAGAACCCACATCTAAGGCAGTTAATCCTTAAGGAGGCTCATGATTCTCCTCTCACCATTCATCCCGGTAGTACTAAGATGTATCAGGACATACGCCAGAGGTTCTAGTGGACTAGGATGAAGAGAGAAATTGCTGAGTTCGTTGCTAACTGCGACGTTTGTCGTCGAGTTAAGGCAGAACATCAAAGGCCTGCTGGCACCCTTCAACCTCTAGCTATTCCTGAATGGAAATGGGATAAAGTTAGCATGGATTTCATTACCGGATTTCCCAAGACCAAGAAAGGAAATAATGCTATCTTTGTGGTCATTGACCGTCTTTCCAAAGTGGCTCATTTTCTTCCTGTTCGTGAGAGTATAACAGCTAGCCAGCTAGCGGAATTATATATCTCTCGAATAGTGTCTCTTCATGGTGTTCCCCTGGAAATTAACTCGGATCGTGGAAGTATCTTTACTTCTCGCTTCTGGGAAAGTTTTCAGAATGCCATGGGGACTCACTTATCTTTTAGCACTGCTTTCCATCCCCAGTCAAGTGGTCAAGTAGAAAGAGTGAATCAAATTCTAGAAGATATGCTCCGAGCTTGTGTTATATCGTTCGGTATGAATTGGGAGAAGTGTCTTCCATTCGCCGAATTCGCTTATAACAATAGTTATCAATCAAGCTTGGGCAAAGCCCCTTTTGAAGTCCTCTATGGACGGAGATGTCGAACACCTCTTAATTGGTCAGAAACCGGAGAGAGGCAACTCTTTGGCCCGGATATGATCCAGGATGCAGAAGAGCAGGTTCGCATTATTCGTGAAAAGTTGAAAACAACCCAGTCTCGTCAAAAGAGCCAATATGATCGTCATCATAAGGCTGTGACCTTTGAAGTTGACGAGAAGGCTTACCTTCGGGTTACACCTTTGAAGGGTACCCATCGATTCGGTATTAAGGGCAAGTTGGCTCCTCGTTACATTGGTCCTTTTCGCATTCTTGCCAAACGAGAAGAAGTTGCCTACCAGTTGGAACTTCCTCCGCATCTTTCCAAGGTTCATGATGTTTTCCACGTCTCGCAACTCAGGCGTTGCTTTTTCGGATCCTATCCGTGAAGTGGACCATGAAACGCTTGATCTACAAGATAACCTTTCATACCGAGAATACCCCGTGCATATTCTTGATCAAGCTGAGCGTACCACTCGACGTCGAAACCTCAAGTTTCTTAAAGTTCAATGGTCAAATCATTCTGAAAAGGAGGCAACTTGGGAAAGAGAGGATCGTCTCCGACTTGAATATCCGGCGTTATTCTCGACGACTTCTAAATCTCGGGACGATATTCTTTTGAGTGGGGGTGAGTTGTCACATCCCTAACCCTTAAGCAAGTTAGCCTTGTGCTCATGTCTTCTTTGCATTTGCATCTAAGAATTCTCAACAAGAACAAGAAAGTGGCAAAGGAAAAACTCAAAACCCTAGCCACTACTTTAAATAAAGAAAATCTCAAACTAGTTAAAATCAATGAACCCAAAATGGCCTCAAGAAATGTTCAAACTTTCTGATAAATCATGAAAGTAAATGAGCATTGGAGAAAACTATTTCCTTGACACCTTAAGCATTTTAAATTAATGCAAAAGCCACTGGTTTCAAACTTTAAATTTGAAATCAGAAACTATAAATTTCCAAACATGTTGAAAACTTTGGAAATGGTTGGGAATATTATAACAATATTTCAGGAGGTCTAAAATAGTTTTTACTTCTTGTTTTGGAGCTGAAATAAATAGCAAAACAATAGTTAGCAAAACAGAAAAACAAAAACTGGAAAAAAAGGGAAAAGAGTTACCTGTCGCCTAGCCTGGCCCGGCCCATCTCCCTGGCTCGTCCCCTCCCTCGCGCCAGTAGGAGGAGGAGGTGGCCGCCGCCTCCTCCGGCGCGGCCACGCACCTGTGCGCCTGCCTGGCCGCCGCCTCACGCTGGCAAGGCCGGGGATAAGCCCCCCGAGGCCTCCCCTATCCATTCCCAGCGCTAACTCTCTCCCTCCTCTCGGATCTTGCCCTCCTCCCTGCTGCCGCCATTGGAGCCGAGATCGACCTCGAGCCGCAGCACCTCTAGCCATGGGAACCCTCCTCCGAGTAGTCTGTTAGCTCCGCCGCGTCGCGCCGGTCCTCTCTGCAGAAGCCAAAGCTTCCTCAAGCTCTGCATCGCCCCCAACTCCATCGTCTTCCACCTCCGGCCGCCGGACCTCTCCCGTCGATTCGCTCCCTTCGGCGCATCCCCGAGCCCCTCATCAGCACCATCGGAACCGCCGTGAGCTCGTCGTCGTTTCCCCTCTCGCCCCACGCTTTCCCGTGCATCGTAGCCTAGTTCCCCACCAAGGCCGAGAGCTTCTCGCCGCCGGTCATGTCGTTGCCGTCGCTGTGGTGTCCGATCCATGCGCTAGAGCTAGGATTCGAGCTCCTGGAGCCTCCAGGAGCGTGATGAGCCCTCCAGCTGCCCTCCCCGTGCCCTAGAGCCGTCTCTCATAGAAGGCCGAGCTTCGGCCGCCGCTCCGGCTCGTCGCGGGCGCCTCTCCCGGCGACCCTAGCCTCCCCTGATGCCCCTGCCAGTTCGGCCACTTCGCCAGCGTGCCGTAGCCGCAAACCGCGTTCGATTTGGTGTTGTGCAGCGCTGTTTAGGTCGCCTCCGGCGAGCCCTCCGCCGCGGGCTTGGTCGCCGGCGACCACCCTCCGGTGGGGGTCGACGTGGCAAAGCTAACCCAGCATCTCAGGGCTTAATCACTCGCTGACAAGTGGGCCCAAGGCCAAGTCAAACCCCAATTAGGACTGGTCAGCGCGGGATTAGTCCCAGAGAGGCTGACCAGTGGGTCCCCCCTGTCAGGTTTGACCTGAACAGGTCAGCTGACCTGCTGACGTCAGTCTGATGCAATAAATAGAATTTCCAGTATAAAACTAATTCAGGAAATTGCTAAAACTTGTAAAAATCATAGAAATTAATCTGTAACTCCAATGAAAATAATTTATATATGAAAAAGTATCAGAAAAATTCAAGGATTCTAATTATGCTATTTTCAACTATGTCTGAAAAAGTTACAGAACCCTAAAATGAGTAATAAGGAATAATTCAATTCTTATAATTACTTTTTAAATGGAATTTGGAAAATTATTCAAATTTCATTATGAATGCAATGATCACACACTGCCCTAATTACAAATCAGTACCATAACATGACTTTTCATGCATGCTAACATCAAGTTGATCTGAGCATCAGGTCGAATCAATTAAACCGGTATCCGAGAATACCCCGTTTGAATTGCTATTCGAATGTGATTCAAATCAACCCTAAACCTAATACATATTGCTTATAATAACTTATCACCTTGCATTCTCATGCCATGCTCATGCATCATTTTGATTGCATATGATTTATATTGAATGCTACCGTTCATTTCGGTAGGCTCCGCACCCCCGGATTCCACCGAATATTCGTCTCACGGATATCGTTCCTCCTCTGAGCAACAAGGCAAGCAACCCCTTTGATCATCCCGATAATTCCCATGTTCTTGCTCCTGCACTTATTTATTGCATTAGGATCAAATGCTTCAACTGTTTTTGCCACGTTAGTTGAACCCACTTCCTTTGCATGACCTAACCTTGTCACAGTAAATAGCCGAACCTTGCAACCTAGCATACCTGGTAGTTTCTTGAGCTATGATGTGCCTTATCCTGCTATGCATGCTATGCTTAGAGTTGTGTATGGTCTGTCATCTGGGAGATGAACAGAAATGTGGAATGTGTTCGGTGAGAAAAGGTTGTGTGTTGAACTTGATTTGGTAAAGGTACCGGTGAAAGGCTGTGTAGGAGTACATGGCGGGTTGTTTCATTGGAACTGTCCTTAGGAACTGAGTTCCGTGTATGTAATCCAAGACTAGATACTACCACATGCTGGGCCCTGAAATATGACCCCGCTCAGCCTATTAATCGCGTAGTACTCGGTCCAGGAGTTGCAAGTAGTTTCTGGTGTTTATAGTAATGCTGGAGGCCGTGCATGGTGCTGACCTGAGAGGTGGACCGTGATGCGGTAGGCACTGGCACGGTGTACCAAGTGGCACCCGGATGGAGGGCTTGGGAACCCTGCGCACATCATTTGAGGCCGTGGCGGAAACCTTGGCCGGACTTCCGTACGGGTTACTCTCAGATAGGCGATAAACCTGGACTAGGTACTAGTGTTGTTAACGGTCGTGGCCGACTCCCTCGCTGGGCTTCCGCTTGAAGGTTGCCGAGGTGCATGACGTGCACATGGCGATAAGTGGTGAGAGCGTGTGTGACGAAGTACACCCCTGCAGGGTTATGATCTATTCGAATAGCCGCGTCCGCGGATATGGACTACTTGGAGACATATGTTGTTCATAGATAACTTCAATGGCTACTCATAAAATTGCCAAGATAAGCGTGAGTGTCGTGGACGACATTTCCGTACGGAGACGAAATGATTCCACGATAGTGTATTGTTGTGGTGTTAGTGGACTCGTGTGCGAGAAATCAAGTTTTCAAAATTATTTAAAAATGCAAGTTGTCTAGCCACGAGTCAAATGTTGGCTTTCCGCATGAAACCCCACAATACCTTTTGATACTTTGCATGAGTAGTTAGTCATCCTAAAGTCTTGCTGAGTACCTTCGTACTCATGTTTGCTTAATAAATGTTGCAGAGGTTGCTAATGACCCTAATGGAGGGTTCTTCGTAGACATCGACGACGACGAGTAGCTGGTGTCCCAGCTACGATCTGGCCCTACGTCGGCTCTGTAGTATAGTCAGGCCATGTGCCTTCTAGTTGCCCTGTCTGTACCGAGACAGTTTATAACTCTTCCGCTGGCTTGTAATTGTATGACTGCTATCGTGGGTCGTGAGACCCTTAATGTGTAATATTATGTGTGTGGCTCTTCCGAGCCTCTTAAATAAAGCTTGTATGTTTATGGTTATGTTGTGATGCCATCGATGTATCTATACATATCGGTATGCCATGCGTACGTGTGTCTTACTTGATATGTATGGGGTTCGAATACCTAGTCGTGAACTTTAGTAGCACTCCTTACAAGGAAATGCCCCTTTGTGATCCAACGAGCCTTGGTAGTTCGCTACTGCTCCGGACACATTGGTTGACCGGCATGTGTCCTTCTTAGCTGCTGTGTCTGTCCCCTTTGGGGAAATGTCACGCGACGGAATGGAGTCCCTGTAGCTTGCTACGACTCGTCTACGTTCGCTGATGATCGACACCTGTTTTGTTGCGTCATGTATGCCTGTCCTTGTGCGGTACTGCCACTTTGGTTTATGACTAGACATGTCGATCCGGGTTCTTTGACATTGGATTGCTAGCGACATTATTGCATACGTGAGTCAAAAGACGCAAACGGTCCCGGCTAAGGTAAGGCTGCAGCCGTGGAGTTAACCATGCGTGAGACCACAAAGGGATGTGATGTGTTACATGCTGGATTCCTATGGCTTAGGATCGGGGTCCCGACAGTTCTCCAGACCTTGCGGTTTTGCGCGAAGGCCTTTATAACGATAAGACTTATAGCTTGGGCGCTATAGTAGCTCAACGGTTGAACCTGAACCATTCTAAAGGTGTCGTCTATGGAGGTATCTATGCTACCTGTCTGGGAGAGGAAGGAGAGATGCTACTCCCTGAGATATATCTGGATTATGAAAGCATGTTTCGCCATGATTTTCTGGATAGAGATGCTAGTAGACGGATGATTTATAACTTGGTATTTAGTCAGGGTACTCGAGAGACTATTACTTTGCCTGCTCCTTCTTTGTTCGATCTTCATGCAGGCAGGTACACTATTATGCCCTCGGACATCTACGCATATTGGGGCTTGGCCTAACTACAAGCGCCCGTGCCCGAGCCGCCACTCGAGTACCAGACGCCAATCTATCAGTGGGAGCCAGAGGAGCTCACACAGCAGTGTCATCCAGAGTCTGCTCCGGAGTATCCTGGAGCTGGTGATTTCCCACCATGGGAGTAGACCAAGCTAGGCCAAAAGCCTAAGCTTGGGGGAGTACGGTTTCTCACTGACTTTACATTCATGCTTATGCTATCACTTTGTTAGCCGGTGTTTACACTTTGCCACTGTATTATCCATGCTAGTTTATTTTTGTTTTCTTGTTTTCTTGTTTTGTGTCCTTTTGAGAAAACCCAAAAAGATTTCTCTTTCTTCTTTTGCTTGTTGGGAGCTTTCCCGTGTAAACAGTTTTCTTTTTGTTTGTGTCAAGGTAGAAGATATTGGTTACAATGCTTTGTGGTTCTTGCATGCTTACCTGTTTAGCTTTCAAAAGATCCATATTACTTTGTCTTCTCCTTTGTGTTTGCCTGTATATTCAGCTTAGTCCAATGCACGATCACTCTTTTTATTGTTCACATCGTTCGATCGTGCAAATGAAAGGCAATAATGATGATATATGATGAAGTGACTGAGACTGAAAAGATGGTATGAACTCTATCTATTTTGTTTTTGTAAATATGACTAGCTTGTCGACCCAGATTTAGCTTTGTTGTGAGATAACCATGTTTGCAATGACAACTTAGAGACCATAGTTTCTGATGCCATGCTTATTTAGCTCAGAGCTTATAATGGTTTGTCTTGAATGCCAACATAGATTTTGAGATGACTATGATGTAGTATGATAGGATGGTATTCTCCTGTGAATGTTTCAAGTGGCTTGACTTGGCGCATATTCATGCATGTAGTTGAGACAAAATCAACATAGCCTCTATGATGTTCATGTTCATGGTGATTTATATCTTGTTCATGCTTGCATTCAATGTTAATCAAACTCATTGCATCTTGATGACTGTTGTCGCTCTCTAGTTGGTCGCTTCCCAGTCTTTTGCTAGCCTTCACTTGTACTAAGCGGAATACTACTTGTGCATCCACTTCCATAAACCCAAAAGTTTTTCCATGAGAGTCCACTATACCTACCTATTTGCGGTATCTACCTGCCGTTCCAAGTAAATTTGCATGTGCCATTCTCTAAACCTTCTAGAAATAATTTGTTTTGCATTGCCCGAACTGCTCATGTGGTGACAGGGGGCTATTGGTATCTTCCATGCTAGGAGTGTTATCCTCGACATGTGTTTATTCACTGTCATTCACGATAAAGGGGCCGGTAATTGGAATGCCTAGTTCCATGCTTAAATCGAAAACATAACTGTAAAACAAGACTCCCCTGGATTGATGTTAGTATGGACGGTACCCGAGGATTCGGCTAGCCGTGGAGTGTGATTGATTGCTGGTGGAGGATTTAAAACTTTACTTTTCTGTTTGGGAACCGCCTATAGCATGAGTAGCATGGAAGATATTGAGAACTCTTGGTCATTGCGCTGACAATGAAAGCATGCCACCCAAAATTATTATCTCTGTTTTCAAAGCTTGAGTTCTGGCACCTCTGCAAATCAATGCTTCCCTCTGCGAAGGGCCTGTCTATTTATTTTCCTGTCGAGTCATCCTCCTCTTATATAAGCACCAATTAGAGAGCACCTCTGTCATTTTTATGCTTTGCTTTTGATTGATATTGAGTATGACTATGACTGGATCTTTGTTTCTATGAATTACAATGTTTAGTCAGCCCTTGATCTTTGAAAGTGCTCTGCATTTTTGTTTTGCGGTCTCAGAAAGAGCTAGCGAGATACCACCTATTCATATTGCTTCATGCTTGATTTGATTGAAGTGTTGGTATTTGAAACTCATTATTATTTGCTCGTTAGCTGATTATGCCATTGATATTAGCTTACCGTGAGACGTTTGTGTCACTTGCCTATGTGGTTAACTTGTGATCTTGCTGAAATTCTGGTTATGAGTTAGACATAGTTGCAACAACAAGATCAAACATAGTTTGTCAAAGTTTTTCTTTCTCTCTTAGTTTGTCAACTGAGCTGCTTGAGGACAAGGAAGGTTTTAAGCTTGGGGGAGTTGATACGTCTCCATCGTATGTACTTTTCCAAACTCTTTTCCCTTGTTTTGGACTCTAATTTGCATGATTTGAATGGAACTAACCTGGACTGACGTTGTTTTCAGCAGAATTGCCTTGGTGTTATTTTTGTGCAGAAATCAAAGTTCTCCAAACGTCCTGAAAATCTACGGGGAGCAGTTTTGGAAAATATGAAAAATATCTGCGCAAAGTTCCACCTGAGGGGGTGGGCCAGTGGGCCACAAGCCCTAGCTCCGCCGCCACCCCCTAGTGGCGGTGGGCAGGCTTGTGGGGCCCACACGGCTCTGCCGCCCCCAACCTCAGGTCTATAAGTTCCCTTTCGTCCCAGAAAAAATAAGAAGAGAAGTTTTCGTCGCGTTTGCGATACGGAGGCGCCGCCACCACCTGTTCTTCATCTGGAGGGCAGATCTGGAGTCCGTCTTGTGCTCCGGAGAGGGGAAATCGTCGCCATCGTCATCATCAACCATCTTCCCTCTCCAATTCCATGAAGCTCTTCGTCGTTCGTGAGTAATCTATTCGTAGGCTCACTGGGCGGTGATGAGTAGGATGAGATCTATCATGTAATCGAGTTAGTTTTGATGGGGATTGATCCCTAGTATCCACTATGTTCTGAGATTGATGTTACTACTACTTTGCCATGCTTAATGCTTGTCACTAGGGCCCGAGTGCCATGATTTCACATCTGAAATTATTATGTTGTCACCAATATATGTGTGTTTTAGATCCGATCTTGCAAGTTGTAGTTACCTACTATGTGTTATGATCCGGCAACCCTGGAGTGACAATAACCGGAACCACTCCCGGTGATGACCATAGTTTGAGGAGTTCATGTGTTCACCAAGTGCTAATGCGTTGGTCCAGTTCTTTATTAAAAGGAGAACCTTAATATCCCGTAGTTTCCTTTTGGACCCCGTTGCCACGGGAGGGATGGACAATAGATGTCATGCAAGTTCTTTTCCCTAAGCACGTATGACGACACACGGAATGCATGCCTACATCACATTCACGAACGGGAGCTAGCCGCATATCTCTCCGTGTTATAACTATTGCATGATGAATATCATGAAACAAATCACCGACCCATTGCCTACGAGTTTGTCCTACTGCTGCTGTTACTTGTTTTGCTCTGCTGCTGCTACTACTTCTGCTACTGTTGTTACTTGTCTTGCTCTGCTACTACCGTTGCTACTACTGTCGCTTGCTACTGTTGCTACTTGCTACTACTATCACTACAACTGTTCATTGCCACTGCCGTTACTCGCTACTTTGCTGTTACTACTTTGCTTGCAGATACTAATCTTTCAGGTGTGGTTGAATCTGACAAATTCAATTGCTAATACTCGAGAGTATTCTCTCACCTCCTGTTTTGGCGATCAACAAATTTGGGTTGAATACTCTACCCTCGAAAACTGCTAAGATCCCACGCGCTGGTGGGCCGTCAACAACATTCTTCTAGTTTCGATCGACGGAGAGTGCTAGCAGCATTCTTCTTGTGCCATTGCAAGGGGAAGAACAGTTGACATCAGTGTCAACTTATCTAGTTCAAGTCTACGATAAAGAGAGAGCGGCATAACACTAACACCGACTCCAAGGTCACATAAGGCAGTTCTTACGTAGTTTCCTTTAATGGAGCAAGGTATAGTGGGCACTCCGGGATCACCAAGTTTCTTAGGAGTTCCACCTTTGAAAGTGTAATTGGCAAGCATGGTGGAGATCTCAAGATCTGGTATCTTCCGCTTATTGGTCACGATATCTTTCATGTACTTGGCATATGGAGACATTTTGAGCATATCAATTAACCGCATCTGCAAAAAGACGGATCTGATCATCTCAACGAAGCGCTCAAAATCCTCATCATCCTTTTTCTTGGATGGCTTAGGAGGAAAGGGCATAGGTCTCTGAACCCATGGATCCCTTTCTTTACCATGCTTCCTAGGAGTGAAGTCATTCTTATCGTTTCTCTTAGGTTGTGGGTTATCAGGATTAACCGTAGGTTCAATCTCCACATCCTTATTGTTGCTAGGTTGAGCATTATTATGAACATCGCTGTCCATATTGTCACCAGGTTCATGTTCATCACAAGATTGTGTTTCTGCATCAGACGCAGAAATATCATTTGGTTCTTGAGGTGTGACAGTATTTGGTGAACTGACATGTAGGTTTCTATCATCCTTCTTCTTATTCTTAGGATGACTGGGTGTATCAGCATTAATTCCTTGAGAATCTTGATCAATTCTCTTAGGACGGCCTTCAGGATACAAAGGTTCCTGAGTCATTTTGCCTCCTCTAGTAATGATTCTGACAGAGTTGTCATTTAATTCATTGAGCAAGTCATTCTGAGCTTTAAGTACTTGTTCTACCTGAGTAGTAATCATAGAGGCATGTTTACTTAGAAGCTTCAGATCATTGACATTTCTGTCTACACAAGCACTTAAATGACTAAGCATACGAGTACTTTGTTCCAATTGTCTGCTAACATAATCACTGAAACTCTGTTGTTTGGTAACAAAGTTGTCAAATTCATCAAAGCATAGGCGAGCAGGTTTATCAAAAGGAATATCACTCTCATCAAACCTACGTAGAGAATTCACTTCTACTACCTGTATCAGGTTATCGAGACCATCGATCTCTTCGATAGGTGGTAGATTTTTGACATCTTCTGATCTAATGCCTCTCTCTTGCATAGATTTCTTGGCTTCTTGCATATATTCAGGACTGAGGAATAGAATACCTCTTTTCTTAGGAGTTGGCTTAGGCGGTGGTTCGGGAATAGTCCAAGCATTATCGTTGATCAAGATGTTATTCAGTAGGATCTCAGTTTGTTCTACAGTTTGTTCCCTAAAAACACAACCGGCACAACTATCTAAGTGGTCTCTAGAAGCATCGGTGAGTCCGTTATAGAAGATATCCAGTATCTCGTTCTTCTTAAGAGGGTGATCAGGCAAAGCATTCTGTAGCTGGATGAGCCTCCCCCAAGCTTGTGGGAGACTCTCTACTTTGAGTTGAGCAAAGTTGTATAGTTCCTACAAGGCAGCTTGCTTCTTATGGGCAGGGAAATATTTCTCACAAAAGTAATAGACCATATCCCGGGGACTACTCACACATCCAGGAGCAAGAGAAGTGAACCAGGCTTTAGCGTCATACTTTAGAAAGAAAGGAAACATCTTAAGGATATAATAGTAGCGGATCTTCTCCTCACTAGTGAAAAGGGTGGCTATATCGTGTAGTTTGGTAAGATGGGCTACGACCGTCTCAGACTCATAACTGTGGAAAGGATCAGATTCGACTAGAGAGATTATCTCAGGGTCGACAGAGAATTCATGATCCTTATCGGCGATAAAGATAGGTGAAGTGGCAAACTTTGGGTCATATTTCATCCTAGCTTTCAGAGATTTTTCCTTCCACTTGAGAAGTAATTTCTCAGCGTCATAGGCATCCTTACACGCAAGAAAATCCTCAGCTATCTCTCCCTCCATAACATAACCCTGACGTATATCAGGCAATTCATATCTAGGAGAGCTAGATCTAGCAGAAGAAAAAGCAGGTTCTATCTCAATAGTATCAGCAGTTTCAGAAGCATCACGAGCATTGGCAGTAACTCTAGCAATATGAGCATCAAGGAATACCCCTAGTGGCATATCAGGAAAGTAGTATCTCTAGCAGTATCAAGCATAGCATCATCAGGCAAAATAGCATCTCTAGCATCATCAGGCAAAGCAGTATCAAGCATAGCATCTCTAGCAGTATCAGGCATAGCATCTCTAGCAGTATCAGGCATAGCATCATCAAGCATAGTAGCATCATAAGCATCATCAAGCACAGGCAACATATCAAGATTTCTAGCAGGAGGTGGTGTCGCAAACTTACTCATAACTGAAGGTGAATCAAGTGCAGAGCTAGATGGTAGTTCCTTACCTCCCCTCGTAGTTGAGGGCAAAACTTTTGTTCTTGGATCTTTCAGATTCTTCATAGTGATCAGCAGATATAAATCCCAAGTGACTCATAGAATATAGCTATCCTCCCTGGCAACGGCGCCAGAAAAATGGTGTTGATGTGCAACTATTCCTGACTTGATGCCTCCACGGCAACGGAGCCAGAAAAGAGCTGCTCCCAATTGCTCAACAATTAGAAATTGTCTTACAATAGCCCACCAGCGCGTGGGGTCGAGGCAGTCTTTGAGGGTAGAGTATTCAACACAAATTTGTTGCTTCGCGCGACGGGAGGTGAAAGTATATTCTCAAGTATTAGCAGCTGAATGTGTCGGATTCAACAGCACCTGAAAGACTAGTGTCTGCAAGCAAAGTGTCAACAGAAAAATAGTATGATAACAACGATGCCAGAAACGATCTAGTGACTAGGCAGACTATTCCTAACTGTCGTATCAATGGCGCCAGCAGTTGCCCATGGACGGGAAATATTCTTTCCCGGCAACAGTGCGAGAAAAAGTATTGTAGCAGGTAGCAGCAGTGTAACGAGTATCAGAAGTGGCAAGGAACATCAGTAGTGACCACAGTAGCAAGTAGCAACAGTAGAAAGTAGCCGCAATAGCAAGTAACAATGGCAGCAAGTAACAGTAGCAGCAATAGTAGTAACATCAGCAGAGCAAAACAAGTAACAACAGCAGTGGGACAAACTCGTAGACAATGGATCGGTGATTTGTCGGATGACATTCATCATGCAACAGTTATAACACACAAAGATATGTGGCTAGCTCCTGTTCATCAATGTGATGTAGGCATGCATTCCGTGTGTAGTCATTGTCCATCCCTGCTGTGGCAGTGTGGTCCAAATGGATACTACAGGATATTAAGGTTCTCCTTTTAATAAAGAACCGGAACAATGCATTAGCACTTGGTGAACACATGAACTCCTCAAACTATGGTCATCACTGGGAGTGGTTCCGGTTATTGTCTCTCCGGGGTTGCCGGATCATAACACATAGTAGGTAACTACGACTTGCAAGATCGGATCTAAAACACACATATATTGGTGACAACATAATAATTTCAGATCTGAAATCATGGCACTCGGGCCCTAGTGACAAGCATTAAGCATGACAAAGTAGTAGCAACATCAATCTCAGATCATAGTGGATAGTAGGGATCAATCCCCGTCAAAACTAACTCGATTACATGATAGATCTCATCCTACTCATCACCGCCCAGCGAGCCTACGAATAGATTACTCATGAACGATGAAGAGCTTCATGGAATTGAAGAGGGAAGAAGATTGATGATGACGATGGCGACAATTTCCCCTCTCTGGAGCCCATAACGGACTCCAGATCTGCCCTCCAGATGAAGAATAAGATGTGGCGGCGCCTCCGTATCGCAAACGCGATGAAATCTTCTCTCTTGATTTTTTCCGGGACGAAAGGGAATAAATAGCGCTCGAATTGGGGGCGGCAGAGCCACGTGGGCCCCACAAGCTTGGTATCCTCCACCAGGGGGGAGGCCGCGGCTACAGGGCTCGTGGACCACTGGCCCGTCCCCTCCGGTGGATCTTTGCGCAGGTATTTTTCATATTTTCCAGAAATATTCTCCGTAAATTTTCAGTACGTTCCGAGAACTTTTATTTCTGCACAAAAACAACACCATGGCAATTCTGCTGAAAACAACCTCTGCCCGGGTTAGTTCCATTCGAATCATGCAAATTAGAGTCCGAAACAAGGACAAAAGAGTTTGGAAAAGTAGATACGGTGGAGACGTATCACTTACCAAGACCAAGTACCTTACCCTTGGAGTTGTCTCCAAAACTTACATACGTGTGGGGTCCATGATTTGGTGTGATCTCAAGAGATATATTTGTATCTTCGGTCCTATGATCGGTGCATACACTATCGAGAATCCATTCTTTTCCTACGTACATGTTGTCTTTGAAGTTTGCCATGCGACTTAGATTTTTCATCGTCTTCTAACATTCAATGTCAAACTCCTCATCTACATCGTAGTAGCCATGTTCCACATTGTCATCATCAAATGGAATATCCTCATCAGAAAAATCAAGAGAGTCGTTAGAATTAAAATCATGACAATGTTCAAGTTTATGAATAAAAATGGATTCAACAATGATGTTATTGATAGGTAGAACATCTCCTTTAGCATGCATGAGGTCACAAATCTCAAATAAGCATTTATCAAAGTTAGGATCACCAGGAGTCATTTTGTGAAAGACAATAGTTTATGAAGAATGGCATCAAGATTCATCAAAGAGTAGTTTGGATGTCTTTTCTACAAATATTTTCACAAATTGTAGGCAGACTCAAAGTTATTCATTTCATCAAACAAGATTCTAGGTAATCCTCTAATGCTGAGATTGACGGTTCTAAGATTATGAAGCATATCAATTTCTTCCTCGTGTGAAGGATGTAAGGGATCAATGGGAGGCATAATGATGTTATTGATAGTTAGGACATCTCCTTTAGCACGCACAAGGTCACAAATCTCAAATAAGCATTTATCAAAGTTAGGATCACTAGGAGTCATTTTGTGAAAGACAATAGTTCTATGAAGAATGGCATCAAGATTCTTCAAAGAGTAGTTTGGATGTCTTTTCTACAAATCTTTTCACAAAGTGTAGGCACACTCAAAGTTATTCATTTCATCAAACAAGATTCTAGGTAATCCTATAATGATGAGATTGACGATTCTAAGATTATGAAGCATATCAATTTCTTCCTCGTGTGAAGGATGTAAGGTATCAAAGGGAGGCACATGTAACGCTCCGAACACACCTGCCGGCGGTTGTTACTCCTGGTGGGATATAGACTGGCCCCACATATCAATACTAGTCTTTTCTGCGCACTTTGTCCTCACTCATGCGCACCCGGGACCAACTTCCCGGTCGGTCACTGTCGTAGTTTTGTCATGGCAGATGTCCTCGTGGAAGGACTTAATGAAGGAGCCATCGCACCTTGGTGGCGACTCAAAGAGGGTGAGGGGAAGCGAGACTCAAATTTACCCAGGTTCGGCCCCTCTTGTGGAGGTAAAAGCCTACGTCCTGCTTTGTGTATTTTGATTGTGGATTCGATTATAAGGAGGGCGTAACTCTCCTGACCTAGCTCTCGATGATTTCTAACTTAATCTATCTTCCCAGAGACTCGCCTTTATATACAGGTCGAGGCCCTAGGGTTTACAAAGTCCTGGCCACGTTACAAATCGTGGCCTTCCATATCTCTAAGTCGCCGTGTTTGCCAAGCCAGGAAACCTCCTTGGTGACTTATCTTCTTCATCAATCCTGAACCGCCATCTGGCTCATGGGCCCTGGCGGCCTTCTGACAAAGATCTCTCAACACGCCTCAGGCCTGGGCCAAGGCTTACATTGACCATGTATGTATGAGTTGCCGCTTTCCTGACCCGGCCCAATAGGGCGGGTCATACCGCAGGTAATATCCCCAACATTAGGCCCCAGTTTGACTTGAATTTATTCACGCCAACAAACCTTTACTCTTATCTTCGGTGACTCATATCACCTCCGTCTTTTCTTCAATGAGTGGCAAGCCGATAGCTTCCTCATTTTGCTTGAGTCGCCAGGTCATTTGTTGGTGACGTCACCTTCTCCACCATTCCTGGAATTCTGGTGACATCACTTTCCAATGGATCTTTTTCATCCTTATCCTATCATCCCCAAAATTTAGGCGCCATCATCTTCGGTTTTCAATCCGTCGCCTCGATTCCTGCGCCTGCCGTTTTCTGCCTTGCCCTAGGCCTTTAAATAGCCACCGGGGAGTGGGAAGGCACCACCACCTACCCCCATTTCTTCCCTTTGACCGCATCGTCTTCTTCAAGCCCACACCTCGACCACCTCGTCGCCAAAGAAGCCCTATCGCAGGTCGTCACGGTCCAGCTTCTTCCCAAGCCAATCGAGGGTGTGGCTGGCATCGCGGGACTTCCTCAACCTTCTCCCGGCATCTCCTCCTTCCTTCAGGTAAGTCTCCTTCTTCCATTAGGAGTAGATCCCAAAACTTTGCACTTCTTAGGGCAGCGACAGAGCTCCACGAACACCGTATCCCCTTGCCTTTTAATCCATCCGGATACGGCATTGTAGATCCATAGATGTAATGATAGTCGCGATAGTTCTGTCATGTTCCCCAGCGTTTCGTCGTTCCTCCTCTATTGCTCATAGATGTACACACTATTTTCCGTAGTGTTCTTTTGTGTTCTTAGTGCTTGATCCTTCGGCCAGCACTATTTTCTTCATCGGAATCACCCGTAGATCCATAAATTATCGCTTGATGTTGAAAACATGGTTGTCCTCAATCGAGAATATTCCTAAGGAAACCTTTTAGAGCCATAACCCGCCTCCTTTCGCTATGGCTAGTTACAATATCCTTGTAGGTACATCTTCGATCATTTAGCCGGGAGTTGCCACTCCGTAGTTCCTAAAAACCCACACCTCTCTTTCTTTTTGTAGTTACGGGCACCATCTCAAAATGTAACTGGCTGCCAACAGAGGTCAATGATGCTTATCTTGATAAATTTGTGAAAACGGGTAATTTAGATCCCAAGGAGATCATTGGGTGGCGGACTGCATTCAGGGAAACAATTCCCCAACCCGCCGAAGGGGAGGTAGTCGTGTTTGCTTATCACCTGGAGCGAGGCTACAAGCCGCCCGGCTCAAAGTTTTTTAGAGACGCCCTGCATTTCTTCCACCTTCATCCTCAAGACTTGGGAACAAATTCCATGTGTAACCTTTGTCAATTTCAAGTGTTCTGTGAGGCTTATCTGCAAATAGAGCCCACCGTGATGTTGTTCCGGAAGTTTTTCTATCTGAACCGCCAGACAGAGTTTGCCCATGGGCCTAGCTTAGATCTGGGTGGAGCCAATATTCAGTGGCGTCGTGAATGTGGGTTTCCGGCTATCACATTACCTAGTCACCCCAAAGGCTGGGCAAAGACTTGGTTCTACTGCCGTGACACTTCTCCATCCAACGAAAACCCTCTGCCAGGCTTCAGGTAAGATCGCCTACCTATGGACTTCGAGTTGCCTGAAAAATTGACCGAAGAAGAGGAGGCCACATTTGTCCCTATCTTTGGTAAGGTGAGGGCCCTTACCACCAACGGTCTTACCGGGATTGATCTGATCCGCTATTGGGTAGAGTGGAGGATTCTGCCCTTAAGCCGCCGGAATGGTTTGATGTGTGAGTATGATGGCGGCTTGAACCACCCCCAATGCTTTTACAATGTGAGTCTCTTGGAAAAAGAAACTGTTGATATCATAAAGTCGCTATGTGGCGAGCCTATTGAGAATTTCTCCAAAATTGGGCTCAAACCCTTTTGCATCACCAACCTGGCTCCAGAGGTAAACAACCCGCCTCCAAAATGTAACCTTTCCATATAATCATTTATGATTCTGGTCTTGAGCCTTTCATCATGTTTAAATAGAGGGATTCGGCGTTTTGGACCCGAAGAACAAAGACAACTGTCAAGAAGGCAACAAAACCCCCCTCCAAGACAAAGAAGAAGAGCAAAGTCAAAGCTGCAGTTAAAGAGTCATCCGTCGTTGGCGAGTCTTGGGCCTTTGAGGAACAGTCAGAGGTAAACTTTCTCGTCTTTATTGCTTCATTCCGACTTGCACTTATGCTTTACCGCCTTTGTTTATAGGATGACGACTATGAGAGCCAAGATGAAGATGTCGAGGTAATTTTTGTTTCTTCTGACTCAACTTCTTCCCTCCCCAAGTTGGATAGGAGAATTTGTAAGAAAGTTCCCATGTCTCACCCGGATGCTCATCTGGACTCCAATTTCCAATTTCCTTTTGAAGAAGGCGAGTTACACACCTAAACGTCATACTCGAAGCCATTCTAGAGACCTAGTGTCCGGCTTACCTGAAAGAACAACTGGTCGAAAACGGCAAAGCGAGGTATGTTTCCGCGAGCATCTTTTCCTTCTTGTGTAAGATATTCTCGCAATTTACTCAATCCTTGAATCCTTGTTCATCAGGTTTCACCTCCTTCATGTGGCGATTCAGCAATGTCGACTCTCCCCCCAGTGATTCATGTTCAGGGGTAAGTTTCTTTACTAACATGTTCTTTCCAACATCAATGTCTTTGTTCCAACATTGCTACCTTTGTTTCTCAGAGCACAAGCAAAGAAAAGGAAAACACGCGACTCATCTTCAGGTCCCAAAGTGGCTGAAACATCTGGTAAAGGTACCTCCATCCCAGAGGCTCCAGAAGAAATAGCTGAAATTCAGGACAATATTTTTGATGATATTCCTCATATCCAGGTCAAGCCTTCAAGTCCTCAAAACGAGGTGATTGAAAACATCAACCTGCCCAGTCCTGCTAAGGTGCCTGAAGATCCACACGCAGTCATTGTTACTGGTACTAGTTATTCTAAGCGTGGAACCGCGCTGTTAACCAAACACACGCCAAAAGATGCCCAAACATTTGCAGAGAAGCTTCCTCATTATGAAAAATTGGAGTTTTAAGAATTATATTCCGGTTTTGTGAGCCGCCTGGAAACAAGCCGCGAGATGGAGAAAAGCCTAGCCAACTTGATGCGGATCAAACATGAGGTATGCCATCTTTATCTTTGTTAATATATACTCCCATTAGCCCTCGAAAGGACGAGTCATCCATGAAGAATCGTACTTTTGTATCATTCTGCAACCTGAAGCCTCCAAGGGTCAGGTCATCTTTTGAAAGATGAGTCGGGTCTTGAACTTATATTGGCAAAGAACAGCTTCAACCTGTTGCCCCCAAGGGCCGGGTCATCTTTTGAAAGATGAGCC
Organism: Hordeum vulgare subsp. vulgare; assembly: GCF_904849725.1. Taxonomy (NCBI): domain Eukaryota; kingdom Viridiplantae; phylum Streptophyta; class Magnoliopsida; order Poales; family Poaceae; genus Hordeum; species Hordeum vulgare. The sequence goes on along the minus strand of NC_058519.1, from coordinate 422,272,143 downwards.
GGGTCTTGAACTTATATTGGCAAAGAACAGCTTCAACCTGTAGCCCCCAAGGGTCGGGTCATCTTTTGAAAGATGAGCCGGGTCTTAAACTTGTAATTGAATATAAAATTTCTTCAACCTATAACCCCCAAGGGCCAGGTCATCTTCTGAAAGATGAGCCGGGTCTTGAACTTGTATTTGAACATAAAATTTCTTCAACCTGTAGCCCCCAAGGAACGAGCCATCTTTTGAAAGATGAGCCGGGTCTTGAACTTGTATTTGAACATAAAATTACTTCAACATGTATCCCCCAAGGGTCAGGTCATCTTTTGAAAGATGAGTCGGGCCTTGAACTTGTATTTGAACATAACATTTCTTTAACTTGTAGCCCCCAAGGGCCGGGTCATCTTTTGAAAGATGAGCCGGGTCTTGTATGAAGGTATGACCTTAAAAGAATTAAGTCATACATTAGCCCCCAAGTGTCAGGGATGTTGCTTCCAATGGTCCTGAAACTTGCTTTCCCAATGTTTTGTTGCAGGAATCCTTGACTCGGGCCGACTCAACCATGGCCGGCTTAAAAGAGAGCTTAGCTGAACAGAAGGACGCTCGTGCTAGGTGTGAAGAAAAATTTCGTCTTGCCCTTTCTGACATGGAGAAAATGAAAGCCGAACACAAAAGGTTCTAAGATAAGACCCATGCCGAGCAAGCCGCCGTCTTGAAACGGGCGGAACAAGCCGAAGAAAAGCTGAAAGAGGCTCTTCAAGAACTCTCTGGCTTGAAGCATCATATCTCCAACATGACCCAAGCTATATTTGGTAAGGGTCAATTACCTTCTTCTCAAAAAGTGTTGCAAAGCATATTGCAAATGCTAATTATCTTTGTTTTGTCACTCTAGGTCCACGAGCCGCCACCCTACAGAATGACTGCATTCTGAAGCTGAAAGCGATTTATACTTTAACAGAGCAGCTATACACGGGTGGTATGATGACTATGAAGACCGTGATGGGCAACAGGGAACCCATAAAATCCATCAAGCACATGCTGGGTTGCTTGTCAACACTGCCGCCCCAGGTGGAGGAGTTAAAAAGGTCAGTCGCCTGTAAAGGAGCGCTAACCACCCTAAGCCGGTGTTTGGCCTATGCCCCTGAACTTAAGCCGAAAGAGGTAGCCGGTGGCTTTCCAGAATTAAAGGATGACGCGTTAGATTTCTTTGAGGAGGACTACCACCGTTGTGTGAAAGAGGTAGCCTGCACTTAGGAAAATACCAGACGACTTATGATGACCACAGCAAAAGGGTGACTCCTCCGTCGTATGAAGTCACCAACCTGACTCCACGATGCTGTAAGAATCCTTTCGACTTTGACATTATTCTGTTCACCATCTTGACTGATGAAGACGAGTTCGTCGCATTGACCAATTGCAATTGGAAATAGGGCGACTTATAGATCAAAGATGGCGAAAGCTCGAGACAGGGTAACCCGGAGGCGGCTTGAACCAAATTGTCATGAAGTTTATCCTCCAAGTATATTTTGATCCTTTTAGATCGGGATATGATTCCCGGTATGGCCTGCTGAGCCATGTAATAGTCTTAGGATTCAGGAAAACAGTATGATAACCGTACCTTGTGATGGTGTTTGGAAGTTTCAGCCTTCATTAATATGAATCTCTTTTCCGAAAGCTTCGTCATGTTTTGACAAAAAAGTTCTTTGCCCTGTTTATTAGAGAAAAAACAATAGGTCGGCTCAGTGAGTTGCGGTGGGTTATAAATTTTTTATGAAACCATTAGGCGATGCCACAAAGATAGTCATAAAGTGCGTCGGCTCGATGATTTACAACAGGATAGGACGAGTTTGCAAAACTCTAGTGCTACCCCAAGAAGGCTTTTGCAATAGCCCAAGTTGTTTAGACCTGCTGATCAGGCATGAGTGAGGCTTCAGTGAACCCATGGTTTGTCTATTTTCCATGTGCCGGCTCTCACCAGTACCTTTCATGTTTTAAGCAAGGCAAGTTCAGGGTCCAAAAGTGGATTGACTCGCCAAGAGTAATTGGGCTAATAGGGCGAGTTGCCAAGCACACAGTCCAGTATAACCATTGTAATGCATTAATTTTTCGCTAGCCAAGAGGGTATTCAGGCTAAACTCAGTGAGTGGAAGCCCCAAGTGACCTATGATTAGGGAAAAGTCAGACATAGGATTGCAGAAGCGTATACGCTCTTACTGCAAAATGACTTGGGAGCTAGTAGCCCCCAAGTAAGCCGACTTAATTCTCAAAAATATATAAGGTGCCCATGTTTGAACCGTGCATGGCAACTTTGGTCCTCTTTGGCGTATCAACATCCAGTTTTGAAATAAGCGCAACGTGGCGACTTATGCTCGTTGATGCTGATAGCGTCCAGGTTTGGACGACTTATGGAACAATAAAGACTCATGTTTTCCAGAAGTTGAAACGGCAAAAGACCCCATAGTTCGTGGGCTCCAGCTTTATTGCTTTATATGTAAAACAAGAGATTACAAAGTCAAAATTGTAAACATAGGTAAGGAGCCAGTGGCTCTATGTATAGTATGGCCGCAAGTGGGCGATGTTCCATGGGCGGGTTGTCTCAACCTCTGTTGTTGGCCTATCTGGGCGAAGATCCAGCAGGTAATATGAACCTTTGTGGAGATTTTTACTAACAACAAAAGGTCCTTCCCATGGAGGGGATAACTTATGCATACCAGTATGATCCTGAATCAACCGGAGCACTAAGTCACCCTCTTGAAAAGCTCGGCTCTTGACTCGTCGGTTGTGATAGCGTCGCAAGTCTTGTTGATAAATCGTCGATCGTGATGCGGCCAAATCACGCTCCACTTCCAAGGCGTCCAACAAATCTTGACGTGCTAGCTCGTTGTCTTGTTGTACATAGGTGGCGACTCGTGGTGAGTCGTGTCTGATGTCACTTGGTAATACTGCCTCTGCTCCATAGACCAGGAAAAGGGTGTGAAACCGGTAGACCGATTAGGGGTGGTTCTGATGCTCCATAAAACTGAAGGCAATTCTTCAACCCAACATCCCGGAGTGCATTCTAGAGGTACCATAAGTCGGGGCTTGATTCCTCGCAATATTTCTTCCGCGTGTCCGTTGGACTGGGGGTGTGCAACTGCAGAAAATCAAGTCGAATGTGCTCCTTTGCACAAAACTCTTGCATGGCGCCTTTGGATAAATTAGTACCATTATCACTAATGATACTATGAGGATACCCGAAGCGAAAAATTAACTTTTTCAGGAACTTGACGACCGTGTCTGCATCGCAGCTGCTAACTGGCTCCGCTTCAACCCACTTGGTAAACTTGTCATCTGCCACCAATAGGTGAGTCTTTTTATTGGACAACATGTTGAAAGTACCAACCTTGTCCAACTCCCAGACCGCATACGACTATGTAATTGGAAACATCCGTAATTCCTGAGACGACACATGCATTTGACGTCCAAATTTTTGGCAACCATCACATCTACGAACTATATCCTCAGCATCTGCATGAGCTGTCAACCAGGAAAATCCATGCTTAAAGGCTTTGGATACCAGAGAGCGTGACCCGGCGTGATGACCACAGTCGCCCGCATGTATCTCATTAAGAATCGCACACCCTTCTTCAGAGGAGACACACCTTTGAAAAACTCCAGAAGTGCTTCGCTTGTGTAATTCGCCGTTATGTATGACCATGGACTTGCATCGATGGATGATTTGGAGGGCCAACAACTCATCAGTAGGTAACTTGCCTCGTGCCAGATACGCCATGTAGGGGATTTCCCAATCCACGGTAGCACGGAGAGCCGCCACAAGTTGAGACTCAGGATCAGGAACCGCTAAGTCTTCCTCTAAAGGCAGTTTTACTGACGGGTTACGCAATACATCCAAAAAGACGTTAGGGGGAACCGGCTTATGCTGTGAACCGAGTCGTGAAAGAGCATCGGCTGCCTCATTGAGTCGACGATCGATGTGATCCACCTGATAGCCATGAAAATGAGCCGCCACGTCCGACACGGCACGCCTATAAGCCGCCATCAAGGGATCTCTGGAATCCCATGTGCCAGAAACTTGCGGTGCTACTAGATCTGAGTCACCCAAACATCCGACTCGGCCGAGGTTCATTTCTTTGGCGATTTGCAACCCATGGAGCAAGGCCTCATACTCCACCGCATTGTTGGTACATGGGAATATGAGTCGGAGGACATAACAAAACTTGTCACCCTGAGGCGAAGTCAATACCACGCCAGCCCCCGAGCCTTCCAGCTGCCTAGACCCGTCAAAATGGATAGTCCAATATGTGTGATCAGGTCTGTCTTCCAGAATTTGCAATTCAGTCCAATCGTTGATGAAATCCACTAGTGCTTGAGACTTAATGGTTGTGCGAGGGGTATATTTCACATGATGGGGTCCAAGCTCACTTAGCAATCCGCCTAGTCGCCTCTCGATTCTATATGATATCACCAAGTGGGGCAGAACTGACCACCGTGATATGATGCTCTTGAAAGTAGTGTTTCAACTTCCGACTCGCCATGAGAACCCCGAAAACTAGCTTCTGCCAATGTGGGTAACGCTGTTTGGAGAGGGTTAGGACTTCACTGATAAAGTAGACCGGTCTTTGAACCGGGTATTCCTTCCCTTCTTCTTTGCGCTCGACGACCACTGCCATGCTTACCGCTTTAGAATTGGCAGCAATGTACAGGAGCATGGCTCTCTGTCAGTCGGAGCAGCCAAGACAGGCGGCTTAGCCAGTTGTTTCTTCAAGGCTTCGAAAGCTTTGTTGGCTTCATCCGTTTAAACAAAGCGATCAATTTTCTTGAGCAGCTGATAGAGAGGGAAGAATTTCTCCCGAAGGTGACTTATGAACCGACTTAAAGCCGCAATGCGACCCGCCATGCGTTGAACTTGATTGATATTTGCCGGCTTGCCTAGCGAAGTGATCGCGTCAATTTTATCTGGGTTAGCTTCGATGCCTCGTTCTGACACCAAGAAACCCAATAACTTTCCTGCGGGAACACCAAAAACACACTTGGTAGGGTTAAGCCTCATCTGGTACACGCGCAAATTGTCGAAAGTCTCCCTCAGGTCTTCGAGAAGTGATTCTTTCTTCTGGGATCTGACCACTATGTCATCAACGTAGGAATGAACGTTGCGCCCGATCTAGCTGTGTAGGCAATTGTGGATGTAGCGTTGATAAGTCGCCCCCGCGCTCTTGAGTTCGAACGACATGGACACATAACCAAAGGCTCCAAAGGGGGTTATAAATGACATTTTCTCCTGATCCACCACAACCATCTTGATCTGGTGGTACCCTGAGTAAGCATCCAGAAAACACAATCGCTTGAAACCCGCCGTAGAGTCAATGATTTGGTCAATGCGAGGGAGGGCGAAAGGGTCCTTTGGGCAGGCCCTGTTGAGGTTGGTGTAGTCAATGCACATGTGGAAGGTGCCATTCTTCTTGAGTACCAAGACCGGGTTAGCCAACCATTCAGGATGAAAAACCACAATGATGAATCCAGCAGCCAAAATCCGTGCTTCTTCCTCCCCAATTGCCTTACGCCGTTCTTCATTAAACCGGCGGAGATACTGCCGAACCGGCTTTATTTTAGGGTCAACATTAAGGTGGTGCTCAGCAAATTCTCTCGGTACACCTGGCATGTCTGAAGGCTTCTATGCAAAGATGTCCCAATTCTCACAGATGAATTCGCTAAGCGCGCTTTCCTATTTGGGATCCAGACCCATCCCAATGGTGAACTGCTTGGATGAGTCGCCACGCGTGAAATCTACCACCTTCGTGTCATCCGTCGGCTTAAACTTGAGGGGCAGCTCTGAGTCGACTGTGGGTCTTTTGAGTGGTGTCATATCTGCCGGGTCAACATTGGCTTGGTGAAACTTGAGCTCCTCGGCCGCGCAAGCTGACTCGGCATAAGCCGCGTCTCCTTCTTCACGTTCTTGAGCTATTTTTCGGTCCCCATTGATCGTGATAGTTCCCTTAGGGCCAGAAATTTTGATCTTGAGGTAGACGTAGCATGGGCGGGCCATGAACCGAACGTAAGCCGGCCTTCTGAACAAGTCATGGTAATGGCTCTTGATCTTGACCACCTCAAACATGAGGGATTTGCTCCTGTAATTGGACTCCGTGCCAAAAGCTACATTAAGTTTGATTCGCCCAATAGGGTATGCCGACTTACCCGGAACAATGTCGTGGAAGACCGTGGAAGATGACATCAAATCGGCCTCTGAGAAATTCATTCGCCGAAAGGTATCGAAATATAAGATGTTAATGCTGCTGCCGCCATCCATAAAGACTTTGGAAAGGGTGTAGCCCCCGGCCTGGGGAGCCACGACCAAAGCCAAGTCGCCGGAGTTATCAATCCGGGGCGGGTGATCCTCCCTACTCCAGATAATGGGCTATTCAGACCAATTGAGGTACCACGCTAAAAGCTCTATGTTTCACCTTTCAGTCCCTTTTGCAAGTGCTGGTGGTGAACACGTGGTATTGTCCGATGTTCAACTGCTTAGGATTATTCTGGAAGCCGCCATTGTCATCTTGCCATTGGGGATCACCTTGCGGGGGCGGTTGCCGAAACACGCCCTGCGTGTTGCCGAAACACGCCAGACCTGGTACTGCCCGACATTAGACTGCGACCCGCCCTGCGGGCCCGAGTTGGGAAATCCACCAAACGGGTTTCGGTGTGATCCGGGCGTGCCAAACTATTCCTGATGTCCGCCTTGGTTACCTCCTTGACCGTTTTTGAGCGCCTCAGCGCAGAACTCCCGCGTCACATAGCAATCCTCCCAAGAGTGGGTAGACGGACCTTCCAATGTGGCGTGTTGTGGACAAGGCCCTTTGAGCATCTCGTGATAATTGTGTGGTTTCTTCCCGCTAAAGCCCCTTTTATTGTGGCGTTGGTTCCCGTTGCCAGCTTTAGTGTTAGCGACAAAGTCCATGACGCCTTCCTGCTGCCTCCTTTTACTTTGTCCCGCGGGGTTGTGGTTGCCTCGCCCTTGGAACTGGGAGTGGCCTTTTGACGACTCCCCTCTCCTGGTGGTGCTAACTTTGTCATCATCTTCCCCAGGATCTTGTGTGTCGTCTGACTCAACATACCTGGTCAGGGTGTCCATCAAGTCGCCCATGTCGTGCACCTTACGTTTGAGTCGCCCAAGCTTCAGCACCAAAGGCTCGTAGTGACAATTTTTCTCCAGAATCAGCACGGCTTGAGCCACCGAGATGCCATCTGATGAATGGATGACTTCTACAACTCGCCGTGTTCAATGATGGGCCGACTCATCCGGGTGTCGGATGCAGTGCTGTAGGTCAATGATGGTCATCAGGCGCTTACAAGTTCCTCGGAATTTTTTTACGAAGCGTTCCTTCAACTCGGCCCAGGTGTAGATGGAGTTGGGCGGCAGGTTCTTCAGCCATGTGCGTGTCGTTCCTTCGAGCATCATGGTGAAATACTTAGCGCAAACCGCCTCATTCACGTCGAGCATGTCCATCGCAAGCTCGTAACTTTCGATCCACGAACCTGCCTCGAGGTCTGGTGTGTAATTAGGTGCCTTTCGCGGTCCTTTGAAATCTTTCGGCATACGCTCGTTGCGAAGGGCGGGCGTTAGACAGGGCACCCTAACATGCCTGCCACTTGTCTCGGTCAACATGGGAGAAGGCAGGGTGTAAGCCCGATAGCCCTGACCCGCTGCAACTGTTGTTTCCATCTGACGGGCAGCTCGCGCCGCATCCACAAGATCCTGAGCCCGCGCGTTGGGCATCCCGGGCGGATTGGTATGCGGAAAACGTCGTTGCTCGCTGGTCACCGCAGGCAGATCATCATGGCGACTCCTGGTGTGACTCGCCTGGGGCGTGGAGTGTAGCCGCTCGCGGCTATGTGAATACTGCGCATGTTGTACCACCGCCGTTTTCAGCATCTCGATGGCGTTTCTCGCCTCCACCTCAGCCGGGGAGTTTCCGTGAATCGGGAGAGATTCAAGGTGGCGGGTTGCCACTAGCACGTTATCCACGGGGTTCGAGAAGTGACCCCGTGGCGTCTGGAAACAGGGTGCACGAGCCTCCATCGGCTGAGGCGGCTGTGGGTTAATCGGTGGCCGAATCGGATCGCCTCCTGGGTCGGCCTGCCAAGGCCGATTGGGTTCCATCCCAGGGGTATGCGGGCTGTTTAAAGGCGAGTTGGGTTTAGATAATCCGGAAGGCGGCCGTGATGTCTCCTATGGTGGATTGCATCGGAGGCACGCTGCTGTCGCTCAAGCCGCCAGCCTTCAGTATTCAAATGCTCTGTCTTCGCGACGATCTGGGCATGTTGTGTTGCCATCCTGGCGGGTTCCGCTTCTACGACCCGCTGAATCTTTGCCATCTCCTCCCTTAGTTCCGTTAGTTCGGCGTTGACCGTTTCCTGGTTCTCTGCCGTCACAGTGATCTCCATCATTTTGGCTATCTATGCTGCCAGGTCTGCCATGGCTTGAGCCGGGGTCTTCCCCGACCCGCCAGCTTCATTGTTGCCCGCCGGGTTTGGTTGAGGGGGCGCTGCCCTCGCCATGTAGATGGCGACTTGACGGTGCGGCCCCGCAAAGTCGTCAGGGATTACTGCCTCCGGCAACCCCTTGAGCTGTCCCTCGTGGAGAGGGTACATTGAATCTATATCACCCATGGATGACTCTTCGTCCGAGTTGACGGGGGTGATCTCCTGGATTACCGGCATGTCGGTTCCCTGCATAAAACCAACGAAGACGTGGTGTCCCCTAACTTGATGTTCGACGGGATGGGCGTACCGGGCCGGCTCAATGATGTCGGGGAAGGTGTTCGGCTCAGGTACGGGTGCCCCAACCTTGCCGATGAAAACGTGGATTTTGCCGAAGGCGACCCTGCATCCGGATTCGATTGAATCAGCCTCAGGTTCCCAGCGCGAGTTGTCGCTGTAGTATTTTCCATGGCGGCTCTTCGTCATGATGCCGACCGTGTAGCTTCCTGACCCTGGAAGGGCTCCCTTTGAGAAATCAACTCCACAGTGCGCAGGCCCCACGGTGGGCGCCAACAGTCGTGGTTTTGTCACAACAGATGTCCTCGTGAAAGGACTTAATGAAGGAGCCATCGCACCTTGGTGGTCACTCAAAGAGGGTAAGCGGAAGCGAGACTCAGATTTACCCAGGTTCGACCACTCTTGTGGAGGTAAAAGCCTACGTCCTGCTTTGTGTATTTTGATGGTAGATTCAATTACAAGGAGGGCGTAACTCGCCTGACCTAGCTCTCGATGATTTCTAACTTAATCTATCTGCCCCAGAGACTCGCCTTTATATACAGGTCGAGGCCCTAGGTTGGCCCCACATATCAATACTAGTCTTATCTATCTGCCCCACAGACTCGCCTTTATATACAGGTCGAGGCCCTAGGTTGGCCCCACATATCAATACTAGTCTTTTCTGCGCACTTCGTCCTCACTCATGCGCACCCGGGACCAACTTCCCGGTCTCCTGGATTACCGGCATGTCGGTTCCCTGCGTAAAACCAACGAAGACGTGGTGTCCCCTAACTTGATGTTCGACGGGATGGGCGTATCGGGCCGGCTCAACGATGTCGGTGAAGGTGTTCGGCTCAGGTACGGGTGCCCCAACCTTGCCGATGAAAACGTGGATTTGGCCGAAGGCGACCCTGTATCCAGATTCGATTGAATCAGCCTCAGGTTCCCAGCACGAGTTGTCGCTGTAGTATTTTCCATGGCGGCTCTTCGTCATGATGCCAACCGTGTAGCTTCCTGACCCTGGAAGGGCTCCCTTTGAGAAATCAACTCCACAGTTCGCAGGCCCCACGGTGGGCGCCAACAGTCGTGGTTTTGTCACAACAGATGTCCTCGTGAAAGGACTTAATGAAGGAGCCATCGCACCTTGGTGGTGACTCAAAGAGGGTAAGCGGAAGCGAGACTCAGATTTACCCAGGTTCGACCCCTCTTGTGGAGGTAAAACCCTACGTCATGCTTTGTGTATTTTGATGGTAGATTCGATTACAAGGAGGGCGTAACTCGCCTGACCTAGCTCTCGATGATTTCTAACTTAATCTATGTGCCCCAGAGACTCGCCTTTATATACAGGTCGAGGCCCTAGGTTGGCCCCACATATCAATACTAGTCTTATCTATCTGCCCCACAGACTCGCCTTTATATACAGGTCGAGGCCCTAGGTTGGCCCCACATATCAATACTAGTCTTTTCTGCGCACTTCGTCCTCACTCATGCACACCCGGGACCAACTTCCCGGTCTCCTGGATTACCGGCATGTCGGTTCCCTGCATAAAACCAACGAAGACGTGGTGTCCCCTAACTTGATGTTCGACGGGATGGGCGTACCGGGCCGGCTCAACGATGTCGGTGAAGGTGTTCGGCTCAGGTACGGGTGCCCCAACCTTGCCGATGAAAACGTGGATTTTGCCGAAGGCGACCCTGTATCCAGATTCGATTGAATCAGCCTCAGGTTCCCAGCGCGAGTTGTCGCTGTAGTATTTTCCATGGCGGCTCTTCGTCATGATGCCGACCGTGTAGCTTCCTGACCCTGGAAGGGCTCCCTTTGAGAAATCAACTCCACAGTGCGCAGGCCCCACGGTGGGCGCCAACAGTCGTGGTTTTGTCACAACAGATGTCCTCGTGAAAGGACTTAATGAAGGAGCCATCGCACCTTGGTGGTGACTCAAAGAGGGTAAGCGGAAGCGAGACTCAGATTTACCCAGGTTCGACCCCTCTTGTGGAGGTAAAAGCCTACGTCCTGCTTTGTGTATTTTGATGGTAGATTCGATTACAAGGAGGGCGTAACTCGCCTGACCTAGCTCTCGATGATTTCTAACTTAATCTATCTGCCCCAGAGACTCGCCTTTATATACAGCTCGAGGCTCTAGGTTGGCCCCACATATCAATACTAGTCTTATCTATCTGCCCCACAGACTCGCCTTTATATACAGGTCGAGGCCCTAGGTTGGCCCCACATATCAATACTAGTCTTTTCTGCGCACTTCGTCCTCACTCATGCGCACCCGGGACCAACTTCCCGGTCTCCTGGATTACCGGCATGTCGGTTCCCTGCGTAAAACCAACGAAGACGTGGTGTCCCCTAACTTGATGTTCGACGGGATGGGCGTACCGGGCCGGCTCAACGATGTCGGTGAAGGTGTTCGGCTCAGGTACGGGTGCCCCAACCTTGCAGATGAAAACGTGGATTTTGCCGAAGGCGACCCTGTATCCAGATTCGATTGAATCAGCCTCAGGTTCCCAGCGCGAGTTGTCGCTGTAGTATTTTCCATGGCGGCTCTTCGTCATGATGCCGACCGTGTAGCTTCCTGACCCTGGAAGGGCTCCCTTTGAGAAATCAACTCCACAGTGCGCAGGCCCCACGGTGGGCGCCAACAGTCGTGGTTTTGTCACAACAGATGTCCTCGTGAAAGGACTTAATGAAGGAGCCATCGCACCTTGGTGGTGACTCAAAGAGGGTAAGCGGAAGCGAGACTCAGATTTACCCAGGTTCGACCCCTCTTGTGGAGGTAAAACCCTACGTCCAGCTTTGTGTATTTTGATGGTAGATTCGATTACAAGGAGGGCGTAACTCGCCTGACCTAGCTCTCGATGATTTCTAACTTAATCTATCTGCCCCAGAGACTCGCCTTTATATACAGCTCGAGGCTCTAGGTTGGCCCCACATATCAATACTAGTCTTATCTATCTGCCCCACAGACTCGCCTTTATATACAGGTCGAGGCCCTAGGTTGGCCCCACATATCAATACTAGTCTTTTCTGCGCACTTCGTCCTCACTCATGCGCACCCGGGACCAACTTCCCGGTCTCCTGGATTACCGGCATGTCGGTTCCCTGCGTAAAACCAACGAAGACGTGGTGTCCCCTAACTTGATGTTCGACGGGATGGGCGTACCGGGCCGGCTCAACGATGTCGGTGAAGGTGTTCGGCTCAGGTACGGGTGCCCCAACCTTGCCGATGAAAACGTGGATTTTGCCGAAGGCGTCCCTGTATCCAGATTAGATTGAATCAGCCTCAGGATCCCAGCGCGAGTTGTCGCTGTAGTATTTTCCATGGCGACTCTTCGTCATGATGCCGACCGTGTAGCTTCCTGACCCTGGAAGGGCTCCCTTTGAGAAATCAACTCCACAGTGCGCAGGCCCCACGGTGGGCGCCAACAGTCGTGGTTTTGTCACAACAGATGTCCTCGTGAAAGGACTTAATGAAGGAGCCATCGCACCTTGGTGGTGACTCAAAGAGGGTAAGCGGAAGCGAGACTCAGATTTACCCAGGTTCGACCCCTCTTGTGGAGGTAAAAGCCTACGTCCTGCTTTGTGTATTTTGATGGTAGATTCGATTACAAGGAGGGCGTAACTTGCCTGACCTAGCTCTCGATGATTTCTAACTTAATCTATCTGCCCAAGAGACTCGCCTTTATATACAGGTCGAGGCCCTAGGTTGGCCCCACATATCAATACTAGTCTTATCTATCTGCCCCACAGACTCGCCTTTATATACAGGTCGAGGCCCTAGGTTGGCCCCACATATCAATACTAGTCTTTTCTGCGCACTTCGTCCTTACTCATGCGCACCCGGGACCAACTTCCCAGTCTCCTGGATTACCGGCATGTCGGTTCCCTGTGTAAAACCAACGAAGACGTGGTGTCCCCTAACTTGATGTTCGACGGGATGGGCGTACCGGGCCGGCTCAACGATGTCGGTGAAGGTGTTCGGCTCAGGTACGGGTGCCCCAACCTTGCCGATGAAAACGTGGATTTTGCCGAAGGCGACCCTGTATCTAGATTCGATTGAATCAGCCTCAGGTTCCCAGCGCGAGTTGTCGCTGTAGTATTTTCCATGGCGGCTCTTCGTCATGATGCCGACCGTGTAGCTTCCTGACCCTGGAAGGGCTCCCTTTGAGAAATCAACTCCACAGTTCGCAGGCCCCACGGTGGGCGCCAACAGTCGTGGTTTTGTCACAACAGATGTCCTCGTGAAAGGACTTAATGAAGGAGCCATCGCAGCTTGGTGGTGACTCAAAGAGGGTAAGCGGAAGCGAGACTCAGATTTACCCAGGTTCGACCCCTCTTGTGGAGGTAAAAGCCTACGTCCTGCTTTGTGTATTTTGATGGTAGATTCGATTACAAGGAGGGCGTAACTCACCTGACCTAGCTCTCGATGATTTCTAACTTAATCTATCTGCCCCAGAGACTCGCCTTTATATACAGGTCGAGGCTCTAGGTTGGCCCCACATATCAATACTAGTCTTATCTATCTGCCCCACAGACTCGCCTTTATATACAGGTCGAGGCCCTAGGTTGGCCCCACATATCAATACTAGTCTTTTCTGCGCACTTCGTCCTCACTCATGCGCACCCGGGACCAACTTCCCGGTCTCCTGGATTACCGGCATGTCGGTTCCCTGCGTAAAACCAACGAAGACGTGGTGTCCCCTAACTTGATGTTCGACGGGATGGGCGTACCGGGCCGGCTCAACGATGTCGGTGAAGGTGTTCGGCTCAGGTACGGGTGCCCCAACCTTGCCGATGAAAACGTGGATTTTGCCGAAGGCGACCCTGTATCCAGATTCGATTGAATCAGCCTCAGGTTCCCAGCGTGAGTTGTCGCTGTAGTATTTTCCATGGCGGCTCTTTGTCATGATGCTGACCGTGTAGCTTCCTGACCCTGGAAGGGCTCCCTTTGAGAAATCAACTCCACAGTTCGCAGGCCCCACGGTGGGCGCCAACAGTCGTGGTTTTGTCACAACAGATGTCCTCGTGAAAGGACTTAATGAAGGAGCCATCGCACCTTGGTGGTGACTCAAAGAGGGTAAGCGGAAGCGAGACTCAGATTTACCCAGGTTCGACCCCTCTTGTGGAGGTAAAAGCCTACGTCCTGTTTTGTGTATTTTGATGGTAGATTCGATTACAAGGAGGGCGTAACTCGCCTGACCTAGCTCTCGATGATTTCTAACTTAATCTATCTGCCCCAGAGACTCGCCTTTATATACAGGTCGAGGCCCTAGGTTGGCCCCACATATCAATACTAGTCTTATCTATCTGCCCCACAGACTCGCCTTTATATACAGGTCGAGGCCCTAGGTTGGCCCCACATATCAATACTAGTCTTTTCTGCGCACTTCGTCCTCACTCATGCGCACCCGGGACCAACTTCCCGGTCTCCTGGATTACCGGCATGTCGGTTCCCTGCGTAAAACCAACGAAGACGTGGTGTCCCCTAACTTGATGTTCGACGGGATGGGCGTACCGGGCCGGCTCAACGATGTCGGTGAAGGTGTTCGGCTCAGGTACGGGTGCCCCAACCTTGCCGATGAAAACGTGGATTTTGCCGAAGGCGACCCTGTATCCAGATTCGATTGAATCAGCCTCAGGTTCCCAGCGCGAGTTGTCGCTGTAGTATTTTCCATGGCGACTCTTCGTCATGATGCCGACCGTGTAGCTTCCTGACCCTGGAAGGGCTCCCTTTGAGAAATCAACTCCACAGTGCGCAGGCCCCACGGTGGGCGCCAACAGTCGTGGTTTTGTCACAACAGATGTCCTCGTGAAAGGACTTAATGAAGGAGCCATCGCACCTTGGTGGTGACTCAAAGAGGGTAAGCGGAAGCGAGACTCAGATTTACCCAGGTTCGACCCCTCTTGTGGAGGTAAAAGCCTACGTCCTGCTTTGTGTATTTTGATGGTAGATTCGATTACAAGGAGGGCGTAACTTGCCTGACCTAGCTCTCGATGATTTCTAACTTAATCTATCTGCCCAAGAGACTCGCCTTTATATACAGGTCGAGGCCCTAGGTTGGCCCCACATATCAATACTAGTCTTATCTATCTGCCCCACAGACTCGCCTTTATATACAGGTCGAGGCCCTAGGTTGGCCCCACATATCAATACTAGTCTTTTCTGCGCACTTCGTCCTTACTCATGCGCACCCGGGACCAACTTCCCGGTCTCCTGGATTACCGGCATGTCGGTTCCCTGTGTAAAACCAACGAAGACGTGGTGTCCCCTAACTTGATGTTCGACGGGATGGGCGTACCGGGCCGGCTCAACGATGTCGGTGAAGGTGTTCGGCTCAGGTACGGGTGCCCCAACCTTGCCGATGAAAACGTGGATTTTGCCGAAGGCGACCCTGTATCTAGATTCGATTGAATCAGCCTCAGGTTCCCAGCGCGAGTTGTCGTTGTAGTATTTTCCATGGCGGCTCTTCGTCATGATGCCGACCGTGTAGCTTCCTGACCCTGGAAGGGCTCCCTTTGAGAAATCAACTCCACAGTTCGCAGGCCCCACGGTGGGCGCCAACAGTCGTGGTTTTGTCACAACAGATGTCCTCGTGAAAGGACTTAATGAAGGAGCCATCGCAGCTTGGTGGTGACTCAAAGAGGGTAAGCGGAAGCGAGACTCAGATTTACCCAGGTTCGACCCCTCTTGTGGAGGTAAAAGCCTACGTCCTGCTTTGTGTATTTTGATGGTAGATTCGATTACAAGGAGGGCGTAACTCACCTGACCTAGCTCTCGATGATTTCTAACTTAATCTATCTGCCCCAGAGACTCGCCTTTATATACAGGTCGAGGCTCTAGGTTGGCCCCACATATCAATACTAGTCTTATCTATCTGCCCCACAGACTCGCCTTTATATACAGGTCGAGGCCCTAGGTTGGCCCCACATATCAATACTAGTCTTTTCTGCGCACTTCGTCCTCACTCATGCGCACCCGGGACCAACTTCCCGGTCTCCTGGATTACCGGCATGTCGGTTCCCTGCGTAAAACCAACGAAGACGTGGTGTCCCCTAACTTGATGTTCGACGGGATGGGCGTACCGGGCCGGCTCAACGATGTCGGTGAAGGTGTTCGGCTCAGGTACGGGTGCCCCAACCTTGCCGATGAAAACGTGGATTTTGCCGAAGGCGACCCTGTATCCAGATTCGATTGAATCAGCCTCAGGTTCCTAGCGTGAGTTGTCGCTGTAGTATTTTCCATGGCGGCTCTTTGTCATGATGCCGACCGTGTAGCTTCCTGACCCTGGAAGGGCTCCCTTTGAGAAATCAACTCCACAGTTCGCAGGCCCCACGGTGGGCGCCAACAGTCGTGGTTTTGTCACAACAGATGTCCTCGTGAAAGGACTTAATGAAGGAGCCATCGCACCTTGGTGGTGACTCAAAGAGGGTAAGCGGAAGCGAGACTCAGATTTACCCAGGTTCGACCCCTCTTGTGGAGGTAAAAGCCTACGTCCTGTTTTGTGTATTTTGATGGTAGATTCGATTACAAGGAGGGCGTAACTCGCCTGACCTAGCTCTCGATGATTTCTAACTTAATCTATCTGCCCCAGAGACTCGCCTTTATATACAGGTCGAGGCCCTAGGTTGGCCCCACATATCAATACTAGTCTTATCTATCTGCCCCACAGACTCGCCTTTATATACAGGTCGAGGCCCTAGGTTGGCCCCACATATCAATACTAGTCTTTTCTGCGCACTTCGTCCTCACTCATGCGCACCCGGGACCAACTTCCCGGTCTCCTGGATTACCGGCATGTCGGTTCCCTGCGTAAAACCAACGAAGACGTGGTGTCCCCTAACTTGATGTTCGACGGGATGGGCGTACCGGGCCGGCTCAACGATGTCGGTGAAGGTGTTCGGCTCAGGTACGGGTGCCCCAACCTTGCCGATGAAAACGTGGATTTTGCCGAAGGCGACCCTGTATCCAGATTCGATTGAATCAGCCTCAGGTTCCCAGCGCGAGTTGTCGCTGTAGTATTTTCCATGGCGGCTCTTCATCATGATGCCGACCGTGTAGCTTCCTGACCCTGGAAGGGCTCCCTTTGAGAAATCAACTCCACAGTGCGCAGGCCCCACGGTGGGCGCCAATAGTCGTGGTTTTGTCACAACAGATGTCCTCGTGAAAGGACTTAATGAAGGAGCCATCGCACCTTGGTGGTGACTCAAAGAGGGTAAGTGGAAGCGAGACTCAGATTTACCCAGGTTCGACCCCTCTTGTGGAGGTAAAAGCCTACGTCCTGCTTTGTGTATTTTGATGGTAGATTCGATTATAAGGAGGGCGTAACTCGCCTGACCTAGCTCTCGATGATTTCTAACTTAATCTATCTGCCCCAGAGACTCGCCTTTATATACAGGTCGAGGCCCTAGGTTGGCCCCACATATCAATACTAGTCTTATCTATCTGCCCCACAGACTCGCCTTTATATACAGGTCGAGGCCCTAGGTTGGCCCCACATATCAATACTAGTCTTTTCTGCGCACTTCGTCCTCACTCATGCGCACCCGGGACCAACTTCCCGGTCGGTCACCCATCCTAGAACTACTCCAAACCAAGCACGCTTAACCTGGGAGTTCTGTTCGAATGGGCTCCCGGAAAAGAAGGAATTCCTTATTGATATGAGTAGTCTATCATCCCTAATAAGTGAGGCTATCACATACACCACCACTGAGAGGAACCGACGTCCTCGTCGGGCCACATGAGCGTTCCCTGTTGGCACAAACGTTAGTGCATCCAGTCCACTACATGTGACATGTCTTATTGATATGAGTAGTCTATCATCCCTAATAAGCAAGGCTATCACATACACCACCACTCACAGCAACCGACGTCCTCGTCGGGCCACAGGAGCGTACCCTCTTGGCACAAACATCTGTGCATCCAGTCCAGTACATGTGACATGTGTGTGCCATGACGGGTCCCAAACGTCATGAATAACATGACCACACACCTGTCCGCAAACATACGTGTAACCGCGAGGGTCGGCTCTGATACCAACTTGTAATGCCCCGAACACACCCGCCGGCGGTCGTTACTCCTGGGGGGATATATACTGGCCCCACATATCAATACTAATCATTTTTGCGCACTTTGTCCTCACTCATGCGCACCCAGGACCAACTTTCCGGTCGATCACCCATCTTGGAACTACTCCAAGCCAAGCATGCTTAACCTGGGAGTTCTGTTTGAATGGGCTCCCGGAAAAGAAGGAATTCCTTATTGATATGAGTAGTCTATCATCCCTAATAAGCGAGGCTATCATAGCACATAAGAGTTATCAACATACTTGCTCAAATGAAATTCATCAAATAGATCAAGCATATTGTATTTCCATTGAGTATAGTTATCCTCATTGAGAACAGGCACTCTACAACAAAGACTCCCCAAACTAGGCATATCCATCTTCCTTCAATGGTGATAAAACCAAAACTAAGGAGACCAAAGCTCTGATACCAATTGTGGGATCGTGAAGCGTATGTCTAGAGGGGGGGCGGGGGCGTGATTAGACTACTTGACCAAATAAAAACCTAACCTTTTTCCTAATTTTATTGGCTAGAAAGTTTTATCAATTCTATCAAGTCTAGCACACCCTACTGCTACCTCTTGAGCTTGCGTTGGTTTTTCCCTTGAAAAGGAAAGGGTGATGCAACACAGTAGCAGTAAGTATTTCCCTCAGTTTGAGAACCAAGGTATCAATCCAGTAGGAGTATCAAGCCAAGTCTCCAAAGTACCTGCGCAAAAACAAAAAACTTGCACCCAACGCTACAAAGGGGTTGTCAATCCCTTCACGATTGATTGCAAGGTGAGATCTGAAGGCGGAAAGTGGAACAAAGTAAAAGTGTAGGGCTGAAAATATGATGTGAAGTAGACCCGGGGGCCATAATGTTCACTAGAGGCTTCTCTCATGATAGCAAATATTACGGTGGGTGAACGAATTACTGTCGAGCAATTGATAGAACCGCGCAAAGTCATGACGATATCTAAGGCAATGATCATACATATAGGCATCACGTCTGAGACAAGTAGAGAGGGTGATCCAATCTCGAAGGGGATCCGGCCCCTTCGCCGCCATGGACACCATGTACCAGAGGGGGAACTCTCCTCCCATCTAGGGGGAGGCCAAGTAAGGAGAAGAAGGAGGGGCCTCTCTCCCCCTCTCTCCGAGTGGCGCTACAGTGCCGCCGGGGCAATCATTGTGACGACGATCGACACCAACAATCTTGCCGCCGTCAACACCAACTCCCCCCCCTCTTCACAGCTCTGTAATACCTATCTTCCCCGCTGCAATCTCTACTTAAACATGGTGCTCAACTCCATATATTATTTCACAATGATATTTGGCTATCCTATGATGTTTGAGTAGATCGCTTTTCTCCGATGGGTTAATTGTGCTATGATGTTATGGATGTGAATTATATGTTGATATGGTGTTGTCTTATGGTGCCCTCCGTGTCACGCAAGCGAATGGATCCTCGCTGTAGGGTGTTGCAATATGTCCATAATTCGCTTATGGTGGGTTGCTTGAGTAACAGAAGCATAAACCCGAATAAGTAGGTTGTGGCATATATGAGTAAAGAGGACTTCATACTTAATGCTATGGTTGGGTTTGATGACCTTAATGATCTTTAGTAGATGCGGATGCTTTCTAGAGTTCTAGTCATAAGTGCATATGATCCAAGTAGAGAAAGTATGTTAGCTCATGCCTCCCCTCATTGCATATAACAAATATCTATCATATCATATTCAATTGCATAGGGACAATCTTTCTAATGCATTACAAAAAGCTTGCTGCATCACTACTAAGTTTATTTTCTTGCAAAGTACTTCTAGTTACTTCCCGCAAGATAGTTTCGTACTAATTCTAGGTAGAGCAAGCACTTGTGGGTTATGAAGACCTTTTTCTAGCACTGTTGTCGGGGAGCAATAGCGTGGGGTGAATATTTTCGTGTGTGCTTGTTTGATTTATCACTAAGTAGTTTTAATTTTGTCCTCTTGTTTTCTGTCTTTAGTTATGGGTAGGAAACATAAAATACCAAAAAAATAGATGTACTTGCTGCTCCAAAAGTTGAGGAACCACTAAGTAGTTTTAATTTTGTCCTCTTGTTTTCTGTCTTTAGTTATGGGTAGGAAACATAAAATACCAAAAAAATAGATGTACTTGCTGCTCCAAAAGTTGAGGAACCACTAGTGTTTCGTACTACCGAAGAATATTACTTGGATCATCTTCGATCGACTTGCGCTCGTGCTGAAAACCCAACTAGCTTAGTTGAGGGAAAATCATTAAATGAGCATGCTCATTATGTGTGACACTGCATATCTCAAAAAGGGAAACTCTTGTGGCATGAGATCAATTATTTGTGTTGTTATGCTTGGAATTTATGTGAAATTTATGATTTTACTTGTTGTTCCGAAAAAACTAAAAAACATCTTCCCTACCAATGTGTGTTTAATGAGAATGAAATATTATCTTCTTATGCCAAGGAGGCCTATTGCTCTTTTGATGTTGAGAAAATTGAAGAATTTGTTGCTTTTAAGGGCGCCTATGAAATTGCTTATGTGATTGAAAAGTATCATGCTACTCTTTACGAATCTAATTTTTTTTCCATACTTAAATATTGCTATGAAAACTATGCATCAAATACTTATGTTAAAGAATTTATTGAAAGAATGACTGCTGCCTTGGAAGAGATTAATATTTTGCACGAACCTATGGAAGAGGAAGGTGCTGAAATTGTGAGCTCATTAGATGAAAAAGATGAGGAGGAGAGCGAAGAACAAAAGCATGAAGAGCGGATTAGCTACCCGTTCCCACCTTCTAATGAGAGTAACTCTTCAACTCATACATTGTTTAATTACCCTTCATGCTTACCAAAGGATGAATGCTATGATAATTGCTATGATCCCGTTGTTTCATTTGAAATATCCCTTTTGATTAACTTGATGCTTGCTATGCTTGTGGCCACGATGCCAATATGAATTATGCTTATGAGGATGAACTTTCTATAGTTCCTTATGTTAAAAATGAAATTTTTGCTATTGCACGCACACATGATAGTCCTATTATTTTTTGAATTCTCCCAACTATACTATATCGAAGAAGTTTGCACTTATCGAGGATTATATTGGTGGGTTGCGTTTTGCTACTACACATGATGATTTTGATGAATATAATACGAATGTGTTTGCTGCTCCTACGTGCAATTATTATGATAAAGTAACTACATCTCAATCTCTTTATGTTTCCAATACGATAGAATTGCAAGAAACTACTTATGCTATGTATTGGCCTTTACTTGATGTGCATGAATTGTTCTTTTATGAAATGCTGATGCATAGTAAGAGAGTTAGACTTCGTTATTGCATGATATATATCACTTTGAGCTCACTACTAAATGCCAAACCATTGTTAATTAAAATTGGCTTTGATATACCTTGGGATCCGGGTGGATCCATTACTTGAGCACTTTATGCCTAGCTTAATGGTTTAAATAAAGTGCTGCAAGGGAGAGAACCCAGAAGATTTAGAGAGTCATTTTATTTTATTTTGTGCTTTTTATAAAATATTGTGCCAAGATTTGCCTTTAGGATGATCCATAAGATGAGTAGAAACAATGCTGAATCTGAAACAAAAACTTTGACTCCAGTGCACGAATTTACATTTTTAATTGGAGCATGATATTGAGCTGAAATTCTAACACGGTATTGTCATAAAATTCTTTATGTTCTCCTAACTTTTCAGATTATTTGGAGTTACGGAAGTGTGGTCAAAGTTCAGATTAATACAAACTGTCCTGTTTAAAACATATTCTGTTTTTGACGCATTGTTTTGCTTGTTTTCATGAAACTATCGATATTATCGGTTGTATAAGCCATGGAAAACTTATAATATAGCAGAGATAATGAAAATATAAAATATTATTGGGTTTTCAACAGTACTTAAAGTAGTATTTTATTTTATTATACTAATGGATCTTACCAGTCTTCTGTTAAGTTTTGTGTGAATGAAGTGTTCGAAGATCGAGGAGGTCTCGATATGAGGAGAAGGAGGAGAGGAAAGAGTTCAAGCTTGGGGATTCCCAAGGCACCCGAAGTAAATATACAAGGAGACTCGAGCGTCTAAGCTTGGGGATGCTCCAGAAGTAATCCCATCTTTCTTCAACAAGTATCGGTATGTTTTTGGATTCGTTTCATTCATGTGATATGTGTAAATCTTGGAGCGTCTTTTGTATCTTCCCTTTTATTTTATGCACCATGCTGGTATGAGGTATTCCATGGTTGATTTATAGAATGCTCATTGCACTTCACTTATATCTTTTGAGTATGGCTTTATAGAATGCTTCATGTGCTTCACTTATATCATTTGAAGTTTGGATTGCTTGTTTCTCTTCACATAAAAAAACGTTATTTGAAGAATGCTCTTTCGGTTCACTTATATCTATTAGAGCATGGTATTTTGCAGAAAAAATTAAACTCTCATGCTTCACTTATATCTATTTAGAGAGTCAAAAGGAATTGGTCATTTACATGGTTGATCATAAAATCCTACATAAAACTTGTAGATCACTGAATATGATATGTTTGATTCCTTGCAATAGTTTTGCGACATTAAGAGAGTAATATGTGAGTGCACTCGTTGATAATTGTGGAATAGTAAGAATACCAATGTTAAGGTTTGTGATTCCTAAAGCATGCATGTATAGTCTCTAGTTATGCGATGAAGTTGGAGCATAATTTATCCTTGATTGAAATCCTTTGAGTTGTTATAATCGGAGTCGCACGATGGTTAACTCCTCCCAACCATCTCCCTAGGGGCATGCGAGTAGTGCTTTGCTTCGAGAGAGCTAATAAATTCTTGCAATAAGTATGTGAGTTATTTGTGAGTAATGTGAATCCATGGATTATACACACTCTTACCTTTTCGCAATTTGCTAGCCTCCACGGTACCGCGCACTGCCCTTTCTCACCTCGAGAGTCGTTGCAAACTTTACCGGTGCATCCAAACCCCGTGATATGATACACTCTATCACACATAAGCCTTATTATATCTTCCTCAAAACTGCCACCATACCTACCTATTACAGCATTTCCATAGCCATTCCGAGATATAAGCCTTATTATATCTTCCTCAAAATTCAGGGGTGCTACTGCGCGAGCCATTGATCTACAACATAAATTTACAAAGATTACTTAGACTATTGTTCAAGATAACGAGTTTAGTTAATCATATTACTAAAAACTCCCACTCAAATAGATATCCCTCGAGTCATTCGAGTAACACATGATCCAAATCCACCAACCCAAGTCCATGTTGGAAATATGCCCTAGAGGCAATAATAAAATAGTTATTATTGTATTTCCTTGTTCAATATAATCCTTATTATCCATGCTATAATTCTATTGATTGAAACTCAAATACACGTGTGGATACATAAACAACACATTGTCCCTAGTAAGCATGTAATGGACTAGCTCGTTTGTCAAATATGGTCAAGGTTTACAAACCATAGACATGAGTTGTCATTTGATAACGGAATCACATCATTACAAGAATGATGTGATGGACAAGACACAAACTATAAATGTAGCATATGATAATGTCAGTTTACTGCTACTATTTTCTGCATGTCAAAGTATTTGTTCCTATGACCGTGAGATCATGCAACTCCTGGTCACCGGAGGAATACCTTGTGTGTATCAAACGTCACAACGTAACTGGTGACTATAAAGGTGCTCTACAGGTATCTCCGAGGGTCTCTATTGGGTTGGCATGGATTGAGACTGGGATTTGTCACTCTGTGTGACGGAGAGGTATCTCTGGGCCCACTCGATAATACAACATCACAATAAGCTTGCAAGCAATGTGACTAAGGATTTGGTCACGGGATCGTGTATTACGGAACGAGTAAAGAGACTTGCCGGTAACAAGATTGAGCTAGGTATGGACATACCAACGATCAAATCTCGGGCAAGTAACATACTGAAGGACAAAGGGAACAACATATGGGATTGATTGAGTGCTTGTTATTGAGGTTCAACCGATGAAAGATCTTCGTAGAATATGTAGGAACTAATATCGACATCGAGGTCCCGCTATTGGTTACTGACCAGAGAGTGTCTCGGTCATGTATTCAAAGTTCTCGAACTTAGAGGGTCTACACACTTAAGGTTCAATAACGATATAAGCATAATTGAGTCATAGTGTTGGTGACCGAAGGTTGTTCGGACTCCCGGATGATATCTCGGACATGACGAGGAACACCAAAATAGTCCGGAGATGAAGATGATATATAAGATGAAGTTCATCGGGGTCCGAAAGTGTTCTGAGGCATACCGAAGGATTCACGGAGTGCCGAAAGGGGTTTCTCGAGGACCTTACAATTATTGGGTGGCCTCATGGGCCAAGGAGAGGGGCACCACAGCCCATCAGGGGGTTGGGTGCAGCCCTCTCCCCATCCCACTTCGGCCAAAGGGGGGTGGGCCTCCTTAAGGCACAGCCAACCCAACTTGGGTAGCAAGGCACCCAAGTGGGGGGGCCACCCTAACCCTAGACGCCGCCTACCTCCTCCCTTGGCCACTGGCCCCTAGGGGGTAACCCTAGGGCGCCCTCCCCTCTCACTTCCTCCTATATATAGAGAGGTGGAGAGGGGACAACCACATGACAATCTTGCCGTAGTGCTTCCCCTCATCTCCCTCGTAGTTTCTCTCCTCCATAACCCCTCGGCGAAGCCCTGCCGGGCTGTCACCACCAACACCTCACCATGCCATCATGTTGTGGGAGGACCCGGGCTGCTACTTCACCAACACTCGCTGGATCGATGAGGTGAAGGCGTCACCAAGCTGTACGTGTGTTGAACGCGGATGTGTCGTTTGTTCGACACTTGATCGGGAGATCACGGGACGGTTCGTGATTGGATCGCGAAGACGTACGACTACATCAACTGTGTTCTTGAACGCTTGTGCTTAGCGATCTACAAAGGTATGTAGATCCAATCTCTCCACTCGTAGATGGTCATCACCATGGATAGATCTGTTTGCACGTAGGAATTTTTTTCCCATGCAATGTTCCGCAACAGTGGTATCAAGAGCTAGGTCTATGCATAGATGGCATCTCGAGTAGAACACAAAGGAGTTTGTGGGCATTGATATTTAAATTGCTTCCCTCCTTTGTCTTTTCTTGATTCCGCGGTATTGTTGGATGAAGCGGCCCGGACCAACTTTATTCGTACACGTACGAGAGACCGATTCCATCGAAAGACATGCAACTTGTTGCATAAAGATGGCTCGCAGGTGTCTGTCTCTCCTACTCTAGTTGAATCGTATTTGACAAAAGGCGGTCCTTGTAGAAGGTTAAATAGCAACTTGCATATCACCATTGTGGTTTTGCGTAGGTAAAAAATGTTCTTGCTAGATACCCATAGCATCCACGTAAAATTTGCAACAACAAA
The DNA here is from genome assembly GCF_904849725.1 of Hordeum vulgare subsp. vulgare. Lineage (NCBI taxonomy): Eukaryota > Viridiplantae > Streptophyta > Magnoliopsida > Poales > Poaceae > Hordeum > Hordeum vulgare. The sequence continues at coordinate 422,246,918 of NC_058519.1, read as the reverse complement.
TTAGAGGACGTCTAACTTGTTTTTGCAGGGTATGCATGTGATGTGATATGGCCAATGACATGATGTGATATATTTGATGTATGAGATGCTCATGTTGTAATAGTTGATATCGACTTGTATGTCGATGCTATGGCAACCAGCAGGAGCCATAGGGTTGTCTTTAATTATTTTATGACCTGCGTGTCACTCGTTAAGCGCTTTCTGATGCTTTACTTTATCGCTAAATGGTAGTAATAGTAGTACAAGAATGGTTGGCACGACAACCTCGATGGCAGCACAATGATGGACATCATGATGATGGAGATCATGGTGTGGCACATGTGACGATGGAGATCATGCCGGTGCTTTGGAGATGGAGATCAAAAGCAGGAGATCATGCCCATATCATGTCACTTATGATTTGCATGTGGTGTTAATCCATTTATGCACCTTGTTTTGCTTAGGACGACGATAGCATTATAAGGTGATCCCTCACTAAAATTTCAAGATAAAATTGTGTTCTCCCCGAGTGTGCACCGTTGCGAAAGTTCGTAGTTTCGAGGCACCACGTGATGATCGGGTGTGATAGGCTCTACGTTTACATGCATCGGGTGCAAGATAGTTTTGCACACGCGAAACACTCGGGTTAAACTTGACGAGCCTAGCATGTATAGACATGACCTCGGAACACAAGCGACTGAAAGGTCGAACATGAGTCATATAGTAGATATGATCAACAAGGAGATGTTCACCATTGAAGCCACCTCACGTCACGTGATGATCGGGCATGGGTTCGTGGATTTGGATCATGTGTCACTCGAATGACTAGAGGGATGTCAATTTGAGTGGGAGTTTTTAGTAATATGATTAACGAAACTCATTATCTTGAACAATAGCCTAAGTAATATTTGCAAATTTATGTTGTAGATCAATGGCTCGCGTAGTAGCACCCCTGAATTTTAATGCGTTCCTAGAGAAAGATAAGTTGAAAGATGATGGGAGCAACTTTGTTGACTGGGCCCTAATCTAAGGGTTGTCCTCACAGTCTCCCAAAAGAAATATGTCCTTGATACACCGCTAGGTGACATGCCACCCCAACCGGCGACCCTGGATCATATGAACATCTCGCAGTCGCGTCTGGATGACTACTCAGTAGTTTAGTGTGCAATCTTGTATGGCTTAGAACCGGGACTTCAAAGACATTTGGAACGTGATGGAGCATATGAGATGTTCCAGGAATTGAAGTTTATCTTTGAGAAGAATGCCTGGATCGAGAGGTATGAGACCTCCGATAAGTTCTATGCTTGCAAGATGGAGGAGAACTGATCTGTCAGTGAGCATGTGGTCACAATGTCTGGGTATGCCAACCTAGCTAAGTTGGGAATTGCTCTCCCGCCAAAGGTGATCACTGACAGAGTTCTCCAAACACTCCCACCTAGCTACAAAAGCTTTGTGTTGAAGTACAACATTCAAGGGATGAATAAATCAGTCGTCTAGCTGTTTGCGATGCTGAAAGTCGCTGAGTCAGAAATCTAGAAGGAACATCAAGTGTTGATAGTCAATAAGACCACCAGTTTCAAGAAAAATGGCAAGGGCAAGAAAGGGAATTTAAAGAAGAGTGGCAAAGTTGTTGCCCCTCCCGTGAAGAAACCCAAGGCTGGGCCGAAGCCATAAACCAAGTGCTATAATTGCAAGGGGTGTCATCACTGGAAGCGGAACTGCCCCAAGTATCTGGCCGACAAAAAGGCGGCTGATGCCAAACAAGGTTTATATGATATACATGTTATTGATGTGTACCTCACAAACTCTCGTTGTAGTGCCTGGGTATTTGATTCCAGTTTGGTTGCTCACATTTGCAACTCACAGCAGGAACTGCGGTATAGACGAAGGTTGAAGAAGGATGAAGTGGCGTTGCACGTGGGAAATGGTTTCAAGCTTGATGTGATCTCCGTCCGCACGCTCTCACTTTGGTTACCATCGGGATTAGTGATGTACCTGAATAATTGTTATTTTGTGCATGTGTTAAGCATGAACATTATACCTGGATCCTGTTCATTGTGAGACGGTTACTCATTTAAATCAGAGAATAATGGTTGTTCTAATTATATGAGTAATATATTTTTTGGTCATGCACCCAATGTGAGGGGTTTATTCTTATTGAATCTCGATAGTAATGACATGCATGTTCATAACATAGATGCCAAAAGATGTAGAGTTGATAATACCACTTTCTTGTTGCACTGCCGCTTGGGTCATGTTGGTATAAAGAACATGAAGAAACTCCATGCTGATGGAATTTTGGAGTCACTTGATTTTGAATCACTTGACACATGTGAACCATGCCTCATGGGCAAGATGACTAAGACTCCGTTCTCTGGAACAATGGAGCGACCAAGTGACTTATTGTAAATCATACATATTGATGTGTGCGGTCCGATGAGCATTGAGGCGTGCGGTGGATATTGTTATTTTCTCACCTTCGCCGATGAATATGAGTAGATATGTTTATATTTACTTAATGAAACACAAGTCTGAAACGTTTGAAAAGTTCAAGCAATTTTAGAGTGAAGTAGGGAATCATCGTAATAAGAAGATCAAATTCCTACAATCTTATCGAGGAGGAGAATATCTGAGTTATGAGTTTGGCACTCACTTAAGATAATGTGGAATTGTTTCACAATGGACTCCGCCTGGAAAACCATATCGCAATGGTGTGTCTGAACGGTGTAATCGTACTTTATTGGATATGGTGCATTCTATGATGTTTCTTGCCGATTTGCCATTATCATTTTGGGGCTATGCATTAGAAACATCTGCATTCACTTTAAATAGGGCATCATCTAAATATTTTGAGACGATGCCATATGAATTGTGGTTTGGTAAGAAACCAAAGTCGTCGTTTCTTAAAGTTTGGGGATGTGATGCTTATGTCAAAAAGCTTCAGCCTGAAAAGCTGGAACCCAAAGCAAAGAAATGCGTCTTCATAGGATACTCAAAAGAGACAGTTGGGTACACCTTCTATCTCGGATCCGATGGCAAATTGTTTGTGGCTAAAAATGGAACGTTTCTTGAGAAAGAGTTTCTCTCGAAAGAATTGAGTGGGAGGAAAATAGAAATTGATGAGGTTGTTGAACCTTTACTTCAACCAGAGAGTGGCACAACGCAGAAAGGTGTTTCTATGGAGCATGCACCAGTTGAAGAGGAAGTCAATGATGATGATCATCTAGCTTCGGATCAAGTTGCTATCGAACCTCATAGGTCGATGAGGGCATGCACCGCTCGTGAGTAGTACGGTAACCATGTCTTGATGGTCATGTTGTTGGACAACGATGAGCCTACGAGCTATGGAGAAGCGATGGTGGGCCCGGATTCTAACAAATAGTTAGAGGCCATGAAATCCGAGATAGGATCCATGTATGAAAATAAAGTGCGGATTTTGGAAGAATAACCTGAAGGGCGAAAGGCCATTCAGGATAAATGGACCTTTAAGAAGAAGACAAACGCCGACGGTAATATCACAGTCTATAAAGTTTGACTTGTGGCAAAGGATTTTTCACAAGTTCAAGGAGTTGACTATGATGTAACTTTCTCACTTGTAGCAATGCTTAAGTCCATCAGAATCATGTTAGCAATAGATGCATTTTTCGATTATGAAATTTGGCAGATGGATGTCAAAACAGTGTTCCTTAACGGTTTCCTTAAGGAAGAGTTGTATATGATGTAACTGGAAGGTTTTGTCGATCCAGAGAATGCTAACAATGTGTGCAAGCTCCAGCGATCCATTTATGGACTCGTGCAAACACCTCGGAGTTGGAATCAGCGTTTTCATGAGGTGATCAAGGCCTTTGGGTTTATACAAGTTTATGGAGAAGCTTGTATTTACAAGAAAGTGAGTGGGAGATCTATAGTGTTTCTAATATTATATGTGGATGACATATTATTGATTAGAAAGAATATAGAACTTTTGGGAAGCGTAAAGGATTACTTGAACAAGAGTTTTTCAATGAAGGACCTAGGAGAAGTTGCTTGCATATTGGGCATCAAGATCTATAGAGATAGACCGAGACGCTTGATAGGACTTTCATAAACCACATACCTTGACAAAGTTTTGAAGAAGTTCAATATGAAACAGTCCAAGAAAGGGTTCTTGCATGTGTTGCAAGGTGTGAAGTTGAGTAAGACTCAATGCCCAATGTCTGCAAAAGATAGAGAAAAGATGTGTGTCGTCCCCTGTGCTTCAGCCATAGGCTCTATCATGTATGCAATGTTGTGCACAAGACCTGATGTCAGCCTTGACATAAGTATGGTAGGAAGGTTTCAAAGTGATCTAGGAATCGAACATTGGACAGCGGTCAAGAATATTTTGAAGTACCTGAAAAGGACTAAGGAAATGTTTCTCCTGTATGGAGGTGATCAAGAGCTCATCGTAAAGGGTTACGTCGATGCAAGCTTTGACACTGATTTGGATGACTCTAAGTCGCAAACCAGAAACATATATATTCTCAATGGGGGTGCGGTAAGCTGGTGCAGTTCCAAGCAAAGCATGGTAGCTGATTCTACACGCGAAGCAAAGTATATAGCTGCCTCGAAGGCAGCTAAAGAAGCTGTCTGGATGAAGGAGTTCATGAAAAATCTTGGAGTTGTTCCTAGTGCACTGGATCCAATGACTCTGATGTGTGACAACACTACTGCCATTGCTCTAGCCAAGGAACCAAGGTTTCACAAGAGGACCAGACACATTAAGTGACGCTTCAATTCCATCCGCAATTACATCAAGGAGGAGGACATAAATATTTTCAAAGTGTACACAGATCTGAATGTTGTAGACCCGTTGACAAACCTCTTCCACGAGCGAAACACGATCGACACCAGAACTGTATGGGTGTTAGATTCATTACAGTGCAAATCACATAGAGATGTGAGCTAGATTATTGACTCTAGTGCAAATGGGAGACTGTTGGAAATATGCCCTAGAGGCAATAATAAAATAGTTATTATTATATTTCCTTGTTCAAGATAATCGTTTATTATCCATGCTAGAATTGTATTGATTGGAAACTAAAATACATGTGTGGATACATAGACAACACACTGTCCCTAGAAAGCCTCTAATGGACTAGCTGGTTGAACAAAGATGGTCAAGGTTTCCTGACCATAGACATGAGTTGTCATTTGATAAACGGAAAACATCATTAGGAGAATGATGTGATGGACAAGACCCAAACTATAAACGTAAAATATGATCGTGTCAGTTTACTGCTATTGCTTTCTGCATGTCAAAGTATCTGTTCCTATGACCATGAGATCATGCAACTCCTGGACACCGGAGGAATGCCTTGTGTGTATCAAACGTCACAACATAAATGGTTGAATATAAATGTGATCTACAGGTACCTGCGAGGGTGTCTGTTGGGTTGGCATGGATTGAGACTTGGATTTGTCACTCCGTGTGACGGAGAGGTATCTATCAGCCCACTCGGCAATACAACATCACAATAAGCTTGCAAGCAATGTGACTAAGAAGTTGGTCCCGGGATCTTGTATTATGGAATGAGTAAAGATACTTGTCGATAACGATATTGAGCTAGGTATGGAGATATCGACGATCGAATCTCGGGCAAGTAACATACTGAAGGAGGAAGGTAACATCATACGGGATTGATTGAATCCTTGACATTGAGGTTCAACCGATGAAATATCTTCATAGAATATGTAAGAACTAATATGGACATCGAGGTCCTGCTATCGGTTATTGACCGGAGAGTGTCTCGGTCATGTGTCCATAGTTCTCGAACCCGCAGGGCCTACACACTCAAGGTTCAGTGACGATATAAGAAAAATTGAGTCATAGTGTTGGTGACCGAATATTGTTTGGAGTCCCACATGAGATCTCGGACATGACGAGGAACTCCGGAATAGTCCGGTGGTGAAGATTGATATATAGGATGAAGGTCATCAGAGTCCGTAAGTGTTCCGAGGCGAACACAGGGATTCAGGGAGTGCCGAAAGGGGTTTCGGGAGGCTTTGAAAATTGTTTGGGGGCCTCATCATCCAAGGAGAGGGGACATTGCAGCCCACTACTACGGCAACAAAAGTCCTTCCCCAGCAATGCCAGTAATTCTTCTCCTACTTCTCTTGCTTGCGTCGGTTTTTCCCTTGAAGAGGAAAGGGTGATGCAGCAGAGGAGCAGTAAGTATTTCCCTCAGTTTGAGAACCAAGGTACCAATCCAGCAGGAGAATCTCGTCAAGTCCAGAGTACCTGCACAAACACAAAAGAGCTTGCACCCAACGCTATAAAGGGGTTGTCAATCCCTTCAAGATTGATTGCAAAGTGAGATCTGAAGGCGGAAAGTGCAACGAAGAAAAAGTGTAAGGCTGAAAATATGGTGTGGAGTAGACCCGGGGGCCATTGTGTTCACTAGAGGCTTCTCTCAAAATAGCAAATATTACGGTGGGTGAACAAATTACTGTCGAGCAATTGATAGAACCGCGCAAAGTCAAGACAATATCTAAGGCAATGATCATACATATAGGCATCACGTCCGAGACAAGTATACCGATACTTTCTGCATCTAATACTATTACTCCACACATCAACCTCTATCCAGCATGCATCTAGTGTATTGAGTTCATGACGAACAGAGTAACGCCTTAAGCAAGATGACATGATGTAGAGGGATAAACTCAAACCAATGATGAAAACCCCATCTTTTTACCCTTGATGGCAACAACACGATGCGTGCCTCGCTACCCCTTCTGTCACTGGGTGAGGTCACCGCACGGTATGAACCCAAAACCAAGCACTTATCCCATTGCAAGAACCATAGATCTAGTTGGCCAAACAAAACGCACAACTCGAAGAGAATTACAAGGATATGAAATCATGCATAAGAGAGATCAGACGAAACTCAAATAAGATTCATAGATAATCTGATCATAAATCCACAATTCATCGGGTCTCGACAAACACACCGCAAAAGAATATTACATTGGATAGATTTCCATGAAGATCATGGAGAACTTTCTATTGAAGATCCAAGAGAGAGAAGAATCCATCTAGTTACTAGCTATGGACCCGTAGGTCTATGGTGAACTACTCACGCATCATCGGAGAGGTCATGGTGTTGATGAAGAAGCCCTCCGTATCCAAATCCCCCCTCCAGCAGGGCACCAGAACGTGCCCCAGATGGGATCTTGCGGAGACAGAAGCTTGCGGTGACGGAAAAGTACTTTCGATGATCCCCTGATTTTTCTCGGATTTTAGGGAATATATAGGCACAAAACCTAGGGCAAAGGAGGCTCGGGAAGCCCACAAGCCAGGGGGCGCGGGGCCCCCTGGCCGCGCCATGAGGGCTTGTGGGGTCCCTGATGGCCCCCTGCCCTGATTCTTTGGCTTCCCGATCTTTTTCTGTTCCGGAAAAAATCTTTTTGGCAATTTCATTCCATTTGGACTCGGTTCAAAATCCTCCTCTGAAAGGGGTCAAAAACATGGAAAAAACAGGAACTGGCACTTGGCACTGGGTTAATAAGTTAGTCCCAAAAATATATAAAAGGCATGCAAAACATCCAAAGTTTGACAAGATAATAGCATGAAACCATCAAAAATTATAGATACATTGGAGACGTATCAAGCATCCCCAAGCTTAACTCCTGCTCGTCCTCGAGTAGGGAAGTGATAAAGACTGAATTTTTGATGTGGAATGCTACCTAGCATAGTTGTCCTTTGCAACTTCTTTCACGTGATATGAATGTTCAGATCCGTAAGATTCGAAACAATAGTTTGCTATTGACATGAAAACAATAATACTTCAAGCAAACTAGCAAGGTAACCATGAACCTTCAAAATAATAAGGCCAAGGAAAGCTATCCCTACAAAATCATATAGTTTGGCTATGCTCCATCATCCTCACACAACTAATGTAAATCATGCACAACCCCGGTATTGGCCAAGTAATTGTTTTCGCACTCTTACTTTCTCAAACTTTTTATAACTATCACGCAATACATGAGCGTGAGCCATGGATATAGCACTATAGGTGGAATAGAGTGTGGTGGTGGTTGTGAGACAAAAAGGAGGAGATGGTCACATTGACTCGGCGTATCAAAGGGCTATGGAGATGCCCATTAATAGATATCAATGTGAATGAGTAGGGATTGCCATACATGGGATGCACTAGAGCTATAAGTATGTGAAAGCTCAAAGGGAGAACTAGTGGGTGTGCATCCAACTTGCTTGCTCACGAAGACCTAGGGCAATTTTGAGGAAGCCCGTCATTGGAATATACAAGCAAGTTATATAATGAACATTCCCACTAGCATATGGTGGTGACAAAGCAAGAAGCACTCAATCATGAAGAACATGGTGCTATTATGAAGCACAAGTGTGGAATAAGATAGTAGCATTGTCCCTTCTCTCTTTTTCTCTCTCTCTTTTATTTATTTTTTATTTGGGCTCTTAGGCCTCTTTTCTTTCTCTCCTTTTTTTTGTTTGGGATCTTTCGCCTCTTTTTTTTATTTTTTTATTTTCTCACATGGGACAATGTTCTAATAATGATGATCATCACACTTTTATTTACTCACAGCTCAAAGCTCAAAATGATGATGACTCTATAGGAAATGCCTCCGGCACTGTACCGGGATGTGCAACGATCTAGCATGGCGTATGACGTTGAAAACATCTCGCTAGCTATCTTGCGATCATGCAATGGCAATATGAGAGTGACGGCACAAGTCATGATACGGAATGGTGGGAGTTGCATGGCAATATATCTCGGGATGGCTATGAAAATGCCATAGTAGGTAGGTATGGTGGCTGTTTTGAGGAAGGCATATGGTGGGTTTGTGCACCGGCAAGAATTGCGCGGCACTAGAGAGGCTAGCAATGGTGAAAGGTGAAAGTGCATCTATACCATGGACTCACATTAGACATGAAGAACTCACATACTTGTTGCGAAAGTTTTTATTAGTAATCAAAACAAAGTGCTAAACGCATACTCCTAGGGGAAGGGTTGGTAGGTGTTAACCATCGCGTGATCTCGACCTCAACACAAAGGATGACAATCAATAGATCAATTATGCTCTGACTTCCTAACATAGCGGTTCACCATACGTGCATGCTATGGGAATCACTAACTTCAACACAAGTATTTCTAGATTCACAACACCCTACTAACATAACTCTTAATATTACCGAATCCACGTCTCAAAACTAATTGAGAGGAATCAAGACTTCTCTTTCTACTCAATGCACATGAAGATGGAGGTTTTTGTATCCTCTTTGGGTACCTATCACCTTTGTAACTACTTTCCTAGCATAAGCCAACTACCAAGTCACGCACCGCCGTGCTCTAAAGGATATAAGTGAAGCACATAGAGCAAAAGTATCTAGCTCAAAATATATAAGTGAAGCACTATGAGCATTCTAGCAAAATGTAATGACTAAGATGCGGTCCTTTCCGATTTTGGGAATGAGGCCCCGAATTGGAAAGAAGCGCATCTAAGCGTTTCGCAAACATGGTAACTTAGCACATACATAATAATAGAGGAATGACAATAAGGGATTCAACTGTCATCTAATAAATATATCACACTACATCACGCATCCAAACAAGGTAGTTCCGCTACAGACTACAAAACATGACAAATGACTATGCTACCCTGCATGCTTGCCCATGATCACGACCACACCTCATTCTTCTGGATAGTTCACGTACAGGCGGTCGTTCTCCTCATCGTACTGCCACGCCAGCTGCATGCCGTCGGGATCACCTGTCTCGGGGGTACCTGAACCTGTTGGTGTTGTGAAGGAATCTGTGAGCCATGGAGACTCAGCAATCTATGACCTCGGTGCCAGAACTAGACAAGTTATTAGGTTGGAAAGGTGGAGTATAAGGCCGCAACATCCTAAGCTTTATATGGTGGCTAACTTACGTAGAACTTGCATTGAAGGTGGTTTATTCTAGCGGTCGATAATAGATGATCACTAAGTGAACCTGAACACCTACCTACGTCAATCATAACCCCACCGTGTTCCCGATCGAAGAGAGATCTTCGAAGGGGACAGTCACGGTTACGCACACAGTTGGCAATTTTATTAGCTTATGTTTAAGTTATCTATTACCGAATGTCAACAAATATTCCAAGTTGCCACATAACCGCGGGCATGGCTTTCCGAAAGATTAAACCCTGCAGGGGTCCTCCAACTAGTCCATCACAAACGTACACGGGGCGCAAAGTAATCCTCTATCACAAATCTCGTGATCTCGTCGGATTCCTTAGAAGAAAACCTCAACTCTGGGGAGAACCAAAGCTTCACCGTGATTCCTATACGCAAGATATATCGCTAAGGTAAGACAACTCTAGCAGGACCTCCTGTCGTGTCGACGACCCCGATAAGAGCCGCGTATCTCAGTCTCAGGACACGACGGATGGAAAAGCCTACAGGAGCCAAACCTCAAGTTTCCCTGTGGTGGCCCCCGCAGTCTGTCCATTTTGGACCAACACTCATGAGGAGCACTGGCCCGGGTTGTTGAATAAATTCCTCGGGGAGGCCATTCCCTATGTAGATTATTATTAAGTGATTAGCAAATTAACACCAAGGTTGGGTCCTGCCGGACAAGTCTTAACACTTCGTGATTTATCGAGGGGGTCCGCATAACAACCCCGAACGTGTTAGGAGCGATCATTATGGAATCAAACACCGGTAGCCGGTAACTATGGCGGCAATAACGGAACAAAACACCTGGCAAAAGGCTAGGCCTTCCGTTATTTACCAAGTATATATGTGCATTAATTAAATAACATATTTAGCATGATGATATCAAACTCATGTTATCACATGAGACAATTCCAACTGCATCTAGCAACGCTAACATTAGTAGTTGAGCAAAGCCTACTTAGCCATTCAAGATTTGCTAGGAAGGGCTAAGTGTTTGGGTTTCATGGCAATTCAGGAGGCAATTATTTCAGTGGTAGGCAGCGAGCATATGACGGAAGAAACATAATCTAGCATAACAAGTCTAGAGATGGAATCAAGGTCATATCATCTTGCCTATGATATCCTCAGCTTGGAACTCCTCTTGTTCGTCCTGCACGTACTCTCCCGAATCCACGTACTCGTTCTTTGATCCCGGTGCTACCCAACATAAAGATAACATCCAATGAACAACAACACCTCAAGATGCAACAAGCACATGATGCATGAGATGAATATGAGCATGTATCTCTATTCTACTCACTAGCACAAGCATGAGAAGTAAATACATGTTCCTGGACAGAACTGCACCCTAAGCTATCTTGACATGCATGAGAATGACATGATTAGATGCGTCACGTGAAAACGATGCAAACCATATAAAGAACATAACAAACGGAGCTACGGATCAACGAGAAACAACGAAACAAGATATAAAGTGCTACGTGTCAAATTCATCACAACACACTCAAATGGCATAACCCTGGTGTTTCCAGGTTTCCAAGACATAAAACACACCAACATGGAAGGGGTGGTGAAAATAATAACACCACACCATCATCTATGCTCTCACAATCATCAAAACACCAAAACTACACAATCTGCCATAAACAGCATCATAGCACTTTGAGAGCTACATGCAAAGCACCTACACCCACCCAAACATGCCAAATAAGATATGTGACAGTAGCTATCCAAGAGTACTACAAGCACAAGCAAAAAGATCACACAAAGGAGTTTCACACAGAAAGTTACACAACTGCTAACTTGGCCAAAAATATCAGATTTCAGGGACTTAGTGAAAATTCCAGATTCTCACAAGCTGTTTATGCTTTGAAGCATTTTGACAGCACCCAAAACAATATCTACAGGACTCCAAATGGAATGAAAATTTTCAAGGATCTAGACAAACACATAAGCTTCAACTTTCCAGTTGAAAGCTAAGGCTGAATCACAACACATGGACGTGCACAAGCTCATCAATAGGAGAAAAAATATAAAGAGATTCTCAGACTTGGTGAAAATCTCAGATTTTCACTAATCTGGAATTTCAGCCACATGCCTACTTCGAATGGGCACAACTTGCACATATGACTTCCTAAGCATGAAACAAAACCAATATGTGGTAGAGTGGTTCACCCTCTATTGCCACAACCAAGAATCAAACCCTTGGAGATACCATATCTCATGGAACCAAGCTCCAAACATAGAACAAATCTAGAATAAGTCATCTCCAGGAAATGTTCCAATGGCAAAAACTGACTTCACCAATGGATTCCTGGGATGATTCTACCCCAAAAACATAAACATATGCACATGCATGGAACAAAAGAGCACAAACTAGAAAAGAAAATCTACATAGAATCACATATAGTGAATAGTGCATCATCACATGTGTTATTCACTAGAACTATATCTACACAAGCACTTGCACATGACCACAACATCAAGGGGGGGCACATGAGGGGTAGACCTTGATACGTCTCAAACGTATCTATAATTTTTGATAGTTTCATGTTGTTATCTTGTCAACTTTGGATGTTTTATGTACCTTTTATATCTTTTTTGGGACTAACTTATTAATTCAGTGCCAAGTGCGAGTTCTTGTTTTTTCTGTGTTTTTTTACTCTTTTCAGATCTGATTTTGGAACGGAGTCCAAACGGAATAAAATCCCCGAAATAATATTTTCCAGAACAGAAGAAGATCGGGGGACTTGAGGGCCAAGGCAGGAGCGCCAATGGGGGCCACAAGCCCTGTAGCCGCCACCAGGGGGCCGGCGGCTACCAGGCTTTTGGCCCCCCTGGAGCTCCCCTGCCCTAGCTCTTTTGCCTATATATTCCCTAAAATCCATGAAAAAATCAGGGCATCCACGAAAATACTTTTTCGTCGCTGCAAGCTTCCGTTTCAGCGAGATCTCATCTGGAGACGCTTCTCGGTGCCCTGCCGGAGGGGACTTTGGAGTTGGAGGGCTTCTACATCAACATCATCGCCTCTCCAATGACTGGTGAGTAGTCCAAGTCAGACCTATGGGTCCGTAGTTAGTAGCTAGATGGCTTCTTCTCTCTCTTGGATCTTCAATACAAAGTTCTCCATGATCTTCATGGAGATCTATCCGATGTAATCCTCTTTGGCGGTGTGTTTGTCGAGATCCGATGAATTGTGGATTTGTGATCAGATTATCTATGAATTATATTTGAGTCTTTTTTGTTTCTTATATGCATGATTTGATATCCTTGTAAGTCTCTCCGAGTCTTGGGATTTGTTTGGCCAACTAGATCTATGAATCTTGCAATGGGAGAAGTGCTTGGTTTTGGGTTCATACCGTGTGGTGACCTTTCCCAGTGACAGAAGGGGCAGTAAGGCACACATCATGTTGTTGCCATCAAGGGTAACAAGATGGGCTTTTATCATAGATATGAGATTGTCCATCTACATCATGTCATCTTGCTTAAGGCGTTACTCTGTTCTTATGGACTTAATACACTAGATGCATGCTGGATAGTGGTCGACGTGTGGAGTAATAGTAGTAGATGCAGAAAGTATCGGTCTACTTGTTTTGGACGTGATGCCTATAGATATAATCATTGCCATAGATAACGTCACGACTTTACGCGGTTCTATCAATTGCTCGATAGTAATTCGTTCACACCACCGTCTACTTGCTTTCATGAGAGAAGCCACTAGTGAACACTACGGCCCCCGGGTCTATTCACAACTATCGTCTCCACTTTCACTTTTACTTTGTTTTGTTTACTTTTTGCTTTCAGTTCTCACTTTGCAAATAATCTGATGTAATCCCCCCATACCCATGGTTCCATTTCTATCTCTAACGCACCACGCAAAGGTCTACAGCGACGGAACCACTACGCGCGGCGGCTCCGGCGATAGGGAGCAGCACGACGGCGATTCTACGAACCTACACACGATCTGCAGACAGGGAAGGGGGAGGAAGGCTTGGGCTCACCCACTGGACGAGGACACCGAGCCTGCCGGAGAGGAAGTAGGGGAATAAGAGGAGGAAGCCGCGTCGGGGATGGTTGTCGGAGCGGAAGGGGACGTCGATGAAGCAGGGGAAGAAGGGCCGATCTTGCCGTCCTTGCACCGGGAATGGGTTCCCTGGAGATCCCGCGAGCTCGACAAAGCCTTGGAGAGGAAGCAGAGGCACAGCAACAACGGCGATGAGCTTCTTCATGGATCGGCCATGGCGGAGCGCCGATCCCCTTACCTGAGGTCGTCGTTAGAGAGAAAGAGCGATGGGGAAGAAGTGGCGGCGGAGGAGAAGGAACCCTAGGTTCGGCACGGACGCCAAGGGGGGGTTAAATAGGGGAAGGAGGAGGAGAGGGACGCGTGGCGGCCATGTGCGCGAGGGAGCTCCAGTGGAAAGCGAGAGGGGAAAAGGAATGGGACGCTGACAGTGGGCCCAGGTGCCCTGCTGGAAAGAGGAAGAAGAGGGACGCACCCTGGGCTACTACGCGAGAGAGAGGAGGGAGTTGGGCCGGCTTGTGGGAGGAAGCCCACAAGGTGGCGCATTATAGATCGGAATAAAACCCTGGTGCTTTTCTTTTTACAGAAAAGAGCAGAGAAAGAAAGAAAACACAAACTAAACTACTGGGGATAAAAACAAAACAAAAGTACCCCTGGTCATGGAAAAATATGACCTATTTGAATAAAATGGAAAAGAATTATTTGGAGCTTCTAAATATTTACAAAACAGAATTATAGGGTCTGTTTTGTAATTGTTTGCACCATTAAAACACTTATTCAAAAAACAGCAAACCACATCTCCAATCCACCACAAATCAAAGCTAACACATGGCCATTTTTAAAACAAGGAAGGAGCAAAGATATTTGGGCTTGAGATAAATAGGAGGGAGAGAGTTTTGAGACTTTAATGCAAGCAACTAGATACTTCCTTCTACAAACACATCCACTTCATACCTAGCATCATCACATCAACCACATGCCACTACACCACCACATAAGATCACAAGGCATCAAACACAAGGTCACACACACAACACATGGAATGATATGGAATGCATGCATGCAAGGAAGAATTAAACAAGGTGACACATGAAATCACATGCATTGATAGCTCTCAAGTCAATGACAAATTGGACCCACATAGGAAGGTTCCAAATATGGTAAGCTACACACTTGGGGCATTACAAACTCTCCCACACAACAAAAAGATCTCGCCCCGGGATCTATGCCTGAAAGAACTCCGGAAATTCAGAACGGAGGTGATCCTCGCGTTCCCAAGTAGCCTCTTTATCGGAATGGTGTGACCATTGCACTTTGAGAAATTTGACAGTCTTGTTGCAGTTCTTGCGCTCAGTCGCCTCGAGAACCGCAACTGGATGCTCATGATAAGATAGGTCAGGCTGAAGGTCGATGTCTTGAAGATGAACAGTGCGCTCGGGGGTCTTGAAGCACCTCCGGAGCTCAGAGACATGGAACACATCATGGACATTTGCAAAGTTTGACGGGAGCTCAAGCTAGTACGCAAGGTTGCCTCTCTTGCCAACAACTCTGAACGGACCTACAAAACGAGGGGCAAGCTTGCCTTTGATGCCAAAGCGTTGCATACCCTTCCTAGGCGACACCTTCAGATAGACGAAGTCATCAAGCTCATAAGACATGTCACGATGCTTGCTATCATAATAGCTCTTCTGACGGGACTGAGCTGCTCTGAGGTTGTCGCGAATGACCCGACACATCTCCTCAGCTTCTTCTATCAAATCATTCCCAAGGATATGACGCTCGCCGGTCTCAGACCAGTTGAGCGGGGTACGACACTTCCTGCCATAGAGAATTTCAAACGGAGCCTTCCAGAACTAGCTTGATAACTTTTGTTATACGAGAACTCCGCAAGGCAATCCTCCCACTTCATGCCAAAATAGATAACACAGGCTCTCAGCATATCCTCAAGAACTTGATTGACTCGCTCCACTTGACCACTAGTCTCAGGATGAAAAGTTGTGCTGAAGCGGATCTTCATGCCCATAGCAGACTGAAAAGAGTCCGAGAACTTGGAAGTGAAGATACTTCCGTGATCCGAAGATATCATCATAGGAATGCCGTGCAAAGACACAATCCTGGAGGTGTGCAACTGTGCAAGCTGAGCTGCCGAAATGGATTCCTTGACTGGAAGAAAATGAGCCACTTTACTTAACTTGTCGATGACGACGAAGATGGCATCATTACCCTTCTTGGACTTCGGAAACCCGGTGACGAAATCCATCTCAATATGATCGAACTTCCACTAGGGAATGGGCAACGGATGCAAAATACCTGCTAGACGTTGATGCTCTACTTTCACCCTTTGACATACATCACATTCATTTACGAACTGAGCAATCTCACGCTTCATTCGAGTCCACCAGAAGGTCTGTTTCAAGTCATGATACGTCTTGGAGCTTCCAGGATAAATAGAGAGCAGAGAGTTATGAGCTTCTTCAATGATTACCTTTCTGAGATCACCTTTCGGAACGACAAGACGATCCTCAAAGAACAACGTGTCTATGGCATCAACACTGAAGCACTTATACTTGCGAAGACTCTTTGCCACGCCAATCTTGACTTTCTTCACCATAGCATTAAGAAGCTATGCTGCTCAGACCTGATCTTCCAAGGTAGGAGAGATCTGAAGGTTTGCAAGAAATCTCTGAAGTACTAACTGAAGGTTGAGCTTCCTGAAAGACTCACAAAGGCGGGGCTGGAGAGGTTGCAGAATGAGACTGTTGCAGTACACCTTCCTGCTCAAGGCATCTGCCACGACATTAGCTTTGCCTGGCTTGTACTCAACACTCGGATTAAAATCTTGGAGCATTTCCACCCAACATGTTTGTCGGAGATTCAGGTTAGGCTGAGTGAAGATGTACTTGAGACTCTTGTGATCGGTGAACACTTCAACCTTACGTTCCAACAAGAGGTGTGTCCAAGTCATCAGAGCATGCACCACAGCTGCTAGCTCAAGATCATGCACAGGATAGTTCTTCTCCGCTGGCTTCAACTGCCTGGAGGTATAAGCAACCACTTTCTTCTCTTGCATCAGAACTGCACCAAGACCCTGAAGAGAATCGTCGCACAACACTTGGTAAGGCTTGGAATCATCTGGAGGAACCAAGACTGGAGTAGAGGTGAGCTTCTGTTCGAGTCTTCTATACTAACCCGTCACCTGTATCACATCCTTCAACACACAACCAAAATCTCGGACCTGCGTCTACAACAGACCCTCGTGATCACAACGATACCAAGTATGGCAGTACTCCCGAACAATCTGCACCAGTACTGGGGACATCGGGGTTATCTCGCCACTACTAGTATTGAAGCAATAACGAGCATCCTTCGTTCTTAGATACTTAGAAATCTGAATGATGGCGATGTGCGCAAGAATCCCGTGGAGCTCAACTCCCCGGAAGAAATCAAGGCAGACAGGAGGCACCAAGACAGAACTCCGTCACATCGAAATCATATAGATTTCACAAATACCCGCGTGATCCTAAAAAAATTTGAGCGAGAAGAGGAGTAGAAATAAGAATTTCCTAAGTCGGGAACCTCACTAGAGCATGGAAGAGGAGAAAAAAGAATCCTACCCTCCGATATAACTAAGACTCAGAACATTTAACTAGACTCGACTCGGCCAAGTACGATCACACAAAGGCTCCTATGGTCATAAGGCTCTGATTACCAACTTGTAACGACTAAGATGCGGTCCTTTACGATTTGGGGAACGAGGCCCCGAATTGGAAAGAAGCGCATCTAAGCGTTTCGCAAACATGGTAACATAGCACATACATAATAATAGAGGAATGACAATAAGGGATTCAACTGTCATCTCATAAATATATCAGAGTACATCACGCATCCAAACAAGGTAGTTCCGCTACGGACTACAAAACATGAGAAATGATTATGCTACCCTGCATGCTTGCTCATAATCACGACCACGCCTCAGTCTTGTGGATAGTTCACGTACAGACGGTTGTTCTCCTCATCGTACTGCCACGCCAGTTGCGTGCCATCGGGATCACCTGTCTCGGGGGTACCTGAACCTGTTGGTGTTGTGAAGGAATCTGTGAGCCAAGGGGACTCGGCAATCTATGACCTCGGTGCCAGAACTAGACAAGTTATTAGGTTGGAAAGGTGGAGTCTAAGGCTGCAGCATCCTAAGCTTTATATGGTGGCTAACTTACGTAGACCTTGCATTCAAGGTGGTCTATTCTAGCGGTCGATAATAGATGATCACTAAGTGAACCTGAACACCCACCTATGTCAATCATAACCCCACCGTGTTCCCGATCGAAGAGAGATCTTCGAAGGGGGCAGTCACGGTTACACACACATTTGGCAATTTTATTAGCTTATGTTTAAGTTATCTATTACCGAATGTCAACAAATATTCCAAGTTGCCACATAACTGCGGGCACGGCTTTCCGAAATATTAAACCCTGCAGGGGTGCTCCAACTAGTCCATCACAAACGTACATGGGCCGCAAAGTAATCCTCTATCATAAATCTCGTGATCTCGTCGGATTCCTTAGAGGAAAATCTGAACTCTGGGGAGAACCAAAGCTTCACCGGGATTCCTATACGCAAGATATATCGCTAAGGTAAGACAACTCTAGTAGGACCTCCCGTCGTGTCGACGACCCCGATAAGAGCCGCGTATCTCAGTCTCAGGACACGACGGATGGAAAAGCCTACAAGAGCCAAACCTCAAGTTTCCCTGTGGTGGCCCCCGCAGTCTATCCATTTTGACCAACACTCATGAGGAGCACTGGCCCGGGTTGTTGATTAAATTACTCGGGGAGGCCATTCCCTATGCAGTTTATTATTAAGTGATTAGCAAATTAACACCAAGGTTGGGTCCTGCCGGACAAGTCTTAACACTTCGCAATTTATCGAGGGGGTCCCCATAACAACCCCGAACGTGTTAGGAGCGATCATTATGGAATCAAACACCGGTAGCCTGTAACTATGGCGGCAATAATGGAACAAAACACCCGACAAAAGGCTAGGCCTTCCGTTATTTACCAAGTATATAGGTGCATTAATTAAATAACAGATTTAGCATAATGATATCAAACTCATGTTATCACATGAGACAATTGTACCTGCATCTAGCAACGCTAACATTAGTAGCTGAGCAAAGCCTACTTAGCCATTCAAGATTTGCTAGGAAGGGATAAGTGTTTGGGTTTCATGGAAATTCGGGAGGCAATTATTTTAGTGGTAGGCAGCGAGCATATGACGTAAGAAACGTAATCTAGCATAACAAGTCTAGAGATGGAATCAAGGTCATATCATCTTGCTTGTGATATCCTCAGCTTGGAACTGCTCTTGTTCGTCCTGCACGTACTCTCCCGAATCCACGTACTCGTTCTCCGATCCCGGTGCTACCCAACATAAAGATAACATCCAATGAACAACAGCACCTCAATATGCAACAAGCACATGATGCATGAGACGAATATGAGCATGCATCTCTATTCTACTCACTAGCACAAGCATGAGAAGTAAATACATGTTCCTGGACAGAACTGCACCCTAAGCTATCTTTACATGCATGAGAATGACATGATCAGATTCTTCACGTGAAAACGATGCAAAACCATATAAAGAACATAACAAACGGAGCTACGGATCAACGAGAAACAACGAAACAAGATATAAAGTGCTACGTGTCAAATTCATCACAACACATTCAAATGGCATAACCCTCGTGTTTCCAGGTTGCCAAGACATAAAACACACCAACATGGAAGAGGTGGTGCAAAGAATAACACCACACCATCATATATGCTCTCACAATCATCAAAACACCAAAACTACACAATCTGCCATAAACAACATCATAGCACTTTGAGAGCTACATGCAAAGCACCTACACCCACCCAAACATGCCAAATAAGATATGTGGCAGTAGCTATCCAAGATTACTACAAGCACAAGCAAAAATATCACACAAAGGAGTTTCACACAGAAAGTTACACAGCTGCTAACTTGGCCAAAATATCAGATTTCAGGGACTTAGTGAAAATTCCAGATTCTCACTAGCTGTTTATGCTCTGAAGCATTTTGACAGCACCCAAAACAATATCTAGAGGACTCCAAATGGAATGAAATTTTACAGGGAGCTAGACAAACACATAAGCTTCAACTTTCCAGTTGAAAGCTAAGGCTGAATCAAACACATGGACCTGCACAAACTCATCAACAGGAGAAGAAAATATAAACAGATTCTCAAACTTAGTGAAAATCTCAGATTTTCACTAATCTGGAATTTCAGCCACATGCCTACTTTGAATGGGCACAACTTGCACATATGACTTCCTAAGCATGAAACAAAACCAATATGTGGTAGAGGGGGTCACCCTTTACTGCCACAACCAAGAATCAAACCCTTGAGGACACCATATCTCATGGAACCAAGCTCCAAACATAGAACAAATCTCAAATATGTCATCTCCAGGAAATGTTCCAATGGAAAAAACTGACTTCACCAATGGATTCCTAGGATGATTCTACCCCAAAAACATATATAAAACATATGCACATGCATGGAACAAAAGAGCACAAACTAGAAAAGAAAATCTACGTAGAATCACGTATAGTGAATAGTGCATCATCACATGTGCTATTCACTAGAACTATATCTACACAAGCACTTGCACATGACCACAACATCAAGGGGGGAACATGAGGGGTAGACCTCATGCCCATGTGCCTTGGCACACCACCACACACTCACATGCATCACATCTAACATGCTCATGGGAAAAACACCCACACCATCCAAGAGAGTATGCACACACTCACATATAGACATGTGATGGTGCACACTTGCCTTAGTAGGTGGGGGTGAACCCACACACACCCACACAACTACACACTCACATATCTAACTCCAAAGCACCTACACACAAAGACACACACTTAGGCATTCATAACCATATAGCACTTACTCGCACATACACATGTATGTGAGTCTTCTCACACACACATACACACCCACATCACTAAGTGCAACATGAACTCTTGTTCATGTGTGTGAGATGCACACACACCCATGCACCACAATGCACCACTTGTATGTGTGCCACCACACCCACACACACATACAACATACACTTGTAAACTATGCAGGAAGTAGATCTAACAAAAGGAGAAGAAACACCTACAAACTCACATAATGACTAGGACACAAAATAATAACAGCAATAAAATAAAATAAAATAAAATGAAGAAGGGGAGGTACTGGGATCAAACCCCAGACCTACTGGATTCAACCACACACGCACCACATAGCCACACCACTCTGCTTCATGCCACTGGCTCGACAGGAGAGAGGGTGCACACAGGGTAAGGTTCACTCTATAGCTACTGTGCCAAAATTCCACAAAACAAAAAGGGCGTCGAGGGGATTCGAACCCACGACGTGTTACTGGCAACAACACCAATCTACCACTATGTTGCACATTCGGATCTTAACAGAGAAGGGGGCTCTGCTCTTTTGAGCAACCACTTCAGGATCCACTGCTGACCCACAGTGGCCGGAACAGGGGAGCCACATCACCGGCGGCACAAGCAAAATCAGACTACGGTATGTTGATGGAAGGATGCACATGCACCCACGGTTCCATTTCTATCTCTAACGCACCACACAAAGGTCTACAGTGACGGAACCACGACGTGCGGCGGCTCCGGCGACAGGGAGAAGCACGGCGGCGATTCTATGAACCTACATACGATCTGCAGACAGGGAAGGGGGAGGAAGGCTTGGGCTCACCCACTGGACGAGGACACCGAGCCTGCCGCAAAGGAATCAGGGGAAGAAGAGGAGGAAGCCGCGTCGGGGATGGTTGTCGGAGCGGAAGGGGTCGTCGACGAAGCAGGCGAAGAAAGGCCGATCTTGCCGTCCTTGCACCAGGAATGGGTTCCCTGGATATCCCGCGAGCTCGACGAAGCCTTGGAGAGGAAGCAGAGGCACAGCAACAACGGCGATGAGCTTCTTCACGGATCGGCCATGGCGGAGGCGCCGATCCCCTTACCTGAGGTCGTCGTCAGAGAGAAAGAGAGATGGGGAAGAAGTGGCGGCGGAGGAGGAGGAACCCTAGGTTCGGCACGGACGCCAAGGGGGGGTTAAATAGGGGAAGGAGGAGGAGAGGGACGCACCGCGGCCATGTGCGCGAGGGAGCTCCGGTGGAAAGCGAGAGGGGAAAAGGAATGGGACGCTGACAGTGGGCCCAGGTGCCTTGCTGGAAATAGGAAGAAGAGGGACGCGCCCTGGGCTACTGTGCGAGAGAGAGGAGGGAGTTGGGCCGGCTTGTGGGAGGTAGCCCACAAGGTGGTGCATTATAGACAGGAATAAAACCCTGGGGCTTTTCTTTTTACAGAAAAGACTAGAGAAAAAAGAAAACACAGACTAAACTACAGGGGATAAAAACAAAACAAAAATACCCCTGGTCATGGAAAAATATGACCTATTTGAATAAAATGGAAAAGAATTATTTGGAGCTTCTAAATATTTACAAAACAGAATTATAGGGTCTGTTTTGTAATTGTTTGCACCATTAAAACACTTATTCAAAAAACAGCAAACCACATCTCCAATCCACCACAAATCAAAGCTAACACATGGCCATTTTTAAAACAAGGAAGGAGCAAAGATATTTGGGCTTGAGATAAATAGGAGGGAGAGAGTTTTGAGACTTTAATGCAAGCAACTAGATACTTCCTTCTACAAACACATCCACTTCATACCTAGCATCATCACATCAACCACATGCCACTACACCACCACATAAGATCACAAGGCATCAAACACAAGGTCACACACACAACACATGGAATGATATGGAATGCATACATGCAAGGAAGAAATAAACAAGGTGACACATGAAATCACATGCATTGATAGCTCTCAAGTCAATGACAAATTGGACCCACATGGGAAGGTTCCAAATATGGTAAGCTACACACTTGGGGCATTACACAAAATCACGATGAGTGCATGTATCTTTCTCTCAAAAAGGTGTGCAGTAAGGATGATTGTGACACAACAAAAAGAAAAGACTCCTATGATACAAGACGCCCCAAGAAAAACACATATCATGTGGTGAATAAAAATATTGCTCCAAGTAATGTTACCGATGAATTGAAGATGAAAGAGGGGATGCCTTCCTGGGGCATCCCCAAGCTTAGGCTTTTTGGTGTCCTTGAATTTGGCTTGGGATGCCTTGGGCATCCCCAAGCTTGAGCTCTTTCCACTCCTTATCTCTTTGTCCATGAGAACATCACCCAAAACTTGAAAACTTCACAACACAAAACTTAAACAGAAACTCGTGATAACATTAGCACAAGAAGACAAACTACCACCTCTTTCGGTACTGTAGCAAACTTGAATTCTATCTATATTGGTGTTGGGCTACTGTATTCTCACTTTTCCATGGCTAGTATCCCCCGATACTAACAATAGTTTCATCAAAACAAGCAACCAACTCAACAAAAACAGAATCTGTCCAAAACAGACTAGTCTGTAGCAATCTGTATACTTCAAATACTTCTGGTACCTCAACAATTCTGAAAAATTACGACTGCCTGGGCAACAGGCATATCAACCAGCAGCAAAAAGAATAAACTCAAAAGCTCTTTCTGAATAAAACTGAAAAATCATCTCGTGAGCGAAAAGTTTCTGTCTTTTTCTAGTAGGATCAAACAACCATTACCAAGACTAGTCATAAAGGTTTTTCTTGGCTCAAACACAAAAAGAAACAAAAAAACACAAATACAACAGAATTATGATGGTGTGGACGCAATAAAACAGAAATAAAAAGATAAATTCATTGGGTTGCCTCCCAACAAGCGCTATTGTTTAACGCCCTTAGCTAGGCATAGAAGCGATAGAATCACGTATCGTCGTCTTTGGTGCTCAAGCTATAAGTGGCCCTCGTCATAGATTCATAAGGCAATCTTATTTTCTTTCTAGGAAAGTGTTCCATGCCCTTCTTTAAAGGAAATTGAAATCCAATATTCCCTTCCTTCATATCGATGATAGCACCGATAGTCTTCCAAGAATAATAGGGCATGTAGGATTGCAATCAATTTCAAGCACAATGAAATCCACGGTTACATAGTTCCTATTTGCAATAATAAGAACATCATTGATCCGTCCCATGGGTTTCTTGACAGTAGAATCTGCAAGATGCAAATTAAGAGAACACTCTTCAATCTCATTAAAACCCAGAACATCACATAAAGACTTTGGAATCGCGGAAACACTAGCACCCAAATCACACCAAGCATTGCATTCATAGTTTTTGATTTTGATTTTGATGGTAGGTTCCCACTCATCATGAAGCTTTCTAGGGATAGAGACTTCCAATTCAAGTTTCTCTTCAAGAGATTTTATCATAGCTTCGACGATATGATCGGTAAAGGCCTTGTTTTGGCTATAAGCGTGTGGAGAGTTTAATATGGATTGCATCAAGGAAATACATTCAATCAACGAGCAACTATCATAATTGAATTCCTTGAAATCCAAAGTAGTAATTTCATTACTACTCAAAGTTTTAATATCTTCTACTCTACTTTCAATGCTTTTAGCATCAAGATAGATGGACTCTGAATCATTGGGGCACTTTTCAACCAAAGTGGATTCATATCCATCCCCATAATCATTAGGTTTGTCACAAGAAAACAAATATTCAATGGGATTCACACCAAGCACTTTACGATCATTGTGATTCTTATCACGAGAACACGCCTTTTTAAGCCATTCATGTCTAGCACGAATTTGGGCGATTCTTTCTTTGCTCTCAATCATGGAGACACGCATAGCTTTCAAAGTTTAATCCATATTGATCTTGGGAGGAGCACATCTAACTTTCAAAGCATCAACATCACCAGACATTCTATCAACGCTCTTAGCCAAATCGTCAATTTTGAGTAGTTTTTCCTCTATGGACGCATTGAAAATCTTTTGCGAGTTGATGAACTCTTTGATATTACTCTCTAGATCAGAGGGTAATCTATTGTAATTTCCATGAGTATTGTTGTAGGAGTTGCCAAAGTTATTGGAGGAGTTACTAGGAAAAGGCCTAGGAACATAGTTTCCTCTAAAAGCATTGTTGTTGCCAAAATTATTCCTACCAACAAAATTAACGTCCAAGCTAGCGTTGCTACTCTCAATCAAAGAAGACAAGGGCATATCAATAGGATCTAAAGGAGCACTTCTACTAGCAACCAAATTCATTAACTCATCCATCTTCGCACTCAACGAGTTAATTTCTTCTATAGCGTGTACCTTCTTACTAGTAGGTGACCTTTTATTGTGCCACTGAGAGTAGTTTGTCATGATGTTGTCTAGGAGCTTCGTGGCTTCCCCTAACGTGATTTCCATGAACGTTCCACCTGAGGCGGAGTCCAAGATATTTCTAGAAGCGAAATTCAAGCCAGCGTAAAAGATTTGAATAATCATCCAAAGACTCAAGCCATGAGCGGGACAATTTCTAATCATCAATTTCATTCTCTCCCAAGATTGTGCAACATGTTCATGATAAAGTTGCTTGAAATTCATGATATCATTACGGAGAGAGATAATCTTAGCTGGCGGAAAATACTTGGATATATAAGCATCTTTGCACTTATCCCAAGAATCGATACTATTTTTGGGCAAAGAAGAAAACCAAGTTTTTGCGCGATCTCTCAACGAGAAAGGAAAACGCTTCAATTTAATCACATCATTATCCACATCTTTCTTCTTTTGCATATCACAAATCTCAATGAAGGTATTGAGATGGGATGCGGCATCTTCACTAGGAAGGCCGGAGAATTGCTCTTTCATAACAAGATTCAGCAAAGCGGCATTGATTTCGTATGACTCCGCACTAGTGGCGGGAGCAATCGGAGTACTAATAAAATCATTATTATTAGTATTCGAGAAGTCCCAAAGTTTGGTGTTTTCATTCATGGTGACTTTGGCAAGCAAGCAAGCACACAAGCGAACAAAGAGCAAGCGAGAGAAAGGGCGAAAGAAAAGGCAAACGAAAAAGGCAAACAAAAAAGGAAAATTGGTGAAGTGGGGGAGAGGAAAACGAGAGGCAACTCGCAAACAAAGTAAATGCAAGAGATGAGTTTGCGACACCTACTTGGATGGGTTCTTGACTTGATCCTCCGTGGCAAAGGCGCGAGAAATTCTTCTGCTACGGCAACAAAAGTCCTTCCCCGACAACGCCAGGAATTCTTCTTGCTACTTCTCTTGCTTGCGTTGGTTTTTCCCTTGAAGAGGAAAGGATGATGCAGCACAGGAGCAGTAAGTATTTCCCTCAATTTGACAACCAAGGTATCAATCCAGTAGGAGAATCTCGTCAAGTCCAGAGTACCTGTGCAAACACAAAAGAGCTCGCACCCAACGCTATAAAGGGGTTGTCAATGCCTTCAAGATTGATTGCAAAGTGAGATCTGAAAGCGGAAAGTGCAACGAAGAAAAAGTGTAAGGCTGAAAATATGGTGTGGAGTAGACCCGGGGGCCATAGTGTTCAGTAGAGGCTTCTCTCAAAATAGAAAATATTACAGTGGGTGAACAAATTACTGTCGAGCAATGGATAGAACCGCGCAAAGTCATGACGATATCTAAGGCAATGATCATACATATAGGCATCACGTCTGAGACAAGTAGACTGATACTTTATGCATCTACTACTATTACTCCACACATCGACCGCTATCCAGCATGCATCTAGTGTATTGAGTTCATGACGAACAAAGTAACGCCTTAATCAAGATGACATGATGTAAAGGGATAAACTCAAACCAATGATGAAAACCCCATCTTTTTACCCTTGATGGCAACAACACGATGCGTGTCTCGCTACCCCTTCTGTCACCGAGTGAGGTCACCGCACGGTATGAACCCAAAACCAAGCACTTCTCCCATTGCAAGAATCATAACTCTAGTTGGCTAAACAAAACCCACAACTCGAAGAGAATTACAAGGATATGAAATCATGCATAAGAGAGATCAGAAGAAACTCAAATAAGATTCTTAGATAATCTGATCATAAATCCTCAATTCATCGGATCTCGACAAACACACTACAAAAGAAGATTACATCGGATAGATCTCCATGAAGATCATGGAGAACTTTGTATTGAAGATCCAAGAGAGAGAAGAAGCCATCTAGTTACTAGCTATGGACCCGTAGGTCTATGGTGAACTACTCACGCATCATCGGAGAGGTCATGGTGTTGATGAAGAACCCTCCATATTCGAATCCCCCCTCTGGAAGGGCACCAAAACGTGCCCCAGATGGGATCTTGCGGAGACACAAGCTTGCGGCGGCGGAAAAGTACTTTCGATGATCTCCTGATTTTTTCTGGGATTTTAGGGAATATATAGGCGCAAAACCTAGGGCAAAGGAGGCTCAGGGAGCCCACAAGCCAGGGGCACGCCCCCCCCCCCCCCCCGGTCACGCCATGAGGGCTTGTGGGGTCCCTGGTGGCCCCCTGCCCTCATTCTCCGGCTTCCCGATCTTTTTCTGTTCCGAAAAAAATCTTTTTGGCAGTTTCATTCCGTTTGGACTCCGTTCAAAATCCTCCTCTGAAAGGGGTCAAAAACATGGAAAAAACAGGAACTAGCACTTGGCACTGAGTTAATAAGTTAGTCCCAAAAAATCTATAAAATGCATGCAAAATATCCAAAGTTTGACAAGATAATAGCATGAAACCATCAAAAATTATAGATACGTTGGAGACGTATCACCCACCAGGGGGTTGGGCGCAGCCCTCTCCCCATCCCACTTCGGCTGAAGGGGGTGGGCCTCCTTGGGGCGTAGCCAGCCCAACATGGGCGGCAAGGCACTCAAGTGGGGGGGCACCCTAACCCTAGCCGCCTCCTCCCTCCTCCCTTGGCCTTCGGCCCCTAGGGGGTAACCCTAGGGCGCCCTCCCCTCTCCCTTCCTCCTATATATAGAGAGGTGGAGAGGGGGAAGCCACACGACAATCTTGCCGTGGTGTTACCCCTCCTCTCCCTCGCAGTTTCTCTCCTCCATAACCCCTTGGCAAAGCCCTGCTGGGTTGTCACCACCAACACCTCACCACGCCGTCGTGCTGTCGGAGGACTTGGGTTGCTACTTCACCATCACTCGCTAGATCGAGGAGGTGAAGTCGTCACCAAGCTGCACGTGTGTTGAACATGGAGGTGTCGTCCGTTCGGCACTTGATCGGGAGATTGCGGGATGATTTGTAATTGGATCGCGAAGACGTACCACTACATCAACCGTGTTCTTGAACGCTTCCGCTTAGCAATCTACAATGGTATGTAGTTCCAATATCTCCACTCATAGATGGTCATCACCATGTATAGATCTGTTTGCACGTAGGAAAATCGTGGTTTCCCATGCAACGTTCCCCAATAGTCCGACCATCACGTGAGATGAGCTGGTTTGAATGGTGAACATCTTCATGCTTATCATATCAACTGCATGACTCATGTTCGACCTTTTCGTCTCTTGTTTTTCGAGGCCATGTCTGTACATGCTAGGCTCGTCAAGTTTAAAACGAGTGTTCCGCCTATGCAAAACTTTCTTGCACCCATTGTATGTGAACGTAGAGTCTATCACACCCGATCATCACGTGGTGTCTCAAAACGACGAACTCTCACAATGGTGCACACTCGGGGAGAACACAATTTTATCTTGAAATTTAGTGAGGGATCACCTTATAATGCTACCTTCGTCCTGAGCAGAATAAGGTGCATAAAAATGATTAACATCACATGAAAATCATAAGTGACATGATATGGCCATGATCTTGTGCTTTTGATCTCCATTTCCAAAGTACACACATAATCTCCATCTCACCGGCACCACACCATGATCTCCATCATTGTGCTGCCATCGAGGTTGTCGCATCATCTATGCTTGTACTACTATTGCTACTATTTTAGCGATAAAGTAAAGCATCACTAAGTGCTCAAAAAATTAAAGACAACCTTATGGCTCATGTCGGTTGATGTAGCATCAACATGATAGTCGATATTAACTATTACAACATGATCATCTCATACATCAAATATACATCATCATGTCTTTGGCCATATCATATCACATGCATACCATGCGAAACAAGTTAGATGCCCTGTAATTTGTTGTTGCAAGTTTTACATGGCTGCTATGGGTATCTAACAAGAATGTTTCTTACCTACGCAAAACCACAACGGTGATATGCAAGTTGCTATTTAACCTTCTACAAGGACCGCCTTTTGTTGAATCTGATTCAACTAAAGTAAGAGAGAGAGACACCCGCCAGCCATCTTTATGCAACAAGTTGCATGTCTGTCGATGGAACCGGTCTCTCGTACGTGGACGAGTAAAGTTGGTCCGGGCCGCTTCATCCAACAATACCACTAAATGAAGAAAAGACGAAGGGGGAAGCAATCTGAATATCAACGCCCACAAACTCCTTTGTGTTCTACTCGAGATGTCATCTACGCATAGACCTTGGTGTGATACCACTGTTGGGGAACGTTGCATGGGAAAAAAAATTCCTACGTGCAAACACGATCTATCCATGGTGACTATCTACGAGAGGAGAGATTGAATCTACACACCCTTGTAGATCGCTAAGTGGAAGCGTTCAAGAACGCGGTTGATGTAATGGTACGTCTTCACGATACAATCACAAACTGTCCTGCGATCTCCCAATCAAGTGTCGTATGGACGGCACCTCTGTGTTTGACACACGTACATCTTGGTGACGCCTTCACCTCCTCAATCTAGCGAGCGATGGTGAAGTAGTAGCCCGAGTTCCGCGGCAGCACGACGGCGTGGTGAGGTGTTCGTGGTGACAGCTCAGCAGGGCTTCGCTATGGGGTATTTGGAGGAGAGAACTACGAGGTAGAGGAGGTGTAGTGCCGCGGCAAGATTGTCGTGTGGATGCCCTCTCTCCACCACTCTTTGTATAGGGGGTAAGGGAGAGGGTAGGGCGCCCTAGGATTTCCCCTTAGGGGTCGGCACCAATGGAGGGGAGGTGCGGTGGCTAGGGTTGGGTGACCCCTCCGACTTGGGTGCCTTGCAACCCAAGTTGGGTTGGCGGCGCCCCAAGGAGGAGCCCACCCCCCTTTGGCTGAAGTGGGTTGGGGAGAGAGGCTGCACCCAGCCCCCTGGTGGACTGTGGTGCCCCCTATCCTTGGCCCATGAGGCCCCCATCAATTGTTGGGGCCTCCAGAAACCCGTTTCGGCACTTCGTAAATCCCTCGGTACACCTCGGAACACTTCAGAACTCCGATGACCTTCATCCTATATATCAATCTTCACCTATGGACTATTCCGGAGTTCCTCCTCACGTCCGGGGTCTCATCCAGGACTCCGAACAACCTTCGGTCACAACACAATGACTCAATTATGCTTATATCGTCACCGAACCTTAAGTGTGTAGACTCTGCGAGTTCGAGAACTATGCAGACATGACAGACACACTCTTCGATAAATAACCAATAGCGGGACCTGGATGCCCATATTGGTTCCTATATATTCTACGAAGAACTTTCATTGGTCGAACCTCATTGTCAAGGATTCAATCAATCTCGTATGCTATTCCCTTTGTCCATCGGTATGTTACTTGCCCGAGATTCGATCGTCGGTATCTCCATACCTAGCTCAAGTCTCTTTACACGTTCCGTAATACAAAATCCTGTGACCAACTCCTTAGTCACATTGCTTGCAAGCTCATTCTGATGTTGTATTACCGAGTGGGCCCATAGATACCTCTGCGTCATACAGAGTGACAAATCCCAGTATCGTTTCACGCCAACCCAACAGACAACATGGGAGATACCTATAGAGCACCTTTATAGACACCCAATTACCTTGTGACGTTTGTTACACACAAGAATTCCTCCGGTGTCCGGGAATTGCATGATCTCATGGTCACTGGATGAGATACTTGATATGCAGAAAACAGTAGCAGTAAAGTGACACGATCATATGCTTTATTATTGCCTCTAGGGCATATTTCCAACAGTTTTTCACATAGAGAGTCTCCTATGTTGTCACTTTCATATACTAGTGGGAATATTTCATTATACTGTTAGATGCACACCCACTTAGTTTTCATATTGTGATTTCATACACTTATAGCTCTTAGTGCATCCGTTGCATGGCAATCTCTACTCCTCGCATTGATATTTATTGATGAGCATCTCCATAGCCCGTTGATACGCTAAGTTGATACGAGATTTTCATCTTCACTTTTACCCCTTTGAAACCTACCACCATATTCTATTCCACCTTTATGCCATATCCATGGTTCACGCTCATGTATTGAGTGAGTAATAAAAAGCTAAAGCGCGTTAAAAAGTATGATCCAATTGCTTGGTTTGACACCGGGGTGCTCATGATTTATACTTTATGCTAGGAAGACCAAGCATGACATGCTATATGATTTTGTGTGTTTTTGTTTCACGGAAATTCCATATCAAATGAAGTCTAAATGCGATAAAAATTTCCGAAGATTTTTATGGAATATTTGTGAATTTTGAAAAGTGGAAGCAACACAAACGGAGGCCCACACAAAGCACAAGACACCAGGGCACACCCACGGGCCCACGCATGGCCTGGTGGCTAGTGCTCACCTCGTATGTCGGTTTGAGCTCTGCTTCGGGCGCAAGGAATCTAATTTTTGGATAAAAATACCCTCAAATTTCAGCCCAGTCGGAGTTACGGATCTCCAGGAATATAAGAAACGGTTTTCGGCCAGAAAACAGAGAAGGGAGAGAACGCGAAACTTAGGAGAACACAGAGGGAGATCCAATCTCGGAGGGGCTCCTGCCCCTCCGCCGCCATGGAGGACATGTACCAAAGGGGGAACTCTCCTCCCATCTAGGGGGAGGCCAAGGAAGGAGAAGGAGGGGGGCTCTCTCCCCCTCTCTCCCGGTGGCGCCGGAGTCCCGCCGGGGCAATCATAGTGACGACGATCTACACCAACAATCTTGCCGCTCTCAACAACAACTCTCTCCCCCTGTTTGCAGCATTGTAACACCTCTCTTCCTCGCTGTAATCTCTACTTAAACATGGTGCTCAGCTCCATTTATTATTTCACAATAAAATTTGGGTATCCTATGGGTTAATTGTGCTATGATGTTATGGATATGAATTGTATGTTGATATGGTGTTGTCATATGGCGCCCTCCGTGTTGCGGAAGCGGAGAGATCCCCGCTATAGAGTGTTGCAATATGTCCATAATTCTCTTATGGTGGGTTCTTGATACGTCCCAAACGTATCTATAATTTCTGCTTGTTCCATGATCTTTTGGGTGACATTGTTATATGTTTTGCTACACTTTTATATTATTTTACACATATTTGGACTAACCTACTAACTCAGTACACACAGTGCTAGTTTCTGTCTGCTCATGTCTATTTTTCAGGGGATTTTACCTAATTTTCCGAAGCCCGAAAAAATCCAGAAAAAATATTCAAAAAATCAGTGAAACAGAATCTTCGGGATCACCGAAGGAGGGCCACAGGGGGGCACGGGCCTCCCAGGCGGCCTGCTTGCGCGGCCATGCCCTAGGCCACGGCAGGAGGTCGTCTGGGTGGGTCCCACCTCCTCCGGTGCCCTCCTTCGGCCTATATTTAGTGTTCCATGAGGAAACCCTCGCAGACTTTGTGGAATCACGAATTTCTCCATCGTTCCGCCGCCGCAGCGCTTCCAAGATCGGGAGCGTCACAAGACCTCTTCCCGGCACCCTGTTGGACGGAGGATTGACCTCCGGGAGCTTCTCCACGGCCATGGACGCTTCCCGTATGTTCTGTGAGTAGTCCTCCTTGCACCATGAGTCCATGACCAGTAGCTATGTGATGTCTTCTCTCCAATCTTGTGCTTCAATGGTTAGTCTTTGTGAGCTGCCCTACATGATCAAGGCATCTATGTAATCCTCTTACTTTTGCTATGCTCGCTTTGTTGGGATCCGATGGATTATGAGATTATGTTCAGATTATTATGAGTTATATATTTGATTATCCTTTTATATTATGTTCCTTAGTGATTCATGCATGTTCTCCGTTGCTTTTTATTGCTTTAGCCAAGTAGTAGATCGTAACTCCAAGAGGGAGCGTTATCCATGGTTGTGGGTTTGGGCCCCTCAATGTCAAGCTTGAGTGATAGAAACATGAGACTAGGGGATGTGCTTGTTGCCGCCAAGGAGGAAACTGAAAGTGCACTATATCGACTAAAGGGTGGTGAGTAGGCGATTTTTAGAATTTCATCGCTGAGGAAATTACTTTTGAGGAAATTCCTAGCTGATGAATTACGTGCAGCAGAAATAGTGCAGGATCAGAGGTGCAAAGATTACAACAACAGATTACTTGGTGAAGATTATGAGAAACGGTTTGCACAGTACGCCGGTACACAGAATGCAAGTGAAGATTAACTAGTCTAAAGAATTTGAGGTTGAGGAAATTCGAAGAAAGTCTTCAGACAAATTCTTCAATCAGTACAAATGAAAGTCTTCGACATACATTTTTGAGGAAATGAAAGAGTTGAAGAAATAGAACATGATTTTTGGTTTTTGGTTTGGTGTTTTGGGTATTTCCTCACTTGATGATTTACTCTCGAAGACTCTGAGGAATATGGGTTGCTCTAAATGACAAGTGTTAGTTTCTCGCGGAGCAGCCAACCAGCTAGTGGTTGTGGGGGCGGCTATTTTTAGCCTGGGAGCATCCCGACATGATTTGACATAAATGCCCTTAACTATTGTGACCGTTGGGTGGATAAGATCAGTGAGGTGGCGCGTGTTGTGGCAATGGTCGGAACTTTCAACTGTGAAAGTCCTCATGTCTCTCATATTCCTCACTTGAGGCTTTTGTAGGATTAGGCTTGAGTTGAGCATCATGAGGAAATTCATTCCGTAGTATTAACTTGACCCCCTTTAATAGTACTGTGTTCCTAAGACTCAAGAGTACAGAAAACGAAACAGAAAGAGTAAGTCTTCAGGCTTCGAAGTCTTGAGGAAGTTTTTCTTCAGGATACACCGAATTCCTCATCTTCAATATCTTCATGAGGAATATCAATTTCATCGCAATTTCTTCGCGATCAAAGTCTTCAAGCTTAGACCAATTTCTTCAACCCAAGACATACATTTTTAGGGGTCGATATTCATCGTATAACTCAAACTCCTCAGCAACTTATAAAGCATGTGTACACTTATAAACACATTAGTTACTTAACCTATAAGTCTTCAAACCACTAAAATCACTAAGGGCACTAGATGCACTTACAATCTCCCCCTCTTTGGTCGTTGATGACAATTAGGTTAAGTTGTCAAAGGGATAAAAATATGAAGTGTAAATACTGAGTTTGAGGAATTTGAAATCAATATACTGAGAGACTCCCCCTGAGGATGTGCATATTTTGAGGAATTTGCTTTTCTCAGCACATGAACATTGATGATTTACAGTATGGAGAGCCCCGTGTATCTTGTAAATCATGCATACATTTGACATGTAATATGAGGAATTTGAAAATGCATGATCAAAAATGGTGTCTCACGAATTTCAGCAGGCCTCCATTAATAGACTTTGATGAATAAGCATGCGAGGAAAAACGTGTAAAAGAGTCAGAGCACCATTGGGCGTAAGTTACAACTCATTACATCAAAACACTCCACAAGAACCAAGAGTTTGTAACTTAATAGTGTTTATAAGCCTCAAAATAGATCCTGTTTGAAGACTAACTCTCAGATTTCTCCCCCTTTGTCATCAAGTGACGAAAAGGGACAAAACTGAGGACTAACGCCCTTTGAAGAAATTCACTTCTTGGCTGATGAAGAGGCATGTGGATTCTTGACGACAGGCTTCTTCCTTGGACTAGTTGCAGTGTCATCTCGTTCTTCATCTGACTCGGCAGTGCGAAATGAAGAAAAAGAACTGTCCTCAAGGTTAGTAACTGGAATTGGCTTGAATTTCTTCTTGAGAGGCCATGACAAGTCGAAGTCTTGAGTAAACTCCAATTCCTCAAGTTCCTCTTGAGTCTTTAGATGAGCCAAGGTGGCCCAGGTTCGATCAAACACCTCATGAAGATAATAGTGATTTTTCCTCATTGTGTTCTGAGTCTCGTTAAGGGTTTTCACAATGGCACTGAATTGAAGTTTGACCCATTCGTGATTGCGATCGACTTTTGATGAAAACTGAGGAGTAGCTCTCTGTTATTCATCACTCTGGGGGCAGCTGGGCTTGGGGGATCTTGGGTAGCAGTGTCATCATATGAAGGTTATGACTCTGCTTGGCGAAACTGGCAATCAAGGGGCCGATTTTCTTCATCAATCACAGATTTCCTTTGCCTTCAACAGGCTCAAATGTTTTCTTGATGACTCTGATTGGCGGCAGATATCCGATGTGATTCGGAAAATCAGCTTGGTAGTTGATGCCTGACCTGTTTTTGATGAATCTCATGATCCATGGTGCATAAATCTTCATTTCAAAAGGCGACAGTGCATTATCAGCCAAAGTCCTCAGGAAGAAGTCATGAAGATTCATTGGTATGCCATGAATGACATTGAAAAGGATATTCTTCATGATGCCTACGACATCTTCTTCATCATCGTGCCCTTTGATTGGAGCAATGACATTAGCCAGGATTCTGTATACTATTCGTGGTTCATACCTCAAGTCTTGTACCAGAAAGCGAGTCCGTGGAGGTTGGTCCTTGGCCAAAGGCTTCATGAGGACTTCCATCAGTCTGTTGGGCAGTTCACGTTCATCATACATCAGCACAACATCCTTTGAGGGAATTGAGATTGGAAGAGCTCGAAGCAATTCAGTGGCAGGCGCTTTGTAGTGCATGTGCTGAGTCATCCAATCCAAAACCCAAGCGTTGACATCCTTTGGGTCACCAGAGATGTGCACAGTGGCGTAGAACTGAAGAATGATGTCGCAGTTCCAGTCGCCAATGTCAGTGCAGAGAGGCAGTAATCCGGCTTCGTGAAGAATGTTGAGGACTGGAGTGAAGCAAGGTATTTCCTCCATATCATAGTGAGGAATATGTTTATGCTGAAATATCTTGTTTCTCCCACAGAGCACTGAAGCATAGTAGTTGAGTTGGTTCCTTGTCCAAAACTTCCTGTGCCTGATGCGAAGCTTATCATATGGATTCTCGCCAGTAAAGTACATGCGTTCTTGATAGAATGCCTCCTTTTGAAATTTTGGCCTTTTGGAGAAAGGATGATTGTGTTGCGGTTGAAGATTATGCTGTTGTTCTTGAGGAGGAGCCACTATCATTGTTCTTTCTGTGTTTACCACAACAATAGCTGTTTTAGTGTTTGGGGCAGGAGCATTTTCTTCATTATGAGCATTTTCATCAGGTTGAGGATTGTCCTCAGCTTGAGGAATTTTCTTGTTGGAGGAGGCAGTTGCAACATTTGACGTTGCATTGTATTCAGCTCATGCAGCTGATTCTTGAGCAGATTCCTCACGGAAGGTCTTCCCATCAGATCCTGTGAGGATTTCTGTTGCAGTAGGGGTCGGAGGAATTTGAGTTGACCTTGGTGAGGGATGAGTTTCTTCCCAGAAGTCATCATGGATCACTGCAGTGTTGCACCCAGTTTCATCATCACCCACACGTTCTTGAGAGGTCTTTTGAGGAATGATGGATTGAGGAATATCGTCAATCAGTATTTCCTTATCCATGATTTCTTAATCTTCCGCATCTTTCATTTCTTCATCATCTTCAGGAATGACATAGTCAATTCCGAAGGGAACGATAAAATAAGATGGAGCTACATTTAGAGGAGTAGCATCCACCGGGGCAGTTGAAGACTCTGACAGAGTGACCTTTTTGCACTTGGCCTTTGTGGTTTCTGAGGTCATTGAAGCTTTTCTCTTCTTTGATTCTTTATCAGTAGCTTTGGTCTTTTTCACGTCTGATGCAAATGGAATCAACTTCTTCACTTTTGAGTGTTGAGGTGAAGGAATATTTTCATCAGGAGCTGGAGCAGATTCAGTCCTCGTTGTTTCATCAACTGGAGTTGTGTCTTCGGCTGGAGAAGTTTCTTCAGCTGGAGTATCTTGAGGAATTTCCTCAATAGCAGGTTCATCAGTTTTATCTTCCTGTGTTAGCTGAATAGTGTAGCTTGCCTGAGGTGTTGTTTGCTGCGTTGGAGGGGCCAATCTCTTGTTGTATTCATCAACAGCAGCAGATGCAGCCTTGATGAAATTCACCTTGACGCCTTCACGATCAGTGTGAAGACTTGTATACTTGTCTGTTAGTGTTTTGAGTTCAGCCTGAGTTGATACAAGTGCTTCAGGCATCAGATTGAGGAGATTCTGTCTGAGGAATTTCTCCTTGAGTTTAGCATCCTTTGCTTGCTTGGCTTGCTGCTCTTTCCACTTTGCCTCGTTGAGGAAAGTGGCTACCATGTGGCTTACACTAGGGGGAAGATTCAAGTCATCAACATGAGTGTTTGGATCTTCATACTAGAGATCAATCAAGTCCATCAAAACCTTCGGCGTCCATGGCTAGAGGAATGGAGCTGCGTGAGGCTAGAGCAACTCGTTCCTGCTTGTTTCTGATGATAGCTTGGAGTGTCTGCTCATCAAATTCTTCACTTCCTTCTGATGTAGAAGGAACTTTGATGACTTTGTTCAGACTAGGCCTGATGCCTCTTCCAGCAGTCATTTTAGTCTTCAATAAAGGTGGTGAAGAATTTGCAGTAGAGCTCGTGGCAGACGGCACTGAGGAACTCGAGTGAACAGGCTAATGCTTAATGAGCTGCTTCTGTTGAGGCTGTGAGGACTGTGGTGCTGTTGAATATTTTGTCACTGGTGCAGCCTTCTGAGGCAATTGCTGTTTTGGCACTGAGGCCTTTGGTTTCTTCGGCACAGTCTTCTTCTGAGGAATTGCTGTAGCAGAGGCCTCAACAGCTGAAGAGGTGACGGTGGTGGCAGCAGCACCAGAGTCATCATTGTATTTCTTCACGGCTGCTTCTACCTTCTTCTGTAACTGAGACAAATATTTGTCTTTCGCATCGGGGTGATCCTCAATAGTTTGAACACTTGAGGGATGAGCAGCTTGTTTATCACCTTGAGGAGGCCTCTTGCAAGGTGGCTTGAGGGCGAATTTCTTCGCATAATTAGGAGTAACATATTTGTACTCCTTCCACTCCTTAGCCCACCTGCGTTCAGTTTTCTGAAGTCTTATCTTGCGCTTCGCCATTGTTTCTTTGCCATGAATTTCCTCATCAAGAGTGCAGTAGTCAGCGTAT
Source organism: Hordeum vulgare subsp. vulgare (assembly GCF_904849725.1). Classification (NCBI taxonomy): domain Eukaryota; kingdom Viridiplantae; phylum Streptophyta; class Magnoliopsida; order Poales; family Poaceae; genus Hordeum; species Hordeum vulgare. Next base: position 422,208,701 of record NC_058519.1, on the reverse strand, counting down.
ATGTCTTTAGGAATTTTGAAAGTTGTGTTCTGTTCAAGCTTCTTTCCTCCCTTCTGCTTCCTGTCATCTTTCATTTTTCTTCAACTGAGGCTTTTGCTGAGAATATGCACTCTTGACGATTCTGATGACACTGGTAAAATTTCTTCGAGGAACGCTGCAAATGAGTTAAGTTGATGAGAACCTAGTGATTCATCAGCTGACATTTTGTACGTGTGAACAAAGTATAGGTGCGAAGAATTTGGAGAGGTCATATGCGTTCTGAGATTTGAAGAAATTGAAAAAATTAGAAGTTGAGGAATTTGACCAGCGGGTTGAGGAATTTGACTAAGCATTCTAATCTTGTGTTCCAGAGTTGTGCAGATTCGAGAATTTACACAATTGAGGAATCTCATGAAGAATTTGAGTGGCTTAGTGAAATTCATCAAGTGTTTGAGGAATGAGTGTGCGTGGCTGACAAACACTCTAAGGAAAAAAGATTTCGCGAATCTAAAGTGAAATAATAGATCAACATAGGCAGTAAAATAAGATATTAATTACCCTGAGCGAAGAACACAAAGAACATGAGCAGTAAAAGTGAGAAGCTCTTCGGTTTAGATCTTCTACACCCTAACTTGGCGACAGAAATCAGCTATGGCGGTGGCGGAGGGAGAGATTCCGCTTCCGGCGTGAGTTCGGCAACGGCGAGGGCAAGGCAGTGAAGCTTTTCCTCATCGATGACGAGATTGCTAGCAGTGGCGCTAGGGTTGAGCTCGAGCAAAGAAGAGGAGAGGACGAAGAGTTTTGATTGAGGGGGGTAAGGGCCTATTTACAGCTCAGGTGAAAAACTATTCGGCCGAAACTTTCAGACCGAACTGCCCTTGCCCATTCTTCTCTGCATGACACATGGAGCCCATGACTGAAGCGGTGGAGTTTGTGATTATCCGATCGTGGGAAGTGGGTCCAGCTATAGTGTAACGTTATAAAAATTGATTTTTTAAGTTTTGAGGATTTCCTTGCAAAGCCCTCAACTAACAAGGACACAGTGAGGATTTTGAACAAGTGTCAAGTAGAACGCATATGAAGAAATGAATAGACTGGGTTGAGCTGAGCATAGAGGGCAGTCGGGTCCGATCACATTCACTTAGATGAAATATCAAATTGAAGACTGAGCTATAAGTGAATGTTATTGAGGACTTGAAAAACTAAGTCTATATATATATGTATATATGTGCAAATGAAAATCATCAAACGTTTTGAAGAATTCGAAGATTTTTAAAAACTTGAGGATTTTGTGACGAAGTGTCAGATTGATGAATTTCAACTTTGAGGAAAACAGCTTGAAGAATTTCAAAGTTGGGTGGTGGAGTGACCCACCGTATAAGAATGATGATTTCATGTGCCGCATACAATTGTTGTAGGGCCGTGAGAACCAAATTCTTCATTAACTTCCTCACACTAAGAGTGATGTTCTTCATTGATTGAAGAAAATTGATTATTCGTGTGTTGCACATCTAAGTCATCAATTTTGCATAAGTGTTAGAATGTGTGCATGTTTTCATAAAACATTTGAAGACTCTAGGATATTTAGCTCACACCTCAACTTGAAAAACCTTTTGTCATCCAAGGGCTTAGTGAAAATATCTGCTAGTTGATCGTCAGTCTTCACATGGTCGATGATGATATTTCCCTTGAGGACATGGTCCCGAAGAAAGTGATGACGAATCTGTATGTGCTTAGTCCTCGAGTGTTGTATTGGGTTGTAGGGTATCTTGATTGCACTCTCATTGTGACAGTATAGGGGCACATTCTTCATGTTGATGTCGTAGTCTCTGAGGGTTTGCTTCATCCACGGTAGTTGAGCACAGCAGGATCCAATAGCAATGTACTCATCTTCGGCAGTGGAGAGAGAGATGCAGTTCTGCTTCTTTGAGGACCAGCAGACTAATGATCTTCCGAGGAAATGGCATGTCCCTGATGTTGACTTGCGATCCACACGGTCACCAGCATAATCAGAATTAGAATATGCAACTAGATGAAGATTTGAGCCCTTGGGGTACCATAATCCTAGTGTTTGTGTGTGAGCTAAGTATCGAAGAATATGCTTCACAGCCTTGTGGTGTGATTCCTTCGGTTTTGCTTGAAAACGAGCACACACGCAAACACTAAGCATTATATCTGGCCTAGATGCACATAGATACAATAAAGAACCAATCATCGAGCGATATACCTGCTGACCAAAATCTTTACCGTTTTCGTCAGTGTAGAGGTGGCCGTTTGTAGGCATAGGAGTCTTCACACCTTTGCATTAATGCATGTAGAATTTCCTCAGAACATCCTTGAGGTATTTCTCACGTGATATGGAGATGCCATTGCGTTGTTGATGAATTTGAAGACCTAAGAAGAACTTCAGCTCCCCCATCATAGACATCTGATATTATTCACTCATCATGTAAGAAAATTCATCACTGTAACGTTTGTCGGTACAACCAAAGATAATGTCGTCGACATATATTTGGCACACAAATAGTTCATTGTCATAATATTTTGTGAAAAGAGTTGGATCGAGTTAACCAGGTTTGAAGCATTTCTTCAAGAGAAATTCCTTCAATGTGTCATACCACGCCCGAGGGGCTTGCTTGAGGCCATTGAGTGCCTATTTGAGTCTGAAGACTTTGTCAAGATGCTTTGGATCTTCAAAACCTGGGGGTTGAGCAACATATACTTCTTCCTCAAGCTTACCATTGAGGAATGCAGTTTTCACATCCATTTGATATAGAGTAATATTATGATGATTAACATAAGCAAGTAGTATTCGAATAGCTTCAAGTCTAGCAACAGGTGCAAAAGTTTCATCGAAATCAATTCCTTTAACCTGTGTGTAGCCTTGGGCTACAAGTCGTGCCTTATTCCTCACCACTTGACCATCCTCATCTTGCTTGTTTCGAAAAATCCACTTGGTGCCAATGATATTGTGCTTGCGAGGATCTAGTCGTTTGATGAGTTCCCATACGTCATTTAACTGGAATTGAAGAAGTTCATCTTGCATGGCTTGAATCCACTCAGGTTCCATGAGAGCTTCAACAACTTTTGAGGGTTCTGTGATAGACACAAAATAGAAATGCCCACAAAAGTTAACTAAATGTGAATCTTTTGAGCGAGTGAGAGGACCTGGCGCATTGATGTCATCGAGGATTTTGTCAAGTTCTACTTCATTTGCAATCCTTGGATGAGGTGGTTGAGGATTTTGTCTGGGCTGGGGAATTTGATCTGGAGCAATTTCCTCAGGTGCACCTTCTTGAATTTCATCAGTGTTGGGGACGATTTCTTCAGCAATTTCCTCAGTACGAACGATGTCTTCAGTAGCTTTGAACTTGATAGCTTCCTCAGGAGATAATTTGTCTGGCACAGGAGGCAATTACTCTCTTTGCGAGCCATTAGTTTCATCGAACCGCAAATCTACAGTTTCAACAACCTTGTTGTGATAGGTGTTGAAGATACTGTAGGTGTGCGAGTCCTTTTCGTAACCAAGCATAAACCCTCATGTGCTTTAGGTGCAAATTTTGAGCTATGGTGAGGATCTCTAATCCAGCATTTTGCACCGAAGACTTTGAAATAACTTACTTGGGTTTCTTATCAGTGAGGAGTTCATATGAGGTTTTCTTGAGGAATTTGTGAAGATATACCCTGTTGATGATGTGGCAAGGAGTGTTGATTGCTTCAGGCCAGAAACGACGAGGAGTCTGATATTCTTCAAGCATAGTCCATGCCATTTACACCAGAGTCATGTTCTTGCGTTCAACGATGCCATTCTGTTGAAGAGTATAAGGAGCAGATAATTCATGAGTAATACCAAGTTCATCAAGATAATCATCAAGGCGAGTGTTTTTGATTTCTGGCCCATTATCACTCCTGATGCGTTTGATCTTGACGCCTAAGTTCGTCGAGGCCCTTAAAGGAAATCGTTTGAAGACTTCCTGCACTTCAGTTTTATACAAAATGATATGTACCCAAGTATATCGAGAATAGTCATCAACAATGACAAAACCATATAAGGATGTTGCATTGGTTAGAGTAGCATAATGAGTAGGTCCAGACAGATCCATGTGAAGCAATTGAAACGGACGAGTAGTAGTCATGATAGTCGTCGAGGGGTGTTTGGATCTGGTCATTTTTCCAGACTCACAAGAACCGCACAGGTGGTCCTTGAGGAATTTGACTGGTTCGATGCCAATGACATGCTTCTTCTTCACCAGCGTGTGCAAATTCCTCATGCCTGCATGACCAAGTCTTCGATGCCATAGCCAGCCTACTGAGGTTTTTGCTAGTAAGCAAGTGGCTGGTTGAGGACCTGTGGAAAAATCAACAATATACAAATCTCCTCTCTTAAAGCCTTCGAAGACTTTGGATCTGTCAAATTCCATGATGACTACACATCTATATTTTCCAAACATAACAACCATATCAAGATCACAAAGCATTGAGACTGACATGAGGTTAAACCCAAGGGATTCAACTAGCATCACTTTGTCCATGTGCCTGTCCTTGGAGATAGCTACTTTCCTAAGTCCCAATACCTTGCTTTTACCTTTGTAAGCATAAGTGATTTGCTTCAGAGGTGATGGAGTCAGTGGCATATTCATCGGCAAGCTTCTATCACCAGTCATGTGGTTTGTACAACCACTGTCAAGAACCACTCAGTACTCTTGGGTTTGTCATCCTGCAGATGAATTAGTACAGCTTACCATCTCATATGCTTCATACTTGAAGAATATGTTTTCAATTTCATCAGATAGGAATCTCATAAAAACAGTAAATTTGAGGACGTGTGAAATGTTATCATTTCATCAATTTTAGCTTGCATCTAATCAAGCATTTTCCTCAGGTCTCCAGCAAATTCTTCAGATGATGATTTTCATCTGGAGACCTAACCTGCAGAAGTGATTAGTTCAATTTCTTCACCACCCACATATGAAGGGGTGGCAAATAGTTCATCATCGTGCGAGCACCGTATGAGAAAGGGGGCATCGAAGCTAATGCACTTCTTTTCACATTAGGGGGGGGTTAGAGTACTCAAATGAATAGGCAGAGCAGTTCTTTGAGGATTTATGAACATAATGATTTGAGGTATAATGCTCATATTCATATCCCTGGTAATTTCCCTGCATATCAGAAGCATTAGCACGAGTACAAGCATGGTTTTCACCAATTGAGGATTTTGATCCTCTTGAAGACTTTGGTCCTCCGGAGGAATTTGATCCGGGGTTCACGTTCTTCAAGAGTGGTGTCACAAGGACATTCACCTAAAGATTTTCCAAGCAACTTTTGGGGACCCAGACTTTCCTCAGGGGTGGACTATTCCTGCAGTTAGTTCCAACATATCGAGCAAATGCTTCACCACATTGATTTTTGAACAGTTTATAGTTGGAGTCAAATGACTCATGTGAGGAATAGAATAATTCACATGCAAAGCCTGTTAGTGTAGATGGATCAACAGGAGGTCCTTTAGCAGCAACCCATGAGGTTTTGGGGTACTTCTCAGGTTTCCAGTATGATCCATCAGCATTCAACTTCCTTTCGAAGGCAATTCCTTCTTTCCTCGGGTTCCTGTTCAAAATATGCTTTTTGACCACATCGCAAAGGGTTTGATGCCCTTGGAGACTTTTGTACATGCCTGTCACATACAATTCCTTCAGCCCTGCATTTTCGTCAGTAGCATTTGTGGTTTCCTCAAGTGAAGAATTTGATACCACAGGAGCAGTTGAAGAATCTGTAGCAATAGAAGCATTTGATGATGCTGGTGAAGAATTAGCAGTTTCACGTTCAATGCATTTGAGACATGGTGGAGTAAATTCAACGTGAGCGGTACTGATCTGTTGAACAAGTAATGAATCGTTTTCCATTCAAAGATCATCATGAGACATATTCAACTTCTCAAGATCAAGTTTCCTTTGAATAAATTCATAGGAAAGTTTCTCATGATCAGCCAAGAGTGTGCCATAACGATCTTGAAGACTATCAAATCTAGACTGAAGACTTTTCATGTCTTCAGTGAGGACTTGAGTACAATTCATTTCATCATTCAATAGATCATCGCTTCTGTCTAACATTTTTTGAAGCTTTTCAATAGCACTTTGTTGTTTAGTTGCAATGTTGGCAAGTTTACTGTAACTGGGTTTTTTAATAATCAGTAGGTTCATAGTCACTTGAATCAGATGAAGAAGTGTCATTCGTTACCTTTGAACCTTTTGCCATGAAGCAATAGGTTGGAGCGAAGTCATCAGCATAGTCATCAGTGTAGATAGCATTCTCATTTTCTTCAAGGTTGAAGATTGACTTGCTGAAGAATGTGGTAGGCAGTGGAAGAATTGCCACACCAGCCTCTGAGTCTTCTTCAGAACCTTCCTCTGTTGGGGAACATTGCATGGGAAACAAAAAAATTCCTACGCACACAAAGACCTATCATGGTGATGATCATCTACGAGAGGGAGATCGGATCCACATACCCTCGTAGATCGCTAAGCGGAAGCGTTAATAAACACGGTTGATGTAGTGGTACGTCTTCACGATCCATCTCACGAACCGTCCCACGAACCGTCTCGTGATCCGTCCCGTTCGAGTGCCGAATGGACAACACCTCCGCGTTCCGCACACGTACATCTCGATGACAATATGCGTCTTGTTGATCCAGCAAGAGAGACGGGGATGTAGATGAGTTTCCCGGCAGCGCGGGGCGCTCCGGTGGTGGTGGTAATCTATTCCTGCAGGGCTCCGCCCGAGCTCCGCAGAAAACCGATCTAGAGGAAGAACCATGATCTAGAGGAGAGGGCACCACGTGGCAAAGTTGTGTCTCAAAAATCCCTAAACCTCTAGTATATATAGGAGGAGGTAGGGGGAAGCCTTGGCGCCACAAGGGAGGCTCCCTTGCATCGCCCGAAGTGGAGGAGGGAGGAGTCCTCCTCCAATCCCAATTGGATTAGGACTCCTTCCTAAATTTCCCACCTCTTTTGTATTTTCCACTTTTTCCTCATGGGACTTCCTTAGATCACTTTGTCAACCCATTATGCCTTATTGCGCATCAAATAAACCCACATGGACCCCTTGGGGCGTGGTGGGCACACCCAGTGGGCCCTCGGAACCCATTCGTCACTCCGAGTACATTGTCGGCAATGCCCGAAAACCTTCCGAAATCCAAATGCCAACTTCCTATATATCAATCTTTGTTTCCGGACCATTCCGGAACTCCTAGTGATGTCTGGGATCTCATCCGGGACCCGAACAAAACTTCGGTCACCAACGCATATAACTCAACTATACCGAAACGTCACCAAACCTTAAGTGTGCAGACCCTGCAGGTTCGAGAACTATGCAGACATGACCTCAGACACTCTCTGGTCAATAACCAATAGCGGAACCTAGATGTACATATTGGCTCCTACATATTCTACGAATATCTCTATCGGTTGAACCTCTATGTCAAGGATTTAGTTAATCACGTATGTTGTTCCCTTTGTCCTTCAGTATGTTACTTGCCCGAGATTTGATCGTCGGTATCTCCATACCTAGTTCAATCTCGTTACCAGCAAGTCTCTTCACTCGTTCCGTAATACAAGATCCCGTAACTAACTCCTTAGTCACATTGCTTGCAAGGCTTGTTATGATGTTGTATTACCGAGTGGGCCCCGACATACCTCTCCGTTACACGGAGTGACAAATCCTGGTCTTGATCCATGCAAACCCAAGAGACACCTTTGGAGATACCTATAGAGCACCTTTATAGTCACCCAGTAACGTTGCAACGTTTGATACACACAAGGTATTCCTCCGGCGTCCGGGAGTTGCATGATCTCATGGTCATAGGAACAGATACATTGACATGCAGAAAAATAGTAGCAATAATCTGACACGATCATATGCTACGTTTATAGTTTGGGTCTTGTCCATCACATCATTCTCCTAATGATGTGATCCTATTATCAAGTAACAACACTTGCATATGGCCAGGAAACCTTGACCATCTTTGATCAACGAGCTAGTCAACTAGAGGCTCACTAAGGACAGTGTGTTGTCTATGTATCCACACATGTATTTGAGTTTCCAATCAATACAATTCTAGCATGGATAATAAACGATTATCATGAACAAAGAAATATAATAATAACTAATTTATTATTGCCTCTAGGGCATATTTCCAACATCTTGTTCATCACATTCCTCATATTCTTCCTCAGAATCCATTTCCTTGCAAATAAGTGCCCGAGCCTTCCTCAAACTAGTCTTCTTGTGCGATGAGGACTTTGAGGATGAGGATTTTGAAGATTTCTTCTTTTTATTCGAGTCATCAGAAATTTCATCCTTGTATTTCTTCTTCTTTGATTCCTTCACCGAGCAAGGACAATCAGCAATATAGTGACCAGATTTCTTGCATTTGTGGCAGGTTCTTTTCTTGTAGTCCTGAGATGAAGATTCTGATTTCCTCATGTCTCTTCTTGAGGATTTACCAAACTGACCACGCCTTGTAAACTTTTGGAATTTCTTCACGAGCATTGCAAGCTCATGTCCAAGTTATTCAGGATCACCAATGTTGCAGTCTGAGTCTTCTTCTTCAGATGAGGAAATTGCTTTGGCCTTCAGCGCACGACGTCTTGAGTAGTTTGGTCCATACAGATCTCTCTTTTATTCCTGTTGGAATTCTTGTGTATTGAGTGTTTCAAGTATATCAGCGGGATCTAGCATCGTATAGTCCCCTCTTTCTTGAATCTCAGAACCAGTGTATCAAATGATGGATCAAGAGATCTTGGCAGTTTCTTCACAACTTCATGGTCAATGATGTCTCGAGCTCCGAGTGCTTGTAGTTCATTTGAGATGTCAGTGAGGCAATCAAAGTTGTCTTGGCAGCTTTCATTGTCTAGCCTCTTGAAGCGATTGCGAAGAACATCAACACAAGAGTCACGCTGAGTTGAAATTCCTTCATTGACTTTGGACAGCCTATCCTAGATAAGCTTAGTTGTGCCTAAAGCACTCACTCTGCCATACTGACCTTTTCTCAGATGGCCACAGATGATATTCTTCGCTCGAGAATCAAGTTGCTTGAATTTCTTCACATCAGCGGCAGAGACAATAGCGGCGATGGAGGGAACTCCATGTTCCACAATGTACAAGAGATCATTGCCAATAGCCTGAAGATGCATCTGCATCTTGGTCTTCCAGTAGGGAAAGTCCTTTCCTTCGAAGGTAGGACATCCTACAGTTACCTTGATCATACCTAGAGTCAACATAACTAAAACTCCACATGGTTAAACCAAATTCACACAGAACAAGGGAGTACCTTGCTCTAATACCAATTGAAAGTGTGTTATATCAACTAAAGGGGGAGTGAATAAGCGATTTTTAGAATTTCATCACTGAGGAAATTCCTTTTGAGGAAATTCCTCACTGATGAATTACGTGCAGCAGAAATAGCGCAGGATCACAGGTGCAAAGATTACAACAACAAATTATTCGGTGAGGATTATGAGAAATGGTTTGCACAGTATGCAGGTACACAGAACGCAGGTGAAGATTAACTAGACTGAAGAATTTGAGGTTGAGAAAATTCAGAGAAAGTCTTCAGACAAACTCTTCAATCAGTACAAATGAAAGTCTTCAACATACAATTATGAGGAAATGAAAGAGTTGAAGAAATAGAACTCGTATCACGATGAAGACAGTTGTTGATGACCCAGTTCCAACTGTTGTGACAGTCGTACGTCTGGTTTGGAGCGCCTTGGTATTGAAACCAAAGGACATACAGTACCGGGACACACGGTCCCTACCGTATTCTTCTAAAGCTAAGGACACACAGTCCTCACCCAACACTTGTGGTAAGTCTTCATGGCAGACTTCCAAACCCTCACAAAATTGGTCACCCGACGATCCACAATTGACTGCTGGAAGATCTAGACCATGATGCCTAACCGTCTGGAGGATGCATAGTCCTCAAAGGCAAAAGGCTTCGGTTCCACACACGAACAAATTCTTCAGTGATGCTCAATCACTTGGTTTTTTGGTTTTTGGTTTGGCGTTTGGGGTATTTCCTCACTTGATGATTTACTCTCGAAGACACTGAGGAATTTGGGTTGATCTAAATGACAAGTGTCAGTTTTTCGCGGAGCAGCCAACCAGCTAGTGGTTGTGGGGGCGGCTATTTATATCCTGGGAGCATCCCGACATGATTTGACATAAATGCCCTTAACTATTGTGACCGTTGGGTGGATAAGATCAGTGAGGTGGCTTGTGTCGCGGCAACGGTCGGAACTTTCAAGTCTGAAAGTCCTCATGTCTCTCATATTCCTCACCCGAGGCTTTTGTAGGATTAGGCTTGTGTTGAGCATCATGAGGAAATTCATTCTGTAGTATTACCTCGACCCCCTTTAACAGTACGGTGTTCCTAGGACTCAAGAGTACAGAAAACGAAACAGAAAGAGTAAGTCTTCATGCTTCGAAGTCTTGAGGAAGTTTTTCTTCAGGACACACCGAATTCATCATCTTCAATATCTTCATGGGGAATATCAATTTCATCGCAATTTCTTTGCGATCAAAGTCTTCAAGCTTAGACCAATTTCTTTAGCTGGAGACATACATTTTTAGGGGTCAATATTCATCGTATAACTCAAACTCCTCAACAACTTATAGAGCCTGTGTACACTTATAAATACATTAGTTACTTAACCTATAAGTCTTCAAACCACCAAAATCACTAAGGGAACTAGATGCACTTACAATCACCCCCTTTTTGGTGGTTGATGGCAATTAGGTTAAGTTTTCAAAGGGGATAAAAATATGAAGTGTAAATACTGAGTTTGAGGAAATTGAAATCAAGATACTGACAGACTCCCCGTGAATATGTGCATATTTTGAGGAATTTGCTTTTCAGAGGAGATGCACATTGATGATTTATATCATGGAGATCTCCCCCTGTATCTTGTAAATCATGCATACATTTGACATGTAATATGAGGAATTTGAAAATGCACGATAAAAAATGGTGTCTGACGAATTTCAGCATGCCTCCATTAATAGACTTTGATGAATAAGCATGCGAGGAAAAACGTTCAAAAGAGTCAGAGCACCATCGGGCTTAAGTTACAACTCATTACATCAAAACACTCCAGAAGAACCAAGAGTTTGTAACTTAATAATGTTTATTAGCACCAAACGATTACGTGGGAAAGCGAAAGGTACGTTCCCGTTCCCTAGGAAAAATAAGGATGAACTTGTTGAGGATCTGTTTGAAGGCTTTTAAAATTCCAATGTCTTCGGAGAATCTTGATCCTCCTTCTTGCATTGTGCCTAGCTCAAAGGCATAAAAGAAAGCGCTTGTTGGGAGGCAACCCAATTTGTTTTTACTTTCTATTTTAGTGGTCTTGATGTGTGTTACTACTGTAGCAACATCATTGTATCTTTATTTTTAAGATTTGTGCCAAGTTATAGCCTCCGATTGCAAGAAAGTTCAAAAATTGTGACATGCTGTCGAGAAACAGATTATGTCTGCTTGACGGAAAAATTCCCCAAAAATCACCAGATCATCTCTGTGATTTGATTTTTTTCACAGCATGCTCTATATAATTTTGTTTATGGCATCTGTTCTGAGTTTTTTTATTTGAGTTGCAAAAGTGCCCTGAATAAATTATTTAGTACATGTTGTTCTGTTTTTCACAGATTCTACCACGTTTTGAGTTTTCATTGTTTTGCAAATCCTAAGCTTTCTTTTTATTTGCAAAAACCCTTTGGCATTCATAAGAAGCAGTAGATTTTCATGAAAATCTTTATTTCCAGCAGGTATTGAACTATTTTATTAAGGGAACTAACCACTCTAATCAGCTTATGATGAGTTTTGTATGAAGGGAGTTTTCAAGTATGCGATGGGAGAGATGATGAAAGAAGATACAGGAGTGTCAAACGCTCAAGCTTGGGGATGCCCCCATGAACCCCAAGAAATATTCAAGGAGACTCAAGCGTCTAAGGTTGGGGATGCCCCCGTGCATCCCCTTCTCTTTCAACAATCATCAGTTCGTCCATCTCCATGCTATATTTTTATCACTTCATATGATATGTGATATGCTTGGAGCGTCTCATTCTTTGCTTTTTAGTTTGTTGTAGTTTTGCTTGCTGGTCATAACAAGTCGGAACCTAGCCTAACTTGTTTGGTAGAGACACACGCTCCATTCCACTCTAGAACACAACATTGCTTTTCATGCTTATCTTTTTTGTGTGCTCTTCATCTTTTCATAGCTACTGTCATGCTTAGGTCTTAGTTTTCATGCTTGTCTTTTTAAGAGCTATTATTTATGTTGCTTCTGGAACTCTTTTGAGTTATCATGCTTATCTTGTTTAGAGACTTGGCTCATTGCACTGAGTTGTGTGTCTTGCATGAGTAGGTAACTGAGGTTGCTATTTAAGTATAGTAGTAACTTGCAATAGTTTTGAGGTATTAATTTGAGTAATGTTTGGACTAAGGGTGCCAAGAGCTTGAGCCTATTAGTGATAGGTGTCGTATTTTGGGAAATCTGTGTGTTTTTTAAAAACTAAAATTAGTTGAGAACTCTAGCTACTAAATTGATCGCTAACCTCTGGACGGGTTGGAATATATAGAGTACCCTCATGTTATCATGAGCCGAGGATGTGCAAGGATAACCAAACCCCCAAACATTCCTACTCGGGGTACCGATACGTCTCCAACATATCTACTTTTCCAAACTATTTTGCCCTTGTCTTGGACTCTAATTTGCATGATTTGAATGAAACTAACCCGGACTGACGCTGTTTGCAGCACAACTGCCATGGTGTTGTTCTTGTGCAGAAATAAAAGTTATGAGGATTTTTATGGAATATATAAAGAATATCAGAGAAAGAATGAACTAAAGATACGCTGCCAGTGGGCCACGAACCGTGCAGGCGCCCCCCCCCCTCAGGGCGCGTCTAGCACGCTCGTGGGGCCCACGTGGCCCCTCCGACTTCATATCCAACTCCATATAATCTCTCTCGCCTAGGAAAAAATACGAGAGAAGAGTTCATTGCGTTTCACGATACGGAGCCGCCGCCACCGCCTGTTCTTCCTTGAGAGGGCAATTCTCGAGTCCGTTCCGGGCTCCGGAGAGGGGAAATCGACGCCGTCGTCATCATCAACCATCCTACATCGCCAATTCCATGATGCTCTCCATCGTTTGTGTGTAATCTTATCGTAGGCTTGCTGGACGGTGATGGGTTGGATGAGAGCTATCTTGTAATCGAGTCAGTTTTGATGGGGTTTGATCCCTAGTATCCACTATGTTCTAAGATTGATGTTGCTACTACTTTGCTATGCTTAATGCTTGTCACTAGGGCCTGAGTGCCATGATTTCAGATCTGAACCTATTATGTTTTCATCAATATATGTGTGTTCTTGATCCTATCTTGCAAGTTGTAGTCACCTACTATGTGTTATGACCCGGCAACCCCGGAGTGACAATAGCCGGAACCATTCCCGGAGATGACCATAGTATGAGGATCCCATGTATTCACCATGTGCTAATGCTTTGTTTCGGTTCTCTATTAAAAGGAGACCTTAATATCCCTTAGTTTCCATTAGGACCCCGCTGCCACGGGAGGGTAGGACAAAAGATGTCATGCAAGTTATTTTCCATAAGCACGTATGACTAAATACGGAATACATGCCTACATTACATTGACGAACTAAAGCTAGTTACATATTGATATGTCCATTTTGCATCATGCTTTCATGTTGATATTTATTTCTTTATGGGCTGTTATATTACTTTGTGGTACCATATTTATGCCTTTTCTCTCTTATTTTGTAAGGTTTATTTGAAGAGGGAGAATTCAGGCAGTTGGAATTCTGGACTGGAAAAGGAGCAAATCTTAGTCCACTATTCTGCACATCTCCAAATGCCCTGAAAAGTTACGTGGATTTTTTGGGATTATATAAAAAATATTGGGAGAAAGAATTACCGGAGGGGGGCTGCGAGGGCGCCACAAGCCCTGCCACAGCCACCCCCTAGTGGCGGAGTGGGGGCTTGTGGGTCCCCCGACGGCCCACTAGCTCCCCCCTTTTTCTATATGAATGGTTTTGGTCCATAAAAAATCATACGAGAGCTTTTTCATGGTTTCGCCGCCGCCACGAGGAGGAACTTGAGCAGATCCAATCTAGAGCTCCGGCAGGACGATCCTGCCGGGAAACTTACCTCCCGGAGGGGGAAATCGTCGCCATCGTCATCACCAACACTCCTCTCGTCGGAGGGGAGTCATCTTCATCAACATCTTCATCAGCACCATCTCCTCTCCAATCCCTAGTTCATCTCTTGTAACCAATCTTTGTCTCACGACTCCGATTGGTACTTGTAAGGTTGCTAGTAGTGTTGATTACTCTTTGTAGTTGATGCTAGTTGGATTACTTGGTGGAAGAGTTTATGTTCAGATCCTTGATGCTATTCATTACACCTATGATCATGGTTATGATTATGCTTTGTGAGTAGTTACTTTTGTTCCTGGGGACATGGGATAAGTCATGCTGATAATAGTCATGTGAATTTGATATTCGTTCGGTATTTTGAGATGCTGCATGTTCTTTTTCCTCTAGTGGTGTTATGTGAACGTCGACTACATAACACTTCACCATACTTGGGCCTAGAGGAACGCATTGGGGAGTAGTAAGTAGATGATGGGTTGCTGGAGTGACAGAAGCTTAAACCCCAGTCTATGTGTTGCTTCGTGAGGGACTGATTTGGATCCACTAGTTTAATGCTATTGTTAGACTTTGTCTTAATTCTTCTTTTGTAGTTGCAGATGCTTGCGAGAGAGGTTAATCATAAGTAAGATGCTTGTCCAAGTAAGGGCAGTACCCAAGCACCGGTCCACCCGCATATCAAACTATCAAAGTAATGAACGTGAATCATATGAACATGATGAAACTAGGGGATATTATCTGTTGTGTGACCCGCCCTAGTTGGGCCGGGTCACCAAGCAGGCGACTCATCTTCGGCGATTCAAGCTTTGTCCTGTGATACCGTGAGCTAATGGCGGTTCAGGATCCTCGTGGAGAATCAATCATTGGGAAGACCTCTAAGTCTTGGAAAGCACGGCGACTTAGAGATAGAAAGGATCATGACTTGCATGATGGTAAGGACTCTTGTAAACCCTAAGGGCTCGACCTGTATATAAAGGCGAGTCCCGGGGAAGGAGAGGGTAGGTTAGAAATCATCGAGTGCTAGGTCAGGCGAGTTACGCCCTCCTTGTAATCGAAACACCCTCAATACAACACAAAGCAGGACGTAGGCTTTTACCTCCTTACGAGGGGCCGAACCTGGGTAAATCTCTGTCTCGCTCCCGTTCAACCCCTTTGAGTCGCCACCAAGGTGCGATGGCTCCAACACTAAGTCCTTTCACGAGGACATCTGCCGTGACAAAACCACGACAGTTGGCGCCCACCGTGGGGCCTGCGCACGGTGGACTTGAGTCCTCAAAGGGAGCCCTACCAGGGTCAGGGAGCTATGCGGCGGGGCTCATGACTCGGAGCCGCCACGGGAAGTACTACATCATTAACTCGCTGTGGGGGCCCGAGGCCGATTCAATCGAATCCGGCTACAGAGTCCCCTTCGGCAAGATCAACATCTTTGTCGGCATGGTTGGATCGCCTGTGCCTGAGCCGGACATCTTCATCGACATCATCGAGCCGGCCAGGTATGTTCGCCCTGTCGAGACGTCAAACCTAACCCGCCCGGTCTTTGTTGGTTTCACACAGGGATCTGAGGAACCAGAACGATCGGCGACTCATGAGACCACGCCGGTCAACACTGATGACGAATCATCCATGGGCGACTCAAATTCAATTCAGTATCTACATGGGGGCTGCCTCGGAGGCCTGTCATTGGCAATGGACCCCGAGGTTCTCGACCGGACCCGCCGTCAGATCGCCGTTTACATGGCGGGGGCGCCTTAGCCCCAGCAAAACCCTGCAGGCAACGACGGGACTGGCGAAACATCCAGAAGCCCAGCTGCGATCTTGGTGGATTTGGCGGTGGAGATAACAAGGCTCACGGCGACCCGTGTAACAGCAGAAAACCAGGACACAATAAATGCCGAGTTGACAAAGCTAAGAGATGGGGTGGCAAAGGCTCAGCGAGACACTGAAGCAGAAGCCGCCAGGATCGAGACCCGTCAAGCTCAAATCACCGCTGAGACAGCCTGCTTGAACACCGAAAACTAGCTGCTTGAGAGGCATCAGCGCGCATCTGACGTTGTCCATCAGAGGAGGCACCAGGGGCGTTTACCCCCTGATATCAATCCTACCCGCCTATTCGACACTCCACGCACCCCCGAGGCAGGAGACGCTCCGGGAGGAGGGCCGGGCCAGCCGCCAAACCCGCCGCTTCAGCCAGCGCTTGATCGCATTCCTCGATTCCAGACACCTTGGGGTCACTGTTCCAACCCGGTGGACAACGTGCTCGCTGCGACTCGCCATTTAGAATGCCTTCCGATTCATGGCAACACCCCGGCCGAAATAGAAGCAAGGAACGCCATTGAGATGTTGAAGACGGCGGTGGTTCAAAACACCCAGTTCTCACACAGCCTCGATCGGCTGCACTCCACC
This sequence comes from Hordeum vulgare subsp. vulgare, assembly GCF_904849725.1. Classification (NCBI taxonomy): domain Eukaryota; kingdom Viridiplantae; phylum Streptophyta; class Magnoliopsida; order Poales; family Poaceae; genus Hordeum; species Hordeum vulgare. Next base: position 422,192,098 of record NC_058519.1, on the reverse strand, counting down.
CCCCAAGCAAGCCGCACCAGGAGCCGGCTAGAGGACCAGCCCGCCATAACCAATGGACCGCGACCCCTTCCCCAGGTTAACCCGCCTGACCATCGGGACCCGCCGGGTCGGGATCACCCGGACATCCAAACCAGCCCAGCGCCACTTGTTGGAGGCAGCAGGCAGGTAGGGGTCCCATGCTTGGCCCCCGCCCTTCGCAATGTGAGGATGCCGAAGGATTTTAAAGGACCAAGAAAGGTGCCTAATTACACCCCGGACCTTGAGCCGACGTCATGGGTTGAGAGTTACGAAATCGCCATGGAGATGCTCGATGTAAATGAAGCAATCTGTGCCAGCTACTTCACAATGATGCTCGAGGGGACGGCGCATACTTGGTTGAAAAACCTGCCCCCCAACTCCATCCAAGCTTGGGCTGAATTGAAAGAGCGTTTCATCAAAAACTTCCGGGGAACTTGCAAGCGCCCAATGACAATAGTCGATTTACAGCACTGCGTTCAGCGCCCTGATGAGTCGGCTCACCACTGGACGCGGCGGGTCGCATAAATCATTAACTCGTCGGACGGCATCACGGCGGCTCAGGCTGTGCTGATCTTGGAGCAAAACTGCCACTATGAGCCCTTGGTACAGAAGTTGGGGCGACTCAAGCGAAAGGTCCAGGATATGGGGGAACTGATGGACACCCTCACTAGGTACGCCGAGGCGGACGATACCAAAGATCCAGGAGAGGATGGAGGCAAGGCCAACTCGCCGAGGAAAGGCGAGTCATCCAAAAATCATACCCGGCTTCAGGGACGCGCCCACCATAATCACGGAGGGAACGGCAAGAGAAGGCAGCAGGAAGGATCCACGGACTTCGTCGCCAACACCAATGCCAACAACGGCAACCAGCTCCAGAAAAAGAGGGGTTAAAGTGGCAAGAAGCCGCGCAATTATAACGAGATACTCAAGGGCCCCTGCCCGCACCACGCCACGGCGGACGGACCAGCGACTCACTCCTGGGAGGACTGTTACGTGATGTGAGAATTTCGGGCGGAGGCGATCAAAAAGGGCCAAAACGGTGACCCGGACCAACGGCAGGAATAGTACGGTGCACCTAATCAATGCCAGAACCCGTTCGGCGGCTTCCCCGAACCAGGGGCTCAGGGCGGCTCGCAGCCAAGCAACGGCCAGTATCTAGTGCATAACCAACAGCGGTATAACCCGCCCGAGGTTCTTCAGCAGCCACCCCCACAGGGGGCTCCACAGGGGCAAGATGATCATGGCGGGTTCCGCAACAATCCCAAACAATTAAGCAACGGGCAATACCACGTCTTCACCACCAATGCCTGCAAGCATGATAAAAAGGTGAATCACCGAGCGTACAGTGTATCTGAGCCGGCACTCCCTAGGTACCTCCACTGGTCCGAGCAGATTATATCATGGAGTAGGGAGGATCACCCGCCCAGAGTTGACAACCCCGGCGACTTAGCGTTCGTCGTGGCTCCTCAAGTCGGGGGATATACCTTATAGAAGGTACTGATGGATGGTCGTAGCAGCATCAAAATACTATACTTCGACACTTTTCGAAGGATGAACCTGCTGGAGAAAGACTTAATGCCGTCAACCACGGTATTCCATTGAATTGTCCCAGGTAAATTGGCAAACCCCATAGGCCGGGTTAAACTCACAGTTGCGTTTGGAACAACATCCAATTACAGGAGGGAGTCGCTTATATTTGAGGTGGTCAAGTTAAAGAGCCCTTATCATGCGTTGTTTGGGCGACCGGCTTACGCCCATTTCATGGCTCGCCCCTGCTATGTTTACCTTAAACTCAAGATGCCCGGTCCTAAGGGGCCCATCACGGTTGATGGTGACAGGAGGATAGCAAGAGAGTGTGAGGAAGGGGATGCGGCTTACACAGAAGTCGCCTACGCTGCAGAAGAGCTCAAATATCACTAGGCCAATGTTGATCCAGCAGATATGTCACCTCTAAAGAAGCCAACAACAGACGCTGAGGCGCCCCTCAAGTTCAAACCAACGTATGACACTAAGATGGTCGATTTCGTCCCTGGCGACTCAACCAAGCAGTTTACTATCGGGGCGGGCCTTGACCCCAAATAGGAAAGCGCGCTCATCGAATTCATCCGTGAGAATCGGGACATCTTCGCGTGGAAACCTTCTGACATGCCTGGTGTACCAAGAGAATTCGCTGAGCACCATCTTAATGTTGACCCAAAAGCAAAGCCGATTTAGCAATATCTTCGCAGGTTCAATGAGGAACGATGCAAGGCAATCGGGGAAGAAGTCACCCGTCTTTTGGCCGCCGGATTCATCGTGGAGGTCTTCCATCCCAAGTGGTTGGCTAACCCGGTCCTCGTGCTCAAGAAGAATGGCACCTTCCGCATGTGCATTGATTACACAGATCTTAACACAGCCTGTCCAAAGGACCCTTTCGCCCTTCCCCACATCGATCAAATCATTGATTCAGTGGCGGGCTGCGGGCGTTTGTGTTTCCTGGACACTTATTCCGGATATCACCAAATCAAGATGGTTGTGGAAGATCAGGAGAAGACAACTTTTATAACCCCCTTCGGGGCTTTTTGTTATGTGTCCATGTCGTTTGGGCTCAAAAGCGCTGGGGCGACTTACCAGCGTTGCATCCAAAATTGTCTCCGTGGCCAAATCGGACGCAACGTCCACGCTTACGTTGATGACATTGTGGTTAAAACTCATAGGAAGGAGACGCTCTTGGAAGATTTAAGGGAAATTTTGAGAACCTACGGGTATATCAGATGAAGCTTAATCCCACCAAGTGTGTCTTTGGCGTTCCCGCGGGAAAGTTGTTGGGTTTCCTGGTGTCTGAGCGCGACATTGAGGCCAATCCGGACAAAATTGAGGCGATTACTTCGCTTGGGAAACCAGCGAATATCAATCAAGTTCAATGGATGGCGGGTCGTATCACGGCTTTAAGTCGCTTCATAAGCCGCCTGGGAGAAAAAGTTATTCCCCTCTATCAGTTGCTTAAGAAATCTAACCATTTTGTTTGGACAGACGAGGCCAATGAAGCTTTTGAAGCCTTGAAGCAGCAGCTGGTCAACCCGCCAGTTTTGGCTGCCCCGACTAAAAAAGAGCCTATGCTTCTGTACATTGCGGCAAACTACAAGGCGGTGAGCGTGGCAGTGGCCGTCAAACGGAAGGAAGAAGGGAAGGAATATCCGGTACAACGCCTGGTGTATTTCATTAGTGAGGTGCTAACTCTCTCCAAGCAACGATACCCGCACTGGAAGAAGCTGGTCTATGGGGTCTTTATAGCGAGTCGAAAGCTCAAACACTATTTCCAAGAGCATCCCATCACGGTGGTTAGCTCCGCTCCTCTCGGGGACATCATCCAAAACCGAGAAGCAACAGGGCGAATCGCCAAATGGGCGATTGAACTTGGGCCGCACCACGTGCGATACACCCCTCGCCTTGGTTGACTTCGTCAACGATTGGACCGAATTACAGATTCCGGAAGACAGGTCCGACCTCACGTACTGGACTATTTACTTTGACGGGTCTAGGCAATTGGAAGGCTCGGGGGCTGGCGTGGTGTTGATTTCGCCCGAGGGAGACAAATTCTGTTATGTTCTCCGACTCATGTTTCCATGCACCAACAACACTGCGGAGTACGAAGCCTTGCTTCACGGTTTGTGACTCACCAAGGAGATGAACCTCACGTGGGTCAGATGTCTCGGCGATTCTGATCTGGTGGCTCAGCAAGTTTCAGGTACTTGGGATTCTCGGGACCCCTGATAGCGGCTTACAGAAGGGTTGTGTCCGATGTGGCGGGTCATTTCCATGGCTATCAAGTTGGTCATATCGACCGGCGCCTTAACGAAGCAGCTGACGCCCTTTCACGTCTCGGCTCACAACGTAAGTCGGTTGCTCCCAATGTCTTTCTGGATATTTTGCATAATCCTTCCGTAAGGTTGCCCTCAGAAGAGGAGTTGGCAATACCAGACCCTGAGTCCCAGTTTGTGGCGGCTTTCCGTGTTACGCCGGATTGGGTTCTTCCGTATTTGGCATATCTTGCACGAGGCGAGTTACCTTCGGATGAGGTGTTAGCTCGCCAAATTGTCCGTCGGAGCAAATCCATGGTCATCATCAATGGCGAATTGTATAAGCGAAGCACTTCTAGGGTATTCCAACGATGCGTTTCTTCCGAAGAAGGATGCGTGATTCTGAACGACATCCATGCCGGAGATTGTGGGCATCATGCCAGGTCACACTCCCTGGTCTCAAAGGCATTCCATCACGGATTCTTTTGGTTGACGGCTCATGCAGATGCAGAAGAGATAGTTCGTCGATGTGATGGTTGCCAACGTTACGGACGACGGGATCATGTGCCGGCTCAAGAACTAAGGATGATACCTATTACTTGGCCTTTCGCAGTCTGGGGGCTAGACATGGTTGGCCCCTTTAAGATGCCGTCCAACAAAAAAACTCATCTGCTGGTGGCGGTTGATAAATTTACCAAGTGGGTCGAAGCAGAACCTGTTGGTGCTTGTGGTGCGGAGACAGCGGTCAAGTTCTTGAAAAAACTGATCTTCCGGTTCGGATATCCACACGGCATTATTACTGATAATGGTACTAATCTATCACAAGGAGCGATGCAGGAGTTTTGCCACCGAGAGCACATCCGGCTTGATGTCTCTACAGTTGCTCATCCACAATCTAATGGGCAGGCGGAACGGGTGAATCAGGACGTATTGCGAGGAATCAAACCCCGACTTATGGTTCCCCTGAAACACACCCCGGGGTGTTGGGTTGAGGAGTTGCCTTCAGTACTGTGGAGCATCGGGACCACCCCAAACCGTTCTACGGGTTTTACTCCCTTTTTCCTCATATACGGGGCGGAAGCTGTTCTTCCCACTGACGTTAGGCATGACTCGCCCAGAGTTGCTGCTTATGTGGAATAGGACAACGAGTTGGCGCGTCAAGATTCTTTGGACGCTTTGGAGGAAGCACGCGACTTGGCTGCCGCCCAATCGGCTATTTATCAGCAGCACTTGCGGCGTTACCACAGCCGCCGGGTCAAGAGCCGAACCTTTCAGGAGGGCGACTTAGTGCTTAAATTGATCCAAGATCGCAATGGTATGCATAAGTTATCACCACCATGGGAAGGACCGTTCATCGTCAGCAAAAGCCTTCGCAACGGGTCATACTATCTGGTGGATCTTCGGCCTGATCAGCCAACCACGGAGGCTGAGTCAACTCGCCCCTGGAACATAGCCCACTTGCGGCCTTATTACACTTGAGCTATTGGCTCTGTTTTTCTTGTCTTGAAAAATTGTAAGTTTTTCATTTTTATGAAGCAATAAAATTGATGCCCACGAACTCGGGGGCTTTCCTGCTATTTCATCTTATTGAAAGTATGGATCTTTTATTTTGCTCCTTAACAAGTCGCCCAAGCACGGACTCTATCCATACCAGAGAGCATAAGTCGCCATGATGCACTTATTACAACACTGGGTATCGATAAGCCAAAGAGGTTCAAGTCGCTACAAGCGCGTGATTCAAACATAGGCGCCTTATATGATTCTGTGGATTAGGCCGGCTTACTTGGGGGCTATTTGTTCCCAAGTCGTTTTGTGGTACAAGCATATACGCTTCTACAATCCTATGACCAGTCTTTCCCCTAATCATAGGTCACTTGGGGGCTTCCTCTCACTGAGATCAGCCTTACTACCCATTTGGCCTACGAAAAATTACCGCATTACAAATGGTTATACTGGACTGTGTGTTGGCCGAATCGCCATATGGACCCATGAACTCTTGGCGAGTTACTCCGCTTTATGGACCCTGAACTGGCCCTGGTTAAAACATGTCTGGTACCGGCTAGCGCCCCACATGAGAAATAGAGAAACCATTGGTTCACTAAACCTGCTTCATTGAAGCTTGACTCGTGCCTGATCAGCCGGTCTAAATACTTGAGCTTTTTTACACAAAAAGTCTCCCTCGGGTAGCACTTGAGTTTATATAACTCGTCCTATCCTATCGCGACTTGAATGAGCCGACGAAATTCTTATTTTCACCTTCCTGGCACTGCCACAAGGTTTTTCAATTTTTTCTGACTCACCCTAACATCATGAGTCGGTTATTATTTATTATCATCCATTACTCACTCAGGTGGTTTGATGTACATTTTTAGCCTAACAGGTTGATGATCAAAATCACTATTGCCATGGCGGGTCAAGCATCATAAGACACCCTGAGGGCGACGCAAGGGTTTTAAAGAAATCACGGAACAAGGTTGTTTTCTACGACTGACCTATTACATGGCTCTGATGGCCAAATCCATGAAGAACTACTCCGCTGATGTCCCCGGGTCAGCTTGCTTTGAGCTCTGACTAACTTCAACTTGCAAGTCGCCCAATACCTAATTACACTTGGATAAGGCGGCGAATTCATCTTCATCGTTCAAAAATGACGAGAGATCCGCCTCCAAATCAAAAGGGTTCTTGGGTCGACGCGGAGTCAAGCTGGTTGTCACAAAGGTTGGCGGATTTATTTTCTTATTCTTGTCATCATAAGCAGCTTGATACTTTGATAAATCTAAGCCTGCTGCAAGCTGAGTCGCCGCCAAGCGGGATTCTTTGACAATGCGCTGATAATCCTCTTGAGCAAATTCTGACCCGTCGTCCTTGAGCTGGGGAAAGCCTGCTGCTACTTCTTCGGGTTTTAACTCTGGAGCGTATGCTAAGCACCGACTCAACATAGTCAGTACCCCTTTTCGGGCAGCTGACCGGGTTAGCTCACCTATCTGAGGCGGAAGGGTAGATAAGCAGCCAAGCATCTTTTTGATTGATGTTATGGGTTCCTTGGCGCGCATCACTGCCTCCACGGTCAGCACGCTTCCGGTATACAGTTGCTCTGTTAATGTGTAAATCGCCTTCAGCATCAGGACACAATCATTCTGAAGGTTGGCGGCTGTCGGACCTATATAAGGGATAATAATGGTCAGTAACTTGTTCATACTAAGTTATATTTTACAAAGTACAAGATCAGGGTTTTGCTTCTTACCAAAGATAGCCTGCGCCATGTTGGAGATATGTTGCTTTAAACCAGCCAACTCTTGTTGCACGGCTCCCAGTTTTGCTTCAGCTTTCTCCGCTCGCTTTACCGCGGCGTCTTGATCAGCTTGAGCCTTATTGTGGGCGGCCTTCAGCTTCTCCATCTTAGATAAGATCACTTGATATTTTTCTTATGATTTTGCCCGCGCATCTTGCTGGTCGGCTAAACTTTTCTTTAAGTCACCAAATGCCGACTAAGCTTGGGAAAGAGATTCCTGCCAAAATATATTATCAAGGGACAAGTCTCAGAATTATTGCAAGCAACATCTCTAACACTTGGGGGCTAATGTATAACTTTTTAGACAAAATTATACAATATCAAGACCCAACTCATCTTTCAACAGATGACCCGGCCCTTGGGGGTTACAGGTCGAAAGATTTTTTTTCTAATATCAACACCCAGCTCATCTTTCAATAGATGACCCGGCCCTTGGGGGTTACAGGTTGAAATATTTTTTCTAATATCAAGACCCGGCTCATCTTTCAACAGATGACCCGACCCTTGGGGGTTACAGATCGAAAGATTTTTTCTAATATCAAGACCCGGCTCATCTTTCAACAGATGACCCGGCCCTTGGGGGTTACAGGTTGAAAGATATTTTTTTTCTAATATCAAGACCCGGCTCATCTTTCAATAGATGACCCGTCCCTCGGGGGTTACAGGTTGAAAGATTTTTTTTCTAATATCAAGACCCGACTCATCTTTTAACAGATGACCCGACCCTTGGGGTTAATAAGGCTGGTATGCATTAAGGCGTACCTCGTGTCTATTCTTCATCAAAAGGAGTAGACTCTTCTCCATTTCATAACTCGCCTCCAGGCGACTTGCAAAGCCGGAGCAGAGTTCTTTAAATTCAAGATATTTGTATTGAGATAGCTTGGCCTTGGAAATCTCATGTTCAATAGAAGGTTGGGTTGATATTGATACGTGTTTCGACAAGACTACCGAAGCCGGCTTAGAGAAGCGAGTACCAGTGATGTTTACAGCATCTGGATCCTCTGCGGTTTTCAACGGACTCGGTGGATTGGGCGTTTCCGTGCCTTCCTTGGGAGAATTCGGGAGATACGCTTGGTCATCAGATTTATCCTTTGTCGGGTTATCCTGAGTCGACGCCGGTTTTTCAATAGGCTCTGGAGCTGTAATGGAAGTTGACCCGCCAGTTTTCCTTTTCTTCGCTTGTGCCCTAAAAAGAGAAGGGGTGCGCTTAAAACATTATCATCATCAGGACAATGTAAGTATTATAAGAATTTACCCTGGAACGCGGATCATCGGCGGAAGGGCTGACATCACTGAGTCGCCTGACGAAGGCGGAGAATTGTGCAAAAGTAATACCTCAAGATATGAGCAAGTTATAAGTATGATCCAAAAGGAAACAAAAGGGGATGTTGTTAAAAGGATACCTCATTCTGCCTTTTCTTGGTAGGAGTTTTCGCTGGTAACCCGGACACCAAGTCTCCAGAATGACTTCGAGTTTTCCAATAGGAATCATATTGCGCTTTCTTCAAAAGGAAATTAGGATCCAAACAAGCATTTGGGTGAGACATGGGAACCTTCCCACAAATCCGTCTGGCCGGCTTAGGCGGAGGAGAAGATGACTCAGAGGAAACAAAAATTACCTCTATGAAGTCTTCTTGGCTTTCGTTGCCCTCATTCTACACAAGAGATCCAGAGGTGTAAACACAAAACTATAGCAATGAATGGCAAGACAAAGAAGATATAATTTTACCTCTAAAAATACATCGCCGACTTGGGATTCGTCCGCATCAGACGGTTCAGTAACGGTGGCTTTGCCTTTGCTCTTGGATTTCTTTATTGGGGGCGGCCTGACTTGCTTCAGGGCCACCTTTTCGGCCTCTTGGACCAGAATTTGTCACCTTTCTGAAGTGGCATTTTTATTATGAGAATCAGAATTCAAGTAAGTCGGAAATAATAAAGTAAAGGCGGGTTAAGTTATTTACCTTAGGAGCCGGGTTGATCTTGAAGAATGGCTTAAGACCTATTTGGCCACACTTGGCCAAGGGCTTGCCGGTCAGCTTCTTGATGATGGACACAATGTCATTTTCTGTCAGTGATGTACGGAAGTAGCACTGGGGATGGTCCAAGGTGCCATCAAACTCACACATTAAGCCGTCTGGGCGACTTAAGGGGAGGATGCGCCATTCAACCCAAGAGCGGATCAAATCAATCCCGGTAAGACCGTTGTTTGTCACAGATCGTAACTCAGATAACACCGGGATAAAATCTGACTCCTCTTCTTCAATAAGTTTGTCTGGAAGTTTAAAGTTTATAGGAAGGTGTTCCTCCCTATAGCCAAGGAGCTTGTTTTCACCCTCAGGAGAAATTTCTTGGCAATAAAACCAAGACTCGCCCCAGCCTTTGGGATGGCTTGGCATGGCGAGTGATGGGAATGAGCTGTCTCTACGGCGTTGAACGTTGACACCTCCAAGTTCCAAGCTAGGGCCATTGGAAAATTCGGTGTGGAGATTCAAATGCAAAAAAATACCAGAACAAAGGAACTGAAGGTTCCATCCGCAAGTAAGCTTCGCAGAACACTTGGAACTGACATAAGTTACTAATCGAGTTAGGCCCTAAGTCTTGGAGGCGGACGTTCCTGAAAGTCATGGCATCTCTGAGAAATTTTGACCCTAGCGGCTTAAAACCCCGTTCAAGGTGCTTAGCGAAGACACCTATTTCCTCTTCCTTCGGGTTAGGAATTTCTTCTCCAAACCCGGATCGCCATCCGATAACCTCTTTCAGGTCGAGATTTCCCGTCATCACACAGTCATTAAGAAAAGCTTGTGTGAATTTGGTTGGGAGCCAATCGGCTTTGAAAACGGTACCCATGGCTACAAAGGAAAAGATTACGGATAAGTTAACTCGCCGAGTGCTTACTGAGTGGTTAAAAAGGTCAGTTAACTCGCCGGACGTTTGTCAGGTAACTACGGGAGTCTGCTGACTCGCCAACAAGGAGAAGGGTCAGAATACAAGGGCGATTTCGGAATTTCCTATTTCTCAAAAGGAGACAACTCGGAGCTTCAGAGATGTTCGCTAAAATGGTGAAGGGCGGATTTACAAACAGATTTTATACAGCAGGCAGTAACACAAAGATCTACGGAGCAGGCAAAAATGAATGAAAAAAGCCTGGATAAAGTAGAATAGCATATGGCTAGGGTAAGAATAGTAAAGCTGAGTTGACAGGAGCCTTTTTTGGATCTTCAAACAGGAGTTAATCAACTGACGATATGGTCGATACTACCGTACCTATTATTATCGTTGTGATCTAATCAACGTCTATGGGGGCATTCGAGGTGTTCTAAGAAATCGGCAAGCGATGAACCTTGAGGAGCTAAGATCTACCTCTAATGGCGAAGGACTGACCTGATGATGGCGACTCGAATCGACCGAGGAAGATCGGCGGCGAGTGTTGCGCGCTTAGTCGGCCTGGGGATGCGTTGGACACGGCGTCCGGAGACGGAGGTCCTCGGGCGGCGATGGAGTTCTCGGTGCGGTCGCGAGGAAGAAGGGGTCGACGAAATGGGTAGGTGGGGATGTTCCCTGCCCCCTTCCCCTAGTCTATTCATTGGGTCGGGCGCTGGAATCGAGGCGCCTCGCGCGGGAACTGATGACAGGATAAAGATTCGATATAATGGTGCCCAAAATTTTCGGGATATCTGTGCCGAAGGATCCGTTGGGGATCGCGGCATCATTCCTTCCGAGATTAAAGGGATAAGATGATGTCAACAAGAAGCGTTTCGGCGACTTGGATATCTCCACGATAAGGTGGCGAATAAAGCGTATGATGCGTAAAAAGAGCAGAGTGAGTCGCCCCTGGCTAGGTGACAGTTGACATGAACAGGTTCAGGTCGATCTGGGGCCTAATGTTGGGGATATTATCTGTTGTGTGACCCGCCCTAGTTGGGCCGGGTCACCAAGCGGGCGACTCATCCTTTGGCGATTCAAGCTTTGGCCTGTGAGCCCAGGAGCTAGATGGCGGTTCGGGATCCTCGTGGAGAATCAATCATTGGGAAGACCTCTAAGTCTTGGAAAGCACGACGACTTAGAGATAGAAAGTATCATGACTTGCATGATGGTAAGGACTCTTGTAAACCCTAAGGGCTCGACCTATATATAAAGGCGAGTCTCGGGGAAGGAGAGGGTAGGTTAGAAATCATCGAGTGCTAGGTCAGGCGAGTTACGCCCTCCTTGTAATCGAAACACCCTCAATACAACACAAAGAAGGACGTAGGCTTTTACCTCCTTACGAGGGGCCGAACCTGGGTAAATCTCTGTCTCACTCCCGTTCAACCCCTTTGAGTCGCCACCAAGGTGCGATGGCTCCAACACTAAGTCCTTTCACGAGGACATCTGTCGTGACAAAACCACGACACCGTGTGTCCTCGGGAGCGGTTTTCCTCCTATAAGACTTTGTTCAGGCTTGTCCCTTGCAGAAGGGATTGGTCCACTTGCTGCACCGTTGCTACTACTTGTTACTTGTTACTTTTTTCTTGCTACGTTTCACCTCGCTACACAATCACTTGTTACCGCTACTTTGAGTGCTTGCAGTTATTACCTTGCTGAAATCCGTTTATCAGAGCCTTCTGCTCCTCGTTCGGTTCGGCACTCTTACTTATCGGAAGCACTATGATTGATCCCCTATACTTGTGGGTCATCAAGACTCTTTTCTGACGCCGTTGCCGGGGAGTGAAGCGCCTCTGGTAAGTGGAAATTGGTAAGGAAATATTTATATATTGTGCTGAAATTTATTGTCACTTGTCACTATGGAAACTGTTCCTTTGAGGAGTTTGTTCGGGGTATCTTCACCACAAACGGAAGCACGAGGAGTTGTTCCTCAACCTGAGGTACCTACTGAAAATATCTTTTATGAAATTCCTTCGGGTATGCTTGAGAAACTGCTAGCTAATCCTTTTACACGAGATGGATCTTCACATCCAGACTTGCATCTAATCTATGTAGATGAAGTTTGTGGTTTATTTAAGCTTGCAGGTTTGCTCGAGGATGAGGTAAATAAGAAAGTCTTTCCTTTATCTTTGAAGGATAAGGCGTTGACATGGTATAGGCTATGTGATGATACTAGATCATGGGGCTACAATCGGTTGAAATTGGAATTTCATCAAAAGTTCTATCCTATGCATTTAGTACATCGTGATCGGAACTTTATTTATAACTTTTGGCCTCGTGACAGGGAAAGCATAGCTCAAGCTTGGGGAGGCTTAAATCAATGCTATATTCATGCCCCAATCATGAGCTCTCGAGAGAAATCATCACTCAAAACTTTTATGCTCGGCTTTCTCATGAAGATCGTAACATGCTTGACACTTCTTGTACCAGTTCTTTTATGAAGAAGGATATTGATCACAAGTGGAATTTATTGGAGAGAATCAAACGCAACTCTGAAGATTGGGAGCTGGAGGAAGGCAAGGAGTCAGGTATGAATTTCCAGTTTGATTGCGTTAAATATTTTGTTGAGACAAGCACTTTAAGATATTTTAGCGCTAAGTATGGACTTGACTCTGAGATAGTAGCTTCTCTATGTGAATCTTTTGCTGCTCATGTTGATCTTCCCAAAGAGAAGTGGTTTAAATATCATCCTCGTGTAGAAAGCAACATAGCCAAAACCAATCTAGTTGAGGAGAAAGTCATTGCTTTTAGTGATCCTGTTGTTCCTTGTGCTTACACTGAGAAACCACCATACCCTGCTAGGATAAAGGATTATTCTAAAGCTCCAATTGTGATACGTAGGGGTTACATTAGACCACTTGCACCCCCTGAGGAGATTAGAGTTGAACCTAGTGTTGCTATTATCAAAGATCTCTTAGCCGAAGACATAGATGGGCATGTTATCAAATTCTGTGAGGACTCCGCTAGAATTGCTAAACCTCACCGAAAGATAAACACGGACCTGTAGTTGGCCTGCCCGTTGTTTCTGTCAAGATATGAGATTAGTGTTACCATGGTTTATGTGATATCGGAGCTAGTGTTAGTGCAATAACCCGTTCTCTATATGATGAAATCAAAGATGAGATTGCACGTGCTGAGTTAGAACCCATTGATGTCACTATTACGCTAGCTAATAGAGACACTATCTGCCCTCTGGGAATTGTGAGAGACGAAGAAGTCCTATGTGGTAAGACAAAGTATCCTACTGATTTCCTCGTCCTTGGTACTGCACAAGATAGCTTTTGTCCCATCATATTTGGTAGACCCTTTCTCAACACTGTCAATGCTCACATTGGTTGCATTAAGCAGACCGTCACAGTTCGTTTCGAGGGTGTGTCTCATGAATTTAACTTCTCCAAGTTTGGAAGACAACCCCATGAAAGAGAGTCGTTTGGTAGAGATGAAATTATTGCTCTTGCCTCTATTGCCGTACCTCCTACGGATCCCTTAGAGCAATATCTGCTTGAGCATGAAAATGATATGCATATGGAGGAGAGAGATGAGATAGATAAATTGTCTTAGAACAATATCCTATTCTCAAGAATAATCTACCTGTTGAACTGCTTGGGACCTCCCCCACCAAAGGGTGATCCTGTGTTCGAGCTTAAACAGTTGCGTGATACTCTTAAGTATGCCTATCTTGATGAGAAGGAGATATATCTTGTTATTATTAGTGCTCTCCTCTCAGAGCAAGAAGAGAAGAAGTTACTAAAAACTCTAAGGAAGCACCGTGCTGCTATTGGATATACTCTTGATGATCTTAAGGGTATTAGTCCTACTCTATGTCAGCACAAGATTAAAACTGATCCTGACTTCAAACCAGTTGTTGATCATCAAAGGAGATTAAATCCTAAGATGACAAAGGCCGTTAGAAAAGAAATATTAAAGCTTCTCGAAACAGGAATCATTTATCCTGTTGCTCATAGTGATTTGGTAAGTCCAGTACATTGCGTACCTAAGAAGGGAGGTATCACCGTTGTTCCTAATGATAAGGATGAACTAATCCCACAAAGGATTATTACCGGCTATAGGATGGTGATAGACTTCCGGAAACTGAACAAGGCAACCAGGAAAGACCATTATCCTCTGTCGTTCATCGACCAAATGCTAGAAAGGCTATCAAAACACACACACTTCTGCTTTCTAGACGGTTATTCAGGTTTCTCGCAAATACCTGTTGCATAATATGATCAGGAGAAAACCACTTTCACCTGCCCCTTCGGTACCTTTGCTTATAGACGTATGCCTTTTGGCTTATGCAATGCACCTGCCACCTTTCAAAGAGTTATGATGGCTATATTCTCCGACTTTTGTGAAAAGATTGTCAAGGTTTTCATGGATGACTTCTCCATTTACGGGTCTTCCTTTGATGATTGCCTCAGCAACCTTGATCGAGTCTTACAGAGATGCGAATAAACCAACCTCGTCTTGAATTGGGAGAAGTGCCACTTTATGGTTAATGAAGGCATTGTCTTAGGACATAAAATCTCTGAAAGAGGCGGCTAAGGTCGATGCAATTGAGAAAATGCCTTGCCCCACAGATATCAGAGGTATACGAAGTTTCCTAGGTCATGCTGGTTTCTATAGAAGGTTCATTAAAGACTTCTCTAAGATTTCTAGGCCTCTTACCAACCTCTTGCAGAAGGATGTTCCTTTTGTTTTTGATGAGGATTGTGAGGAAGCTTTCGAAATACTTAAGAAGGCTTTCATAACCGCACCTATTGTTCAACCACTTGACTGTAACTTTCCCTTTGAAATCATGTGTGACGCTAGTGATTATGCTGTTGGTGTTGTTCTAGGACAAAGAGTTGACAAGAAGTTGAATGGTATTCACTACGCTAGTAAAACTCTAGACAGTGCCCAAAGAAACTATGCCACTACAGAAAAGGAGTTTTTAGCAGTCATGTTTGCATGTGAAAAGTTTAGATCTTATATATTTGACTCCAAAGTCACTATTCACTCTGATCATGCTGCTATTAGGTACCTTATGGAGAAGAAGGACGCTAAGCCTAGGCTGATCAGATGTGTTCTGCTGCTACAGGAATTTGATTTGCACGTCATTGACCGAAAGGTTGCTAATAACCCTGTAGCAGATAACTTGTCTAGGCTAGAGAATGTCCTTGATGACCCACTACCTATTGATGACAGCTTTCCTGATGAGCAATTGAATGTCATCCGCACTTCACATAGTGCACCGTGGTATGCCGATTATGCAAATTACTAATACATACCACCTAGTTTCACCTATCGGCAAAAGAAGAAATTCTTCTTTGATTTGAGACACTACTTTTGGGATGATCCTCACCTTTATAAGGAAGGAGTAGATGGTGTTATTAGACGTTGTGTGCCTGAACATGAACAGGGACAGATCTTCCAGAAGTGTCATTCCGAAGCCTACGGAGGACACCACGCTGGAGATAGAACTGCCCATAAGGTATTGCAATCAGGTTTCTATTGGCCCACTCTCTTCAAGGATGCCCGTAAGCTTGTCTTCTCTTGTGACGAATGCCAAAGAATAGCGAACATCAGTAAGCGTCAGGAAATGCCTATGAACTATTCACTTGTCATTGAACCATTTGATGTCTGGGGCTTTGATTATATGGGACCCTTCCCGAGTTCCAATGGGTACACTCACATCTTAGTTGTTGTGGATTACGTCACTAAGTGGGTACAAGCTATCCCCACCAAAAACGCTGATCACCACACCTCTATTAACATGCTTAAAGAAGTCATTTTCCCAAGATTTGGAGTCCCTAGATATTTGATGACTGATGGCGGTTCACACTTCATTCATGGTGTTTTCCGCAAGATGCTCGCTAAGTATGATGTCAACCATAGAGTTGCATCTCCTTATCATCCTCAATCTAGTGGTCAAGTGGAGTTGAGTAATAGGGAGATCAAGTTGATCCTACAAAAGACCGTGAATAGATCTCGAAAGAATTGGGCTAGCAAACTTGACGATGCACTATGGGCTTATAGGACTGCTTATAAGAATCCCATGGGCGTGTCACCGTATAAAATGGTTTACGGTAAGGCCTGCCATTTACCTGTTGAGCTGGAACACAAAGCTTATTGGGCAATCAAAGAGCTCAACTTCGATTTCAAACTTGCCGGTGAGAACCGGTTGTTTGATATCAGCTTGTTAGATGAATGGAGGGCCCAGGCATATGAGAATGCCAAGTTGTTCAAGGAAAAGGTTAAGAGATGGCACGACAAACGAATACAGAAACGAGAGTTCAATGTAGGTGATTATGTCTTTCTATACATTTCTCGTTTGAGATTCTTTGCACGCAAGCTTCTCTCTAAATGGGAAGGTCCCTATGTTATCGAGGAATTATATCATTCCGGTGCCATCAAAATCAATAACACGGAAGGAAATTTTCCTAGAGCCGTAAATGGGCAAAGAATCAAGCATTACATCTGTGGTACTCCCATAAATGTTGAGACCAATATCATCAATGTCATAACTCCAGAGGAGTACATAAGGGATGTTTATCAGCCTGTTTCAGACCCTGAAAACAAAGAAGTATCTGTTTCAGTAAGAAATTGGACTCCGATGCCTTTCCAATAGGAAATTACCTCTGTTTTGGAATTTTTGGAAAATTAGAAAAATAAAAAGCAGTCCGGAGATCGCACGAGGCGGCCACAAGCCGTGCCACCGCCCCCTACCCCCTGGTGGCGGAGGGCAAGCTTGTGGGCACCTCGTGTGCCTCCCGGACTCCGTTTTTTTGCGGAGCACTCCTTCTGGTCCAGAAAAAATCAATATATAGTCGCTCGAAGGTTTTGATCTCCGTATCGCGTAGTTTTCCTCTGTTTTTGTTTCGAGCTTGTTGTCTGCCGCAGATCTAGGTCAAGATGTCGTCTCAAGATTCAGAAGAAGAGATCTATGTGGCCGATGATCGTGCTAACTCTAGGATTAATGGGGACTTGGAACCATATGGCTGGACCACTTATGAGGAAGAGGACTATGAGCCCAAAGGGAAGGAGCAAACGAGTTCCGATGAAGAGGAGGATCCTCTACCTCAACCTGCAAACACCCATGTGGAGTTCAAGAAGTCAAGCCTCCCTGACCATAGGAAGAAGCCTAAGACCTTGTTTATCCCTTCTCGTTTCTTGCAGGAGAGTAAGCAGGAACTTTGCCATAGAGTGTTGAAACTTGAGGAAGAAAATGACGATCTAAGAGAGCAAAACTTTTTGCTCAAGTGGAAATTAGACAAGGTCAAGACTGCTTCAACAACTCCACCACCATCACCACCGAAGGAAGACAACTAAGCATTGGTATGGGAAATCCCCTTGGCTTCTGCCAAGCTTGGGGGAGTTGCCCTGGTATCGTATCACCTTTATATCTTTTGCTTTTACCTTTGTTTTAGTTCTTTCCTTTTCAGTTTTTATTTCTTCTCTTAGAGGAATAAGTCTTTAGTGTTATTTTGAGTCTTTTTCTTTTGTCTCTCCCCCGATGTATTCGAGCTCGTGAGCTATATAATAAAGAGTATCTTAGTCAAGGGCTTTGCTTTGTGCCATGATCAAAAGTATGAAAAGAACGATAGCATGAAAGATCATGAGACGATCTTACGGAAAGTGATAGCTTCACATATGACACGTATGATGATTGAAACTTGTTGAGAATAAATCAACATAGACCTCAGTCATTGTTGCAATTAATAAGAAGTAATAAGGAAAGAGAGGTTCACATATAAATATATCATCTTAGACACTTTTTACAATTGTGAGCACTCACCAAACTATTACATGCTTAGGCGTAGATGTTGGACAAGGAAGACAACATAATGAATTGTGTTTGCTTGGTTCCAAACAATGTTATATGATTAGAGATCCCTTAGCATGTGACGATTGCTTCCACATCATATTAGCCAAAACTCCCGCACCAAGTAGAGATACTACTTGTGCATCCATAAACCTTCAACCCAGTTTTTCCATGAGAGTCCACCATACCTACCTATGGATTGAATAAGATCCTTCAAGTAAGTTGTCATCGGTGCAAGCAATAAAAATTTCTCTCTAATATGTATGATCTATTAGTGTGTGGAAAATAAGCTTTGTACGAACCTGTGATGAGGAAGACATAAAAGCGAGAGACTGCATAATAAAGTTCTTTATCACAGGAGGCAATATAAAGTGACGTTCCTCCGCACTAAGAGGACACGCATTCAAACCTCAAAAGCGCATGACAACCTCTGCTTCCCTCTGCGAAGGGCCTATCTTGTACCTTTACTTTTTACCCTTGTAAGAGTCATGGTGATCTTCGCCAATTCCCTATGTTTGCCTTTGTCTTGGATACTGTCACATGCTTGGGAAAGATCTATATTCATATATCAACTTGGAGTTGAGTACTTATGCTTTATTATTGTTGACTTTACCCTTGAGGTAAATCGTTGGGAGGCAAAAACTATAAGCCCCTATCTTCCTCTGTGTCCAGCTGAAACTTTGACACCATGAGTACCACGTGAGTTGTAACAATTGTGGAAAACAAATAGATGATTGAGTATGTGGGTTTGCCTTACAAGCTCTTATTTGACTCTTTCTGATGTTGTGATAAATTGCAATTGCTTCAATGACTATGGACTATTGATGGTCACTTCTCGGTAAGATTTTTGCTTCATGCTTTGCTTTGTGAAGGAATTGTTACTTTCCCATAAGAATCTTTATGATGTATTTTTGTTCTATGTGTGATCATGATGCCCTCATGTCCGTATTACGTTTTATAGACACCTTCGTCCCCAAACATGTGGACATGTTTATGGAACTTGGTTTTCGCTTGAGGACAAGCGAGGTCTAAGCTTGGGGGAGTTGATACGTCCATTTTGCATCATGCTTTCATGTTGATATTTATTGCTTTATGGGCTGTTATATTACTTTGTGGTGCCATATTTATGCCTTTTCTCTCTTATTTTGCAAGGTTTATTTGAAGAGGGAGAATTCAGGCAGCTAGAATTCTGGACTGGAAAAGGAGCAAATCTTAGTCCACTATTCTGCACATCTCCAAATGCCCTGAAAAGTTACGTGGATTTTTTTGGGATTATATAAAAAATACTAGGCGAAAGAATTACCGGAGGGGGCTGCGAGGGCGCCACAAGCCCTGCCACCGCCACCCCCCTGGTGGCGGAGTGGGGGCTTTGAGGGCCCCCTGACGGACCACTAGCTCCCCCCTTTTGCTATATGAAGGGTTTTGGTCCAGAAAAAAATCATACGGGAGCTTTTTCGTGGTTTCGCCGCCGCCACGAGGCAGAACTTGAGCAGATCCAATCTAGAGCTCCGGCAGGACGATCCTGCCGGGGAAACTTCCCTCCCGTAGGGGGAAATCGTCGCCATCGTCATCACCAACACTCCTCTCGTCGGAGGGGAGGCATCTTCATCAACATCTTCATCAGCACCATCTCCTCTCCAATCCCTAGTTCATCTCTTGTAACCAATCTTCGTCTCACGACTCCGATTGGTACTTGTAAGGTTGCTAGTAGTGTTGATTACTCTTTGTAGTTGATGCTGGTTGGATTACTTGGTGGAAGAGTTTATGTTCAGATCCTTGATGCTATTCATTACACCTCTGATCATGATTATGATTATGCTTTGTGAGTAGTTACTTTTGTTCCTGAGGACATGGGATAAGTCATGCTGATAATAGTCATGTAAATTTGATATTCGTTCGGTATTTTGATATGTTGCATGTTGTTTTTCCTATAGTGGTGTTATGTGAACGTCGACTACATAACACTTCACCATACTTGGGCCTAGAGGAAGGCATTGGGGAGTAGTAAGTAGATGATGGGTTGCTGGAGTCACAGAAGCTTAAACCCTAGTCTATGCGTTGCTTCGTGAGGGGCTGATTTGGATCCACTAGTTTAATGCTATGGTTAGACTTTGTCTTAATTCTTCTTTTGTAGTTGCGGATGCTTGCGAGAGAGGTTAAGCATAAGTGGGATGCTTGTCCAAGTAAGGGCAGTACCCAAGCGCCGGTCCACCCACATATCAAACTATCAAAGTAACGAACGCGAATCATATGAACATGATGAAACTAGCATGACAGAAATTCCCGTGTGTCCTCGGGAGCGTTTTTCCTCCTATAAGACTTCGTTCAGGCTTGTCCCTTGCTGCAAAAGGGATTGGGCCACTTTCTGCACCGTTGCTACTACTTGTTACTTGTTACTTTTTGCTTTCTACGTTTCACCTCGCTACACAATCACTTGTTATCGCTACTTTCAGTGCTTGCAGTTATTACCTTGCTGAAATCCGTTTATCAAAGCCTTCTGCTTCTCGTTGGGTTCGACACTCTTACTTATCGAAAGGACTACGATTGATCCCCTATACTTGTGGGTCATCACATATCACCCTATGTTATAATTGTTACATGATGAATGCCATCCGACACAATTATCCATCACCGATCCAATGCCTACGAGCTTTTCCTATACTGGTCCTTGCTAAGTTACTTTACCGCTACTGTTGTCACACTTGCTATACAAATTACTACTGCTACTGTTACCGCCGCTACCGTTACTATCATACTACTTTGCTACTTAAACTTTGCTGCAGATACCAAGTCTTTCAGGTGTGGTTGAATTGACAACTCAACTGCTAATACTCGAGAGTATTCTTTGGCTCCCCTTGTGTCGAATCAATAAATTTGGGTTGAATACTCTACCCTCGAAAACTGTTGCGATCCGCTATACTTGTGGGTTATCAGGTACTTGTCTCTTTGTGAATTTCCTAACCAGATAGAGAGTTACCGATAATAAGTGTACGAGTTCTTCATACTAATGTAAGTATTCGATTGTTGGCACTTCCACCATCCATATTTTGCTAGCCTCTTCGGTACCGTGCATTGCCCTTTCTCACATTGAGAGCTGGTGCAAACTCCGCCGGTGCATCCGAACCCATGACATGATACGCTCTGTCATACATAAGCCTCATTATATCTTTCCTCAGAACAGCCACCATACCTACCTATTAAGGCATTTCCATAGCCTTTCCGAGATACATTGCCATGCAACATCCACCATCTCATGACTTGATCTTCATGTCATACATGCTTTTGCTTGATCGTAGAGCCGCATGCTAGTTGGGCCTTGCCCTCATTACTGCTACATGACGCGCTAGTATCATTTCATATCCTGCTACACTGGCAGAGGCATGCATTTGCATACATCATGATAGTTTTCACTTGTCTTTATGTTGAGTACTTCTTATAAAGTGTGATGATTTTTCTTTCTATTCATGTAAAACATAGAGTGTTTCCCTTAAGTGAGGAAAAGATCCCAAAGTGGACAAAACAAAAGATCCCAAAGAGGACAAATGAGAGATAAAAAGAAAGAGCCACAGAGGCAACACAAAAAAAAGAAATAAAAAGAGAGAAGGGGGCAACACTATTATTCCTTTTGAAAGATCCACACTCGTGCTCCATTACTATATTTGTACTACATAGAGATTATCATTCATGCCTAACTATCTGGGGACTCTTACACTATAGAACTTGGTTTGCATATTCCAATGATGAGCCACCTCAAATGAGCTCTAGGTCTTCATGACCAAACAAGTTGAATGGACCCCCACTAGTTCCATTGGTGAGCTTACCTTAGCTCATATGTGCATCTGTTACATGACAATCCCTACTCCTCACATCATATCTATCATTTGGCTTTGTCTCGCCTATGGTTATCCTCATTTATGTGAGCCTTTCACACCTTTTTGTCTTCCTTCCCCATCATTATTCTATTTGCCATCCTAAGTGCCAAGATATCTTGCTTACGCTCATCCATTGCATGCGTGCTCAAAATCGAAAGGGAGAGGATCATTTTTACTTGTGCCTGACAAGTGGTATGGGGATGAGTCAAAATAAGATTCCGAAGGAGACTAAGTGTGAGGTTTAGTAGACTGAGTTCTCAATTAAACAATATTTTATCTCTGAACCCATCTCCCACTTCTTGCACGCAAACACCATTTGGAGACATTTGAGTCACGGACAGCGAGAGCTCTTGCACCTTTATGTTCTTACTTTGCTTAATTCAATACTAGATATAGACTCTTGCTTGTTATTGTCTTGACTTGAATTGCATATCTCACTTGCTTTACTTTGAAGTTCTTATATGTGCATTAGCATGTCACCACAGAAATTATTGTGTTATCATTTATCTACTCGAGGACGAGCAAAAATTAAGCTTGGGGATGTTGATACGTCCCAAACGTATCTATAATTTCTGCTTGTTCCATGAACTTTTGGGTGACATTTTTATATGTTTTGCTACACTTTTATATCATTTTACACATATTTGGACCAACCTACTAACTCAGTGCACCCAGTGCCAGTTTCTGTCTGCTGATGTCTATTTTGCAGGGGCTTTTACCTAATTTTCTGAAGCCCAAAAAAATCCAGAAAAAAAATATATATAAATCAGCGAAACAGAAGCTTTGAGATCACCGAAGATGGGCCAAAGGGGGGCCACGGGCTGCCCAGGCGACCTGCTGGCGTGACCAGGCCCTAGGTCGTGCCACGAGGCCACCTGGGTGGGTCCCACCTCCTTCGGTGTCCTCCTTTGGCCTATATTTAGTCCTCTGAGAGTAAACCCTTACACAACTTCCAAAATCGTGAATTTCTCCATCGTTCCTTCGCCGCAGTGCTTCCAAGATCGGGAGCGTCAGGAGACCTCTTCCCGGCACCCTGCTGGAGGGAGGATTGACCTCCCGGAGCTTCTCCACCGCCATGGATGCTTCCCAGACGTGCCGTGAGTAGTCCTCTTTGGACCATGAGTCCATGACCAGTAGCTATGTGATGTCTTCTCTCCAATCTTGTGCTTCAATGGTTAGTCCTTGTGAGCTGCCCTACATGATCAAGGCATCTATGTAATCCTCTTGCTTTTGCTATGCTCGATTTGTTGGGATCCGATGGATTATGAGATTATGTTCAGATTGTTATGAGTTATATATTTGATTATCCTTTTATATTATGTTCCTTAGTGATTCATGCATGTTCTCCGTTTCTTTTTATTGCTTTGGCCAAGTAGTAGATCGTAACTCCAAGAGGGAGCGTTATGCATGATTGTGGGTTCGGGCCCCTCGATGTCTAGCTTGAGTGAGAGAAACATGAGACTAGGGGATGTGCTTGTTGCCACCAGGGAGAAAATAACGGTGCTTGTGACCATGGTTGCAAGGATTGTTTACCTTACGCAGAGTTTGTTAATGCAGTTGTCTATTGCTTTGAGTTTACACTTTGGGTGGGGCTCGCAACTTAATACCGGGGAGATGTTGTGGATAGATATCTCAAGGTGGGTGATTAGTAAGTAGATGCTGATGAATAAATGGTCTACTTGTCTTTGCGTACTGCCCATTACTATTGAACCTCTAACTATCAAGGAACATAATTAGCATTGCAGTGCGATCATAATTCTGTCAATTGCCCAAGTGTGATTTGTTTATCCCAAGCATAGTTGTTTATCGTCTTTTGGGAGAGAGACATCACTAGTAAACATCATGTGACTCTGGTCCATATCACCATCATTGTTTGTGCCTCCATCATTTACCGCTTTCATTTACTTTTCTGTTGCAATCCCTATTACCTTCCCGCTTGTGTTTTGATCCTTTGAAAACTACAAGGCCGGAGAGATTGACAACCTCTCTGTACTCGTTGGGAGAAAAGTTATTTGTTGTGTGTGCAGGTCCACGTCTTCTGCTAGCACTAGGGTGGAAGACACCTACTTGTTGAGCCTAGGAGTCCTACTGGTTCGATAAACCTTACAGTCTATGTGTGAGGGAAATTTGTTGTTGACTACATCTCCACCTTCCACTTGGGGTATCCAACGAGGGGCGAGAAGTATATACATCATCTCGTCATCAGTTACTTGAGTGACACAAGCATACACCCGAGTAAGTAGGTTATGGCGTATGGGAGTAAAGAGGACTTGATACTCAATGCTATGGCTGGGTTTCACGACCTTAATGATCTTTAGTAGTTGCGGATGCTTGCTAGAGTTCCAATCATAAGTACATATGATCCAAGCAGAGAAAGTATGTTAGCTCATGCCTCTTCCTCATTGCATATAACAAATATCTATCGTATCATATTCAATTGCCTAGGGACAATCTTTCCATTGCGTTACAAAAAGCTTGTTGTGTCACTACTAAGTTTATTTTCTTGTAAATTACTTCTAGTTACTTCCCGCAAGATAGTTTCATACTAATTCTAGGTAGAGAAAGCACTAGCGTGAGTAGAGTTGTATCGATGGTCGATAGAACTTGAGGGAATATTTATTCTACCTTTAGCTCCTCGTTGGTTTTGACACTCTTACTTATCGAAAAAGGCTACAACTGATCCCCTACACTTGTGGGTTATTAGCGCTTCATCCCTAAATATTGCTTATTATTTTTCTAGGATAAAACACAACATATAGGAGAAGAGAGGGGTCAAGAGACCTGCAGGGGCCCCACAAGCCATCAGGCCGCGTCCTCGAGGGCACCCTATTGGCTTGTGGCCCGCATGTGGCCCCCCTGAGGTATATTTTTGGCCTAGAAATTCTTAAATATTCCAGAAAAAATCTCCATAAAGTTTCAATTCATTTGGAGCAAGTTGATTTTTCTCCCTTTTTCTCGGTTTCCCGGTCTAGAATTCCAGTTTCTAGATATTTCCCTCTTAGTGATGTACCTTGCATATTTAGAGAGAAAGGACACAATAATTATATGATAATATGGGATAATGGACAAGATTAACACAACTATCAATAGTAATTCATGATGCAAAATGGGCATACCACAAGACCAAACTAAATCACACTTGTAGTTTAAATCTCGGCAATTTCTACCAATTCACTAAAAGTCAACTAAATGGATGGAATATAGCAATAGTACTCAAATTACTAAAACATGGTTAGTGGCCATACAACATGGCCTACTTTTGGTAAAAAAGAAATGAAACAAATTTCAAAACTATTTGAGACACTTTCTTCCCAAAAAAGTTATTTCTAAGACCTGAAAATGATTTTTTACAAAATAATTTTAAATTACTATGGAACCATTGTCCACAAGGATAACACCATAGTTTTGTCCAATTTTGGTAAATAACTATGAATTATGCCATGATCGTGTGATTTCCATATGCATTCTTTTCTTTAAAATGAGGCCAAACTTGAAGTGTTGACTATATTTTTGTTTCAACTTATTACTTTGCTTGTTACTGTGCCTTGCACCTCTCTTTGAGAGTTTGGTCTTGGGTTCAACTATACTCTTCCTGGCTTAATAAGCCACCTATTTTTTTGCCAATTCTGCCATAAACTAGTATATGCGCTCACCATCTATGCGTGCACCGCTACTAGGGTGTCCCACGCGCGAGCACTCTTTTTCGCTAAATGCGACACAAACCACCACACACAGGCTGACAAATGATCCTCTAACTATCTGCGTCGTTGATGTCCCACGCGCGTGTAACCGTGCCCACCATTGACGACCACACTACCGCTGCCATGGTTGTCCTATGCGTCCACCATCTATGAGCGTGCCCCGCTGACAAAGGTGCCCCACGGGTCAGTATATGCGCCCACCATCTACTAGTGTGTATCCGCAACTAGGAGTATCCTATGCATGAGTGACACCACCCACCATCTACGAGTGAGTCCCACTGACAGAGATGCCACATAGGCTAGTGCTATTTTTTCGCCAATTCTGTCACAAACCACCGCGTAGACGCTCACAAATGGGCTCGTCGTTGGTGTCCCACACACATGTAACTGCGCCCACCATGGACTGCGCTGCCGCTGGCATGGATGTCCTACGTGTCAGTGACACCGCACACCAGCTACGAGCGCACCCTGCTGACAGAGGTGTCCCACATGTTAGTATATGTGCCCATCATCTACGAGGGTTGCGCTGCCAGGGGTGTCCCACATGTTAGTAACTGTGGCAAGTAACGGTCAAATGCTTTGACTCAACGGCAAACCCCCGTTTGGGCTTTTGTGAGGTTGGACCACATGATGGAGGGAGAATGCGGGGACTGCCAAAGAGCGGGGGCAAAACTAAGGAGAACTAAGCAACGAGGGCCATGAAAATAGAAATGCTTATTTTTATACAGTGTACACTAAATGTAAAATGGATTGTGACTATATTTGCCATATATTGTCACATTATTTTTGCCACATTTGTCACACTTGCCTTATTTGAGTTGCTTAAATTGATAGTTACATTTTGACTTGCCTAAACGAATCTTGCCACACTTATTATGTCTATGATATGTGGTGTTTCCTCATAGAAAATTTATTGCCTTAGATGTGGACAAAACCAAATATACATCTAACTTGGTTAAACTTGTCTAAGATGAGATGCGTAACAAAGTGTGATAAGGTGTGGCTAGAAACCAAACTCGTTTTTTTCAAAAAGGTATGTGGGAAGGTTTTTTTAAGGAAAAGCCATCATGAGTAGCTTTATTAATAGGGAATTAAAGATGCATCGTCTACGAACTTAGCAACCAGACAATCTCGAAGCTCGTCCATCCACAAACTAGAAGTTTTATTTTTATTACAAAATAAAAATAACTAGCAAGCGCATGCGCCGCTTGATTAACCGAATGATAACAATGCTTAAAACTGACCTTTCTAATCAAAACGCCAATATCAGCGACCTCATCAAATACTGCACTAGCGTTCCACCATCTATTTTGTCCGTTAGAAAAGCTAATATATTATTCATCACTAAAAAAGAACAAAGAGGAAAATCCAACTCACCATCTCAACCATTTTATTCTATCATCAATGGTTAAAAAATATCATTAACAAAATTGACCCCTTTGTTAACGAACCCTCCGCTAATTCCATCTCTACCAAAACATCTCGCTAGCGAAACCCCCACTCTCCATGCTGGAACCGCTCCCACACCTCCCACTATCGTGAACTCGGTTGCTCGGCCTGCCCCCACCTCGCGCAGCCGCCGGTGTCGTTGCGCTTGCACGAGTGCCGCCTGCACCCGCCTCGGCCCGCCCGCACGGGTGCCGTCCGCTCGCCTCCATCCCCGTCTCCGTCGGTGCCGCGTGAGTCCCCCCCCCCACCCATCCCCATCCGCCTCCTGCGGTCTCAGCCTCCGCCGCCGCGCCGGTCCACTCGGGCGCAGCGGCTCCGTCCCCTCGAGGTATTCAACCCGCAGTGTATCTTATCTACTCCGTTTCTAGCGCGGTGGAGGACGAGAAGGTGAGGGGCGGCGCCGTGCTCTACCGCACATACGCGTTGTCATCCGTCCACGCAGTTGCCGGGGACTACCACCCCCGGAGATGGCGTCTACTCCCTGGGCATGCTCCTGCTAGAGCTCCTCACTGGCAAGTCCCCGACACACGCATCCCTTTAGGAGGGCGACGGCGACATGTCCAACATCTGCAGAAGGGCGGCGGCGAAGAGAAAAGGGAGCAGAGGAATGAGATGGGAGGCCGTAGGGAGAGGTGAGGTGTGGTGTGATCCTGCTGCTGCTGCTCGTCGGCCAACGACTAGGTGGGCTTCGGGTGCACGGAGGTGTGAGTGGTAACTTCGGTCGCCCAATTAATACCTGAATCGCCAGGTGAAACAGAGCATGTCTGAACCTGGTCTACTCTTTTTTCTTGATTTGCTGAAAGCTGATATCCAATCTTCTCTCATCTTGTTTTTGACCGAACTGAACTAGCACTGCATTGTATCACTAGGCAATCCTACTCCAAACTGTACGTTGTCTGATGGGTTGACAGAACGACAGAGGATTCTCACACTTTGCATGTGGTTACTTATCTAAACACTCTTTGCATGTGGGCTTCGGGTGCACGCGGGTGTCAGGGATCGAGGATTCGAGGGAGCTCTCCTCTCTCGCGACTGGAGGAGTTCGGGGGTCAAGCGGAAGAGGATAACGTGGTCAAGCTCGGGAGCTGATGCACTAGAGGACTCCATGGTTTTTCCCTGGAGGCTGGCACATTTAGCTGCTGCCCTTTGCTGTCGACCTTCTCTTCTTCAAGCCCCACCGCTACCATTGTCGTACTCCCTGCAGGCAGGCCTGCCCCGATCTCCTCCGCAAGGTAGCTCCGAGCGTAACATCTATTTCCTTCCCAACTACTTTGATATGTTCTTTATTTTCACAGAATGTTCAGAAATTTAATATGCGAAGACCGTACTGTTGTTCCATAACTTTCAATTTTTGTGCAGAATTTTAAGCTATTGTCTACTACTCTCTCGGTCCCACAAAAAGTGACTCAAAAATGTCTCAAATTTGCACTAACTTTAGTACAAAGTTGATTCACTTTTGAGTCGCTTATTTTGGGACGGAGGGAGTACTTTATATAGAATTTGTTATCCTGGACATGCATTAATTGTAGAGTATGCAGATTCTGATAAATTGTACTGGTTATAATGAATCATCATGTTACTAGGGCATAAATCAGTGGGTAAAATCAAGGCTTTTGTGCTCTGCAAGCTAATCGTTTGCAATGTGAGCCCTGATTTTTTTTTTCTCCAATAGCATGCATGGTTTTTCACTATATAGATTAAAACTAAAACTTGTTCAAGTTTGAATTAATGTATTGATCTCAATTTTATTATGCCACATCGGTAGATGGAAATTAAGTTATTGTGTCTATTTAAAGTACTATTTACTATATGTTTAGAGTTTTAGATTTGGCCCCTTTTATGGAAAAGCCTTTTTTTCTCACAATGATGTTTGCAGCTAAGGTTTCAGACAATATGGACAGTACGCTTTAGAAGCATCAGAAGTATCTTTTTTTTGGGGGGGGGGGGGGGAAGGGGGGCCTCGTGTGGCTTGGAACTTGGTTGAAATGCTGCAATGTTTAGGAAATGTACATGATGGTTATATGAGGTTTTGCAATTATGGTCTTATAGGCTCTTTGCAAGTCAAGGATAAGACAATGATTTTGGTTATATAAAAATAAAATATAGGTGAAGCTTCCAAAAACTCGAGCATACACATGCATTTAGAAGTTGTGCTCACAGACTTTGCGGTATCTAGAGGAATGTACAGTCTATACTTGCACAATATTTTCTTTCATTTTCCTTTATTGAATTTAGAATTCAAAAAAAAGTAAACTATTAAACAACTATTTCCACCTTACTGTAGATTTTCAAAAGTTGGCATACGCTTTTAGAAATTTACTGTGACAGCCCGATGCCGACGTTCCAGAAGATTCTCCTTCTATTCCGTTTTCGTCGTGTGTCTATTTTCTTTTGTCGCATCATCGTCGCATCATGCGCATCATCTGCATTGCACCGGCATCTCGTTGCTGCCAGTTTTCAAAACTTGCATCCGTTAGTAGTTGCTGGTTCTCGTCGTTGTCCGTTCTGAGCCCGACCGCACTCGGACGTGCCCGCGCCATCGTTCGAAACCTTGTTTTAAAAGTGTGCGTAACACTTTCTCTAATCGGGTTGAGATTAGACGTGCGGTCTTATTTTAATATAGCTAGGCCGCCTGTTGAATTTCGTTGCGATCGGAGTCCGTCTGGTACCCGAATGGTCGACCGTAGCAGCATCGCCTTCGGTTATTCGTCGGACGTTTGTCGGTGTTTTAAAAATCGTTGCCACGCCGCACCACTCCCCTCTCATCTTAGCCAACGCCACTCTACACACCTAACCCTAACCCGCCTCTCCGATCGGACCGCATGATCGCGATCGGAGGGTCGAAAAACCCCCAAATACACTCCATCCTAGCCCCCTTCAAATAAAAGAAGCCCTCCTTGCCATTTTAGGGAAACCCTAGCCCTGCATCATTTTCCGCGCCCACCAACCCAGCGCAGCCACCTCTCTCCAGCCCCCCTCTCTCCCTCAGCCGCCGCCGAGGCCCGCTCGGGCCCGAGGCAGGCCCGCCAAGCCCATCTGGCCGGCCGCCGCCGAGCAGCAGCAGCCCGAGCTGCCTTCGCCGCCGCCTGCCGGAGAACCGAGCGCAGCACCTTGCCGCCGCATCCCCACTGCTCGCCGGAGATCCGCGCGTCCTCTGCCATGCCCGCGTCACCGCGAGAACCCATGCAAGACCTGGAGCTTTGCCGCCGCCGCGATCTCCCTCATGACGCCGCCTCGGACCGGATCCCTCCGGATCCCGCGGTCCCTCGGTCTCCCTTGCCGTCCCGTGCCATCGCCTCGCCGCCTGAGTGCATGCCGCCGCCGACGCCGTTCGTTCCTGCCTCGGGAGGAGACGAGCACGAAGGCTCGCGCGCGTGGCCGCCCAGCTGGGCCAGCGCCTTGCGTCGCTGCGGCCCAGCAAGGTCGGTCGCTGTGCAGCCGCCTCCCTTCGACCAGGCCAGGCCCAGCGCCAGCCTGCCTCCTCCTCCGGCCCACTACCTCCTCGGGCCCAAGGTGAGAACTATCCCCCGCCCTAAGCGCCTGTTAATTAGCTGCGCCCATCTGTTCGGCCCATTAGGATAATTAGTAAATTTTTCGGAATTAATAAATTCCAGAAAAATGACGATATTTAAAAGTCCGTAGTTTTCAACTCGTGTGTTGGATCGCGACGTGTAGCATATGTATCTTGTGTAACTATTCGCGTAGATTACGAATTTACAACTTGCATAACTATTTGACGTAGTTTAACGTGCCAAATGCATCGTTTTGCGTGCTGCTTCAATAGGATCCGTTCCGTAGTTATTTCTCGTGCGTGTCCGGATTGCCCGTATGCCGTAATAGAAATGTCCATGTTTTAGGAACCACTTTTCCATGTTTTTTAGTGCGGTCATTTGTATTTTTGCGTGTAGGGAATTGCCGCTAAATTATTTTCCCGTGTATAGGTTATTTTCTCGCATTTTCGTGTGGTGTTATTTTGTGTTGCAAAGCCACATATTTTATATGTTTCCGGGGTAGAAAAATCCATGGGATTTTTCTGTGCAATTAGTTTTAGCTTTTGAGTAAATTAGTTCGCACGATATTTTGCCGTGATGCCCTTTTGTTTAATTCGTAGGATTTATTCCGTGCTTCGTTTGAAGGAGTTGTCAACTAGGGAGTTCTTCTTTGATGTTTTGTTTAGCCCCCGGTATTTTTGGTTGCAATAGAAAAGCATGTTTAGGTGTAGTTTGCTTGCTCTCAAGTTGCTATAAATAGTGCTGATTTTGAGGAGCTGAAATATTTCTAAGTCTGGAATCTGTTTTATTTTGTTGCTGTTTTGTTTTGCTTCTAGCTTGTGATCTGTAGCTATTTTGAGGTTGGTCCAATGGAGTTAGTTGTACCCCTTGTGTTTCTATAGTATGCTGTGAATTTTCATGCCATTTGGAGTCCTGTAGCTATAGGTTTTGCTGCTGTCAATATTGCTTCAGATCAAAAACTGCACTTTCATGAGGTGTAATTTTCACTAAGTCTGAAATAGTGTGTGAGATGCCATTTTGTGTCTTCTTTCCCTAGTGATCCATGATGCCATGCTAGTTGTTGTTAGTTGTTTGTAGTAGTGCTTCTTGCCCTCTTCCGTGTCATGTCTTGCTTGAGCATATCGGAGTTGTGTAGCTCGTAGTTGTGGGGTGTAGAAAATGCTATGTGGCTGATTTTGAAAAATTGTAGTGTTTTCTTGTTTTGCTCGTAGTTGTTGAACCGTAGCTCCGATTTGATCGTGTCCTACATGAAACTTGCTTAGAATCTCGTGTAGTTTCTTTTTCTCTTGTTGTTTTGATGTTTTGAAGTGCTCGTAGCCGTCGTTGCACAAATATTGCATTCATGCCATCACATCTTGCGGTGCTTGTAACTTTTGATCCGTAGCTCCGTTGGAGATGATCTCTATGTGTAGATTGCTTGTCTTGACGCGTAGAATCGCATGAACCTATTTGTTTTGCTGTTTTTCAACCAATTAAATATGTTAGTTCAGATCTGGTCAGAATTGTAAATTAACATGTGATGTCGTTTCGGAGGTGCTATATGTCATTTCCGACCTCATTTAAAATGCCTAGATAGGTAGTTTAATTACGCTTCACCTCTTGCCATGTTTAACCATAATTAATATTGACGTGTACCTAATCGGGATAGAACTAAATAATTAACGTGGAGTTTCGTCAATATGCAACTCGTTGCATATCGAACTTCACTTAATGTGTAGTGTTTGATTGTGTGGATTGTCATGTCGTGGCTTGCATGTTTTCAGCTGCTCATGCATCATTTGTGTTGTGCATCGTGTGGTGAATTCCGTGTGTTGATTTGTGTTTCCGGTTTGCTTCGTCTCGATAGAGTTCCGCAGCGTGCCGGATTGTGAGGACCCGTTCGACTACATCGGTTCGTCTGCTTCACGGAGGCATTCTTCTTCCAAGCAGGATCTCAGACAAGATGACCATTTCCCCAGATACCATTACTATCATTGCCATGCTAGTTTTACCGTTGCTGTCATTTATGTCTCGTTGCCTACCACATGTTAAATATCATCCTCTCAACATTGCCTTGGAACCTTCAACCTGTTCGACCTAGGAAACCACTGGTTGGCTATGTTACTGCTTGCTTAACCCTGTGTTAGCGTTGCTAGTTGCAGGTGCAGTTGCTTCCATGTGATAACATGGGTCCCTTGTCATATCACCATATTTAAATGTTATTTAATTTAATGCACCTATATACTTGGTAAAAGGTGGAAGGCTCGGCCCTTTTCTAGCCTGGTATTTTGTTCCACCTTTGCCCCCTTAGTTTCCGGCTACCGGTGTTATGTTCCATAATTGAGCGCTCCTCATACGATCGGGGTTATGGGGACCCACTTGATAATTCTATTTAGATTAAAGCTGGTCTCGCAGGGCCCAACTTTGGTACTCCATTTGCCTAATCACCTAATAAATTGCATAGGGACTTTCCGGACCCCGAGGATAATTTAATCAACCCCCCGGGCCATTGCTCCTCATGAGAGTTGGTCCAAAAAGGATAGATTGCAGGGCCACCACGGGGCAACTCGAGGTTTGGTACCTGTAGGCTTTTCCATCCGTCGTGTCCTAAGAACGAGGTACGCGACTCCTATCGGGATCATCGACACGTCGGGCGGCCTTGCTGGATTAGTTTTACCTTTGGCAGAATATCTTGTGCATCGGGATTCCGGTGATGCTTTGGGTAATCTCAGAGTTGAGGTTTTCCACTAGGGAATCCGACGAGGTCGCGAGCTTCGTGATTGAGGATTTCTATGCGGCTTGTGGTAATTTGTGATGGACTAGTTGGAGCACCCCTGCAGGGTTAAATCTTTTCGGAAAGCCATGCCCGCGGTTATGTGGCAATGTGGATACTTTGTTTAACACTGGTTCTAGATAACTTGAAGTTAACTTAATTAAAATATGCCAACTGTGTGTGTAACCGTGACTGTCTCTTTCGTGAGTTCCTTCTCCGATCGAGGACACGGTGGGGTTATGTCTGACGTAGGTAGGTGTTCCGGATCATTCATTTGATCATCCGTAGTTAACGCCCGTTATGCGTAGATCGTCCCCCTCTTATTTCTTGTACTCGTAAGTTTAGCCACCAAATATATGCTTAGCCGCTGCTGCAACCTCACCACTTAACCATGCCTCACCCATTAAGCTTTGCTAGTCTTGATACCTTTGGAAATGAGATTGCTGAGTCCCCTGTGGCTCACAGATTACTACAACACCAGTTGCAGGTACAGGTAAAGGTTACTTGACACGAGCGCGTTGATTGTACATTTGGAGTTGCTTCTTCTTCTTCATCATCGATCTAGGATGGGTTCCAGGCCGGCAGCCTAGGATAGCAAGGATGGACGTCGTTCTTATTTTTCTCGTTTGTTTTCATCCGTAGTCGGACCCTGCTCTTACTCTTGATGTTTATGTAATGTACTGATGTGACTCTGATGTAGCTTGTGGCGAGTGTAAGGAAATTCTTTATATATCTCTTCTTTTCAATACATGTACTTGTAACGATATCCATTCTTGCGACACGATGAGATGCGCTTCTATCCCTGACGAGGCCCCCATGCCAAATTGAGGATAGGGTCGCATGTTGGGCGTGACAAGTTGGTATCAGAGCAGTACCGACCTAGGAGCCCCCTTGATTGATCAAACTTGGCCGAGTCGAGTCTAGTGAAAAAACTGCTTTGAGTCTAGTTATATATCGGAGAGTAGGATTCTTTTTTCTCCTCTTCTATGCTGTGGTGAGGAATCTTGACGTAATAATTTACTCTACTCCTCTTCTCATCCAAATTTTTTTTAGGATCACGCGGATATTTTTGGAATCTATATGATGCCGATGTGACGGAGTTCTGTCTTGGTGCCTCCTATCTGCTTTGAGTTTCAGGGGAGTTGAGCTCCAGGGGATTCTTGAGCACATCGTTATCATTCAGATTTCTTAGTATCTAAGAACGAAGGATGTTCGTAATTGCTTCAATACTAGTAGTGGCGAGATAACCCCAATGTCCCCAGTACAGGTGCAGATTGTTCGGGAGTACTGCCATACTTTGTATCATTGTGATCACGAGGGTCTGTTGTAGATGAAGGTCCGAGATTCTGGTTGTGTGTTGACAGATGTGATACAGGTGACGGGTTAGTATAGGAGTTGTGTGATATTACTCCTTGTATCCGTGTACCAGATTGCATGACCAGATATTTCGGGAATTCATAGGTGGGAATTCAAGTAGTTGCTTATAGGACAATCTTCCAACAAATACATGATGATAGGTTGGGGTTCGACATCTAGTGGATACTTGTCCACGAAAATATCGGACGAAATCTTTCTCATGAGTTTGTTCTGGCTTGTTTCATAAGCCTCATCCTTTGTTTTGATGAATGTGGTAATTCGAGTTGCTTCGATGTCAAGTGGTGATTTCAGATCCTTTCCAAGAGGTGTTCTCATATTTTTATGAGAGTATTAATTCTTTTGCTCTATCAATTGTCTTATCAATTCTTGTCAACCGGAGTTGTCATGTTAATTCTTTTCCAACCGGTGTGTTTATCTTCAAGTAATTCTATCATCTCCAATTTTGCAAGATCATTCTCTCAATTCTTACCGGAGTTGTCTCATCTGTCCCAAGTTGTCTTTGTTTTTCCCCGCCCCCCACCCTTTTCTTCACTGAATGGATTTTCATCCAAGAGTTTTCTTTTCTTTGTGCTTCCGTTGTCTGTTCTTTTCTCTCTTACCCGGTGATTCGTTGTGTAGATTCTCAGGAGTTCTAATTCATCATTCCTTCAACCTGGTTATCTTTTTCCGGTGAATTTAATTCAGTTGTAATTCCTTTCGTCCTTGTAATTCTTTCCTTTGTTGGAAATTCTTATCTAGTCTTCTGTTGGCATTTATCTCTCTTCTTTCCGGAGCGTTGAAGATATCCCACTAGTTTTTGTTTCCAATCTTTTTAATTATTTCGAGGTTCTCAACCTCATCTAGTTCTCTTCATACCAGTGCAATATCTCTCTTCTAAGCAATATTTTCTAACGGTGGTTTCTTTGAGAGGGCCCATAACCCACAGGTTCTTTCCCAGGATCTTTCTTGTCTCTTTTAATCTTTTTCCGGAGATCTTTAATTCTTTTCAACTATGACGTAAGTATGATTTTCATCAGTCATATCCCTTCTTCAAGATCTATTTCATTTAATTCATTCTTTGGCTCAATCTTTCATTCTTCATTATTCCGAAGTGTCTCAGTAATTCTTGGTATTGTTCTCGTCATCATTCTCAGCTTGCAAATCCGAAGGAGTGTTTCTCTCAATCTTGGTCTATTCTCTTGGATATTCATCACTTCAGCTTTGTGCCATCATCTTAATTGTTGTCAATCATGAGTATCCATTTCTTGCTATCCTGTGCATTTCTGAGTTGTTTTTATTTCTCGTTCCTCCGAAGGCCATCATTTTTAGAAGACTTCTTCGTTCTCAGCTTTCAGCTTTCGTTCTCTAATTCTTCTCCATTGTTGTCTCTTCGTTTGTCTCTCGATTATCCGATGCCTTGTTCTAGTTTCTCTCAGGTGGCTCATGATCTCTTCATTCTCAGGTGTTTCCATGCATTCTTGGAATTCCCATTCAGTTGTGAATTCTTACCGGTGCGTCCTGCAATCATGCCTCAGGTGGTGCTTATCTCTGTGCCTCTTCAAGATTCATTTCTAGTAGAATAAGTGGTATGCTAAATCTGTTGCTTGTCATCAATTAAACTTGATGAAGGATAAGCATAATATAATTATTATTCTTCTTCTTCCTTCTTCCAAGAGATTTCTATTCTTCTTCCGGAGTGGCTCACGATATCAATTCCTTTTTCTCAAGTGTTCTTATATTTTCTTTTCTGGAGTTCCAAGTTTTCTCAAGTATCTCTTCGTGAAGCTTCATCGAAGACTTTGCAAGGCTTCAAGCTTATTCTTTTCTACCTTCATATCGTGGCATCATTCATTTGTATACGGAGGTCCTTCATGGTGGTTCATCAAGGTTTCAATCCATTCTCAAGTGTTCTTCAAGATTATTATTGGAGAACCTCAAGTTTTCTTCTCTTGCATCTCCAAGTGCAATTGTTCTCCTTTATCCTTTGAGGTGGTATTATAGCCTTCTTGTTAGTGTAGGAGCCTCGAAGAGATTTCCTTTCAAGAATGACATAATTAAACCCACCAATTCTATGAGCATGAGATATTTTCAACCCATGATTTCTTCATTGAGCTATCTAGGTTTGGATTTCACCTAAAGCTTTTCCTATGGTTTGTTGCTATCATGGTGCTTATCATTAATCCAAGTTCTCAATGTATCCTCTTGGTGTAAGATTTGTTCATATCTTGTTTCTCCCAATCAATCCTTGTTCCTGTTAGTGGCTGGTTGTCACTTCATTAGTTTGAAAGGTTTCCATAAGCCCACTATTATCTTGTTATTTTCGTTGTTGTTTTTCCAACAACTCTGTCCAATTCTCCTTGCAAGGATGCTTGCCAAGTTCATTTGACTTAGTAGTTGTCATTCTCTCTTCATTCTCTTCTTCCGTATGAGCTAGTTCATATTCTCTTCTTCCGGAGGCATTATGATGTTGCTCTTTGGGTCAATCTTGTTGTTCTATCAAGATCATGGTGTTCCCTTGCTCTATTTACTTGTTTGTTGTGAATATTGTCTATTTCTTCCACCTTTTCGAAAAAAAATTGTCCCAATTTCCAATCGAAGTGCTGCCGAAATTTTCCGTGAATTCTTGCTTCTTTCCCATATCATTCCTCATCTCTTTGCAACCTTCAAGGATCGTTGGTTTCACTCGTTTGTCAAAGAAGCGGCTAAATTTTTACCTCTTGTTCTTTCTCATCCTCTCCCCCCTTTCATTCTTGGATCTCGGGGCGAGATCCTCTTGTAGTGTAGGAGAGTTGTGACAGCCTGATGCCGACGTTCCAGAAGATTCCCCTTCTATTCCGTTTTCGTCGTGTGTCTATTTTCTTTTGTCGCATCATCATCGCATCATGCGCATCATCTGCATTGCACCGGCATCTCGTTGCCGCCAGTTTTCAAAACTTGCATCCGTTAGTAGTTGCCGGTTCTCGTCGTTGTCCGTTCTGAGCCCGACCGCACTCGCACGCGCCCGCGACATCGTTCGAAACCCTGTTTTAAAAGTGTGCGTAGAACTTTCTCTGATCGGGTTGAGATTTGACGTGCGGTATTATTTTAATATAGCTAGGCCGCCTGTCGAATTTTGTCGCGATCGGAGTCCGTCTGGTACCCAAACGGTCGACCGTAGCGGCACCGCCTTCGGTTATTCTTCAGACGTTTGTCGGTGTTTTAAGAATCGTTGCCGCGCCGCACCACTCCCCTCTCATCTTAGCCAATGCCACTCTACACACCTAACCCTAACCTGCCTCTCCGATCGGACTGCACGATCGCAATCGGAGGATCGAAAAACCCCCAGATACACTCCATCCTAGCCCCCTTCCTATAAAAGAAGCCCTCCCTACCATTTTAGGGAAACCCTAGCCCTGCATCGTTTTCCGCACCCACCAACCCAGCGCAGCCACCTCTCTCCAGCCCCCTCTCTTCCTCAGCCGCCGCGGAGGCCCGCTCGGGCCCGAGGCAGGCCCGCCAAGCCCATCTGGCTGGCCGCCGCCGAGCAGCAGCAGCCCGAGCCGCCTTCGCCGCCGCTGCCCACCTCGCCGCCGCCACCTCCCTCCGGGCGCCGGCCGGAGCCCACCGGAGGAACTCGCCAGAGAACCGAGCGCAACACCTCGCCGCCGCATCCCCGCTGCTCGTCGGAGATCCGCGCGTCCTCTGCCATGCCCGCGTCGCCGCGAGCTCCCATGCCCGACCCCAAGCTTTGCCGCCGCCGCGATCTCCCTCCTGCCGCCGCCTCGGACCGGATCCCTCCGGATCCCGCGGTCCCTCGGTCTCCCTTGCCGTCCCGTGCCATCGCCTCGCCGCCTGAGTGCATGCCGCTGCCGCCGCCGTTCGTTCCTACCTCGGGAGGAGACGAGCACGAAGGCTCGCTCGCGTGGCCGCCCAGCTGGGCCAGCGCCTTGCGTCGCTGCGGCCCAGCAAGGTCGGTCGCTGTGCAGCCGCCTCCCTTCGACGAGGCCAGGCCCAGCACCAGCCTGCCTCCTCCTCCGACCCACTGCCTCCTCGGGCCCAAGGTGAGAACTATCCCCCGCCCTAAGCGCCTATTAGTTAGCTGTGCCCATTTGTTCGGCCCATTAGGATAATTAGTTAATTTTTCGGAATTAATAAATTCCAGAAAAATGACGATATTTAAAAGTCCGTAGTTTTCAACTCGTGTGTCGGATCGCGACGTGTAGCATATGTATCTTGTGTAACTTTTCACGTAGATTACGAATTTACAACTTGCATAACTATTTGACGTAGTTTAACGTGCCAAATGCATCGTTTTGCGTGTTGTTTCAATAGGATCCGTTCCGTAGTTATTTCTCGTGCGTGTCCGGACTGCCCGTATGCCGTAATAGAAATGTCTATGTTTTAGGAACCACTTTTCCATGTTCTTTATTGCGGTCATTTGTATTTTTGCGTGTAGGGAATTGCCGCTAAATTATTTTCCCGCGTATAGGTTATTTTCTCGCATTTTCATGTGGTATTATTTTGTGTTGCAACCCCACATATTTTATATGTTTCCGGGGTAGAAAAATCCATGGGATTTTTCTGTGCAATCAGTTTTAGCTTTTGAGTAAATTAGTTCGCGCGATATTTTGCCGTGATGCCCTTTTGTTTACTTCGTAGGATTTATTCCGTGCTTCGTTTGAAGGAGTTGTCAACTAGGGAGTTCTTCTTTGATGTTTTGTCTAGCCCCCGGTATTTTTGGTTGCAATAGAAAAGCATGTTTAGGTGTAGTTTGCTTGCTCTCTAGTTGCTATAAATAGTGCTGATTTTGAGGAGCTGAAATATTTCTAAGTCTGGAATCTGTTTT
This sequence comes from Hordeum vulgare subsp. vulgare, assembly GCF_904849725.1. Taxonomy (NCBI): domain Eukaryota; kingdom Viridiplantae; phylum Streptophyta; class Magnoliopsida; order Poales; family Poaceae; genus Hordeum; species Hordeum vulgare. Next base: position 422,152,816 of record NC_058519.1, on the reverse strand, counting down.
ATTTTGTTGTTGTTTTGTTTTGCTTCTAGCTTGTGATATGTAGCTCTTTTGAGGTTGGTCCAATGGAGTTAGTTGTACCCCTTGTGTTTCTATAGCATGCTGTGAATTTTCATGCCATTTGGAGTCCTGTAGCTATAGGTTTTGCTGCTGTCAATATTGCTTCAGATCGAAAACTGCACTTTCATGAGGTGTAATTTTCACTAAGTCTGAAATAGTGTGTGGGATGCCATTTTGTGTCTTCTTTCCCTAGTGATCCATGATGCCATGCTAGTTGTTGTTAGTTGTTTGTAGTAGTGCTTCTTGCCCTCTTCCATGTCATGTCTTGCTTGAGCATATCGGAGTTGTGTAGCTCGTAGTTGTGGGGTGTAGAAAATGCTATGTGGCTGATTTTGAAAAATTGTAGTGTTTTCTTGTTTTGCTCGTAGTTGTTGAACCGTAGCTCCGATTTGATCGTGTCCTACATGAAACTTGCTTAGAATCTCATGTAGTTTCTTTTTCTCTTGTTGTTCGTATGTTTTGAAGTGCTCGTAGCCGTCGTTGCACACATATTGCATTCATGCCATCACATCTTGCGGTGCTTGTAACTTTTGATCCGTAGCTCCGTTGGAGATGACCTCTATGTGTAGATTGCTTGTCTTGACGCGTAGAATCACGTGAACCTATTTGTTTTGCTGTTTTTCAACCAATTAAATGTGTTAGTTCAGATCTGGTCAGAATTGTAAATTAACATGTGAGGTCGTTTCGGAGGTGCTATATGTCATTTCCGACCTCATTTAAAATGCCTAGATAGGTAGTTTAATTACGCTTCACCTCTTGCCATGTTTAACCACAATTAATATTGCCGTGTACCTAATCGGGATAGAACTAAATAATTAACGTGGAGTTTCATCAATATGCAACTCGTTGCATATCGAACTTCACTTAATGTGTAGTGTTTGATTGTGTGGATTGTCATGTCGTGGCTTGCATGTTTTCAGCTGCTCATGCATCATTTGTGTTGTGCATCATGTGGTGAATTCCGTGTGTTGATTTGTGTTTCCGGTTTGCTTCGTCTCGATAGAGTTCCGCAGCGTGCCGGATTGTGAGGACCCGTTCGACTACGTCGGTTCGTCTACTTCACGGGGCCATTCTTCTTCCAAGCGGGATCTCAGGCAAGATGACCATTCCCCCAGATACCATTACTATCATTGCCATGCTAGTTTTACCGTTGTTGTCGTTTATGTCTCGTTGCCTACCACATGTTAAATATCACCCTCTCAACATTGACATGGAACCTTCAACCTGTTCGACCTAGCAAACCACTGGTTGGCTATGTTACTGCTTGCTTAACCCTGTGTTAGCGTTGCTAGTTGCAGGTGCAGTTGCTTCCATGTGATAACATGGGTCCCTTGTCATATCACCATATTTAAATGTTATTTAATTTAATGCACCTATATACTTGGTAAAAGGCGGAAGGCTCGGCCCTTTTCTAGCCTGGTGTTTTGTTCCACCTTTGCCCCCTTAGTTTCCGGCTACCGGTGTTATGTTCCATAATTGAGCGCTCCTAACACGATCGGGGTTGTTATGGGGACCCCCTTGATAATTCGTTTTAGATTAAAGCTGGTCTGGCATGGCCCAACTTTGGTACTCCATTTGCCTAATCACCTAATAAATTTCACAGGGACTTTCCGGACCCCGAGGATAATTTAATCAACCCCCCCCCGGGGCAGTGCTCCTCATGAGTGTTGGTCCAAAAAGGACAGACTGCGGGGCCACCACGGGGCAACTCGAGGTTTGGTACATGTAGGCTTTTCCATCGGTCGTGTCCTGAGAACGAGGTACGCGACTCCTATCGGGATCGTCGACACGTCGGGCGACCTTGCTGGATTAGTTTTACCTTTGACGGAATATCTTGTGCATCGGGATTCCGGTGATGCTTTGGGTAATCTCAGAGTTGAGGTTTTCCACTAGGGAATCCGACGAGGTCGCGAGCTTCATGATTGAGGATTTCTATGCGGCTTGTGGTAATTTGTGATGGACTAGTTGGAGCACCCCTGCAGGGTTAAATCTTTTCGGAAAGCCGTGCCCGCGGTTATGTGGCAACGTGGATACTTTGTTTCACACTGGTTCTAGATAACTTGAAGTTAACTTAACTAAAATATGCCAACTGTGTGCGTAACCGTGACTGTCTCTTTCATGAGTTCCTTCTCCGATCGAGGACACGGTGGGGTTATGTCTGACGTAGGTAGGTGTTCAGGATCATTCATTTGATCATCCGTAGTTCACGTCCGTTATGCGTAGATCATCCGCCTCTTATTTCTTGTACTCGTAAGTTTAGCCACCAAATATATGCTTAGCCGCTGCTACAACCTCACCACTTAACCATGCCTCACCCATTAAGCTTTGCTAGTCTTGATACCTTTGGAAATGAGATTGCTGAGTCCCCTGTGGCTCACAGATTACTACAACACCAGTTGCAGGTACAGGTAAAGGTTACTTGACGCGAGCGCGTTGATTGTACATTTGGAGTTGCTTCTTCTTCTTCTTCATCATCGATCTAGGATGGGTTCCAGGCCGGCAGCCTGGGATAGCAAGGATGGACGTCGTTCTTATTTTTCTCGTTTGTTTTTGTCCGTAGTCGGACCCTGCTCTTACTCTTGATGTTTATGTAATGTACTGATGTGACTCTGATGTAGCTTGTGGCGAGTGTAAGCCAATTCTTTATATATCTCTTCTTTTTAGTACATGTACTTGTAACGATATCCATTCTTGCGACACGACGAGATGAGCTTCTATCCCTGACGAGGCCCCCGTGCCAAATTGAGGATAGGGTCGCATCTTGGGCGTGACATTTACATATGTTCTTACTGGCTAATTAGAGTGCATCAGATGTAATTTTTCAGTACATTATCACAATTTTTAAAGAATCATGGGGTGGACGACTCTAAGAGGCATGAGATCCTGGAGGGCACACATTAGCATTTCAGGGATACCAAGGTCGTGTCGGACATCCGCATGATGTCTTTATCCTATTATATACACTCCACTTAGTGGCAACAAAGATGGACCAGAGAAATGGTCAGGCAAGCTAGCGGGGTCAAGCATGGGAAGGCAGACAGAGAACAGTTATGGTTGATATTCTGGTTAGAGGTTTAGGGCATGGGGGGCATGGTAAAATTCCTCCCTTCTTTTGAAAATTGTAGTAGACACGGAACAAGGGCTCTCTTATATATATGACAACACTTGGACCTCTCTTTTCTGGTTTCGGAAAGTGTCGATGCTCCAGCTTGTGTTAGTAGATAGTTTTGTCGGATGGGAAAGCGACTCTGTTTGAAATGAACTTGTAAGTTGTGGAGTTTCAGTGCAATTTTCTTATTATTTTTTAATTTTTAAATTCTAGCTAGATGGATGTAATCTCGCAATTCCCTTTTAATAATGTTGAAATAAAGTCATATTTCAGATTAATAGTTTGTGTATCATTGACTCATTTTATTGCATGATCTTTGTTGCATATCACTAAGTCTAATCTCCATTAGACAATATTCTTGGGAACTAATAAATGGTCGTATGGTATCTTCTTATAGGTTGCATGGTATTCTCTTCTATTTGATGTACATGATGCAAAGAGAACAATTAAAGTTAAATAATGGATTCCTCTTTTACGCTTGAGAGGAATGCATTAGGAAGTAAAGCCTCATGGTTTGAGTAACAACCATGGTAAGAACCCGAGCACGATTCCATCTTTAGTTTATGATGGCCACTGGTACCAACCAGGTTCTAGCAGATGTTGCCATCAGATGTCTAATCGTTCATTATGCATGTTTACGTGAGGTTTTTAGTACTTCACCATATTGTTGATCTCCTCCCTCAATACTTAAACAAGAGCAGAGCTTAAGAGGAGATGACGCATGATGTGTGTAGTCGGAGATACCTTGAGTATTTATTGTTGTTGTAATTTGACTGCGTATTCTTTTATAAATGTTTCCATCCCATGGTAACGCACGGGGTGATATGCAACGAAGTGTGGCAAGCGGAGCAACATCCACTGCCACCGGGTCATGATATCATATATATGCATGATTTTACTACTTGTTTTGGACAAATATCATGGTACTCCGTTGGTTTTCTGATAAGAGAACCCCCGTAAGTTCCTCTTTTTTAACCTTTTTAATTATTATGTTTTTAAAATCGATGATCGTTCTCTAGACTATACAATTGATCTTTTCATTTCCTTTGACCATACAATCGACCTACATAGTTTTTTCATTGTATTGTATATCTAAGATATATTGAAGATGTAGATTTTAGAGCTCCCTTGGCAATTGAATTACAGGCGGTGAGTGGTTAAACTCAGAAATGAGATAAGCTGTCATGTTCCTTTGATGTTTACTGAATGCGTGTTCTGTATATTTATTTTCTACCTTAGTATGTTCATTTCCTATGAGGCTGAGAATTAATTTGTATCAAACCATTCAAAAAGTAATGTGTCTTATGGTTGGGAAAGATAGCATATTTCAGATATGGTGGCGAACAAAGGTAGAATGTAGGCACCCCTCATTTCTTAAGTTCTTAATTAACGATTTAAGGGTCCCTCACTACTATCTTTATCCCTGTTATATATGATAATGCAAGGTCCTTCAGATTTCTACTGCCTGGATGATAAATGAGAAGATAAGATACTACATGAAGAAGCAGATGGCTTGGATCATACCCCATATACCCTACTGGCTCAGATAAGGAACTTTATTCTTAGCACAATATTGTATGATGGTAGTATTTTTAAGAAAAATGGCCTTATGAACATCACTATGATTATCTGGTGACTCACCATGGGCACATTTTATCCAGCTAAGTTTGAGAATCAGGTAACTATCATATTTTACATCGTTCTGAGAACAACAATATTTTTTTTTACATTTTTTGTCCTTTCGTTTTTTGTTCGTACTTACACGAAAATAGTCTAGCTATTAGAGTTTGTGCCGAATCACAATCCCTTCCTCTTGCAGTTGATATGGAACACGAGGGAGGAGTTCTTATCGTTGGTGCTACTATGCTAGCCTAGATTCAAATACATATGTTGGTGAGATCTACTCTCCAATCACACAGAGCATTTTGTAATCTTATCAGGTCTCGCATATGTTAATTGTTTTTATAAATCAGAATGTTATATTTCTATAAAGTAAGGTATGTAGGTTGAACAATGCATACTGGCCATATTTCATATTAGTACAATTGAACAATGCATACTGGCCATATTTCTCTAGCAATTCTATTCAAAATCAAAGGTTTAAATCTTTGCATACTAAGACAACCTCTATTCTTCATAATGCCTCATTGGTTGTTGGAGATGTTGGAGATTAGTCATCTTCCTGGTATCTCATATAATTTATTAAATTGTAATCACAAAATAAATGGTAAATTAGGGATCCATGGATGGTTTGCTCTTGTGCTCTGTGTGATTATATATTTACCTTGTATTGTATCTCTTTAGAAGCAGCGTAAACTGAGAATAAAAATGTATAACACAAGAAGAGATATTTTTAGAAGCAGCAAAATAGGTTCCCCTTGTATATCTCTTTCTACCTTTAGCCAAACATGTATTTAGAAAAGCAAGTGTTCAGCGAATATTTATCAATTACATTTGTACAATTATATTTCCTGCGATTATGAGCACAACAAATCTTGAAACATGTACTGTCAACAGAGGAGGAAGTGAAGAAAAATGTTATTGTTCAGAAAACCATTTATAAGGATCCTACGGTTCATTTTTACTCGAGAGATGGTAACTACTCTATACCTAAATAGCGGAGTAATCAACTCATTTCTTTTGCATTTCCCCTTTCATTATATGAATCTGTGTCCTACATGCGCATATTACGAATTATCGAACTTCTAATTTAGTATAATTACATCTTGAAATCATCAATGGCACATTATTTTGGACTACTCTTCTTAACTGAGACCAAACATAAATGCCCTAGAGGCCTTAACAATAGGATGGCTTAATCCTTTTAGCATCCAAAAGTTATTAAAAAAACTTAGAAAACTCCAATTATGGTGAAGAATGGATGATCCTCTCATGGAGATATTTCTATTTCGAGTTTCGTCACCACTTGATATTTTCTTGTTTCAGTATTGTCTCCAATTTTGTTTCATGAATATTATATTCTGTATTTTTTTAACACATTTGAAGGTATTGGCAAGTAGGCTGCTCTACCTCTTGCCAATTCCATTTCTAATAGGCATGACCCCCTGTGTTCTGGACAACTAAGGTTACATGCATAATTACCTGATCATGTAGCAATTCTGAGTGACAAGCGTGCATTTGGATTGGATATGGAAGCAAGCCCACCATTTTATTACTAAGAACTATAGTGATATTTGGCTATTGCTTTCCATATTAGAGATGCATAGAAACTGAACTGTAGGGCTCACTCTATTTTGATGTGACATTCCTCTATGCCATCGTGCCATACTATTTATTTTGAATAACCTTTCTATGGTATTTTGTTGGACAGTTTTTAGTGTAATCTCTAACACCTCGATATACGGTAAACAACTGCAAGCTTGGGTATATATTTTTAGTTTCTCATGTTGTATTCATTTTATTCACTCTGCTACTTTAGCAATCAAATAGAATCGGGCACAAGCTCCAGTTAGACCTGTGCTAAAACTGATTCATAAGTGTGGACTATGGATTCCTTAGGCCTTGTTCGGTTAATCCTCCTCCCAAAGGGATTGGAGAGGATTGGAGGGGAATTTTACTTGTTAGGAATTTAATCTTCTCAATCCCTACCAAATCCCTTTCATTTCCATGTCAACCGAACACGACCTTATTTTGTCTGTTTCAGACTTGGGATCGTAGGGAAATGTGTGAACTATGAATTCATACCAGGACTGGATTGACCTGGCAGCGTATCCTCACAGACGAGTCATTGTGTCGGTAATAATAATCAAGATTTCATGTTCCCTTCATTTCATGCGAGGGATATGAAAGATCAAACAAAAGTAAAAGCTGTTTATGCCAACGGATCGTCATAATTGGGGAGGAGTGTTGTGTCGGTTTTATAAATCCAGTAGCATCCTACTATTCACAGTTTATGTAGCTCAATGAAATAATACAATTTTCAAATGATAGGCTCCGGTGAGATGAGATGACGACTCTGATGTGCCATTTTGACAAAAATCGCACTCCGGCCAGTTCTTGTAGTTCAATTAGATAATGCAATTTTCAAATGATATGTGATATGGTGATATGTATTAATTTATTTATTTATTTCATGCGTCTTTGTCACCGGCGTGTGTGCATGAATTGTTTACATAAGTTGGTAGCCACCAACACTGTCTATTTTAGATGCTGTGTATTATTAATTACCTCCGTATTAAGATGTTGATAAGATGTTTTGATTTGTTGTACAGTTTCTTCTTAAAATAAAATATCAATGCCGAAAATATGTCCTCTAATGCTAAGAGATAATTACTCAAGCAAATTTGTAATAGTCGTGCAGATTGTCAAGCAATTTTATAAGAGATAATTTGTTCTTCTTTCGATTTGCACACATGACTTTTTCATGCGAGGCAAGGGAAAAAAAACTTTGCATCATGCAAGGACATATATATCTACATACAATCGTAATTCTATGCTACCCTTATTTTCAGTAGTTATAATGTTATTTTGATCAATACCTATGTATAAGTTTGTTGTTTGTAGCCATGAACGAGCATTCAATTACATGATATATTTTCTTTCTAAAACAAATTGATGATTTTTTCACATGATTATACGTACATCGCACGTGTATGCTTACTAGTTACATTAAGAGTCGGACTCCGCTTTCACATGTTGGAATTCCAATCTATTTGCCAAGTTCAGTCCGTCTTTCATAGCCAAAGCTTCCATAGTCACAACATCAGCTGTTAATGAACTTACATTGTGTTGCTAGGAACGTGTCCCTTTCATCTTTGATTATTGCTGAAATAGCATCCATTCCTTCTTCCTCATAAAAAGCTACATCCAATCCACATTTAACTTAATGAATGTTGGATCAGGCCTTGTTCACTTTGATTCATGCTCAACTTTTCCCTTTGTGAACGCCTTGTGATAAAAAGCTGTGTGGGGGGAGTTGATCCCACATGTTGTGTGTAGAATCGCCAATTGGAAATTACTACACGGGTGTTTGTTCATGCAACTCTAGCCAGCACATAACTGGCCACAGGAAGATCGAGACGATTCGTGGATGCAGGCGATCAGGCCTCCCTGTGACGCAAGGGATGACGCCAACCAGACGGAGTAGACGTGGCCAAAGGGAGCACGCAAACGCGGCCGAGCATCCGTGCGAGACGTGAGGTCCTCCGTCGTCCCGCAACCGACAACGGCACCTAGACAGCTATACGTGATCCAACCGAAGCTGTCCACCGCCCGAACCGACTCCGTCACCAAGAATCCACCAACCACCCTCCCTCTTATATACGCGTTCCCCTCGCCCCGTTCTCTTCTGCTCCCGTCACCGCCCCGTCGCAGGAGCGGCCCATCTTCGTTCCGTCGCGGGGATCGTGAGGTGCCAACTATCTACTACTTTCTCCTCTTATTACTTTATATAGATTTATAGATCTTCGAATTATAGAATCATTGATCGTGTGTCCAGATTTACTAAGTACGGTTTGGTCGTGATTAGGTAGGTGGTTATGGTTTCGCTTTTTTAGCACGGCTAGATCAAGATCCATTATTTGCAAATCATACTACGAATTCGATCTATATCATGAATTCTAAGTTCTTTTAAATTTCACGAATTAGGGTTTCTAATGCTTCGTCGACGCCTTTCAGATCTCATGGGTTATCTCTTCTTTTTGGTGGAGCACGTTGTGCCATCCGAATCCGATGCTGTCGTTCCTGTGGTGGACGATTCGCCTCTCCGAATACATGTCTACGATCCCTTAAGCCAAGGGATTTTGTGACATTTTGCTTGTGATGGCTGAATCGGTTGATGCGTCAGACCCGTCAGCTTATGCCGCTGTGGATGTTTATCTCCGGGGAACGCCGCCGCCGCTGCTGTTTCATCTTCACTGGTTTATGATGCCCACGGCCAACTGATATCTTCTCCAACGACAGTCGATATGCTTTCTCGAGGTCTTCTCATCTCAGCGAGGCGCCAGAAGGAAGCGGTTCATCCGATATATGGTTCCTGTTTGCCGATCAAATGATCCGTGTTTCCTGCTTGTCTGTCTCCGAACACTGCAGAAAGGTAATTGTGTTGGTAAGCTGATGATGCGCATGTGAGGACGTGCGTATTGTACTACTTGATGTACCAGTACATTGGTAGGGTAGGACGGCCTTTGCCATGTCGGGTGCGCTCGCTTGGCAGGCCACAAGACAATAAAAAGTATATTTGGTGGTGTTTGCGGGGTGGAGATCGCACGGGAACTATCTATTTGTTCCTATTTTGCCCGGGTTCTCCACCCTGCCATGGTGTCTCTGTCCTCTCCTGTGTTGTTGTTTCCGCGGCATCATCTCAAGTGCGCCACGAGCCTACATAGCAAATATATCGACAGGCCTGGGCGCAGCGGTAACTACGTTCTGAAGATCAATCTAACTACGCACAAGGTATATCTAACTGCTTCTTTACGCGTTATATCAATTTAAATTTGAAGTGACCTTCATCGTCAAGGGTCAACCTGAATTGACTCTAAGCTGTCGATCTAGAATTCAATGTGCACATCATCTCAACTAAAAAATAATCCGTACATGGTGGACCTCAGCTTTCATCTTTTGGTTTGATCCCAAGAATGACAACAGTGAAATTCCCACGGGCAAACCCCTTATGCAACACAGGCCTGAGAATTTTTTAGTTCATCTGAATATTCGTTTTATATTACCATGGTGTGTCCATAATCTTGTTGTCCTAAGAAGGTGAATTACTTGTTCTCCTAGCCTCCTTGGTCCTTGTTGTATTCAATTATTTTCAGTTCAGTATACCATTGAAGGACTTGAGTTCTCTTTGTACAGCTTGTTAGTCTTCGAAATTTATTTGTATTTTAGTTGACCTGAGGACTGGAGCTTGTCCAGAAGTTGCTGGTGCATCATACTTCCTCTTGGTGAACAGTTTGATTAGCGTTTGAGGATTACTATTCAGCTCGTCATATCTAATGAAGTTGCAGACAGCTTATCATATATAAAGAAGTTACAGACAGCTTATGGTTGGGAAATGCCATTTTCGCTCTTGTGTTCATGTTGATACGTACAGAAAGCTTATTGAAGAATTAAATTGTAAAATGTTGATATATTTTGTGAGGTGAAGGTGCTGCACCTTTCAGTTAGCTGATTGCCTGCTTCACTTCCATTTTTCTTTGTAAGATTAGAGGATTCATTATCATAAATATTTTTCGTAGCTTAATATATGCTGTCTTCAGATTTAATTTGTTGTCATAAAAAATTGTACATTCCTTTGGATTTCTCATTTTTATGCTTACATTCTTCTAACAAGAATTGGATGGATTTTGTTCTAACAAATTTAATTTTAGTAAGCAGGTTAATTTGAATTGGATGGATCTTGGAGGCATGGCTGGTCCGAAGGGGCTTGATCTGAATATTTGATTTGTTGTATGCTTCCATTTGTAACAGGGTTTTGATAAACAAATTTAATTTTAGTAAGCAGGCTAATTCAAAGTGGATGAATTGTCACTCAAATGCGATTGGATTGGAGAAGTGAGTCTGAAACGACTTGGTCTCAATGGTTTTTTTAACTTAAAAGATGAATATGAACAAATAGTGGATCTTTAGCTCTGTACTGGAAAGAGCATTCCAGCAAACAAATTGCTGGGAATGATGGTTCGACTCCATCAAGACCCTATATTCTTTTACATTGCTTCTTCAGTTCTTCTCCATGAGCTTGCAAGTACATTTTTTTAAACGGAAAAGATGAATATGAATAAATAGTGGATCTTTAGCTCTGTACTGGAAAGAGCATTCCAGCAAACAAATTGCTTTGAATTATGGTTTGACTCCATCAAGGCCCTATTTTTTACACTCAGTTGGGAGGAGTGCCTTTTTCAGTTCTTCTCCATGAGCCAGGATTGATGAAATTTATGCAAGTACATTTTTTTGTTGTGAAAACAAACAAGCATTCTGAAATGTTATGATGTTCTTTGGTGGTTATTGCACTTTGAAGGAACCGGGACCATTCAGAGCTATGGTTACAACTCGTCTACAGAGTAGCTGGAACTCTCTTCAATCAATTAGAGAGAGAAGGATGACCTAAAAAGTTTTGCACTTCAAAAGACCTTAAAAGTTTATTCGTGAGGATTTGTTTGGTCATTTCTTCGTGGTCCGTAGGCGTGGGAAATACCGTCAAGGCGGCATGCACATGCCATGTATCAAGCACCGGTATGTCGAAATATTTTTATGAATGCATGACCATTGCCCTTTCTTTGTTGAGTTGTTGGTTGTCCTTCTCAGCTTAGTAATTTCTCTAAACAATTGGGATGCAAGTCTTATTGGGAGATGGGAGGTATGTCGAAATATTTTTATGAATGCAAGACCATTGCCCTTTCTTTGTTGAGTTGTTGGTTGTCCTTCTCAGGTTAGTAATTTCTCTAAACAATTGGGATGCAAGTCTTATTGGGAGATGGGAGGTTTAGTCGGATGAGAGCAAGATCAATAGTGTTGAAAAACAGGAGAAACAAGGGACAAGGAAAAAAAGAACTATGTTGTTTGTATTAGATGATCAGAAATATATACAAGTGATAGCCAATGTTTGCAATAGGCGTCTGTTTAGGGGAACCTATTATACTCTTAACACACCCCTAATCTACATTTGTTCATGTAATACCATCATCTTGATTAGAGATTCCTTCAAAATCCTGTGATAAAAATATGAGGAGTATAATATTTGATATGTTGATAAAACTCCTACAAATCATGTGTGGAACATACACTAGTTATCGTCTCTTCTAAATGTGGGAACCACAGTTTAGAGAATAATAAACATGTCATATATACTTCCTCAAAAACCCCGTGGAGAAAACAAAAGTATGGCATATCGTCTTCTGTTGATATTAGTTCGTTAAAAATCTTGATAATAACCTATAGAAGTAAACACATGGAGGGAAAAGAGTAATATGATGCTTTGAAGAGAAACAACAATTAAGACCGTGTTTGGAACCACAATAGATTATGATAATTTACATTATGAAGATAGATTATATAATCTGGTTTATAAAAATAATCTAGGTGGACATGTTTGGAGGTCAGATTATATAAATAGTAATTCAGGTTTTACATTGCATAATGACATGTCTGTCCTTTGTTTTTTTCTTAAAGAAGGAGGATGGCGGTGGCAGGAATGTAATTATCTCGAACTTTACAAGGGTAACGGGACATTAGCAATCCATAATCTGATTTTAGCTAGGGTAAAGTAGATTGTGAGTTTTTAATAACCTGTTTATCTAGTTTTTATAATCTACACCATAATGTGTCATGTTTTAATGTGTCCCGTTTTAAGACAGAATAGATTACAAAAACTGAATTATATAATCTGAGTGGTTTCAAACAAGGCCTAAGGAAGATACTTCCTTTGGTTCTTTCGAATTTTGAAGCCATCACATACCAGTTTCATGGACATATTTCTGAATTGTAAAAATCGGTAGAGACTTCATGAGCAAATCAGTCATATGATTTGATTTGTAAAATATGTAATATAGCGGCATTGCTTATTGTGTAACCTGTTTGCATTCAGGCAACACAAGAAACATTATCTTGGATGGTAAGTGGATGTAGCAATGAGTTCTGTTTCAAAGACTGTCATGAGATGGCTACCACAACTAGTAGAAACACGAAACTTGTCTATGATTTGACATAATGAGGATCTGATCGACCATCCAACGATACTGGTGTCTTGATTTCTGTGACTGAAAGATTAGGACAAAATATTTGATGCATTGAAGATATCGAAAGATATTTTTCACTCCCAACCAACTGCGTTTGATGGATCTAATGCATGAGCTATGATATGAAACTTTAGGTCCTAACATCATATTTCCATCTCATGGTCTAAATGAATCTTTTTCCGCATCTAGAGAATGAACAACCATGACAATTATGGTCTAAGACTTATTCATAATCAATTTATTCAATATAATATGGATATAGACAACATGGTCTTCCATAATGTATGAGTGAAGGTGCTGAATGTTCTACCCAAACCCCTCATCTCAAATTCCGCTATTTAGATGATCACATGCTTAACATGTATGGGTAATAATGGAAAGCGCTAGGCATCAGACTATAGATGGAATGCATCCATCAGCCCATCTGTGAGCCGTAGGATTGGAGGAAGCAGGGGAAAATCATAATAATGGGAAGCGCTAGGCATCAGACTATAGATGGAATGCATCCATCAGCCCATCTGTGAGCCGTAGGATTGGAGGAAGCAGGGGCATCCGATTTGCCTCCGAGGACCTGCATGAGAGGATGTAATGAGCACTAATTATGTGTAATAGTTTCCTAAACACACGCCCTAATCTCATGCCTTCCTTTATGGGGCCTCTTTTCTTCCGGCATCTCTTCCTCGTCTCTCCTAGACTGTTTCCTCGCTTGAATTCTTCTATCCTGGAAAAAAATGGCGCATCTCAGACGTGAGATTGAACGCCGTGGGATCCCTGGTACAGATTGGCTTTCTGGTTTTTTGGTTCTAATTGGCATCTCTTCCTCGTCTCTCCTAGGCTGCTTCCTCTCTTGGATTCTTCTATCCTAGGGAGGAAAAATGGCGCATCTCAGACGTGAGATTGAACACCGTGGGATCCCTAGTACAGATTGGCTTTCTGGTTCTTTTGATTCTAATTGTTCGTGTCCGAGCGTGATTCACAAGCACAAGGAGATGCTGCTGCTGGGATTAATCGGCCATTCAGAACTCTATCGGCCGTGAACAACTTTCTTATTGCTGATGGTTCCATCGCTAGCTAGCTTCTATTGGCAGTAATGTTCACTTTTGAACGACAGTAATATTTGCTTCTATTGCACATGTTTGCTTGGATCTAAATAAAAACATGTCCCATATGCGTATTATTTTATTTTTGCTTCCAATGGAACAAAAAATTGCATCCACCGACAAAAAAGTTGCTTCTATTGGAATCAAAATTTGGTTGGACCAAACAAAAAATAAGGTCCAAGAGCTTTGCTTCCATGTAACATAACTTACATCACCGAATACCACATGTGAGATTAAGTCTCATATCAAGAAAATATTGCTTCCATCGAGTACAAAAGTATTCCCATAACAGAACTAATATGCTTCTAACCAAACATAAGTTTGTTTCCGTGCTACAAATTTGCTTTTTTCAAGGCACTAATGCCTAGTAGTACATTGCTTCTAAGTTCACATTATATGTTCCATAGACTAGACTTGCTTCCATTCATATAGTTTGCATCTGGTGTTGAATACATCGATCATGGATAATCTCACATGCATTGTGAGCTCCTTGTCGTCAACAAGGTAGCAACATATTGGCCTTAATGAAGTTGGCATCATTGGACACGAGCATTATGCTAGATACAATGAGGCGTGACTTGAATGAGATGCAGACAAATGTGTATACAATAGAAGCAATTCACTCAAAGAAGCATCATTAGTAGTTAAGCACACAGGCAGTGGTTGAAGCAAAAAAATGCATGTACGATAAAACAAGCACAAATTTTATATTGGAAGCAAAAAATACATATATCTGATTGGGATGCATGTTTTGTAATCGAAGCATATGACATTGGAATGAAGTAAACTAAGATTGTGGCTAACAAGGAGATGCATATTTTGTGAAGCATATGACATTGGAATGAAGTAAACTAAGATTGTGGCTAAGAAGGAGATGCATATTTTGTGTCACCTACGGACGAAAACTCTATAGGATGAATAAGCATATGTATTGCAGTTCAGAAGCTCCATAACTAATAAGAACACATTGCCAATGCCTAAAGCAGGAATTCACTATCATGGAAACATGTATAAGAAAAAATTAGAAGCATCTTGTATGTTCTCAATGGAAACATCAGTGAGAAACAATGAAAGCATGCATATGCATTGTTGAAACAAAAAAATCGCTGCAAGAAAAACATAGTACAACACTTTTATTAAATGAAGCAACGCTGGCCAATGCTGAAGAACAAGCTAATATTGGTTGAAGCAGTTGAAGTGTGATTCAGAAGCAAAATTTGTATGAACCATGAAAATATGCTATATAGATACGATTCATCTTTGGTGAAAGCATAAAACATTGAAAATGGAAACAAAAATTTATAGCCTGAAGAAACATGTGTATTGCAGTTTAGTAGACCATGAATAAAGAAGCATGAAAAAAGAGCTCAGGGAACAAAATAAGTGTTATTTGGAAGCATGAAAATTTGAAACTAGAACAAACTTGAATATGAATCATGAAAAGAGTTCTCTGGCTGTAGAATGAATGAGTAGGGTCCATTACAGTGTGATATTTCCATAGGAGCCAACTTAATTGGAAGCATGTATAATTGAAATGAAAACTAAATAAGGTATTGTACCCACCAACATGCACATGCATGTTTCTGGCAACTATACTGGAAATACAACAATCAGGGTTGAAGCATCTACAGAAAAACTATCTATACATTTGTATTATAATTTATAAGCTCCAGATATGGGAAGCATTGAATGGTTGCTATCTCAAAACAATTCTCAACTTCATTTGAAGAAATTCAAAACTAGAAAATAACAATGAATGCCGCCATAATATATATTTGCAAGGTGGGTGATTTAAAAACCTAAAACAACTAAATTGCTTGATGATTTATTGACGCAACACATGGATAGATCAATTTCACACCAACAATAGGCAATACTCAGAGCACAATGAACATATGTACCAATGAATATCAGCACCCAATATATTAGATACCTAATTGCCATGCTAAAATTAAAGATCGTCAAATCGAGAATACTAGGAACCAAGAATAAACAATGATGGAATGGGGGACAACTGAAACTGATGCAGTGCAATACCTTCTACTATGAGGACATGCTTCAAATAGGGGGAAAGAACCAGAGGCCTCTGTTTGTTCTCTAGCAGCCGATTGAGCCTCTGGCTAACCTGTTGAAGCATTGATCGCGGGAAGAGCTGGCGGGCACAACCGTGTAATGCTGGGTTGATGCACCAACAAGGTTACCCTGATGTCTATCAATAGAGTGGCAGATGGGAGGAGGGAGGAGCAGAGGAACAGATCTGGCCATTAATGGTGTGTGAGATGGAGGTAGGAGGAGCAGGGGAACAAATCTGAGCAGAGAGGGTGGATTGTCTGGTCGGTGGCGAGCAGTCAGCACATCATGATGTGTAGTAGATGTGAACTGGGCGGCGCAATCGAAGACTATATCGGCGGTGCGGTTGACGGCGAGCTCAAGGGAGATGCGTGAGGAGAGAGAGAGAAACAAGGTTCTGGGGAGATAATTGACGGTTGATTAGTGGATGCGTGATATGCGGGTGGTTGGCACCAACGCAAAATGGAAATATCTCCACCATGATATTAAGCTGGAATCAACGGATGTGAGGTAGTCTGACGCTTGGTTCTAATCAGACTACTGGTAGAAAGCGTTCCCGGGTAATAATCTGTATAGGAGTAATCCTTGTGTGTAAGGAACTCACTATGTAGGTTGTACCAAATGTGCCGACAATAATAAGCCATATGATGACTTATTGATTGTACACAATGTATGTTGTGTTTTGCATTTCGATTCGGAAGTGAGATCTCATTGGGAACCATCTTTATCTGAATCTAGTGATCCACATGGATATGTAATCACTACATATGTCGACTATTGAGATGATTTTGTACTGCCAATTACATAACTTATCGGGAAGAGATAAGTTGTCAGAAAGAGATTCCACCTCTGAAGAATAGTTGGGTATTTGCGTGAACCCTTGTGCTATAATACTTGCTCTATGTTTTATCACCTCATTGTTCTCAATTCTGTTTCTAGAAGAAAATTGGCGTAGGTATTGCTTATGAATACCCTCCCATTATTGAGCAAGATTATTTCTACCTTGATTGTACCCTTTGCATGAGTTTAGTCTAATTATTGTTCACACTTTGCCATGGCCATGATCTTTGAATCTGAATCATTTAGAAAGTTTTTTGCCATCTATTTAAGAAATATATGACGACAATTGTAGATTTTTGGTTATATGTTTCTTCGGAATCTATCTATCAGTATAGAGTTAATAGAAATATTGTTACCCATGGTGACTATTCATGATGTTTTAATGCGATTGAGTGGGTATTCCGGTATCCTAATTATTGTTTGCATTATGACCTGGGTTAGTGGAGGTTTTCCATCCACTGGGTATACTATTAGGTGTCTGTTAATGTGAAGATGACTTGCATTTATTGTTTTAGAGACCTTGATATCCTTGCTTGTGAGAAGCTGAATCCTGATGTACTTTTGCCATACATCTCCCCCTGTTGCTTTGAACGAGGACTGGAGTGGATTTTGTTGGTACCTTCACCCTTTCATGCATTTTTTACAGGACTGTAGGATTGTGTGACACCTTTATATTCAGTAAATGAATCTGGTAGGTTATTTGCAATGTGTTGCAAATCTTCTGAACACATGGTTCAGATCTTTGAGTACATGCACTTGAGGCGGAAATGTGTTAAACATTCCACTAATTTTCTGACATTCTTTATAGTACATGAAATCCCCCCCCCCTAATGCATGGAAATGTTCTTCATTGAATTCTCCTTATGTGAGGGTCTTGAGGTATTGACGGTAATACAGTTATTCTTCACATAGATCCCAAATATATTTGAGGGGGCAATGACGTATGCCAGGATGGTGATATTGGCATGCAACCGAATTTTTGCAGATGGGAAATAGATCTTCACGTATCAAAGATAAAGGGGAATACCGTTATGCAGTTTGGTCATGAGCGTGTAAAAGTAAAACTGCATGATCCAACATAAAGTTGGTAAGTTGCAGTTCCAAAGTAAAGATAATGAATGAGCTTAACTCTTTGGATAAATGATTCTGTCAAACTATTTTGAGCCTAGACATTAGGATAAAATGCTAAACTTTAATTCGAGGGCCATTGTGAAGGCGCATAAGGAGAATTCTTCAATGTTGTGCATTCAATTTGCTTGAAATCAATGTAAGGATAATGAGACAATGGTTTTGTGTGAATAAGCACACACTTAAGACCATCGTGTATCTATGTCATTTAGAACCATGGAATAACTGAGAATCTACTCAATGGTTGGAAAGATCCACTTACCTCGACTTGATGCATTCAAGTAGTCTAAGAGGTTAAGCGTAGACCTTAAGGCACGATCCTTAAAATTAGCTTTCCTGCATCACATGTGGTGCACACAAAATCAAAATATTGTTGGAATTTAGCATCATAATAATCATAAACCAATGGAATTGTTGGTAGCTTCGGTTTCAACCCAATGTGTACGCAACATTTGCTATGGGTTTTGTAGTACGTGTAGTATAATCTTGATGATACAGAGAGAATATGCTAGCCATATTCGTTGCATACGGTAAAGATAAGATATTCCTCTTTGTTGTCATCATAAGTTTCTCTATGAAAACTATTTTGATGGCTACCTCTATAGTTTAGTTGGGTATGAGTTGACCTGGACACGAGAAAGCATTCTTGATGATACTCGACTACCTATTGGGATAGTAAATATGACCCGAGTTGAGACAATAATTACCTCATCGCGTTTAGGGATTTTAAAATATCTCATTTTCTCTCAACAAGAGCAAAAACATTTTATTTCCGTGAGTATAGAGTTCATGGTGCATAGGTCCAGAATGCACATGTCATTTTTCATCAGATTGCCCCCTTAGAAATCTTTATAGAGACTTGAAGATTCTCAATATGAAAATCACTGTGAGATATACATAATACATACAAATGTATTATTAAAGTGTTGATACAATATATTGTGATATACAATATATGATGATAATAATATTATGTTCTTATTAAAACTTTAGAAATGGACATAAATTATATTGACCACTTAGGAGATTGAGCGATTAGACGAAGTCTTCAAACATGTTAGTTGACTCATATTCAACCATCACGTTCTCCGTGCTCAAAGGGACCATATCTTCTCGATAGCCATGTTGTTGCATGTTTATGGAAGGACATCATGCAAACAGTTGACTTCCTTAGTGTTGTCGGGTCGGAGGTTGAAGTGAGCTTCGAACCTTTGCCCTTGAGGTTCATTGTGTCCAAGGAATTGTTGATACATAATAACCAAATGTTGAGATCTGAATCAAAGACAACATTTTTTCTGTTAACGGTGTGTATTCTATGGTCTTGAATTGCACACATCATCCCACAAGACACAAGAGCGGTCATGATGTCCATGCGCATGTAGGGTAGTGGTGGCCATTAAGGGCGGATGCCTCAAATTATCTAGCCATCATGTACTAGAGATAATTAATTTATGATTAGTAAATTAAAGACCATCATGGTTAGTGTTGTAATGAATTTTGCAAAATTAATGAATATTTCAAGAAGTTAGCTTGAAACCATTAGTGTGAATCGCAAATTGCTAAGTATGACACCTTGAAGATAATCTCCAAAATGGAGTAGATACCGGAGCAGTAGGGAGTATAATCTCATGAAATCAGTAGATACTCACTCCTAATGCCTTATGATATGACTTAGTAAAATGTATGGAAGAGCACTTTATAAGTGAATCATAATGTCAAATGAAAAACTACAGGCTTTAACAAGTAGTGGTGATAATCTGCAAAATAGTAGATATGCACACTACTTTGTGACCCTAATACATCAATTTGGAGAAAATCACTTTAAATTTTACATCAATATTTGCAAGAAAGTGAAAATCCAAACTGAAAATAGACGTATTAATGTCGACATGTGATGAACATGGAGAAAACATACATCTTAGAAAGATCCGAGAATACATCGTACTCATCAGAAAACAATACTACAAAGGTAATGAATTTATCTTTGGAGGAGATTAAAAATCTCAATTGCGAATAGACGTAATTAATCTCGACACATGACAAACATGGAAATATATTACATCAGCTTAGGATCTTAAATACATCGATACTTGATACGTCTCCAACGTACCAATAATTTATGAAGTATTAATGCCATATTTGCCTATGTTTACAATGCTTTTATCTAGTTCGGATGCACTTTATATCATTTATTTAGAAGTAACCCGAACTCACACTATTTTCTACACAATTACCATTGTGTTGTTTTTATGCAGAAAATATAAGTTTTCGGAATCGCTCGAAACTTTTTTATGATTTTTTCTGGAGAAAATTAGAAATATTGGAGCGAAGAACCACTAGAGGGGGGCTGCCTATGGGCCACAAGCCAACAGGGCGCGCCCACCCCTGTGAGCACGCCTTGTTAGCTTGCGGGGCCCACATGGCCCCGACTGACGTGATTCCAGTGGTGAACATTCCTATAAATCCAGAAAACCCCGTAAGTTAACTTAGAACTTACGCTGTGCCGTTGCAACTCTTTGTATCAAAGAAAAACCCATTTGGAGCCTTTCCAGTACCCCGTCGTAGGGGAAAATCATCTCCACTAGCCCTCTTCATCATCCCGACGGAGGCCATGATGAGGAGGGAGTAGTTCACCCTGGAGGATGGGGGTATGTACTAGTAGCTATGTGTTTAATCTCTATCTGTTTCTCTCTCTCGTGTTCTTGAGATAGCACGATCTTGATGTATCACAAGCTTTGTTAATATAGTTGGATCATATGGTGTTCTTCCCTTGCTATTTTGTTGTGTTGAATTGAATCTTTCCATTTGAGATCTCGTTATGTTGGATTGAATATTTTGGGTTTGAGAACACTTGATGTATGTCTTGCATGTGGATACTCGTGGTGACAATGGTGTATTCTATTGGTTCACTTCATATATGTTATGGCATCAACTTGCGGATTCCGATGACCTTGGGGATCTATGCATAGGGGTTGACTGCATGTTGTTATCCTACTTTCTCCGATAGAAATCTTGGGGTACTCTTTGAAGTTCTTTTTGTTGGATCGAATGTGATGAATCTGAAATTGTTTGATGCATGTCAAATAATTAACTAAAGATACTTGTGGTGACATTGGAGTATCTAGGTGACATTAGGGTTGATTGATATGTATCATCAGTGTTATTTTAGTACAAACTCTAGGGCTATTTGTGACACCTATAGCAATAGCCCAATAAATGGATCGGAAAGGGTAACTTTGAGGTGGTTTGGTGCCTACAACAACTTCTTCTTATGTTCTCCACTAATTGGAAATTTGTAGTGATTCTTTGTTGCACTTTGAGGGATGATCATATGATTCTACTATGTTAGCATCGTTGAGATATTGCACTAGTGAAACTATGAACCCTCGGCCTTGTTTGTAAGCATTAATATATTGTTTTGCTCCTTGTTTACTACTTGTTACCTCACTGTTTTTATTTATTCAGATTATAAAAATATATTTCTGCTATCCATACTAGACTTGTATCATCATTTCTTCGTCGAACTAGCGCACTTATATAATTTTTCATTGCATTGGGTGTGTTGGGGACAAAAGAGATTTCTTGTATTTTATTGCAGGGTTGCTCGAGGGAGACCATTTTCATCCTACACCTCCCAGAGACTAATAAACCTTAGGTCATCCACTTGAGGGAAATTTGTTGCTGTCCTATAGAACTCTGCACTTGGAGGCCCAACAACGTCTACAAGAATAAAGTTGCATGGTAGACATCAATCTCTTTTTTGGCGCCGTTGTCGGGGAGGTGAGTGCTTGAATGTAACACCCCAGATGTAATCCTTTCTATATTTGGACCTTCCCTTTTTTGGAGAACCATGTTGTGGTTGTTATATGAGTCATCATTTCATGTGGATCATTTCATGTCATCATCTTTGCATCATGGCATCATTCTTTTCTTTTGCATTGTTTCATTCTTGTTGGTTTGCTAGCTTGCTTGTGGTGGTGTGTGATGATGTGGAGGTTACCCAAACAATACTTTCCAACAACATTGCTTTTCTAACTATGTTAAAACCTTCTCCCCCTTTTTATTTATTTAACTTGGTTGTTAAACCTTGTTATAACCTGGTTTAAAAATGTTATACTTTCAGAGATTTAAGTTGTGGTTGAGGGGGTGATTTACTTATTGTTGTTAAGCTTTAAATCAATTGAGGTTTTTAATAAAACAGTATATTATTTCCTGTTTTTAGGTATAATTTAATTGCTCGAAAAATCAGGTTTTTATTTTATTTAAATAGGGCATAAATCCCTCATGCCCTAGGTGTTTTTAATTTTTTTTAAAAACCCTGTGTTGCTCTGGGTATTTCATTTTGCTGTTTTGGTTATTTAAAAAGCAAAACCTTTTTTTCTGTTTCCTCAGCCGGCTCCAGAGAGAAGCCCAGGTGGGCCGGCCTACTCCTCCTCCACCTGTGCCTGGCCTCTCCCCCTCGCGCAGGAGCCCACTCGGCGTCCCTCTTCTTCCTCCTGACGCCGTTGCTTTTCCCCTCCTTTCCATCAGAGACAGGGAGCGAGATGTGAGAGAGAGCGCTCGCGTCCGTCGTCTCACGGACGTCGAGGCCGTCCCATCCGCCTCTATTTAGTGCCTCCCCCTCAGTGTGTGTCTAGGGTTCCTCTTCCTCCGTCGCCACCTCCTTCTCCCTCTTCTTCCCCCCTCTACAGGTAAGATTCAGAGAGAGAGAAGTTCAGAGAGCTCCGCCGTCGATCCCACCCTCCTCCTCGTCGCCGGCAGCCTCCACCCCGCGGCGTCCGAGATGTCCGCAAGGATGGGGGACCTTCCCCCGTTCCATTTCCGTCGCTAGCGGGGCCGCTCCCCCTCTCTGGCGTCTCCTCCAGACGACATCGCCGGAGCAGAACAGGGGTCGTTGTAGGCGTCCCTCCTCTTCTTCCTCTTCTCGATAGAGAGCTCATCTCCGAGCACCCCAGGGTGAGCGCATCCTCCCCCTCCTTCCTCTTTCCCTCGCCGTAGAACCTCCGGTCACGCGTCGCCGTCGCCGTAATCCTCTGTTGTCGCCGCCGTCGCCGTAGAAAGGTGCGCCGTCGCGCCATCGCCGTGGGCCTCCTCCCAGGGAGCTAACCCCGGGAATGGAACCCCCAGGGCTCCCTCTTCCCCCTCGTGGTGCTAGCCGTAGGGATTAGCCGTCGGAGTGTAGCCGTCGTCCTCCCCTGTTCCGGCCGCCGCGTTAGGTGCAATTAGTAGCAGAGGGGCTGCTCAAGAGAGACAACGTGCAACGGGCAAACATACGACGCAAACATACGGTACAACTCATACAACATTTGCATTCGTTATACGACACGTTCCAACGGTATACCTTCGAAACGTGCGAATCGGAGGGGTTCGGTTCATAGCAGACGTCGTGGAAGTCATGGAAGTCGTGGGACTCGGGTCTCGTCGACGGTAGTCGTACTCTTGGCGTCGGTACACGGGTCTTCACATCGGTAGTCGAACACGTTCCGAGGGTCGTCGAGGACGTAGTTGTACACGGCGATCTTGTCGGTTCCATGAAGGAGGGGATGGTGCACGCGGTGACGGCAAGCGGAACCGCAAACAAGCAACACCTACTAGCATGCAATCTACGGCAACTAGCTAGCTAGCAGCAAGCAATGCAGGCACATCAGCTAGCACGCATTAGCAAGCAAGCACAACAACAACGGTAGGCAGCAACTAGCAGCTAGCACGGCATCTGACAGCAGCAACTCACAGCAACCGGCAACAGTGGCTACCAACTAGCGGCAAGCAAGCAAACAGACAGCAACAACAATCGCTCGCAGCAGGCAATAGCTGCTTAGGCAGGCACGAATCAGGCAACAACAGGCAAGCACCACGGGACAGCAACAACAACTCGCAGCATCAGGTAGCAGCAAGCTGCACAGGCACGCAGCGGCTACGGCATGCAGCAGCAGGCCAGCAAGAAATGACAAGCAACCACGACATCATCAACCTGCAGCAACTTCAAAGCTACAGCAACAGCAAAACGGCGGCAGGCGATCTTGGCATGGGGGAGAGCACGACGGGCTCGGCAACCGGAGGAGGAGGTCGGGCACCGGCGGCTCAAGGCGACGGCGGCAGGCACCGGCGAGCAGCAGCAAGGGCTAAGCCGCCGGCGGGGCGAACGGCGAGGCGGGCCATGGCATGGCGGCGCCGGCGTGGGCCTCGGGTTCCTCGGGCTGGAGGCAGTGACCGGGGCATCTGCCCGGGAGGAGAGAGGCGAGGCGCCCGGCGGGGCAGAGCACGTGGGGGCGAGGGGCGCACGGCGATCACGCGGGCGAGGGGGCGAGGCCGAGGCCAGGAACGGCGGCGCAGCGCGGGGGAGCTCGGCGCTAGTGGAGGGCGCAGGCGGGCAGAGTAGGGGAGGCGGCGAGATCGCACGCGGCGGGGCTAGGGCGAGGGGATCGGGGCCCTGGAGGGAACGGGATCGAGAGGCAGGCTGCTCGACGGGGGAAGAAGGGGATCGGGACAAGGCGTGGCTGCGCGAGAAGGGAACATGGAGGAGGCCTCCTCTCGATAGGGCTAGCAGGGGGAGGACTTGGGCCTTGGGCCAGCTCGGCTGGGCTCCCTCTTACCCTATTCTCTTTGCTTTTTAAAAAAAACTCAGAAAACAACCACAAAAGAAAATGGTTTTTTACAAAAATAAAAGACAATGCCTTTTGACTCCTTTAAAAAAATACCTCAACTATAAAATAGATTGGGCATTTTTTTAACGAATAAAAATAAAACCTTTTTGAAGAATAAAATAAACCCTTTTACAAAAGAATAAAATAAAACCCCTTTTATAAATAAAATGCTACTCTAGTTTTGAAAATAAAAAAAAGGAAAATAAAGAAAAACCAGAGGGGTTGCCTCCACCTTTAACAAAATGATTTTTAAAAGAAGACTAACTTTTAAAAGGGGGTTAAGGCTGAAACCAATCACAGCCACGAAAATAGAATAGAGAGGAGATAACGGTTTTACGTCCTCGGTGCAACAGGGTTTTGAAGTGGCTCTGTTGCAACCACTCTCATCACTCCAACAAATCAACTCCGCTCACAACACGGAGCAACAAGCAACACCGATAAAACACAGTTGACAAGATGCCATCCATGATGCCATGATGCAAACTACACGATGATGCAACAAATAAAACTAACCACACGACGGAAACAGAAATAAAGGGGAATCTTCTAGAACATCGGCATCGGGCTATCACAGCACCATGGTGGTATGAGATAGTCCTTGGTGGATTTATAGAATGCTTCATGTGCTTCACTTATATCATTTGAAGTTTGGATTGCCTGTATCCCTATACATAGAAAACCGCCATTTGTAGAATGCTCTTTTGCTTCACTTATATTTTTTAGAGCGCGGCATATCTTTTGTAGAAAGAATTAAACTCTCATGCTTCACTTATAACTATTTAGAGAGTTAACAGGAGTTGGTCATTCACATGGTTAGTCATAAAATCCTACATAAAACTTGTAGATCACTGAATATGATATGTTTGATTCCTTGCAATAGTTTTGCGACATGAAGATGTGACATTAGAGTCATGCTAGTGAGTAATTGCGTATTCGTAGAAATACTTGTGTTAAGGTTTGTGATTCCTGTAGCATGCACGTATGGTGAACCGTTATGTGACGAAGTCGGAGCATGATTTATTTATTGATTGTCATCCTTTGTGTGGAAGTCGGGATCGCGCGATGGTTAACTCCTACCAACCCTTCCCCTAGGAGCATGCGTGTAGTACCTTGTTTCGATGACTAATAGACTTTTGCAATAAGTATGTGAGTTCTTTATGACTAATGTTGAGTCCATGGATTATACGCACTCTCACCCTTCCACCATTGCTAGCCTCTCTAGTACCGCGCAACTTTCGCCGGTGCATTACACCCACCATATACCCTTCCTCAAAACAGCCACCATACCTACATATTATGGCATTTCCATAGCCATTCCGAGATATATTGCCATGCAACTTCCATCGTTCCATTTATTATGACACGCGCCATCATTGTCATATTGCTTTGCATGATCGTAAGATAGCTAGCATGATGTTTTCATGGCTTGTCCGTTTTTTTGATGTCATTGCTACGCCAGATCATTGCACATCCCGGTACACCGCCAGAGGCATTCATATAGAGTCATATTTTGTTCTAAATATCGAGTTGTAAGTAAATAAAAGTGTGATGATCATCATTATTAGAGCATTGTCCCATGTGAGAAAGTAATAAAAGAGGCCAATGAAGCCCAAATAAAAAAGAGGCCAAAGAAGTCCACCAAAAAAAAGGAAAATAATAATAATAATAAAAAATGAGAGAAAAGAGAGAAGGGACAATGCTACTATCCTTTACCACACTTGTGCTTCAAAGTAGCACCATGATCTTCATGATTGAGAGTCTCCTATGTTGTCACTTTCATATACTAGTGGGAAATTTTCATTATAGAACTTGGCTTGTATATTCCAATGATGGGCTTCCCCAAATTGCCCTAGGTCTTCGTGAGCAAGCGAGTTGGATGCACACCCACTAGTTTCTTTTTGAACTCCCATACACTTATAGCTCTTGTGCATCTGTTGCATGGCAATCCCTACTCACTCACATTGATATCTATTGATGGGCATCTCCATAGCCCGTTGATACGCCTAGTTGATGTGAGACTATCTCCTCCTTTTTGTCTTCTCCACAACCACAATATTCTATTCCACCTATAGTGTTATGTCCATGGCTCACGCTCTTGTATTGCGTGAAAGTTGAAAAAGTTTGAGAACACTAAAGTATGAAGCAATTGCTTGGCTAAAACCGGGGTTGTGCATGATTTAAATACGTCGTGTGGGGAAGATGGAGCATAGCCAGACTATGTGATTTTGTAGGGATAACTTTCTTTGGCCATGATATTTTGAGAAGACATGGTTTATTTACTAGTATGCTTGAAATATTATTGTCTTTATGTCAAATGATAGACTATTGCTTCGAATCACTCGTGTTTTAGTATTCATGCCATGATTAGATTATATGATCAAGATTATGCTAGTAGCATTCCACATCAAAAATTATCTGTTTTATCATTTACCTACTCGAGGACGAGTAGGAATTAAGCTTGGGGATGCTGATACATCTCCATCGTATCTATAATTTTTGATTGTTTCATGCCAATAGTCTACAACTTTCATATATTTTTGGCAACTTTTTATACTATTTTTGGGACTAACATATTGATCAAGTGTCGAGTGCATGTTCCTGTTTGTTCCACGTTTTTTGTTTCACAGATTATCCATACCAAACGAAGTCCAAACGCAATAAAAAACCTACGGGGATTTTTTTTGGAATTATGATTTTTTGGGAAGAAGAATCAACGCAAAACAATGCCCGAGGGGGTCACAAGCCCCCTAGCCGCGACCTGGGGGTGGGGCCGCGCCTGGCAGGCTTGTGACCAATCCCTAAGGTGGTTGGTGCCCTTCTTTCGCCAGAAGAAAGATAATATTCGGAAGAAAATCGTGTGAAAATTTCATCCCAATCGGAGTTACGGATCTCCAGGAATTTAAGAAACGGTGAAAGGCAGAATCTAGGAGCGCAGAAACAGAAGGACACATAGAGAGAGATCCAATCTCAGAGGGGCTCTCGTCCCTCCGCCGCCATGGAGACCATGGACCAGAGGGGAAACCCTTCTCCCATCTAGGGAGGAGGTCAAGGAAGAATAAGAAGAAGGGGGTCTCGCTCCCCCTCTCTCCCGGCGGCGCCGGAACGCCGCCCGGGACATCATCATGTGACGGCGATCTACACCAACACCTCCGTCATCTTCACCAACACCTCCATCACCTTCCCCCATCTATATTCAGCGGTCCTCTCTCCTGCAACCCGCTGTACCCTCTACTTGAACATGGTGCTTTATGCTTCATATTATTATCCAATGATGTGTTGCCATCCTATGATGTCTGAGTAGATTTTCGTTGTCCTATCGGTGATTGATGAATTGCTATGATTGGTTTAATTTGCTTGTGGTTATGTTGCTGTCCTTTGGTGCCCATCATATGAGAGCGCGCTTGGATCACACCATAGGGTTATTAGTATGTTGATAGGACTATGTATTGGAGGGCAAGGGTGACAGAAGCTTCAGCCTAGCATAGAAATTGATGCATACGGGATTGAAGGGGGACCAATATATCTTATTGCTATGGTTGGGTTTTACCTTAATGAACGTTAGTAGTTGCGGATGCTTGCTAATAGTTCCAACCATAAGTGCATAGAATTCCAAGTAAGGGATGACATGCTAGCAGTGGCCTCTCCCACATAAAACTTGCTATCGGTCTAGTAACGTAGTCAATTGCATAGGGACAATTCCGCAACTCCTACCACCACTTTTCCACACTCATTAAACTAATGTAATTGTTTATTTATCTAACCAGCCCCTAGTTTTTATTTACGTGTTCTTCCTTTTCTTGCAAACCTATCCTTTCTCTCCTACAAAGTACTTCTAGTTTCATACTTGTTCTAGGTTAAGCGAACGTAAAGTGTGTGTAGAGTTGTATCGGTGGTCGATAGAATTTGAGGGAATATTTGTCCTACCTTTAGCTCCTCATTGGGTTCGACACTCTTACTTATTGAGAAAGGCTACAATTGATCCCCTATACTTGTGGGTTATCACCGGTCCACTCGGGCGCAGTGAATCCGTCCCCTCGAGGTATTCAACCCCCAGTGTATCTTATCTACTCCATTTCTAGCGCGGTGGAGGACGAGAAGGTGAGGGGCGGCGCCGCGCTCTACCCCACCTATGCAGCGTCGTCCGTCCGCGCGGTTGTCGGCGACTACCGCCCCTGGAGATGGCGTCTACTCCCTGGGCATACTCCTTCTGGAGCTCATCATCGGCAAGTCCCCGACGTACGCGTCCCTTCACGAGGGCGACGGCGACATGTCGAGCATCTGCAGAAGGGCGGCAGCGAAGAGAAAAGGGAGGAGAGGAATGAGATGGGAGGCCGTAGGGAGAGGTGAGGTGTGGCGTGATCCTGCTACTGCTGCTCGTCGGCCATCGGCTAGGTGGCTTGAGGTACACGGAGGTGTCAGTGGTAACTTGGGTCTGAACCATTTAAAAAGTTTTTGCCATCTAGTTAAGAAATGTATGCTGATAATTGTAGATTTTTAGTTATATGTTTCTTCGGAATCTATATATCAGTATAGAGTTGATGGAAATATCGTTACCCATGGTGATTATTCGTGATTTTTTAATGCGATTGAGCTGGGTATTCCGATATCCTAATTATTGTGTGCATTATGACCTCGGTTGGTGGAGGTTTTCCATCCACCGGGTATACTATTAGGTGTGTATTAATGTGAAGTTGATTTGCATTTATTGCATTAGAGACCTTGATATCCTTGCTTGTGAGAAGCTGAATCCTAATGTACTTTTGCCATACATCTCCCCCTGTTGCTTTGAATGAGGACTGGAGTGGATTTTGTTGGTACCTTCACTCTTTCATGCATTTTTTACAGGATTGTAGGATTGTGTGACACCTTAATATTCAGTAAATGAATCTGGTAGGTTATTTGCAATGTGTTGCAAATCTTGTGAACACATGGTTCAGATCTTTGAGTACATGCACTTGAGGCGGAAATGTGTTAAACATTCCACTAATTTCCTGACATTCTTTATAGTACATGAAATCCTTCCCTAATGCATGGAAATGTTCTTCATTGAATTCTCCCTATGTGAGGGTCTTGAGGTATTGACGGTAATATAGTTATTCTTCACATAGATCCCAAATATATTTGAGGGGCCAATGATGTATGCTAGGATGGTGATATTGACATGCAACCGAATTTTGCAGATGAGAAATACTTGATAGATTTTCACGTATCAAAGATAGAGGAGAATACTATTATGAAGTTTGGTCATGAGCATGTAAAACTACGTCACTCCAACATAAAGTTGATAAGTTGCAATTCCAAAGTAAAGTAATGGAATGAGCTTAACTCTTTGGATAAATGATTCTATCAAACCATTTTGAGTCTAGACATTAGGACAAATTTCTAAACTTTAACTCGGGCCATTGTGAAGGCACACCAGGAGAATTCTTCAATGTTGTCCATTCAATTTGCTTGAAATCAGTGTGAGGATAATGAGACAATGGTTTTGTGTGAATAAGCACACACTTAAGACCATCGTGTAGTAATGTCATTTAGAACCATGGAATAAGCGAGTAGTCTACTCAATAGTTGGAAAGATCCACTTACCTCGACTTGATGCATTCAAGTAGTCTAAGTGGCTCAGCTATACTTTAAGGCGCGATTCTTAAAATTAGCTTCCCTGCATCACATGTGGTGCACACAAAATCCAAATATTGTTAGAGTTTAGTATCATAATAATCATAAACCAACGGAATTGTTGGTAGTTTCGGTTTCAATCCAATGTCTGGATGACCAAGGCGAGTATGCCAACTTTTACATATACAAGACATTTTGGAAAAATATCTTGTACGCAACATGTGCTACGGGTTTTGTAGTATGTGTAGTATAATCTTGATGATCCATAGAGAATGTGCTAGCCATATTGGTTGCATATGGTAGAGAGAAGATATTCCTGTTTGTTGTCATCATAAGTTTCACTATGGAAGCTATTTTGATGGCTACCTCTAAAATTTAGTTGGGTATGAGTTGACCTAGACACGATAAAGCATCCTTGATGATATTCGAGTCCCTATTGGATAGTAAATATGACCCGAGTTGAGCCAATATTTACCTCATCGCGTTTAGCGGTTTTAAAATATCTCATTTTCTCTCAACAAGAGCAAAAACATTTTATTTCCGTGAGTATATAGTTCATGGTGCATAGGTCCACAATGCACATATCATCTTTCATCAGATCGCCCCCTTAGAAATCTTTATAGAGACTTGAAGATTCTCAATATGAAAATCACAGTGAGATATATAGAATACATACAAATGTATTCTGTCAAAGTGCTGATACAATATATTGTGATATACAATATATGATGATAATAATAGTTATGTTCTTATTACAACTTCAAAAATGGACATAAGTTATATTGACCACTTAGGAGATTGAGCGACTAGACGAAGCCTTCGAACATGTTAGTTGAGTAATATTCAACCATCACGTTCTCCGTGCTCAAAGGGACCATATCTGCTTGACAGCCATGTTGTTGCATGTTTATGGAAGAACATCATGCAAACAATTGACTTCCTTAGTATTGTTGGGTCGAAGGTTGAAGTGAGCTTCGGACCTTTGCCCTTGAGGTTCATTGTGTCGTAGGAATTGCTGATTAATAACCACATGTTGAGATCTGAATCAAAGACAACATTTTTTCTGTTAGCTGTGTGTATTCTACGGTCTTGAATTGCACAGATCAACCCACAAGATACAAAAGCGGTCATGATGTCCATGCGCATGTAGGGTAGTGGTGGCCATTAAGGGCGAATGTCTCAAATTCTCTAGCCATCGTGTATGAGAGATAATTAATTTATGATTAGTAAATTAAAGACCAACATGGTTAGTGTTGTAATGAATTTTGCAAAATTAATGAATATTTCAAGAAGTTAGCTTGAAACCATTAGTGTGAATCTCAAATTGCTAAGTATGACACCTTGAAGATAATCTCCAAAATAGAGTAGATACCGTAGCAGTAGGGAGTATAATCTCATGAAATCAGTAGATACTCACTCCTAATGCCTTCCATGCCAATGGTGTGCAAAACTTTTTTTCCAACCATTTGTGATGATCGTCCGTCAATCCTGTACTGCCTTCAGGAAGACTTCTAGACCATTATCAGGGTAGCATAAATTATATACTATAACCTTCGTTGCCTTCGGTCCGATCAGTTTTGCAAGGTAGTGTTGAGTAAACTCCTTTGGAAACCACTGAAAATAGACAACTTTCGGGTATTCATGTCTAATAGAATAACTTGTTGTGGTCAGGAAAAGAAGGCAACATATTACTTACCATCCTAAAGTTCACCGATGTATTGGATAAAGTGCAAATAAAGAGTTTAATTCCGATCATGTGTCTCTTCCACCTAACAATTTTTCTTAGTTTTCTCACTTGATGCTTGTTCATGTTTTTCTCATTGGCCCATATGCAAAGGAGGTTGAAGCATGGATAAATACCGCTGACATATACTTACAAGCAACAAATAAATGTTAGAAGCTAAATCGCAATCGCACAAATGATGTAAAATACTATAAGACAACGGGATGTGACTAACGTCGATGGTAAACAACAACATCGTGCATTGTAGCCCTACATAAGTACATAGAAAGGCATATTAAATACAACACAGTTAACATCCACAAAAAAATCAAATGTTAATTAAACGACAATAGCCCCGGTGATATTTTCATTCCTAAGAGTAGCATAGTAGCAAAGGGACAAAGGAAAAGTAGTGGATATAAGTGTTCACTACAACATGATTAACAACAATCTAACATATGCATTATAAGTTTATAACTGGTATTGGTGAAATTAAACTGGACATTTCATACTTGAGCAAGAGTGCACATTACTGAAATAAACAACGGATGTGTTAACTAGAGAGTACAAACAACCTAACATAGTCATTAAAACTTTTACCAGTGAAAATGGAATTGACATGGTTAAACATTGCAAGCGAGATGCTATTTGAGCAGAGAATGGCCCAATTGTCTAGAGAAGGGTAGGGAAAATAGCTAAGATGGTTAAGCGTGTTTACTACAACAAGATTAACACATCAACCGTACAAAACATACCCATTGCAACAGGTATTGGTAAAATTGAACTAGATAGTTCATACTTGGTAAATCTTGAGGGGTAGTTGCTAGGTCATTTTATCTTGGCCAGAGCCCGCCTAAAGTCGGCGACGAGATGTTCGTGCATGTCGAATCGTGGATCAGTACCGCTAACATATGTACCTACAAGGAACGAGTAAATGTTGTAAGCTAAACTTCAATTACGCAAATGATGTAAAATACTATAAAAAATGGGATGTGACTAACCTAGACGCTACACAACATCATCGTGCATTGTGACCCTACATAAGTAGATGGAAAGGCATGTTAACTACAACATAGTTACGATGTACCACAAAATATCAAATGGTAAATAAAGAATAACATCTCTAGTGATATCTTCATTACAAAGAGTAGCATGGTGGCGAATGGAAAATGTAAAAATGGATATAACTCTTCGGTACAACAGACTTAACAGCAAGTGAGCATAGGCATTGTAAGTTTGTAACCGGTATTGGTGAAATTGAACTCGACATTTCATACTTGAAGAAAACAGTGTGCATAACTAAAATAAACAACAAACATCTTAATTTTAGAGTACAGACAACCTAACATAAGGATTCATACTTGTACCGGTGAAACTGAAAATGACACGGTTAAACATTGCAACTCATATTGGTAAAATAGAACTAGACAGTTTGTACTTCGTAAATCCCAAGGGATAGTTGCTGGGGCACTTCATCTCGGCTAGAGCCCGCCCAAAGTCGGAGATGAGGTGTTCCCGCGGGTCGAAACATGGATAAGTACCGCTAACATATATATATATATGTGTGTGTACAAGTAGCAAGTAAATGTTAGAAGCGTGTGATACGTCTCCAACGTATCTATAATTTTTGATGGTTTCATGCTATTATCTTCTCAAACTTTGGATGTGTTGTATGCCTTTTATATATTTTTTGGGACTAACTTATTAACTCAGCGCCAAGTGTCAGTTCCTGTTTTTTCCATGTTTTTGACCCCTTTCACAGGATATTTTGAAACGGAGTCCAAACGGAAGAAAATCCCCGAAAATATTTTTTCTGGAACGAAAGAAGATCGGGAAGCTTGGGAGACAAGGCAGGGGAGCCTCAGGGGCCCCACAAGCCCCCACCCCATGGCCAGGGGGGAGGCCGCGCCATCCAGGCTTGTGGGCCCCCTGGAAGCCCTTTGCCCTAGGTCTTTCGCCTATATATTTCCATAAATTTCAGAAAAAATCAGGAGATCATCGAAAGTACTTTTCCAGCGCCGCAAGCTTCTGTCTCCGCAAGATCCCATCTAGGGCACGTCTTGGTGCCCTGTCGGAGGGGGGATTCGAATACGGAGGGCTTCTTCATCAACACCATGACCTCTCCGATGATGCGTGAGTAGTTCACCATAGACCTACGGGTCCATAGTTAGTAACTAGATGGCTTCTTCTCTCTCTTGGATCTTCAATACAAAGTTATCCATGATCTTCATGGAGATCTATCCGATGTAATCTTCTTTTGCGATGTGTTTGTCGAGATCCGATGATTTGTGGATTTATGATCAGATTATGTATGAATCTTATTTGAGTTTCTTCTGATCTCTCTTATGCATGATTTCATATCCTTGTAATTCTCTTCGAGTTGTGGGTTTTGTCTGGCCAACTAGATCTATGATTCTTGCAATGGGAGAAGTGCTTGGTTTTGGGTTCATACCGTGTGGTGACCTCACCCAGTGACAGAAGGGGTAGCGAGGCACGCATCGTGTTGTTGCCATCAAGGGTAAAAAGATGGGGTTTTAATCATTGGTTTGAGATTATCCCTCTACATCATGTCATCTTGCTTAAAGCGTTACTCTGTTCGTCATGAACTCAATACACTAGATTTATGCTGGATAGCGGTCGATGTGTGGAGTAATAGTAGTAGATGCAGAAAGTATCGGTCTACTTGTCTCGGACGTGATGCCTATATGTATGATCATTGCCTTAGATATCGTCATGACTTTGCTTGGTTGTATCAATTGCTCAACAGTAATTTGTTCACCCACCGTAATACTTGCTATTTTGAGAGAAGCCTCTTGTGAACACTATGGCCCCCAGGGTCTACTCCACACCATATTTTCAACCTTACACTTTTTACTTCGTTGCACTTTCCGCCTTCGGATCTCACTTTGCAAACAATCTTGAAGGGATTGACAACCCCTTTGAAGCGTTGGGTGCAAGCTTGTTTGTGTTTGCGCAGGTACTCTGGACTTGACGAGACCCTCCTTCTGGATCGATACCTTGGTTCTCAAACTGAGGGAAATACTTACTGCTCCTGTGCTGCATCACCCTTTCCTCTTCAAGGGAAAAACCAACACAAGCCCACCCTCTGTCAACGTGTCAATTTCTGGCGCTGTTGTTTGTGGGATAGCAGAAGAATTTCTGGCGCCGTTGCTGGGGAGGAAGATCAAGTCAAGAACTCATCCAAGTAGGTGTCACAGACTCATCTCTTGCATTTACTTTGTTTGCCAGTTGCCTCTCGTTTTCCTCTCCCCCACTCCACCAATTTGCCTTTTTCGTTCGCCTTTTCGTTCGCCCTTTTTCTCGCCTGCTCTTTGTTTGCTTGTGTGCTTGCTTGCTTGATGAAGTCACCATGAACGAAAACACCAAACTTTATGACTTCTCGAATACTAATAATAATGATTTTATTAGTACTCCGATTGCTCCCGCCACTAGTGCGGAGTCATACAAAATCAATGCCGATTTGCTGAATCTTGTTATGAAAGAGCAATTCTCTCGCCTTCCTAGTGAAGATGCCGCATCCCATCTCAATACCTTCACTGAGCTTTGCGATATGCAAAAGAAAAAAGATGTGGATGATGACGTGATTAAATTGAAGCTCTTTTCCTTTCTCATTGCGAGATCGCGCAAAAACTTGGTTTTCTTCTTTGCCCAAAAATAGTATCGATTCTTGGGATAAGTGCAAAGATGCTTATATATCCAAGTATTTTTCGCCGGCTAAGATCATCTCTCTCCGTAATGATATCATGAATTTCAAGAAACTTGATCATGAACATGTTGCACAAGCTTGGGAGAGAATGAAATTAATGATTAGAAATTGTCCCGCTCATGGCTTGAGTCCTTGGATGATTATTCAAATCTTTTACGCTGGCTTGAATTTCTCTTCTAGAAATATCTTGGACTCCGCCTCAGGTGGAACCTTCATGGAAATCACGTTAGGGGAAGCCACAAAGCTCTTAGACAACATCATGACAAACTACTCTCAATGGCACACTGAAAGGTCACCTACTAGTAAGAAGGTACACGCTATAGAATAAATTAACTCGTTGAGTGCTAAGATGGATGAGTTAATGAATTTGGTTGCTAGTAGAAGTGCTCCTTTGGATCCTAATGATATGCCTTTGTCTTCTTTGATTGAGAGTAGCAACGCTAGCTTGGACATTAATTTTGTTGGTAGGAATAATTTTGGCAACAACAATGCTTTTAGAGGGAACTATGTTCCTAGGCCTTTTCCTAGTAACCCCTCTAATAACTTTGGCAACTCCTACAACAATACTCATTGAAATTACAATAGATTACCCTCTGATCTAGAGAGTAATATCAAAGAGTTCATCAACTCTCAAAAGATTTTCAATGCATCCATAGAGGAAAAACTACTCAAAATTGACGATTTGGCTAAGAGCGTGGATATAATTTCTTGTGATGTTGATGCTTTGAAAGTTTGATGTGCTCCTCCGAAAATCAACATGGATGAAACTTTGAAAGCTATGCGTGTTTCCATGATTGAGAGCCAAGAAAGAACCGCCCAAATTCGTGCGTGTTCTCGTGATGAGAATCACAAAGATCTTAAAGTGCTTGGTGTGACTCCCATTGAATCTTTGTTTTCTTGTGTCAAACCTAATGATTATGGGGCTGGATATGAATCCACTTTGGTTGAAAAGTGCCCCAATGATTCAGAATCCATCTATCTTGATGCTAAAAGCATTAAAAGTGGAGTAGAAGACGCTAAAACTGTGAGTAGTAACGAAATTACTACCGTGGATTTCAAGGAATTCAATTATGATAGTTGCTCCTTGATTGAATGCATTTCTTTGATGCAATCCATGTTAAACTCTGTACACGCTTATAGCCAAAACAAAGCCTTTACCGATCATATCGTCAAAGCTATGATAAAATCTCTTGAAGAGAAACTTGAATTGGAGGTCTCTATTCCTAGAAAGCTTCATGATGAGTGGGAACGTACCATCAAAATCAAAATAAAAAACTATGAGTGCAATGCTTTGTGTGATTTGGGTGGTAGTGTTTCTGCGATTCCAAAGTCTTTATGTGATGTTCTGGGTTTTAATGAGATTGAAGAGTGTTCTCTTAATTTCCATCTTGCTGATTCTACTGTCAAGAAACCCATGGGAAGGATCAATGATGTTCTTATTATTGCAAATAGGAACTATGTACCCGTGAATTTCATTGTGCTTGACATTGATTGCAATCCTACATGCCCCATTATTCTTGGTAGACCTTTCCTAAGGACTATCGGTGCTATCATCGATATGATGGAAGGGAATATTATATTTAAATTTCCTTTAAGGAAGGGCATGGAACACTCTCCTAGAAAGAAAATAAGATTGCCTTATGAATCCATGATGAGGGCCACTTATGGTTTGAGCACCAAAGATGACGATACGTGATTCTATCGCTTCTATGGCTAGCTAAGGGCGTTAAACAATAGCGCTTGTTGGGAGGCAACCCAATGAATTTATCTTTTTCTTTCTATTTTGTTGCGTCCACACTTTCATAATTCTGTTGTGATTGTGTTTTTTGTGTATCCTTTTGTGTTTGAGCCAAGCAAAGCCTTTATGACTAGTCTTGGTAATGGTTGTTTGATCCTGCTGGAAAAAGACAGAAACTTTTCGCTCACGAGATGATTTGTAATTTTTATTCAGAAAGAGCTTTTGAGTTGATTCTTTTTGCTGCTGATTGATATGCTTTTTTCCCAGGAAGTCGTAATGTTTCAGATTTTTTGAGGTACCAAAAGTATACGGAGTATACAGATTGCTACAGACTAGTCTGTTTTTGACAGATTATGTTTTTGTTGACTTGGTTGCTTGTTTTGATGAAACTATGGTTAGTATCGGGGGGTACTAGCCATGGAAAAGTGAGAATAAAGTAGCCCATCATCAATATAGATAGAATTCAAGTTTGCTACAGTACCAAAAGAAGTGGTAGTTTGTTTTCGTGTACTAATGCTATCACAAGTTTCTGTTTTAGTTTTGTGTTGTGAAGTTTTCAAGTTTTGGGTGATGTTCTCATGAACAAAGAGATAAGGAGTGGAAAGAGCTCAAGCTTGGGGATGCCCAAGGCATCCCAAGCCAAATTCAAGGACCCCAAAAAGCCTAAGCTTGGGGATGCCCCGGGAAGGCATCCCCTCTTTCGTCTTCAATCCATCGGTAACATTACTTGGAGCTATATTTTTATTCACCACATGATATGTGTTTTGCTTGGAGCATCTTGTATCATAGGAGTCTTTTCTTTTTGTTTGGTCACAATTATCCTTGCTGCACACCTTTTTGAGAGAGAGAGACATGCCCTCATCATGATTTTGCTAGAATGCTCATAGTGCTTCACTTATATCTTTTGAGCTAGATACTTTTGCTCTTGTGCTTCACTTATATATTTTGAGCTAGATACTTTTGCTCTTGTGCTTCACTTATATCTTTAGAGCACGGCGGTGCGTGATTTGGTAGTTGGCTTATGCTATGAAACTAGTCCCAAATGTGATAGGTACCCAAAGAGGATACAAAAACCTCCATCTTGATGTACATTGAATAGAAAGAGAAGTTTTGATTCCTCTCAATTAGTTTTGAGACGTGGATTCGGTAATATTAAGAGTTATGTTAGTAGGGTGTTGTGAATCTAGAAATAATTGTGTTGAAGTTAGTGATTCCCGTAGCATGCACGTATGGTGAACTGCTACGTTAGGAAGTCGGAGCATAATTGATCTATTGATTGTCATCTTTTGTGTTGAGGTCGAGATCGCGCGATGGTTAACACCTCTCAACCCTTCCCTTTGGAGTATGCGTTTAGCACTTTGTTTCGATTACTAACAAAAACTTTCGCAACAAGTATGTGAGTTCTTCATGACTAATGTGAGCCCATGGTATAGATGCACTTTCACCTTCCACCATTGCTAGCCTCTCTAGTGCCGCGCAATTCTCGCCGGTACAAAAACCCACCAAATTCCTTCCTCACAACAGCCACCATACCTACCTACTATGGCATTTTCATAGCCATTCCAAGATATATTGCCATGCAACTCCCACCGTTCCGTCTCATGACTTGTGCCGTCACTCTCATATTGCCATTGCATGATCGTAAGATAGCTAGCGAGATGTTTCAACGTCATACGCCATGCTAGATCGTTGCACATCCCAGTACACTGTCGGAGGCATTTCCTATGGAGTCATCATCATTGTGATCTTTGAGCTGTGAGTAAATAAAAGTGTGATGATCATCATTATTAGAGCATTTTCCCATGTGAGGAAA
This sequence comes from Hordeum vulgare subsp. vulgare, assembly GCF_904849725.1. Lineage (NCBI taxonomy): Eukaryota > Viridiplantae > Streptophyta > Magnoliopsida > Poales > Poaceae > Hordeum > Hordeum vulgare. Next base: position 422,113,556 of record NC_058519.1, on the reverse strand, counting down.
TAAAAAAAAATAGGCCAAAAAGCCCAAAACAAAAAAACAAAAAAGGGGAGATAAGAAAAAAAAAGAGAGGCCTAAGAGCCCAAATGAAAAAAGAGAGAAAAAGAGAGAAGGGACAATGCTACTATCTTTTTCCACACTTGTGCTTCATGTTAGCACCATGTTCTTCATGATTGAGAGCTTCTTGCTTTGTCACTACCATATGCTAGTGGGAATCTTCATTATATAACTTGGCTTGTATATTACAATGATGGGCTTCCTCAAAATTGACCTAGGTCTTCGTGAGCAAGCAAGTTGGATGCACACCCACTAGTTTTCCTTTTGAGCTCTCACATACTTATAGCTCTAGTGCATCTCTCGTATGGAAATCCCTACTCATTCACATTGATATCTATTAATGGGCATATCCATAGCCTATTGATACGCCGAGTCAGTGTGACCATCTCCTCCTTTTTGTCTCACAACCACCACCACACTCTATTCCACCTATAGTGCTATATCCATGGCTCGCGCTCGTGTATTGCGTGATAGTTATAATTTTTTTGAGAAAGTAAGAGTGCGAAAACAATTACTTGGCCAATACCGGGGTTGTGCATGATTGACATTAGTTGTGTGAGGATGATGGAGCATAGCTAGACTATATGATTTTGTAGGGATAACTTTCATTGGCCTTGTTATTTTGAAAGTTCATGATTACTTTGCTAGTTTGCTTGAAGTATTACTATTTTCATGTCAATAGCAAACTATTGTTTTGAATCTTACGGATCTGAACAATCATGTCACGTGAAAGAAGTTGCAAAGGACAACTATGCTAGGTAGCATTCCGCATCAAAAATTCATTCTTTATCACTTCCCTACTCGAGGACGAGCAGGAGTTAAGCTTGGGGATGCTTGATACGTCTCCAACGTATCTATAATTTTTGATGGTTTCATGCTACTATCTTGTCAAACTTTGGATGTTTTGTATGCCTTTTATATATTTTTTGGGACTAATTTATTAACTCAGGGCCAAGTGCGAGTTCCTGTTTTTCCATGTTTTTGACCCCTTTGAGAGGAGATTTTGAAACGAAGTCCAAACGGAAGAAAAACCCCGAAAAGATTTTTTCTGGAACGGAAGAAGATTGGGAAGCTTGGGAGCCAAGGTAGGGGAGCCTCAGGGGCCCAAGCCCCCACCCCGCGGCCAGAGGGAGGCCGCGCCATCCAGGCTTGTGGGCCCCCTGGACGCCCTTTGCCCTAGGTCTTTCGCCTATATATTCCCATAAATTCCAGAAAAAATCAGGAGATCATCGAAAGTACTTTTCCGCCGACGCAAGCTTCTGTCTCCGCAAGGTCCCATCTGGGGCACGTCCTGGTGCCCTGCCGGAGAGAGGATTCGGATACGGAGGGCTTCTTCATCAACACCATGACCTCTCTGATGATGCGTGAGTAGTTCACCATAGACCTACGGGTCCATAGTTAGTAACTAGATGGCTTCTTCTCTCTCTTGGATCTTCAATACAAAGTTCTCCATGATCTTCATGGAGATCTATCTGATGTAATCTTCTTTTACGGTGTGTTTGTCGAGATCCGATGAATTGTGGATTTATGACCAGATTATCTATGAATCTTATTTGAGTTTCTTCTGATCTCTCTTATGCATGATTTCATATCCTTATAATTCTCTTCGAGTTGTGGGTTTTGTCTGGCCAACTAGATCTAGGATTCTTGCAATGGGAGAAGTGCTTGGTTTTGGGCTCAAACCGTGCGGTGACCTCACCCAATGACAGAAGGGGTAGCGAGGCACGCATCGTGTTGTTGCCATCAAGGGTAAAAAGATGGGGTTTTCATCATTGGTTTGAGATTATCACTCTACATCATGTCATCTTCCTTAAAGCGTCACTCTGTTCGTCATGAACTCAATACACTAGATGCATGCTGGATAGCGGTCGATGTGTGGAGTAATAGTAGTAGATGCAGAAAGTATCGGTCTACTTGTCTCGGACGTGATGCCTACATGTATGATCATTGCCTTAGATATCGTCATGACTTTGCGCGGTTTTATCAATTGCTCGACAGTAATTTGTTCACCCGCCGTAATACTTGCTATTTTAGAGAAGCCTCTAGTGAACACTATGGCCCCGAGGGTCTACTCCTCACCATATTTTCAGCCTTACACTTTTTACTTTGTTGCACTTTCCGCCTTCAGATCTTACTTTGCAAACAATCTTGAAGGGATTGACAACCCCTTTGAAGCGTTGGGTGCAAGCTTGTTTGTGTTTGCGCAGGTACTCTGGACTTGACGAGACCCTCCTTCTGGATCGGTACCTTGGTTCTCAAACTGAGGGAAATACTTACTGCTCCTATGCTGCATCACCCTTTCCTCTTCAAGGGAAAAACCAACGCAAGCCCAGCCTCTGTCAACGTGTCAATTTCTGGCGTTGTTGTCTGTGGGATAGCAACGTGTTGTGCCTCTTGTCGGCCAGAGCCCGCACCAAGTTGGCGACATTGGCGACAAAGTGTTCCTCCAGGTCGATACACACAACAACAAACATACCATTGCTACTTGTGAGATGCGTTGGGATTTCCCTGAAGAGGAGGGGATAATGCCGTACAATAGAGATAAGTATTTCCCTCAGTTATGAAACCAAGGTTATCAATCTAGTAGGAGAACCAAGAAACACTATGTAAACAACACCTTTACACAAAAAACAACAAATACTTGCAACCCAACGCGTAGAGGGGTTGTTAATCCCTCAACGATTGAGATAGATTAAATTATATAGGATTTGATAAATAGATCTAAAAAAAACACAAAGTAATATAAATAAAATAAAATTGCAGCATGGTATTTTTGGTTTTAATATATGATAGAAAATAGACCCTGATACGTCTCCATCGTATCTACTTTTCCAAACTCTTTTGCCCTTGTTTAGGACTCTAATTTGCATGATTTGAATGGAACTAACCTGGACTGACGCTGTTTTCAGCAGAATTGCCTTGGTGTTATTTTTGTGCAGAAATCAAAGTTCTCCAAACGCCCTGAAAATTTACGGGGAGGAGTTTTGGAAAATATCAAAAATATTTGCGCCAAGTTCTACCTCAGGGGGTGGGCTAGTGGGCCACAAGCCCCTGCTCTGCCACCACCCCCTCATGGCGGTGGGCAGGCTTGTGGGGCCCACAGGCACCTGCTGCCCCCAACTCCAGCTCTATAAGTTGCCTTTCGTCCCAGAAAAATAAAAAGAGAAGTTTTTCGTCGCGTTTTCGATACGGAGGTGCCGCCACCACCTGTTCTTCATCTGGAGGGCAGATCTAGAGTCCGTCTTGGGCTCCGAAGAGGGGAAATCGTCGCCATCGTCATCATCAACCTTCTTCCCTCTCCAATTCCATGAAGCTCTTCGTCGTTCGTGAGTAATCTATTCGTAGGCTCGCTGGGCGGTGATGAGTAGGATGAGATCTATCATGTAATCGAGTTAGTTTTGATGGGGATTGATCCCTAGTATCCACTATGTTCTGAGCTTGATGTTGCTACTACTTTTCCATGCTTAATGCTTGTCACTAGGACCCGAGTGCCATGATTTCAGATCTGAAATTATTATGTTGTCACCAATATATGTGTGTTTTAGATCTGATCTTGCAAGTTGTAGTTACCTACTATGTGTTATGATCCGGCAACCCCGGAGTGACAATAACCGGAACCACTCCCGGTGATGACCATAGTTTGAGGAGTTCATGTGTTCACCAAGTGCTAATGCGTTGGTACGGTTCTTTATTAAAAGGAGAACCTTAATATCCCGTAGTTTCCTTTTGGACCCCACTGCCACGGGAGGGATGGACAATAGATGTCATGCAAGTTCTTTTCCCTAAGCACGTATGACGACACACGGAATGCATGCCTACATCACATTGACGAACGGGTGCTAGCCACTTATCTCTCCGTGTTATAGCTGTTGCATGATGAATATCATCCAAACAAATCACCGACCCATTGCCTACGAGTTTGTCCTACCGTTGCTACTGCTGTTACTTGTCTTGCTCTACTGCTGCTGCTACTACTGTTGCTACTGCTGTTACTTGTCTTGCTCTGCTGTTGCTGCTACTACTGTTGCTACTGCTGTTACTTGTTTTGGTCTGCTGCTGCTACTACTGTTGCTACTACTGTCGCTTGCTACTGTTGCTACTTGCTACTGCTGTCACTACTGCTGTTCCTTGCCGCTGCCATTGCTCGTTACACTGCCGTTACTCGTTACTTTGTTGTTACTACTGTGCTTGCAGATACTAATCTTTCAGTGTGGTTGAATACGACAAATTCAGCTGCTAATACTCGAGAGTATTCTCTCACCTCCTATAGGCGATCAACAAATTGGGTCGAATACTCTACCGTCGAAAACTGCTGCGAACCCACGCGCTGGTGGGCCATCAACTACATTCTTCCAGTTTCATTGCCGGGGAGTGCTAGCAGCATTCCTCTGGTGCCGTTGCAGGAGAAGGTTCGTTGCCATAAGCATTCGTCTAGCTAACACTAGAGATTGCAGGTTCATCACTTTTCTGGCGCCATTGCCGGGGAAGCACAGCTGACATCAGACCCCGGGGCCATAGTTTTGACTAGAGGTTTCTGTCGAGAAAATAACACACGGTGGGTAAACAAATTATTGTTGGGGTAATTTGTTTAAAAGCGAATAATCATGATGATATAAAAGGCAATAATCATGTATATAGGCATTAGGTCCAAGATTAGTAGATCGAGTCCTACGTGCATCTACTGTTGTTACTCCACACATCAACCGCTATCCAGCATGCATCTAGTGTATCAATTTCATGGAAAAATGGAGTAATGTATTAAGAATGATGACATGATGTAGAAAAGATAAACTCATGTATGAATAAATACCATCTTGTTACGCTTAATATGAATGATACATGCGTGCCATGTCTTTTTCTATGACTGATATTGAGCACCGCAAGATCGAAACCATCACAAAGCACCACTTCCTATGGCAAGATAAATAAATCAAGTTGGCCAAACCAAACCAGTAAATCGAAGAAGAAATATGAGCATATAACAATCATGCAGATAAGAGTTTAAAGAAGACTCAAATAATATTCTTGGATAGATCAAATCATAAACTCACAATTCATCGGATCCCAACAAACACACCGCAATAAGAGTTACATCAATTAGATCTCCAAGAACACCGAGATAAAAAATTGTATTGAAGATCAAAAATAGAGAAGAAGCCATCTAGCTACTATCTACAGACCCGTACGTATATGGTAAACTACTCACACATCATTGGAGGGGCACCAAGGATGATGATGAACCCCTTCGTGATCGTTGCCCCCTCCAGCACAGTGTCGGAAAAAGGCCTCTAGATTGGATGTCGTGGTTCTGGAACTTGTAGCGGCAGAATAAATATTTCATCGACTCCTCTAAGCTTTCTGGGATTTTAGAGTATTTATAGAGTCGGAGGTCGGTCAAGGCAGTTCCCGTGGGCTCAACTACCAATGAGCGCATGCTGGAGGCCCGTGGCATTCCCTGGTGCCTAGTAGGCCCCACGGGCATCCTCTCATGGCCTCCAGAAGCTTCCAGGGTCTATTCTTGCTAGAACAAAATCTCCAAAAAGTTTTGTGGCATTTGGACTTTGTTTGGTATTGATATTCTGCAAAGTAAAAAAACAAGCAAAAAACAACAACTCACACTCGACACTAAGTTAATAGGTTAGTCCCAAAAATGATATAAAGCTGCTAGTAAAAGTATATAATACATCCAAGATTGATAATATAACAGCATGGAATAATCAAAAATTGTAGATACGTTGGAGACATATCAGCATACCCAAGCATAATTCGCAATCATCCTCGAGTAGGTAAATGATAAAAATAGAATTTTTGATGTGGAATACCGCCCATCATGTTCATCACATATTCTTTTCTTTTGTATCATGGACATTTGGACTTTAAGCGATTCAAAGTGATAGTCTATTTGAGATAAACACATCAATACTCAAGCATATCAACAAGCAACCATCTTTCAAAATATCAATGCTAAAGAAAGCTATACCTAGCCCATTATGCTCAATCATTGATCCATTCATGATGCACACTCAAATGTTAGCTATATCCAATGCACAAGTATGACAATAGTGTTCCCTAGTTGGTGCTTTATAAGAGAAGATGAAGACTCAATAAAAATAAAAATTGCATAAAAGTATATAGATAGGCCCTTCGCAGAGGGAAGAAAATATTTCTAGAGGTTCTAGAGCTCATAGCTTGAATTGCAAGATAAAATTATTTTGAGAGGCATGTTTTGTTGAGGAACGTTGCATGGGAAACAAAAAATTTCCTACGCACACGAAGACCTATCATGGTGATGTCCATCTACGAGAGGATATTAGATCTACGTACCCTTGTAGATAGCTAAGCGGGAAGCGTTAAGAAACACAGTTGATGTAGTGGTACAACTTCGTGATTCAAATCACCATCGTCCCATGATCCGTCCCACGATCCGTTCCGATCTAGTGCCGAAAGGACGGCACCTCCGCGTTCAGCACACGTACAACTCGATAACGATCTCGGACTTCTTGATCCAGCAAGAGAGATGGAGAAGTAGATGAGTTCTCTGGCAGCGTGACGGTGCTCCGGTGGTGGTGATGATGTACTCCTGCAGGGCTCCGCCCGAGCTCCGCAGGAATCCGATCTAGAGGCAAAACTATGTGGTATAGGTTTGAGTTGCACGTGGCAAAGTTGTGTCTCAAAAACCCTAAAACCACGAGTGTATATAGGAGGAGGGGAGGGGCTAGCCTTGGGGCTCAAGGAGCCCCTTGGTGTGCCGGCCAAAGTGGAGAGGAGGACTCCTACTCTAATTCGGTTTGGGGAAGGAAGAGTCCTCCTCTCCCTTCCCACCTCCCTCTGTCCTTTTTTTTTCTTTCCTTCGGTGTTTTTCCACTTGTGGAGCCATGGCCCTATTGGGATGGCCTCACCAGCGCATTAAGGGCTGGTGCGCTACCCTAGGGTCATTGGGCTCACTCCCGGGTGGGTGGGTCCCTCCCTATGAATACCCGGAACCCATTTGTCACTCTGGGTACACAGTCGATTTTCGGACCATTCTGGAAACCCTCGTGACGTCCATGATCTCATCCGGGACTCCGAACAACATTCGGTAACCACACATATAACTCAACTATACTAAAACATCATCGAACCTTAAGTGTGTAGACCCTGCAGGTTCGAGAACTATGTAGACATGACCTGAGACACTCCTCGGTCAATATCCAATAGCGGGACCTGGATGCCCATATTGGATCCTACATATTCTCCGAAGATCTTATCGGTTGAACCTCAGTGCCAAGGATTCATATAATCCCGTATGTCATTCCCTTTGTCCTGCAGTATGTTACTTGCCCGAGATTCGATCGTGGGTATCCGCATACCTATTTCAATCTCGTTACTGGCAAGTCTATTTACTCGTTTCGTAATACAAGATCTCGTGACTTACACTTAGTCACATTGCTTGCAAGGCTTCTTTGTGATGTTGTATTACCGAGTGGGCCCCGAGATACCTCTCCGTCACACGGAGTTACAAATCCCAGTCTTGATCCATACTAACTCAACGGACACCTTCGGAGATACCTGTAGAGCACCTTTATAGTCACCCAGTTACGTTGCGACGTTTGATACACACAAGGTATTCCTCCGGTGCCAGTGAGTTATATGATCTCATGGTCATAGGAATAAATATTTCACACGCAGAAAACAATAGCAACAAAATGACACGATCACATGCTACATTCATAGTTTGGGTCTAGTCCATCACATGATTCTCTGTGATCAAGTTATGAAGTGACAACACTTGCATATTGTTAGAAAACATTGACTATCCTTGATCAACTGGCTAGCCAACTAGAGGCTTGCTAGAGACATTGTTTTGTCTATGTATCCACACATGTATCTATGTTTTCATTCAATACAATTATAGCATGGATAATAAACGATTATCTTGAAACACGAAATATAATAATAACTATTTGATCATTGCCTCTAGGGCATATTTCCATCAGTCTCCCACTTGCACTAGAGTCAATAATCTAGTCCTCACATCGCCATGTGTCACACCCTGTTTTTCACCACAAGCATTTTATGTTGCAAAAATCAGAGCTTGTTAAAACTTTTTCAAATAATGTTGTGAGTGCAATGTGAACCCTTGTATGAGTGAATGCTTTCTTGTTTGATGACTCGGACCCATGAAAAACTTATTATTTTGCTCCCTTCAAAAACCCTTTTTCCTTTATATCAAGATCACCTTCACCATGTTGGGATACACTACTAGCTCATGAAGCCAAGCGGCACTTCCAACCAAAGTTTGTGGTCTGATCCAAATATTATTTTCATTCATTAAAAACATTAATTGGTGATTTAAAATATTATTTTCCTATTTTATTTCTATGTCTGTTTCTAAGGCGAGTAATGATATTTCGACAAGGAAAAATTGCTTTCCTGCCTTAGAAAATTCTGAGTAAATTCATGGAAGCTCAGAAGGACATATATTTCCCATATATAGGATTTTTAACCCTATTTTATATTAATAATAATTGAGTAAAACCCTGAAAACCATTTATGTCTGTTTTAGCCTTTTGAGATGTTTCCAAAGGAAATTATCTCAGTAAATTCCCATAAAATTTCAGGAGCCCTCCCAAACCATATTAGGTGCTCACCTAAAATCTCACCTTGATACAAGGTGGGGAAGTTCACCTAATGAGCCCAAAACCCTCTTTGTCCAGAGAAGAGTTGGAACAACTCTACATTGCAAAGTTTCTCCAATGGAGCTGAAACTTTGCACAGGTGTTTGACACCCCAAATGAGGACTCCACAGCAAAGATGGGATTTGTGAGACTCTGTTTGGCCACACTTCCTTTGTAAAGGACAGTACTGGTCATTTTGAGGCATTTTCAAGTTTACAAAGCCAAACTGGTTCAATGGAGCTCAAATTTGGTGAAACCCCATGTTTTTACCCCAAGACCAAACCTGTTAAGTTTCATTTCCAGTGGTGGAGTGGAAGCACCCCAAGTCACTGTCGAACACCTATTGACAGGAAGGTAAAAACCCTCCTAGCCACTGTTTTACCCAATGGCAAGGCCCCAAACTTGGTGGGTTAGAGCCCCAGAACACCCTGAGCACCCAGTCAATCAGCCCCTCCCCAACTCCAAGCATAAGTGACAAGAACTCCAATTTGAGCCACAGGGCAGTACTGGCAACACTAGTGTTCCTTGCTCCCTTGACAAGCTCGGGCTCCCACTAAACCACAACGGCTAGGCACACTCCCAGCAACACTCAAGACATGGAGGACACGTCCCAAGTGCCCCAGAACGCGCCAGCATGCCGTGGCATGCCAAAACTGCGCTCTGGGCGCGCTGCAGAGAGCCTCCCGGAAGGGGACGACGCTCCGGCCGGTCCCAACCTCCCCAGTTATGTCCAAACGCTCCCCCGACAAACACTCAGTGCAAAGCTACACCCAGGGACCCTCTCCCCTCGCGCAAGAGCTCAGGCGACGAGTGCCCGTGCGCGCCTGACGCGGCCGAGCATGCACGGTCGCTGAGGCTCGACCCCACCCGCTTTCCCTCTGCGGCCGATGCACCAGGAAGTCCTAAACCACGTTCCGAACCCGTGGTTTCGCGGCCAGCACCTCACTGTGCTCGCACGCGAGCCATGGTGAGTCACCGGCACGCCCGAGTCGGGTCATCGTCGCTGGCCTGTAAATAGGCCCCCGGCACCCCAGCACCCTCCAAGCAGCTTCAGCACAACCAGTAGACACCCCCTAGCCACCCAATCGAGCTCGCAGAGCCCCGGTGCCCGAGATCGACCGAGGCCCCTCCGCCTCGGAGCTCCGGTCGATCTCCGGCTACACGTCGGCTCTTGTGCTGCCCGACCTCCTATTACACTCCCCTTGACACCAGGAGCATTTCCCCCAACTTCCCCGAGCAAATCCGTGCCCCTGGACACTAGTTCAACACCAACCCGAAACCCTTACGCCACGGTCACCTCGTCGCCGGCGACCCAGACCACCTCCGGTGACGTCCCGACCACGAGCAGGTAGGCGGAGGCACGAGGGACCCGTTCCCGCTCTTAGATTGGCCTGAGGACAACGGCAGCCTCACCGACGACCGTCTCCACCTCTCTGGATGGAGGTAGGAGAAGGACCCGATAGGTGGAGCCCACCTATCGGTGTTCTGGGGCAGCCAGCGCGCGCAGCCGCTGACGCTGACCCAAGGGGCCCGCAGGTCAGGTTTGAACCTGGCCCGCGCGCGCCTGGTGGCCAGGCCTGCTGGTTGGGCCGGCTCGATCTGTTCCCCCTAGCCTTTTCCTTTTATTTTAATCCAGTAACTTAAATGATTTTTATAAAATATTTAGCGAGTAGAAAAATATGATTCTTCCACCTGTAATTTTCTAAAAATGTGTAGTATTTGATTCTGTAGTGTTTGACATTTATCAAAAACAGAAACTATTTTGGTATAATAAAATGATATTAAGAAGCACTTGTTTGCTTCTGTTTGCTTTTAAATAAATATGCTTAGCTAATAAAAACTATAGGAAACATTTTCCAAAATAATAAACTGAATTTATTCAAACTTTGCAACATTTTTTAAAAAGAACTTTGTGATCTGTTTTAGTGAGAGCTATTATTTATTTATTCCTTTCTCGATGGTAGAGTGACCGAGTGACGGAGGATCCGGAGCAGAAGACCTCGAAGACCCCGGATACCTAGCTGACCAAGGCAAGCAGCCTTTGACCATGACTTGAGCACATACATTGGTGCATGCTAGAATAGCCAGTACTTTTCCGTTGCATGTGATCACGATGCCGGTTCATCATTGTGGTGATGGTACCGAAGGCTTCTTCGAAGCACTTGCATGATAGTAATGTTATTCATGTGGCTCCTCGGAGCACAAGCATGATGAGCTTGACCCTACCACTTATGAGGATCATGCTACTGTCATGTTGACTAGTAGAGTAAGATCATTGCATTGAGCTTGACCCTACCCCTTAAGGGTCATGTTAATACCATGTTGACAAGTAAAGATAGAGCATATTATCACAAGAATGATGATGAGTTAAATAAAGAGTTTATGAAAACCCCGTCGGGTGCCACTAATGCCCGAGGGTGATGATGAGTTGGTGATCACTTTTGGTGAAGTGATGCACCGGTGTTTTTGTGTGAGTATGGTTTCGGAAATGGGATTAGATTTATGATGTGTCGACCGTCCCAACCTTACCAGTACGACCACGATACCCCTTTATGCGACGGGGCTTTGTTGATTACTCTGGTCGGTACTAGCAAAGAGCCACATTACTAGTGGCGGGAGTGATCGGTGTCACTCTCGTGATGGGGTCGTGCCAGGTAGGACGAATATGCCATTATTATGAGTTCCAGGCACACCGTTGGTCCCTGCATGGTTGATACTGTCCAGAGTCGGTGCTCGTAAGACGTACAACATGTGGGATGGGTACCAATCGAGTGGACCTCTTTGTCTAGTATCGTCAGGGGAAAGATGATGATCGGGTACTTACCTCGGGTATATGTGATATACCGCGAGTCGTGGATGACACGGAATTTTCCCGTTTCTCGTGGGTCCAGTGTACTACCTCTGCAGAGTGTAAACTATTCGAATAGCCGTGTCCACGGTCAAGGACACTTGGGTGGTGCTACTTAAACTACGTCCATCATTTCCGCATAAACCAAAAGTGTGTGTGTGTGGTGTTAAAAAGGTGTTGTTATAATCCTGATAAAACATGACCAAGTTCGGTGACTTGGCATATAGGGTAAACCCGGATGGTTTAGCCCTCACTAGTACACTGAGATTATGACAAGTCCAATGACTTGGCATATAGGGTGAACCCGGTGGGTTCAACCCTTGTCAGATATGTCGATATCTGTAACCTGTTCTTCAAGAGTAATACTTTAACTTGTTGCATATACCTGATCATTCCACCAAATTGCATTTCCACTAAAGATGCATGTTACTGTTATTTTTCACTATAAATGTTCATATCATGGGCTGTTTGCGAGTACATTCAAAGTACTCATTGCCTTGACACTGGTTATATTATTGACCAGACATGGAAGGACCGGAGTTTGGCGATGAGTACGCCGTCGGAGACGAACCTGCGATCTAGGACGCTTCCAAGTCAGAATGCCTGTCGGTGTAGGCTTGATGGCATGGGTACTGCTTAGCCCTTACGAGTTCCCGCTACTCGATGTATCTGTTTAATTTGGACTTAGGCCTCGCTCTTGAACCCGACCTTCTGGTCGTTTGATGTAATAATTTCGGTACTTGGATGTAAGACTCCATTATTCAGTATCTATGTTCAGTGAACATTGATCCTTGGGGTCACTGGGCACGGCGAACTCGACTTGCTAGTCGGGGTCCCCACATAACTGGTATCAGAGCCATCCTGACTATAGGAAGCCTTAGATAGCATGGACGTTAACCGAGAACGTTAGAACGCCAGCCTTGCACAAGACTTTTGCACATACAACCTTTTGACTTCTCTCCTATGCCTTGTAGATGGCTGCCGTACCTGAGACGCTTCTGGAGACCGGCTTTCCACTCCTTCTGGTAGATTGTCTCGAGAAGTGCCATGTACGTTGCACGCCCATCATTCTCTACCACGAGCACTGGGTCAACGCCGACACTAAGGAATATCACGTGGACGTGATAGTGAAGGCTAATGACTCCCCGTCTAGTTGGTTCTTCGAAGGACCACAGATGGGAGAGCTGATGTTGGCAGTGGAGACGGCTGCACGAGAGGCGCTCGTGCAACTCCGCGGAATCCTCCCTGAGATGACTAATGAGCCTGTCACTCGTCACCTACCTTTCATTAAGGAAGGAGTGGATGGGAGTTGGACACTCACCCCAGCGGCGGAGGATGGGATGCCATTAAGGTTTCAGACCTACTTCAGTCTCCGGTCGGACACCCTGACGCATTTCCTGGTTAAGGAATCAGTCAAGCTTCGCCAAGAGCTGCACCTAGTCAAGGGCCTGCTCCACGCTGAGAAGATGCAGAATCGCAAGCTAAAGAAGGCAGGCGCACCTGAAGGGAGGACAACTGTTGCCACTAGGGGTGGTGTGTTACCCATCCAGGCAGTCCCTCTTCGGAGTCGCCGCCTGACAGCGGAAGAGTACACTGAGATCTTCGCCGCCTCGCCTAAGGGACGCCGTGATGTGCGGATTCTTTCTTCCACTCCTGTAAAGGAGGAAGACGTTGATGAAGATGAGGATCCTGTTGAGTCCGCCTTTGAGACCAAGCAGTCCGCCGCGTAGGATTTAGCGTAGGCAATTAGGAGTACCCGAGCATAGGGTATCCATGTATCCGTTTCTAATTTGCGTATCTGTGCATGGTGTAAGTCACATATTGCCTTAGGCAGCCTGTAAGCGACTACATCACCTAGTTTTTATGAATGCAATTTCCAGTTTGTCAAAAACTTTGGTTTTGAAAACTTGGCACATGCACGTATTGGACCCCCTCTTACGAGGAGCGAATCCTTGTATTCCCGAGCAAGGTGGCATTTTGACCTGTCTGTTTCTATGACAGGATGGTGACCGCAACCCGCAACAGCACCTTCGGCAACCCCGACGCCGGCTCCTCAGGGACGCCGTAGGTAACCGAAGGAGAAGCTCACGCTGGAGGTCACCACGAGCAGCCTAGAGACCTTCCGCCACCACCTCCTCCTGAGAACTTGACGATGACTCAGTTCCTTCAAGCTCTTCGGGAGGAGCGTCAAGCCAGCAATGCCGCTATTCAGCAGCTGACTCAAGTCCTGGTGGACAACCCGCCACGGAATGGGAATGGCGGTGGTCGCTCTACTCTTTCTGAGTTCATGCGGACTACGCCTACCATATTCACGGAGTCAACTGAACCACTGGACGCCGATGACTGGATTTGCACCATTGAAGACCTCCTTGCGCTGGTCAAGTGCACCGACGATCATGAGAAGGTCCTTTATGCTTCTCACTGTCTCGGAGGCACCGTTAGAGCATGGTGGGATGGATTCCAGATCATGCGGATAGGGCAAGTCATCACTTGGGTGATGTTCAAGGAAGGATTTCGCGCGGCTCACATTCCACCTGGACTGATGACCATTAAGAAGCGGGAATTCCGAGCCTTGAGGCAGGGCAGCGGAACTGTTAAGGAGTACCTGCAGAAATTTAACCTCTTGTCGAGGTATGCTCCCGAAGATGTTAACACTGAAGCCGCTAAGGTGGAACGCTTCATGGAAGGGTTACAGCAGTCCCTGCAATACCAGCTGGTGGTTTGCGACTGCCAGACTTTCAGCGAGCTGGTTAACAAGGCGCTTATGCTGGAAGACAAGCGTCGTGCGATGAACGGCACCCGCAAGCGCAAACTGATAGGCAGTGGAGGAACCAGTAACGCAAGACCAAGACCATGGCAGTCAGCACCTGCAAGACCCAACTTTCAGCAGCAGCAGTACAAGTATCCGGTGTTCCGCCGGAGTTATCAGCCTCAGTAGCAAGCCAAGCCAGCAGTCAACCCGCCGAACAACGATGGAGTCAAGACCAACCCTCCGGGGCAAGTCACCTACTTTGGGTGTGGTCACACCGGGCACTATTCCAGGTAGTGCCCCAACAAGAAGCCCGGCGCACCGCATCCCAATGCACCCAACCCCGGTCAAGGTGCACCAGGAAGGAACCAGGCCCCCTGCAACCAGCAGTTCAATGGCAGGGGCCGGACCAATCACATCACTGCAGAAGAGGCGCAGGAAGACCGGACTGCATTCTGGGTACGTTCCTCGTCAACTCAACCCCAGCAACAGTGTTGTTTGATTGTGGTGCCTCGCATTCTTTTGTTACTCAAGGGTTTGTGGAGAAGTGTGGTTTAAAACCCACTCTACTTCGTGGGTAGATGGCAATTCAAACCCCGGGAGCAGTATTGCGGACCAACCTAGGGTGTAGAAGGGTCGAGATAGTTATCAGTGGGACGAGTTTCTTGGCAGACCTCATTGTGCTTAAATCGCAAGGTGTAGAAGTAATCCTCGGCATGGATGGGCTGGCCAAGCACTAGAGTCTTTTGGACTGTGCCAATAGGGCCATTACCATGACAAGCAACCAAGGGGTCAAGGTCAAGTTTCTCTCTGAGCCAGTATCGGCTCAAGTGCCTCGAGTCAACAGTCTATCCGAGGTAGAGCTTGATCAAGTGCCTATAGTCTGTGAATACCCGGACGTCTTTCCTGACGAGCTACCCGGACTGCCTCCTGACCGAGACATCGAGTTCATCATTGAGCTCATGCCCGGATCAAGGCCTATATATAAAAAGCCTTACAGGATGGGTTCCGAAGAGCTGGCAGAGCTGAAGAAGCAGCTAGATGAGCAACTCAGGAAAGGGTTCATCCGTCCGAGTGCATCGCCTTGGGGATCACCTGTTCTATTTGTTTCAAAGAAGGATGGTACCATTCGACTCTGCGTTGACTACCGTTCTATTAATGAAGTCACAATTAAGAACAAGTACCCGCTCCCCAAGATCGAAGACCTGTTTGACCAGTTAAACGGGGCCAGGGTATTTTCCAAGATCGATCTTCGATCGGGATACTACTAGTTGAAGATCTGACCTGAAGATATACCCAAGACTGCATTCGTGACCCGGTACGGTCTATTTGAATGCACGGTCATGCCCTTCGGTTTGACAAATGCCCCAGCCTACTTCATGTACCTCATGAACAAGGTCTTCATGGAATATTTGGACAAGTTTGTCGTCGTGTTCATCGATGACATATTAATCTTCTCCAAGTCCGAAGAGGAGCATGAGCAACACCTGAGGCTAGTTCTGGGAAAGCTTCGAGAGCACCAGCTTTATGCCAAATTCAGCAAGTGTCAGTTCTGGCTGAACGAAGTTGGATTTCTGGGTCATACCTTGGAGGCACGCGGTTTGGCCTTAGATCAGTCCAAGATTACTACAGTGACCAACTGGGAATCACCAAAGGACGTGAAGGATGTCAGGAGTTTCCTCGGGCTCGCGGGATACTACCGCAAGTTTGTCGAAGGATTCTCCAGCATCGCTCGACCTATGACTCAGCTCTTGAAGAAAGGCCGGAAGTTCGAGTGGACACCGGCGTGTGAAGCAAGCTTCCAGGAGTTGAAGAAGAGGCTAACTACCGCCCCGGTATTGGCTACCCCAGACATCAACAAGGAATTCGTGATATATTGTGATGCCTCTGGAACCGGGCTCGGTGGAGTCCTGATGCAAGATGGCAGGGTTGTGGCGTGTTTGTCACGGCAACTACGACCACGTGAGGAGAACTACGCTACCCATGATCTCGAGCTAGCAGCCGTAGTGCATGCTCTGAAGACGTGGCGACATTACCTTCTGGGGAAGCGATGTGAGATATATACAGACCACAAAATTCTTAAATATATCTTCACTCAGAGGGAGCTGAATATGAGGCAGCGGAGATGGTTTGAGTTAATCAAGGATTACGACCTCAGTATTCAGTATCATCCCAGCAAGGCAAACGTGCTAGCCGATGCCTTAAGCCGGAAGGCAGGCTCCTTGAACGTCATGCTCAAGGAAAGGTTACCCGTCTTGTATGAAGAGATGGAGGACTTCGGGCTTGAGATAGTAGAACCAGGGTACCTGGCCAACCTCGAGGTCAAGCCTACTCTGGCCGATGACATCAAGGAAGCCCAAAAGGGGCACAAGAGTATCGAAGGCCTCAAGAGGAAGGTGCGAGAAGGCAAATTCCCAGGATTCTCGATTGATGAGCAAGGAGTACTGTGGTACGGGAAGCGCTTATGCGTACCTAACAAGGCCGAACTTAAGGACTTGATCCTGCTAGAGGCTCATGACACACCGTACTCTATCCATCCAGGTGGTACCAAGATGTACCAAGACATCCGAGAACGATTCTGGTGGCATGGCATGAAGAGGGAAATTGGCTCCTATGTCGCTAAATGCGATGTATGCCAGTGAGTCAAGGTTGAACACCAGCGACCTGCTGGATTGCTGCAACCTCTTCAAGTGCCGGAATGGAAGTGGGATAAAGTCGGCATGGACTTCATCACCGGGTTGCCCCGGTCGAATAAGGGTCATAACTCCATTTGGGTCATAGTCGATCATTTGACCAAGGTGGCCCATTTCATCCCCTTTAACACCACCTACGATGGCAGCCAGCTGGCCAGTTTGTACATTCATCGAGTGGTGAGTCTCCATGGAGTCCCCAAGGAGATCGTGTCCAACCGCGGCACGCAATTCACCTCAAGATTCTGGAAGAAGTTTCAAGAAGCTCTCAGAACCAAACTCTCCTTCAGTACGGCTTTCCACCCGCAGACGGGCAGACAGAACGAGAGGGTAAACCAGATACTTGAGGACATGCTCCGCGCTTGTTTTTTGGCTCACGGTGATGTAACATCCCAAAATTATAAATTTTGGAATGTTAATATAATTATTAGATTGATTGTTTGTTTGTTTGAGTGATTAAAACTTGAGTGGAATTTGAAACTTCTCAAAAAAAATGAGAGGGAATACAATGACTTTCCCAAAATTTTCTATTTTGAATCCCTTTTCAATTTTGAGTTTGAATATTTTCAAAACCCTTTGATTAAAAAATCAAACGAGAGGAGGAAAATGACCCTCCAAAATCAGAGACAATGTCTTGATTCAAATTTTAAGTATTTGCAATTTATTTGAAATTCAAATTCCTTTTAATTTTAAAGTTATTGCAAAAAACTAATTTTTTAAAAAAAGTATTTTTTTTGGTTTTGAAAATATGTTCATGTTTTAGAAAATTTTATTCTAAAATTTTTGATATATAATATGTCTATATAAAATGTCTCTCTCTCTTTCATTTATACGTTTTTCTTCTTTGTTTAAAAAAAATGTTCTTTCGGAAAAAATAAAAATAAAAAATAAAATCTAAAGGCCACGGCTGGCCGTAACGGCTCATGCGGGTGGCCAAAGTCTTTCAGCCCATGCGGCACTTCTTCTCTCTTTTTTCTATTTTCTCCTCTTTACGTATATGTTTAGTCCCACATTGCCTATCTATGGACCATTAGACCTTCCTTCCACCTATAAATATAGATCCATAGGAGCATCCAAAAATCATCTATTTCGGGTTAAATCAATCTTTTGGTTTAACTAGATTTATTAAATAAAAATATTTTTTTCTTCTCTTCGGCGGGATTTCTCGAAGTCGTCTCCTCATTGAAATTAATTCTTACTCTGCATTCTAAAGGTATTTCTCTTCGTATTTTTTTATACTCACGTAGTTTATTATTTCTAGATTAGTATTCCTACACTAGTATACGATAGAGTAATTAGATATATTAATTAGTCTTCGTATTTCCACATTAGTACTAGAATTCTTTTAGACGTAGCACTTTTATTCCGTAAAACATCTTTGCCCTGATTTTTCAAATAGCCATAACTTTTTACTCGTTTATCCGAATTAGATGAAACCAACGCCTATAGTTTCGTCTTGATCCCACCTATCCTGTGAACCTATCATATCAACTTTTTGAAATTTTCAAATTTCGAAATTTGTTCATATTCATATTCAAACTTCTTTTGATCATATCTTTTTATCCATAGCTCCGTTTTAGATGAATCCAATTGCGTCGGATTCGTATCAAAGTAATCTTCCCGTTTGTATCATTAATTTTAACTTTTAAAATTATAATTTTGATCAAATCAGATTTATCTATTAGTGCCCAAAAGTGTTCACATCGTTCTAAGCCGATTCAATGTTATATTGAAGTATTTGTATCTTTTGATCCGCTATTTCAAATCTAGTAATTCTTTTTTCTACACGCTCATATTGATCTACTATATCCAATAGCATCATTAGTTTCGACCTTTGAACCTTACAAATTTGAGCGATTCAAATTTGTATTCGAACATTCATTTTATCTTATCTTGCAAATCGTACCACCTTTTCAATGGATTCATTTCACCCCTAAACACTCATGTCATATATTTTTGTACATAACCATCATACTTCAGTTCAACTTCTCTTGACCTTTTTAATGCAAATTTAATTCATACTTCAATTCGCTATAACTTGCGTTGTAGTGCTCCATTTCAAGAAATTCTTTCTACAAATAAATTCTTATGCCTTATACTATTTGTCAAACAACATTCATGTTGTTCTCGCAATATTTTTGATCATCTCCCATAGTGTATGCAAGTCGAGCTTATATAGCAATGGTTCCTCGTCCATTAACTCTTTTGATCTTATTCATGCACCTTCACTTTACAACACACTTAGGACCTTTTTATTAAACCTTAGTACGTTGTTATTTTGCACCAAGACATGCTTTGTACTTATGTTCTCTTGGTTCTTCCTCTTTGGCATGAATGTTTATTGAATGCTATTTGTTTACGATAGATTGCTCGGAGTGTGGCGAGTAGAATTATCAGCATTATGAGAGCAACTATCTTCATCAAGTAATACCAGGCAAGTCATTTGATCATGTATCACCTATGTTTTATGCATCGTAGTTATACCATCCTATGCTCAATTGCATGCTGAGTAGGTACTTGGAAATTATGGTTACATATTGTAGTATCATGTGGTAGGCACCCAACAACCCCGTTACTTGGCCCGGGACGACAAATTTCATATTGCTATGCTTGAGTAGACGGGATTCTGGTTGAGAGTTTATCACGAGTGATGCGAGAATAATTTAATAACCAAGACCGGTTAAGTCAAGACTTTTCAAGACCTCGTGATGCAATGCAACTCTGGGTGAAGGACGGTTGATCGGCTCCCCAGAGAAACCAGTCGATGACCCGGGATGCTGGAGACGGCCATGACATCTTGCGGAAAGCTTCACCCAGGCTCAAAGAGACGGACGAATATTTTCAAGACCCAAGGCTTACCTGCACAGCCACAAGTCATTATGGGCTCTAGCTTGGTTGGACAACACGGCGACTCTGGACAGGCGGTGCTAGCAGATGTAGAAGAACGGTAGGAATGGATGGGCACAACAGGGATTCAGAGGGACCCGTTGAAAGATTATGTTTTGATCATCCGGTCTTCAAACACCCTGACGTGCGAGGACATACACGGAGGCGATCAAATCTTGTGGGGATTGTGTGCAAAACTCTGCAGAGTACTAAAACCTAATCGATTAGCCGTGTCCACAGTCATGGACAACTTGAGCCAAAGGAACTGAAGTTATCTGGAATTCTCAACACCATTACATATATTTGATGAGGGTAATATTGATAACTTGGGTATGAGAACTGGTTGGTGGAACCATCTCATTAACAACCAACAGTGTAGTAATATTTTGCTTTTATCCCCTCTTGTTGTAGGAGAAAATTTGCTTTACGCTAAAACTTGCAACCCCACCTGCCATATAAGCATATAGTATAGATGACATTTTACCCCCTCTCATATGTGACTTGCCGGCATATTCAATATGCTGACCTACACGGCTGCAACGTCTTATGTTGCAGATATTTTCTTCGACGAGTAAGAGTACGATTCCGGGTTACGGTCCGCATTCAACTTGCCGTTGGTGTTTATTGGGACTCCACTCCCTTGACTGCTTCCGCTGAGTTATTTAAGGTATATATCAGTTTTACGCTATTTACATGTGATTGCACTTTGATATATACATTGATGTACTGTGTGTGCCAGCATACTGATCCAGGAATGACACAGATACACAGAGGCTTGACTCATTTTGAGTCGGGTCGCTACAGAAATGGTATTCAGAGCACATCTTGACTGTAGGACGTGACCCTTGAAATTGGAAACTTCTTAGGAAAGGATCTCTCAAAAATTTCTATTTTTCAAGAACACCTTTTACTTCTCATCTCTTCTGATTTCATCAAACGTTCTCTCTCACCTCAAATAGTTAGACAATGCCCTTTCCCCTTTGACCACGTGAAGGATCAACCGACTCCCACTTCAAAGTAAAGAGGATTTCATCATGCAGTTGAAGCTACACCAGTTGAAGACTCTCAAGACCCAAAGAACTCGAAGACCCCGAAGCGTTCGAATATTTATATGACCATTAGAAGTCCAAACCCCTGTTATATGCCCACATTAGATACGATGATTTGTGAGCCGTCATTGGTGTGTGTTTTCCGACGGCCACAGATAAAACCTATTCTCAAAAATATTGTGTGCATTGTGTGTATCTCCCTCCCTCTCTTACCCGTCTCATCCCCAAAACCTCAACCCTACCAGATGGAGTATGAAGCTGGACTTGTAGTCTCTGGACCAATGACCCAGCTGGAGGCTGAAATATTGATTCAGAACATGGAGAACCACTTCGGGAGCAACTTGATCTCAAGGAAGTATGAAGTGGAACACGCTCTTCAGTACTTTACACAAAGTGCTGCAATCTGGTGGAAAATGCACCATGCCATACAAGGATTTAGTGGAGCAGAAACTTGGGACGAATTCAAGAACACTCTGTTAAGATCCCGACTTATTCAGAAGTGCTATGATAATCCGAAGGAGAAGACTTGTGCATGCAAGATCTGTGGAGAAATAGGACACGCCCAGGAAGAACACAAGAATGGATGCACTCATTGTGAAGAAAATCACCCAGGTGAGGAGTTCCCAAGTAGTCAGGTGACTTGTTTCTTGTGTGAAGGAACCACCCACTACCCAGCGGCGTGTCACATTTACCCCAAGTATGCCTGAAACCCACAGACCCCGGGACTAACAAGGATCAAGTACTATATTTTTGGAGAAGGAAACTTGTATCAGCAAACGTTTTCTTAGGAGCATACGACAACCTGAGAGTGGTGAAGAAACGATAGAAGTTTTATTCAGCTTGCAGAACCAACGGTTTA
Organism: Hordeum vulgare subsp. vulgare; assembly: GCF_904849725.1. Lineage (NCBI taxonomy): Eukaryota > Viridiplantae > Streptophyta > Magnoliopsida > Poales > Poaceae > Hordeum > Hordeum vulgare. Next base: position 422,091,764 of record NC_058519.1, on the reverse strand, counting down.
TCCGAACTTCGTTCGTGGACAAGAGAAATTCTACAATGCTTGTGAGGATGTCCTAGTGTTAGAATACGAGATTCACTAAGCCTTATACAAGGTAATGATTTCAGTGCGACATGGCTTGGCCACCATGACGACTTACTATTGTCATTCTCTTGCTATTCGGAATGGTAAATCTAAGAGACTTACCCATAGTGAGAGACGACGTCCTTTGAAGCTTTTGTTTGAGCCTTAGAATGGTATAATGAAAGCCCATGTACATGGCACTTGTTGTCACGCGTAGGAAATTTTACGGTGAGGATGAAGCCAAGACCCTTCTCTCTACAGGATAACCACAAATGGTAGACCACCATGAGAATCATCGATAGGTTATTTAGAATGGTCACGAGACTTGTCAGTTAAGAAGACCCAATGACGGAAGAATCTTATATCAACAGAAGAACCCTCGATTTTGATGGAAACATTATGAATATAATGGAAGAACTTCACCAAAGAAGTTACCATGAAGAATGTGACGAGCGAGATGCCAAGACCCTAGAGGATTGTTAAAAATTTGAGCGACCAGTAACTCTCATTTTAAGTGTGGTAGCACCCCACTTTGCAGGAGACTATATTTGTTAGAAGACCCCCCCCCCCCCAAACCATAACCTTTTCTTTCTAGCCTCTTCGAATCTCGAGGACGAGATTCATTTTAAGTGTGGTAGTTTGTAACATCCCAAAATTATAAATTTTGGAATGTTAATATAATTATTAGATTGATTGTTTGTTTGTTTGAGTGATTGAAACTTGAGTGGAATTTGAAACTTCTCAAAAAAATGAGAGGGAATAAAATGACTTTCCCAAAATTTTCTATTTTGAATCCCTTTTCAATTTTGAGTTTGAATATTTTCAAAACCCTTTGATTAAAAAAAAATCAAACGAGAGGAGGAAAATGACCCTCCAAAATCAGAGACAATGTCTTGATTCAAATTTTAAGTATTTGCAATTTATTTAAAATTCAAATTCCTTTTCATTTTAAAGTTATTGCAAAAAATATTTTTTTTAAAAGTATTTTTTTTGGTTTTGAAAATATGTTCATGTTTTAGAAAATTTTATTTTGAAAATTTTGATATATAATATGTCTATATAAAATGTTCTCTCTTTTTCATTTATACGTTTTTCTTCTTTGTTTAAAATAAAAATTGTTCGTTCGCAAAAAATAAAAATAAAAAATAAAATACAAAGGCCACGGCTCGCCGTAACGGCTCATGCGGGTGGCCAAAGTCTTTCAGCCCATGCGGCACTTCTTCTCTCTTTTTTCTATTTTCTCCTCTTTACGTATATGTTTAGTCCCACATTGCCTATCTATGGACCATTAGACCTCCCTTCCACCTATAAATATAGATCCATAGGAGCATCCAAAAATCATCTATTTCGGGTTAAATCAATCTTTTGGTTTAACTAGATTTATTAAATAAAAATATTTTTTTCTTCTCTTCGGCGGGATTTCTCGAAGTCATCTCCTCATTGAAATTAATTCTTACTCTGCATTCTAAAGGTATTTCTCTTCGTATTTTTTTATACTCACGTAGTTTATTATTTCTAGATTAGTATTCCTACACTAGTATACGGTAGAGTAATTAGATATATTAATTAGTCTTCGTATTTCCACATTAGTACTAGAATTCTTTTAGACGTAGCACTTTTATTCCGTAAAACAGCTTGGCTCTGATTTTTCAAATAGCCATAACTTTTTACTCGTTTATCCGAATTAGATGAAACCAACGCCTATAGTTTCGTCTTGATCACACCTATCCTGTGAACCTATCATATCAACTTTTTGAAATTTTCAAATTTCGAAATTTGTTCATATTCATATTCAAACTTCTTTTGATCATATCTTTTTATCCATAGCTCCGTTTTAGATGAATCCAATTGCTCGGATTCGTATCAAAGTAATCTTCCCGTTTGTATCATTAGTTTTAACTTTTCTACTTATAATTTTGATCAAATCAGATTTATCTATTAGTGCCCAAAAGTGTTCACATCGTTCTAAGCCGATTCAATGTTATATTGAAGTATTTGTATCTTTTGATCCGCTATTTCAAATCTAGTAATTCTTTTTTCTACACGCTCATATTGATCTACTATATCCAATAGCATCATTAGTTTCGACCTTTGAACCTTACAAATTTGAGCGATTCAAATTTGTATTCGAACATTCATTTGATCTTATCTTGCAAATCGTACCACCTTTTCAATTGATTCATTTCACCCCTAAACACTCATGTCATATATTTTTGTACATAACCATCGTACTTCAGTTCAACTTCTCTTGAACTTTTTAATGCAAATTTAATTCATACTTCAATTCGCTATAACTTGCGTTGTAGTGCTCCATTTCAAGAAATTCTTTCTACAAATAAATTCTTATGCCTTATACTATTTGTCAAACAACATTCAGGCTCAAAGAGACGGACGGATATTTCAAGACCCAAGGCTTACCTGCACAGCCACAAGTCATTATGGGCTCTGGCTTGGTTGGACAACACGGCGACTCTGGACAGGCGGTTCTAGCAGTTGTAGAAGAACGGTAGGAATGGATGGGCACCGACAGGGATTCAGAGGGACTCGTTGAAAGATCATATTTTGATCATCCGGTCTTCAAACACCCTGACGTGCGAGGACATACACGGAGGCGATCAAATCTTGTGGGGAACGTGTGCAAAACTCTGCAGAGTACTAAAACCTAATCGATTAGCCGTGTCCACGGTCATGGACAACTTGGGCCAAAGGAACTGAAGTTATCTGGAATTCTCAACACCATTACATATATTTGATGAGGGTAATATTGATAACTTGGGTATGAGAACTGGTTGGCGGAACCATCTCATTAACAACCAAAAGTGTAGTAATATTTTGCTTTTATCCCCTCTTGTTGTAGGAGAAAATTTGCTTTACGCTAAAACTTGCAACCCCACCTGCGATATAAGCATATAGTATAGATGACATTTTACCCCCTCTCATATGTGACTTGCCGGCATATTCCATATGCAGATATTTTCTTCGATGAGTAAGAGTACGATTCAGGGTTACGGTCCGCACTCAACTTGCCGTTGGTGTTTATTGGGACTCCACTCCCTTGACTGCTTCCGCTGAGATATTTATGGTATATATCAGTTTTACGCTATTTACATGTGATTGCACTTTGATATATACATTGATGTACTGTGTGTGCCAGCATACTGATCCAGGGATGGCACAGATACATCAGAGGCTTGACTCATTTTGAGTCGGGTCGCTACTGTGCTAAGTGGGAAGACTGCCTGCCGTTTGCTGAGTTTTCTTACAACAACAGCCACCAGTCCAGTCTTCAGATGGCCCCATTCGAAGCAGCGGAAGTGCCGCACCCCGCTCAATTGGTCCGAAACCAGTGAAGGACTAGTTTTCGGACGAGAAGCACTGCAGGAAGCAGGGGACAAGGTTCAGCTTGTCCGAGAGAACTTGGAGGCAGCTAAGTCAAGACAGAAGAGCTATGCGGACCCTCGCCGCAGAAACGTGGAGTTTGTTCCCGGAGACCAGGTGTACCTGCGAGTCACGCCTCTCAAGGGGACCAAGCATTTCCACGTCAAGGGGAAGCTAGCTCCAAGGTTCATTGGACCCTTCAAGATCATGGCAAGGCGCGGGGAAGTAGCTTATCAGTTGGAGCTACCTCCTGAGCTTTCGGGTGTGCACAACGTGTTCCACGTGTCACAACTACGGAAGTGCTTGCAAGTGCCGAACCGTCCCGATCTTTACAAGGACATTGATCATCAAGCTATTGACCTTCAGCCGGATCTTACCTACTACGAGAGACCGACCCGCATTTTGGATGAAGCCGAGCGTTGCACCAGAAGCCGCACCATCAAGTTTTTCAAGGTTTAGTGGAGCAACCATACCGAAGCAGAAGCCACATGGAAACGTGAAGACTATCTCCGATCAGAATTTCCCGAGCTATTTAACGCTTAGCTTAGGAATCCCGGGGACGAGATTCTTGTAAGAGGGTAGGTCTGTCACACCCTATTTTTCACCACAAGTATTTTATGTTGCAAAAATCAGAGCTTGTTAAAACTTTTTCAAATAATGTTGTGAGTGCAATGTGAACCCTTGTATGAGTGAATGCTTGCTTGTTTGATGACTCAGACCCATGAAAAACTTATTATTTTGCTCTCTTCAAAAACCCTTTTTCCTTTACATCAAGATCACCTTCACCATGTTGGGATACACTACTAGCTCATGAAGCCAAGTGGCACTTCCAACCAAAGTTGGTTGTCTGATCCAAATATTATTTTCATTCATTAAAAACATTAATTGGTGATTTAAAATATTATTTTCCTATTTTATTTCTATGTCTGTTTCTAAGGCCAGTAATGATATTTCCACAAGGAAAAATTGCTTTCCTGCCTTAGAAAATTATGAGTAAATTCATGGAAGCTCAGAAGGACATATATTTCCCATATATAGGATTTTTAACCCTATTTTATATTAATACTAATTGAGTAAAACCCTGAAAACCATTTCTGTCTGTTTTAGCTTTTTGAGATGTTTACAAAGGAAATCATCTCAGTAAATTCTCGTAAAATTTCAGGAGCCCTCCCAAACCATATTAGGTGCTCACATAAAATCTCACCTTGATCCAACGTGGGGAAGTGCACCTAATGAGCCCAAAACCCTCTCTGTCCAGAGAAGAGTTGGAACAACTCTACATTGCAAAGTTTCTCCAATGGAGCTGAAACTTTGCAGAGGTGTTTGACACCCCAAATGAGGACTCCACACCAAAGATGGGATTTGTGAGACTCTGTTTGGCCACACTTCCTTTGTAAAGGACAGTACTGGTCATTTTGAGGCATTTTCAAGTTTACAAAGCCAAACTGGTTCAATGAAGCTCAAATTTGGTGAAACCCCATGTTTTTACCCCAAGACCAAACCTGTTAAGTTTCATTTCCAGTGGTGGAGTGGAAGCACCCCAAGTCACTGTCGAACACCTACTGACAGGAAGGTAAAAACCCGCCTAGCCACTGTTTTACCCAATCGCAAGGCCCCAAACTTGGTGGGTTAGAGCCCCAGAACACCCTGAGCACCCAGTCAATCAGCCCCTCCCCAACTCCAAGCACAAGTGACAAGAACTCCAATTTGAGCCACAGGGCAGTACTGGCAACACTAGTGTTCCTTGCTCCCTTGACCAGCTCGGGCTCCCACTAAACCACAATGGCTAGGCACACTCCCAGCAACACTCAGGACATGGAGGACACATCCCAAGTGCCCCAGAACGCGCTAGCATGCCGTGGCATGCCAAAACTGCGCTCTGGGCACGCTGCAGAGAGCCTCCCGCAAGGGGACGACGCTCCGGCCGGTCCCAACCTCCCCAGTTATGTCCAAACGCTCCCCGACAAACACTCAGTGCAAAGCTACCCCCAGGGACCCTCTCCCCTCGCGCAAGAGCTCAGGCGACGCGTGCCCATGCGCGCCCGACGCGGCCGAGCATGCACGGTCGCTGCGGCTCGACCCCACTCGCTTTCCTTGTGCGGCCGATGCACCAGGTGGTCCTAAACCACGTCCCGAACCCGTGGTTTCGCGGCCAGCACCTCACTGTGCTCGCACGCGTGCGACGGTGAGTCACCGGCGCGCCCGAGTCAGGTCACCGTCGCTAGCCTATAAATAGGTCCCCCCGGCACCCCAGCACCCTCCAAGCAGCTTCAGCACAACCAGTAGACACCCCCTAGCCACCCAATCGAGCTCGCAGAGCCCCGGTGCCCGAGATCGACCGAGGCCCCTCCGCCTCGGAGCTCCGGTCGATCTCCGGCTACACGTCGGCTCCTGCGCTGCCCGACCTCCTATTACACTCCCCTTGACACCAGGAGCATTTCCCCCAACTTCCCCGAGCAAATCCGTGCCCCTAGCCACTAGTTCAACACCAACCCGAAACCCTTCCGCCACGGTCACCTCGTCGCCGGCGACCCAGACCACCTCCGGTGATGTCCCGACCACGAGCAGGTAGGCGGAGGCACGAGGGACCCGTTCCCGCTCTTAGATTAGCCTGAGGACAACGGCAGCCTCGCCGGCGTCCGTCTCCACCTCTCTGGATGGAGGTAGGAGAAGGACCCGACAGGTGGAGCCCACCTGTCGGTGTCCTGGGGCAGCCAATGCGTGCAGCTGCTGACGCTGACACCAGGGGCCCGCAGGTCAGGCTTGAACGTGGCCCGCGCGCGCCTGGTGGCCAGGCCTGCTGGTTGGGCCGGCTCGATCTGTTCCCCCTAGCCTTTTCCTTTTATTTTAATCCAGTAACTTAAATGATTTTTATAAAATATTTAGCGAGTAGAAAAATATGATTCTTCCACCTGTAATTTTCTAAAAATGTGTAGTATTTGATTCTGTAGTGTTTGACATTTATCAAAAACAGAAACTATTTTGGTATAATAAAATGATATTAAGAAGCACTTGTTTGCTTCTGTTTGCTTTTAAATAAATATGCTTAGCTAATAAAAACTATAGGAAACATTTTCCAAAATAATAAACTGAATTTATTCAAACTTTGCAACATTTTTTAAAAAGAACTTTGTGATCTGTTTTAGTGAGAGCTATTATTTATTTATTCCTTTCTCGATGGTAGAGTGACCGAGTGACGGAGGATCCGGAGCAGAAGACCTCGAAGACCTCGGATACCTAGCTGACCAAGGCAAGCAGCCTTTGACCATGACTTGAGCACATACATTGGTGCATGCTAGAATAGCCAGTACTTTTCCGTTGCATGTGATCACGATGCCGGTTCATCATTGTGGTGATGGTACCGAAGGCTTCTTCGAAGCACTTGCATGATAGTAATGTTATTCATGTGGCTCCTTGGAGCACAAGCATGATGAGCTTGACCCTACCACTTATGAGGATCATGCTACTGTCATGTTGACTAGTAGAGTAAGATCATTGCATTGAGCTTGACCCTACCCCTTAAGGGTCATGTTAATACCATGTTGACAAGTAAAGATAGAGCATATTATCACAAGAATGATGATGAGTTAAATAAAGAGTTTATGAAACCCCCGTCGGGTGCCACTAATGCCCGAGGGTGATGATGAGTTGGTGATCACTTTTGGTGAAGTGATGCACCAGTGTTTTTGTGTGAGTATGGTTTCGGAAATGGGATTAGATTTATGATGTGTCGACCATCCCAACCTTACCAGTATGACCACGATACCCCTTTATGGGACGGGGCTTTGTTGATTACTCTGGTCGGTACTAGCAAAGAGCCACATTACTAGTGGCGGGAGTGATCGGTGTCACTCTCGTGATGGGGTCGTGCCAGGTAGGACGACTATGCCATTATTATGAGTTCCAGGCACACCGTTGGTCCCTGCATGGTTGATACTGTCCAGAGTCGGTGCTCGTAAGACGTACACCATGTGGGCTGGGTACCAATCGAGTGGACCTCTTTGTCTAGTATCGTCAGGGGAAAGATGATGATCGGGTACTTACCTCGGGTATATGTGATATACCGCGAGTCGTGGATGACACGGAAGTTTCCCGTTTCTCGTGGTTCCATCGTACTACCTCTGCAGAGTGTAAACTATTCGAATAGCCGTGTCCACGGTCAAGGACAGTTGGGTGGTGCTGCTTAAACTACGTCCAGCGTTTCCGCATAAACCAAAAGTGTGTGTGTGTGGTGTTAAAAAGGTGTTGTTATAATCCTGATAAAACATGACCAAGTTCGGTGACTTGGCATATAGGGTAAACCCGGATGGTTTAGCCCTCATTAGTACATTGAGATTATGACAAGTCCAATGACTTGGCATATAGGGTGAACCCGGTGTGCTCAGCCCTTGTCAGATATGTCGATATATGTAACCTGTTCTTCAAGAGTAATACTTTAACTTCTTCCATATACCTGATCATTGCACCAGATTGCATTTCCACTAAAGATGCATGTTACTGTTATTTTTCACTATAAATGTTCATATCATGGGCTGTTTGCAAGTACATTCAAAGTACTCATTGGCTTGCCACTGGTTATATTATTGACCAGACATGGAAGGACCGGAGTTTGGCGATGAGTACGCCGTCGGAGACGAACCTGCGATCTAGGACGCTTCCAAGTCAGAATGCCTGTCGGTGTAGGCTTGATGGCATGGGCACCGCTTAGTCCTTACGAGTTTCCGCTACTCGATGTATCTGTTTAATTTGGCCTTAGGCCTCGCTCTTGAACCCGACCTTCTGGTCGTTTGATGTAATAATTTCGGTACTTGGATGTAAGACTCTATTATTCAGTATCTGTGTTCAGTGAACATTGATCCTTGGGGTCACTGGGCACGGCGAACTCGACTTGCAAGTCGGGGTCCCCACACCATGCGATTTACATTGTAATAAATCTAACACCCATACAGTTCTGGTGTTGATCATGTTTTGCCCGTGGAAGAGGTTTAGTCAGCAGATCTGCTACATTCAGATCCGTGTGCACTTTGCAAAAATTTACGTGCTCTCCTTCGACATAGTCGCGGATGAGGTTGAAGCGTCGTTTGATGTGCCTGGTCTTCTTGTGAAACCTTGGTTCCTTTGCTAAAGCAATGGCACCAGTGTTGTCAAAGAACAGAGTTATTGGATTTAGTGCGCTCGGCACAACTCCAAGATCCGTCATGAACTGCTTCATCCAGACACCCTCCTTAGCTGCCTCCGAGGCAGCCATGTACTCCGCTTCACTTGTAGAATCTGCTATGACTCTTTGCTTGGAACTGCACCATCTTATCGCACCCCCATTAAGAATAAATACATATCTGGTTTGAGACTTAGAGTTATCCGGATCAGTGTCAAAACTTGCATCGACGTAACCCTTTACGATGAGCTCTTCGTCACCTCCATATACGAGAAACATTTCCTTAGTCCTTTTCAGATACTTCAGAATATTCTTGACCACCGTCTAGTGATCCACTCCTGGATTACTTTGAAACCTTCCTGCCATACTTATGGACAAGCTGACGTCCGGTCTAGTGCACAACATTGCATACATGATAGAACCTATGGTTCAAGCATAGGGGACGGAACTCATTTGTTCTCTATATTTCGCAGGTGCTGGGCACTGAGTCTTACTCAATTTTATATCTTGTAACAGTGGCAAGAACCCCTTCTTGGACTGTTCCATTTTGAACTTCTTCAAAACTTTATCAAGGTATGTGTTTTGTGAAAGTCCTATCACGCGTTTCGATCTATCCCTATAGATCTTAATGCCTAGAATGTAAGCATCTTCTCCTAGGTCCTTCATAGAGAAACATTTATTCAAGTAATCCTTTACGCTCTCCAAAAACTCCACGTTGTTCCCAATCAGCAATATGTCATCCACATATAATATTAGAAACGCCACAGAGCTCCCACTCACTTTCTTGTAAATACAAGATTCTCCAACCACTTGTATAAACCCAAATGCTTTGATCACCTCATCAAATCGCTTATTCCAACTCCGAGATGCTTGCACTAGTCCATAAATGGATCGGTGGAGCTTGCATACTTTGTTAGCATTCTTTGGATCGACAAAACCTTCGGGCTGCATCCTATACAAAACCTTCGGGTTGCATCCTTTGGAACGCTGTTTTGACATCCATCTGCTAGATTTCATAATCGAAAAATGCATCTATTGCTAACATGATTCGGACGGACTTAAGAATCACTACTAGTGAGAACGTATCATCGTAGTCAACTCCTTGAACTTGTGAAAAACCCTTTGCCACAAGTCGAGCTTTATAAACAGTCACATTACCGTCCGTGTCCGTCTTCTTCTTAAAGATCCATTTGTTCTGAATAGCCTTGCGGCCTTGAGGTAATACTTCCAAAGTCCACACTTTGTTTTCATACATTGATCCTATCTCGGACTTCATGGCCTCCAGCCATTTGTTGGAATCTGGGCCCACCATTGCTTCTTCATAATTCGCAGGTTCATTGTTGTCTAACAACTTGATTGATAAGACAGGATTACCATACCACTCAGGAGTAGTACGTGATCTCATCGACCTGCGAGGTCCGATAGGAACTTGATCCGAAGTTTCATGATCATCATCATTAACTTCCTCCTCAACCGACATCGCTTCGACAGAGGTTTCCCCCTGCCCTGCGCCACCATCTAGAGGGATTAGAGGTTCGACAACCTCATCAAGTTCTATCTTCCTCCCACTCAATTCTTTCGAGAGAAACTCCTTCTCAAGAAAAGCTCCGTTCTTAGCAACAAACACTTTGCCCTCAGATTTGAGATAGAAGGTGTACCCAACTATCTCCTTTGGGTAACCTATGAAGACACACTTTTCCGCTTTGGGTTCCAGCTTTTCAGGCTGAAGCTTTTTGACATAAGCATCACATCCCCAAACTTTTAGAAACGACAATTTCGGTCTTTTGCCATACCACAACTCGTATGGTGTCGTCTCAACGGGTTTTGATGGTGCCCTATTTAAAGTGAATGCAGCTGTCTCTAAGGCATAACCCCAAAATGATAACGGCAAATCGGTAAGAGACATCATAGATTGCACCATTTCTAACAAAGTACGATTACGACGTTCGGACACACCATTACGCTGTGGTGTTCCAGACGGTGTTAACTGTGAAACAAATCCACATTGTCTTAAGTGAGCACCAAACTCGAAACTCAGATATTCACCCGCACGATCAGAACGTAGGAACTTGATCTTCTTGTTATGATGATTTTCAACTTCACTCTGAAATTGCTTGAACTTCTCAAACGTTTCAGACTTGTGCTTCATCAAGTAGATATATCCATACCTACTCAAATCGTCAGTGAAGGTGAGAAAATAACGATATCCGCCGCGCGCCTCCACACTCATTGGACCACACACATTGGTATGTATGATTTCCAACAAGTCACTTGCACACTCCATTTTTCCAGAGAACGGAGTCTTAGTCATCTTTCCCATGAGGCATGGTTCGCACGTGTCAAGTGATTCAAAATCAAGTGACTCCAAAAGCCCGTCGGAATGGAGTTTCTTCATGCGCTTTACACCAATATGACCTAAGAGACAGTGCCACAAAAACATGGCGCTATCATTGTTAACTCTACATCTTTTGGTCTCAATGTTATGTATACGTGTATCATCGCTATCAAGATTCAATATGAACAATCCTCTCACATTGGGTGCATGACCATAAAAGATATTACTCATAGAAATAGAACAACCATTATTCTCTGACTTAAACGAGTAATCGTCACACAATAAACAAGATCCAGATATAATGTTCATGCTTAACACATGCACTAATTAACAATTATTTAAGTTCATAACTAATCCTGATGGTAACTGAAGTGAGACTATGTCGACGGCGATTTCATCAACCTTGGAACCATTTCCCACGCGCATCGTCACTTCATCCTTCGCGAGCCTTCGTTTATTCCGCAGTTCCTGCTTCGAGTTGCAAATATGAACAACAGAACCGGTATCGAATACCCAGGCACTACTATGAGAGTTGGTTAAGTACACATGAATAACATGTATATCAAATATACGTGATTTTTCCTTGGCCGCCTTCTTATCAGCCAAATACGTGGGGCAGTTGTGTTTCCAGTGACCCAGTCCCTTGCAATAATAACACTCTGTTTCAGGCTTAGGTCCAGCCTTGGGTTTCTTCGTCGGATTGGCAACAGGCTTGCCGCTCTTCTTGGAGTTACCCTTCTTGCCTTTGCCATTTCTCTTGAAACCAGTGGTCTTATTGACCATCAACACTTGATGCTTTTTCTGGAGTTCTGACTCTACGACTTTCAGCATCGCGAATAACTCGCCGGGCGACTTGTTCATCCCTGACATGTTATAGTTCAACACAAAGCTCTTATAGCTAGGTGGCATTGATTAAAGAATTCTGTCAGCGATAGCCTCTTGCGGGAGTTCAATCCCCAGCTCAGCTAGACGGTTTGAGTACCCAGACATTTTGGGCACATATTCATTTACAGACGAATTCTCTTCCATCTTGCAAGCATAGAATTTATCGGAGGTCTCATACCTCTCGATCCGGGCATTCTTCTGAAAGATAAACTTCAACTCTTGGAACATATCATATGCTCCACGTCGCTCAAAGCAACGTTGAAGTCCCGGTTCCAAGCCATACAAGACTGCACATTGAACTACTGAGTAGTCCTCCTTATGTGTTAACCAGGCGTACAAAACATCTTGGCTAGACGTAGCGGGTGGTTCATCTCCTAGCGCAACATTAAGGACATAATCCTTCTTCTCAGCTTGTAGGAGCAGCTTTAAATTACGAGCCCAGTCTACAAAGTTGCTTCCATCATCTTTCAACTTAGCTTTCTCTAGTAACGTATTAAAATTCAGGGTTGCTACTGCGTGAGCCATTGATCTACAACACAAATATTGCAAAGTGGACTTAGACTATGTTTAAGATAATTAGAGTTTAACTAATCAAATTACTGATAAACTCCTACTCAAAAAGTACATCTCTCTAGTCATTTGAGTGGTACTTGATCCAAATTCACTAACTCAAGTCCGATCATCACGCGAGTTGAGAATAGTTTCAGTGGTAAGCATCTCTATGCTAATCATATCAACTATACGATTCATGCTCGACCTTTAGGTCTCATGTGTTCTGAAGCCCTGTCTGCACATGCTAGGCTCATCAAGTTTAACCCGAGTGTTCTGCGTGTGCAACTTTTTTGCACCCGTTGTATGTGAACATTGAGTCTATCACACCCGATCAGGGAGAACACAATTTCATCTTGAAATTTTAGCGAGAGATCACCTTATAATGCTACCGTCGTTCTAAGCAAAACAAGGTGCATAAAAGGATTAACATAAGTGACATGATATGCCTATCATCTTGTGCTTCTAGATCTTCATCACCAAAGCAACGGCATGATCTTCTTGTCAGTGATGCCACACCATGATCTCCATCATCATGATCTCCATCATCGTGTCGCCATCGAGGTTGTTGTGCTATCTATGCTATTACTACTAAAGCTACGACCTAGCAATATAGTAAACGCATCTACAAACACAAACGTTAGTTTAAAGACAACCCTATGGCTCCTGTCGGTTGTCGTAGCATGGACGTGCAAGTCGATATTAACTATTAAACATGATCATCTCATACATCCAATATATCACATCACGTCATTGGCCATATCATATCACAAGTATACCCTGCAAAAACAAGTTAGACGTCCTCTAATTTGTTGTTGCATGTTTTACGTGGCTGCTATGGGTATCTAGTATGATCACATCTTACTTACGCAAAAACCACAGTGGAGATGTGCAAATTTCTATTTAGCCTCTCTCCAAGGACCGCCTTATTCAAAACCAATTCAACTAAAGTTGAAGAAACCGACAGCCGCCAGTCATCTTTATGCAACGAGTTCCCGGTCAGTCGATGAAACCAGTCTCTTGTAAGCGTACGCGTAATGTCGGTCCGGGCCGCTTCAATCCAACAATACCGCAGAATCGAGAAAAGACTAAGGAGGGCAGCAAATCGAACATCAACATGCACAAAACCTTTTGTGTTCTACTCGAGATAACATCTACACATGAACCTAGCTCATGATGCCACTGTTGGAGAACGTTGCATGGGAAACAAAAAATTTCCTACGCACACGAAGACCTATCATGGTGATGTCCATCTACGAGAGGAGATTAGATCTACGTACCCTTGTAGATCGCTAAGCGGGAAGCGTTAAGAAACGCGGTTGATGTAGTGGTATAGCTTCATGATTCAAATCATTGTCGTCTCACGATCCATCCCACGATCTGTTCCGATCTAGCGCTGAACGGACGACACCTCCACGTTCAGCACACGTATAGCTCGACGACGATCTCGGCCTTCTTGAACCAGCAAGAAGACGGAGAGGTAGATGAGTTCTCCGACAGCGTGACGGCGCTCCGGTGGTGGTGATGATGTACTCATGCAGGGCTACGCCCGAGCTCCACAGAAATCCGATCTAGAGGCAAAACTATTTGGTATAGGTTTTAGTTGCACGTGGCAAAGTTGTGTCTCAAGAACCCTCAAACCACCAGTATATATAGGAGGAGGGGAGGGGCTAGACTTGGGGCTCAAGGAGCCCCTTGGTGCGGCGGCCGAAGTGGAGAGGAGGACTCCTACTCCAATTCGGTGTGGGGAAGGAGGAGTCCTCCTCTCCCTTCCCACCTCTCTCTTTCCTTTTTTTCTTACCTTTGGTGTTTTTCCACTTCTGGTTCCATGGCCCTATTGCGCTGGCCTCACCAGTGCACTAAGGGCTGGTGCGCCATGCTAGGGTCACTGGGCTCACTCCAAGGTGGGTGGGCCCCTCCTGGTGAATACCCGGAAACCATTCGTCACTCCGGGTACACTGCCGAAAATGCCCGAAACCTTCAGGTGACCAAATGAAACCATCCTATACATCAATCTTCGTTTCCGGACCATTACGGAAACCCTCGTGACATCCATGATCTCATCCGGGACTCCAAACAACATTCGGTAACCACACATATAACTCAACTATACTAAAACATCATCGAACCTTAAGTGTGCAGACCCTGCGAGTTCGAGAACTATGTAGACATGACCCGAGACACTCCTCGGTCAATATCCAATAGCCGGACCTGGATGCCCATATTGGATCCTACATATTCCCCGAAGATCTTATCGGTTGAACCTCAGTGCCAAGGATTCATATAATCCCGTATGTCATTCCCTTTGTCCTTCGGTATGTTACTTGCCCGAGATTCGATCGTCGGTATCCGCATACCTATTTCAATCTCGTTACCGGCAAGTCTCTTTACTCGTTCCGTAATACAAGATCCCGTGACTTACACTTATTCACATTGCTTGCAAGGCTTGTTTGTGATGTTGTATTACCGAGTGGGCCACGAGATACCTCTCCGTCACATGGAGTGACAAATCCCAGTTTTGATCCATACTAACTCAACGAACACCTTCGGAGATACCTATAGAGCACCTTTATAGTCACCCAATTACGTTGCGACGTTTGATACACACAAGGTATTCCTCCGGTGCCAGTGAGTTATATGATCTCATGGTCATAGGAATAAATACTTGAAACGCAGAAAACAATAGCAACAAAATGACACGATCACATGCTACGTCATAGTTTGGGTCTAGTCCATCACATGATTCTCCCAATGATGTGATCCAGCTATCAAGTGACAACACTTGCATATAATCAGAAAACCTTGACTATCCTTGATCAACTGGCTAGCCAACTAGAGGCTTGCTAGGGACATTGTTTTGTCTATGTATCCACACATGTATCTATGTTCTCATTCAATACAATTATAGCATGGATAATAGACGATTATCTTGAAACAAGAAATGTAATAATAACTATTTTATCATTGCCTCTAGGGCATATTTCCAACATGTTTTTCCCGTCAACAAAAATGATCGAGAATTTCAAATATCTTCCACGCTAGATAAATCATAGGTGGTTCCCAAACATAAAATAAAGTTTATTTGTTGGAAATATTCCCTAGAGGCAATGATAAATTAGTTATTATCATATTTCCTTGTTCATGATAAACTTCTAGTATCCATGAGGTAATAGTATTGATTGGAAACTTAAATAGATGTGTGGATACATAGACAACACCATGTCCCTAATGAGCCTCTACTAGACTAGCTCGTCGATCAAAGATGGTTAAGGTTTCCTAACTATAGATATGAGTTGTTATTTGATAACGGGGTCACATCATTAGAAGAATGATGTGATGGACAAGACCCAACCGCAAGCATAACATCTAATCGTATTAGTTTATTGCTACTCCTTTATCCATGTCAATGTATTTGTTCCTATAATCATGAGATCATGCAACTCCCTAACACCGAAGGAATGTCTTGTGTGTATCAAACGTCACAAGTAACTGGGTGACTATAAAGGTGCTCTACAGGTATCTCCGAGGGTGTGTGTTGGGTTTGCATGGATCATGACTCGGAGTTGTCACTCCATACAACGGAAAGGTATCCATGGGCCCAGTCGGTAATACAACATCACAAGAAGCTTACAAGCAATGTGACTAAGGAGTTAGTCACATGATCTTGTATTACAGAACGAGTAAAGAGACTTTTCGGTAACGAGATTGAACTAAGGTATGGTGAATATGACGATCGAATCTCGGGCAAGTAACGTACCGATGGACGAAGGGAATTGCGTACGAGATTGATTGAATCCTTGACATCGTGGTTCGACCGATAAATATCTTCGTGGAATACATAGGAACCAATATGGGCATCCAGGCCCCGCTATTGGTTATTTACCGTAGAGGTTTCTCGATGATGTCTGCATATTTCTCGAACCCTCAAGGTCTGCACACTTAACGTTTGATGACGATTTCTATTGTTGAGTTATATATGTTGGTGACTGAAAGTTGTTTGGAGTCCCGGATGAGATCCCGGACGTCACGAGGAGCTCCAGAATGGTCTGAAGATAAAGATTTATATATAGGAAAGTGGTATTTGGGTTCCGAAAAAGTTTCGAGTGTTTCCGGTATTGTACCGGGAATGCCGAAAGGGTTCCGGGGTCCACCGAGAGGGGACCACCCGCCCCGGGGGGCACATGGGCCTAAGAGGTGGCGCACCAGCTCCTAGTGGGCTGGGCAACCAACCCCTAAAGGGCCCATGCGCCCAAGGGTAGGTGGGGGAGGTGCCTTGGGGAGGGAGGAGTCCTCCCTAGGGCGCCCATCTCCCTTGCGGGAGGAAGACTCCTCCCCCTTTGGCCGGCCAGCCCTCCTTGAAGGAGGGGCCAAGTGTTAGAGCATGCAACAATCCCTATGTACTAAGGGTTTCCTTGAGTTATATTTGGAGGATTTGTCCATAGGCACTTCTTGAAGCCCATGTGTTGGTTTCAAGGTTGATCTCATCCGGTTTATATGATGACCAAGGTGGTATTCAAGGTTTTATCCAAAGATTGGTCATCAACACACAAGGTTCATCAACACTAAGTCAGAGAGTGAATCAAGTTGATCAACACACAAAGCATACAAGATGTACTGAGTGGGATCAAGTGATCCCATGGTATGGTAAGCATTGTACATTACACTTTGTGTACTGACCCATGCTCTTTGTGAGAGTTCTATGTGGGGTTAGGTGGGCTTCCATGGGCTTGCGTAAAGAGGAAGATCAAAGACAACCCATGGAGGATGACGTCAAGTGGTTATCGACATCGAGATGGCGGTGTGCAAGTTCAAGTGCAACATCACGAAGATATGATGGTTGATTCTTGTCATCCATGTGGTGGTAATGGACTTGTGAAGATGTGCTGAAGAGTGGCTCGCCCATAGTCAGTATGGGGGAGCAATCAACTAGCCTTCATCAATCCAACGCACTCAAGGAAGGTGGTCCATCTTGAGGAAGTCAAGATCGTCATCATCTAGCTGAAGTGGACTTTGTGCAAGGTATAGGTTTTCCCTTGATAGGTTTTCTATTTTAGGTTAGATTGCCGTATTGTCAAGTGGGGCTCTCAAGTGAGTAGCTGGATCGTATCATTCGTTGAGTCCTCAAACCATTTGCATCCTTGCATCATATTTATTGGTTCTTGTTTGGTGTTTCTATTTTTGAGTTTTAGAGCTTATGGTCATCTTTATCACAAGCTCGAGTTCATCGAAAACGGAGTCCATATGCATCTTCTATGATGTTTCCGACGTTGGAGTTTTTGTCGGTTCTTCGCTCATAGAGGTTTTCACTTCTCTATATCATTTGAATTTTTATACCACCTCTTCTTAAGATTGCTCTTGTCGTCGTGAATCCAACAAGCTTGAGTTTGCTCAATTCGGAGCTCGTATCTGAAAGATATGGGAGTTCTGGTATTCATGCTTTTTATGTGTTGCGTGTGGTCCACGTGGGAGCGGTACTACCTCTTATGATTGATAGTTCCACCCTCGCTTCGGTAGTACCGCTCTGGGGCGTAAGTACACTCACCATTTTTGTTGGCTAGTACAGCTGCCCGTGGGTCTCGACATTTTTCGTGTCGGACTGAGTGGTTTTTGGAGCTGTAGTGCAGGGCGGTAGTATCGCCGAGCAAGCGGTAGTACCGCTTGTTACTACCACGCCAGAAACCCTTGGTATTTCTGGAGAGGTCTGCAGCATGCCATGAGCGGATATAGGAGGCGGTACTACCTCTTACGATCAGTAGTACCGCTCCTGGCAGCGGTAGTACCGCTCCGACTGTACTACCAGCCTTTGCCTCCCTTGTTGACTACTGCCCTCTGCCCCAAAGGTAGTATCGCCCCCTCAAGCGATCGTACCGCTCATGTGTGGGCGAAGGGGGTAACAGTTGGATTCAGGGGCGGAGCTCGAGCTAAGATTACCCTGATGCAATACTATAGTATGACATAAATTTTTCAAGCAGAGATGTACTAAGTAAGATGTATTTCTCAACTACTAGCGTATTTGAGCTGAGAAAATATAAGAGTATGTGTAAGTAAAAAAATATCAGTAAAATGCTTACTATAAAATATGAATATTTGAAAATGTGTCTTGCAATTTTAAAAAATTTAACGATAATTTCATTTTGAGGAAACTCTTATCTGCAATGTACCTTCATTTTTTTAGATAGGGAGTGTACCTACATTTTTACAAATAGAAATTGGACATGCGACATGGATAAATGTCTAAGTAGGAAATGCCTACACCAATAAGGAGTTTTTTCTGCAGGAATACTCAAATAAGAGTTAAAAACTCTAGCCAATGGTCCATGTATTGGCTAAAAACTACTACTAGCAATAGATTCAGAAAATGATTGAGAACAAAATAATTTGGAAAAATAACAGACAGATAAGGGAAGGTACCATAACATAAGTGGGATCACTTGTACTCTGCGAAAGGACGATTGATCAATTGATGAAGATTAAGAAGAAATTGTAGTGTGTTGGCGGCCTAGCATCATCATCGATCGGCCCGGCCGTGTTGTATGGCTGCGCGTAGATATGGTCGATGCGGCACGCGAGCGGCCTCACCTCATGTCAATCATCGTCTCAAAAAAACATATCATGTCGATCAGCCTGGTTAACAACGCTTGACATGGGAGATCAGGAGAAGGGGTTCGGGAAACGGCCACGCTACATGGAAAGAAATGCAAGATTTTTATTTTTATTATTGAGGGTTAAGAAACGCTAGATCAGAGCAGCATGCAAGATTAGCGAGTGATCAATGAAAAGAAATAAACGAGAGAACAAAAGAAACAACCAAAGCGATTACGCCTGCGGACATGAGCTCAGGCGTGTGCCGCGAAGCGCACACGCACGCGGAAATAGTGTTTGTGGGATGACAACTTGGGCCCTGATGCACTGTTCCAAGCCCAACCTGATGCCCATGCTGTTTTGTGATGATAAGCACAACTAAAAGAATTGTTGACCCATATTCCTGTGCATCAGGGCCGACCCAATGGGCTCCGCCCCTGGTTGGATTTTCCCCTTCCTATAAAAGGGGTTCTTCTTCCCCATTGAGCCCCATCTGTTGAGCTTGTGCTTGCCGTCCATTGTTGACCTTCTTAGAGCTTGCTAACTCTCAATCACTCCAATGATTGGTGCTAGTTCTTGATGGAAAAGAGATAGGAGATGTAGATCCACATTTCCAATAATCACTTTCTCCTCTATGTGAGGGGAACCCCTTGGATCTAGATTTTGGAGTTCTTCGTGTTCTTTGTTCTTCCTCTCATTTTCTTCCATAGCATTAGTTGTTGTGGAGGGATTTGGGAGAGAAAGACTTGGGCACTCAATGTGCCCTTGCCATTGCATTTGGTGCATAGTTTTGAGTTCTCCACATGATGCATGGAAGTGAAGTTTGAGAAGCTTATTACTCTTGGGTGCTTGGTACCCTAGAGCCTGTTATTCTTGGGTGCTTTGGTATCCTAGAGTCTTGGTGGTGTCTCAGATCTCAATCATTGTGTTGTAAAGATCCGGGAAAGCGTCGGGGTCTCCAATTAGGTTGTGGAGATTACCCCGATCATTTGAGGTCATCTCGGAGCCACAATCCATTGTGGTGAAGCTTCATGGTGTTGTTGGGAGCCTCCAATTAAGTTGTGGAGATTGCCCCAACCTTGTTTGTACGGGTTCGGTGACCACCCTCAAGGGTCCCTTAGTGGAATCATGACATCTTGCATTGTGTGAGGGCGTGGGAGATTACGGTGGCCTTAGTATCTTCTTAGGGAGCATTGTGCCTCCACACCGCTCCAACAGAGATTAGAATCCACAAGGGTGTGAACTTAGGGATACATCATCGTCTCTGCATGCCTCAGTTATCTCTTACCCGAGCCCTTTACTTATGCACTTTACATTGTGATAGCCATATTGTTTCTTGTTACATATCTTGCTATCACTTAGTTGTTTGTCTTGCTTAGCATAAGTTGTTGGTGCACATATGTGAGCCTAGTTGTTTTAGGTTTTGTGCCTGACTAATTAAATGTTAGTTTTATTCCACAATTTGTTCAAGCCTAAACCATAATTATTTTAAATCGCCTATTCACCCCTAGTCTAGGCGACATCCATGCCATTTCACCAAGGTTGCGCCCTACCTACCCCCTCCTATATATAGAGAGGGAGAGGTATGTCAGGAACACCCCAAGGTATAGGTGCAACCCTCCCTCTCTCCCTAGATTGGTTTCTCCTCCAAAACGCGTCTGCGAGAGCGCTTGGCGAAGCCCTCCTAAGATTGTTCCAGCACCACCGCTACCACGCAGTCGTGCTGCCGGAGAACTTATCTACCTCTCTGCCCTCGCTGGCTAGATCAAGAAGGCGGAGACATCATCGAGATGTAAGTGTGCTAAACACGAAGGTGATGTTCGTTCGATGCTAGATCAGGGCGGATCGTGATTGGATCGCAGGACGGATCGTGATTGGTTCGCGAGGATGTCCGACTACATCAACCACGTTTCTCAATGCTTCCGCTTAGCAATCTACAAGTGTATGTAGATGCACTCCCCCTCTCATAGATGTTGATCTTCGTAGATTGATCTTGGTGAGCGTAGGAATTTTTTTTGTTTCCTGTGCGATGTTCCCCAACATTATTTCCTTTTCCATCATTCTCACACAATCCATGGCTAGCCGTATGCACGGATGCCCTCCATACCAACACTTTCCAAGGAATTTATTATTGAACAACATATATAAAGTTTTTTTTCATTTCGGGACTGGGCATCCTCTATTACCTGCCACACTCTCGTGGAATGACAAGTGAATAAACACTAATCTTGAGATTAACATACATAGCATGGAAAATATTGCCCCCTGCCGCTTCATGAGCGGTAGAGGCACACAAAAAGGAAATTCATTTTGAAATTTAGAGTTGGCACATACAAATTTACTTGGGACGACATGTGAATACCGCATATAGTTTGGTATGGTGGTCTCATTTGGCACAACTTTGAGTTTAAGGAGTTGTATGCACAAGTAGTATTCCTACTTAGTACAAATGAAGGCTATCAAATAGATTGAGAAGCGACCAACCAAGAAATGAAAACAATCATAAACGAGCATTAAACATAACTAACACTTAATAATGCACCACAAGTAAGATGTAACCTCGTTGCATAACTATTGACTTTTGTGCTTGCATAGGGAATCACAAACCTTAACACCAATATTCTTACTAAAGCATAATTACTCACCAACATGACTCATATATTACTATCTCCATATCGCAAAACTATTGCAACGAATCCAGTTTGTAATATCAAGTGATCTTCATGCATTTTAATATTATATCCCTCTTGAATATCTATCAGTTTGGGACCAAATTCATATCTCGTGCAAATTATCATTACTACTCTTTAACCCTCAAAAAGATCTAAGTGAAGCACGAGAGCATAACTATTTCTTCAAAAAATATCATATCAAGTCTCAAAATAATTGAAGTGAAGCATGAGAGTGCATTTATTTAAAGGTTTACTAACTCTAAAACTCATATAAGTGAATAATGATATCATATTTCTTTAAAATATAATCACCACCATGCTCAAAAAGATATAAGTGAAGTACTAAATCAACTGCCTAGCTCAAAACAATTAAGTGAAGCACATAGAGTATTCTAGCAAATCATGGTATGCGTGTGGCTCTCTCAAACAAGTGTGTTCAACAAGGATGATTGTAACAAACTAAAAAGAAAAACAAGAAAAGACACACATAAGAGAAGACGCTTCAAGCAAAACTCATGATATGTGATGAATAATAATATAACTCCAAGTAAAATTACCGATGGTCGTTAGAAGAAAAGGGGATGCCCCAAGCTTTGTTGCTTGGTAGTCCTTGAATATTTCCTTGGAGTTACATGTGCATCCCCAATGTTAGGCTATTTCCACTCCTTATTCCCTCATCTATCGTGATCTCACCCAAAACTTGAAAACTTCAATCACACAAAACTTAACAAAACCTTCATGAGATCTGTTAGTATAATAAAGCAAATCACCACTCTAAGTATTGTTCCAAACCCATTCATATTTTATTATATCATTATAACTACTATGTTAAAACTTTACCATGGCTTTTACCCCGCGATACAATCCACAAATTCATGAAAATAAGCACACAATGCAACAAAAACAGAATCTGTCAAAAACAGAATAGTTTGTAATAATCCGAACTTTGATCATACTTATGTAACTCTAAAAATTCTGAACAATGATGAAAACATGGGAAATTTCTATATAAATCATGTGTAATAAATTCAGATTAAAATCACGTTTATGTGAATTTTCAAAGTTCCAGAACTGGGCGCAAAAGTTTATGTTTTTCAACACAAACAAATCAACTATCATCCAACATAATCCTAAAGGCTTTACTTGGCACAAACACTAATTAAAACATGAAAACACAATCATAAGAGTAGAATAATTGCATATTTGTTGAAAACAGAAAGGAAAATAAAAATTTAAAAGATAACTATTGGTTACCTCCCAACAAGCGCTATTGTTTTATGCCCCTAGCTAGGCATAATGCATAGATTTAAGTATTGGCTTCTTTAGTTATTGCGCCATAGGTTCCCCTCATGATTGACTCGTATGATGGATTAATTATAGTTCTATGAAAGTGTTCCATAGCCTTTCTCAACGAAAATTGAAATTTGATATTCCCTTCTTTCATATCAGTCGATGCACCTATAGTTCGTAAAAACGGTCTACCAAGTATTATGGGACAAGACAGATTGCAATTTGTATGAAGCACAATAAAATTTATGGGCACATAATTCCTATTTGCAAGAATAAGAACACCATTAATTCTTCCCAATGACTTTTTAATAGTAGAAGCTGCCAAGTGCAAGTTAAGAGAACACTCTTCCATATTGGTAAAACCTAACACATCACATAGAGATTTCGGAATTGTGGAAACACTATGACCCAAACCACATAAAGCATTGCACTCATAATTTTTTATCTTGCATTTAATTATGGGTTCCAATTAATTATATAATTTCTAGGAATTGAAATATCTAATTCCAACTTTTCTTCTAAGGCTTTCATCATAGCTTCTACGATATGTTTAGTAAAATCCTAATTTTGTTCATATGCATTGGGTGAACTTAGCATGGATTTTTTTGACCGACTACTGTAGGGAAAACCCCCACAGCCTTTTTTTCTTTTATTCCCATATATAAGAGCAGTATGTACAAGAAGAAATTAGAATGTACAAATGGGATGAGGAGCTAAGGCGACAAACCTCAAGGAGGCAAAAAGGAAACCCATTTAAGGAGATCATCCCTGAAACTTGCCTTAATTCTATGAGCTAACAGGGAAATGTCATGGATGAAGCCAGATCTCCATTTTCTGAACTTTGGCTGCTCCTGGTTAAAGACCTTTGCATTTTTGATAGTCCAGATGTTCCAACATGCAGTGAAGACCACCTCAGCAAAAAAGGGGTTATGGAAGTCTCTTTTAGCAGCTACCGTAGCACTCCACATGGATGGACCCTGCCATGTGATCTGCAGGTAATTCCAGACCCTGGTACTGAAAAGACAGGTGAAGAATAAGTGATCTCTGTCTTCCTTGACTCGAGCATGGCATAGAACACAGAGATTGGAGTCGGAAACATTCACAAAGAAATACATTCAATCAAAGAACAATTATCATAATTAAAGTCTTTGTAATCCAAGATAGTGGGCACGTCACTAGTTAAAGTTTTTCACTTCTCCAAACCCACCTTTATCAAAATTCTCAACAAGATTTATGGGACGCCTTCTAGCTAAAGTTGAATCTTCTTCAGTCCCCTTATCATCCAGTTTGATATTACTAAACAAGGAATCAATAGAAGAAACACCGATCATTTTAACATTTTCCGCATTACTAATCTCTAAAGATTCTGGCTTAGCTGCCATTTGATTTACTAGCATAGCTTCTACATCGGAGATTTTCCCTAATAAATTTTGAGTATGAGCAAACTGGGATTGAAGATTAGCAACATGTTTGCTGACATGATCAAGTTGTTTCGTGATGGCATCAAGTAAAATAGAGTGTTCCCTAAGTTCTTCGGTAGTAGATTTGTTGTGCTTAAATTGCATGGTCATATATGCCTTAGTAGTTTTTTCGTTTTCTACCAATATATTAGGATAAGAAAGACCACAATAATCCTCTTGAAACATGATGACTATTCAAACAAGATCACAAGCAAACAAAAGATCAAACAAGAAAAAGGCCAACAATTTTTTTTGTATTTTTTTGTAGAACTTTTTATAAGTGGGGGATATGAAAACAAGAGGCAAATAAAGTAATTGCAAGGAGATGAGAGTTTATGCGTATGTACTTGATAGTTGTTGACGATGTCTCCCCGACAACGATGCCAGAAATTCTTCCCGCTACTTGTGAGCTATGTTGGGATTTCCCCGAAGAGGAGGGAATGATGCAATATAGTAGATATAAGTATTTCCCTCAGTTATGAAACCAAGGTTATCAATCTAGTAGGAGAACCAAGCAACACTATGTAAACAACACATGCACACAAACAACAAATACTTGCAACCCAATGCGTAGAGGGGTTGTCAATCCCTCAACGGTATTGAGATAGATTGAATTGTATAGGATTTGATAAATATATCTAACTAAAACAGAAAATAAAATAAATTAAATAAAATTGCAGAAAGGTAATTTTGGTTTTAATATATGATATAAAATAGACCCGGGCCATAGTTTCCACTTGAGGATTCTCCCGAGAAAATAGCATACGATGGCTAAACAAATTACTGTTGGGCAATTGGTAGAAAAGCGAATAATCATGGAGATATCAAAGAAAATGATCATGTAATAGGCAACATGTCCAAGATTAGTAGACCTACTCTTGCCCGCATCTACTACTATTACTCCACACATTGACCGCTATCCAACATGCATCTATTGTATTAAGTTCATGGAAAAGCGAGGTAACACATTAAGAACAATGACATGATGTAGACAAGATAAACTCACATATGAATAAACACCATCTGCTTACCCATAATAGCAATGACACCTACGTGTCATGTCTCTTTCTATCACTCAAATTGAGCATCGCAAGAACCCATCACAAAGCACCTCTTCGCATGGCAAGATAAATCAATCTAGTTTGCCAAACCAAGCCAATAAATAAAAGAAGAAATACGAGGCTAGAACAATCATGCATAAAAGAGTTCAAAGAAGACTCAAATAATATTCATGCATAGATCAAATCATAAACTCATAATTCATCGGTTCCCAACAAACACATCGCAAAAAGAGTTACATCAAATAGATCTCCAAGAACATCGAGGAGAACATTGTATTGAAGATCAAAAAGAGAGAATAAGCCATCTAGCTACTAAATATGATCCCGTAGGTCTGTGGTCAAATACTCACGTATCATCGGAGGGGAAGAAAGGATGATGAAGTACCCATCCGTAATCGTTGCCCCCTCTGGTAGAGTGCCAGAAAAGGCCTCTAGATTGGATCTCGTGTTTCTCGAACTTGTGGCGGCAGAAAAAGTATTTTGTCGACTCATCTAGGGTTTCTAGGATTTTAGAGTATTGGTAGAGTCGGAGGTAGGTCAAGGAGGTTCCCATGGGATCCACTACCCACTAGAGCACGCTGGAGGCCCCTGGCACACCCTGGTGCCTAGTGGGACCCACGGGCCTCATCTCGTGGCCTCTAGAAGCTTCTAGGGTTTCTTCTTCCCAGGAAACATCTCTAAAAAGTTTTGTGGCATTTGGACTTCGTTTGGTATTGATATTCCGCAAAGTAAAAAAAAATAAGCAAACAACAACAACTCATACTGGGCACTAAGTTAATAGGTTAGTCCCAAAAAATGATATAAAGTTTCTTGTAAATGTATATAAAACATCCAAGATTGATAATATAACAACATGGAACAATAAAAATTATAGATATATTGGACATGTATCAACCATCGACCACCATGAGCTCCTCGATCTCCGCGTGATACGTGGTTGGGCTTAAGCGGGGATGCTCGATGTTAGTGGGTGTGAATCTGGAGGCATGAGGGTGTTTCAGAGGCTCCATCTAAGCATTCAGGTTGGGGCGGTGATGTAGATCAGTGGATACATCACTAGATTGACGAGGCTGGGGCAGAACATAGATGTGGTTGTAGCAGCGGTGGTTTGGGCTGCACGGAGTGGGGTAGGGGGAAATGTGATGGGTGGTTATGCGGTTGGAGGAGTAACTTCTGAAATCTTGCGCCTACTGAAAATTTCGGTGCGAAACTCGAACCTTACACGGGGAGCACACAACACATATAAAATGCATCAAATATCCGTGTGCGAGAGAAGAGAAAATTGGTGATCCCGCGTGAGAAAAATTGTTTACGTATAACTCATTAAATCAGTCATTGGATGTCGTGACGGTACACAAGGTTCACTAAATGAATGTACTTAAATTCACAGATCATAATTTTCTCTAAAAACTAGTAGGGGTAAGTACTAGTACTTGGATGCTCTTAATTAATTAAACAAACATTCATGCGATACACACACAAACTAATTCTCTGATGCCGGCGGGACGCCCTCGCTCTCGGCCTTATCGGCGGCAGCCCGCCATGCTTGAATCTTTGGCTAGCTCTCGTAGGTGGATTTGATAGCTACCACAACGATCCTAATGGAAGGTGGAGGTATTGGGCCATGCTGTCCAAAGGCTGTTGTTCTCCTTCTCGGTCATGTCGGCGGCAACCCATCGTTCTTGGATCTCCACCCAGCTCTGCTCAACAGCGCGTGCTGCCGCTTCTTTCTTGGCACAGATGGACTTTATTTTCTTGCGTTCTTTTTCCCTGTTCCTTTTGGCTTGTGCGGCTTTGTCTTCCGCTTCATCCTTTGCCCATTCGGCATAGGCAACTTCACAGTCTGCCCATGTTGGTGTGCGGTCGTGTAGGATCGATAGAAGGTGTGTCTAGGGGGGGTGAATAGACTACTTGTAAAGATTAAAATCCTAGCCTTATCCCAACTTTATGGTTGGCAGATTTTAGCAATTCTAGTAAGTCTGGTACACCCTACACATGCTAGTCAACATATATGGCAGCGGAAAAGTAAAGACTTTGCACATGCAAAGGAGTAGAGTTTAGGAGATCAAACACAAAGAGGTTGACACAACGATTTATGGCATGGTTCCGATAGTTCGCGCTATCATACGTCCATGTTAGTGGAGACTTCAACCCATGGAGGGTAACGACGGGAGAGTCCACGGAGCTCTCCACCCACAAGAGGTCCACGAAGAAGCGGCCTTGTCTATTCCACCACGGCTTCCACCCACAAAGGACTAGCCTCACTCACGGTAGATCTTTACGAAGTAGGTGATCTCCTTGCCCTTACAAACATCTTGGTTCAACTCCACAACACGAAGTAGGAGTCTCCGAAGCGACATCTAACCAATCTAGGAGGTACCACACTCCAAAAGGTAATAGATGTGGTAGAACAATGAACTCCTTGCTCTTGTGAATCTAAAGATAGTCTCCTCAACACAAAATCACTCTCTCACAGAATAGGCATGGGTAGTATTGATTTGGTGGAAAGCAACTAGGGGAGGCTAGAGATCAAGTTTCAAATGATTGGATTGGAATATCTTGGTCTCAACACATGAGTAGGTGGCTCTCTCTCAGAAAATTGGATTTGGCCATGACGTGTGTATTCTGAGTGCTTCCTGTGAAAATGAGAGGTGGGTGAAGGGGTATATATAGGCTGTCTCTAAAACCCAACCATTACACCTAAAGTGGCCAACTCGGTGACACCGAAGTCATCAACTCGGTGGTACCGACTGGCACTAAAGGCAACAACTTTTGAATCTCGGTGAAACCAATATACACAACTCGGTGACACCGAAAAGGTGGCTAACTGTGAGATGAAACAACTCGGTGACACCGATACTCAAACACGGAAATTATGATTTTGTGTACCGAGGCAACAGAAAGTTGGTCCCCTAAACTCGGCAGCACCGATATGGTTTCGGTTGCACCGATTTGGTGGGATTGGATAGGGTTGTGTCTGAGTTAAAAATTGGTAGGGCCGAAATGAGAAACTTGGTGGCACCAATTTTGAGTATGCGGTTTCGGACGGAATGATTATTTGGGAAAAATTACTCAGTATTTTTGGTGGCTATCTCTGAGCACTTGATCAACCCGTTCATTTTAATACCTCACCCCCTTTTAATAGTACTAGCTTTCCTATGGACTCAAAAGTGATTTCTCACAAATATAAAATGAAGAGTCTTCTAGCTTGAAGTTTGGGCCAATCTTTTTTTCCTTTATTGCATCAAGGGGCATATCCACATAATCCTTTAGCCAATGCTCTCTATGGACTATTTCTGAAATATACTAGGTAAACGTGTTAGTCCAAGAGAAAATGTATGTTGTCATGAATTATCAAAACCACCAAGAGAGCATATGTGCTTTCAGGTCGCGATCAGCAAAGAACTCAGCGCGGTAGGATGCTATCGCCTCCTTCCCAGCTAGTGTGTGGTGGTGGCCTGTGATGAACTTGGCATGGTGGGATGCCATCGCTTCCGTACCAGTTAGTGTGCGACATAGTGGCATGATCGACGCATGAAGGTAGCTGTGTGACCTGGTCAAAAAGGTGAATAGTGTTGTGATTTTTTATTGCACTTGATATGGATATATACGATACCGCAGTTCGCGCCATAGCTACCTTGCCATGACATGTCCTGGCTTCCCTTGCAGGCATCCATGTTGCCAGAGCATGCGCAGTTGTTGAGAACATGAGGCGTCGTTGTTGCATGCTACTAGAAGCACGATCGTGTCGATAGCCGAGGCACATTCATGTTACCAAGGCACTGAAGTGGCCATGCGGCTACCAATGCAAATAACTAAAGGGTGACAAAGCTAGCATGCATAGCACGGCATTAAAAGTGAGCTCATACACATACAATCCTTCTCTCTCTCTTGCTATTGAACATTTTGCAAGCGGTTCATTGTACGAAATAATTTTCAATTAAAATTGTATTTTTGGAAAACTGGTAGTATCAGGTAGTACATGATACTTTTCTTGGTGCTCAAATATTTACCATAGCCTACTGCTATCTTATAATGACGTCGTACAAGGTATCTGAAAGTGCGTTATATCGACTAGAGGGGGGGTGAATAGGAGATTTTTAGAATTTCATCACTGAGGAAATTCCTTTTGAGGAAATTCCTCACTAATGACTAACTTACAGCGGAAACAGTAAAGGATCAGAAGTGCAAGGTTTCACAACAGCAGTTTTTCAGAGTGAAGAATGTGAAAACAGATTGCACAGTGAGCAGGCACGTAGAATACAGATGTGGATTAACTGACGTGAAGAATTTGGGGTTGAGGAAATTCAGAGATAGTCTTCAGCAAATTCTTCAAACAGTCACAGTGAAAGTCATCAACACATAATACGGGGAAAGTAAAGAGTTGAGGAATTAGAACCCGTTTCTCAGTGAAGACAGTCGTTGATGACCCAGTT
The DNA here is from genome assembly GCF_904849725.1 of Hordeum vulgare subsp. vulgare. NCBI lineage: Eukaryota > Viridiplantae > Streptophyta > Magnoliopsida > Poales > Poaceae > Hordeum > Hordeum vulgare. The sequence continues at coordinate 422,061,901 of NC_058519.1, read as the reverse complement.
CCAACTGTTGTGACAGTCGTACATCTGGTTTGGAGCGGCTTGGTATTGAAACCAAAGGACACCCAGTCCCGGGACACACAGTCCCTACCGTATTCTCCATGAGCTAAGGACACACAGTCCTCGCCCAACACTCGTGGTAAGTCTTCAGGGCAGACTTCCAAACCCTCACAAACTTGGTCACCCGGCGATCCACAATTGACTGCTGGAAAGCTCTAGACCATGACGCCTAACGATCTGGAGGATGCACAGTCCTCAAAGGTAAAAGGCTTCAGTCCCACACAGGAACAACTTCTTTAGTGATTCTCAATCACTAGGTTTGGTTTGTGGTTTCAGTGTATGGTGTATTTCCTCACTGATGAATTACTCCCGAAGGCTCTGAGGAATTGGGTTGCTCTTATGACAAGTGTCAGTTTATAACGGAGCAGCCAACCAGCTAGTGGTTGTGGGGGGTGGCTATTTATAGCCTGGGAGCATCCCGACATGATTTGACACTAATGCCCTTAAGTAATATGACCGTTGGAGTGGATAAGACCAGTGACCTGGCGTGGCTATCGAAACGGTTGGAACCCTCAACTGTGAGAGTCCCCATGTCACTCATATTCCTCACTTTGAGGCTTTTGGTAGGATTAGGCTCGGGTTGAGCATCATGAGGAAATTCATTCCATAGTGTAACTTCGACCCCCTTTAACAGTACGGTGTTCCTATTACTCAAATGCGAAGAAAATAAAACAGAAAGTGTTAATCTTCATGCTTCAAATTCTTCAGAGTGATTTTCTTCGGGACACACCGGACTTCTCAATATCAGTATCTTCATGAGGAATATCAATTTCATCGCAGATTCCTCGCGATCCATTTCTTCAGCTTCAGACCAATTTCTTCAACTGAAGACATATATTTTTAGGGGTCGATATTCTTCAAATATCTCAAACTCCTCAATGACTTATAGATCATGTGTACACTCACAAACACATTAGATACTTAACCTATAAGTCTTCAAACCACCAAAATCACTAAGGGGCACTAGATGCACTTACAATCTCCCCCTTTTTGGTGGTTGATGACAATTAGGTTAAGTCCTCAACAGGGATCAAAAATATGAAGTGCAAATACTCATTTGAGGAATTTGAAATCAAGATCCAGAGAGACTCCCCCTGAAGATGTGCATATCTTGAAGATTTTGCTTTTCACAGCAAATGCACATTGATGATTTATATCATGGAAATCTCCCCCTGAGTCTTGTAAATCATGCATACATGTAACCTATCATATGAAGAAAATGAATATGCATGATGACAAATGGTATCTGACGAATTCCAGCATGCGTGCATTAAAACTTGAGGAATAAGCATGCGAAGAAAAACGTTCAAAAGCGTTAGAGTACCATCGGGCTTAAGTTACAACTCGTTACTTAAAAACTTCAAAAGAGCCAAGAGTTTGTAACTTAAATATAGTTCATAAGCCCCAAAAATATCCCGCTTGAAGACTAACTCTCAAGTTTCTCCCCCTTTGTCACCAAGTGACAAAAAGGGACAAACTGAGGACTAACGTCCGTGAAGACTTCACTTCGTGGCAGTTGAGGAAGAGCCGTGATGCTTCTTGGGAGTAGTCTTCTTCCTTGGACCGGTAGCAGTGTCGAGCTGTTCTTCATCAGTTTCAGCAGTGCGAAATGAAGAAAAGGAGCTGTCTTCAAGATCTGGCACTGGAATAGGCCTAAACTTCTTCTTGGGAGGCCACGACCATTCAAAGTCTCGCTCAAAGTCCAGTTCTTCAAGCCCAGTCTGAGTCTTCAGATGTGCAAGTGTAGCCCAGGTGCGATCAAAAACCTCATGCAGATAGTGATGGTTGAGCTTCACAGAGTTCTGTGTTTCAGTGAGGGTTTTCACAATGGCGCCAAACTGGCGTTTGACCCACTTGTGATTGCGATCCACCTTCGGGCGAAGACTGAGGAGGAGCTCTCTTGTATTCATCACGCGAGGAGGAACGGGGCTTGCCGGACGAGTTTCAATATCATCCCATGAGGAATAGGCTTCTGGCTCTCTGAACTGACCATCAAGGGGCCTACTTCCTTCTTCAATCACTGATTTGCCTTTTCCTTCAATGGGCTCGAAAGTCTTCTTGTTGACCTGGATAGGAGCCATATAACCAACATGGTTTTGGCACTCAGCGCGGAAGTTGATGCCTGTCCTTGTCCTGATGAATCTCATGATCCACGGGGCATATATCTTGTGATCAAAAGGACACATAGCATTGTCGGCCAAAGTCCTCAAGAAGAAATCATGGATGTTGATAGGAATACCATGGATAATGTTGAAGAGGATATTCTTCATGAGGCCTACAACATCTTCTTCATCATCATGGCCTTTGATCGGTGCGAGCTCACTGCAGAGGATTCTATAAACAGACCTGGGTGTGTACTTGAGCTCGTGGACGAGGAAGGTTGTTCTCGAAGATTTTCCTTCAGCCAAAGGTTTCATGAGGACTTCCATCATCCCATTGGGCAGCTCACGCTCACCATAAAGCTTCACAGCTTCTTCTGAGGAAATTGGTACAGGCAGTTCTCTGAGGAGTTCAGTAGCAGGAGCCTTGTAGTCAGTGTTTTGTGTCATCCAATCAAACACCCAAGTGTTAATGTCTTCAGGGTTGCCGGATATGTGAAGAGTGGCATAAAACTGAAGAATTACCTCGCTGTTCCAGTTAGAGATGTCGGAGCACATTGGGAGTAAACCTACATCATGGAGGACACTGAGGACTGGCTCGAGGCACGGTATTGCTTCAAGCTCAACATGAGGAATATGCCTGTGCTGGAATATCTTGTTTCGTCCATAGAGCACAGAGGTATAGTAGTTCATCTGAGTCCTAGTCCAAAACATCATATGCCTCATTTGAGGCTTGTCATATGGGTTTTCTCCAATGAAGTACATGCGTTCTTCAAAGAAGTTTTCCTTTTGAAACTTAGGATGCTTGGAGAATGGCTGACGCTGAACTTGCTTAAGATTTTGCTGATGAATTGGAGGGGAGACAACAATGGCAGTCTCTGGGTTGAGCACGATGAATGCATTGTCTTGGTCAGGTGCATTCTCCTCAGCATTTTCCTCAGGGTGAGGAATTTCAGCGGCTGGTTCTTCAGGCTGAGGGGCTTGCTCTGGCTGTGCATCAGGCTGAGGAATAGCTTCTTCTTGCTCAGTTTGAGGAGTTGGGTCAGCATGTTCCTCATCTTGAGGATTCTGCTCAGAGCTTTCAATTTCATCAGCTTGAGGATTTTCAGTTTGTTCTTCCTCAGCTGGCTTGGTGGCAGACGCAGTTTCATCAGCTGATGCTTGAACAGTGTCTTTCTGAGGAATGAGCGGCTCAGGACTTTCATCTATCTGAATCTCCTCATCATTGTGTTCCTCAGAGGCGGCATCCTTCATTTCCTCATCTGCCTTTTTCGCTGGATCATCAATGATGACCATTTCATATGAAGGAGCGACATTCAGTTGCACGGGGTCCAGAGGAGAAGTTTCTTCAAGTGCTTTGAGGCGCTTGGCCTCTGTTTCTTCTTTTGCTGAGGAGGCCTTTCTCTTCTTGGCTTCCTTCTCAGCAGCCCTGGTTTTCTTCACGTCTGATGCAGACAGAGTCATCTTCTTCACCATTGAAGCTTTTGGTGAAGGGGTTTTCTTGATAGATTCTTCAGCTGGTATTGAGGAACCAGCTGGAACAGAGTCATCAGCTTGCGTTGGCGAAGCAACTGGGTCAGGGGCAGTCTCATCAGCTGCAGCAAATTCATCAGCAGGAGTTTCCATGATGATTTCTTCAATAGCCGGTTCATCCACACGGCTTTCTTGGTGTACTTCCTCAGCTTGAGGAGTTTCCTCATCATGAGGAGTTTCATCTGCTGGCTCCTCAATCAGGGGCTGAGAAGTTGGTGCTGGGGGTGCGGCCCTCTTATTGTAGTCATCAACAACACTAGTGGCCAGCTTGATGAAATTTCTCTTGAGGCTTTTACGATCTGACAACTTGGAGTACTTGTTAGTCAATTTCTTCAGCTCTGCCTGTGTTGACACCAGTGCATCAGGAGTTAATTTGAGGAGATTCTGCTTGAGGAATTTCTCCTTTTTAATCTTTGCAACTTTGGCCTGCCTTGTCTGCTGTTCTTTCCACTTGGCTTCATTGATGAAAGTGGCCACCATGTGGCTAATGCCAGGGGGAAGTTTCAAATCATCAAGCGGAGTGTTTGGGTCCTCATACCAGATGTTGATGTAGTCAAGGAGGACCTTGGGGTCCATGGCCAGAGGAATGGCACTGCGTGATGCTTGAGCTACTCTTTCCTGCTTGTTTCTGATGATGGCTTGCAGGGTTTGATCATCATATTCATCACTGTCCTATGATGCAGATGGGACGGTGATGATTTTGCTGGGGCTTGGCATAGTTGCATGTTCAGCAGTTACCAAATTCTTCGCAGGAGGTGTTGAAGACTTTGTCTCTGAGCTGGTTGCAGCTGGGAGTGAGGAGCTAGAGCTGGCGGTCGTAGGCTTCATGACCTGCTTCTGTACTGATTTCACTTGAGTCTTTGGAGGTGGAGCTGAGGATTTTGGTACCGAGGATATTGGTACTGAGGGCTTTGGCGCTGATGGTTTTGGTGTTGAAAGTTTGGGTGCTGAGGGTTTTGGAGCTGAGGGTTTTGTGACTGAGGGTTTTGTGACTGAAGCCTGAGCAGACTTCTCTTGAGGCTTTGGAGCCCTTGGCTTTGATGGCACAGACTGCATTTGAGGAATTTCTGAGCCTGAGGTTTCTGCGGCAGAGGAAGTAGCAGGAGCTGAGGCAGGAGCTGAGGTTTCATTGAATTTCCTCACTGCAGGTTCTGCCTGCTTCTTGAGCTTGGCCAGATGCTTTTCCTTCTCATCTGGATAGTCATCAATGGTCTTGAGGCTTGAGGGATGTGCTACTTGATGATCCTCAAGTGGGGCCCATCTGCCAGGGGGCTTCAGAGCAAATTTCTTCGCATACTTGGGAGTCACAAACCTATATTCCTTCCATTCCTTCGCCCATCGGCGTTCTATCTTCTGCAGCCGTATTTTTCTCTTGGCCATTGTCTCATTTTCATCAGGCGTGCAATAGTCCAAGTAAATGTCCTCAGGGATATCCACAACTGTGTTCTTCTCAAGTTTCTTTCCTCCCTTCTGTTTTCTGTCTTCCTCCATTTTCTTCAGTTGGGGATTTTGCTGATGAGTTTGAACTCTTGAGGATTCTGATGAACCTTGAAGAGTTTCTTCCAGAAATGCTGCAAATGAGTTAATGTGATGAGAACCGAGAGATTCATCAGCTGACATGTGTGTACCTGTGAACAGAGTATAGTTGCGAGGAATTTGGAGAGGTCATATGCGTTCTCAGATTTGAAGAAAATGAAAAAGTTTGACAGTTTGAGGAATATAACCAGTGGTTGAGGAATTTGCCTAAGCATACTGTTCTTGGGTTCTAGAGTTGTACAGATCCTAAAATTCGCACAATTGAGGAATCTCGTGAAAATCTTAGATGCTTAGCATAGTTCATCAATGATGTGGTGATAGGCAGTGTTTGAGGAATCAAGTGCTTATCGTTTCTTGAGAAAAACAGATTTCACATAGAAGATGTAAAATTTTAGATCTAACTTGCTGTAAAAATGGGATTTATTTAACCTGGAAGGTGCGCACGAAGAACACAGAAAGGTGTGTGTGGAGAAGTTCTTCGGTCGTGTGTCCAATGCACCCTAACCCGGCGACAGAAGACGTCTACGACGGCGGCGGACGAAGATGGTCCGACTCCGGCGTGGTTCTGGCGACAGAGAAGTCGAGGCAGTGAAGCTCTTCCTCACCGACGCCGAGACTACCAGCAATGGGGCTAGGGTTTGGTGGTGTATGCTGTGGCAGGAGAGCGATGGAGCGAAGAAGAGTATGCCGAGGGGGACAAGGGCATATTTATAGCCAAAAGTTACTGTTGGCGCGAAAATTTCGGACCAAACCGCCCCTGCCTCTACGTCTCCGCAGGACACGTGTAGCTCCCGAATAGTGTGGTGGAGATAGTGGAGATCGTGGTTATCCGATCATGGGAAGTTGGGTTCAGTTACTATGTATTAAATAAACAATTTTTGAAGATTTGAGGATTTTTGTTACAAAATCATCAGCTGACAAGGGCGCAGTCAGGATTTTGAACAAAGTTTCAAGTAGAACGCATATGAAGAATTGAATAGACTGGATGAGGATAGCATAGAGGGAATGTAGGGTCCGATCACATTTACTTAGCAAAAATATCAACTTAAAAAAATAGCAATAAGTGAATGCTGTTGAGGACTTTAAATCACAGTCTATCTAGTCAAATGAAAGTCATCAAGTATTTTTGAAGATTTTGTGATAAATCATCACAATGAAGAACAGCTGTTTTGAAGAAAAACGCATTGTGAGGAAATTGATTATTTGAATAAAATCAACTTGAGGAATTTCACATTGGGCGGTGGCGTGACCCACCATATAAGAATGTTGATTACAGACGCCGCGTACAATTGTCGTAGGGCCCCGAGAATCAATTTCTTCATTAATTTCTTCACATTCAGAGTGACATTCTTCATCAGTTGAAGAAAATCGATTCATCATGTGTTGCACATCTAAGTCATCAACTTTGCATAAGTGTTAGGATGTGTGCATGTTTTTACAAAACATTTGAAGACTCTAAGATATTTAGCTCACACCGCAACTTGCAAAACCTTTTCTCGTCCAAGGGCTTAGTGAAGATATCTACGAGTTGATCACCAGTCTTCACATGGTCGATGAGGATATTGCCCTTGAGGACATGGTCCCGAAGAAAATGATGACGAATCTGGATGTGCTTGGTCTTCGAGTGTTGTACTGGGTTGTATGCAATATTGATAACACTCTCATTGTCACAGTAGAGAGGCACATTCTTCATGTTGATGCCGTAGTCTTTGAGGGTTTGCTTCATCCATAGCAATCGAGCACAGCAAGAACCAGCAATAATGTACTCAGCTTCGGCAGTGGAGAGTGATACGCAGTTCTGCTTCTTTGAGGACCAGCAAACTAGTGACCTTCCGAGGAAATGGCATGTGCCAGAGGTTGACTTGCGATCCACACGGTCACCAGCATAGTCTGAATCGGAATACCCTACCGGATGAAGATTGGAGCCCTTGGGATACCATAATCCTAGTGTTGGTGTGTGAGCTAAGTATCGAAGAATATGTTTCACAGCCTTATGGTGTGTTTCCTTCGGTTTTGCTTGAAAATGTGCACACATGCAAACACTAAGCATTATATCTGGCCTAGATGCACATAGATACAATAAAGAGCCAATCATAGAACGATATACTTGCTGATTGAAATCAGTGCCGAGGTGGCCGTTGGTAGGCATTGGAGTCTTGGCACCTTTGCATTCGTGCATGTCAAATTTCCTCAGAACATCCTTGAGGTATTTCTCCTGTGATATGAAGATTCCATTACTTTGTTGACGAATTTGAAGACCTAAGAAGAATTTCAGCTCCCCCATCATGGACATCTGATATTCTTCACTCATCATGTAGGCAAATTCTTCACTGTATCGTTTGTCAGTACAGCCAAATATGATATCATCGACATATATTTGACACACAAATAGCTCATTATCATAGGATTTAGTGAAAAGAGTTGGATCGAGTGAACCAGGTTTGAAGCCTTTCTTCATGAGGAATTCCTTCAATGTATCATACCATGCCCGCGGGGCTTGCTTGAGACCATAAAGAGCCTTTTTGAGTCTGAAGACTTTGTCTGGATTCTTTGGATCCTCAAAACCTAGGGGCTGAGCAACATATACTTCTTCCTCAAGCTTACCATTGAGGAATGCACTTCTCACATCCATTTGATATAAGATGATGTTATGATGATTAACATAAGCAAGTAGTATTAGAATAGCTTCAAGTCTAGCGACAGGTGCAAAAGTTTCATCGCAATCTATTCCTTCAATCTGGGTGTAGCCTTGGGCTACAAGTTGTGCCTTGTTCCTCACCACTTGACCGTCCTCATCTTGCTTGTTTCGGAAAATCCACTTGGTGCCGATGATGTTGTGCTTGCGAGGATCTGGTCGTTTGACGAGCTCCCATACGTCATTTAGCTTGAATTGAAGAAGTTCGTCTTGGATAGCTTGGATCCACTCCGGTTCCAGAAAAGCTTCAGCAACTTTTGAGGGTTCTGTGATGGATACAAAGGATAAATGCCCACAAAAGTTAACTAAGTGTGAAGCTTTTGAACGAGTGAGAGGACCTGGCGCGTTGATGTCGTTGAGGATTTTGTCAAGTTCTACTTCATTTGCAATCCTCGGATGAGCTGGTTGAGGATTTTGTCTGGGCTGAGGAAGTGGTGCTGGTGCAATTTCCTCAGGAGCATCTTCATGATTTTCATCAGTGACGGGGATCGTTTCTTCATCAATTTCCTCAGTTGGGACAATATCTTCAGTAGGCTTGAGCTTTATTGCTTCCTCAGGAGACAGCTTATCTCGATCAGAAGGCAATTGCTCTCTTTGCGAGCCATTAGTTTCATCAAACCGCACATCTACAGTCTCAACAACTTTGTTGTGATAGTTGTTGAAGATTTTGTAAGTGTGCGAGTCCTTTCCATAACCGAGCATAAAACCTTCATGTGCCTTAGGTGCAAATTTTGAGCTATGGTGAGGATCTCTAATCCAGCATTTTGCACCGAAGACTTTGAAATAACTTACATTGGGTTTCTTGTTAGTGAGGAGTTCATATGAGGTTTTCTTGAGGAATTTGTGAAGATATACCCTGTTGATGATATGGCATGCAGTGTTGATTGCTTCAGGCCAAAAGCGACGAGGAATCTGATATTCTTCAAGCATAGTTCTTGCCATTTCAACCAAAGTCCTGTTCTTCCTTTCGACGACACCATTCTGCTGAGGAGTATACGGAGCAGATAATTCGTGAGTAATACCAAGTTCATCAAGATAATCATCAAGACCAGTGTTTTTGAACTCGGTTCCATTTTCACTCCTGATATGTTTGATCTTGATGCCAAAGTTCGTCGAGGCCCTTGAAGAAAATCGTTTGAAGACTTCCTGCACTTCAGTTTTATACACTATGATATGCACCCAAGTGTATCTGGAATAATCATCAACTATGACGAAGCCATATAATGATGCTGCATTGGTTAGTGTGGCATAGTGAGTAAGTCCAAATAAATCCATATGAAGCAATTCGAATGGACGAGTAGTGGTCATGATCGTCTTAGAGGGATCCTTGGATCTGGTCATTTTCCCAGATTCACAAGCACCACAGAGATGATCCTTGAGGAATTTGACTGATTCGATGCCGATGACATGCTTCTTCTTCACGAGCGTGTGCAAATTCCTCATACCTGCATGGCCTAGTCTTCGGTGCCACAACCATCCTTCTGAGGTTTTTGCTAGTAAGCAAGTGGCTGGTTGAGGACCTGTAGAGAAATCAACAATGTACAAATCCCCTCTTCTTACACCTTCGAAGACTTTGGATCTGTCAGATTCCATGATGACTACGCATCTATATCTACCAAAGATAACAATCATATCAAGATCACAAAGCATCGAGACTGACATAAGGTTAAAACCAAGGGATTCAACAAGCATCACTTTGTCCATATGCCTATCCTTGGAAATAGCCACTTTGCCAAGTCCCAATACCTTGCTTTTACCTTTGTCAGCGTATGTGATTTGCTTCAGAGGTGATGGAGTTAGTGGCATATTGATCAGTAAGCTTTTATCACCAGTCATGTGATGTGTGCAGCCACTATCAAGAACCCACTCAGTATTCTTGGGTTTGTCATCCTGCAGATGAATTAGTACAGCTTACCATCTCATATGCTTCAGATTTGAAGAATATGATACTAATTTCATCAGATCAGTAATTTCATCATAACAGAACTGTAAGGACGTGTGAAATATTTCTATTTCATCAATCATTAGCTTGCGTCCTATCAAGCATTTCCTCAGGTCTCCAGCAAATTCTTCAGATGATGATTTTCATCTGGAGACCTGACCTGCAGAAGTGATTAGTTCGATTTCTTCACCACCCACATCTGAAGGGGTGGCAAAGCATTCATCATCCTGCGAGCACCATATGAGAAAGGTGGCATTGAGGCCAATGCACTTCTCTTAACAGTAGGGGGATTAAAGTACTCATATGAATATGCAGAGAACTGGTTGGAGGATTTATGAACATAATGATTTGAGGAGTAACGCTCATATTCATATTCCTTGTAGTTTCCCTGCATGTTAGACGCATTAGCACGGGTACGAGCATAGTTTTGACCAGTTGAGGATTTTGAGGATTTATGAACATAATGAATTTGATCTGGGGTTCAAATTCTTCAGTGGTGGTGTCATGAGGACATTCACGTGCAGATTTCCAGGACAACTTTTGGGAACCCAGATTTTCCTCAAGGGAGGGCCATTCCTGCAGTTAGTCCAACATATCGAGCAGATACTTCACCAGATTGATTTTTGAACAGTTTGTAGTTGGAGTCAAATGACTCATCTGGGGAATAGGATAATTCACATGAAAAACCAGTTAGATTAGATGGATCGAAAGGAGGCCCAGTAGCAGCAACCCATGAGGTTTTGGGATACTGCTCAGGTTTCCAATGAGATCCATCAGCATTTAATTTCCTCTCAAAGGCAATTCCTTCTTTCCTTGGGTTCCTGTTCAAGATCTGCTTTTTGAGCACATCACAAAGGGTTTGATGTCCTTTGAGGCTTTTGTATATGCATGTCACGTACAATTCCTTCAACCCTACATTTTCATCAGTAACATTTGTGTTTTCCTCAAGTGAGGAAATAGACACAGCAGGTGCAGTTGAAGAATTTGTAGCAATAGTAGCATTTGATGATTCTGGTGAGGAATTAGCAGTTTCATGTTCAATGCATTTAAGACATGGAGGAATGAATTCAACTTGACCAGCGCTAATCTGTTGAGCTAGTAATGAATCATTTTCCATACGAAGATCATCATGAGACATCCTTAGCTTCTCAAGATCAAGCTTCCTTTGAAGAAATTCATAGGAAAGCTTCTCATGATCAGTGAGGAGTGTATCATAATGATCCTGAAGATTATCAAATCTAGACTGAAGACTTTTCACATCTTCAGTGAGGATTTGGGTAAGATTCATTTCATCATTCAACAGATCATCACTTTTATCTAGCAGTTTCTGAAGCTTTTCCAGAGTAGTTTATTGTTTGGTGGCAATGATAGCAAGTTTACTGTAACTAGGTTTCTTATAATTATCAGGTTCACAGTCACTTGAATCAGAGGAGGAGGCATTATTTGGTACCTTTGAACCTTTTGCCATGAAGCAAAAGGTTGGAGCGAAGTCATCAGCATAGTCATCAGTGAGGATGGTGCTATCATTTTCTTCAAGGTTGAAGATTGACTTGCTGAGAAAGTGGTTGCGAGTGCAAGACTAGCCTGTCCGGATTCTGAGTCTTCATCAGAACCCTCTTCTTCATCACATTCCTCTGATTCTGCCTCGGAGTCCATTTCCTTGCTAATAAGTGCCCGAGCCTTTCGGAAACTAGTCTTCTTGTGCGATGAGGGCTTTGAAGATAAGGATTTTGAAGATCTCTTCTTCTTCTTCGAGTCATCAGAACTGTCATCCTTGTATTTCCCCTTCTTTGATTCCTTTCCCCAACGGGGACAATCAGCAATGTAATGACCTGATTTCTTGCACTTGTGACAGGTTCATTTCTTGTAGTCCTCAGATGAAGATTCTGATTTCCTCATGTCTCTTCTTGAAGATTTACCGAACTGACCACGTCGTGTAAATCTCTGGAATTTCCTCACGAGCATTGCAAGCTCCTGTCCAAATTCTTCAGGGTCACAAATGTTGTCATCTGTGTCTTCGTCTTTAGATGAGGAAATTGCTCTAGCCTTCAGTGCACGTGGTCTGGAATAGCTTGGACCATATAGATCTCTCTTTTCTTCTAGCTGGAATTCATGAGTATTTAGCCTTTCTAGTATATCAGCTGGATCAAGCATCTTGTAATCTGGTCTTTCTTGAATCATCAGAACTAAAGTATCAAATGAAGAATCCAAAGATCTCATCAGTTTCTTCACAACTTCGTGATCAGTGATGTCTCGAGCTCCCAGTGCTTGCAGTTCATTTGATATGTCAGTGAGGCGATCAAAGGTGTCTTGGCAGCTTTCATTGTCATGTCTCTTGAAGCGATTGAAGAGATTGCGAAGAATATCAACATGAGAGTCACGCTGGGTTGATACTCCTTCATTTACCTTGCACAGTCTCTCCCAGATCAGTGTTGCAGAGCCCAAATAACTTACTCTTCCAAACTGGCTTGGGCTTAGATGGTCACAGATGATGTTCTTCGCTTGAGAATTGAGTTGCTTGAATTTCTTCACATCAGCAGCAGAGACACTGGCAGAGATGATGGGGACGCCATGTTCCACAATATACCAGAGATCATTATCAATAGCTTGTAGATGCATTTGCATTTTGTTCTTCCAGAAGGAAAAGTTCTTTGCTTCGTAGGTAGGACATGCTGCAGTCACCATAAACATGCCTGCAGTCAACATAACTAAAACTCGAGGTGGTTAAGCCAAAATCAAACAGAACAAGGGAGTACCTTGCTCTGATACCAATTAAAAGTGCGTTATATCGACTAGAGAGGGTGAATAGGATATTTTTAGAATTTCATCACTGAGGAAATTCATCACTGATGACTAACTTACAGCGGAAACAGTAAAGGATCAGAAGTGCAAGGTTTCACAACAGCAGTTTTTCAGAGTGAAGAATGTGAAAACAGATTGCACAGTGAGCACGCACGCAGAATACAGATGTGGATTAACTGACGTGAAGAATTTGGGGTTGAGGAAATTCAGAGAAAGTCTTCAGCAAATTCTTCAAACAGTCACAGTGGAAGTCATCAACACATAATACGGGGAAAGTAAAGAGTTGAGGAATTAGAACCCGTTTCTCAGTGAAGACAGTCGTTGATGACCCAGTTCCAACTGCTGTGACAGTCGTACATCTAGTTTGGAGCGGCTTGGTATTGAAACCAAATGACACCCAGTCCCGGGACACACAGTACCTACCGTATTCTCCTTGAGCTAAGGACACACAGTCCTCGCCCAACACTCGTGGTAAGTCTTCAGGGCAGACTTCCAAACCCTCACAAACCTTGTCACCCGGCGATCCATAATTGACTGCTGGAAAGCTCTAGACCATGACGCCTAACCGTCTGGAGGATGCACAGTCCTCAAAGGTAAAAGGCTTTAGTCCCACACAGGAACAACTTCTTCAGTGATGCTCAATCACTAGGTTTGGTTTGTGGTTTCGGTGTATGGTGTATTTCCTCACTGATGAATTACTCTCAAAGGCTCTGAGGAATTGGGTTGCTCTTATGACAAGTGTCAGTTTATAACGGAGCAGCCAACCAGCTAGTGGTTGTGGGGGTGGCTATTTATAGCCTAGGAGCATCCCGACATGATTTGACACTAATGCCCTTAAGTAATATGACCGTTGGGTTGGATAAGACCAGTGACCTGGCGTGGCGATCGAAACGGTCGGAACCCTCAACTGTGAGAGTCCTCATGTCACTCATATTCCTCACTTTGAGGCTTTTGGTAGGATTAGGCTTGGGTTGAGCATCATGAGGAAATTCATTCCATAGTGTAACTTCGACCCCCTTTAACAGTACGGTGTTCCTATTACTCAAATGCGAAGAAAATAAAACAGAAAGTGTTAATCTTTATGCTTCAAATTCTTCAGAGTGATTTTCTTTAGGACACACCGGACTTCTCAATATCAGTATCTTCATGAGGAATATCAATTTCATCGCAGATTCCTTGCGATTCATTTCTTCAGCTTCAGACCAATTTCTTCAACTGAAGACATATATTTTTAGGGGTCGATATTCTTCAAATATCTCAAACTCCTCAATGACTTATAGATCCTGTGTACACTCACAAACACATTAGATACTTAACCTATAAGTATTCAAACCACCAAAATCACTAAGGGGCACTAGATACACTTACAGTATCATGTTTTCCATTTTTCCTAGAGTTAAAAAACCAATAAACGACACATCTGTGGCTCCCTCTTCCCACACATATCCTTCAAATTTCTATTAGTTTTGTGTATAATACATGAAAAGTTATTCAATGCCATGACTATGATTTTCCAAACCATTTTTTGGCACATTTTCATATGCAGAATGTTTGAACTAGAATTGTAAGCAGTAAATGCCTAGAAATTGCACATAAAAGCCTAAATACAATAAACCAGCCATAAAAAATATCAAATTTGAACACAGTGCATTGAAGTGGGTATGTTGATCGTATAAAATAAATCAAGAGAAACAACCAAGGAAATATGGGTTTCCCTTCAAAACATGGCGATTTCCCTCCGAAAACCATGAAACTACCTAAGTTCTAGTTTGATACATGAAGAGTGTGTATGACGACATTAGCCAAACCTTCTAATATATTCGACAATCATATTGAGCTCATGCCAATGCACCACACAAGGTATCATGTTTTTTAGGCTTGGTTTCCATTTTTCTAGAGTTAATAAACCAATAAACGACCATACGTGATTGCCTCTCCCCACACATATACTTTAAATTTCTATTAATTTCCTGTATGATACATGAAAAGTTATTCAATGCCACGATTATGAGTTTTTAACCATTTTTGTACATATTTTCATATACAGAATGTGCAAACTTGAATTATTGTAAATACCTAGAAAGTGTACATAAAAGCCTAAATATTGTAAACGAGCTCGTAAAACTTTTGAACTTGAACACGGTGCATTGTAGTGAGTATGTTGATCGTAGAAAATTAATCAAGGAGAAAGGATTGGGTGAATGTCATGCACGAAGAGCCACACAACTTCAAGAGGAATGAAGTTTGGACACTCGTGGATAAATCCAAGGATGAGGACAACATCATTGGTACAAAATGGGTGCTTCGGAACAATAAAATGAAGATGGCCAAGTAGTCCGCAACAAGGCGCGTCTCGTAGCTCAAGGTTACACACAAGTTGAAGGTATGGACTACGGTGATACATATGGCCCCGTTGCTAGACTTGAATCTATTCGTATTCTTCTCGCTTATGCCAGTCACCAGGATATTAATCTTTACCAAATGGCTATCAAAAGTGTTTTTCTAAATGGTGAAATTAAGGAGGGTGTTTATGTCAAACAACCTCCTGGCTTTGGGAACCCTAAGAAACCTAATCATGTTTATAAACTTCGTAAAGCTTTATGTGGTCTTAAATAAGCCCCTCGAGCTTTGTACAAATGCCTAACAAAGTTTCTCATTGAAAAGGGTTTTGAGATTGGTAAAATTGATTTAACCTTATCCACTAAAAGGTTTAATGGCAAACTATCCGTATGCCAAATTTATGTGGATGATATTATCTTCGGATCTACTAACCCCCATTTTAGTGAGACGTTTGGAAGGTTGATGTCCGAGAAGTATGAGATGTCCATGACGAGTGAGCTGAAATTCTTCCTCGGTTTGCAAATCAAACAAATGAGAGAAGGTACATTTATCTCTCAAACCAAGTACATTAAGGACTTAATCAAGAAGTTGAACATGCAAGAGTGCAAAGGTATGAAAACACACATGCCTACTAGTGGACATGATGACATCACCAAGGAGGACAAATTAGTTGATCAAAAGGTTTATCGATCAATGATCGATTTATTGCTATATCTATGTGCCTCCCGTCCCGATATCATGTTGAGTGTTTGCATGTGTACCCGATATCAAGTGGCACCTAAGGAGTGTCATCTTAAGGCTGTGAAAATAATTTTGAGATACTTAATACATACACCAAACTTTGGCATATGGTATCCAAAGGGATCTTCTCTAAATCTTGTTGGCTATTTCGATTCAGACTATGCCGGTGACAAGGTTGATAGAAAATCCACCTTGCGTACATGTCAATGTCTTGGGATATCTCTTGTATCTTGGTCATCCAAGAAACAAAGCTCGATATCTCTATCTACCGCCAAAGTGGAATACATTACCGGCAGATCATGGTGTGCGCACTTACTATGGAGGTCGCAAACTCTTAAGAATTATGCCATTCATGTGAAACATGTTCCTTTCTTGTGTGACAATGAAAGTTCTATTAAAATTACTCATAATCCCATGCAACATTCTCGAACTATACATATTCAAGTTTTACAACATTTCATTTGTGATAATGTTGGTCAAGGAGATATTAATCTCAAGCATGTTCGTACCGACAAACAATTGGATGATATCTTTACAAAGCCACTTGATGAGAAAGTGTTTTTTCGCTTGAGGAGTGAGTTGAACATCATTGATGCTTCAAACATGAGCTAGACTCTCTCGGATGCATGCATGAGCATGAGCTTACTTGATTATTCTATGATGCTATTGATATGACACTATCTTATATCTTGGAAAACTATACTCCCTTGTATTGCATCTAACCTTTTGTAGGTACTTGGAAGAACTACACTCCACCAGATTGCCATCAACTCACAACAAAA
The DNA here is from genome assembly GCF_904849725.1 of Hordeum vulgare subsp. vulgare. Lineage (NCBI taxonomy): Eukaryota > Viridiplantae > Streptophyta > Magnoliopsida > Poales > Poaceae > Hordeum > Hordeum vulgare. Next base: position 422,045,374 of record NC_058519.1, on the reverse strand, counting down.
GCAATCTTATTATGGCGAAGTATCAACAACCCTTTCTTGGGAGATGAAAGAAGAAGACAACAAAATCATATCCTTGGAAACTAACTAATGATTAAATTCACTCTTGTCATTTGGATATATTATGTTCTTCCTTGCATGACTAACCAATGTAGGTGAAAAGAGAACCGAAACAACAAATATTGCTCCCAACTCAAGATGATCTTTATCAACATTGAGTATCCACAAACAAGTTCACCTACATGCCATGTACTCATATCCTTGATAAAGCTTTAGACCAAGTCATGAGGTAAAGCAACTCAAGAGATATGAAGACATTAGAATGCTTCACAAAAAATTGTAACCCAATTTTGTGCTTAATGATGAGTATGACCTATGATCAAGCATTCTTGCGTGGCTCCTAAAGTCAATATACTCTAATATAGGTGATCTAGTCACCGCCCAACACTTGGATGAAGTTTCCTACATGGTTCATATTCTCATTGCATGCTTTCTTGGAACCATTCAATTTTCATTTAGTTGTGAAAAATTCCTTGCAAGTTTCTCGAAAATCATTTGAATAATTTCTCAGAACTTTGGACAAAATATTTGATCATTTATACTAAAAAATGGCCAGGAAGGATTTATCTGAGTTTTGTAATGGCCCCACATTTTCATATAACTAAATTATATTTGCAACTCGGTCTCTCCGAGTTGGGAAAATTGGTCCTATCGCTTTCCCCAAGAGGCCCATTATTCATTCTCGGTTCTATCAAACCACTTTGCCTTGGAGACTCTGAAATTTTGATGCTACCTATGATTTTAATGATAATCTCAATTCTATCAGAAGGGAGAGAAACTTCAAATGATCCCACAATATAAGGGGAAGAAGCATCTAGGATCACTATCTAAAAAGGGGGAGCAAATTCAAGGAACCCTTATCTAACTGGAAGGGGGAGAAATTTCAAGGAACCCTTATCTAATGGAAAGGGGGAGAAGAATCAAGGACCCCTTATCAAGAAGAAGAACCAGGATCTCTTACTCTCGAGGAACCCTTACCCTCTCACCTTTTTGGAAATTAATACCAAAGGGGGAGAAATATATCAAAGCTTCTAAGCTTCCAAGGGGAGAAATATCTTCTAGGGGAGAAAATATATTCAGGGGGAGAAATATCATTAACGGGGAGAGATATCAAAGAGTTATATAAGCTCATGCTTATCCTAAGGATAGTTATCTAAGAACTCCTTTGGATTGAACTTGTCTCCCCCTACCTGTTGCGGAACGTCGCATGGGAAAGAAAAAATTTCCTACGCTCACCAAGATCAATCTATGTAGACTAACATCCATGAGAGGGGGAGTGCATCTACATACCCATCTAGATCGCAAAGCAGAAGCGTATATAAAGCGGTTGTCTAACGTTTTTGCGATCCAATCACAATCCGTCCCGCGATCTCATCACGATCCGTCCCGCGATCCCATCACGATCCGTCCCAATTTAGTGCCGAACGAACGACACCTCCATGTTTAGCACACGTACAACTCGATGACGTTCTCCTCCTCCTTGTTCCAGAAAGCGAGGGTGGAGAGGTAGATGAGTTCTCCTACAGCACGATGGGATGGCGACGGTGGTGGTGGAGCTGTTCCGACAGGGCTTCGCCAAGCAATACCGAAACCGATCTAGTGGAGAAAACTAATCTATGGGAAAGACAAGGCCGTGCCGTGGGAGAGTCCCGAGCCCCCTTGTGCCTCCCCACCTTTATATAGGCGTGCGAGGGGATGGTGGCTTTCCCTCCAACCCCTAGGGTCGTTGCTCAAGGGGGGAGGAAGGAAATCTCTCATTTCCTTCCCACCAATCACTATCCCCCTTTTTAGGGATCTCGATCTTATCGTTTCGGGATATGATCTCATGGTCATCGAAACAGATACTTTACATGCAGAAAACAGTAGCAATAAACTAACATGATCACATGCTACGTTCATAGTTTGGGTCTTGTCCATCACATCATTCTCCTAATGATGTGATCCCGTTATCAAATGACAACTCATGTCTATGGTCAGGAAACCTTGACCATCTTTGATCAACGAGCTAGTCCATAGAGGCAAACTAGGGACAATGTGTTGTCTATGTATCCACACATGTATTTGAGTTTCCAATTAATACAATTCCAGCATGGTTAATAAACGATTGTCATGAACAAGGAAATATAATAATAACTAACTTATTATTGCCTCTAGGGCATATTTCCAACAGTCTCCCACTTGCACTAGAGTCAATAATCTAGTTCACATCACCATGTGATTCACACCCAATGAGTTCTGGGGTTTATCATGTTTTGCTTGTGAGAGAGATATTAGTCAACGAGTCTAAACCTTTTAGATCCGCACGTTCTTTACAAATCTCTATGTCATATGTAGACACTACTACCACACTCCATTTGGACCTATTCCAAATGATTGCTCCACTATATGAATCCGATCTGCTACTCAGAGTCACCCGGATTGGTTTCAAAGCTTGCATCGACGTAACCCTTTACGACGAACTCTTTTATCACCTCCATGATCAAAAAACATTTCCTTAGTCCTCAAGTTACTAAGGATAATTTTGACCGTTGTCCAGTGATCCATTCCTGGATCACTCTTGTACCCCATGACACACTCATGGCAAGGCACACATTAGGTGCGGTACACAACATGGCATACTATAGAGCCGACAACTAAGGCATAGGGGATGACATTCGTCCTTTTTCTTTCTTCTTCCGTGGTCGAGCTATGAGTATCACTCAAATTTACACCTTACAATACAGGCAAGAACTCCTTCTTTGACTGATCCATTTTGAACTCCTTGAAAATCTTGTCAAGTTTTATAAGGCATGTTGATCTATCTCTAGAGATCTTGATGCTCAATGTTCAAGTAGCTTAATCCAGGTTTTCCTTTCAAAAACTCCTATAAAACAACCATATATAGTGCTCCCACTCACTTTCTTGGAAATTCAAGTTTCTCATAAACTTTGTATAAACCCAAAATCTTTGATCATCACATCAAAGAGTATATTCTAACTCCGAGATGATTGTCCCAGTCCATAGAAGGATTGCTAGAGCTTGCATACTTGTTAGCATCCTTAGGATCGACAAAACCTTCTGGTTGTATCGCATACAACCTTTCCTCAAGGAAACCGTCAAGGAAAAAATGTTTTGACATCCATCTGCCAGATTTCATAATCAAAAATGCAGTGACTATTAACATAATTCCAACAGACGTTAGCATCGCTACGAGTGAGAAAGTCCCATCGTAGTCAACTCCTTGAACTTGTCGGAAACCTCTTTGCGACAAGTTGAGGTTTCTAAATGGTGACATTTACCATCATTGTCCGTCTTCCTTTTAAAGATCCATTTGTACTTAATAGCCTTACGACCATCAAGTAGTTCTTCCAAAGTCAACACTTTGTTTTCATACATGGATCATATCTCGTATTTTCATGGCCTCCAGCCATTTGTCGGAATCTGTGCCCACCATCGCTTCTCCAAAGCTCGTAGGTTGATTGTTGTCCAACAACATGACCTCCAAGACATGATTACCATACCACTCTGGAGCAGTACATGTCCTTGTCGACCTACGATGTTTGGTAGAAACTTGATTTGAAGCTTCATGATCACCATCATCAGCTTCCACTTCAACTAGTGTAGGCGCCACAAGAACAATTTCCTGCACCCTTCTACTTTCTCGTCGAAGTGACGGTTCATAAACCTCATCAAGTTCCACCATCCTCCCACTCAATTCTTAAGAGAGAAACTAATTCTTGAGAAAGGACCCACTTTCATCAACAAACACTTTGCTTTTGGATCTGAGATAGGAGGTATACCCAACTAATTCCTTTGTGTATCCTATGAAGATGCAATTATCCACTTTGGTTTTGAGCTTATCAGGCTAAAGCCTTTTGACATATAGATTACATCCCCAAACTTTAAGAAACGACCGCTTAGGTTTCTCTAAACCATAGCTCATACGGTGTCATCTCAACGGAATTAAATGGTGCCATATATAAGGTGAATGTGGTTGTCTCTAATGCATAACCCCAAAATGATGGTGGTAATTCAATAAGAGACATCATAGTATGCACCATATCCAATAGGGATGACTACGATGTTCGGACACACCATCACACCATGGTGTTCCAGGTGGCATGAGTTGTGAAACAATTTCCATATTGTGTTAAATGTATACCAAACTCGCTACTCGGATATTCACCTCCGCAATCACATCGTAGGCATATTATCCTCTTGTCACGATGATCTTCAAGTTCACTCTAAAATTGCTTGAACTTTTCAATATTTAAGACTTGTGATTCATCAAGCAAATACACGTGTATCTACTCAAATCATCAATGAAGTAAGAACATAACGATATCCACTGCGTGCCTCGGTACTCACTGGACTGCATACACCAAAATGTATTATTTCCAATAAGCCACTTGCTCGTTCTATCTCACTAGAAAACGAGGCCTACAACCATCTTGCCCATGTGGCATGAATTGCATGTCTCAAGTGATTCAAAATCAAGTGAGTCCAAATACATCTGCATGGAGTTTCTTCATGCGTTTACACCAATAGGCATGGTTCGCATGTCTCAAATGATTCAAAAACGAGTGAGTCCAAAGATCCATCAGCATGGAGCTTCTTCATGCGTTTTATACCAATATGACTTAAGCAACAATGGCACAAGTAAGTGGTACTATCATTACTACTTTGTATCTTTTGGCGTCAATATTTTGAACATGTGTATCACTACGATCGAGATTCAATAAACCATTCATATTAGATGCATGACCATTGAAGGTATTATTCAAGTAAACAGAGTAACCATTATTCTCTTTAAATGAATAATCGTATTGCAATAAACACGATACAATCATGTTCATGCTCAATGCAAACACCAAACAACATTTAGGTTTAATACTAATCCCGATGGTAGAAGGAGCGTGCGATCGTGATCACATCAACTTTGGAAATTCTTCCAACACACATCGTCACCTGGCCTTTAGCTAGTCTTCGTCTATTACAGTAGCTTTTATTTCTTGTTACTAACATTTAACAACTGAACTGGTATCTAATACCCATGTGCTACCAGGAGTACTAGTAAAGTACACATCAATAACACGTATATCTGATATACTTATGTTGACATTGCCAACCTTCTTATCTACCAAGTGTCTAGGGCAGTTCCACCTCAGTGATCATTCCCGTCGTCATAGAAGTACATAGTCTCGAGTTTGGGTTCAACCTTGGGTTTCTTCATTGGAGTGACAACTGACTTGTCGTTCTCGAAGTTTCCCTTCTTTCCCTGGCCATTTTGAAACTAGTGGTTTTACTAACCATCAACACTTGATGCTCCTTCTTGATTTTTACCTTCGCGGTGTCAAACATCACGAATAGCTCAAGGATCATCTTCTCCATCCCTGGTATGCTATAGTTCTTGACGAATCTTACTATCTTGGTGGAAGTGACTTTGTAGAACTATATCAATCTCTATCTCATGTGGAAGAATAACTCCCACTCGATTCAAGTGATTGTAGTACCCACACAATCTGAGCACATGATCAACGACTGATCTTTTCTCTTTTACTTTGTAGGCAAAGAATCTTGTCGGAGGTCACATACCTCTTAACACGGGCTCGAACCTGAAATCCTAATTTCATCTCTTTGAACATCTCATATGTTCCATGACGTTCAAAACGTTTTGGAGCCTCAATTCTAAGCCGTAAAGCAAGACGCACTCAACTATCATATAGTCATCAAAACGCTTATGTCAGATATTCACAACATCTACAAATGATGCTTGGGGTAGCACACTGAGAGGTGCATTAAGCCTTCTGTGCAGCAATCATGACAATCCTTAGTTCACAGACCCAGTCCGCATAATTGCTACTATCATCTTTCAACTAAGTTTTCTCTAGGAACATATCAAAATACAAGGGAGCTACAGCGCAAGCTAATCATCTACTACATAATTTGCAAAGACATTCTGACTATGTTCATGGTAATGAGTACAATTAATCATATTACATAAGAACTCCCACTCAATTTGATATCCCTTTGGTCATTTGAGTGGTACATGATCCAAATTCACCAAGCCAGGTCTGATCAACACGTGAGATGAGGTGGCTTTAATGGTGAACATCTCCATGTTGATCATATCTACTATATGACTTATGTTTGACCTTTCGGTCTCCTGTGTTCCGAGGCCATGTCTGTACATGCTAGGCTCATCAAGTTTAACCCGAGTGTTCCGCGTGTGCAAAATTGTCTTGCACCCGTTGTTTGTGAACATAGAGTCTATCACACCCGATCATCACGTGGTGTCTTGAAACGACGAACTGTCGCATCGGTGCACACTCGGTGAGAACACAATTTTATCTTGAAATTTTAGTGATGGATCACCTTATAATGCTACCGTCGTCCTAAGAGAACAATGTGTATAAAAAAGGATTAACATGACATGCAAATCATAAGTGACATGATATGGCCATGAATTTGTGCTTTTGATCTCCATCTTCAAAGCACCGACATGATCTCCATCGTCACCGGCACAACACCATAATCTCCATCATCATGATCTCCATCATTGTGTTGCCATCAAGGTTGCCGCACCAACCATGCTTCTACTACTATTGCTACCGTTTACCGATTAAGTAAAACATTACATAGCGCTTAATGATTGACACACATGTCATACAATAATTAAAGACAACCCTACGGCTTTTGTCGGTTGCCGTAGCATCGACATGCAAGTCGATATTAACTATTACAAGATGGTCATCTCGTACATCAAACATATATCATCATGTCTTTCGCCATATCATATCATCACATACCCTGCAAAAACCAGTTAGACGTCCTCTAATTTGTTGTTGCATGTTTTAGTGTCTGCTATGGGTATCTAGTAAGAATGCTTCTTACCTACGCAAAAACCACAACGATGATATGCATTTTGCTATTTAACCTTCTACAAGGACCGCCTCTGTTGAATCTGATTCAACTAAAGTGGGAGAGATAGACACCTGCCAGCCATCTTTATGCAACAAGTTGCATGTCAGTCGATGGAACCGGTCTCTCATACGTGGACGAGTAAAGTTGGTCCGGGCCGCTTCATCCCCAATACCGCTGAACTAAGAAAATACTAAGGAGGGAAGAAATCTGAATATTAAAGCCCACAAACTCCTTTGTTTTCTACCCATGATGTCATCTACACATAGACCTAGCTCATGATGCCATTGTTGGGGAACATCGCATCGCAAAAAAAGAAATTCCTACGCTCGCCAAGATCAATCTATGGAGACTAACATCTACGAGAGGGGGAGTGCATCTACATACCCTAGTATATCGCTAAGTGGAAGCGTATATAATGTGGTTGATGTAGTCGAATGTCTTCGCGATCCAATCACGATCCGTCGTGTGATATCATCATGGTCTGTCCCCCGATCCCATCATGATCCGTCCCGATTTAGTGCCGAACGGACGACACCTCCGCGTGCAGCACACGTACAACTCAATGACATTGTCCACCTCCTTGATCCAGAAAGCGAGGGTGGAGAGGTAGATGAGTTCTTCGACAGCACAACGGCATGGCGGCGGTGGTGTTGGAGCTATTCCGGCAGGGCTTCGCCAAGCAATACCGAAACCGATCTAGTGGAGAAAACTGATCTATGGGAGAGACAGGGCTTCGCCGTGGGAGAGTCCCCATACCCCTTGTGCCTCCCCACCTTTATATACGCGTGGGAGGGGCTGGTGGCTTTCCCTCCAAGTCCCTAGGGTCGTTGATCAAGGGGGAGGAAGGAAATCCCTCATTTCCTTCCCCACCAACCACTATCCCCCTTTTAGAGATCTCGATCTTATCCTTTCGGGATATGATCCTATTCCTTTAAAGGGGGGATCTTGATGCGCCTAGACCAGGGGTGTGGGGGATTTCCCCACTACCCACGTCCATGTGGGTCTTCATGATAGTGGGCCCCACTCTGGAACCTTCTAGAACCTTCCCGGTACAATACCGAAAAATCTTGAACATTTTTCTAAACCCTGAATATGATTTCCGACCATTCCAGAGCTCCTCATGACGCCCGGGATCTCATACAGGACTCCGAACAACTTTAGGTTATTTCCACATTTACTCATTAATACCAAATCGACACCGAACCTTAAGTGTGCATACCCTGCGGGTTTGAGAACTATGTAGACATGACTAGAGACATTCTCCGGTCAGTAACCAATAGCGGGACCTGGATGCCCATATTGGCTCCTACATATTTTGTGAAGATCTTTATAGGTCGAACCACGATGTCAAGGATTCAATCAATCCTATATACTGTTCCCTTTGTCCATCAGTATGCTACTTGCCCGAGATTCGATCGTCGGTATCTCCATACCTAGTTCAATCTCGTTCCCAACAAGTCTCTTTACTAGTTCCGTAATGCAATATCCATTGACTAAGTCCTTAGTCACATTGCTTGCAAGCTCATTGTGATGTTGTATTACCAAGTGGGCCCTAGAGATACCTCTCCGTCATACAGAGTGACAAGTCCCAGTTTTGATTCACGCCAACCCAATAGACACCTTTGGATATACCTGTAGAGAATCTTTATAGTCACCCAGTTGCATTGTGACGTTTGATACACACGAGGCATTCGTCCGGTGCCCGGGAGTTGCATGATCTCATGGTCATAGAAACTAATACTTGACATGCAGAAAACAACAGCAATAAACTGACATGATCACATGCTACGTTCATAGTTTGGGTCTTGTCCATCACATCATTCTCCTAATGATGTGATCTCCTTGTCAAATGACAACTCATGTCTATGGTCAGGAAACCTTGACCATCATTGATCAATGAGCTAGTCCTTAGAGGCTCACTAGGGACAGTGTGTAGTCTATGTATCCACACATGTATTTGAGTTTCCAATCAATACAATTCTAGCATGGATAATAAACTTTTATCATGAACAAGGAAATATAATAGTAACTAACTTATTATTGCCTCTAGGGCATATTTCCAACACTACCTACTCCCAATATCTACATGCTATGATCCAGGGGAAAAGTAAATCCTACATATTCATAATTAGGGGAGAAAGTTCTAAATATTCTTGGAGACATATCAATCATCAAATCCTATTTTAAATATGTCATCCATGTCTTGATATACTATAGAAGATCTTTGCATCTTTCCAATAGAACACTCTTGTGTTATCTAAGAATTGTTTTCCCAATTGTACTCCTAGTGCTAAGATGCTCAAGAACCTCAAGGTAAGTATATGCATCATATCCTTGTTGAAGATGATCTCTTGTCTCTTGCACATATTGTTTGCAAGACTGAGTCTTGAACATGGAAATGTTTCATTCATATATGTTTGTTGCATATAGCCAAGATTAACATGACTTGTCTTGTCCCTTCTACTATATGTGTGCTCACGCAGTCCAAAGCAAACATCTCTTAAAAGGGGATTGCACACATTTAGGGGGACCTTTTTTAGTCATGTATCTTTCAAAGCTGTCATATTCTTATGCCTCCAACAACTTGAAGCTTTGATTCAATGTTGTCATCAATTACCAAAAAGGGGGAGATTGAAAGCACATATGCTCCCTTGGTGGTTTTGATAATTCATGACAACATACATTCACTACTAGGGAAAAGCCTAGTAGTATCACGGTTTTTAGGGCTATCAGTAGCGCGGGGTACCGCGCTACTAATACGACACTACAACTAATGCTTATCAGTAGCGCGTCTTGACACGTGCTGCTGCTATCCCTACTTAGCAGTAGCGCTTTCTGTACCAGCGCTACTGCTATGTGTATCAGTAGCGTGTTTTGACATGCGCTACTGTTACTTTAGCAGCAACATTTTCCAGTCTAGCGCTAAAGAGCGCTACTACTATATTTTCTCATTTTTTTGCTACGTATTTGCGATGTTTCTGTATAGGTTTCATACAGTATTCTAATCATATCATAAATATCCAATATGCTCATCATATCATACACATAATAGTCTCATCATATCATCCAACACAAATCATGTCATCGCGTCATAATCACGATATAGCTACACAAGTTACATGACATGTCTCATCATGCATAATGTAGTACTTCTTGAGGCGTCGGTTCGTATCCCTCTCTCGCACTAGAGTGAACCTAAACTAACTACTGGCTGTCGTTCGGAAACCAGAAACCGGTACACCTGGGCATGACACTCCGGCCACTCGTCATATACTCCTGGCGTAGCACTCTTCGCCATCGATGATCTATGCACCTGCATGTTGATGATATACAACATATATAGTTGAGCAACAGAAAGAGACAGACTTGGAAAAAATAGAAGAAACATATCATAATCATACAAAATTCATCGTACCCAAAATTCCCGCTAGTTGAGGAGGATGGTTTAATTACATCACAAATAAAGTTTCGTTGTGCATAACTCAAAGTTTCGTCATAGAGAAAGTATGGACTAAACAGACACATTGTCATATATCGTCAATCACTCCAACATGTCGTGGCATCCCTGCAAGTCAGGGATATAGTCCCCGAGCGCATTGGAATGCTTCAGGTCGAGACGCTAAGCGGCTACGCGTGTTCGGATGTCTTCCTGCGACATTTGCCCTTCTTCATAGAACATACCTGTTTTTTTGAGGACCTCCTTCATGATGATTTGGGAAAGTTCATGCTCGATTTCATAGAACTCTGCTCGGAGTCGATGATCCGGGATATCTCCTAGGTTCTTTGCCCATTACATAATATGGGCATCGCCGGATCTAGGTGACATGCGAAGGTTTTGTTGATCCCGTCTGAACTCCTGCATGTGGTGGAGGACATAGAATCCATCATTGATAGTACCAATCGGTTGCTGGATGCAGAAGAAGTCGGTCTTATGGGTGAAGCAGGGCGCGCGGTTGCTTGTCTTCCTATGCGAGATCTCTCCACCGCGTACGCCATACGTAATGATAGCACTGTCGAGAACATACTTGATGTGGGTGTAATACTTTTTCTTCATGTTCTTCGACGAGTCCAAGTAAAGAGTGTGGGAGACTCGGGGGTAAAGGATGATGACAATGGCGCGCCCGTCGCTGCGCAAAATAAGTACACCTCAAATTAGCCTCCACGTGTGCAAATGAAATGATTGAAGTCGAAGGAAGGATATCCGCGCGGATGACTTACATGGGATGACAAGGCACGAGAATCGTCTCCTTGTCCTTATTGCCGACCATTAAATCGGCGATGTAGTCACTCGCATATTCACGATGCTCTTTGCAGACTGCCAAGAATCTCTCGTGCATGAAGTATGGGTCACCGACACAGATATAAGGTATCTGCTCAATCCTGATGATGTAGTTCATGTGCAAGGCGAAAAGGCAGACAAACGTAAAATCCATCTTTTTCCCGTGAAACATGTCGAAGATGTAATCGAATCGAAGGAAGAACTTTTCTGCGGGAATGTGTCGATGTACAACCTTTGCTGCGACACGTTAACCACGTAGAGCGGGTATCCTGGATTTTGCGAGGCGATCAGGCTTTTCTCTCTTCACCGCACATCGTCATGAAGTCTCGTGAGATTGCCGTATATGGCCTCTAACACTGCCTTAGGTGGGATTGGTTCACCGGGGATATGTATTCCGCCGCACCCATGATAGGTATACGGTCTTGAACCCGAGGTTGCCGAGGCGGCTGAATCATAGAAGAAGCTTTGTTGTCTTTCCTCGCTCTCTTCCTATGCTTCTTTGCTACTGGAAGGTCGTCTATAATACATTCAGCCTCCGGAGGTGGCAATTCACGCACCGACTCATGACGCTCAAACCCTGACTACTCATACTACTGAACCATCAATCCTCCGTCGTCATAGGCGCCAGTATTGAGATACTGTAGAGTGTCATCGTCATCCTCATCGATGGCATCAATATCATGTATTACTTCTTCGGTGGCGGCGACGTCATCAGCGACTAATGGAGCCTCTTCCTCACCCCGTCCGCTATCACCCGGCATTACATGCGACGCTAATTGGGTAGGTGGGGTGTTGATGTTCATACCTTGGTGAGGCTGGTGGTCGTGGTGTGCTCCTGGTCGCCTCCAGGCGAAGCTGACTCTTTGGCCACAACATGACCCACCTCTTGCAATCGCCAAGCCGCCGCGGGGTCTCGTCATCATCTCCCCTTAGTAGCGGAGGAGCCAAATTCTCGTGGCCCGGTTTGACACTGGCCACGGAAACCTTGAAGACGTCCGGGGGGATCCGACGGCTGTGGAACAATTGTTCCTTCGGCTTCACTATCGTCGCCTTACCCACGTCCACCTTCTGGCCGCTGATGGTGTACAATATGGTACATGGGTAACGTCGGCCTGCAAAGACATGTCTGTGATGTGGGACATCCGAAAGGCAACAAAAACGGGAGATTACACATTTATTGAAGAGGGCCGATGTGACAGGTACCATGAGATCGTCGAGCTCAGCCAAATACGAAGCACCGCCGAGCATGTCCGAGACGGAGGACGGGCTGCTATGAGCAGGTGCGGGAGCCGGTGCGGGAGCAGGTGCAGGAGCCGATGCAGGAGTAGGTGCGGGAGCTGGTGCAGGAGCTGGTGCATGAGCAGCTGCGGGAGCCAGAGCAGGTGCAGGTGCAACGCTAGTCGAGCTGCACCCGAAGAAGTTGGAAAGGGGAAAGTTCACTGCCTCTTTATTTGGATTTTGCCTGCCTTAACTAACGATATCCGGAACCAAGACAACATACGAAGCTGCAATCTCCTGTTTTGCGGCAGCTACCGCAGCTGCGACCGCAATCGCAACCTTCTTGTCGCTGTTTTCTTCATTCAACCTCCATATTTCCTTTATCTCCTCCGTGGTCTCACGGTAGTAATTCTTCCACGTGGCGCCATCTCCGACGCCGTGCACACATCCATACGACGGTCGAGTGTCAACCGGGAGTCCTTTCAATATGTTCAAGGCTCGGTTGAATGGGTGGTCCCACTTGGGCCTCGCCAACGCCTCAAACGGCGAGTCACTTTCGGCCGCGATCCTGTGCTGCTCTCTTTGCAAAAGGAACAAGGATCGTTCACAAATATGACTAAACGTACAGTTGAATTGATCAGAAGATAAAAATTACCAGCAGTCTCATGAACTCCGTCGTGACCGCGTCCGTCTCGAAAACCTGATTCACTCGGTCTCAATGGTATGGGGCCGTGAGGACGTCACGCTCCTGCGGGACGGTGAACTCCGCAAAGGGGTCTGGGATGCCCAGACTTTCGCATTCCGCGTCCTCCTTGGCCCATATGGACCTCTTCCCCACGTAACCACGACTTCCGAGGTGGTGGCACCCCATGTTCCTCTCTTGAAGCCCCTTCATGTACTCCGACTTTTCTTTGGCAGCTTCAGCAACGCAAGCCGCCTTGAATATTTCAAACTACTCTTTCGTAATTGTCGGATTGTCCTTAACAATCCCGGAGTAGGGTTCCTTTTTGTCGATGATCCTTGCTTTCACCCTTACTTTTTAGGTGGATAACACGCCGCTAAACTTGCCCATGGCCCGGGTCTTTATCTGGATTTTTATATTTGCTTTCATCAATGGCCCGGGAACAAGAACACCTAGTGCAGCTTCGTTAGGAGGGACTGCTTCATATCTGGTATCTTCCATAGTTTCGCATTGTTGATGGGGGTGGCTGCCCGTAGGATGCAGCCTATTTGATTGCCGAAGCACGCGCGCGCTTCCGCAGGCTCTTTTGGCTCAAAATTGCCGTCGTCCACCTCCGTGACCACCAATCTAGTAGCGATGAGTCGGTTTGGGCGCCGTTGCCTCTTTGGTGTAACACCCTGGATTTTGCCCATTTCTTTTTCTTTTGACTTTGGTTTGGATTTGCTTTTCCATGGCCTGATAGTTTTGGAACCTGAAGAGATCACCCTTAATTCTTCTTCCCTAGTGGCTTGCCAACCTCCAAACCATCCCAAGACCTTGCCATTTCCATCTTGAGCCAATCCCAATAATCTTTTCCCTGGGAATATTCCTTTTTCTATTAAAGGAATAACCCTCTTGCCTTGGGTTGTGAAGCAACCCACATTTCTATCATTCCAAAACTACCCAAATAATTCTCATAAATCTCTTGGGTCCTATCTCCCTCAAATATGACAAAATCCTTCCTTGCCATATTCAAAAATATTCCTCAAATATTCCTTTTCTGATTCTGCCCTATCTTTCAAGTTGTGAAGCAAGTACCCTTTATATTTTCTTGCTTGCTCTCAAAATTTTTGGGCACTCTTTCCTATCCATATCATTGCCATATGACAAATTTCAACCTCATTTGGCTAGTAAATATTTCTTGGCAAATTTCCAAAGTTTCTGATCCAGAGGAAGCTTTGTGAAGCAAGTGCTAGCTAAGAGTATTCAAATGAGTTGAAAGTTTTCCATCATCTCAATATGCTCAAATAATGACTCCTCACCAAATTTGAGTATCACCTCATCAACCATGTGACCACAGCATCAAATCTTTGTCTCTGGCCATTATTTTGGATTGTGAAGCAACTATGCTTTATGTTGCTCCATAATTTATGAAATTTTACCAGGACATTCTCCTACCTATAAAACATATCTCAACAAACTTTGAGGTCATTTCATCTAGCCATTTTCCCTCATCATTTTTCCTAAGATTCTGTCTAGTGGGATGCTGTGTGAAGGAAGTACCACTTTGGTTCATCCAGATGATATGAAATTTATACAGCATCTTCATAATCCTAAATAACTAATATCCTTCAAGTTTCATCTCCATCCAATCCAGTATGTGAGTGCCACATCAAAATCTTTGTTCTGGACCAGATTAGTCAGTTGCAAAGCAACCCTATTAAATCTTGGTCCTGTGCTTCTCAAACTTCATAGGATTGTAGTCCTTCCTACCCTAAACCTCCCAGACATGATGTTTTTCCCTTATCACCTCTCTGTTGATATCTGTAATAGGGTCAAGTTTGCTACAACAAACTTACAGTGACCCTTGCCATCTCACTAGTCACCCATTTGCTGATATTTCTCTTCTAGGCTGCCTTGGGGAGCAAGGACTTCACCCCAGACAAGGTGTGTCAGCCCTCTTATCCCCTCAGAGCCAGTGCATGCGGTGACCACGCCTTTGGCATGCCAAACGTGTGCTCTATGCAGTGGAGCCCTCGGCCTCGTCAGTTTCTTCTCTCCCTCGACCTCTAGTCATGTCCAACAGTTCCCCCTCATTGTCCTCTTCTCCGTGGAGCCCTCTCCCCCTCTGGATTCCTCCTCGCTGCGTCACGACGAGCTTTGCTCTATTCCACAAGTGACCGCCATGTCGTTTTCTTCCCTCGAGCCATCCTGAAGCCTCTCCGAGCTCTCTCGTCGGCCCTAGCCCCTCCCCGATGATAACCCACAAGTGTAGGGGATCGCAACAGTTTTCGAGGGTAGAGTATTCAACCCAAATTTGTTGATTCGCCTTAAGGGGAAGCGAAAGAATATTCTCAAGTATTAGCAGCTGAGTTTGTCAGATTCAACCACACCTGAAAGATTAGTGTATGCAAGCAAAGTATCAGTAGCAAAGTAGTATGATAGCAACAGTGTCAGAAATAGATCTGTTGACGGCAGACTATTCCTAACTGTTGTATCAATGGCGCCAGTAGGTTGCACGTGGACGGGGAACTATTCTTCCCCGGCAACGGTGTCGGAAAAGGGTCTTGCAACAAGTAAAATCAAAGTAGAAAGTAATAGCAGTAGTGACAGCAGTAGCAAGGAACAGCAGTAGCAACAGCAGCAACAGAGTAACAGCAGTAGCATAGTAGCCCAATCCTTTTGTAGCAAGGGACAAGCCTAAACAAAGTAACGTAGAAGGGACCAGTAGTAAAAGACTCGTAGGCAGTGGATCGGTGCTGGATGAGTATGACGGATGTGATTCATCATGTAACAGCTATAAGACGGAGAGATATGTAACTAGCTCCCGTTCGTCAATGTAATGTAGGCATGTATTCCGTATGTAGTCATATGTGCTTAGGGAAAAGAACTTGCATGACATCTATTGTCCATATCTCCCATGGAAGCGGTGTCCTAATGGAACCTACGGGAGATTAAGGTTCTCCTTTTAATAAAGAACCGTACTAACGCATTAACACGCGGTGAATACATGAACTCCTCATACTATGGTCATCTCCGGGAGTGGTTCCGGCTATTGTCACTCCGGGGTTGCCGGGTCATAACAGATAGTAGGTGACTACAACTTGCAAGATAGGATCTAAAACACACATATATTGGCGACAACATAATAGGTACAGATATGAAATCATGGCACTCGAGCCCTAGTGACAAGCATTAAGCATAGCCAAGTAGTAGCAACATCAATCTAGAACATAGTGGATACTAGGGATCAATCCCCGTCAAAACTAACTCGATTACATGGTAGATCCCATCCAACTCATCACCGTCCAGCAAGCCTACGATGAGATTACTCACGCACGATGAAGAGCATCATGGAATTGTCGATGGAGGAAGGTTGATGATGACGATGGCGACAATTTCCCTTCTCCGGAGCCCAAAACGAACTCCAGATCTGCCCTCCAGATGAAGAACAGGAGGTGGTGGTGCCTCCGTATCGTAAAACGCGATGAAACCTTCTCTCTGATTTTTTTTGGCGAGACAGACGATATAGAGCTGAGTTTGGGGGCGGTGGTGCCACGTGGGCCCCATAATGCCTAACGGCGCGACCTAGGTGGGTGGCCGCGGCCTATGGGCTTGTGGCCCACTGGCATGCCCCCTCCGGTGGATTTTTGCGCAGGTATATTTCTTTTATTCCATAAAAATTCTCCGTAAATTTTCAGGACATTCCAAGAACTTTTATTTCTGCACAAAAACAACACCATGGCAATTCTGCTAAAAACAGCGTTAGTCCGGGTTAGTTCCATTCAAATCATGCAAATTAGAGTCCAAAACAAGGGCAAAATAGTCCCGAAAAGTAGATACGACGGAGACATATCACCCGACGCCGCAAGCGTCCAGCCACGTCGCCCTGGAGCACCCGTGCGTGGCTAAGGACGCCACGGCGGTCGTGCTGATCTTCTCACCTCGGCCGGCTATAAATAGCCATGGACGAGCCCTCCCCGAGCACCCACAGCACCTCCATCCTCCTCTCCTCCACCCCAACGGCCTCCCCGAGCAGTTAAATGAGCTCCCGAAGCTCTCCTCGCCCTCCATTGCTGCCATGGCCGCTGCCCCTCCTCTGCTAAATTCGCCTAGTGCGAGCCCCTCTCTCCCTCCTGACCTCACCAGAGGAACCAAGAAGGTCTGGCGACCCTTTCCCGCCTGTCATCCTCATCTCCGATGCATTATGGCGACGTGCCCGAGCTCCACCCGAGCCGCCGTCCGCCGTGGGTCACGCCGCCGCCGTTCTGCAACCCTTCGATGCATGTGCTATGGGGGAACGGGTGCGGCTGGGTCCCACAAGCTCGCCGGTGGTAGGAGCGCGAAAAATGCTGGCCGGAGCCACTAGGGGTCGTCGCCGGCGTCGAGCCCCTCCTTTGCCCTGCGTGTAGCATCGGGAGGAAGAAGAAGGAGGAGAGGAGGAGAGAGAAGAGGGACCCGACAGGTGGGCCCCGACCCCACCTGTCGGTGAGAGAGGGCCTGCCAGTGAGGATAAGTGGAGGCGGCAGCCGATGAGTACGTTTTCCCCTCTGGGAAGCGTATTTCTCAGAAGGCCCCAACGGCTGTGCTCTCAAGGACCCATGTGCAATTATTTCTCCTTGAGATTAGTCCCGGCAAAAAAACTCTTATATCTTTCTATCCATATCTCCGATTCCGGTAATTCCAAAGCCCACGTCTCCGTCTCGCCGAGCCGGACAAGTTGGGACCATTTTCACGATGTAATCACACACTGGAAATAACCATGTTGACCTTTCCCGTAAACAGCTCCTCCGAGAGAGAACTGTTACCAGCGATTCCTTTCGCGAGCTTCTCGCACTTCTTTCCGGTGGATCCCTCATCTCAGGCAAACCACAACTCTCATTTGCTTAATTGCATTGCAATATCATAGTTCAATTAACTATTTTAATCACAAGTATATCTGTTTATAGTCTGGAATCTGAGTATGTACTGTTTGAATAGATGACTACCGTGTTGAGTATAGGACTGTTAGTAACTAGTATTTTACCCACTAGTTTACACCATATTGTTGAGATTACTGTCTATGATTATTCGAGGTTTCATCCGACAGTTTGTAGATAAGAATCAACAGTAGTGGCTTGAGCTTAGTGGTTATCAGATTACTATGATATCGGAGTGCCAGCTACGACAGAAATGATATTCGGGGAGAAGATACTTAGTTGGTTGATCGAGAGTCACTTGTCCGAGCTTATCCGTACAACCACATTTGCCGGTATGGGACGGCCGTGACTTGGTCTGATCGCGTGATCTTTTATCGGTACCACCAAAGAGGGAAGGTTATGCGCGCGCGCTGCCCGGGCCTGGTAGGCGGCAATAACCATGTGAGCCAGTTGTGTTGTTTGGGGTACCCGTCCCCATTTGGAACAGAGTTGTTTGGCCACGATGGTGGCAGGTGTCATGAGGACACTGGGGCCACCCAGGGCAGGACTCCGGGGGAGGATGAATGTCAGTGGTATGGTGAGAGAGTCACGGGTCAGACAGGTTTCGTTGGTGCAACGCTGGTGCACCGAATGGGATCACGAGGTCAGTGCTCCATGATGTGGGTAAAGTGTGCAACCTCTGCAGAGTGTCAAATCTATTCGAATAGCCGCCTCCATAGTATTGGACAGCCGTCCAGACCTCAGTAGCTGGTGAACCATATTAGTGATATTAATGATGGAGGAACTCGTCTGAGTATGGTAACAGTTGGGCATCATGCTGACAAGTCTTGGTATCCGTCTTGAGGATATTCGATGAAGGTTCTGAGTAAGATCACAAGATTTGGTATCAGCATAGTACGGTGAGAGTAGCCTAGTATAGTTATTTTTCAACTACCCCTTTAGTGATAACAAATCTTTACCTAATCTTGATTGCTATGATGTTGTCTTGCCTTAATGCTAATGTTTTTTGTGAGCTTGCGAGTACATTCAAAGTACTCACCTGGCGTGTCATGCCAGTTTGCAGGTCCTGTTATGATTGCTTGCTTGTCGAGGATTCTGAGTTGCGAGCTATCATGCGCGTTCCAGCCAGAGTCCCTGCGGAGTGGAGTTCATCACATCTGTCTTTGTTCCGCTGCTAGCGTAGAAATTACCGTAGGCAGGTGTAGTATCGCCAAGGCGATGTAATCCAAGTACCCTTGTAATCTTTCCATTGTCATAAAGAGCTGATTTTTCTATGCCAACGGTGTCGTATTCCAGAAGACTGGTCCCTGGGCTGGAATGCGGGGTGTTCCGGTTTCCTCTCAGCCGGGGTGCCACATTTGGTTTCGGTTCTATACCGTCTTCACCAGTCTCGGTGCCGGTCTCGGCGCCAGTGTCAGTCGGCACCGGTGTCAGTCTCAACGACGGTCTCGGCGCCGGTGTCAGTCTCAGCGCCGGTCTCGATGTCGGTCTGAGTCTCGGATGTGACAGGTGGGCCATGCAACAACCGTTGCTCATCGAGAAGGTTCAAATAGGCGTCTGCCGCCGCGTAGACGTTGCAATCACCAAAACCCTGTCCTTCATCGTTGCTTGCCATGTTTCCTATGATTAAATCTAGTCAATTAATTCTAGACCTAATAAAATGAATAATGACATAAAAAGTCCAATGTTTTGCCGGAATGTTGATTCATTCGCGTTGCGGCAAATCCCGGGCACTCGATATTTCCTAGTTTGTAGCACAAGTCATGCCGAAATTCACGAAAAATTTCGGCATGACCTTTGCTACAAACTAGACAAATAGAGCACCTGAAATTTGCCGGAACAGAAATGAATCAACATTCCGGCAAAACATATGCCACTCAAAATCATTCCCTGCAAACAACAAAAGGCCACTTGGGCACAATCGAACCACTTCAATGTAAATATATAACATGACCACTTCAATGAAAAGATATAATCAACAATAATGGAATATGCAAAGGAACTCCATTTTCTCTAACCCTTGTGACCTCACCAAAATTTCCGTAGTCCAAGTAATTCAAATTTCATTTGAATGAAATTTGGACCAGATTCACGTCCATAGTCCAAATAATTTTTGCTAGTTAACCTATCTAGTTAACCTAGTTTACCTAGATAATTAACCTAATTAAACTAGTTAACCTAGCTAGTTCTCTGTCAAAGTCCTAACTAAAATTTTGCACTAACCTAGATAATTAACCTAATTAAACTAGTTAACCTAGCTAAGTAGTTCTTTGTCCAATGTTTGTGATATGCATGAGAGAGAGAGAGGAGGGGTGGGGGCTTATAGAGGATGGCTCCGGTGGTGGCGAGGGAGGCAGGGGCATCTCCGGTGATGTCGAGGGAGGCAGTGGTGGAGAGGGAGGCAGGGGCGTCGATGGTGGCTCCGATGGAGGCGAGGGCGGCTCCGATGGCGCTTATGAGGCCGCGCGGCTCTGGTGGCATTGATGAGGCCGCACGGCTCTGGTGGCGTTGGGGGCGGCTCCGGTGGCGTCGACGACGCATGACTCTGGTGGCTCCGGGGGCGTGGACATCAGCAGGAGACGGCGGCGAAGTGGGGCGACGGCAAAGTTAGGCGAGGGCGGCAAAGTGGGGCAAGGGATTTGGGGAAGAAGTGGCGGGGGACAGAAACCACACGGGGGTTAAGTCAAACGTAGCGGTAGCGCGGGTAGACAAACAACGCTATAGCTAAGTTAGCTATAGCGCTTTTTTGCAAAACGCACTACTCCTATAGCTATTTGTTTTCCTTTTTATTTTCTTTTTTCCTTTTCCCTTTCTGTAGCGGGGTTTACAAAATGCGGTGTTGCTACATTATCTATAGCGCCTGTTCTAAATACACGCTACTCCTATGCCTTTCTCCTTTATTTTTATTTTTCTTTTGTTTTTCTTTACATTTTCTTTTGTCCTTTCTCCTTTTTCTATTTCTTCCATTTTTCATTTACTTTTCTATTTGTTTTTCATTGTATTTTCTTTTCATTAGCAGTACCGCTCTTCAAGGAAAATGCACTGCTACAATAGTCTTAGCAGTAGCGCGTTTTTTCAAAGATCGCTACTGCTATTCGTAGCCTACCGGTTAGTAGTGGGAATTTTAGTAGTAGCGCTTTCCCAAGAAAACGCGCTACTGCTACACACGCATATGTAGAGAGGTTCACGTGCACGTGCTATGGGTAGTTAGCAGTAGCGCTTTGTTTTAAGAGGCATTACTGGTAAGATTCTGTGTATAAGCTTTTCCCTAGTAGTGATTGTCTCTTGGACTAATAGTTTTATCTAGCTTATTTTAGATATAGTCCATAGAGAGTGCTGGCAAAGGATTGTGAGGATAATTTGCAAGAAGAATAAGAAGAGGAAGGAATATGACTGGCCAAGCTTCAAGCCTCAAGACTCTGCATTTTACTTTATGTGTGAAATTACAATTGAGTCCATAGGAAAGCCAATAATGTTAAAAGGGGATGAGGTATCTATGATGATCTGGTTGCTCAAGTTCTTAGAGGTAGCCACCAAAAATACTCATCCAATCTCGCACAAAATTCTCTTTCCAAAGCCTATACGTCAAAATCGGTGCCACCAACATTTCCCACTCGGTAATACCTATTTCCATCAAAGATAGGACCTATGCCAAACCCTAGCATCTCGGTGCTACCAACATTCCATTCGGTGCAACCGAAATCAGTGGACAACTTTTTGGTTTGCCTTTTTCAAGAATCATAATTTCCGAGTTTTGGAAATCGCTCTCACCAAGATTTGAAAACTGCCTAGGACACCCATATGTACTACCAAGCTTTATATATTGGCCTCACCAAAAAGTCAAAAGTTGCCACATTTTGCACTAATCGGTGCCATCGATTTTTGTGGTTTCATCGAGTTGGGCAATGATGTTGTAACCGTTGCATTTCTGGAGATGCCTATATATACCCATCCACTGCCTCTCATTCGCAAACGGAGCACTCAGAACACACATACACTTGCCATATCCATTTCTCTAAGAGAGAGCCACCTATTCATGTGTTCAGATCAAGATATTCTAACATTTACCATTTGAATCTTGATTTCTAGCCTCCCCAAATTTCTTTCCACCCAATCAATCTCTTCTACCCAAGACAAATCTGCGAGAGAGTGATGAGTGTTGAGGAGACTATCTTTTGAAGCACAAGAGCAAGGAGTTCATCGTACTACCGAATCCATTACCTTTTGGAGAGTGGTGTCTTCTAGATTGGTTAGGTGTCACTTGGGAGCCTCCTACTTCCTGTTGTGGAGTTGAACCAAGAAGTTTGTATGGGCAAGGAGATCATCTACTTTGTGAAGATCTACCCCAACCGAGGCTAGTCCTTCATGGATGTAATCCATTATGGAATATACAAGGTTGCCTCTCCGTGGCCTCTTCATGGTTTGAGCCCTCCGTGGACTCGCACGGCCGTTACCCTCCGTGGGTTGAAGTCTCCATCAACGTGGACATACGATAGCACAACCTATCGGAACCACGCCAAAAATCACCATGTCCATATTTCCGTTAGATCTTCCTAAATCTACTCCCTACTTTACATGTGCATATCTTTACTTTTTGCTGCTATACGCATAGACTTGCATGTGTAGGGTGTGTATGACTTGTTCCAAATGCTAAAATCTGCCAACAATTAAAATTGGAAAAATGCTAGGTTTTAATTAGTAAAGTAGTCTATTCAAACCCCCCCCCCCCTGCTGCCACCTCTAGACATCACTTCTAGTGATCCCTGAATATACTGTAGTTGGGATTTTAGTTTGTAGATGCACAAAATGAACAACGAAAGAATTTTGGATTCTGGTACACTTTGATCGAGCTATCACAATGACCATAGTCACAAATGGTTATGGTTCATGAACCATTCCTACCCAGACCCTCACTCTGTTGGGGAACGTCGCACGGGAAACAAAAAATTTCCTACGCGCACGAAGACCTATCATGGTGATGTCCATCTACGAGAGGAGATTTCCGATCTACGTACCCTTGTAGATCACACAGCAGAAGCGTTAAGAAACGCGGTTGATGTAGTGGAACGTCCTCACGTCCCTTGATCCGCCCCACGAACCGTCCCACGATCCGCTCCGATCTAGTGCCGAACGGACGGCACCTCCGCGTTCAGCACACGTACAGCTCGACGATGATCTCGGCCTTCTTGATCCAGCAAGAGAGATGGAGAGGTAGATGAGTTCTCCAGCAGCGTGACGGCGCTCCGGAGGTGGGTGGTGATCTAATCTCAGCAGGGCTCCACCCGAGCTCCGCAGAAACGCGATCTAGAGGTAAAACCGTGGAGGTATGTGGTCGGGCTGCCGTGGCAAAAGTTGTCTCAAATCAGCCCTAATACCTCAGTATATATAGGAGGGAGGGAGGGGAGGAGGCAGCCTCAAACCCTCAAGGTTTGGCCGAAATTTGAGGTGGAGGAGTCCTACTCCAATCCTACTTGGAGTAGGATTCCACCTTCCCACTTGGAAACTCTTTCCACCTTGTGTTTTTCCCTTCTCAAACCTTATGGGCCTTAGTGGGAACTTATTCCAGCCCACTAGGGGCTGGTTTATCTCTTCCCATAGCCCATGAGACCCCTTGGGGCGTGACACCCCTCTCGATGGTCCAGGTCACCCCTCCCGGCACTCCCCGTACACTACCGATGAGCCCGAAACTTTTCCGGTAATGCCCGGAAACTTTCCAGAAACCAAATGAGGTCATCCTATATATCAATCTTCGTCTCTGGACCATTCCGGAAACCCTCGTGACGTCCGTGATCCCATCCGGGACTACGAACAACATTCGGTAACCAACCATATAACTCAAATTCGTATAAAACATCGTCGAACCTTAAGTGTGCAGACCCTGCGGGTTCGAGAACAATGTAGACATGACCCGAGGGACTCGTCGGTCAATATCCAATAGCGGGACCTCGATGCCCATATTGGATCCTACATATTCCGAAGATATTTATCGGTTGAACCTGAGTGCCAAGGATTCATATAATCCCGTATGTCATTCCCTTTGTCCTTCGGTATGTTACTTGCCTGAGATTCGATCGTCAGTATCCGCATACCTATTTCAATCTCGTTTACC
Source organism: Hordeum vulgare subsp. vulgare (assembly GCF_904849725.1). Lineage (NCBI taxonomy): Eukaryota > Viridiplantae > Streptophyta > Magnoliopsida > Poales > Poaceae > Hordeum > Hordeum vulgare. The sequence goes on along the minus strand of NC_058519.1, from coordinate 422,021,228 downwards.
GGCAAGTCTCTTTACTCGTTCCGTAATACAAGATCCCGCAACTTACACTAAGTCACATTGCTTGCAAGGCTTGTGTGTGATGTTGTATTACCGAGTGGGCCCCGAGATACCTCTCCGTCATACGGAGTGACAAATCCCAGTCTTGATCCATACTAATTCAATGAACACCTTCGGAGATACCTGTAGAGCATCTTTATTGTCACCCAGTTACGTTGCGACGTTTGATACACACAAAGCATTCCTCCGGTGTCAGTGAGTTATATGATCTCATGGTCATAGGAACAAATACTTGACACGCAGAAAACAGTAGCAACAAAATGACACGATCAACATGCTACGTCTATTAGGTTGGGTCTAGTCCATCACATGATTCTCCTAATGATGTGATCCCGTTATCAAGTAACAACACTTATCTATGGCCAGGAAACCTTGACCATCTTTGATCAACGAGCTAGTTAACTAGAGGCTTACTAGGGACAGTGTTTTGTCTATGTATCCACACAAGTATTGTGTTTCCAATCAATACAATTATAGCATGGATAATAAACGATTATCATGAACAAACAAATATAATAATAACTAATTATTATTGCCTCTAGGGCATATTTCCAACAGTCTCCCACTTGCACTAGAGTCAATAATCTAGTTCACATCACCATGTGATTTCAACGAATCCAACACCCATATAGTTCTGGGGTCTGATCACATCTTGCTCGTGAGAGAGGTTTTAGTCAACGGTTCTGAAACTTTCAGATCCGTGCGTTCTTTACAAATCTTTATGTCATCTTATAGATGCTGCTACTACGTGCTATTCGGAAATGCTCCAAATATCTACTCTACTATACGAATCCGTTCCACTACTCATAGTTATTTGGATTAGTCTCAAAGCTTGCATCGACGTAACCCTTTACGACGAACTCTTTAACCACCTCGATAATCGAGAAAAATTCCTTAGTCTATTTAGTTACTAAGGATAACTTTGACCATTGATCAGTGATTCAATCCTGGATCACTCTGTGTACCTCTTAACAGACTTGCTGCAAGGCACACATCAGGTGCGGTACTCAGCATGGCATACTTTAGAGTCTACGGCTAAGGCATAGAAGACGACCTTTGTCTATTCTCTTTATTCTGCCGTGGTCGGGTTTTGAGTCTTACTAAAATTCACACCTTACAACACAGTCAAGAACTCCTTCTTTGCTGATCTATTTCGAATTCCCTCAAAAACTCATCAAGGCATGCATCTTGTTGAAACTTCTATTAAGCGTTTTGATCTATCTCCATAGATCTTGATGCTTAACGTTCAAGTATCTCAATCCAGGTATTCCTTTGAAAAACTCCTTTCAAACAACCTTTTATGCTTCACAGAAATTCTACATTACTTCTGATCAACAATATGTCAACCACATATACTTATCAGAAATTCTATAGTGCTCCCACTCACTTCTTTGGAAATACAAGTTTCTCATAAACCTTGTACAAACCCAAAATCTTTGATCATCTCATCAAAGTGTATATTCCAACTCCGAGATGCTTGCACCAGTCCATTGAAGGATCGCTGGAGCTTGCATACTTGTTAGTATCTTTAGGATCGACAAAACCTTCTCGTTGTATCACATACAATGTTTGCTCAAGGAAACCGTTGAGGAAACAATGTTTTGACATCCTATGTGCAATATTTCAAAAATAATGCAACAACTACTAACATAATTCTAACAGACTTTTAGCATCGCTACGAGTGATAAAGTCTCACCATAGTCAACTGTTTAATCATGTCGGAAACATCTTTGCGACAAGTCGAGCTTTTCTTAATAGTGACTTATCACCATCGTCGTCTGTCTTCCTTTTAAAGATCCATCTTTACTCAATAGTCCTATGACCATCAAGTAGTTCTTCCAAAGTCTACACTTTGTTTTCATACATGGATCCTCTCTCGGATTTCATGGCCTCCAGCCATTTGTCGGAATCCGGGCCCACCATTGCTTTCTCCATAACTCGTAGGTTCACTGTTGCTCAACAACATGACCTCCAAGACAGGGTTACCGTACCACTCTGCAGTAGTACGCGACCTTGTCAACCTATGAGGTTTGTAGTAACTTGATCCGATGCTCTATGATCACCATCATCAGCTTTCACTTCAATTGGTGTAGGCGCCACAGGAACAACTTCCTGCGCCCTGCTACACACTGGTTGAAGTGATGGTTCAATAACCTCATCAAGTTCTACCACCCTCCCACTCAATTCTTTCGAGAGAAACCTTTCCTCGAGAAACGATCCGTTTCTAGAAATAAACACTTTGCTTTCGGATCTGAGATAGGAGATGTACCCAACTGTTTTGGATATCCTATGAAGATGCATTTATCCGCTTTGGGTTCGAGCTTATCAGACTGAAACATTTTCACATAAGTGTCGAAGCCCCAAACTTTCAAGAAACGATAGTTTAGATTTCTCTAAACCTCAGTCTATACTATGTCATCTCAACGGAAACACGCGGTGCCCTATTTAAAGTGAATGCGGTTGTCTCTAATGCATAACCCATAAACGATAGTGGTAATTCGATAAGAGACATCATAGCATGCACCATACCAAATAGTGCGTGGCTATGACGTTCAGACACATCATCACACTATGATGTTCCAGGTGGCATGAACTGCGAAACAATTTCCACATTGTCTTAACTACGTACCAAAACTCGTTACTCAGATATTCATCTCTATGATCATATCATAGACTGTTTATCCTCTTGTCACGACGATCTTCACTCTAAAATAGCTTTGAACTTTTCAACATTTCAGACTTGTGATTCATCAAGTAAATACTCTTGTATCTACTCAAATCGTTAGTGAAGTAAGAACATAATGATATCCACTGCGTGCCTTAGCACTTAATGGACTGCGCACATCAAAAATGCATTACTCCCAACAAGTTACTCTACTTGTTTCATGTGGCATGTTTTGCATGTCGCAAGTGATTCAAAATCAAGTGAGTCCAAACGATCCATCAGCATGGAGCTTCTTCATGCATTTTACACCAACATGACTCAAGTGGCACTGCCACAACTAAGTGGTACTATCATTATTACTTTTTATCTTTTGGCACTAATATTATGAACATGTGTAACACTACGATCGACATTCAATAAACCATTGAGGGTAATTATTCAAGCAAATAGAATAACTATTATTCTTTTAAATGAATAATCGTATTGTAACAAACACGATCCAATCATGTTCATGCTCAACGCAAACACCAAATAACAATTATTTAGGTTTAACACCAATCCCGATGGTAGAGGGAGCGTGCGACGTTTGATCATATCAACCTTGGAAACACTTCCAACACGTATCGTCACCTCGCCTGTAGCTAGTCTCCGTTTATGCCGTAGCTTTCATTTCGTGTTACTAATCACTTAGCAACCGAACCGGTATCCAATACCCTCGTTCTACTAGGAGTACTAGTAAAGTACACATCAACATCATGTATATCAAATATACTTATTTCGCCTTTGGCAACCTTCTTATCTACCAAGTATCTAGAGTTGCTCCGCCCCAGTGACTGTTCCCCTCATAACATTAGCACTTAGTCCCGGGCTTGGGTTTAATCTGGGGTCTCTTCATTAATGCAGCAACTGCTTTGCCATTTCATGAAGTATCCCTTCTAGCCCTTGCCTTTCTCGAAACTTAGTGGTTTTACTAACCATCAACTATTGATGCTCCTTCTTGATTTCTACTCTCGCAGTGTCAAACATCGTGAATCGCTCAAGGATCATTGTATCTATCCTTGATATGTTTTAGTTCATCACGAAGCTCTCACACTTTGGTGGCAGTGACTTTGGAGAACCATCACTATCTTATCTGGAAGATCAACTCCCACTTGATTCAAGCGATTGTCGTACTCAGATAATCTGAGCACACGCTCAATGATTGAGCTTTTCTCCTTTACTTCGTGGACAAAGAATCTTGTCAGAGGTCTCATACCTCTTAACAAGGGCACAAGCATGAAATCACAATTTCATCTCTTTAGAACATCTCTCATGTTCCGTGACATTTCAAAACGTCTTCAGCGCCTTGCTTCTAAGCCATTAAGTATTTTGTACTGAACTATCGTGTAGTCATAAGAAACGTGTATGTCGGATGTTCACAACATCTACGGATGACGCTCGAGGTGTAGCACACCGAGTGGTGCATTAAGGACATAAGCCTTCTACACAGCAACGAGGACAATCCTCGGTTTTACAGACTCAGTCTGCAAAGTTTGCTACTATCAACTTTCAACTAAATTTTCTCTAGGAACATATAAAAAACAGTAGAGCTATAGCGCAAGCTACATCGTAATTCGTAAAGACCATTAGACTATGTTCATGACAATTAGTTCAACTAATCATATTACTTAAGAACTCCCACTCAAAAAGTACATCTCTCTAGTCATTTGAGTGGTACATGATCCAAATCCACTATCTCAAGTTTGATCATCACGTGAGTCGAAAATAGTTTCAGTGGTAAGCATCTCTATGCTAATCATATCAACTATACGATTCATGCTCGACCTTTCGGTCTCATGTGTTCCGAGGCCATGTCTGCACATGCTAGGCTCGTCAAGCTTAACCCGAGTGTTCCGCGTGTGCAACTGTTTTGCACCCGTTGTATGTGAACGTTGAGTCTATCACACCCGATCATCACGTGGTGTCTCGAAATGAAGAGCTGTCGCAATGGTGCACAGTCGGGGAGAACACAATTTCGTCTTGAAATTTTAGTGAGAGATTACCTCATAATACTACCGTCGTTCTAAGCAAGATAAGGTGCATAAAGGATTAACATCACATGCAATTCATAAGTGACATGATATGGCCATCATCATGTGCTTCTTGATCTCCATCACCAAAGCACCGGCACGATCTTCTTGTCACCGCGTCACACCATGATCTCCATCAACGTGTCACCATCGGGGTTGTCATGCTACTCATGCTATTACTACTAAAGCTACGTCCTAGCAATATAGTAAACGCATCTGCAAGCACAAACGTTAGTTTGAATACAACCCTATGGCTCCTGCCGGTTGCCGTACCATCGACGTGCAAGTCGATATTAACTATTACAACATGATCATCTCATACATCCAATATATCACATCACATCGTTGGCCATATCACATCACAAGCATACCCTGCAAAAACAAGTTAGACGTCCTCTAATTGTTGTTGCATGTTTTACGTGGTGACCATGGGTATCTACTAGGATCGCATCTTACTTACGAAAACACCACAACGGAGATATATGAATTGCTATTTAACCTCATCCAAGGACCTTCTCGGTCAAATCCAATTCAATTAAAGTTGGAGAAACCGACACTCGTCGGTCATCTTTGAGCAACGGAGTTACTCGTAGCGATGAAACCAGTCTCTCGTAAGCGTACGAGTAATGTCGGTCCGAGCCGCTTCGATCCAACAATACCGCGGAATCAAGAAAAGACTAAGGAGGGCAGCAAAACGCACATCACCGCCCACAAAAAACTTTTGCGTTCTACTCAAGAAGACATCTACGCATGAACCAAGCTCATGATGCCACTGTTGGGGAACGTCGCATGGGAAACAAAAATTTCCTACGCGCACGAAGACCTATCATGGTGATGTCCATCTACGAGAGGGGATTTCCGATCTACGTACCCTTGTAGATCGCACAGCAGAAGCATTAAGAAACGCGGTTGATGTAGTGGAACGTCCTCACGTCCCTCGATCCGCCCCGCGAACCGTCCCACGAACCGTCCCGCTATCCGTCCCACGATCCGCTCCGATCTCGTGCCGAACGGACGGCACCTTCGCGTTCAGCACACGTACAGCTCGACGATGATCTCGGCCTTCTTGATCCAGCAAGAGAGACGGAGAGGTAGATGAGTTCTCCGGCAGCGTGATGGCGCTCCGGAGGTTGGTGGTGATCTAATCTCAGCAGGGCTCCACCCGAGCTCCGCAGAAACGCGATCTAGAGGTGAAACCGTGGAGGTATGTGGTCGGGTTGCCGTGGCAAAAGTTGTCTCAAATCAGCCCTAATACCTCAGTATATATAGGAGGGAGGGAGGGGAGGAGGCAGCCTCAAACCCTCAAGGTTTGGCCGAAATTTGAGGTGGAGGAGTCCTACTCCAATCCTACTTGGAGTAGGATTCCACCTTCCCACTTGGAAACTCTTTCCACCTTGTGTTTTTCCCTTCTCAAACCTTATGGGCCTTAGTGGGAACTTATTCCAGCCCTCTAGGGGCTGGTTTATCTCTTCCCATAGCCCATGAGACCTCGATGGTCCAGGTCACCCCTCCCGGCACTCCCCGTACACTACCGATGAGCCCGAAACTTTTCCGGTAATGCCGGGAAACTTTCCGGTAACCAAATGAGGTCATCCTATATATCAATTTTCGTCTCCGGACCATTCCGGAAACCCTCGTGACGTCCGTGATCCCATCTGGGACTACGAACAACATTCGGTAACCAACCATATAACTCAAATACGCATAATCCCGTATGTCATTCCCTTTGTCCTTCGGTATGTTACTTGCCTGAGATTCGATCGTCAGTATCCGCATACCTATTTCAATCTCGTTTACCGGCAAGTCTCTTTACTCATTCCGTAATACCAGATCCCACAACTTACACTAAGTCACATTGCTTGCAAGGCTTGTGTGTGATGTTGTATTACCGAGTGGGCCCCGAGATACCTCTCCATCATACGGAGTGACAAATCCCAGTCTTGATCCATACTAACTCAACGAACACCTTTGGAGATACCTGTAGAGCATCTTTATAGTCACCCAGTTACGTTGCGACATTTGATACACACAAAGCATTCCTCCGGTGTCGGTGAGTTATATGATCTCATGGTCATAGGAACAAATACTTGACACGCAGAAAACAGTAGCAACAAAATGACACGATCAACATGCTACGTCTATTAGTTTGGGTCTAGTCCATCACATGATTCTCCTAATGATGTGATCCCATTATCAAGTAACAACACTTGCCTATGGCCAGGAAACCTTGACCATCTTTGATCAACGAGCTAGTCAACTAGAGGCTTACTAGGGACAGTGTTTTGTCTATGTATCCACACAAGTATTGTGTTTCCAATCAATACAATTATAGCATGGATAATAAACGATTATCATGAACAAAGAAATATAATAATAACTAATTATTATTGCCTCTAGGGCATATTTTCAACACACCCCGACCCCCTTCGTCCTCATTCGCACTGTAGTATAGTTGCTCGTTCTCGACGCTGGTCCACCCAAAGGTTCGAGCTCGACGACGCCTATCACAACCATCTGCCACCGACGAACACCACCGCATTTTCTTTCATCCCATCGCCGAAGTATATCGGCGCCGACTTTCTCAACGCTGCTCGATTGGGGTTTTGTATGGGATTGTTTTTTGATAGAGAACCAGGTAATTAAGTTCGTGAAATATTTGAGCATCCCTTATCACTGTTCGTGTGTCCCTATCAATCACTTGCGGGAAATAGCCGTGGATGAATTTTTCTTGTTGTTGATTCGAAGGTTTTCATTCATGTGTCCACAATGCAAGATTAAACTAGGCAAGTGTGGTGGTGTCGTCCAAACGTACAAGATATTCTATCTCACCATACCAGATGACTTCAGGGGGCGCACGGTATCTTCAATCGCACCCTACCATAGTTGGCATGGCCTAATATTATGAGTATGTACCATACCTTGCTTAATTTGGATAAAAGGTGCCACATGCATCATATACGCCAAAGATGATTTTTTTTCTTATGAATTAGGGAAATTTATGTTGCATTATTCTTTCAATTACCGGTTAAATTATTTGCTTAATTCCAAAATTTTGAAATTTTGATTTCAGCTATTATTATGTTCTCTCAAAATCTTATCATTTATCGCAGTACATCCCCTCCTTTGCAAAAACACGTGTACATGAAAATATTTGCCTTTACTTAGTTGATGACTCCATTGATGTCATATTGACCATGAACCATGGATGTATAATGAAAGTACAGGTAAAAATGATATTGTTGGTCGCCCCTATTTTGATGCATGCCTTTGGAGAAAATTATCTTGGTTTTATGAACTTAATGTTGACAATGAAATTGTAGTGCGTACACCAAAGCCTGGTTTTAATATGGATATTTACTTCCCCAACAGCATCATCATACCAGATTCTGATCCAGGCTAGTGTTCTTTCATCTATGTTTCCTAGGCAACAACCAATTGGGATTTCCTTTTCAGGATCTATTTCCTAGCCAACAACAACTTATAATTACCAATGTATGCCCACTATTCTCCCGCATTGTTCTAAATAAATAAGCACTTTCAACTTTTTACTCACGATATGTTTGATGCATCGCTAAAAATATGTATGTGACTTACCATACCAAATTTCCTTGGAAAGACTTCGAGCATGTCATAAAATTTGTTCATAAACTACCAGTAGAATGTTTGAATGCTAGATTTGGGATGTGAACAAATGTGCTACTCGTGCACACATTGAACAAGACTAATTGTGTCACCAAAATGCTGGTACAAAAATATTATTTTTATGTTGTTGTTCATAAACTATAGATAGCTTCAATGATATGTTGGTAACTTCAATGGTATGTTACATTTGGTTTTTACTCTTCATTGCAACAGAAATTGCCATTTGCAGATGTTCCTGAACGTATTCCTCGACGTGTTCCTATCACACTTGTGCCTTCTAGGAACACCAAAGTGATTGCAAGGTACTACGTTTCCCGCACAAATGGAACCATTCAAATTAATCGGCACTTGGTTGTCCCACGCCCACATTTGAAAATTAGAGACACTGTTATACTCATGCTCTATGAAGGCAGTCAAGGGATCTTCCTTTTCATTCATGAGATACTAAAATGCCATGATCAAGATGCTTCTAGTGTATAGTTGTGGTTACTGGCCCTTTGCTTCATAAACTGTGCTGGTTGTTACTATCTTAAGTACGTAGATATGGATCATATGGTTGTCAGGATTGTTAAGTTCGGATTTGTTACGTACCGTCTTAACCCGCGTACAATAAAATGATGTTTGTTAAGTTCTCAATTTTTCATGGAAAATATTAGTATAGCACAAAGTTCATTCAATTTAAGCGCGTAACGGTTAGAGCATATAATATCCATGTGTTTTCAAGTGGTGATCAATGCCGATTCTAAGAAGGCATTTTTCATATTAATTGTTCACATTCCAAAATGAGATAATATATAGATAGGCCAACACATGCAATCGACACATTTGGCATCAATGAACAATTCGATCGAGCATTTACATGCTCATATTGCTCCAATGCCTAGTTGGTGGTAGTAATTTACAAACCATTAGCTTGCTAATTCACATTAATATAATATATATGAATTGTGCGTCCACAAAAGTTTTATGGCCTGTAACACTGACCCAACATGCACAACTGCCATCATCTAACGAGTCATTCCTTGGCTCAGGAGGACCGGAGGTCGCCAAATCAATTACCTACACCTTGGTTGATTGAGGCCTGGGCAACCTCGACATTGGTGATCGTCGGTACTGCCTCGGGCGCATCTCTTACTAGGACTGCCTCGTCCGTCGGGTCTTCGTACATCGTCTTGGAGGCCGACGAGACCCAAACTATCGGCATTGCTCCAACCATGATTGCCAGGACTCCCCCGGTGTCCGAGTTGCGCCCTCCTCAATCTAGGATATAAGCTTGCAGCTCATGAAGTGGACACTACCGCATTTGTCCTAGCTATGGCATCACGGTTCCTGCTCCACAGCCCGCACCGTCTGGCAAACTCTGTGTCGAGCCTCCAATATCGCCCAATGGCGATCCCTAGCTTCTTTCAAGACGACCCTGGCTAACTTACTTGCTTTCTCATGTCGTGATTCTTGCCTCCTCTAGCCGTTATTGGGAGAGGTGGTAGCATGGTCGTCGACCATCAAGCCGACCATCACACATGCAGCCTCAATTGTGCCATCGCCCAACTCCATTCTGTTGTTGGCCATTGGGGGTTTGACGGTATGTGTGGTGGAAACTAGCCAGGGGATGAGTGACTCACAGTAGACATCCATCGTTGTGGTTATTTATAGCTACCTGCTGGCAAGGGAATTGGGGATTTTACAATTTACTATTGTGGCTTGCGCTTGCCCGGGAAGCATTAGGTAGAGGGCAGGAAGACTAAATGGAGCCCATGAGCGACGACCAGCCACCATTGGTGTGGGTATAGGCGGCAACGGGCGGCGAGTCATGGCTCACACTTGTTACTTTACACCTGTGTGTGGTTGCATGACTCATCAAAGGCACTTCATATTTTACACTCGGGTGTGATATATCTATTATGCATGGCACACGGTTTGCGGGACGTGTGTATAGCATCTTTAATTTGTGCACTGAGGCGTTGGGCCGGTTTCTGGGTAGCACACATCTTGTTCCATCAACCATGCATGCTATTTTATTACTATCGCCCACGCTTCTTTTACTTACATGTGTGCCCGTTAGATCGCACAATACTCAACATTCATAGTTTCTGAATTCTTTTCCCTGCACACATAATCGCACATAGAAAAAATGTAGCAACCGTCTACAATTGTTTGTAGGGGCATAAATAAATATCACCTCCCTTCGTTCTACATCGTCGCTTTCCTCTCTCGTAGGTCACAATCCCTAAATCTGGCCTTCTTCTCCCTACTGTTCTCGCCTACACGAAATCCTCAACATTACACATGTCCTTAGAAGTTCAAACCACCCTCTCCATCACGGAAGGCGCGGGGGTAACGCAACTCATACGCACAGGAGCCCGCGTCGGTGACAACGACAGTACATGAGAATCACCAAGTGCAAGGGATCATTGTAGCACTTTCCGAAGATGGAAGTGATAAGTATGGAGTGTCTAACCCACAAGGATCTAAAGGTAAGATCAATATTCTTTCAAGTCCTATCTGCCATCGATATGACTCTACGTACACCGAGTGTTTGCTTCTATCTAGTAGTGAGAAATAAAACCGCGTGGTGGGTATAAAGAGATAGCATATCATGATATCGGAGAACAAAATGTGAAAATAGTCGCTGCCTAAATAAAGTTAGAATATATTACAATATATTACAAATAGCGAGTGTGGAATAATGATGGTATGGTGTGCGGACATGTCCTAAGCAATTGATAACAAGGTCAATAATCATTCTTGCAATTTTATATGAGGGAGAGGTATGAGCTAACATACTTTCCATACTTGGATCATATGAACTTATGATTGGACCTCTAGCAAGAATCCACAACTACTAGAAATCATTAAGGTAAACCCAACCATAGCATTAAACATCAAGTCCCTTTTACTCACATGCGCAACAATACCCTTATTCGGGTGTAAGCTTCTATCACTCTAGACACCCACTATAAGCGAATCATCAACATACTGGAACACCCTACAGCGAGAATGCTTCACATGTGCGCAACATGGAGGGAACCATAGGACATCACCAAAATAAAACATACACTCAAACCAATCAAGATCATTAATCAACCTAAAGGACAACATAAATCTACACAAACATCATAGGATGGTAACCCATCATTGAATAATAATATGTGGAATTTAACACCATCTTCAAGTAGGGGATTACAGCGGGGTGCGGGGGAGTGGACCGCTGAAAAGAGATGAGGAAGGTGACAAAGACGGTGATGTTGATGAAGAAGATCAGAGCGGCGATGGTTCCCCCGATGGCACTCCAGTGCCACTAACAGAGAGTGGGAGAGAGTCTCCCCCTTGGGATTCCTCCTCCGTGGCCTCTCCATAGATGGGGAGATGTTCTCCCCTCTCGTACTTGGCCTACATGGCACGTGGAGGGGCTATATCCCCTCCATGATTGGACCCCTCTCTTTGTTTCTTTCCTGTTTTCGCTGCCGTTTTCTAGCCATTCACCATTTCTTAAATATCTGGAGATCCGTAAGTCCGATCGGGCTGAAATTTTGAGGGCATTTCTATTTGGATCTTCCTTGTGGCGGAAGAAGGGCCCCAACCGACTTAAGGGGTGTCCACAAGCTATGAGGGCATGACCACCCCCCTTGCAATGCCCTGTTAGCTTGTGGGGCCCTCGTGCACCGTGTTGTGTTGATTCTTCTTCCCAAAATTCACATATATTCCAAAAAAATCTACATAAATTTTTATCACCATTGGAATTTTTTCATATGTATTTTCTGCAAAACAAAAAACACACAAAAATAGGAAGTCGCACTGGGCACTGTATAAGTTTGTCCCAAAAATAATATAAAATGTTGCCAAAAGTATATGGAAGTTCTAGAATATTGGAACGAATACTTTATAAATTATTGATACATTGGAGACGTATTATTAGGCATTGATGAGGGTGCAAAGTCCTTGGCAGCAAGCGAGAAAGAGATAGAGGTTGTAGAAGATATGTTGGGGGCACGCACGGTTCTCTACGCGAAACACGCGGTTGAGTACTCGGCCAATGTGACATCACTTATGAGTGCCGTTGTCGTGGAGCACCCGTGGATTTGGTTGTGGTAAGGGCGGCAGTCTCTCCCCCTATATATATTGGAGGTTTTGACCTTTGGAGAACACACAGAAACCTTCCTCCTCTCTCTCAGGCAGCCCAGTTCTTCTTCCTCCTCTTCCGCGCAGCTTGGAGAAGCTCTGCCGGAATACCTCGTAGCTCCACCGTCACCACGCCGTCGCATAGCCGGAGCTCTCCCTCATCCTCTCCCTCCTCCTTGCAGAATCAAGGCGTGGGAGACGTCACCGGGATGTACGTGTGTTGAACACGGAGGTGCCGTGATTCGGCACATGGATCGGAACCGACCGCGATCTGAATCGCTCCGAGTACGACTCCATCGACCGCATTCCAGTAACGCTTCCGTTTAGCGATCTTCAAAGGTATGAAGATGCTCTACCCCGTTACTCGTTGCTGGTGTCTCCATAGATAGATACTTGTTTGGCGTAGGAAAATTTTGAAATTACAACGTTACCCAACAGCCCGAACCTGGGTAAACGACTTTGCCGGTGCTGATTGCTAGTTCCGCTCTTGGCACCACCTCTCTTGCTCCGCCGAACGATCAAGGGACCCTCAGAGCTTCCCATAGGTGTCGTTTTCCCGACAGAGAGAGATCGAAGGGGGAGAGAAGATAGAGAGAGATTGAAGGGAGAGAGGAGGGAGGAGGACCGGTTGTGTTGAGTTTTTCTCGGAAGAGGAAGGGTGAAGAAATATAGTACAAGTAAGTATTTCCCTTAGTGAGAACCAAGGTTTATCGAACCAATATGAGAATCAAGGCAAACTCTCATCGTTAGCACCTACACACACAAAACCATAAGATTGCACCCAACGTGGGCAAGAGAGTTGTCAATCCCCTTGAACTCATGACTTGCATGGATTAATTCTGATAGAGATAGATATAAAAAGTAAAAGTATAAACAAAGTAAATAATTACAGTAAGGTGTTTAAGTTTTTAGCAATATGATTAAGTAGACCCGGGTGCCATAATTTTCACTAGAAGCTTCTCTCTCGAAGGCATAGCATACATTGTGTCGACAAATTACTGTTGGGCAATTGATAGAAAAGAGGATAGTTATGATGTTATTCATGACAATGATCATGTGTATAGGCATCACATCCATAAACAAGTAGACCAAAATGATTTTGCATCTACTACTATTGCTCCACTTAGAGAGCACTTCTATGCTTGCCTCTCTAGGTATTAAGTTCATACAAACAGAGTAATGCTTGGAGCAAGGCGATATGATGTAGACAAACTAAACCCAATCAATATGCATAAACCCCCGTCATTTTATCCTTAATGGCAATAATACAAATATGTGTATGTCCCCCATCTGTCACTTCAATATAGAGCATGCAAGATTGAACCCACTACAACACACCACTTCCGCTGAAGATAAATCAATCTAGTTGGTCAAACCAAACTGATAGATCAGAGAGAAATACCAAGCTATAACAAGCATGCATAATAATGTTCAGAAAAGACTCAGTTACTTTCAATGGATAATCTGATCATAAACCAACAATTCATCACATCCCAACAAACACACCGCAAAAGAAGATTACATCAGATAGATCACCGCGGGAATCACTGAGAGCATGGTATTGAAGATCAAAGATAGAGAGAAGAAACCATCTAGCTAGTAGCTATGGACCCGTAGGTCTATGATGAACTACTCACAAATCATCAGGGAGGCAAAAAGGTTGATGTAGAAGTCCTATGTGATAGATACCCCCTCTGGTAGGGTAGCGGAAAAGGTCACAAAATGGGATCACGACGGAACATACGCTTGTGACGACATAAAAAGTATATTGGGTGTCTCTCTTGTGTTTTTGGAATATTTTAATATTTACAGAAGTGGAATTAGGTCAGGTTGTCGTACGGGTGGGATCGTCTCTATCCCGTGTGCCTTCTGGTCTCCTCCCGAAGCTTCTAGGGTCTCTTTTGGTCCAGAAAAATCATCATAAAATTTCATTGTGTTTGGACTCCATTTGGTATTGATATTCTGCAAAAGTCAAAAACACAAAAAAAATAGGAACTGACACTAGGCACTTGGTTAATAGTTTAGTCCCAAGAAATGGTATAAAATAGCATATAATTGCATATAAAGTATCCCAGATTGATAATATAACATCATGAAACAATAAAGAATTATAGATATGTTGGAAACGTATCAACGTCCCCAAGCTTTATTCTTGATCGTTCTCGAATAAGTAAATCATAAAAATATAATTTTGATGTGGCATGCTACCCAACATGTAATCTCTTTCACGTATAATCACTAAGAAACAATGAAGTAATTGATATCAGCATAATACTATCCATGAACACAAAAAACATAATCATTACTTTTTCAAAATATCGGTCCTTTAAGAATGTTATTCCTACTCATTTTATCATACTAGCATGGCATGACCCCGTCTTCACCGCATAAATATAAATCATGAGCACCACGTGTCAAATAGGACAATTGGATCGTACCTCTAACATGCTTCAGCAATTTCAACTTCACGCAATACATGAGCGTGAGCCATGGATATAGCATATAGGTGGAATAAGGTGTGGTGGTAGATTCAAAAGGAGGAAGAAAGTCTCGCATCAACTAGGCGGACCAACGGGCTATGGAGATTCCCATCAATCGATATCAATGCAAGGAGTAGGGTTTGCCATGCAATAGATGCACTAGAGCTATAATTGTAGGAAAGCTCAAACGAAACTAAGTGGGTATGCATCCAACTTGCTTTCTCATGAAGACTTTAGGCATTTGAGGAAGCCAGTCATCAAAATATACAAGCCAAGTTCTATAATGAAACATTCCCACAAGTATGTGAAGATGACAACTCAAGAGACTCTCTATATGAAGAACATGGTGCTACTTTGAAGCATATGTGTAGAAAAGGATAGTAGCATTGCCCCTTCTCTTTTTTCTTTTTTCTTTTTTATTTTTATCTTCTTTTTATTTTTTCTCATTTTTTTCTCTTTTTCTTTCTTTTTCATGGTGGACTCATTTGGCCTCTCCCATTTTCTTTGTCTGGAGTCTCATCCTGACTTGTGGGGGAATCATAGTCTCCATCATCCTTTCCTCACTGGGTTAATGCTCTATAATGATGATCATCATACTTTTATTACTTACAACTCAATATTATGATAAAGCTATGAAAGATGACTCTATATGAATTCCTCACCAGGATGTGAAATTATCTAGCATAATATGTAAACAATGATTGCTACTGCAACAAAAGACCTTCCAATGGCGCCAGAAATAGGAGTGTTGCTTGATACTCCTCAGCAACGGCACCAGGAATCCTTCAGCTGCGGCTACGCCTTAAGGGACTTCCTAGGCAAGTATGCAAAGGATTTCCCCCGTGGCCTTGGAGCCTTGCATTGGTGTTCCCTCGAAGTGGAAAGGGTGATGTAGCATAGCGGTGGTAAGTATTTCCCTCTTTTGAAAACCAAGGTATCAATCCAGCGGAAGAGTATCTCAAGATCCTGCACAAACACAAAAGCTTGCACCCAACGCTATGAAGGGGTTGTCAATCCCTTATATATTGTTTTCCAAGTGAGAACTGAAAGCAACAAAGTAACAAAGCAAAGTAAAAGCGGAGGTGTAAACGATGGATGTGAATAGACCCGGGGGTCGTAGTGTTTACTAGTGGCTTCTCTCATGAAAGCAAGTAGACGGTGGGTGAACAAATTACTGTCGAGCAATTGATAGAACTGTGCAGAGTCGTGACGGTACCTATGCAATGATTATTTCTATAGGCATCACGTCCGAAACAAGTAGACCGATACTGTCTGCATCTACTACTATTACTCCGCACGTCGACCGCTATCCAGCATGCATCTAGTGTATTAAGTCCATAAGAACAGAGTAACGCCTTAAGCAAGATGACATGATGTAGAGGGATAATCTCAAACCAATGATGAAAACCCCATCTTTTTACCCTTGATGGCAACTGCTTGATGTGTGCCTTGCTGCCCCTACTGTCACTGGGAAAGGTCACCACATGGCAAAACCCAAAACCAAGCACCTCTCCCATTGCAAGAATCATAGATCTAGTTGGCCAAACAAAACCCAAGACTCGGAGAGACTTACAAGGATATCAAATCATGCATATAAGAAATCAGCAAAGACTCAAATATATATCATAGATAATCTGATCACAAGTCCACAATTCATCGGATCTCGACAAACACACCGCCAAAGAAGATTACATCGGATAGATCTCCATGAAGATCATGGAGAACTTCATATTGAAGATCCAAGAGACAGAAGAAGCCATCTAGCTACTAACTACGGACCCGTAGGTCTAAAGTGAACTACTCACGAGTCATTGGAGGGGCGATGATGATGATGAAGAAGCCCTCCAACTCCAAAGTCCCCTCCGGCAGGGCGCCGGGAAGGGTCTCCAGATGAGATCTCGCGGAAACGGAAGCTTGCGGCGGCAGAAAAGTATTTTCGAGGCTCCCCTGATTTTTTGCGTAATATTTGGGAATATATAGGCCAAAGATCTAGGTCAGGGGGCGGCCAGGGAGGCCACAAGCATGTCCACCGCCGCCTCCCCCTGGTGGCGGAGTGGGGGCTTGTGGGCTCCCTGGAGCCCACCTGGCTTGGCCCAAAGGCCCCCTGATCTTCTTCCGTTAGGGAAAAAATCATTTCAGGGTTTTTATTCCGTTTGGACTCCATTCCAAAATCAGATTTGAAAAGAGTCAAAAACACGGAAAAAACAGGAACTGGCACTTGGCACTGAATTAATAAGTTAGTCCCAAAAAAGATATAAAAGGTACATAAAACAACCAAAGAAGACAAGATAACAGCGTGAAACCATAAAAAATTATAGATACGTTTGAGACGTATCAAGCATCCCCAAGCTTAACTCCTGCTCGTCCTCGAGTAGGGAAGTGATAAAGAATGAATTTTTGATGCTTTCATGCTACCTAGCATAGGTGTCCTTTGTAATTCCTCTTATGTGACGTGAATGTTCAGATCCATTAGATTTAAAACAATAGTTTGCTATTGACGTGGAATAATTCAAGCAAACTAGCAAGGTAATCATGAACTTTCAAAATAACAAGGCCAAAAGAAAGTTATCCCTACAAAAGCATATAGTCTGGCTATGCTCTATCATCATTGCACAACGAATTTAAATCATGCACAACCCCGGTATTGGCCAAGTAATTGTTTCACACCTTTACTTTCTCAAACATTTTCAACTCTCACGCAATATATGAGCGTGAGCCATGGTTATAGCACTATAGATGGTGTGGAATGTGGTGGAGTTTGCAAGACAAAAAAGGAGAAGATAGTCACATTAACTAGGCATATCAATGAGCTGTGGAGATGCTCATCAATAGATATCAATGTGAATGAGTAGGGATTGCCATACAAATGATGCGCTAGAGCTACGAGTATGTGAAAGCTCTTAAAGAGAACTAGTGGGTGTGCATCCAACTTGCTTGCTCACGAAGACCTAAGGCAATTTTGAGGAAGCCTATCATTGGAATATACAAGCCAAGTTATATAATGAGAATTTCCCACTAGCTATATGGTGGTGACAAAACGAGAGACTCTCAATCATGAAGATCATGGTGCTCAAAATGCACAAGTGTGGAAAAGTGGTAGCATTGTCCCTTCTCTCTTTTTCTCTCATTTTTTTATTATTTTGGTGGGCTCTTTGGCCTCTTTTTTTATGGGCTTCTTTGGCCTCTTTTATTTCCTCACATGGGACAATGCTCCAATAATGATGATCATCACACTTTCAACTCAAAACTTAGAGAAATTATGACTCTATATGGAATGCCTTCGGTAGTGTACCGTGGCAATGATCTAGCATGGCATAGACTCAATGTAAACATCATGCTGGCTATCTTACGATCGTGCAAAGGCAATGTAGACGTGGTGGCACATATCATGGTGGTAGTAGCATGCCAATATATCTCGGAATGACTTTGAAAAAGCCATAGTAGGTAGGTATGGTGGCTGTTTTGAGGGAGGCTAATGGCGGGTTTTGTGCACCGGCGAGAGTTACACGGCACTAAGAAGATAGTGATGGTGGAAGGTGAAAGTGCATATAAACCATGGACTCAACATTAGTCATGAAGAACTCATATACTTGTTGGAAAAGTTTTATTAGTAATCGAAACAAAGCATTCAACGCATACTCCTAGGGGAAGGGTTGGTAGGTATAAACCATCGCGCGATCCCGACGGCCACGCAAAGGATGACAATCAATAGACTAATCATGCTCAGATTTCATCACATAGCGGTTCACCATACGTGCATGCTACGGGAATCACTAACTTCAACACAAGTATTTCTAGATCCACAACACCTTACTAGCATGACTTCAATATTACCATAACCACAACTCAAAACTAATTGAGATGAATCAAACTTCTCTAACTATTCAAGGCACATGAAGGAGGAAGTTTTTGTATCCCTTTGGATAACTACCCCTTTTTAGACAACTTTCAAAGCATAGATCAACTACCAAGACACGCACCGCTGTGCTCTAAAAGATATAAGTGAAGCACATAGAGCAAAAGTATCTAGCTCAAAAGATATAAGTGAAGCACATGTGAGCTGAATTGTCTACCAAAAGATATAAGTGAAGCTCGACAAAATCACGGTGTGTGCATGTCTCTCTCTCTCTAGGTGTGCAGCAAGGATGATTGTGATACAACAAAATAAAAGACTCCTACGATACAAGACGCTCCAAGCAAAAACACATAACATGTGGTGAATAAAAATATAGCCCCAAGTAACCTTACCGATGGATTGAAGACGAGAGAGGGGATGCCTTCCCGGGGCATCCCCAAGCTTAGGCTTTTACGGCATCCATGAATCTCTTGGGGTGCCTTGGGCATCCCCAAGCTTGAGCTCTTGCCACTCTTTATCTTTTTGTCCATAAGAACTTCACCCAAAACTTGAAAACCTCACAACACGAAACTTAAACAGAAACTCGTGATAACATTAGTACAAGAAAGCAAACCACCACTTCCTTAGGTACTGTAGGAAACTTAAATTCTACTTGTGCTGATGTTGGGTTACTATACTTTCAATCTTCCATGGCTAATACCCCCCGATACTATCCATAGTTTCATCAAAATAAGCAACCAACACAACAAAAACAGAATCTATTAACAGCAGACCAGTCTGTAGCAATCTGTATGTTTTGTATACCTCTGGTACTTCAAAAATTCTGAAAAATTACGACAGTCTAAAGAATTTGCATAGCAATCAGAAGCAAAGAAGAACCAACTCAAAAGCTCTTACAGAAAAGAAAAAAAATTCTTTTCGTGAGAAGAAAGTTTCTGTCTTTCCCAGCATGACCAAATGATCTTCCTCAAGACTAATCATAACGGTTTTGCTTGGCACAAACGCAAAAAGAAACACAAAAAACACAATCATAACAGAATTATGAAAGTGTGGAAAACACAAAACAGAAAGAAAAGGGATAGATTCGTTGGGTTGCCTCCCAACAAGCGCTTTTGTTTAACGCCCTTAGCTAGGCGATAGTGATAGAATCACGTATAGTCATCTTTGGTGCTCAAACCATAGGTAGCGTGATCCCTTATCATCTTAAGATTTTCATCTTTATTAGATGACTCACCACTAGCTTTAGGAATAAAAACAGGCTTGACAGTCTTTTTGAGAGTAAGATTTGGAGTATTTTGCACAGTGGCAAAAGCGGAACCCAAGTTGGTTATGACATCTTCTAATTTGCCAATTCTAGAAGAATCATTAACTATAAGTTCCTTATCCTTTAAATTTTTCAAAAAGTTTCCCACCTTGGATCCGTACTGAGAAATTTTATTGTGGATCTTTCTATCCAAACCCTCAATAAGTTCAATTGTGGCAATTTTGTTTTCAATAGCGTCAAGCCTTTGCATCACGTGCTCCAAGGTCAAGATAGTTCCATTAGCCATGAGCGGGGGTGAGCCTACCAAACTAATGATAGCTCTATAGGAGTCAACAGTATGGCTCCCCAAAAAGTTCCCACCTACAACGGTATCAAGGATATACCTATTCCACGGAGAAATTCCAACATAGAAACTGCGAAGGAGGACGGTAGTAGATTGCTTACGAGTAGACCTACTTTGAGCATTGCAAATCCTGTACCAAGCGTCCTTCAAATTTTCTTCCTCATTCTGCCTGAAATTGAGAACTCCATTTTCAGGGGTGTCATTTGGAGTGGTGGGTCTAGCCATTGATGGACTATCTCACACACAAACGAGCAGGAAGAGAGAGAGTGAAACGGGCAAAAGAAAACAACAAAAAGGCAAAAGGAAACGGCGAAGGAGAAAGGCAAATGAAAACGGCAAATGTGAAGTGGGGGAGAGGAAAACGAGAGGCAACTGGCAACAAAAGTAAATGCAAGAGAAGAGTTTGTGAGACCTACTTGGATAGATCTTGATTTCTCTTCCCCGGCAACGGCGCCATAAATTGGCACGTTGTCAGGAGAATATTCTTGACGATCCTCTTCCCCGGCAACGGCGCCAGAAATTCTTCTGCTACTGCAACAAAAGACCTTCCATTGGCGCCAGAAATAGGAGTGTTGCTTGATACTCCTCAGCAACGGCACCAGGAATCCTTCAGCTGCGGCTACGCCTTAAGGGACTTCCTAGGCAAGTATGCAAAGGATTTCCCCCGTGGCCTTGGAGCCTTGCGTTGGTGTTCCCTCGAAGCGGAAAGGGTGATGTAGCGTAGCGGTGGTAAGTATTTCCCTCAGTTTGAGAACCAAGGTATCAATCCGGCGAAAGAGTATCTCAAGATCCTGCACAAACACAAAAGCTTGCACCCAACGCTATGAAGGGGTTATCAATCCCTTATAGATTGTTTGCCAAGTGAGAACTGAAAGCAACAAAGTAACAAAGCAAAGTAAAAGCGGAGGTGTAAACGATGGATGTGAATAGACCCGGGGGCCGTAGTGTTTACTAGTGGCTTCTCTCATGAAAGCAAGTAGACGATGGGTGAACAAATTACTGTCGAGCAATTGATAGAACTGTGCAGAGTCGTGACGATATATATGCAATGATTATTTCTATAGGCATCACGTCCGAAACAAGTAGACCGATACTGTCTGCATCTACTACTATTACTCCGCACGTCGACCACTATGCAGCATGCATCTAGTGTATTAAGTCCATAAGAATAGAGTAACGCCTTAAGCAAGATGACATGATGTAGAGGGATAATCTCAAACCAATGATAAAAATTCCATCTTGTTACCCTTGATGGCAACTACTCAATGTGTGCCTTGCTGCCCCTACTGTCACTGGGAAAGGTCACCACACGGTAAGAACCCAAAACCAAGCACTTCTCCCATTGCAAGAATCATAGATCTAGTTGGCCAAACAAAACCCAAGACTCGGAGAGACTTACAAGGATATCAAATCATGCATATAAGAAATCAGTAAAGACTCAAATATATATCATAGATAATCTGATCACAAACCCACAATTCATCGAATCTCGACAAACACACTGCCAAAGAAGATTACATCGATAGATCTCCATGAAGATCATGGAGAACTTTGTATTGAAGATCCAAGAGAGAGAAGAAGCCATCTAGCTACTAACTACGGACCCGTAGGTCTGAATGAACTACTCACGAGTCATTGGAGGGGCGATGATGATGATGAAGAAGCCCTCCAACTCCAAAGTCCCCTCCGACAGGGCACCGGGAAGGGTCTCCAGATGGGATCTCGCGGAAACGGAAGCTTGCGGCGGCGGAAAAGTATTTTCGTGGATCCCTTAATTTTTTATGATTTTTAGGCAATATATAGGTGCAAGATCTAGGTCAGGGGGGCGCCAGGGAGGACACAAGCCTTCCTACGCCGCCTCCCCCCTGGTGGCGGAGTGGGGGCTTGTGGGCTCCCTGTAGCCCTCCTGGCTTGGCCCACAGGCCCCCTAATTTTCTTCCGTTCGGGAAAAATCATTTCGGGGATTTTATTCCGTTTGGACCCCGTTCCAAAATCACATCTGAAAAGAGCCAAAAACACACAAAAAACAGGAACTCGCACTTGGCACTGAATTAATAAGTTAGTCCCAAAAAAGATATAAAAGGTACATAAAACATCCAAGGATGACAAGATAACAACATGAAATCATCAAAAATTATAGATACGTTGGAGACGTATCAAGCATCCTCAAGCTTAACTCCTGCTCGTCCTCGAGTAGGGAAGTGATAAAGAATGAATTTTTGATGCTTTCATGCTACCTAGCATAGATGTCCTTTGTAACTCCTCTTATGTGACGTGAATGTTCAGATCCATTAGATTCAAAACAATAGTTTGCTATTGACGTGGAAACAATAATAATTCAAGCAAACTAGCAAGGTAATCATGAACTTTCAAAATAACAAGGCCAACAGAAAGTTATCCCTACAAAAGCATATAGTATGGCTATGCTCTACCATCATTGCACAACGAATTTAAATCGTGCACAACCCCGGTATTGGCCAAGTAATTGTTTCACACCTTTACTTTATCAAACCTTTTCAACTCTCACGCAATACATGAGCGTGAGCCATGGTTTTAGCACTATAAGTGGTGTGCAGTGTGGTGGAGGTTGCGAGACAAAACAAGGAGAAGATGGTCACATTAACTAGGCATATCAATGAGCTGTGGAGATGCTCATCAATAGATATCAATGTGAATGAGTAGGGATTGCCATACAAATGATGCACTAGAGCTAAGAGTATGTGAAAGCTCTTAAAGAAAACTAATGGGTGTGCATCCAACTTGCTTGCTCACGAAGACCTAAGGCAATTTTGAGGAAGCCTATCATTGGAATATACAATCCAAGTTATATAATGAAAATTTCCCACTAGCTATATGTAGGTGATAAAACGAGAGACTCTCAATCATGAAGATCATGGTGCTTAATATGCACAAGTGTGGAAAAAGTGGTAGCATTGTCCCTTCTCTCTTTTTCTCACATTTGCTTTCATTTTTTTGGTGGGCTCTTTGGCCTCTCTTTTCTTTGGGTGGGCTTCTTTGGCCTATTTTATTTCCTCACATGGGTCAATGCTCCATTAATGATGATCATCACACTTTCAACTCAAAACTTAGAGCAACTATGACTCTATACGGAATGCCTTCGGTAGTGTACCGTGGCATTGATCTAGCAAGGCATAGACATTAATGGAAACATCATGCTAGCTATCTTACGATCATGCAATGGCCATGTAGACGTGGTGGCACATGTCATGGTGGTAGTTGCTTGGAAATATATCTCGGAATGACTTTGAAAAAGCCATAGTAGGTAGGTATGGTGGCTGTTTTGAGGGAGGCTAATGGTGGGTTTTGTGCACCGACAAAAGTTGCACAGCACTAAGAAGATAGTGATGGTGGAAGGTGAAAGTGCATCTAAACCATGGACTCAACATTAGTCATGAAGAACTCATATACTTGTTGCAAAAGTTTTATTATTAATCGAAACAAAGCATTCAACGCATACTCCTAGGGGAAGGGTTGGTAGGTATAAACCATCGCGCGATCCCGACGGCCACGCAAAGGATGACAATCAATAGACTAATCATGCTCAGATTTCATCACATAGCGGTTCACCATACGTGCATGCTACGGGAATCACTAACTTCAACACAAGTATTTCTAGATCCACAACACCTTACTAGTATAACTTCAATATTACCAAAACCACAACTCAAAACTAATTGAGATGAATCAAACTTGTCTAACTATTCAATGCACATGAAGGTGGAAGTTTTCGTATCCCTTTGGATAACTACCCCTTTTGAGATTACTTTCAAAGCATAGATAAACTACCAAGCCACGCACCGTTGTGCTCTAAAAGATATAAGTGAAGCACATAGAGCAAAATTATCTAGCTCAAAAGATATAAGTGAAGCACATGTGAGCTGAATTGTCTACCAAAAGATATGAGTGAAGCTCGACAAAATCACGGTGAGTGCATGTCTCTCTCTCTAGGTGTGCAGCAAGGATGATTGTGACACAACAAAAATAAAAGACTCCTATGATACAAGACGCTCCAAGCAAAAACATGTAACATCTGGTGAATAAAAATATAGCCCCAAGTAACGTTACCGATGGATTGAAGACGAGAGAGGGGATGCTTTCCCGGGGCATCCCCAAGCTTAGGATTTTACGGCATCCTTGAATCTCTTGGGGTGCCTTGGGCATCCGCAAGCTTGAGCTCTTTCCACTCTTTATCTCTTTGTTCATAAGAACTTCACACAAAACTTGAAAACTTCACAATACGAAACTTAAACAGAAACTCGTGATAACATTAGTATGAGAAAGCAAACCACCACTTCCTTAGGTACTGTAGAAAACTTAAATTCTACTTGTGCTGATGTTGGTTACTGTATTTTCAATCTTCTATGGCTAATACCCCCCGATACTATCGATAGTTTCATCAAAATAAGCAACCAACACAACAAAAACAGAATCTGTTAGCAGCAGACCAGTCTGTAGCAATCTGTATATTTCGTATACTTTTGGTACTCCAACAATTCTGAAAAATTACGACAGACTTAAACATTTGCGTAGAAATCAGCAGCAAAAAGAATCAACTCAAAAGCTCTTACAGAAAAAAAATGAAAATTCTTTTCTTGAGCAGAAAGTTTCTGTCTTTTCCAGCATGACCAAACGATCATCCCCAAGACTAATCATAACGGTTTTGCTTGGCACAAACGCAAAAAGAAACACAAAAAACACAATCATAACAGAATTATGAAAGTGTGGAAAACTCAAAACAGAAAGAAAAAGGATAGATTCGTTGGGTTGCCTCAAAACAAGCGCTTTTGTTTAACGCCCTTAGCTAGGCAAAAGGTGATGGAATCACGTATAGTCATCTTTGGTGCTCAAACCATAAGTAGCCATCATCATAGATTCATAAGGCAATCTTATTTTATTTCTAGGAAAGTGCTCCATGCCCTTCTTTAAAGGAAATTTAAATCTAATATTCCCTTCCTTCATATCGATGTTACCACCAATAGTCCTTAGGAAAGGTCTACCAAGAATAATGGGACATGAAGGATTGCAATCTATGTCAAGTACAATGAAATCCACGGGTACATAGTTCTTATTTGCAACAATAAGAACATCATCGATCCTCCCCATGGGTTTCTTGACAGTAGAATCTGCAAGATGCAAATTAAGAGAACACTCTTCAATCTCATGAAAACCAAGAATATCACATAAAGACTTTGGAATCGCGGAAACACTAGCACCAAAATCAAACAAAGCATTGCACTCATAGTTTTTTATCTTGATTTTGATAGTAGGTTCCCACTCATCATGAAGTTTTCTAGGTATAGAGACTTCTAGTTCGAGCTTCTCTTGAAGAGATTTCATCATGGCATCTACGATATGCGCGGTAAAGGCTTTGCTTTGGCTATAAGCGTGTGGAGAGTTTGCAATGGATTGCATCAAAGAAATGCATTCAAACAAGGAGAAATTATCATAATTGAATTCCTTGAAATCCAAAGTGGGAGTTTCATTACTACCCAAAATTCTGATTTCTTCTACTCCACTCTCCACACCTTTATCATCAAGATGGGTGGACTCCGAATCATTGGGGCATTTTTCAACCAAAGTGGATTCATATCCAGCCCCTCCATAAATAGGTTTGACACGCGAAAACAAAGATTCAAGAGGAGACACACCAAGCATTTTAAGATCTTCGTGATTTGCATCACTAGAACGCACCCTTTTAAACCATTCATGCCTAGCGCGAATTTGGGCGGTTCTTTCTTTGCTCTCATTCATGGAGACACGCATAGCTTTCAAAGTTTCATCCAAGTTGACCTTGGGAGGAGCGCATCTAACTTTCAAAGCATCAATATCACAAGACATCCTATCAACTCTCTTAGCCAAATCGTCAATTTTGAGTAGTTTTTCCTCTATGGACGCATTGAAAATCTTTTGAGAGTTGATGAACTCTTCGATATTACTCTCTAAATCAGAGGGTAATTTGTTGGGATTTCCATAAGTGTTGTTGTAGGAATTTCCATAGTTGTTAGAGGGGTTACTAGGAAAAGGCCTAGGAACATAGTTTCCTCTAAAAGCATTGTTGTTGCCAAAATTGTTCCTACCAAAAAAATTCATGTCCAAACTAGCGTTGCTACTCTCAATCAAAGAAGATAGTGGCATGTCATTAGGATCTACAGTAGCGTTTCTACTAGCAACCAAATTCATCAACTCGTCCATCTTAGCACTAAGCGAGTTAATCTCTTCTATAGCGTGTACCTTTTTGCTAGCAGGTGACCTTTCAGTATGCCACTGAGAGTAGTTGGTCATGATATTGTATAGGAGTTTTGTAGCGTCTCCTAACGTGATTTTCATGAACATTCCACCTGAGGTGGAGTCCAAGATATTGCGAGAAGTGAAATTCAAGCCAGCGTAAAAGATTTGTATAATCATCCACAAACTCAAGCCATGAGCGGGACGATTTCTAATCATAAGCTTCATCCTCTCCCAAGATTGTGCAACGTGTTCATGATCAAGTTGCTTGAAATTCATGATATCGTTACGTAAGGAGATGATCTTAGCCGGCGGAAAATACTTGGATATGCAAGCATCTTTGCACTTATCCCAAGAATCGATACTATTTTTAGGGAAAGAAGAAAACCAAGTTTTTGCGCGATCTCGCAACGAGAAAGGAAAAGGTTTCAACTTAATCACGCCATTATCCACATCTCTTTTCTTTTGCATATCACAAAGCTCAATGAAGGTATTGATATGGGATGCGGCATCTTCACTAGGAAGGCCAGAGAATTGCTCTTTCATAACAAGATTCAGCAAAGTTGCGTTGATTTCATACGATTCCGCACTAGTGGCGGGAGCAATCGGAGTACTAATAAAATCGTTATTATTAGTGCTCGAGAAGTCGGAAAGTTTGGTGTTTTCAGCCATGATGACTTCAACAAACAAACAAGCACCCAAGCAAGCAAGAAAACCGGCAAAGGAAAACGACAAAAAGTCAAAAGAAAATTGCAAAGGAGAAAGGCAAATGAAAACGGCAAATGTGAAGTGGGGGAGAGGAAAACGAGAGGCAACTGGCAACAAAAGTAAATGCAGGAGATGAGTTTGTGAGACCTACTTGGATATATCTCTCCTTCCCCGACAACGGCACCAGATATACTTCTGCTACTGCAACAAAAGACCTTCCAACGGCGCCAGAAATAGGTGTGTCGATGGCACCGGGACTCCTTCTGCTACGGCTACGCCTTAAGGGACTTCCTAGGAAAATATGCAAAGGATTTCCCCTGTGGCCTTGGAGCCTTGTGTTGGTGTTCCCTCGAAGCGGAAAGGGTGATGTAGTGCAGCGGTGGTAAGTATTTCCCTCAGTTTGAGAACCAAGGTATCGATCAAGTGAAGGAGTATCGCAAGAGCCTGCACAAACTCAAAAAGCTTGCTCCCAACACTATGAAGCGGTTGTCAATCCCTTATAGATTGTTTGCCAAGTGAGAACTGAAAGCAACAAAGTAACAAAGCAAAGTAAAAGAAAAAGTGGAAACGATAGGCATGAATAGACCCGGGGGCCGTAGCGTTTACTAGTGGCTTCTCTCATGAAAGCAAGTAGACGGTGGGTGAACAAATTATTGTCGAGCAATTGATAGAACCGCGCAAAGTCATGACGTCATATATGACAATGATTATATCTATAGGAATCACGTCCAAAACAAGTAGACTGATACTTTCTGCATCTACTACTATTACTCCACACGTCGACCGCTATCCAGCATGCATCTAGTGTATTAAGTCCAAAAGAAGAGAGTAACGCCTTAAGCAAGATGACATCATGTAGATGGACAATCTCATATCTACGACAGAGCCCACCTTGTTACCCTTGATGGCAACTACTCAATGTGTGCCTTGCTGCCCCTACTGTCACGGGGAAAGGTCACCACACGGTAAGAACCCAACCAAGCACTTCTCCCATTGCAAGAATCATAGATCTAGTTGGCCAAACAAAACCCAAGACTCGGAGAGACTTACAAGGATATCAAATCATGCATATAAGAAATCAACAAAGACTCAAATATATATCATAGATAATCTGATCACAAATCCACAATTCATTGGATCTCGACAAACACGCCGCCAAAGAAGATTACATCGGATAGATATCCATGAAGATCATGTAGAACTTTGTATTGAAGATCCAACAGAGAGAAGAAGCCATCTAGCTACTAACTACGGACCCGTAGGTCTGCAGTGAACTACTCACGAGTCATTGGAGGGGCGATGATGATGAAGAAGAAGCCGTCCAACTCCAAAGTCCCCTCCGGCGGGGCACTGGCAAGGGTCTCCAGATGAGATCTCGCGGAAACGGAAGCTTGCGACGGCGGAGAAGTATTTTCTTGGATCCCTTTATTTTTTTCTGATTTTTAGGGAATATATAGGCGCAAGATCTAGGTCAGGGGGGCGCCAGGGAGGCCACAAGCCTGCCCACCGCCGCCTCCCCCCAGCTGGCGGAGTGGGGGCTTGTGGGCTCCCTGTAGCCCTACTGGCTTGGCCCACACGCCCCCTGATCTTATTCCGTTCGGGAAAAAATCATTTCGGGGATTTTATTCCGTTTGGACTCCATTCCAAAATCAGATCTGAAAAGAGCCAAAAACATAGAAAAAACAGGAACTCGCACTTGGCACTGAATTAATAAGTTAGTCCCAAAAAATATATAAAAGGTACATAAAACATCCAAAGATGACAAGATAACAGCATGAAATCATCAAAAATTATAGATACGTTTGAGACGTATCAACCCTATACTGCTCAAGCCATGCCGATGGCTCTACAGCACGTGCAGGGTGGGGGCACGGCCAAGCATAGGCTTCAGAGGGATTCAACAGTGCTGGTCGGCGCTGGTTTATGCTGAAGGTCTCTGACGGCTGTAGCGAGCCGCTCTGTCCTCGCGGAGGAGGTTGTGGCCGGCGTGCTAGCTCACCACCAACACTAGCAAGAGGCCAAACGACCAAGCGGCACTTGCAATAAGGGAGAAGCAAAGTGGCAAGATGCTCTTGTCAATACTGCAGAGATTGGCACTAAAAAATATCATAAACTCTGAATGTCTGAATATTGAGTAGCAACAGTCCACGCGAGGTGCTCGTCTAAATGCCAGAGGGCTCAAAGAAATTCCTGGGGCTGAAACTTGGAGGGCTTACCCATTGAGGCTACTTGAGGCTCCCTAAATTTATTCAGAATTTTTGAAGTAAGGTAGGAGGGTAAACAGCAAGAAAAAAGTTTCTGGTACAATTTGCTTTTGAATACAGTTTGAAAATTTTGAACTAGGGGTAATTTATTTTAGGTCAGATTCAAAAGAAATCTGGTAATTCCTTTGTACATCTTGAGACCTCAAAATAAAAAGCAGAAATATCTTTTAAAACATTTTATGAAGAAGAATATATTTTTCCTCGTTGGCAATATTTTAGAAAGGTTGGACTACCTTCCAAGCTCACATAGAGAAACTTTAGAGGAGAAAGTTATGAGATGGAGGGCAAGCCAAGGGTGAAAATGGTTCTCAAGAAAAAATCTTTGAAAATAATTTCTCCCAAAATATTCCCACGTAAAATAATGAAAATGCCAAGGATAATTTTTGTAGGAAAGAGCCTCAACAGAAATATTTGAAGACCAGATCCAAAGTTGTTTTGGAGTTTTTGTCAAAAAGATTTTGGATATCCATTTTAAAAATAATAAATATTAGAAAAATCCAAATTAAAAATTTGTGGGTGTTACAACACCTACCCCCTTTAGAAAAATCTCGTCCTAGAGATTTCGGCAAGTCCTCAAGTAGTTGCGGGTGTTCCTTCTACATGAAGTCTTCTCTTTCCCAAGTGGCCTCGTCCTCTAAATGGTTACTCCCCTGTACTCTGAATAGTTTGGTGACCTTCTAACGTGTCCTCCTTACTGCTTCCTCAAGTATTCTTATGGGGTGTTCCTAGTAAGAGAGGTCTGGTTGTACTTCTATGTTATCATGGGATACGTGTTGATATGGATTCCTCACACACTTCCTTAGTTGAGAAATGTGGAACACGTTGTGTACGTCTAATAACTCTGCAGGTACGTCGAGCTGATATACAACGTGGCCTCTTCGAGCGATTATCCGGAATGGTCCGATGAAGCAGGGTGCAAGCATGCCTTTGACCTTGAACCTTTGTAATCCCCTCATTGGTGATACTTTGAGGTACACATAATCGTTTGACGCAAAGCCGATGTCACGGTGTTTTTTGATCGTAATAGCTCTTCTAACGGCCTTGGGATGTCTTGAGTCTGTCACTGATGAGTTTTACCTTGTCCTCATCCTCTTAAAGCATCTGCGGGCCGAAGATACAACTATCTCTAGTCCCTGACCAGTTTAGTGGTGTACGACACCTTCATCCATAGAAAGCCTCAAAAGGTGACATTTGCAGACCAGCCTAGTAGCTGTTGTTGTAAGAAAACTTGGCATAAGGCAAACTATCCTCCCAACTATTTCCACATGTTAGTACACATGCCTTGAGCATGTCCTCGAGAATCTGATTCACACGCTCGGTCTGTCCTCCAGTTTGAGGGCGATATGCTGTGTTGAATACTAATTGTGTTCCCAAGGCTTGTTGTAAATAATCCCAAAACCTTGATGTAAACTGAGTGCCTCAGTCGGATACTATGGTTTTAGGGACCCCGTGTAAGCACACAATACGGGCAAGATACAACATGGCTACCTTCTGAGTGGAGTAAGTGGTCTTTACTGGAATCAAGTGAGCCACCTTGGTGAGTCGATCGGTGATAACCCATATAGCATCGTGTCTGTGTCGGGGCCAGGGTAGTCCGACAACGAAGTCCATGCCGACCTCATCCCATTTCCATTCGGGTACCTTCATAGGATGTAATAGTCCCGCTGGCTTCTGGTGTTCTGCTTTGATTCGTTGGCAAGAATCACAGCGTACAATGAAATAAGCAATATCCCTCTTCATTCCGTGCCACCAATATTTTGCTTGTAGATCCTTGTACATCTTTGTACCTCCTGGATGGATTGAATACAGCATGTTGTGAGCTTCTTCCAAAATTTGAACTTGCAGGTTCTCTTGGTCTGGTACGCATAGTCGGTTGTCATACCATAATATTCCTTGTTCATCAATAATAAACTCGGGGGCCTTTCCTAGGCTCACCTTTCTTTTTATGCCTTCAATACTGGGGTGCTCGTTCTGAGCCTTCTTGATCTGCTCATCTAGAGTGGATTGTACTTCCAGTTGTGCCACAGTGCCTTCCAGGACGAGAAACAGGTTTAGCCGAGCGAACTCGTGGATGAACTCATGCCTTAAACTTTGCATAGTGTTATTGGTTGGAGTGGGGTTCCTGCTGAGAGCATCGGCTACCATGTTGGCTTTACCGGGATCGTAATGAATGCCCACATCATAATCCTTAATCAATTCTAACCAACAGCATTGACGCAGGTTGAGATCTGGTTGAGTGAAAATATACTTGAGACTCTTGTGATCTGTGTATATATCATATCGATTTCCAAGTAGGAAATGCCTCCACTCTTTGAGAATGTGTATCACGGCGGCCAATTCGAAATCATGAGTGGGGTAATTTTCTTCATGTCGTTGTAATTGCCTTGAGGTGTAAGCCACGACTTTTCCTTCTTGCATAAGTACGCATCTGAGGCCTTTCCTTGACGCGTCACAGTATACCTCAAAATTCTTGTGTAAATCAGGGACAATTAACACTGGTGGAGTGGTTAGTATCTTCTTTCAACTCTTGGAAGCTATTGTCGCATGCTTTAGTCCATTCAAACTTTTTTTATTTTTGACTAGCTGGGTCATGGGCTTGGCAATGGTAGAGAAACCTTCAATGAATCTCCGGTAATATCCTGCCATTCAGAGGAAACTTCGCACATATGGGTCGTTGGCTGGTTGCGGCCATCCATTAACGACCTTGATTTATCGGGATCCATTGCTATGCCTTTTTGGGTAATTCCGTGGCCCAAAAATCCGACCTCTTTTAGCCAAAATTCACACCTGCTAAATTTGACGTACAACTAATGCTTATGCAGCTGACCTAATACAATCCTTAGTGATGTGTGTGCTGTTCTGGGTTCTTGGAGTAGACAAGTATGTCTTCAATGAATACTAGGACAAACTTATCCGTGTACTTCATGAAGACCTTATTCGTTAGATGTGCGAAACATGCAGGGGCATTTGTTAGTCCAAAAGGCATCACAGTAAACTCATACAGTCCATATCGTGATGTAAACATTGTCTTGGGAATATCTTTCAGGCGTATCTTTAGCTAATGATACCCCGACCACAAGTCAATCTTCTAGAATACCTTTGCTTGTGCTAGTTGGTCGAATAAGTAATTTATTCGGGGCAGAGGATACTAGTTCTTGATGGTGGCCATGTTGAGGGCTCGATAATCGACGCACAGTCTTAGTGTTTCGTCCCTCTTCTTGGCAAATAGTACTCACGGTCCACATGGCGATGAGTTGGGTCTGGTGTACCCTTTGTCCAATAGTTACATTATTTGTTTCTTCAAATCGACCAATTCGGTGGGCGCCATACGGTAAGGCTTCTTGTATATTGGGGTTGTGCCGGGTGCAAGCTCAATAACGAATTCTATCTCCCGGTCTGGTGGCATACCTGGTAGCTTTTCGAGGAATACGTCCGGAAATTTATAGACCACCGGAACATCCTTTAGCTCAGAGATGTCCATTTTATTCATTCGGGCTTGAGTTGGTTTAGTCCTTTCCAAACTTGCAACTTTTACACTCTTTCCATGATGATGTGTGAGTGTGACAGTCCGGTTGAAACAATCAATAAATCCTTTGTTGGCATTCAACTAGACCATTCCCAAGATAACATCAAGATTATTGCTCTCGATCACAATGAGATTTTCCCAAAATGTCAAACCTTTAATCTCAATGGTAATATTCTTGCAATACTTTTGTGTAACCTGTTGTACTCCGGGGGACTTGATGGTCATCGAATTTTCCAAGGGGAGTATTGAAAAGTTGTGTTTCAAGGCAAACTTTTCCGAAATGAACGAATAGGAAGCTCCAGAATTGAACATAACCATGGCAGGGATTTTGTTGACAGGTAACTTACCGAGTACTATCTCTGGTGCATTCATAGCATCCTCCTTGGCCACATGATTCACATGACTCTTCATGTTATTGTTGTTGGGATTGAAGTTGCCGCGACTTGGTGTTGAGTTATTGTTGGAGTTGTTTGGCTTTGGCGCACCATTTCCGCCATTTAGACACTGTCAGGCATAGTATCAAGCCTCTTTGCAGGCGAAACAGTTAATGCGGGGGTGGGGAGTAAAATCCCTGTCCCTTGCATAAAAGTGGGTGTTGGTGTGGTTGGTTGAGGCTGGAGTACGGGGTGTTGAACTCTTGGTGTCCTCAGTCTTGTGCTTGGCGTTGCGAGTTTGTGCTGAGTGAAAGTGTGTTATATCGACTAGAGGGGGTGAATAGGCAATTTTCATAATTTCATCGCTGAGCAAATTCCTTGTGAGGAAAGTCCTCAATGATGAATTAGGTGCAGCGGAAATAGCACTGGATCAGGAGTGCAAAAACAACTACAACAGAAAACACGATGAAGATTACGAGATTCGGTTTGCACAGGTACGCGGGAACAGAGTACGCAGGTGAACATTAACTCGAGTGAAGAATTTGAGGTTGAGGAAATTCAGAGAAAGTCTTCAGACAAATTCTTCAAACAGCACACGTGAAAGTCTTCAACATACAATTTTGAGGAAATGAAAGAGTTGAAGAAATAGAACCCGTAGCTCGATGAAGACAGTTCTTGATGACCCAATTCCAACTGATGTGATAGTTGTACGTCTGGTTCGGAGCGGGTTGGTATTGAAATCAAAGGACACACAGTCCCTACCGTATTCTCCTTGAGCTAAGGACACAAAGTCCTCGCCCAACACTTGTGGTAAGTCTTCACGGCAGACTTCCAAACCCTCACAAAAACAGCCACCCGACGATCCACAATTGACTGCTGGATGCTCTAGACCATGACGCCTAACCGTCTGGAGGATGCATAGTCCTCAAAGGTAACAGGCTTCAGTTCCACACAGGAACAAATTCTTCAGTGATGCTCAATCACTTGCATTTTGGTTTGGGGTTCGGTGTTTGGGGTATTTCCTCACTCGATGATTTTCTCTCGAAGACTCTGAGGAATTTGGGTTGCTCTAAATGACAAGTGTCAGTTTCTCTCGGGGGAACCAACCAGCTAGTGGTTGCGGGTGGTGGCTATTTATAGCCTGGGAGCATCCCGACATGATTTGACATAAATGCCCTTAAATGATGTGACCGTTAGGTGGATAAAATCAGTGAGGTGGTGCGTGTCGCGGCAACGGTCGGAACTTTCAACTGTGAAAGTCCTCATGTCTCTCATATTCCTCACTTTGAGGATTTGGTAGGTTTAGGCTTGGGTTGAGCATCATGAGGAAATTCATTCCGTAGTATTACCTCGACCCCCTTTAATAGTACGGTGTTCCTATGACTCAAGAGTAAAGAAAATGAAACAGAAAGAATAAATCTTCACGCTTCAGAGTCTTTAGGTTGTTTTTCTTCACGACTCACCGAATTCCTCATCTTCAATATCTTCATGAGTAATCTCAATTTCTTCGCGATCAAAGTCTTCAAGGTAAGACCAAATTCTTCAGCTGAAGACATGCATTTTTAGGGGACGATATTCATCGTATAACTCAAACTCCTCAGCAACTTATAGAGCTTCTGGACACTTACAAACACATTAGTCTCTTAACCTATAAGTCTTCAAACCACCAAAATCACTAAGGGCACTAGATGCACTTACAATCTCCCCCTTTTTTGTGGTTGATGACAATTATGTCAAGTTTTCAACGCGGATAATAATATGATATGTAAGTACCGATTTTGAGGAATTTTACATCAAGATACCGAGAGACTCCCCGTGAAGATGTGCATATTTTGAGGAGTTTGCTTTGCACAGCAGATGCACATTGATGATTTATAAAACGGAGATCTCCCCATGTATCTTGTAAATTATGCATACATTTGACATATAATATGAGGAATTGAAAATGCATGATGAAAATTGGTGTCTGACGAATTTCAGCATGCCTGCATTAATAGACTTTGAGGAATAAGCATGCGACTATTAACATTCAAAAGAGTCAGAGCACCATCGGGCTCAACTTACAACTCATTACATCAAACACTTCAGAAGAGCCAAGAGTTTGTAACTTAATAAAGTTTATAAGCCCCAAAATAGATCCCGCTTTAAGACTAACTCTCAGATTTCTCCCCCTTTGTCATCAAGTAACGAAAAAGGGACAAAATTGAGGACTAACGCCATTGAAGAAATTCACTTATTGGTTGATGTAGAGGTGTGAGGATTCTTGGAGACATGCTTCTTCCTTGGACCAGTTGCAGTGTCTTCTTGTTCTTCATCTGATTCAGCAGTGCGAAATGAAGAAAATGAACTGTCCTCCAAGTCACGAACTGGAATTGGCTTGAATTTCTTCTTTGGAGGCCACGACCAGTCAAAGTCTTGAGTAAATTCCAATTCCTCAAGTTCCTCTGGAGTCTTCAGATGAGCCAAGGTGGCCCAAGTGCGATCAAATACCTCATGAAGATAATAGTGATTTTTCTTCACTGCATTCTAAGTCTCGTTGAGGGTTTTCACAATGGCACCAAACTGTCGTTTCACCCATTCGTGATTGCGATCGACTTTTTTATGAAGACTGAGGAGTAGCTCTCTGTTATTCATCACTCTAGGGGCAGTTGGGCTTGGAGGATCTTGAGTAGCAGTGTCATCATATGAAGAATATGAATCGGCCTTGCGAAATTGGCCATCAAGGGGCCGATTTCCTTCATCTATCACAGACTTGCCTTTGCCTTCAACAGGTTCAAACGATTTCTTGATGACTTTGATAGGCGGCAAATAGCCGAGGTGATTCTGAAAATCAAATTGATAGTTGATGCCTGACCTGTTTCTGATGAATCTCATGATCCAAGGCACATAAATCTTCAATTCAAATGGTGACAAAGCATTATCAGCCAAAGTCCTCAAGAAGAAATCATGAAGCTTCATAGGTATGCCATGAATTACATTGAACATGATATTCTTCATTATTCCTATGACATCTTCTTCATCATCATGCCCTTTGATAGGCGCAATGGCATAAGACAAGATTTTGTACACAGTTTTGGGCTCATACTTCAAGTCTTGTACCAGAAATCAAGTCCTTGGGGAATGGCCCTCGGCCAAAGGCTTCATGAGTTCTTGGGCAGTTCTCGTTCATCATACATCAGAACTGCATCCTCTGAGGTAATTGAAATTGGGAGGGCTCGAAGCAATTCAGTGGCAGGAGCTTTGTAGTGCGTGTGCTGAGTCATCCAATCTAATACCCAAGTGTTGACATCCTTTGGGTCGCCTGAGATATGCAGTGTGGCATAAAATTGAAGAATGATGTCAGTGTTCCAATCACCGATATCAGTACAGAAAGTCAGTAACCCACTTCGTGAAGAAGATTGAGGACTGGAGCAAAGCAAGGTATTTCCTCCATATCAAAGTGAGGAATATGGGTATGTTGAAATATATTGTTTCTAGCATAGAGTAAAAAAGCATAGTAGTTAAGCTGATTTCTTGTCAAGAACTTCCTGTGTATGATGCGAAGCTTGTCATATGGATTCTCTCCACTGAAGTACATACATTCTTCATGGAATACCGCTTTCTGAAACTTTGGCCTTTTGGAGAAAGATTGATTTTGCTTCGGCTGAAGAGTGTGCTGCTGTTCTTGAGGAGTAGCCACCACCATTGTTGTTTCAGTGTTCACCACGACAATAGCAGTTTTAGTGTTAGGTGCAGGAGCATTTTCTTCAGTTTGAGCGTTTTCCTCAATTTGAGGAATTTGCTTGTTTGAGGAGGCAGTTGCAGTATTTGAAGCTGCATTTTATTCAGCTGATGCGGCAGATTCCTGGGCAGATTCTGCACAAATGCTTTTTCCATCAGAACCAGTAAGGATCTCAGTTGCAGGAGGAGTTTGTGGGATTTGAGCTGACCTCGGTGAGCATGGATGGGTTTCTTCCCAGAACTCATCATGGATTACATGTGTGCTGCATCCAATGTCATCATCACCCACTTGTTCTTAAGTGGTCTTCGGAGGTGTGGTGGACTGAGGAATATCATCTATTTGTATTTCCTCATCCATTTCTTGATCCTCTTCAGCGTCATTCATTTCTTCATCTTCTTCTGGAATGACATAGTCCACTCCGAAGGGAACGATCATGTATGATGGTACTACATTGAGAGGAGTAGCATCCACCGGGGCTGATGAAGATTTTGACAGTCTAATCTTCAGCCATTGATGCTTTTCTCTTTTTGGCTTCTTTCTCGGCGCTTTGGTTTTCTTCATGTCTGATGCACACGGAGTCACTTTCTTCACCTTTGAGGGTTGTGGTGAAGGGGCAATTTCGTCAGGCCCTGGTTCAATGTCAGGCCTGGCAGATTCTTCAGCTGGAGTATGCTGAGGAATTTCTTCAGCGACTGGTTCTTCATTTTCATCTTCCGCGGTGAGCTGAACAGTATAGCTTGGCTGAGGTGGTGTTTGCTGCTTTGGAGGGGCAGTTCTCTTGTTGTATTCATCAACAACAACAGTTGTAGCCTTGATGAATTTCACTTTGACACCTTGACGATGAGAGTGAAGACTTGTATACTTGTCTGTGGGGGTTTTGAGTTCAGCCTGAGTTGATACAAATTCTTCAGGCGTCAGGTTTGAGGAGATTCTGCTTGAGGAATTTCTCCTTTTTGATTTTGGCAGACCTTGCTTGCTTGGCTTGATGCTCTTTCCATTTTGCTTCATTGATGAAAGTAGCCACCATATGGCTGACACCAGGGGGAAGCTTCAAATCCTCAACCGGTGTGTTTGGATCTTCATATCAGAGGTCGATGAAATCCAGCAATACCTTCAGGACCATAGCAAGAGGAATGGAACTGCCAGAGGCTTGTGCAACACGATTCTTTTGTTCCTGATGATGGCTTGGAGTGTTGCATCATCAAATTCTTCACTTCCTTCTAATGCAAAAGGAACGTTGATGATTTTGTTTGGACTTGGCCTGGTACCTCTACCAGCAGTCATTTTAGTCTTCAATAGAGTGGATGAAGACTTTTTAGCACAAACAGTAGAAGATGGCACTGAGGAACTTGATTGTTCAGGTTGAAACTTACTGAGCTGCTTCTGTTTTGGGGGTGAAGACTGTGGTGCTGTTGAGTATTTTGCAGCCGTTGCAACCTTTTGAGGCAATTGCTCTTTTGGCGTTGTAGTTGAAGCTTTGGGTTTCTTCAGCAAAGTCTTCTTCTAAGGAATTGTTGTAGCAGAGGCCTCAACACCTGAAGAAGTGGCAGCAGTGGCTGCAGCAGCAGAATTCTCATTGAATTTCTTCACAGTTGCTTCTGCCTTTTTCTGCAACTTAGACAAATATTTGTCTTTCTCATCAGGATAATCCTCAACAGTTGCTACACTTGAAGGATGTGCAGCTTATTGATCACCCTGTGGTGGCCTTTTGCAGGGTGGCTTGAGGGCGAACTTCTTGGCCTATTTCGGAGTCACATATTTGTACTCCTTCCACTCTTTATCCCACCTACGCTCAATCTTTTGAAACCTCATTTTTCTCTTTGCCATGGTCTCTTTACCATGTATATCCTCATCAGGTGCACAATAATCAACATATATTTCTTCAGGTATTTCAAATGTTGTATTCTGTTTCAGCTTCTTTCCACCTTTCTGCTTTCGGTCATCCTCCATTTTCTTCAACTGAGGTTTTTGCTGAGGAATCTGAACTCTTGATGATTTTGAAGTCGCGGGTAAAGTTTCTTCAAGAAATGTTGCAAGTGAGTTAAGTTGATGAGAACCTAGAGATTCATCAGCTAACATTTTTGTACATGTGAACAGAGTATAGTTGCAAAGAACTTGGAGAGGTCATATGCGTTCTCAGATTTGAAGAAATTGACAAATTTTAAAAGTTGAGGAATTTGACCAGCGAGTTGAGGAATTTGACTAAGCATTCTGATCTTGGGTTCCAGAGTTGTGTAGATTCGAGCATTCACACAATTGAGGAATCTCATGAAGAATTTTAGTGGCTTAGTGAAATTCATCAAGTGTTTGAGGCATGAGTGTGCATGGCTGACAAACTTTTTGAGGAAAAACAGATTTCACGAGTCTAAGTGAATTAAAAGATCAACAGAGGTAGTAAAGCAGGATTTTATTTACCCTGTGCAAAGAACATGAAGAAGTGGAGCAGTAAAAGGGAGAAGTTCCTCGGTTCAGATCTTCAGCGCCCTAACTTGGCAACTGAAATTAGCTACGGCGGCAGCGGAGGAAGATTTTTCGCGGTCAGCGTGAGTCCGGCGACGGTGAGGGCGAGGCAGCGAAGCTTTTCCTCACCGGTGACGAGGATGCTAGCGGTGACGCTAGGGTTGAGCTCGAGCAGAGAAGATGAGAGGACGAAGAGTTTTGACTGAGGGGGTAAGAGCCTATTTATAGCTCAGGTGAAAAATTGTTCGGGCCAAAACTTTCAGACCGAACTGCCCTTGCCCCTTTGTCTCCGCATGACACGTGGTGCCCACGACTGAAGTGCTGGAGTTCGTGGTTATCCGATCATGAGAAGTGGGTCCGGTAACTGTGTAACGTTATAAAAACATTTTTTGAATTTTTTGAGGATTTTGTTGCAAAGTTCTCACCTCACAAGGACTCAGTCAGGATTTTGAACAAGTGTCAAATAGAACGCATATGAAGAATTGAGAATAGACTGGGTTGAGCTTAGCATAGAGGGGAGTCGGGTCTGATCACATTCACTTAGATGAAATATCAAATTGAAGATCGATCTATAAGTGAATGTTGTTGAAGACATTTGAAGCTCATTCTATATATATATATATATATATATATATATATATATATATATATATATATATACACACACACACACATACACATAGTGTTAGATTGATGTATATTTTGAAAATCATCACACGTTTTATCGAATTTGAATATTTTGAAAATTTGAGGTTTTTGTGACAAAGTGACAAATTGATGAATTTTAACTTTGAAGGAAAACCAGCTTGAAGAATTTCAAAGTTGGGTGGTGGCGTGACCCACCGTATAAGAATGATGATTTCAGGCGCCGCGTGCAATTGTCATAAGGCCGTGAGAACCAAATTCTTCATTAATTTCTTCACACTAAGAGTGATGTTCTTCATTGATTGAAGAAAATCGTTTCTTCATGTGTTGCACATATAAGTCATCAATTTTGCATAAGTGTTAGGATGTGTGTATGTTTTCACAAAACATTTGAAGATTCTAGGATATTTAGCTCACACAGCAACTTGCAAAACCTTCTCTCAACCAAGGGCTTTGTGAAGATATCAGCTAGTTGATCATCAGTCTTCACATGGTCGATGATGATATTGCCCTTGAGGACATGGTCACCAAGAAAATGATGACGAATCTGGATGTGCTTAGTCTTCGAATGTTGTACTGGGTTGTAGGCGATCTTGATTGCACTCTCATTGTCGCAGTAAACGGGCACATTCTTCATGTTGATGCCATAGTCTCTGATGGTTTGCTTCATCCATAGTAGTTGAGCATAGCACGATCCAGCAACAATGTACTCAGCTTCGGTAGTGGAGACAGAAACACAGTTCTGCTTCTTTGAGGACCAGCAAACTAATGATCTTCTGAGGAAATGGTATGTGCCTGATGTTGACTTGCGATCCACAGAGTCACCAGCATAATCAGAATCAGAATATCCAACGAGGTGAAGATTTGAGCCCTTGTGGTACCACAATCCTAGTGTTGGTGTGTGAGCTAAGTGTTGAAGAATATGTTTCACAGCCTTATGGTGTGATTCCTTCGTTTTTGCTTGAAAACGAGCACACATGCAAACACTAAGCATTATATCTGG
The DNA here is from genome assembly GCF_904849725.1 of Hordeum vulgare subsp. vulgare. Taxonomy (NCBI): domain Eukaryota; kingdom Viridiplantae; phylum Streptophyta; class Magnoliopsida; order Poales; family Poaceae; genus Hordeum; species Hordeum vulgare. The sequence goes on along the minus strand of NC_058519.1, from coordinate 421,979,786 downwards.
CCTAGATGCACATAGATACAATAAAGAGCCAATCATCGAGTGATATACCTGCTGATCGAAATCTTTACCATTTTCGTCAGTGCAGAGGTGGTCGTTGGTAGGCATAGGAATCTTGATGCCTTTGCACACAAATAGCTCATTGTCATAAGATTTTGTGAAAATAGTTGGATCAAGTGAACCAGGTTTGAAGCCTTTCTTCATGAGGAGTTCCTTCAATGTGTCATGCCACGCCCGAGGGGCTTGCTTGAGGCCATTGAGTGCCTTTTGAGTTGAAGACTTTGTCAGGATGCTTCGGATCTTCAAAACCTAGGGGCTAAGCAACATATACTTCTTCCTCAAGATTACCTTTGAGGAATGCACTTTTCACATCCATTTGATATAGAGTAATATTAAGATGATTAGCATAAGCAAGTAGTATTCGAATAGCTTCAAGTCTAGAAACAGGTGCAAAGGTTTCATCGAAACAATTCCGTCAACCTGTGTGTATCCTTGGGCTACAAGCCTTGCCTTATTCCTCACCACTTGACCATCCTCATCTTGCTTGTTCTGTTAAATCCACTTGGTGCCGATGATATTGTGCTTGCGAGGATTTGGTCGTTTGATGAGTTCCCACACGTCATTTAGCTTGAACTGAAGAAGTTCATCTTGCATGGCTTGAATCCACTCAGGTTCCATGAAGGCTTCAACAACTTTTACGGGTTCTGTGATAGACAGCAAAGAGGAATGCCCACAAAAGTTAACTAAATGTGAAGGTTTTGAGCGAGTGAGAGGACCTGGCGCATTGATGTCATCGAGGATTTTGTCAATTTCCACTTCATTTGCAATCCTTGGATGAGCTGGTTGAAAACTTTGGTTGGGTTGAGGAATTTGATCTAGAGCATTTTCCTCAGGTGCACCTGTTTGAATTTCATCAGTGTTGGGGACGATTTCTTCAGCAATTTCCTCAGTAGGAGTGATACCATCAGTGGCTTTGAGCTTAATTGCTTCCTCACGAGGTAATTTATCTGGCATAGGAGGTAATTTCTCTCTTTGCGAGCCATTAGTTTCATCGAACTGCACATCTAAATTTTCAACAACCTTGTTGTGATAGATGTTGAAGACTTTTTAGGTGTGTGAGTCCTTTCCGTAACCAAGCATAAAACCCTATGGTGAGGATATCTAATCCAGCATCCTGCACCGAAGACTTTGAAATAACTTACATTGGGTTTCTTGTCAGTGAGGAGTTCATATGAGGTTTTCTTGAGGAATTTGTGAAGATATACCCTGTTGATGATGTGGCAAGCAGTGTTGATTGCTTCAGGCCAGAAACGATGAGGAGTCTGATATTCTTCAAGCATAGTCTGTGACATTTCAACCAGAGTCATGTTCTTGCGTTCAACGACACCATTCTATTGAGGAGTATAAGGAGCAGATAATTCGTGAGTAATACTAAGTTCATCAAGATAATCATCAAGACCAGTGTTTTTGAATTCCGTCCCATTGTCACTCCTGATTTGTTTGATCTTGACGCCGAAGTTCTTCAAGGACCTTGAGGAAAATCGTTTGAAGACTTCATGCACTTTAGTTTTATACAGAATGATATCTATCCAAGTATATCGAGAATAGTCATCAACGATGACAAAGCCATATAAAGATGTTGCATTGGTTAGAGTAGCATAATGAGTAGGTCCAAATAGATCCATGTGAAGCAATTCAAACGGACGAGTGGTAGTCATGATAGTCTTCGAGGGGTGTTTGGATCTGGTCATTTTTCAGACTCACAAGCACCGCAGAGGTGATCCTTAAGGAATTTGACTGATTCGATGCCAGCGACATGCTTCTTCTTCGCCAGTGTGTGCAAATTCCTCATGTCTACATGACCCAGACGTCGATGCCATAGCCAGCCTTCTGAGGTTTTTGCCAATAAGCATGTGGATGGTTGAGGACCTGTGAAAAAATCAACAATGTACATATCTCCTCTCCTAAAGCCTTCGAAGACTTTGGATTTGTCAGATTCCATGATGACTACGCATCTGTATTTTCCAAAGATAACGACCATATCAAGATCACAAAGCATTAAGACTGACATGAGGTTAAACCCAACAGATTCAACAAGCATGATTTTGTCCATGTGTCTGTCCTTGGAGATAGCCACTTTTCCAAGTTCCAATACCTTGCTTTTACCTTTATCAACATAAGTGATTTGCTTGAGTGGTGATGGAGTCAGTGGCATATTCATAAACAAGCTTTTATCACCAGTCATGTGGTTTGTGCAACCACTCTCGAGAACCCACTTTGTATTCTTGGGTTTGTCATCTTGTAGATGAATTAGTACACCTTACCATCTCATATGCTTCACACTTGAAGAATATTGTATCAATTTCATCAGGTAGGAATTTCATCATAAACAGTAAATTTGAGGACGTGTGAAATGTTATCATTTCATCAATTTTGGCTTGCGTCCAAACAAGCAATTTCCTCAGGTCTCCAGCAAATTCTTCAGATGATGACTTTCATCAAGAGACCTAACCTGCAGAAGTGATTAGTTCAATTTCTTCACCACCCACATCTGAAGGGGTGGCAAAGAGTTCATCATCCTACGAGCCCCATATGAGAATGGAGGCATTGAAGCTAATGCACTTATTTTCACGGTACGGGGATTATAGTACTCAAATGAATAGGCACATAAGTTCTTTGAGGATTTACGAACATAATGATTTGAGGAATAATGCTCATATTCATATCCCTTGTAATTTCCCTCCATATCAGAAGCATTAGCACGAGTACGAGCACAGTATTGACCATTTGAGGATTTTGATCCTCTTGAAGACTCTCGTCCACCTGAGGAATTTGATCTGGGATTCAGGTTCTACACAAGCAGTGTCATGAGGACATTCACCTGAAGATTTTCCAAGCAACTTTTGGGGACCCAGATTTTCCTCAGGGGTGGTCCATTCGTGCAGTTAGTTCCAACATATCGAGCAGATACTTCACCAGATTGAATTTTGAACAGTTTATAGTTGGAGTCAAATGACTCATCTGAGGAATAGGATAATTCACATGTAGAGCCCATTAGAGTGGATGGATCGACGGGAGGGCCCTTAGCAGCAACCCATGAGGTTTTGGGGTACTGCTCAGGTTTCCAGTATGATCCATCAGCATTCAATTTCCTCTCGAAGGCAATTCCTTCTTTCCTCGGGTTCCTGTTCAAAATCTGCTTTTTGAGCACATCGCAAAGGGTTTGATGCCCTTTGAGACTTTTGTATATGCTTGTCACATACAATTCCTTCAACCCTGCATTTTCGTCAGTAGCATTCGTGGTTTCCTCAAGTGAAGAATTAGATACCACAGGGACAGTTGAAGAATTTTTAGCGATAGAATCATTTGATGATTCTGGTGAAGAATTAGCAGTTTCACGTTCGATGCATTTCAAACATGGTGGAATGAATTCAATCTGAGCGACACTGATCTGTTGAGCAAGCAATGAATCGTTTTCCATTCGAAGTTCATCATGAGACATATTCAACTTCTCAAGATCAAGTTTCCTTTGAAGAAATTCATAGGAAAGTTTCTCATGATCAGCAAGAGTGTGACATAACAATCTTGAAGGCTATCAAATCTAGACTAGAGGCTTTTGACAACTTCACTCAGGACTTGAGTACGATCCATTTCATCATTCAATAAATCATCGCTTCTGTCTAGCAGTTTTTGAAGCTTTTCATTGGCACTTTGTTGTTTAGTTGCAATGTTGGAAAGTTTATTATAACTGGGTTTTATAATCATCAGGTTCATAGTCACTTGAGTCAGAGGAGGAAGTATCATTCGGTACCATTGAACCTTTTTCCATGAAGCAATAGGTTGGAGCAAAGTCATCAGCATAGTCATGAGTGTAGATAGTGTTGTCATTTTCTTCAAGGTTGAAGATTGATTTGTTGACGAATGTGGTAGCCACTGCAAGACTTGCCACACCAGACTCTGAATCTTCTTCAGAACCTTCCTCTTCATCACATTCCTCAGATTATTCTTTCGAATCCATATCCTTGCCAATGAGTGTCCGAGCCTTTCTAAAACTGGTCTTCTTGTGCGATGAGGACTTTGAGGATGAGGATTTTGAAGATTTCTCTTTTTCTTTGAGTCATCAGAACTTTCATCCTTGTATTTCTTCTTCTTTTATTCTTTCTCCCAGCGAGGACAGTCAGCTATGTAGTGACCAGATTTCTTACATTTGTGACAGGTTCTTTTCTTGTAATCCTCAGATGAAGATTTTGATTTCCTCATATCTCTTCTTGAAGATTTACCGAACTGGCCATGCCTTGTGAACTTTTGGAATTTCCTCACAAGCATAGTAAGTTCCTGTCCTAGTTCCTCAGGGTCACCAATGTTGCAATCTGAGTCTTCTTCTTCAGATGAGGAAATAGACTTAGCCTTCAGTGCACAAGGCCTTGAGTACCTTGGTCCATACAGATCTCTCTTTTCTTCCTGTTTGAATTCATGAATATTGAGTCTTTCAAGTATATCAGCAGGATCAAGCATCTTATAGTCTCCTCTTTCTTGAATCATCAGAACAGTGTACCAAATGATGGATCAAGAAATCTTAGCAGTTTCTTCACAACTTCATGGTCAGTGATGTCTCGAGCTCCAAGTGCTTGCAGTTCATTTGAGATGTCAGTGAGGCGATAAAGGTATCTTGGTAGCTTTCATTGTCAAGCCTCTTGAAGCGATTGAAGATATTGCGAAGAACATCAACACGAGAGTCACGCTGAGTTGAAATTCCTTCACTGACTTTGGACAGCCTATCCCAGATAAGCTTAGTTGTGCCGGAAGCACTCACTCTGTCGTACTGACCTTTGCTCATATGGCCACAGATGATATTCTTTTCTTGAGAATCAAGTTGCTTGAATTCCTTCACATCAGCGGCACAGATAGTAGGAGTGATGGAGGGAATACCATGTTCCACAATGTACGAGAGATCATTGTCAATAGCCTGAAGATGCATTGCTGCGATCCACAATTGACTGCTGGATGCTCTAGACCATGACGCCTAACCGTCTAGAGGATGCACATTATTCAAATGTAAAAGGCTTCAGTTCCACACAAGAACAAATTCTTCAGTGATGCTCAATCACTTGCTTTTTGGTTTGGTGTTCGGTGTTTGGGGTATTTCCTCACCTGATGATTTTACCTCAAAGACTCTGAGGAATTTGGGTTGCTCTAAATGACAAGTGTCAGTTTCTCTCGGAGCAACCAACCAGCTAGTGGTTGTGGGGGCGGCTATTTATAGCCTGGGAGCATCCTGACATGTTTTGACATAAATGCCCTTAAATAATGTGACCGTTACGTGGATACGATCAGTGAGGTGGCGCGTGTCGCGGCAACGGTCGGAACTTTCAACTGTGAAAGTCCACATGTCTCTCATATTCCTCACTTTGAGGCTTTGGTAGGTTTAGGTTTGGGTTGAGCATCATGAGGAAATTCATTCCGTAGTATTACCTCGACACCCTTTAATAGTATGGTGTTCCTATGACTCAAGAGTAAAGAAAATGAAACAGAAAGAGTAAATCTTCACGCTTCAAAGTCTTCAAGCAGTTTTTCTTCAGGACTCATCGAATTCCTCATCTTCAATATCTTCTTGAGGAATCGCAATTTCTTCGCGATAAAAGTATTCAAGGTAAGACCAAATTCTTCAGTCGAAGACATACATTTTTAGGGGTCGATATTCATCGTATAACTCAAACTCCTCGGTGACTTATAGAGCCTCTGTACACTTACAAACACATTAGTCTCTTAACCTATAAGTCTTCAAACCACCAAAATCACTAAGGGCACTAGATGCACTTACACCGAGTTATTATGACGACGCTTGAGATTGTCCTCCAGGCTGCAACGTTCGGCCTCGAGCATATTGTCATTATCCACAAGTATTTTGAAATCTGGGAAGGTGTGAATGACCAGTTGGCACTTCAATGCCGGAGCGACTCCATGAAGGAACTTCTCCATTTTCTTCTCTTCTGTCTTATAGTCTTCACTTGCATAACGAAATAGTGAGTAAAGTCTGATTTAAACCTTGAGATTGTAGAGGTGGACAGAAATGAACCCCAACATTTAAATCCCTGAAGTTGATACCCTGACCTTGCTAATCCTAGTCAATCTAAACCATCGACATGTTTGGCGCACCGAGAAAGATCCATCCCGCGCGGGACCAAAGTTTACTCTCACTTATATCCCTACCCCACATGTCATATCCATCTCTATCCCCAATCCCTAATCCTCTCTCTCTTCAAATCACCACAGTGCTAGACCAAGTGTCGCTCATGGCGGTTGGCCAAGTCAAGTAGAGCATACGTGCCGCGCATGAGCTCTTCCAGTTCTCCCACCACTACCATGCCGTCGACGGCGACGTCGAAGCCCAAGTCCACCAAGAAGCTTAGAAGCACAGCACGTGCATCAACAACCCATTCCCGCAAGCAAAATGATGAAGGAAGCAAGGATTATGGGGGAGCATTGGCTTATACAGTAGTAGTGCATGCCCACAAGGTACTCGATAGATTGCTGGCAGCTCAGGAGAGTAGAAATAGGAGAAAAGGGGGAGGCTAGTGATATGGGGTTGCTTTCACGAGATACAGGAGAGGAGGATAAGCGCGACAGCAAGGCCAAGAGCATAGAAGCAGGCTTGTGTGGGAATGGGAGGAGAGGATAGGTGAACCCGATGGCTACTAGTATACGCAGCTAGATGGCACGTACTGCTCCTAGAGAAATCAATCAAGCAGCTTCAGACGTACACCTAACCTATATCAGTGAATCGATCTAGTCTTGGATTCTAAGAGCAATATCGTCTAGGAGACCGATGACATTCTTGATACAGTCGATCGAAATGTTCAGCGTTCGCCTCGGCCTCCACGGTCAACACGTACAATGTATGGAGTGTTGTCGATGGCCACATCCCTGGACGCAGACGCATCAGCGATGAGCTCATGGCATGTGAGCGCCAAATCCATCGTGGTATCGCGGCGCTGGCAGTGTCGTCGTGGCGAGTAGCGGGCCGAACTGGTTAGAGGGTGTCCAGGGATGACAAGCACAGGGCGTCATCGTGTTTGAAGCAGGCGCACAGAAGAGAACATTGATCCTGCCAGCACAGTGACAAAAGAGAGAGGAAAGTGGATCGGGCTTGGGAGTGAATTTGTGTGAGAGTCTAAGAGATAGATCGGGGAAGAAGATGAATAAAACATGTGGATCCGCATAATAGCGAGAGTGCAGGTTGATCCCGACTGGGATTGTTCTATTTCTGACACAACAAACAAGATTTTAGTTTTTAAAGGTTATGATTGACCGGGATCAGCAAGTTCAAGGTACCCATTTCAAGGATTGAGACGTTGAGGTTTATTTGCGATGAGTCCTACAACCTTAAGGTTTGAAACAGACTACACTCCGAGATAGTTGATAAAATTGGTCCAGGTATTCCATTACCGTGGAACTCCATTGCTTGAGGTCCTCGAACTCCCTTTTCTTAATCTTCAAGACGCTATTGGGAATGTGCGCCCCACGAAAGCTTTCTTTGAACTCAGCCCACGTGATGTTGTTCTCGTTTGGATGCACACGGAGGATATTTTCTCACCATGAGGTTGCGGCTCCAGTTAGATAGTGAGGTGCGTAGAGCACCTTCTCATGGTTGGAATATTGGGCAATAATAATCTTCCTCTCAATATCACGTAGCCAATCATTGGCTTCCATCAGCTTATCAGTGTGTGAGAAAGTCGGTGGATTGCTCTTCTGTAACTCAGCCAATGTGGAGTGTTGTTGGTGTGCTCCACATTGATTTCCCATATTCATGAGCTAACTCATCATTTCTTGATGTTGTTGTTGGCTCTGCTCATATAGGCGATAAACTTGCTAAAATGTTGTGTATACGTCTCCAACGTATATATAATTTTTGCTTGTTCCATGCTATTATGTTATCTGTTTTGGATGTTTATATGCATTAATATGCTATTTTATATTATTTTTGTAATAACCTATTAACATAGAGCCTAGTGCCAGTTTATATTTTTCCATGTTTTTGAGTATTGCAGATAAGGAATATTAAATGGAGTCCAAACGGAATAAAATCTCCGGAATGACTTTTCTTGGACCAGAAGAAACCTAACAGACTTGGAGAAGGGGGCAGGAGACCTGTCGGGAGACGACAATCCTGCAGGGCGCTCCCTAGGGGAGGTCATGCCCCTGGCTTGTGGGGCCCTTGTACGCAACCTAACCCTAATCTTCGTCCTATAAATTCCCAAATATTCCCCCAATACTAGAACGACAACAACAAAATACTTTTCCGCCGCTGGGAGCCTCTGTTCGCATGAGATCCAATCTGGGATCCTTTTCTGGTAATCTTCCGAAGGGGGAATCGATCACGGAAAGCATCTACATCAACTCCATTGCCTCTCTGATGATGCATGAGTAGTTCACCACGGACCAACGGGTCCATAGCTAGTAGCTAGATGGCTTCTTCTATCTCTTTGTTCTTCAATACCATGTTCTTCATGATCTTCATGGAGATCTATCCGATGTAATACTTTTTTGCAATGTGTTTATCGAGATCCGATGAATTATGGGTTTATGTTCAGATTATCTATGAATATTATTTGAATATTCTATGAATTCTTATATGCATGATTTCATATCTTAGCAAGTCTCTTCGAGTTATTGGTTTGGTTTGGCCAACTAGATTTGTAATTCTTGCAATGAAAGAAGTGCTTAGTTTTGGGTTCACTCTTGCGGTGTCCTCACCCAGTGACAAAGTAGACGTAGCGAGGCACATATTCCATTGTTGCCATCGAGAATAAAAAGATGGGGTTTTCATCATATTGGAGTTTATCCCTCTACATCATGTCATCTTACCTATGTGTTACTCTCTTCTTCATGAACTTAATACTCTAGATGTAGGCAGGAGTCGGTCGATGTGTGGTGTAATAGTAGTAGATGCAGAATCGTTTAGGTCTACATGACCCAGACGTGATGCCTATATGCATAATCATTGCCTTGAATATCTTCATAATTATTCACTTTTCTAGCGATTGCTCGACAGTAATTTGTTCACCCACCATATTATTTTCCTTCATGAGAGAATACTCTAGTGAAACCTATGGCCCCCGGGTCTATTTTCCATATTATACTTTCATATCTATAAACCAAAAATACCAAAAATATATTGTTGCCATTTATTTACTTTTGTTTTACTTTAAGTTCTAGCAATCTTTTATATGTATCTCTATCACATCTCATCGTTGCAAATAACCGTGAAGGGGTTGACAACCCCTTTTTAGCATTGGGTGCAAGTGTTTGATTGTTTGTGTAGGTGCTAAGATTGGGTCCTTTCTTGTTCCTCCTACTGGATTGATACCTTGGTTCTCAACAAACTGAGGAAAATACATATCTACTTTGCTGCATCACCCTTTCCTCTTCAAGGGAAAACTAACGCAAGCTCAATAAGTAGCAAGAAGGATTTCTAGCGCCATTGCCGGGGAGGATACATAGCAAGATCAAGCCTACCAAGTACCCATCACAAACTCATCTCTTGCATTTACTTTATTTTCCATTTGCCTCTTGTTTTCCTCTCCCCCACTTCTACAAAACGATTTTCAAAAAATACCAAAAAGATTTGCTTTTTTATTCGCCCTTTTTTGTTTGCCTCTCTCCTTCCGGATCTCTTACTTGTTTCTATGACTAGAATTACCACTTCCCCTTTGTCACCAGATTTTGAAGTTTTATACTTCAAACATAAACAAAGGGAAAACTTGAAAGATTCCTGGTATAGGCTAATGGAATCTTATCGTATCTCCAACCTACAAGGAGATGCAAAGGTTTTGCTCAGAAATTGTTACATTGGTTGGCTTTACATCATAGAGAACTCCTAGATTTCGCCTTTGAATTTTATTGAATTAAATACAAACACTGCTTATGAAGTTTTGGAGGGGATTTGGGAGTCCCTCCACAAAAAAGGGGTTTAATTTCTCAGAAGAGGGAGTTCAAATTCTCGACAAATTGAGTGACTTACATAAGCACTTAGTCGAGTTACAACAATATCATGAACCCCTTAAGCATATTAGTGGAAACCTCAACCGTTTGAATACTTTGATTACCCTTTGCAATAAGAGTTTGGATATTTTGGACAATAAGATGGTTTCTTCCCCTACAAATGCGGGGAAGAGGAAAGAGCCCCCCAGATTGGAGAAGGCCCTCACAAAAACTGTCAGTACCAAAGATGACAATACCTAGATCTATTGCATTATGCCTAGCTAGGGGCGTTAAACAATAGCACTTGTTGGGAGGCAACCCAATTTTATTTTTATGCTTTTGTTTTTGCTTCTGTTTTCTAGTGTTGCACACATTATTAGCTCTGTAATATTTGTGTTTTCTTGTTTTAATTAGTGTTTGAGCCAAGTAAGACCTTTGGGATGGTCTACGGTGTTTGCAACTTGATTTTGCTGAAAAACAGAAACTTTTGCTCTCAGTCTAGGAATATTGTAAATTCACTCGAACGTGCTTTTTGTCTGAAATTTTTACACAAGATTGATATACAAATTTCCCTGATTTTACTAATTGTTGATATTTTTTGGAGTTACAGAAGTATTCAAAGTTTATAGATTGCTACACACTGTTCTGTTTCTGACAGATTATGTTTTCTTTGTGTTGTTTGCTTATTTTGATGAATCTATGGGTTGTATCGGGGGGTATGAACCATGGAGAAGTTGGAATACAGTAAATATTACACCAATATAAATAATGAATGAGTTCACAACAATACCTCAAGTAGTGATTTATTTTTCTTATACTAATGGATCTCATGCGTTTTTTGTTGAGTTTTGTGTTGTGAAGTTTTCAAGTTTTGGGTAAATATTTCATGGACTATGGCATAAGGAGTGGCGAGAGCCTAAGCTTGGTGATGCCCAAGGCACCCCGAGCCATATTCAAGGATACCAAAGAGCCTAAGCTTGGGGATTCCCCGGAAGGCATCCCCTCTTTCGTCTTCAATCCATCGGTAAATTTACTTGAGGCTATATTTTTATTCACCACATGATATGTGTTTCTCTTGGAGCGTCTTGAAGACGCTCCAAGCAAAACACATATCATGTGGTGAATAAAAATATAGCTCCAAGTAATGTTACCGATGGATTGAAGAGGAAAGAGGGGATGCCTAACCGGGGCATCCCCAAGCTTAGGCTTTTTGGTGTCCTTGAATTTGGCTTGGGATGCCTTGGGCATCCCCAATCTTGAGCTCTTTCCACTCCTTATCTCTTTGTCCATGAGAACATCACCCAAAACTTGAAAACTTCACAACACAAAACTTAAACAGAAACTCGTGATAACATTAGCACAAGAAAACAAACTACCACCTCTTTAGGTACTGTAGCAATCTTGATTTCTATTTATATTGGTGTTAGATTATTGTATTCTCACTTTTCCATGGCTAGTACCCCCCGATACTATCCATAGTTTCATCAAAACAAGCAACCAACTCAACAAAAACATAATCTGTCAAAATCAGACCAGTCTGTAGCAATCTGTATACTTCGTATACTTCTGGTACCTCAAAAATTCTGAAACATTACGAATGGCTGGGAAAAAGGCATATAAACCAGCAGCAAAAAGAATCAACTCAAAATATCTTTCTGAATAAAAATGAAAAATAATCTCGTGAGTGAAAAGTTTCTGTCTTTTTCCAGCAGGATCAAACAACCATCACCCAGACTAGTCATAAAGGTTTTGCTTGGCTCAAACACAAAAAGAAACACAAAAGACACTATCATAACAGAATTATGATGGTGTGGACGCAACAAAACAGAAATAAAAGGATAAATTCATTGGGTTGCCTCCCAACAAGCGCAATTTTTTAACGCCCTTAGCTAGGCATTGATAATTCAATGATGCTCACACAAAAGACAAGAATTGAAGCACAACGAGAGCATCATAAAGCATGTGAAAATCACATGTAAGTCTAACATACTTCCTATGCATAGGCATTTTATGGGAAAACAAATTGGCAAGACAACCAATAGTTACCAAATGCAAGGAAGAAGAAAGAGACAATAGCAATCTCAACATAACGAGAGGTAATTTGGTAACATGAAAGTTTCTACCATAATATTTTCCTCTCTCATAGCAATTACATGTGGGATCATAATCAAATTCAACAACTTAGCTATCACAAAGGATATTCTTTTCATGATCCACATGCATGCAAAGTTGACGCTGTTCAAAAATAGTGGGATTATCGTCAACTAAAGTCATGACTTCTCCAAACCCACTTTCAATATTATTGCAAATATCATAATCATCATGAGGCTTAAACAAATTTTTAAAATCATAAGAAAAATCATTACCCCAATCATGATCATTGCAACAAGTAGTGGACATAGCAAAACTAGCATCCCCAAGCTTAGGGTTTTGCATATTTTTAGCATGATTGACACTAATAGGATTTATAGTGAAACCATTGCAATCATGCTTTTCATTCAAGGAGCCCTCGTGAATCACTTCATATATTTCTTCATCACGATTTTCAGATTCACGCATCTCAAGCAAAACTCCATAGAGAAAGTCAAGTGTACTCAACTCACTAGCAATTGGTTCAACATAATTGGATCTCTTAAAGAGATTAGCAAGTGGATGAGGATCCATATCAAAAGATTTTTAGCAAGCGAAGATGCAAGCATATTGAGGGCACAAAGCACACAAGCAAACAGAAAGCAAGCGAGATAAAAGGGAGAACGAAAAAGGCAAACGATAAAGGCAAACGAAAAAAAGGGCAAACGAAAAAGGCAAATATTTTTTGTAAATTTTAGTTTTTCAGAAGTGGGGGAGAGGAAAACGAGAGGCAAAAAAGGTAAATGCAAGAGATGAGTTCGCGACACTTACTTGGATGAGTTCTTGACTTGATCCTCCTCGGCAACGGCGCCAGAAATTCTTCTGCTACGGCGATAGAAATCTTTTGTCATCTCTTGAGCTTGCGTTGGTTTTTCCTTGAAGAGGAAAGGGCGATGCAGCACAGGAGGAGTAAGTATTTCCCTCAGTTTGAGAACCAAGGTATCAATCCAGTAGGAGAATCTCGTCAAGTCCAGAGTACCTGCACAAACACAAAAGAGCTTGCATCCAACGCTATAAAGGGGTCTCAATCCCTTCAAGATTGATTGCAAAGTGAGATCTGAAGGCGGAAAGTGCAACGAAGAAAAAGTGTAAGGCTGAAAATATGATGTGAAGTAGACCCGGGGGCCATAGTGTTCACTAGAGGATTCTCTCAAAATAGCAAATATTACGATGGGTGAACAAATTACTGTCGAGCAATTGATAGAACCGCGCAAAGTCATGACGATGTCTAAGGCAATGATCATACATATAGGCATCACGTCCGAGACAAGTAGACCAATACTTTCTGCATCTACTACTATTACTCCACACATCGATCGCTATCCAGCATGCATCTAGTGTATTGAGTTCATGACGAACAGAGTAACGCCTTAAGCAAGATGACATGATGTAGAGGGATAAATTCAAACCAATGATGAAACCCCCGTCTTTTTACCCTTGATGGCAACAACCTGATGCGTGCCTCGCTACCCCTTCTGTCACTGGGTGAGGTCACCGCACGGTATGAACCCAAAACCAAGCACTTCTCCCATTGCAAGAATCATAGATCAAGCTGGCCAAACAAAACCCACAACTCGAAGAGAATTACAAGGATATGAAATCATGCATAAGAGAGTTCAGAAGAAACTCAAGTAAGATTCATAGATAATCTGATCATAAATCCACAATTCATCGGATCTCGACAAACACACTGCAAAAGAAGATTACATCAGATAGTTCTCCATGAAGATCATGGAGAACTTTGTATTGAAGATCCAAGAGAGAGAAGAAGCCATCTAGATACTAGCTATGGACCCGTAGGTCTATGGTGAACTACTCACGCATCATCGGAGAGGTCATGGTGTTGATGAAGAAGCCCTCCGTATCCGAATCCCCCCTCCGACAGGGCACCAGAACGTGCCCCAGATGGGATCTTGCGGAGACAGAAGCTTGCGGCGGCGGAAAAGTACTTTTGATGATCTCTTGATTTTTTCTGGAATTTATGGGAATATATAGGCAAAAGACCTAGGGCAGAGGTGGCCCAGGGAGCCCACAAGCCTGGGAGGCACGGGGACCCCCTGGCCGCGGCTAGGGGGCTTGTGGGGTCCCTGGTGGCCCCCTGCCTTGGTTCTCAAGCTTCCCAATCTTATTCTGTTTCGGAAAAAATCTTTTTGGAAATTTCATTCTATTTGGACTCCGTTTAAAATCCTCCTCTAAAAGGGGTCAAAAACACGGAAAAAATTGGAACTGGCACTTGCCACTAAGTTAATAAGTTAGTCCCAAAAGAGATATAAAAGACATACAAAACATCCAAAGTTTGACAAGATAATAGCATGAAACCATCAAAAATTATAGATACGTTGGAGACGTATCAATAGTCTCACATCAACTAGGCATATCAACGGGCTATGGAGATGCCCATCAATAGATATTAATGTGAGTAAGTAGGGATTGCCATGCAACAAACGCACTAGATCTATAAGTGTATGAAAGCTCAAAAAGGAATCTAAGTGGTTGTGCATAACATGTAATTCCACTAGTTATATGAAAGTGACAAAATAGGAGATTCCCTCTATGAAGAACATGGTGATACTTTGAAGCACAAGTGTGGAAAAAGATAGTAGCATTGTCCCTTCTCTCTTTCTCTCATTTTTTTCTTTCTTTTTTTCTCTTTTTTTTGTGGGCTTCTTTGGCCTCTTTTATTTTTTTAGGGCTTCGCTGGCCTCTTTTATTTTTTGTGAAGTTAAGAGATTCATCCCAACCTGTGAGCGAATCATAGCTTCCATCATCCTTTTCTCTCATGGGATAATGCTCTAATAATGCAAATGATCACACTTTTATTTACGTACAACTCAAAGATTACAACTCGATATCTAGAACAAAATATGACTCTATAAGCAATATGGAAGTGATGGAGCCTATCATAAAAACGGGACAGTGGTGTTGCATGGCAATATATCTCGGAATGGCTATAAAAATGCCATAATAGGTAGATATGGTGGTTGTTTTAAGGAAAATATATGGTGGCTGTGTTGAGGAAGGTGGGTTTAATCTACCGTCGAAAGTTGCACGGTACTAGAGAGGCTAGCAAAGGTGGAAGGGTGAGAGTGCGTATAATCCATGAACTCAATATTAGTCATAAAGAACTCACATACATATTGCAAAAGCCTAATAGTTATCGAAGCAAAGTATTAGACGCATGCCCCTAGGGGAAGGGTTGGTAGGAGTTAGCCATCGCGCGATCCCGACCTCCACACAAAGGTTGATAATCATTAAACAAATCATGCTCCGACTTCATCACATAACGGTTCACATACGTGCATGCTACGGGAATCACAAGCTTTAACACAAGTATTTATTCTAATTCACAATTACTTACTAGCATGACTCTCATATTACCATCTTCATATCTCAAAACTATATGCAAGGAATCCAACTTCTCATCATATTCAATGCACTTAATATGTAAGTTCTTTATTATATCCCTCTTGGATGCCTATTATATTAGAACTAAATTCATAACCTAAAGCAATTACCATGATGTTTAAACAACTCTCAAAATAATATAAGTGAGGTATAAGAGTCTAATAATTTCTATAAAACACAACACCGCCGTACTCTAAAAGATATGAGTGAAGTATTCGAGCAACATTCTCTAGCTCAAAAGATATAAGTGAAGCACAAAAAGTATTCTAATAAATTCACGATTCAGCGTCTCTCTCTCTCTCTCAAAAGATGTGTGCAGAAAGGATGATTGTGTCAAACTAAAAAGTAAAGACTCGTATTATACAAGACGCTCTAAGCAGAACACATATCATGTGGTGAATAAAAATATAGCCTCAAGTACATTTACCGATGGATTGAAGACAAAAGAAGGGATGCCTTCCGGGGCATCCCCAAGCTTAGGCTCTTTGGTATCCTTCAATATGGCTTGGGGTGCCTTGGTAATCCCCAAGCTTAGGCTCTTGCCACTCCTTATTCCATAGTCCATCAAATCTCTACCCAAAACTTGAAAACTTCACAACACAAAACTGAACAGAAAACTCATGAGATCCGTTACTATAAGAAAAATAAATCACCACTTTAGGTACTGTTGTGAACTCATTCTTTATTTATATTGATGTAATATTTACTGTATTCCAACTTCTCCCTAGTTCATACCCCCCTATACAACCCATAGATTCATCAAAATAAGCAAACAACACAAAGAAAACAGAATCTGTCAAAAACAGAACAGTCTATAGCAATCTGTTTACTTCGTATACTTCTGTAAATCCAAAAATTCTGAAAAATTAAGACAATCTGGGAAAAATTTAAATCAATCTTGTGTAAAAAATTCTGAAATATTTGTTGGGAGCTCCTACCACCAAATTGAGGTGCGGCTTAGGGGAATGGATCCAATAGGAGGCTACTAACCAATTTTGGGGCGCTCAGGTCCGCTCACTGGAGAGAAATTTGTTGGACCCGAGGCGGATCCAGGCGGCCGGAGTCGGGGAAGAAGACCTCCCGAGGGCTTTCTTCTGGCTTGAGCGCGGCTCTAAGAGCAGGTGGAGTGGTGCTTTGGTGCTAAGTTGCTCGGGGCCTCCTATTTATAGGGGTTCCTAGGTAGTTGTCATGACGTACTTATCTCCGGTGCCGATTACGGTGAACGGCGAGGTCAACAGGGGCTTAGGGTGGCTGTGTGGACAACTGCACTACCAGGAGCCCCATTTTTTCTCTAACCCGAGAGGTTTAAGCAGAGGTGGCTTGGCTCGACGGAACGGTGGCCGACGGCCACGACGGCTGTAGGGAGTGTGCCATGTGCTGCTCAACCCACACCGATGGATGTGCAGCACGCGCAGGGTGGGGGACGGCCATGCGTAGGCTTGAGAGGGATTCGGCGGTGCTGGTCGGCGCTGGTTTACGCTGAAGATCTCTGACGTCCACAACGAGCGGCTCTGTCGTCACGCAGGAGGTTGCGGCCGGCGTGCCAGCTCACCACCAACACTCGCAAGAGGCCAAACGACCAAGCCGCGCTGGGGATAAGGGAGAAGCACATTGGCAAGATGCCCCTGTCGATACTGGTGAGATTGACACTGCAAAATATCTGAAACTCTGAATGTCTGAATATTGACTAGCAACATTGTACGCGACGTGCTCGTCTAAATGCCACAGGGCTCAAAAAATTCCTGGGGTGAAACTTGGAGGGCTTATCCACTAAGGCTACTAGAGGCTCCCAGAATTTATTCAGAATTTTTGAAGCAAGGTCGGAGGGGTAACCAGCAAGAAAAAGGTTTTTGGTCCAATTTTCTTTTGAATACAGTTCGAAAATTTTGAACTATGGACGAGAAGGTTCTTGCATAAATTGGATGTAGATACTAAGGTGCACTAGGGGTAATTTATTTGAGGTCAAATTCAACGGAAACCTGGTACTTCCTTTGTAAATATTGAGACCTCAAAATAAAAGGCAAAAATAGCTTTTAAAACATTTTATGATGAAGAATAAATTTTTCCTGGTTGGTAAATTTTTTTAAAAGTTGGATTGTCTTCCAAGGTGAGAGAGAGAAACTTTAGAGGAGAAAGTTTTGAGATGCAGGGCAAGCCAAGGGTGAAAATGGTTCTCAAGCAACAATGTTTGAAAATAATTTCTCCCAAAATATTCCCACATAAAATAATGAAAATTCCAAGGAGAAATTTTGTATGCAAGAACCTCGACTGAAATATTTGAAGACCACATCCAAAGTTGTTTTGCAGTTTTTGTCAAAAAGATTTTGGAAATCCATTTTAAAAATAATAAAGATCGAAAAAAACCAAATTAAAAAATTTTGGGTGTTACAAAATGTGCCCCGAAGACACCAAGTATGCTTATCATGAGCATATGTCTCTTGCGTCAAGGCAGTTTTGGGGCAACAAGAACAACTCAAATGGGTCCAAAGGCAAGCAACGCGTGAAGACTTGCTACAACTGTGGCAATGTGAGTCACTTTTGTGGCAGACTGTCCTTATGAGAAGCGGGAAGACAATGGTGGCAACCCTATTCGCAATGACAAGGCCAAGCCCTTCCCCAACAAGAACCACTTCTCCAAGAGAATACCCCA
Source organism: Hordeum vulgare subsp. vulgare (assembly GCF_904849725.1). Taxonomy (NCBI): domain Eukaryota; kingdom Viridiplantae; phylum Streptophyta; class Magnoliopsida; order Poales; family Poaceae; genus Hordeum; species Hordeum vulgare. The sequence continues at coordinate 421,961,623 of NC_058519.1, read as the reverse complement.
AAATTTGTTGGTGGCCCAAGAAGAGTATCTCTCCGATGAGGATGATGCAAGTGGTGAAGTAATGGGAATGGCCATCGTGGCCATTGCATCTTCTTCCCCAAGCAAGGTGTCCCTCTTGAACGCCCCCAACGAAAACCGCATTTTCAAGTGTCGTATAGCCAAAGCATCCAACAAGGTAACCTCCAACATCAAAACTATCATTTCCATGACCCCTTCTCCTATGGTTAGTGGAGATGAACGAGAGGAGGCAAATGATGAAGAAAATTCCTTTGATAGGTTCATGAGTAAAGTCAAGGATAAAACCAAGAAGCATTTTGTTTCTCTCTTGGAACAATTAGGAGAGGCTAATGATCTCATTGAAACTCATGAAGAAATTATCTCTACTTTACAAGGACATAGTAGTGATTATGCCAATGAGATAGCGGATCTTTCCATTGCTCTTGAGGAAGAGCGAGGGCTTCGTTTGGCTCTTGAGGAGTCACACAACACTGACATTGCTAAATTTTAGAAAGATCATGATCATGGTCTTGTTCTTACTCATGTGCTTAAATCTGAAAAGGTTGTACTTGGGGTTGACCATGTTAGACTCGAGGAAGTGCTTGCCATACTTGACAAGGCTCACGAGGCTTTGAAGAGTGCTCATGCATCCTTGAAAGAGTCTCATGCTCAACTCCAAGTCAAACTCACTAAGGAAATAGCCACATGTTCTCCGTTTTTTAATTGATAATGCACATGATACTAACCCATGTTGTGAGCATGTACATCTTGTGGAAGAAAATGCCAAATTAAAGGAGCAGCTTGAGAAAGGCCTTGTGACATGCATTCGAGGCAAAAAGTATCTCAATGAACTTCTGAGCAATCAAAAGGAAGTGGTTGCAAAGGAAGGAGTTAGGTTTAAACCCAAGGCTAAGAAGAACAAGAAGATCAATACCAAGCAACCTCCCGTGCTTAAGGAAACCTTTGTCAACGTTGGGGGGGTACTCACGAAAAGAAGATGGGCAAAGCTAAGGGTGGAAATCCCAAGAAGGGAAAAACCCTCCTTCCCAACAATGCCGGCGACCTTTACCCATCTTATATTTTTATGTCGTGCTAGTGATGGAAATGTCTTTGCTAAATTCGTTGGTTCCCTTTATGAGTACATTGAATGGTCTATTTGGGTTCCTAAGAACCTTGTTACTAACCTGAAAGGACCCATTAAAGAATGGGTACCTAAATCCAAGCATTGATCTTATGAAGGAGTTTTCTTTCGGTGGAGTGTCATGGTTTCTTGATAGCGGAGCGACAAATCATATGACCGGAAGGAAGGACTTGGTGGTGGACGTTCATCCCGACCCATCCGTGGCCACCCAAGTCTCCTTCGGTGATGCTGTGATTTCAAAGGTATTGGGTCTTAGCAAGGTGGTAATTTCTCTGGAACCTACCATTGAAAAGGTCATGCTTGTTGAGACCCTCACATACAATTTACTTTCCATTCATCAACTTACACTCATGGGTTTTAGTACTTTCTTTGGTATTGACTCTGTGTACCTTTTGTGGAGCAAGAATCTTAAAGTAGCCTTTGTTGGGCATGTCGAGAACGGTCTCTATGTGGTTAAATTTTCGGAGCGACCCACTAAGACCGCGACTTGCCTAATGGCTAAAGTTGATGTGGGATGGCTATGGCATCGCCGGCTATCCCATGTCAATATGAGATCTTTGCAAAGTCTCCTCAAAGGGGATCACGTTCTTGGACTAACAAATGTGAGTTTTGCCAAAGATCGTGCTTGCAGTGCATGCATTGAAGGAAAGCTACATGAGATAGCTCACCACTCCACGACTACCATATACTTGAAGAGGCCCTTGGAGGTCCTCCACATGGATCTCTTTGCTCCTCATATTTCTATAGTCTTGGGGGAAGAAAGTATTGCTTGGTGATAGTGGATGATTACTCAAGATATACTCGGGTGTACATCTTCAAGAGGAATAGTGAGACCCAACAAACTGTCATCGACTTCGCCAATGAAGTTCAACGTCAACGTGAGGCAAAGATATTAATGATTAAAAGTGACAATAGCACCGAGTTCAAGAATTACACCTTAAATGAATTTTTGAGTGACGAGGGAATTAAGCATCAATACTCTGCACCGTATACCCCTCAACAAAATGGTGTAGCCGGAAGGAAGAACCGGACGTTTATGGACACGGCAAGAACCATGATGGAGGAGTTTAAATCTCCGTACAACTTTTGCCCAAGCCATCAACACTACATGCCATGCATCTAATCGGCTCTACCTCTGCAAAGGCTTGAACAAGACTCCTTATGAAATTCTTACCAGTAACAGGCCCAACCTCAAGTACTTATGGGTGTTCGGTTGTAAGTGTTTAATTCTTAAGAAAGGTGCTCGTTTGTCTAAATTTGAACCTAGAGTTCAAGAGAGCATATTTGTTGGTTATGCTACAAACCCTCGTGCTTACCGTGTCCTCAACAATTCTAATGGACTCATTGAGGAGACGTGTAACATGGAGTTTGATGAGAATAATGGCTCCCAAGTGGAGCAAAGTGGTCTTTATGATGTAGGTGATGAAATTCCTCCCTAAGCCATAAGAAGAATGGGCGTGGGACACTTCCTACCCGTTGAGGAACCCCTTGTGGAAGAAGTAGAAGGACAATGTTCCACTCAAGTGGAACCATCACCAACACAAGACCCACATGCTTCCGAAGAATAAACTGAAGGCCCTCAACCTTGTGATCAAGATCAAGGAGAATATCAACCTCATGATGGTGCTTCACCAAGTGATGTCCTTGATCAAGATCACAACTCCGAGCAAGCTCAAGATCAAGAGCATGCTCTAGATCAAGACCAAGATCTTGCTGAAGACCAAGTTCAAGATCAAGATCAAGCTCACAAAGGCGGTAAAGGTCACAAAAAGGTTCCTCCTCACCTTACCCCTGAGGAGATTCGAGAAAGACGTGCCGCCAGGGATGCTGCCAAGCTCATAAAATTCTCACGTGTTAGAGAATATCAACGACAGCTTGATGAGAGGGCTGACCACTCGTCGTTAATTAACAAACTTTAGTGCCCATCATGCGTTTGTTTCTTGCATTGAACCCCTAAAGGTACAACAGACGCTCGAATACATGGACTGGGTTGAAGCCATGCATGACGAACTCAACAACTCCGAGCACAAGAAAGTGTGGCGGTTGGTGCCAAGACCGAAGGAGAACCACAATGTCAGTGGAACTAAGTGGATCTTTAAGAACAATCAAGATGCAAACGGTGTCGTCATTCGTAACAAGGCAATATTGGTAACACAAGGCTACTCCCAAGTCGAGAGTATCGACTATGGTGAAACATTTTCTCATGTTAGTCGCCTTGAATCTATTCGCATGTTGCTTGCATTTGCTTCACATCATAACTTCAAATTATATCAAATGGATGTGAAGAGTGCATTTCTTAATGGTCCCCTTAAGGAGTTGGTATATGTCAAGCAACCCCCAGGATTTGAGGATGCCAAGTTCCCCAATCATGTTTACGTTCTCTACGAGGCACTCTATGGCCTTAAACAAGCCCCGCGAGCATGGTATGAGCACCTTACTGAGATGTTACATGATCATGGGTTTGAAATTGGGAGAATTGACCCCCACTCTTTCTACTAAGAAGGTCAAAGGGAGTTTGTTCATATGCCAACCATACGTTGATGATACTATCTTTCGTTCTCCTAACAAAGCTTTTAGTGAAGATTTTGCCGCACTAATGACCAAAGAATTTGAGATGTCTATGATGGGAGAGTTGAAGTTTTTCCTTGGATTCAAAGTCAAGCAACAAAGTCAAGGAACCTTCATCAATCAAGCGAAATATACTCAAGACATGCTCAAGAGGATCAAGATGGATGATCTCAAACCAGCCAAGGAAAACATTCCCATGCCTCTCAACTGCCATCTTGACCATGATCCCAATAGTAAAGTTGTGGATCAAAAGGTATATCGCTCTATGATTGGCTCTTTGCTTTACCTTTGTGCATCTAGACCTGATATTATGTTGAGTGTGAGAATTTGTGCACGATTTCAATCAACACCTAAGGAAAGTCACCATGTGGCTGTCAAGTGAATCTTTCGATATTTGGCTCATACCCCAAACTTTGGCTTATGGTATCCCAAAGGTGCTTTATTTGATCTCATAGGATACTCGAATTGGGATTGGTTGGGAGACCGTGTGGAGAGGAAATCAACTTATGGAGGTTGCCAATTTCTTGGTCGCTCTCTAGTAAGTTGGTCTTCCAAGAAACAAAACCATGTTTCTCTCTCGTCCACCGAGGCCGAGTATGTCGCTGCTGCAAGTTGTTGTGCTCAGTTACTTTGGATGAGACAAACTTTAAAGGATTATGGTGTACATGTGACAAAGTGCCTCTTTATTATTATAATGTAAGTGCAATCTCGATCTCCAACAACCCAGCTCAACACTGCAAGACGAAGCACATTAGTATTCGTCACCACTTTATCTGGGACCATATGAAGCGTGGGGAAATTGATCTCATTTACCTCAACACTAATGATCAACTTGCAGATATTTTCACGAAGCCATTGAATGAAGCAAGATTTCGCGAGTTAAGGCATGAGCTAAATATAATTTATTTGAGAAATGTGAATTGAAATTAGCCACACCCCACCATTCTCATCACACTATCTTGTTTAGATGTAGGCATGAATTTAGGGGGAGTGTTGTTCTCTCAATGAACTCTCCCTCCCCCTATTATGCATAAATCGATCAAGTCTTTCACAATACTCATTTTAAATGACACTTGTGCTTCAAATTCGAGGTTCGGTCATGGGCCCAAGGTTAAAATATTTGTGGCGCCATACCAATTGACTCATACATAGGTGGTCTCGGCCACCGCCCCCTCCTCCTTGGGGCATTTGCCTCTTGAGAGTGTGCTGTTTTTGTTTGTGTCACTCAAGTTAATTTCTCTCTGTTTGCGTTTCTTCACAACTTGGAGTGTCACCATCACCATCACATCTTTTTATGTCTCATGCCACTTTGTGGTACCAAGAATGATGTTTTTTGCCTATTTTTGGCCAACTGAGGCGGTACTACCGCTGCCCAGAGCGGTACTACAGATGATAAGAGGTAGTTGAAAGTGCATGCTATGCCCCTAATCGTCTTTTGGTGTTAATGACAACACATACATAGGAAACTAATCCTATTTGTTGAGTGTATCTTAGGACGGCAAGTACTTTAGTAGATTGAGATTTATGTGCCAAAGGTTGCCTGAAAAGATTGGTGATTTATATTTCGAGAAGGCTCGGGATTAAGAAGAGATGTTGTAGAGTAGTCTTTTGAGTTTACTGATATTGAGTATAGGGATCCCGCACTATTAAGAGGGGATCACAGGTTCTGCGATGAACTTGCTCATACCACATCTTTACTTTCATACCAAACACCACATACTCTCCTCTCTGTCTTCAATTCAAAACATGTCCATTGCCTCGGACATCCGGCTCCCTCCGGACGTCCGAGGGCCGGACGTCCAGCTGGCTTCGGAAATCCGAAGCCCGTCACTAGTAGTTTGTGAGGCATATAACTCGGAAATCCGGCTCCCTCCGGACATCCGAGGGCCGGACGTCCGCCCAAGCTCCGGAAATCCGGAAGTCTACACCAGTAGAATTTGTGTTCTATATCTCGGAAATCCGGCTCCCTCGGGACGTCCGAGCGTCGGACGTCCGACCCCCATCGGAAATCCGGAAGCCACCACTAGTAGAAATTGAACTGCATAACACGGATTTCCGGTCCACTCCGGACGTCCGGATGCTGATAAATTCGAATAGGTTCTGTCGTATCTACAGGCCTCGGACGACCGACCCCTGTCGGACGTCCGGTCGCTGATAAATTCAAAAGAGTTCCAGTCGTGCCTACAGGCCTCGGACGACCGACCACTGTCGGACGTCCGGCCCCTCGTGGACGCTCGGACTTCCGGCAAGTGTCGGACGTCCGGACCCTGTGTGACTTAATGCACCTCCAACGGCTGGATTTCACTCCACACTATATATACTCTTCTCCCACCTCGTGAAAGGGTGTTCAACACAGCTAGAATACATTCAAGAACACCTTTCCTCTCACTCACTCTTGTCTACACCAAATCCTAGATCCCAAGAGCATTTGTGAGTCCCTTTGAGTGTTGTTCCAATCAAAAGATAGATCGTCTCCCTCTCCTCCTTCCCACCAAAGTGATTTGGGATTTCAGCAAGTTTTGAGCAATCCCCGTGATCTTGTTACTCTTGGAGGTTGGAGACTCCTAGGAGGTAGGAGTCTTCGGAGAGGAATCAAACCATTGTGATATCCCCCGGAAAGTTTGTGAAGGTCTGGAAGCCACCTCAAGGCTTACCACTAGTGGTTGAGAAACGCCTTCGTGGAGTTATCTCAAAGGGAGAATAGGGTGAGCCTTCGTGGCGTTGGTGTGCCTTCGTGGTAACATCCGCCCCTCTAACGGTGACGTAGCTTCCCTCCAAGGAAGTGAACATCGGGATACATCCGTGTCTCCCTCGGAGTTTCGGTTATTCCAAACCCTAACTCTCTACTTGTGTTAATCCTTATTACATACTTGTATTTGATTATTGTTTACCGTTTGCCTTGCTTCACTCCTAATAGCTTACTCTTTGTCATAGCAATTATTAGACTTACACTCATATTCCGCACTTTAGCCTAAAATTGCTAAGTAATTATTAAAATTTGGATTTGTACCTATTCACCCCCCCCCCCCTCTAGGTCCATCTCGATCCTTTTCAATTGGTATCAGAGCCTCGTGCTCTATTTGTGTGGCTTAACCGCCCTAGAGCAATATGGACGTGGATCCAGCTACGGTAGCTCCAGTGCAGAGGGACGGGACTTCCGCAGAAGTCAAGTCTTTCACCTCTGAGGACCTGGAACGGGCCCTTGCCAAGCAAAAAGAGGAGCATGATGCTTCTCTTGAGGCCATAATTCAAATGAGACTAGCATCACTAACCACGGGGACAACCACGTCTCCGAGGGCCTCAGGGTCCCACGTGCACGGTACTTCATTTGGCCAACCTCCTCCGGAGAGGAACCAAACCAGTGTTCCATGGCTTTATGCTAGATCTCAAATTGAGAAACCTAAGTACAATCCTGGAGGAAAACCTCCCTTGCTTGATGAGAATTCCGATTTTTCTTTGTGGAGAGTTGGTATGCAGGATCATCTTAGGTACGCCAATGATGAGATCTTGGACATCCTCGAGCATGGGTACAATCCTGTTGATACAAGATGCCTCACGCCCAGAGAAACTTATGACAAGCATCTCAATGACACTGCGATCATGTGCATAAGAAAAGGAATGAATGACAAGCAACGAAGACCTTACATTCACATCACAAGTGCCAAGGAATTGTGGGACAGCATCATAAGGACCAAGACCGGTACCTCCACTCTTCGGCTTGCTCAATATGAAATTGCCAAGGGGCAATTACAGAATTTCTGTACGGGAAAGGGTGAATCTCCCAAGAAACTACTAGAACGGCTCATGACTCTCGCCGCAGACATTGAGTCATGTGACTGTGATAAGACGCAAGATGGTTTCAATCTGACCAAGAGATTTCTTGTGGACAAGTTACTTCACGCTCTTGCTCCGTATCACCATCAAATGGTATGGGACATGAGGCAGCATCATGGTTTCAAAGAAATGATTCCGGATGACATCATATCCACCTTCCAATTATTAGAAAAGTCAAAGGCAAATGCAACAAAGCACCTAGCCATGCATGGCACTTCAACATCAAAGATCAATCTTGCTTTGAAAGCCAAGCATGAGTGTGACGAAGAAGAAAGTGAAGAAGAAGAGGGTGATGATGACTGCGAAGATGGTGATGATGTTGACTCTGATGAAAGCCCATCTTTTGAGGACATTGCTCTCTTTGTAAAGAAGTTCAGTGCAGGGAAGTTCAAGGGAAGATTCCCAAAGAAGAAGGTAAGGAAATGCTATAACTGTGAGGAAACCAACCACTTCTCCAATGACTGCCCTTATGAGAAGAGAGAAGACAAACCAAGGTTTCCAAAGACCTTTGGAAAGAAGAAGCTGCCAAACCCTATGAACTCCAAGTTCAAGAGGACAGATGGAAGAGCAATGGTTGCACAAGAAGAATCAGATCCAGAAGATGTTGGTGGAGTTGCCGGAGTAGCTCAAGATACACAGCGCACCTTGAGGCTAGTCAACAAAAGTGGTGATGTTGTTCACTACAACTATATGAAGGACTACAAGGGCAACGCTCACAAGTGTTTGATGGCAAAGACTGCCATGGGAGATGGGGAAGACCAAAGCTCCCATGATAAGGTTAAGGTAACCCCACGGTTAAACTCTTTCAGTCTAGTTTCTACTCCTTCTGATGAGTATCTTAATGCGGAAGATCACTATGAGGATAATGATCTAGATCATCCCATGTTTGCTAAAATAAACAAATTTATGTGCTCTCTTAAAGGAAAGAAGCTCACTATGTTTCGCATACTTATGGAAATGGTGAGTAAGCACACCAATACCATCAAGGAACTCGAAACCCTCGTCACTGAGGAGAAGGAGAGAAACGAACTCCTTGAGCAGAAAGTCATGTATGAGGAAGCACAAAATGATGCACTATGTTCAAAAGTAGGTGAAAACCTTGATAAACATGCTAATGATCTTGCCTCCTTGAAAAAGGCTGAAAATGTGTGCAGAGAATTACTAAATGATAAAGACCGACTTGTGAACTCTCATGCTTCTCTTTCTAAGGACTGTGAGCGTCTATCCTTGTCTCTCAAAGACAAGGAAGAGAAACTCACTGTTCTTACAAAGAGCTTTGAGGCACTTAAGGTCACTTATCTTGATACTCTAGATAAGGCCTACTCCTCACCTATTATCAATGTTGATACCTGCACTACTAACCCTAGTAGTGAACTGACATCTATCCTTGAGGAAAATTGTTCGTTAAAGGCACAGCTAGACATAGGTCTCATGACATGTGCACAAGGACAAAAGACTCTCAATGAGATCTTAAGTCAACACAATGGAGGTTTCGCCAAGGAAGGGCTTGGGTTCAACCCAAGCACTGCCAAGAAAAGTGCATCTCCTCTCAAGTGTACCACTCCTCTTAAGGAAATATTTGTACGAGAGGGACACACGAAGAAAGGTAAGGTTGTGAGTGGATCGGCCACTAGGGGTTCGTCTACTCACAACAAGATAACCGAATTCATGCCTCCATCCTATGTACTACGCAAATCAAAGGAAGGAGAGGTCTATGCCAAATTCGTTGGTCCCCGTAATGCATTTCGATTCTATGCTATTTGGGTCCCTAAGACTCTTGTAACTAATGTGAAAGGCCCCATGACAAAATGGGTACCTCAAACCAAGTCTTAATTCGTTACAGGCTGTTTTCTCCAGTGGAGCCAAATGGGTGATCGACAGTGGATGCACCAATCATATGACCGGAGATAGTAACTTGCTCTATGACTTCATGCAAGCCATTCGACCATACATGAGCACTGTATTTGGTGGAGGGTCGAAAGGGCAGGTAATTGGGTTGGGCAAGGTGGCAATCACTAATGACATGTCTATTGCAAATGTCATGCTTGTCCAATCCCTTCAATATCATTTACTTTCAGTTCGCCAATTGGCTTCCGTCGGTTATGACACATTATTTGGACTAACGGATGTGAAAGTCTTTAAGAGAGACACTCTTGAAGTGGCCTTTGTTGGAGAGTTGGATGGCAACCTTTACATGGTTGATTTCTCGAAAGAGAGCACTTTCCATACAACTTGTCTAATGGCCAAGGCCGACATGGGATGGCTGTGGCATCGCCGGCTCGCCCATGTTGGCATGAAAAATCTTCAAAATCTCTTAAACGGCAATCACATTCTTGGACTAACAAATGTATCTTTTAAGAAAGATCGTGTGTGCAGTGCATGCATAGCTGGGAAACAACATCAATCAAGACATCCACCCAAGAACATTGTATCCACTTCGAGGCCGTTAGAGCTCCTTCATGTGGATCTGTTTGGGCCTCCTTCATGGGCAAGTCTTGGAGGGAAAAAGTATGGCCTAGTCATTGTTGATGATTACTCAAGATATACATGGGTGTTCTTTCTCAAGTCCAAGGACGAGACGAAGGTCACTTTCATTGACTTTGCCAAACAAGCCCAACGGAAGTTTGACAAGGACATCAAGGCAGTAAGAAGTGATAATGGCTCTGATTCAAGAACTACACCCTAGAAGAATTTCTTAGTGATGAGGGGATTGAACATCAGTTCTCCGCACCTTACACCCCTCAACAAAATGGTGTGGCAGAGAGGAAGAACCGGACACTTGTGGAAATGGCAAGGTCCATGTTAGATGAATACAAGTCACCACATACTTTTTGGGCTGAGGCCGTCAACACAGCATGTCATGCATCAAACCGGCTCTTCCTCCGATCAATATTGGAGAAAACTCCATATGAGCTCCTAACTGGGAACAAGCCCAATGTTAAGTACTTTCGTGTGTTTGGATGCAAATGCTTCATCCTCAACAAACGGGAACGGTTAGGGAAATTTCAATCCAAAACAAGTGAAGGGATTTTTGTTGGCTATGGGTCAAACTCTCACGCCTACAGAGTCTACAACAAATCCACAGGATGTGTTATAGAAACCTGTGACGTGACGTTTGATGAATTTAACCGCTCCCATGGGGAGCAAGTTGATCTAAATGATGCAGGTGAAGAAGACTCCCCACAAGATATCTTAAACATGGGTGTAGGTGCACTTCTATCTATGGAACAAAGACCCCATGATGATGATGATGATGATGAGAGTATCTCGCATCCTCAAGACAGTTCACTTCCCGTACCTCCACAAGATATTAGCATACCCATCATGCCAGTTGTTGAGGATGAAGTGGGAGAACATGTCTCTCACCCTGATGACACTCAAGAACAAGTTGATCTTCAAGAGGTAGACCAAAGTATGGGTATGTTTGATGATGAACCTCAACAGGTGCAACGGGAAGAGGAATATCTACCTCCGCACATAAATGATCCATATGTTGAGGACGTTGATGATGGAAACGAGGTTGAACCTCGTGAAACCTTGACCTCCATCATGCCACGTGTGGCCGGTCGTGTTGATATTGATCAAATCCTCACAGGCGTGTCGGAAGGTAGAGTGACTCGTAAACAATTAACAAACTTTTGTGCTCACTTTTCGTTTGTCTCTAGTATCGTGCCACACAGGGTTCAGGATGCATTATGTGACAATGACTGGCTACTTGCTATGCAAGAGGAGCTAAACAGTTTTACACGCAACGAAGTATGGTCATTGGTAGAACGACCAACTGGGGAACATAATGTCATTGGAACTAAATGGATTTTCAAGAACAAGGAAGATGAGAACGGGACTGTCCTACGCAACAAGGAAAGGTTAGTAGCACAGGGGTACTCCCAAGTTGAAGGTTTGGACTTTGTTGAAACTTTCGCCCCTGTTGCTCGTCTTGAGTTCATTCGCATTTTATTGGCCTATGCTACTTTCAATGGTTTTACTTTGCATCAAATGGATGTGAAAAGTTCTTTTCTTAACGGTCCTCTACAAGAAGAGGTATATGTATCACAACCACCTGGGTTTGTTGACCCTCATCACAAAGACCATGTATATAAACTTCACAAGGCACTGTATGGTCTTAAACAAGCACCCCGTGCTTGGTACGATCATCTTAAGAAGTTCCTACTCGATGATGGCTTTGTGGTGGGGGTGATCGATCCCACTCTTTTTACGAAGAGGGAAAATGGTGATTTGATCTTATGCCAAATATATGTAGATGACATCATTTTTGGTTCTCCTAACATCCATTTGTGCAAGAAGTTTGCGGCCTCCATGACCAAGACCTTTGAGATGTCACTCAACACGGACTTGAAGTTCTTTCTTGGTTTTCAAATACAACAATTTCAAGAAGGGATTTTCTTGTCTCAAACTAAGTACCTCAAGGACATTCTTGAGAAATTTGATATGACAAAGGCTAAACCAATGAAGACACCCATGGCCACTGATGTAGTTCTAATTGAAGACTCAAACGGTATTCCTTTTGACCCATCTACTTACCGCTCCATGATTGGTTCGCTGCTTTATCTTTGCGCATCTAGACCGGACATCATGTTAAGTGTAGGAATATGTGCTAGATTTCAAGCTTCCCTTATGGAAAGTCATCACACGGCGGTTAAGCATATTCTTAGATACCTTGTTCACACCCCAAAGTTAGGCTTATGGTACCCTAAGGATGCAAAGTTTGATCTTAATGGGTATTCTGATGTGGATTGGGCCGGTGATAAAGTGGGACGGAAATCCACTTCCGGTGCATGTCAGTTTCTTGGACGCTCGTTGGTAAGTTGGTCCCCGAAGAAGCAGAACTGTGTTTCTCTCTCCACGGCCGAGGCCGAATATATTGCAGCCGCAAGCTGTGCTACTCAATTGCTATGGATGAGGCAAACACTAAAGGATTATGGTATCACGTATCGACATGTTCCTCTTCTCTGTGATAATGAAAGTGCCATAAAGATCTCCGTGAACCCCATTGATCACCCTCGCACAAAACATATTGATATTAGGTATCATTTCTTGAGAGACCATGTGCAAAAGGGTGACATTGATATTACCCATGTGGGTACCGACATGCAGTTAGCCGACATTTTCACCAAGCCACTTAGCATAGCTAGGTTCTGTCAACTTAGGCGTGAACTTGGTATCTTGGAGCTTGACAACATATCTTGAAACCTTGCACACATACATACACTCACATTATGGTTGTGTCTTGATGTGCGCATATATTTAGGGGGAGTGAGTCGTAATTCTATGTGTTTTTAAGCTTACAACGTACGCACAGATCATTTCATGCATGTAATGCTTCTAGGAAAACAGTGTTCGTATTTTTTTGCGATACCATGCAAGTCATCATCATCAAAACAAAAATTACCAGAACTGGCCTCTCCCTTCTCCCCTTTCTCGGACGTCCGGCTCATCTCGGACGTCCGGCGGCAAAACCTCCTCCGGCCGTCCGACCAGTGTCGGTCGTCCGACGCCAAAACAAACTCCGGACGTCCGACGCCTCGGGGCCTCTATATAAAGCTGGGCGCGGGGTTGGGCTTTTGCCCTAACCCCCAGCGCCCCCTTTTCCCCCAGCCGCCGCCGCCAGCTCGAGGAGCTGCTGGAGGAGCTCCTGCCCAGCGCCGCCAATCTCGAGATCGGGCCGATCTCCTCTGCGGATCTCCCACTTCTTCCTCCGTATTCTTCGCGGGATCCATCCTCAGGTCGCTCCTCCGTCTCCTTTCGCGTTGGATTTGATTTCCTCTCCCATGTATCTCCATGTTCGTTCCTCATTTGGGGATTTTTCATCCGCGTAGGTGTTGAGCTTCATGGGCAAGACCAAGCAAACCGCTCGGAAGACCGTGGTCGGCTCATCCTCTCGCAATCCTATGCACACGGGGTCGGACTCAGATGAGCAAATTCGTCCCTTCAAATGGACTGCCCGGCGTTCTCCGGCCCGGCATTCGCCGTCTCCCTCGTCGTATGATGGTGCTGACCCCGACTTCGAGGAGGAGCTTGCCGCCGAGGAACTTCCTGAGCACGTCGCTCGACGGTCCAAGTCAAAGCCCGGGACTCGCAGGGCGTCCTACATGCCACCACCTCCTCCTGCCCAGCCCGCAGGTGAAGCTCGTCGCATCTCACTAGAGCCTCCTACCACGTTAGGTCGTGATATCACAAATTTCACCACACTTGGCGCAGCTTCATATCTCACTTTCCGCCGCGACATAGATCAATACGAGGTCGACCGTGACTCTACGGACTCACGTTTCCGTACAAACGTCCAGGCGGACATCTTTACCACAGTCATAGTTCCTAAGGGGTTATCTAATCATCTTTTTATTGATGTTGAGCACATTCGCATGCACCCGGCGAAATATCCGGGTGCCATTGAGCTTATTGAGGCATCGGGGCTTGCCGCCCCGTTTGCTTTTCATTGCGACTATAATGTTGCTGCCATTCACCAGTTCTATGCCACATGCCATTTTGGCTCCGACAACACTGTCAGCTAGATCACCTCTGACGTTCGCTTCAAAGCTTCTTATGCTACATTTGTTTCCGCACTGGGTTTTCCCAATTCCGGCTTCAAAATACATAAGGATGATCCTAACCATGCGCCTAAGACTATTGACGTGTGTGGACATCTTCTCAAGCCACTACGTGAGCTTGATGCGGATGAGCGCATGAAGGACCTTAACCAGGTATCCATCTGGCACTCACCTTACTTTATTATTTTTCAGTGTCTCATGCGCACCATCTATCCCAAGATGGGTGATAAGGGTTCTTGAAGTGGCTATTGTATCGACATCATGTATCACTTGTTCGAGAACCCCAAGAGCAAAATCAATGTGCCCCATTTCCTTTGGCATGAGATTCGGCTTGCTAGCTTTCAGCACAAGCGAGCCTTTCCTCACGCTCCTTTCATCCAGGCACTTATTAACCACGTTGCTGATTTCTCTGTGGCTGTCACTCACACCCATCACAAGTGGGTCATTCCCGCTCACATGGCGGATGACTTTGCTCCCAAGAAAGCCCCTTCTTCCTCCACATCCACTCGCCGCACTGTTGCACCGGCCGCCACCCCCTCATCTAGCTCCGCTCCTCTCGGTCGCATTGCCAAATTCCTTGGCAAAGCTCACTCTGCCTTGATGAAGGCTGTCTCCTTTCAGTGTGGTCAAACCCATGATGTGGTTTCCCGCTTAGTCTCCTCCAAGAATGCCCTCAAGGCTCGTTTGAGAGCCTCGGGCGCTCTTGATGTGAGTGATGATGAGGCCCCTCCTGCTGATCCTCCAACTGATTTTGGCTTCCCTTCTGGTCCTGAGTGGTCTGATTTCCTTGACGAGGCTGGGGGCAGTGGTTTGGCTGATGATGTTGATGATGATGGTGATGAGCTTTGAGTTTGATTGGTGCTGTTGATGGCTCCCTTTTTGGTACTTGGTGCCAAAGGGGGAGTAATGTATCGTAGTTAAGCTTTTATTATCGTCATTTTTAGTCTTTGGAGATTTAATGTAATGGATAAAACTCATGTATGGCTACTTATGAATGGTTGTGACTTGCTATGATATCATCATAGACTATTATGTCTTACTTCCTTATTTCTATGATGATTTATTATCTTTACATGTTGATCCATTGGAGCTTCGATTTCTTTATCATGCATATCTTAAGGGGGAGCTCCGTACTAAATATCTCCTAGAATATAATGTATGTAAAATCTTTTTGAGACCTATGTATATGTTGTCATCAACTACCAAAAAGGGGGAGATTGAAAGTGAATGCTATGCCCCTAATCGTCTTTTGGTGTTAATGACAACACATACATAGGAAACTAATCCTATTTGTTGAGTGTATCTCAGGACGGCAAGTACTTTAGTAGATTGAGATTTATGTGCCAAAGGTTGACTGGAAAGATTGGTGATTTATATTTCGAGAAGGCTCGGGATTAAGAACAGATGATCTAGAGTAGTCTTTTGAGTTTACTGATATTGAGTATAGGGATCCCGCACTATTAAGAGGGGATCACAGGTTTTGCGATGAACTTTCTCATACCACATCTTTACTTTATACCAAACACCACATACTCTCCTCTCTGTCTTCAATTCAAAACATGACCATTGCCTCGGACATCCGGCTCCCTCCGGACGTCCGAGGGTCGGACGTCCGGCTGGCTTCGGAAATCCGCAGCCCGTCACCAGTAGTTTGTGAGGCATATAACTCGGAAATCCGGCTCCCTTCGGACATCCGAGGGTCGGATGTCCGCCCAAGCTCCGGAAATCCGGAAGTCTACACCAGTAGAATTTGTGTTCTATATCTCGGAAATCCGGCTCCCTCCGGACGTCCAAGCGCCGGAAGTCCGACCCCCATCGGAAATCCGGAAGCCACCACCAGTAGAAATTCAACTGCATAAGACGGATTTCCGGTCCACTCCAGACGTCCGGACGCTGATAAATTCGAATAGGTTCTGTCGTATCTACAGGCCTCGGACGACCGACCCCTGTCGGACGTCCGGTCGCTGATAAATTCAAAAGAGTTCCAGTCGTGCCTACAGGCCTCGGATGACCGACCACTGTCGGACGTCCGGCCCCTCACGGACGCCCGGACTTCCGGCAAGTGTCGGACGTCCGGACCCTGTGTGACTTAATGCACCTCCAACGGCTGGATTTCACTCCACACTATATATACTCTTCTCCCACCTCGTGAAAGGGTGTTCAACACAGCTAGAATACATTCAAGAACACCTTTCCTCTCACTCACTCTTGTCTACACCAAATCCTAGATCCCAAGAGCATTTGTGAGTCCCTTTGAGTGTTGTTCCAATCAAAAGATAGATCGTCTCCCTCTCCTCCTTCCCACCAAAGTGATTTGGGATTTCAGCAAGTTTTGAGCAATCCCCGTGATCTTGTTACTCTTGGAGGTTGGAGACTCCTAGGAGGTAGGAGTCTTCGGAGAGGAATCAAACCATTGTGATATCCCCCGGAAAGTTTGTGAAGGTTTGGAAGCCACCTCAAGGCTTACCACTAGTGGTTGAGAAACGCCTTCGTGGAGTTATCTCAAAGGGAGAATAGGGTGAGCCTTCGTGGCGTTGGTGTGCCTTCGTGGTAACATCCGCCCCTCTAACGGTGACGTAGCTTCCCTCCAAGGAAGTGAACATCGGGATACATCCTTGTCTCTCTCGGAGTTTCGGTTATTCCTAACCCTAACTCTCTACTTGTGTTAATCCTTATTACATACTTGTATTTGATTATTGTTTACCGCTTGCCTTGCTTCACTCCTAATAGCTTACTCTTTGTCATAGCAATTAGTAGACTTACACTCATATTCCGCACTTTAGCCTAAAATTGCTAAGTAATTATTAAAATTTGGATTTGTACCTATTCACCCCCCCTCTAGGTCCATCTCGATCCTTTTCAGTAGTACCGCTAGCCACAACGGTACTACTGCCGGGCCCGCAAGGGGGTTATGGGCATGGGCAGGGGAAATTTCCACTCCCCATACCCATTCATCCCCACCCCTCCTCATGGGTGTCTCTCTCGAGGAGACCCAAGGGCTCCGGTGGCCACCGTCGATCTTCATTTTCGGCGGTTCCTTCGCGATTTCAACCGGCGGAATTGATCCCCACCCCTTCCTCTTGCCATGGATACCGGTATTGCCCCCATTCTTCTCTTTGTTTGGTATATTTTTTAGATATAGGTTATTGGCAATATGGATTATATCCCTCATTTTTAGTCCTGGTTTGCGGCATGTTAAGGGTGTGGAAGGTGGATAGGGAGTAGACTTGATGTTCTTGTAGGAATTTAGTGGTCGTGGCATCCCCGGTAGTACCAGATCTGACCAATGGTGGTTTTCACCCCACGATCCATGCTCTGAGCGGTACTACCGCTCTTCCGGGCGGTACTACCGCTCATAAGAGGTACTACCTCTCGTAGCAGTGGTACTACCACTCTGGGCTGGCCTGTGCACTTCATTCCAACTAGTTCATCACCTCTTTCTCCCGTTTATTGGCTTATTGTTATCTTATGCACCTCGTTTACTCTCGTGTCTCCAGTAGTTATGTTTTAGATCTCAGGAGGTGGAAGCTCTGCTCATCAGGAGCGTAGGACGAACCCAAGCCGTCGAAGCATGAAGTGTTACTGTTCCTCTCACGCAGATACCTCAAGTCAACCGCAGGGCCTGTTCCTCAGGAAACTGCTAGCCAAGCTGCTTCCAAGTCCAAAGGGGAAGCGCCCTTCTGTTAGGCCCTCAAAGTCCCAATCTATGTCCTCTATGAATGCTAAGGACTTATGGATGTCTCACAAGGCCTATCCCTATGGCAAACCCCAGGAGCCTTTTATGCGCAACCGTCCCTTTTGGAACAGGAAGCAACTGTGAGTCTATTATGACATTCTAAAGCCAAGGGAGAACCTGTATGTTCGACATGTCAAATCCATTGATATTGAATATTTGCAACTAAATGTCATGTACTTCGGGACTGTTTTTCTCTCTGTGAAAAGTTGGGCATTCGCAACATTATGCAGTTCAACAAAGACTTTGATGTCGAGATTATTGTTGTCTTCTTTGCCATGGTGCATCTAGGAATTGATGAGGATAGGACTTTGACTTTCCTGACAAACAACAAGTTACTTTCTGCTCCCTGGAAGACCTTTATGAACATGCTTGACATTGAGTACAAGGGACTCAATAACCCTCTTGGTTTTTGTCCCCATAAAGAGACTGCCACAACTCACAAGCAAGCACTGTACAAGTACAGTACTCAGCAGATCTCCTCTACAACATGCAAGTCCACCTGGGTGCTCAAAACATTTTTAGATAGCATGCACTGCATCTTCCATCACACTCTATTTCCTTGAGTTGGCAATCTAGATCATGTTCATGCATACTTGGTGGATATGCTTCTTTACTGCGAGTTTCATAAGTTCAAGGTTAATGTGAAGCCACTGGATGTTTCTCATGTTATGTGGTCTGAGCTCTGTTATGCTGTCTCTGAGCGTAAGTGCCCCTCTATGGGCCCTTTCTGATGCTTGTGGTTGAGAATACATAGGCAGAAACCTTCCCTTGGGAGTTGTTTAAGGTTGGGGAGCTCGTGTCACATAAGGTTGTGCAGCTTCAGTAGAAGGACAAGTGGGCTACTCACACTGCCCGTGAGGAGAATGTGCCAGAAGGCATGGATGTCGACTCTTATGGTGAAGAGGCTGATGAGGATTTTGTGGCTGAAGATGACGCTGCTTCCCGTGTAGTGCCCCTTACTGAAGAACCATCTTGGGCTCAAATCTCAAGAAGAAGATGAAGAAGCTCTTCCGTGTGCAGGCCAAGGGTCAGTACAAGGCTCATGCGGCTGAAAAGGCAGCTATCAGTCGTCACAAGGCTCTTGGTAGGCATATTGGTTTAACGACTGAGAGCGGTTCTGAGGATAGACTCACTGATGAGGAGACGTGGATTTCTCGTCACTGCCCATGGGATTCCGATGTTGATTTTCCTGGCTCTCCTATTCCACCTAGCACCTTTCAACACAACTCTACGTCTGTCAAATATTGATGTTCATCGTTACCACCCTTCCTGGATCCTTGATGTTTTCTCTGTCCTTTTTGGCGTCTTGCTGCCAAAGGGGGAGCGTTTGGATTTGCGAGAGTCACGAGTGTTTTTTTGTTGCCCATCTTGATTCACTTGTGAACTCTTTAATCATTTACTTTGCTTGAGACTACATCATATGGTGTGAGACATATGTTGCTTTGCTTTTTTATGTGTGTGAGACTCTTGTGAGACTACGTCATATGGTGTGAGACATATGCTACCTTAGTTTTATCATATGTCTTAAGTTCGTGAGATGCTTATCTTGTGCCCTATTGTTAATGCTCACATCACTTCTTGCAACTATATTACTTTTAGTTTTTCCCTAAGTTCAAGTAGTGTTTGTCTATAAAATATAGGGGGGATGTTGATCCTAGTGTGTGAACTTTGCATTCCAAAGATCATATCTAAATAGTGCACACATCTAGGGGGAGCATGTCTATATTTTTTAGAGAGTGGGGTTTGCATTCTATCTCATATTTATCTTCTATGCAAATCCCGTGTTGTCATCAGTCCACCAAAAAGGGGGAGATTGTCAAGGCGTATTTCTACCCTAGTGGTTTTGATGATTGATGACAATGCATTTGTGGACTAATCGTGTGCACTAAGCCTTTCAGGTATTTCTTCATTTGGCACAAAGACAATTCATGCCCCTCGGTGCACTGATATGAAGACGACTTTCTCTCTTATGTTTCATTGTCGATGGACTTGAGTCGTCAGAAAAGTCGTATTATTAAGAGGGGGTCCGCTTCGCAAAGGTTTGGGTGGAATCATCACATACACTTTCCTTCTCACCCTCTTTTCTGCCTCAATGGAGCATCCTTCCTTGCCCAATCCTGCCCAGAAAGACCCAAGCTGTAGTACCGCTCTGGTGAGCGGTACTACCTCTTATCATCGGTACTACTGCCAAGGACGGTGGTAGTACCCCTCCAGGGTGGAAGTGGCCTAGCTAGTACCACTGGCTAGTGCCGCTGCCCGTGGGGCTCGACATTTTTTGTGTCGGACTGAGCGGTTTCTAGATCTGTAGTGCAGGGCGGTAGTACCGCTTGTTACTACCGCGCCAAAATCCCACGGTATTTCTGGGCTAGGTCCGCAGCTTATCTTGAGTGGATATAGGAGGCGGTAGTACCTATTATGAGCGGTAGTACTACTCCAGCCGTACTACCGGCCCCTGCCTTCCACCTGGGTTGTTGCCCTCTGTCACGGCGGTAGTACTGCCCCTCTCTGGAGCGGTACTACCTCTTATCATCAGTAGTACCGGTCCCTGGAGCGGTAGTACTGCTCTGGTGCACGTAGAGCAAGTGGGTCACGGTTCGATTCGTTCCCCCACTATATAAAGGGATTCTCCTTACCTGAGAACCTCACCTTTCCCAACACTAAGCTCCATTGTTGCTCCAAGCTCCATTTTCGCCCGATCTCTCTCCCTAGCCAACAAAACTTGTTTAAACTCCAGGGTTTTCTTGAGAGGGCCTTGATCTACACTTCCACCAAGAGAAAATTGATTCCCCCACCAAACCCTCGCAGATCTTGTTACTCTTGGGTGTTTGAGCACCCTAGATGGTTGAGGTCACCTCGAAGCCATATTCCATTGTGGTGAAGCTCCATGGTCTCATTGGGAGCCTTCAATTCAGTTGTGGAGATTGCCCCAACCTTGTTTGTAAAGGTTCGGTCGCCGCCTTCAAGGGCACCACTAGTGGAATCACGACATCTCGCATTATGTGAGGGTGTGAGGAGAATATGGTGGCCTTACTGGCATCTTGGGGAGCATTGTGCCTCCACACCGCTTCGACGGAGACGTACTTCCCCTCAAAGGGAAGGAACTCTGAAAACACATCCTCGTCTTCATCGGTTCCACTTGTGGTTAATTCTTACCTTTACTTGTATTTGTTATTTACTTGTTATTCTTGTTGCTAGCAAGATATAGGTTGCTCACTTAGTTGCATTTCTAGACAACCTATTTGTTGCTAGCATCATATAGGTTGCTCACTTACTTGCATTTCTAGACAACCTATTTGTTGCTAAACTTAATTTGTTTAACAAAAGCTTAAAAAAATTTAGTTGCCTATTCACCCCCCCCCCTCTAGTCAACCATATAGATCCTTTCACACATCATATCAGATCACATATAAGAGCGAGAACTACCTATCCTTGTGTTGGGTTTAAATGGTTTTCTATTCATACTTTGAAGCCGATCCTTTGATCTATCTTGTGAGAGTTTTTTTCGTGTGGAGGAGATTATCTTTTGTAGCAAATGATTAAGAAATTCATTACCAAGCAACCTTAGCCATATTACTTTTGGATGATGTGTGTATCCTAAATCGGCTAGATGTGCTTGGAACCCTTTAAAGTGTAAAGAAACTAAAGTTCTGATGGACCCGAAGATCGCCTACTTCTTGAAGGTCCATCCGAGTGAGGCCAGACATTTGTGGTAGTAAGCCATGGTGTAATAGGTTGGTTATTCCTTCATGTACTCTTTGTGGATATTGTCTTTTGTCACCCTTGCAACTTCCATGGTCCTAGAATCTTTGTGATTTTAAGTCTCCATCAACATAGATTAGAATAATGCCAACTATCTGAACCACATAAAACATCGCCGAGCCTTATGTGTTTGTGTTCTCCTACACGGCTAAACCTACTCCTTACTCGTGTAAATTGTGTTTCCTCTCGCGGTTTTATTCTTTGTAGACTTGCAAGCATAGGAATTCTTAAGCAACCAACTAAGTTTAAAATTTGGACAAAAGTTCTTTAGATTTTTTAGTAGTCTATGCATCCTCCTTTAGGAGCATCTTCAGTAGATCTTTAGAAATTTCCCCCAATAACCACTCATTGGGGCTCCCAATAATATTTTCAGGTTACTAGGGATGGAATCTTTCGCATATCCCCATTCCTTTTTTTAACCGGGCTAACCCCCTTTCCATTAACTAAATAACGGAAATACATCAGATCCCAGAGTTCATCTAGAGAAGGGAAAGGACAGAACACGAGTTCAAGCATTGCTAGGAAACCCACTGTGACCGCTCATCATCAAAACGGCCAATGTGGGGCTAAAACCTAGCACCACTATCCTAGGAGAAGAGAAATAAAATCCAGTTACATCCGAGACATAGCAGGCAACGTCATAGACAATCAAAAGAGAACAACAAGTTAAAATAGCGACTCCCGGGAGCACTCCTGGCAAATTCTCATCGACCTCAAGCATATCAACTTTCCGCTGATCATTCACGACTAGAGTTGCATAGCCTCATCAGCGATATAGTCCCTGCCTGAATAGCTTCAGCTATGGACCGCATCCCCTTCGCGTCGCATTCTACCTGCAGACCTGCCCAGTAGAGAAGAAACGAACAAGCGGTAGACACAATCTCAAAACGAGATTTGATAAGTTTTTTCTCAAAAGTCGCTCGATTTCGAGCTAACCAAATAGCCCACATAATCATAGCCAAGCCCAGTGTATAGAAATTTTCATCTCCGGGTAGGAAGGTATGACACGAGGAAAAGAATTGCCAGTGGTTGTTGGGTCCAAAATCTCTCCCCAAAGAAACCCCTACTGAACGCTAGACAACATGCGCCAGAGGACAGGTAAAGAATAAGTGTTGCAACAACTCAACCTCTTTTCAAAAAGAGCACTGGGGATTCCCCGGCCATCGTTTATGTTTAATGAACTGTCTAGTTAGGACAACATCCTAAAAAAACTACCACAAAAAATCTGGATTTTGAGGGGAAGTTTTGCCTTCCATGTCCAATTGAAATTACACCCACTAAGTGGTTTATCCAAGGTTTGATACATATATTTGGTAGAGTATTTGGCAGATTTGTTCAATCCCCAATACACCGAGTCTTTTTCTTCAAAAAGATGAATAGAAGAATATTATCGCATATTTGCCCCCACTGGTCAGCAGTGGAAGGGTCAAGTCTCCTACGAAAAAAGCTTGAAATATTAATATCCTTGAACTTAGTGATAGTACAGTGTTGATCAGTACAAATGTTAACAAGATCACGGAATTTCTCACATAACGGGGGCATTCGGTTAATAGAATCTTTCCACACCGGAATCAGGTTTCTAGAGCCTATATTGATCCTCCTGCCCATCATGTATAGGTATTTGCTCTTCAAAAGAGCTTTCCAACATGGAGATTCCATGAATTTGGGGGCCACAGAAGCAACAGATTTGTTTTTAAGATATCTAGCTTTGACAATATCCTGTCAGAATCCAGTCTAGGTGTCAAGTTTACACCACCATTTCAGCATTAGGCTGATATTTTGTTTCCTCGGGTCTTTAACACCCAAGCCACCAATGTTCTTAGAACGACAGATTCTTCCCCATCTAACTAAATGATATATCTTCTTCTTGTTACAACCCTATCAGAAAAAGTGTCTTCTATGTTTATCAAGCTTCTTAGACATAAGCCACATAGACATGTGATAAAGGGACAGTTGTGTAAGCACCGAATTAAGCAGAGTGCGCCTCCCCCCATAGATGTTGCATTACCCACCCAAGCATCAAATCTTTTTAGGTATTTACCTTCAAGGAAGTCCTAGTCGGCACCTTTAATCGAGGTAAAACTAACTGGCATCCCTAGGTATTTAATGGTAAAAGTACCAATGTCACAGTTAAACAGTTCAACATAAGCGAGGTTGATGGAGTCATCCCCCCCAACCGTAAGCATCTCACTCTTGAGAAAGATAACTTTGAGGCCCAACATCATTTCGAACAAGTATAAAAGGATTTAAGGTTTTTGGCTTTTCCAAATCATGTTCTAAACAAACAATAGTATCATCTGCATATTGCAGCACAACTACACCCCCCGGAAGCAGATGACGAGCAAGGCCCACCAGTAAGCCATTCTTTTGAGCATTTTTGATCATCTTAGTTAAAAATTCAACTACAAGGTTGAACAAGAAAGGGGAGAAAGGGTCACCTTGATGAACCCCCTTAGCACTTTGAAAATAAGGTCCCACTGTATTGTTCAATTTAATGCTAACTGTCCCATTAAAAAGCACATCTTTAAATCATCCACACCAGGTATCATTAAACCCTCTCATTTTGTCACATTCGAGCAGAAAATCTCAATTAACTTTGTCGTATGCCTTCTCAAAATCTAGTTTGATGACCACCCCCACCCTTTTTAACATGAGTATAGTTAACAAGCTCATGCAACGCCATAATGCCATCCATTATGTTTCTGCCTTTCACGAATGCAATTTGAGTGGGGCTTATTAGCTAATCAACGAAAGTTTCCACTCTGCGGTCCAAGACTTTAGTAAGGACCTTGTATGGACATCTAAGGAGACATATAGACCGAAATTGTTGAATGCTCTCTGCACCCGAGACCTTAGGTAACAAGGTAATAACCCCATAGTTGAGGCGTTGGACATCCACTGTGACTTTATGAGAAGCATGAAACAGATTCATAATGTCACTTTTAACAATATCCCAACAGGCCTGATAAAACTCAGCAGGAATGTTATCGGGGCCACGTGCTCTATTTGCATCCATATCAAACAAAGCAGCCTTGACTTCCTCCTCCGAAAACTCCCTTGTTAGATCAGCATTGTCCGAAGCATCTAATTTTTCATTACCCCCCCCCCAAGTATTAGGATCTAGGTGGAAGAAATTACCAAGAGCATGCCCAAAAAGATCTTTATAAAAGTCTGTAGCATGAGTAAGTAAGTTATTCGTTCCCTCTATCTCAAAATCCCCGCATCGCAAGGAATGAATAGTATTTTTGCGTTTACGACCATTACCAATTTTATGAAAGTAGCCAGTGTTACGCTCACCCTTCATGAGCCACCTCTCGCCAGTACAACTCCTCATTCACCAACAGGTCATGCAATTCCAAGTCCACATCAATCTTGTGACTATAAAGATCAGGGGCAAGGGGGTCGTCTGCTTCAAGCTCTTCCAGCATGGCCAGTTCTAAATGAAGCTCTTCCCTTCTATGTTTTTCATGGCCATATTTATTTGAACCCCAACCTTTGAAATATGTTTTGAATCTTTTCAACTTGATGTTAAGAACATCAATAGGGTTAGTAGAATTCACTTTTCTACTACAAACACCTTTGGTCAAACCGAGAAAATCCTCATGCTTAAGCGAGCAGAGTTCAAAACGAAACTCTCGAACCTTAGGGGGAGCCCTCTAATCATCCCCTAAGGAGATAATCAAAGGGTTATGGTCAGAAATCTCTTTGACAAGCTTTGTAAAAAAAACCAGGTGAAAAGATTTTCCCAATCATCACTCACAAGGATACGGTCCAATTTTTCAGGAGTAGGATGGGCCTGATTATTAGTCCAAGTAAACGTACCACCATTGATGTGAATCTCTCTAAGACCCAAAGTGTTAATAACATAATTAAACAGTTCAGAGGATTTGTGAGATTGGAATTTTTTATTTTCCTCTCCATTGTGCCTCAAGATATTGAAGCCCCCACCAATCAAAAATGGACCTTTAACACTGCTACAGAAACAAGCCATCTCAACAAGGAAATCCTCTTTGAACTCCTCATGGGGAGACCCATAAGCGACCAGGAGATCCGAGTCAAATTTAATTTTAATATCATAAACAGAAATTTGCAGGATATAATTTCCTATTTTACTAGAAACAACTTCTAGGCTATCCTTCCTAAGGTCGAATAAGATCCCACTAGATTTACCATTAGAAGGAATCCAATCCCATTTTAAGAGGTCAAACGAGTCAATCCTACGAAAGAATTTAGGATAATAATCTATCTTCATAGTCTCTTGAAAACCCAGAAAGTCTAGGGTGTGGTCACTAATAAGAGCAGAGAGGTAGGTGGCCATACCTTTCTTGCCCACCCATCTGCAGTCCCAAATGATGCCTCTCATTTGGAACGTTGTTTTGTTTGCCTCTCCCTGGTAACTCTGCGAGGAGGTTGGACAGAGTTACCCTCAACCTGGTCAGTAGTTTTTTTTGCCATTTTGACTTCTAGTAACAGGCCTAAATATCTTAACCGCTGACTTACCCCCCTTTTTTCATAATACTTCTAGATCTACCATTCTCAATCACCTCTTTGTCTTGGTCCAACCAAGCGAGATTGATTGGTAAGGTTTTACCCAAGCCATTAACGATTATCAAATCATCAGGATCTGAATCGATATCATTATTTTTATTCTTATCATACATGTTTCTCCAAACATTTTCCATTTCTATAAGAACATCGATATGAGTAAAATCATCATCGGGAATAATAACACCCATTTTAGAGGCTTTGCTCATCAGTTCAGGATTAGACAAAGTAGAAAATGAGCTAGTAAAATGGTTCTGGGAGGTACCTTCCATGTTTCTCTTTTTGGCCAAATTCATAGCTTTGGTTTCCATATGATCAGCTCGCTCCATATTGTTGTGTTGGATGAATCGGAGTGTAGTCTCAGGGGCCAGAGGAGGAGTAGGAATAATGTCTTCAGCACATTCAAGCGGAGGGAATTGTACCACATAGTTATTGTCCACCTTCAGCTTAGGATCCACATTGCCTTCCATCTCCTGGACCTGGCCAGAGTTAGAAACAACCTGAGCATAAGTTTTGGAGCTAGATTTATAAGCTTGAGATTTCACGTGCATATCATCTTTAGGATTTTTGTCCATAACTGCGGCTTGAGCTTTGTCCATTGTAACCAGCCAATTATCAGGATTCCCACCCATCATCACATGTTCATGAGCAACCTTCTCAATGAAAAGAGAGCTATCATTCTCGCTTTTAGAAGACATAAGGCAAACTTTGTCAGGAGGTGACAAACCACAGGTTTCCCCACCCCTATAAGCAGATGTACCAGCATCACCCCCACCAACATCCTTACAGGTTTTTTCTTTTTCAACACTTTGATTTTTCTGCTCGAGATTATTGCGAGATCTTTCTTATTCATCCCCCACTGACACCTTATTCATATAAATAGGAGGATTTTGAACCAGCGCCTCTTCCACCTCATACGGGTGTTGGGGAACGTTGCATGGGAAACAAAAAATTTCCTACGCACACGCAATGCATATCCATGGTGATGATCATCTACGAGAGGGGAGAGTGAATCTACATACCCTTGTAGATCACTAAGCATAAGCGTATATAATGCGGTTGATATAGTGGAACATCTTCGCGATCCAAATCGCAGCCCGTCCCGTGATCTCATCACGATCGGTCCCGCGGTCCCATCCCGATCTAGTGTTGAACGGACGACACCTCCGCGTTCAGCATACGTACAGCTCAATGACGATCTCTGCCTTCTTGATCCAGCAAAAGGGGTGGAGAGGTAGATGAGTTCTCCAGCACGGCGGCATCGTGATGGTGGTGGTGGGTCCATTCCAGCAGGGCATCGCCTAAGCGCTGCTGAAAACCGATCTAGAGGAAAAACAGATCTAGAGAGAAGTAGAGGGAACACGTGGCAATTAGGGTTAGCTCTTCCCTCTAAACCCTCTAGTATATATATGAGGTAGGGAGGGGAGGAGGCAGCCTCATATCCTCAAGGTTTGGCCGAAATTGGAGGTGGAGGAGTCCTACTCCAATCCTACTAGGAATAGGATTCCTCCTCTCCACTTGGAAACCCTTTCCACCTTTTCCACCTTTGGGTTTCTTTCCTTCCCACCTCCAATCCGCCTTGGGATTTAGTGGAGGCTTCAGCCAGCCCACTAAGGTCTGGTCCATGTCCTCCCACAGCCCATGAGACCCTTTGGGTGGGTGGGCCCACCTGGTGGACCCCCAGAACCCATTCGTCACTCGTGGTACACTGCCGAAAATGCCCGAAACTTTTTCGGAGTTCAATACTCACTTTCCTATATATCAATCTTTACCTCTGGACCATTCCAGAGCTCCTCGTGATGTCCGGGATGTCATCCGGGACTCCGAACAAATTTCGGTTACCAAACACACAAAACTCAAAAATACCAAAATGACACCAAACCTTAAGTGTGCAGACCCTGCGGGTTCGAGAACTATACAGACATGACCTGAGACACTCCCCGATCAATAACCAATAGCGGGGCCTGAATGTCCATATTGGCTCCTACATATCTTATGAAGATCTCTATCGGTTAAACCTCTATGTCAAGGATTCAGTTAATCCCGTATGTTGTTCCCTTTGTCCTTCGGTATGTTACTTGCCCCAGATTCGATTGTCGGTATCTCCATACCTAGTTCAATCTCGTTACCGGCAAGTCTCCTTACTCGTTCCATAATACAATATCCCTTAACTAACTCCTTATTCACATTGCTTGCAAGGCTTGTTGTGATGTTGTATTACCGAGTGGGCCCCAAGGTACCTCTCCGTCACACGGAGTGACAAATCCAAGTCTTGATCCATGATGTAAGTCCATCTAGTGCCCTTAGTGATTTTGGTGGTTTGAAGACTTATAGGTTAAGTGACTAATGTGTTTGTAAGTGTACACAGGTTGTATAAGTCGCTAAGGAGTTTGAGTTATATGATGAATATCGACCCCTTCGGCTGACGAATTTGGTCCTAAGTTGAAGATTTTGATCGCGAAGAAATTGTGATGAAATTGATATTCCTCATGAAGATATTGAAGATGAGGAATTCGGTGTGTCCTGAAGAAAAACTGCGTGAAGACTTTGAAGCGTGAAGATTTACTATTTCTGTTTCATTTTATTTAGTCTTGAGCCATAGGAACACCGTACTATTAAAGGGGGTCGAAGTAATACTACGGAATGAATTTCCTCATGATTCTGAACCCAAGCCTAAACCTACAAAAGCCTCAAGTGAGGAATATGAGAGACATGAGGACTTTCACAGTTGAAAGTTCCGACCGTTGCCGCGACTCACGCCACATCACTGATCTTATCCACCCAACGGTCACATTATTTAAGGGCATTTATGTCAAATCATGTCGAGATGCTCCCAGGCTATAAATAGCCGCCCCCCACAACCACTAGTTGGCTGGTGATGTCAGTTGTGCTTCCTTTGCAACGGCGCCAAGAATAGTCGTGTCGACGGCACCAGGAATCCTTCAGCTACGACTACGCCTTAAGGGACTTCCTAGGCAAGTATGCAAAGGATTTCCCCCGTGGCCTTGGAGCCTTGCGTTGGTGTTCCCTCGAAGCGGAAAGGGTGATGTAGCACAGCGGTGGCAAGTATTTCCCTCAGTTTAAGAACCAAGGTATCAATCCAGTGGAGGAGTATCTCAAGATCCTGCACAAACACAAAAGCTTGATCCCAACGCTATGAATGAATTTTTGATGCTTTCATGCTACCTAGTATAGGTGTCCTTTGTAATTCCTCTTATGTGACGTGAATGTTCAGATCCATTAGATTCAAAACAATAGTTTGCTATTGACGTGGAAACAATAATAATTCAAGCAAACTAGCAAGGTAATCATGAACTTTCAAAATAACAAGGCCAAAACAAAGTTATCCCTACAAAAGCATATAGTCTGGCTATGCTCTATCATCATTGCACAACGAATTTAAATCATGCACAACCCCGGTATTGGCCAAGTAATTGTTTCACACCTTTACTTTCTCAAACCTTTTCAACTCTCACGCAATACATGAGCGTGAGCCATGGTTATAGCACTATAGATGGTGTGGAATGTGGTGAAGGTTGCAAGACAAAAAGGAGAAGATAGTCACATTAACTAGGCATATCAATGAGCTATGGAGATGCTCATCAATAGATATCAATGTGAATGAGTAGGGATTGCCATACAAATGATGCACTAGAGCTACGAGTATGTGAAAGCTCTTAAAGAAAACTAGTGGGTGTGCATCCAACTTGCTTGCTCACGAAGACCTAAGGCAATTTTGAGGAAGCCTAGCATTGGAACATACAAGCCAAGTTATATAATGAAAATTTCCCACTAGCTATATGGTGGTGACAAAACGAGAGACTCTCAATCATGAAGATCATGGTGCTTAATATGCACAAGTGTGGAAAAATGGTAGCATTGTCCCTTCTCTCTTTTTCTCTCATTTTTTTGGTGGGCTCTTTGGCCTCTTTTTTTTATTTTGGTGGGATTATTTGGCCTCTTTTATTTCCTCACATGGTACAATGCTCCATTAATGATGATCATCACACTTTCAACTCAAAACTTAGAGCAACTATGACTCTATATGGAATGCCTTCGGTAGTGTATCGTGGCAATGATCTAGCACGGCATCGACATCAATGGAAACATCATGCTAGCTATCTTATGAGCATGCAATGGCAATGTAGACGTGGTGGCACATGTCATGGTGGTAGTTGCATGGCAATATATCTCGGTATGACTTTGAAAAAGCCATAATAGGTAGGTATGGTGGCTGTTTTGAGGGAGGCTAATGGTGGGTTTTGTGCACCGGCGAAAGTTGCACGGCACTAAGAAGATAGTGATGGTGGAAGGTGAAAGTGCATCTAAACCATGGACTCAACATTAATCATGAAGAACTCATATACGTGTTGCAAAAGTTTAATTAGTAATCGAAACAAAGCATTCAACACATACTCCTAGGGGAAGGGTTGGTAGGTATAAACCATCGCGTGATCCCGACCGCCACGCAAAGGATGACAATCAATATACTAATCATGCTCAGATTTCATCACATGGCGGTTCACCATACGTGCATGCTACGGGAATCACTAACTTCAACACAAGTATTTCTAGATCCACAACCCCTTACTAGCATGACTTCAATATTACCATAACCACAACTCAAAACTAATTGAGATGAATCAAACTTCTCTAACTATTCAATGCACATGAAGGTGGAAGTTTCCGTATCCCTTTGGATAACTACCCCTTTTGAGACTACTTTCAAAGCATAGATCAACTACCAATCCACGCACCGCTGTGCTCTAAAAGATATAAGTGAAGCACATAGAGCAAAATTATCTAGCTCAAAAGATATAAGTGAAGCACATCTGAGTTGAATTGTCTACCAAAAGATATAAGTGAAGCTCGACAAAATCACGGTGTGTGCATGTATCTCTATCTAGGTGTCCAGAAGGGATGATTGTGACACAACAAAAATGAAAGACTCCTATGATACAAGACGCTCCAAGCAAAAACACATAACATGTGGTGAATAAAAATATAGCCCCAAGTAACATTACCGATGGATTGAAGACGAGAGAGGGGATGCCTTCCCGGGGCATCCCCAAGCTTAGGCTTTTACGGCATCCTTGAATCTCTTGGGGTGCCTTGGGCATCCCCAAGCTTGAGCTCTTGCCACTCTTTATCTCTTTGTCCATAAGAACTTCACCCAAAACTTGAAAACTTCACAACACGAAACTTAAACAGAAACTCGTGATAAAATTAGTACAAGAAAGCAAACCACCACTTCCTTAGGTACTGTAGAAAACTTAAATTCTACTTGTGCTGATGTTGGATTACTGTACTTTCAATCTTCCATGGCTAATACCCCCCGATACTATCCATAGTTTCATCAAAACAAGCAACCAACGCAATAAAAACATAATCTGTTAACAGCAGACCAGTCTGTAGCAATCTGTATATCTCGTATACCTCTGGTACTTCAAAAATTCTGAAAAATTACAACAGTCTGAAGAATTTGCGTAGCAATCAGTGGCAAAAATAATCAACTCAAAACCTCTTACATAAAAAAAATGAAAACTCTTTTCGTGAGCAGAAAGTTTCTGTCTTTTCCAGCATGATCAAACGATCATCCCCAAGACTAATCATAACGGTTTTGCTTGGCACAAACACAAAAAGAAACACAAAAACACAATCATAACAGAATTATGAAAGTGTGGGAAACACAAAACAGAAATAAAAAGCATAGATTTGTTGGGTTGCCTCCCAACAAGCGCTTTTGTTTAACGCCCTTATCTAGGCGAAAGGTGATGAAATCACGTATAGTCATCTTTGGTGCTCAAACCATAGGTAGCCCTCATCATTGATTCATAAGGCAATCTTATTTTCTTTCTAGGAAAGTGCTCCATGCCCTTCTTTAAAGGAAATTGAAATCTAATATTCCCTTCCTTCATATTGATGATAGCACCAATAGTCCTTAGGAAAGGTCTACCAAGAATAATGGGACATGAAGGATTGCAATCTATGTCAGGTACAATGAAATCCACGGGCACATAGTTCTTATTTGCAACAATAAGAACATCATCGATCCTCCCCATGGGTTTCTTGACAGTAGAATCCGCAAGATGCAAATTAAGAGAACACTCTTCAATCTCATGAAAACCAAGAATATCACATAAAGACTTTGGAATCGCGGAAACACTAGCACCCAAATCACACAAAGCATTGCACTCATAGTTTTTGATCTTGATTTTGATAGTAGGTTCCCACTCATCATGAAGTTTTCTAGGTATAGAGACTTCTAGTTCGAGCTTCTCTTCAAGAGATTTCATCATAGCATCTACGATATGCGCGGCAAAGGCTTTGTTTTGGCTATAAGCATGTGGAGAGTTTGCAATGGATTGCATCAAAGAAATGCATTCAAACAAGGAGCAATTATAATAATTGAATTCCTTGAAATCCAAAGTGGGAGTTTCATTACTACCCAAAATTTTGACTTCTTCTACTCCACTCTCCACACCTTTATCATCAAGATAGGTGGACTCTGAATCATTGGGGCGTTTTCAACCAAAGTGGATTCATATCCAGCCCCTCCATAAGTAGGTTTGACACGAAAAAACAAATATTCAAGAGGAGACACACCAAGCACTTTAAGATCTCCGTGATTTGCATCACTAGAACGCACCCTTTTAAACCATTCATGTCTAGCGCGAATTTGGGCGGTTCTTTCTTTGCTCTCATTCATGGAGATACGCATTGCTTTCAAAGTTTCATCCAAGTTGACCTTGGGAGGAGGGCATCTAACTTTCAAAGCATCAATATCACAATACATCCTATCAACGCTCTTAGCCAAATCGTCTATTTTGAGTAGTTTTTCCTCTATGGACGCATTGAAAATCTTTTGAGAGTTGATGAACTCTTTGATATTACTCGCTAAATCAGAGGGTAATTTGTTGTGATTTCCATAAGTGTTGTTGTAGGAATTTCCATAATTGATAGAGGAGTTACTAGGAAAAGGCCTAGGAACATAGTTTCCTCTAAAAGCATTGTTGTTGCCAAAATTGTTCCTACCAACAAAATTCACGTCCAAACTAGCGTTGCTACTCTCAATCAAAGAAGATAGTGGCATGTCATTAGGATCTACGGTAGCGTTTCTACTAGCAACCAAATTCATCAACTCGTCCATCTTAGCACTAAGCGAGTTAATCTCTTCTATAGCGTGCACCTTTTTGCTAACAGGCGACCTTTCAGTGTGCCACTGAGAGTAGTTGGTCATGATATTGTCTAGGAGTTTTGTAGCGTCTCCTAACATGATTTCCATGAACGTTCCACCTGGGGCGGAGTCCAAGATATTGCGAGAAGCAAAATTCAAGCCAGCGTAAAGATTTCTATAATCATCCATAAACTCAAGCCATGAGCGGGACAATTTCTAATCATAAGCTTCATCCTCGCCCAAGATTGTGCAACGTGTTCATGATCAAGTTGCTTGAAATTCATGATATCGTTACGTAAGGAGATGATCTTAGCCGGCGGAAAATACTTGGATATGTATGCATCTTTGCACTTATCCCAAGAATCGATACTATTTTTAGGCAAAGAAGAAAACCAAGTTTTTGCACGATGTCGCAATGAGAAAGGAAAAAGTTTCAACTTAATCACGTCATTATCCACATCTCTTTTCTTTTGCATATCACAAAGCTCAATGAAGGTATTGAGATGGGATGCGACATCTTCACTAGGAAGGCAAGAGAATTGCTCTTTCATAAAAAGATTCAGCAAAGCTGCGTTGATTTCATACAATTCCGCACTAGTGGCGGGAGCAATCGGAGTACTAATAAAATCATTATTATTAGTGCTCGAGAAGTCGCAAAGTTTGGTGTTTTCAGCCATGATGACTTCAACAAACAAACAAGCACACAAGCAAACAAGAGAACCGGCAAAGGAAAACGGCAAAGGAAAAAGAAAACGGCAAAGGAGAAAGGCAAATGAAAACGGCAAATGTGAAGTGGGGGAGAGGAAAACGAGAGGCAACTAGCAACAAAAGTAAATGCAAGAGAAGAGTTTGTGAGACCTACTTGGATAGATCTTGATTTCTCCTCCCCGGCAACGGCGCCAGAAATGCTTCTGATGTCCGTTGTGCTTCATTTGCAACGGTGCCAAGAATAGTCGAGTCGACGGCACCAGGAATCCTTCAGCTACGGCTACGCCTTAAGGGACTTCCTAGGCAAGTATGCAAAGGATTTCCCCCGTGGCCTTGGAGCCTTGCGTTGGTGTTCCCTCGAAGCAGAAAGGGTGATGTAGCACAGCGGTGGCAAGTATTTCCCTCAGTTTGAGAACCAAGGTATCAATCCAGTGGAGGAGTATCTCAAGATCCTGCACAAACACAAAAGCTTGATCCCAACGCTATGAAGGGGTTGTCAATCCCTTATAGATTGTTTGCCAAGTGAGAACTGAAAGCAACAAAGTAACAAAGCAAAGTAAAAGTGGAGGTGTAAACGATGGATGCGAATAGACCTGGGGGCCGTAGTGTTTACTAGTGGCTTATCTCATGAAAGCAAGTAGACGGTGGGTGAACAAATTACTGTCGAGCAATTGATAGAACCGCGCAAAGTCGTGATGATATCTATGCAATGATTATATCTATAGGCATCACGTCCAAAACAAGTAGACCGATACTTTCTGCATCTACTACTATTACTCCGCACGTCGACCGCTATCCAGCATGCATCTAGTGTATTAAGTCCATAAGAACAGAGTAACGCCTTAAGCAAGATGACATTATGTAGAGGGATAATCTCACACCAATGATAAAAACCCCATCTTTTTACCCTTGATGGCAACTACTTGATGTGTGCCTTGCTGCCCCTACTGTCACTGGGAAAGGTCACCACATGGAAGAACCCAAAACCAAGCACTTCTCCCATTACAAGAATCATAGATCTAGTTGGCCAAACAAAACCCAAGACTCGGAGAGACTTACAAGGATATCAAATCATGCATATAAGAAATCAGCAAAGACTCAAATATATATCATAGATAATCTGATCACAAATCCACAATTCATCGGATCTCGACAAACACACCGCCAAAGAAGATTACATCGGATAGATCTCCATGAAGATCATGGAGAACTTTGTATTGAAGATCCAAGAGAGTGAAGAAGCCATCTAGCTACTAACTACGGACCTGTAGGTCTGAAGTGAACTACTCACGAGTCATTGGAGGGGCGATGAAGATGATGAAGAAGCCCT
Source organism: Hordeum vulgare subsp. vulgare (assembly GCF_904849725.1). Taxonomy (NCBI): domain Eukaryota; kingdom Viridiplantae; phylum Streptophyta; class Magnoliopsida; order Poales; family Poaceae; genus Hordeum; species Hordeum vulgare. The sequence goes on along the minus strand of NC_058519.1, from coordinate 421,926,262 downwards.
CCAACTCCAAAGTCCCCTCCGACAGGGCGCCGGGAAGGGTCTCCAGATGAGATCTCGCGGAAACGGAAGCTTGCGGTGGCGGAAAAGTATTTTCGAGGCTCCCATGATTTTTTGTGGAATATATGGGAATATATAGGCCAAAGATCTAGGTCAGGGGCGGCCAGGGAGGCCACAAGCCTGCCTACCGCCGCCTCCCCCCTAGTGGAGGAGTGGGGGCTTGTGGGCTCCTTGGAGCCCAAAGGCCCGTTCGGGAAAAAATCATTTCGGGGTTTTTATTCCGTTTGGACTCCGTTCCAAAATCAGATCTGAAAAGAGTCAAAAGCACGGAAAAAACAAGAACTCGCACTTGGCACTGAATTAATAAGTTAGTCCCAAAAAAAGATATAAAAGGTGCATAAAACAACCAAAGAAGACAAGATAACAGCGTGAAACCATCAAAAATTATAGATACGTTTGAGACGTATCAGCTGGCTGTTCCGAGAGAAACTGACACTTGTCAGTTAGAGCAACCCAAATTCCTCAGAGTCTTCGAGAGTAAATCATCAAGTAAGGAAATACCCCAAACACCAAACCCCAAACCAAAACCAAGTGATTGAGCATCACTAAAGAATTTGTTCCTGTGTGGAACTGAATCCTTTTACCTTTGAGGACTGTGCATCCTCCAGACGGTTAGGCGTCATGGTCTAGAGCATCCAGCAGTCAATTGTGGATCACCGGGTGACCGAGTTTGTGAGGGTTTGGAAGTCTTCCGAGAAGACTTACCACGAGTGTTGGGCGAGGACTGTGTGTCCTTAGCTCAAGGAGAATGCGGTAAGGACTATGTGTCCCGGGACTGTGTGTCCTTTGGTTTCAATACCAAGCCGCTCCAAACCAGACGTACAACTGTCACAGCAATTGGAACTGGGTCATCAACAACTGTCTTCATCGTGATACGGGTTCTATTTCTTCAACTCTTTCATTTCCTCTGAATTGATTATTGAAGACGTTCATGTGTACTGTTTGAAGAATTTGTTTGAAGTCTTCCTCCGAATTTCCTCAACCTCAAATTCTTCAGTCTAGTTAATCTTCACCTGCGTTCTGTGTACCTGCGTACTCTGCAAACCGATTCTCATAATCTTCACCAAGTAATCTGCTGTTGTAATCTTTGCGCCTCTATTCCTGCACTATTTCCGCTGCACGTAATTCATCAGTGAGGAATTTCCTCAAAGGGAATTTCCTCAGCGATGAAATTCTAAAAATCGCCTATTCACCCCCCCTCTAGTTGATATAACGCACTTTCAATTGGTATCAGAGCAAGGTACTCCCTTGTTGTGAGTGACTTTGGTTTAACCACCTGGAGTTTTAGTTATGTTGACTGCACGTATGATCAAGGTTACTGCAGCATGTCCTACCTTCGAAGGAAAGGACTTTCCCTACTGGAAGACCAAGATGCAGATGCATCTTCAGGCTATTGACAATGATCTCTGGTACATTATTAAACATGGTGTTCCCTCCATCGCCGCTACTGTCTCTGCCGCTCATGTGAAGAAATTCAAGCAGGTTGATTCTCAAGCGAAGAATATCATATGTGGCCATCTGAGCAAAGGTTAGTATGGCACAGTGAGTGCTTTGGGCACAGCTAAGCTTATCTGGGATAGGCTTTCCAAAGTCAATGAAGTAATTTCAACCCAGCGTGACTCTCGTGTTGAAGTTCTTTGCAATCTATTCAATCTCTTCAAGAGGCTTGACAATGAAAGATGCCAAGATACCTTTGATCGCCTCAGTGGCATCTCAAATGAACTGCAAGCACTGGGAGCTCAAGACATCATTGACCATGAAGTTTTGAAGAAACTGTTTAGATCTCTTGATCCATCATTTGATACACTGGTTCTGATGATTCAAGAAAGAGGAGACTATAAGATGCTTGATCCTGCTCATATACTTGAAAGACTCAATACCCATGAATTCCAACACGAAGAAAAGAGAGATGTGTATGGACCAAGCTACTCAAGGTCTCGTGCGCTGAAGGCCAAAGCAATTTCCTCATCTGAAGAAGAAAACTTAGACTGTAGCATTGATGATCCTGAAGAACTTGGATAGGAGTTTGCAATGCTCGTGAGGAAATTTCAGAAGTTTACAAGGCGTGGCCAGTTTGGTAAATCTTCAAGAAGAGACATGAGGAAATCAGAATCTTCATCTGAGGACTACAAGAAAAGAACCTACCACAAATGCAAGAAATTTGGTCACTATGTTGCTAATTTTCCTCGCTGAGTGAAGGAATCCAAGAAGAATAAATACTAGGATGAAAGTTCTGAGGACTCGAAGAAAAAGAAGAAATCTTCAAAATCCTCATCCTCAAAGTCCTCATCGCACAATAAGGCTAGTTTCAGGAAGGCTCGGGCACTTATTGGCAAGGAAATGGATTCCGAGGAAGAATCTGAGGAATGTGATGAAAAAGAAGGTTCTGAAGAAGACTCAGAGTCTAGTTTGGCAAGTCTTGCACTGGCTACCATATTCGTCAGCAAGTCAATCTTCAACCTTGAAGAAAATGACTATGCTATCTACACTGATGACTATGCTGATGACTTCGCTCCAACCTATTGCTTCATGGCAAAAGGTTCAAAGGTAACGAATCACACTTCTTCCTGTGATTCAAGTGACTGTGAACATGATGACTATAAAAAAAACCAGTTACAGTAAACTTGCCAACATTGCAACTAAACAACAAAGTGCCATTGAAAAGCTTCAAAAATTGTTAGACAGAAGCGATGATCTATTGAATGATGAAATGAATTGTACTCAAGTCCTCACTGAAGACATGAAAAGTCTTCAGTCTAGAATTTATAGTCTTCAAGATCGTTATGGCACACTCTTGGCTTATCATGAGAAACTTTCGTATTAATTTCTTCAAAGGAAACTTGATCTTGAGAAGTTGAAGATGTCTCATGATGATCTTCGAATGGAAAACGATTCATTACTTGCTCAACAAATCAGTACCGCTCAGGTTGAATTCACTCCACCATGTTTGAAATGCATCGAGTGTGAAACTGCTAATTCTTCACCAGAATCATCAAATGCTTCTATCGCTACAAATTCTTCAATTGCTCCTGTGATATCAAATTCCTCACTTGAGAAAACCGCAAATGCTACTGAAGAAAATGCAAGGCTGAAGAAATTGTATGTGACAGGCATGTACAAAAGTCTCAAAGGGCATCAAACCCTTTGCGATGTGCTCAAAAAGAAGATTTTGAACAGGAACCCGTGGAAAGAAGGAATTGCCTTCGAAAGGAAGTTGAATGCTGATGGATCATACTGGAAACCTGAGTAGTACCCCAAAACCTCATGGGTTGCTGCTAAAGGACCTCTTGTTGATCCATCTACTCTGACAGGCTTTGCATGTGAATTACCCTATTCCTCAGATGAGTCATTTGACTCTAACAATAAACTGTTCAAAAATCAATCTAGTTAAGTATTTGCTCGATATGTTGGAACTAACTGCGGGAATGGACCACCCCTGAGGAAAATCTAGGTCCCCAAAAGTTGCTTGGAAAATCTTTTGGTGAATGTCCTCATGACACCACCCTTGAATTACATGAACCCAGATCAAATTCCTCAGGTGGACCAAAGTCTTCAAGAGGATCAAAATCCTCAACTGGTCAAAACTATGCTCGTACTCGTACCAATGCTTCTGACATGTAGGGAAATTACCAAGGATATGAATATGAGAATTATTCCTCAAATCATTATGATCATAAATCCTCAATGAACTTCTCTACCTATTCATTTGAGTACTCTAACCCCCCTACTGCGAAACGAAGTGCATTAGCTTCAATGCCCCCTTTCTCATATGGTGCTCGCAGGATGATGAACACTTTGCCACCCCTTCAGATATGGGTGGTGAAGAAATTGAACTAATCACTTCTGCATGTCAGGTCTCTAGATGAAAATCATCATCTAAAGAATTTGCTGGAGACCTGAGGAAAATGCTTGATTGGACGCAAGCTAAAATTGATGAAATGATAACATTTCACACGTCCTCAAATTTACTGTTTATGATGAAATTCCTATCTGATGAAATTGAAATCATATTCTTCAAGTCTGAAGCATATGAGATGGTAAGTTGTACTAATTCATCTGCAGAATGACAAACCCAAGAGTACTGAGTGGGTTCTTGACAGTGGTTGCACAAACCACATGACTGGTGATAGAAGCCTATTGATGAATATGCCACTGACTCCATCACCTCTGAAGCAAATCACTTATGCTGACAAAGGTAAAAGCAAGGTATTGGGACTTGGCAAAGTGGCTATTTCCAAGGACAGGACATGGACAAAGTCATGCTTGTCGAATCCCTTGGGTTTAACCTCATGTCAGTCTCAATGCTTTGTGATCTTGATATGGTTGTTATCTTTGGAAAATATAGATGTGTGGTCATCATGGAATCTGACACATCAAAAGTCTTCGAAGGCTTTAGGAGAGGAGATTTGTACATTGTTGATTTTTCCACAGGTCCTCAACCAGCCACATGCTTACTAGCAAAAACCTCAGAAGGCTGACTATGGCATCGAAGACTTGGTCATGCAGGCATGAGGAATTTGCACACGTTGGCGAAGAAGAAGCATGTCATTGGCATTGAATCAGTCAAATTCCTCAAGGACCACCTTTGTGGTGCTTGTGAGTCTGGAGAAATGACCAGATCCAAACACCCTTCGAAGACTATCATGACTACTACTCGTTTGTTTGAATTGCTTCTCATGGATCTATTTGGACATACTCATTATGCTACTCTAACCAATGCAGCATCCTTATATGGCTTTGTCATCATTGATGACTATTCTCGATATACTTGGTTACATATCATTCTGTATAAAACTGAACTGCAGGAAGTCTTCAAATGATTTTCCTCAAGGGCCTCGACGAACTTCGGCGTCAAGATCGAACACATCAGGAGTGAAAATGGAACAGAATTCAAAAACACTGGTCTTGATGATTATCTTGATGAACTTGGTATTACTCACGAATTATCTGCTCCTTATACTCCTCAACAGAATGGCGTCATTCAAAGCAAGAACAGGACTCTAGTTGAAATGGCACGGACTATGCTTGAAGAATATCAGACTCCTCGTCGCTTCTGGCCTGAAGCAATCAACACTGCTTGCCACATCATCAACAGGGTATATCTTCACAAATTCCTCAAGAAAACCTCATATGAACTCCTCACTGACAAGAAACCCAATGTAAGTTATTTCAAAGTCTTCGGTGCAAAATGTTGGATTAGAGATCCTCACCATAGCTCAAAATTTGCACCTAAAGCACATGAGGGTTTTATGCTTGGTTACGAAAAGGACTCGCACACCTATAGAGTCTTCAACGCCTATCACAACAAAGTTGTTGAAACTGTAGATGTGCGGTTCGATGAAACTAATGGCTTGCAAAGAGAGCAATTGCCTCCTGTGCCAGACAAATTATCTCCTCATGAAGCTATCAAGTTCAAAGCTATTGAAGACATCGTTCCTACTGAGGAAAATGCTAAAGAAATCGTCCCCAACACTGATGAAATTCAAGATGGTGCACCTGAGGAAATTGCTCCACATCAAATTCCTCAGCCCGGACAAAATCCTCAACCAGCTCATCCAAGGATTGCAAATGAAGTAGAACTTGACAAAATCCTCGATGACATCAATGCGCCAGGTCCTCTCACTCGCTCAAAAGCTTCACATTTAGTTAACTTTTGTGGGCATTTCTCTTTTGTGTCTATCACAGAACCCTCAAAAGTTGCTGAAGCTTTCATGGAACCTGAGTGGATTCAAGCCATGCAAGATGAACTTCTTCAATTCAAGCTAAATGACATGTGGGAACTCGACAAACGACCAGATCCTCGCAAGCATAATATCATCGGCACCAAGTGGATTTTCCAAAACAAGCAAGATGAGGATGGTCAAGTGGTGAGGAATAAGGCACGGCTTGTAGACCAAGGCTACACACATGTTGAAGGAATTGATTTCGATGAAACTTTTGCACCTATTGTTAGACTTGAAGCTATTCCAATACTACTTGCTTATGCTAATCATCATAACATTACTCTATATCAAATGGATGTGAAAAGTGCATTCCTCAATGGTAAGCTTGAGGAAGAAGTGTATGTTGCTCAGCCCCCAGGTTTTGAGGATCCGAAGCATCTAGACAAAGTCTTCAGACTCAAAAAGTCACTGTAGAGCCTCAAGCAAGCCCCTCGGGCGTGGTATGATACATTGAAGGAATTCCTCATGAAGAAAGGCTTCAAACCTGGTTCACTCAATCAAACTATTTTCACAAAATCCTATGATAATGAACTATTTGTGTGCCAAATATATGTCGACGACATTATCTTTGGTTCTACTGACAAACGTTACAGTGATGAATTTGCTTACATGATGAGTGAAGAATATCAGATGTCTATGATGGGGGAGCTAAAATTCTTCTTAGGTCTTCAAATTCATCAACAACGCAATGGCATCTTCATATCACAGGAGAAATACCTCAAGGATGTTCTGAGGAAATTCGACATGCATGAATGCAAAGGCGTCAAGACTCCTATGCCTACCAACGACCACCTCTGCACTGATGAAAATGGTAAAGATTTTGATCAGCAGGTATATCGCTCAATGATTGGCTCTTTATTGTATCTATGTGCATCAAGGCCATATATAATGCTTAGTGTTTGCATGTGTGCTCGTTTTCAAGCAAAACCGAAGGAATCACACCATAAGGCTGTGAAGCATATTCTTCGATACCTAGCTCACACACCAACACTAGGATTATGCTACCCCAAGGGCTCAAATCTTCATCTCGTTGGATATTCTGATTATGATTATGTTGGTGACCGTGTGGATCGCAAATCAACATCAGGGACATGCCATTTCCTCAGAAGATCATTAGTCTGTTGGTCCTCAAAGAAGCAGAATTGTGTCTCTCTCTCCACTGCCGAAGCTGAGTACATTGTTGTTGGATCCTGCTATGCTCAACTACTATGGATGAAGCAAACCCTCAGAGACTACGGCATCAACATGAAGAATGTGCCCCTCTACTGCGACAATAAGAGTGCAATCAAGATAGCCTACAACCAAGTACAACACTCAAAGACTAAGCACATCCATATTCGTCATCATTTTCTTTGGGACCATGTCCTCAAGGGCAATATGATCATCGACCATGTGAAGACTGACGATCAACTAGCAGATATTTTCACTAAGCCCTTGGATGAGAAAAGGTTTTGCAAGTTGAGGTGTGAGCTAAATATCCTAGAGTCTTCAAATGTTTTGTGAAAACATGCACACATCCTAACACTTATGCAAAATTGATGACTTATATGTGCAACACATGAAGAATCGATTTTCTTCAATCAATGAAGAATACCACTCTTAGTGTGAGGAAATTAATGAAGAATTTGGTTCTCAGGGCCCTACGACAATTGTCCGTGGCGCCTGAAATCATCATTCTTATACGGTAGGTCATGCCACCACCCAACTTTGAAATTCGTCAAGTTGTTTTTCCTCAAATTTGAAATTCATCAATCTCACACTTCGTCACAAAATCCTCAAGTTTTTGAAAATCTTCAAATACTTTGAAATGTTTGATGATTTTCATTTGCATATATATATAGACTTAGATTTTAAAGTCCTCAACAGGATTCACTTATAGCTTAGTCTTCAATTTGATATTTCATCTAGGTGAATGTGATCGGACCCGACCCCCCTCTATGCTAAGCTCAACCCACTCTACTCATTTCTTCGTATGTGTTCTACTTGACAATTGTTCAAAATCCTCACTGTGTCCTTGTCAGTTGAGGACTTTGCAACGAAATCCTCAAAGATTCAAAATCATTTTTATAACGTTACACAGTAACTCGACCCACTTCTCATGATCGGATAACCACGTTCTCCACCGCCCCAGTCGTGGGCTCCACGTGTCATAGGGAGACGAATGGGCAAGGACAATTCGGTCCGAAAGTCTCGGCCGAACATTTTTTCACCTGAGCTATAAATAGGCCCTTACCCCCCCCCCCCCTCAGTCAAAACTCTTCGTCCTCTCGTCTTCTCCGCTCGAGCTCAACCCTAGCACCATCGCTAGCAATCTCGTCACTGGTGAGGAAAAGCTTCGCTGCCTCGCCTCGCCCTCGCCGAACTCATGTCGGACGCGGAATCTCTTCCTATGCCGCCGCCGTAGCTGATTTCTGTCGCCAAGTTAGGGCGCAGAAGATCTGAACCGAAGAGCTTCTCTCTTTTACTGCTTCACTTCTTCGTGTTCTTCACTCAGGGTAATTAAAATCCTATTTTACTGCCTCTATTGATCTATTATTTCACTTTAGACTCGCGAAATCTGTTTTCCTCAGAGTGTCTATTAGCCATGCACACTCATTCCTCAAACACTTGATGGATTTCACTAAGCCAATCAAATTCTTCATGAGATTCCTCAATTGTGTGAATTCTCGAATCTGCACAACTCTCGAACCCACGATCAGAATGCTTAGTCAAATTCCTCAACCCACTAGTCAAATTCCTCAACTTCTATTTTTTCAATTTCTTCAAATCTGAGAACGCATATGACCTCTCCAAATTCTTCGCACCTATACTCTGTTCACAGGTAAAAAATGTCAGTTGATGAATCACTAGGTTCTCATCAACTTAACTCATTTGCAGCATTTGTCGAAGAAACTTTGCCAATGTCATCAGAATCTTCAAGAGTTCGTATTCCTTAGCAAAATCCTCAATTGAAGAAAATGGAAGATGACGGAATCAAAAGGGAGGAAAGAAGCTTGAACAGAACACAACTTTTGAAATTCCTGAAGACATGTATGCTGACTACTGCACTCTTGATGAGGAATTACATGGCAAAGAAAGCATGGCGAAGCGCAAGATAAGGCTTCGGCAAATTAAATGCGGGTGGGCTAAGGAGTGGAATGAATACAGATATGTTACTCCTAAGTATGCGGAGAAATTTGCCCTCAAGCCACCTTGCAAGAGGCCTCCTCAGGGTGACCAACAAGCTGCTCATCCCTCAAGCGTCGAAACCATTGAGGATTATCCTGATGAGAAGAGCAAATATATGTCTAAGCTATAGAAGAAGGTAGAAGCAGCAACGAACAAATTCAATGATGACTCTGCTGCTGCACGCACTGCCGCCACCTCTTCAGCTGTTAAGGCCTCTGCGACAGCCATTCCTCAGAAGAAGACTGTACCGAAGAAACCCAAAGCCTCAGTGCCAAAAGAGCAAATGCCTCAGAAGGCTGCACGAGTGGCAAAATCTTCAACAGCACCACAGTCTTCACAACCTCAACAGAAGCAGCTCGTTAAGCATCAGCCTGCTCAGTCAAGTTCCTTAGTGTCGTCTGCCACAAGCTCTGCCACAAAGTCTTCACCACCTTTGTTGACGACTAAAATGACTGCTGGAAGAGGCATCAGGCCAAGTCCATACAAAGTGATTAACTTCCTTCTGCATAAGAAGGAAGTGCAGAATTTGATGAGGAGACTCTCCAAGCTATCATCAGAAACAAGCAGGAACGAGTTGCTCAAGCCTCACGCAGCTCCATTCCTCTTGCCATGGACCCGAAGGTTTTGTTGGATTTCATTGATCTCTGGTCTGAAGATCCAAAAACTCCTATTGATGACTTAAAGCTTCCTCCTGGTGTAAGCCACATGATAACAACTTTCATCAATGAGGTAAAATGGAAAGAACAACAAGCCAAGCAAGCAAAGGCTGCTAAACTCAAGAAGGAGAAATTCCTCAAGAAGAATCTCCTCAAGTTGACGCCTGAAGCACTTGTATCAACTCAGACAGAACTTAAAACCCTGACATATAAGTACACAAGTCTATTTGATCGTCAATGTATCAAGGTGAATTTCATCAAGGCTGAAACAGCTGCAGTTGATGAATACAACAAGAGAACTGCTCCTCCCATGCAGCACCAGCCACCTCAGTCTAGCTACAATGTTCACCTGATTGAGGAAGATGAAACTGATGAAGGAAATTTCTCAATATATTCCAGTTGAAGAAACTGCTCCAGCTAATGAAAATGCCAGGCCTGACACTGCACCAGCTAATGAAAATGCCAAGCCTGACACTGCACCAGTGCCTGATGAAACTATTCCTTCACCACAACCCTCAAAGGTGAAGAAGATGATTCCGTCTGCATCAGACGCGAAGAAGACTAAAGTTGCTGAGAAAGAAGCAAAGAAGAGAAAAGCTTCAATGACCTCAGAAACCTCAGAGGCCAAGCGCCAAAAGGTCACTCAGTCAGAGTCTTCAACTGCTCTGGTGGATGTTACTCCTCTGAATGTAGCTCCATCTTACTTGATCGTTCCCTTCGGAGTTGACTATGTCATTCATGAAGATGATGAAGAAATGGAGGATGCTGAAGATGAAAAATCATGGAGGAGGAAATACTGATTGACGATATTCCTCAGTCCACCATTCCTCCAATGACCTCTGAAGAGCGAGTGGGTGATGATGAAGCTGGGTGCAGCACTCCAGTGATTCATGATGACTTCTGGGAAGAGACTCATCCTCGCTCATCTAGGTCAACTCAAATTCCTCCAACTCGTGCTGCAACAGAAATCCTCACAGGTTCTGATGGAAAAACCTTTCGTGAGGAATCTGCTCAAGAATCAGCTGGATCAGCTGAAGACAATGCAACAACAAATACTACAACCACCTCCTCCAACAAGCAAATTCCTCAAGCTAAGGAAAATCCTCAACCTGATGAAAATGCTCAGAATGAAGAAAATGCTCATGTCCCAAACATTGAAAGTGATATTGTTGTGGTAAACACAGAAATTGCAATGATAGTGGCTCCTCCTCAAGAACAGCAGCATAATCTTCAACAACAGTAGAATCAGCCTTTCTCCAAAAGGCCAAAGTTTCAAAAGGAGGCATTTTATGAAGAACGCATGTACTTCACTGGTGAGAATCCATATGATAAGCTTCGCATCAGGCACATGAAGTTTTGGACAAGGAACCAACTCAACTATTATGCTTCGGTGCTCTGCGGAAGAAACAAGATATTTCAACATAAACATATTCCTCATTGTGATATGGAAGAAATACCTTGCTTTACTCCAATCCTAAACGTTCTTCGCGAAGCTGGATTACTACCTTTCTGCACTAACATAGGCGACTAGAACTGTGATATCATTCTTCAGTTCTACGCCACTCTGCATATCTCTGGCGACCCAAAGGATGTCAACACTTGGGTTTTGGATTGGATGACTCAGCACACACACTGCAAGGCGCCTGCCACTGAATTTCTTCTAGTTCTTCCAATCTCAATTCCCTCAAAGGATGCAGTGATGATGTATGATGAACGTGAGCTTCCCAATAGACTGATGGAAGTCCTCATGAAGCCTTTGGCCAAGGACCAACCTCCAAGGACTGGCTTTCTGGTACAAGACTTGAAGTATGAACCAAGAACAGTCTATAGAATCCTCTCCAATGTCATTGCTCCTATCAAAGGGCACAATGATGAAGAAGATGTCGTAGGCATCATGAAAAATATCCTTTTCAATGTCACCCATGGCATACCAATGAATCTTCATGATTTCTTCTTGAGGACTTTGGCTGATAATGCCATGTCGCCTTTTAAAATGAAGATTTATGCACCGTGGATCATGAGATTCATCAGAAACAGGTCAGGCATCAACTACCAAGCTAATTTTTCGAATCACATTGGATATCTGCTGCCAATCAGAGTCATCAAGAAAACATTTGAGCCTGTCGAAGGCAAAGGCAAATCTGTGATTGATGAAGGAAATCGACCCCTTGATGGCCAGTTTCGCCAAGCAGAGTCATATTATTCATATGATGGCACTTCGACCCAAGATCCACCAAGCTCAACTGCCCCCAGAGTGATGAATAACACAGAGCTAATCCTCAGTCTTCATTAGAAGGTCGATCGCAATCACAAGTGGGTTAAACAACAATTTAGTTCCATTGTGAAAACCCTCAACGAAACTCAGAACACAGTGAAGAAAAATCACTATTATCTTCATGAGGTGTTTGATTGAACCTGGGCCACCTTGGCTCATCTGAAGACTAAAGAGGAACTTGAGGAATTGGAGTTTACTGAAGACTTCGACTGGTCATGGCCTCCCAAGAAGAAATTCAAGCCAATTCCAGTTCCAGACTTGGAGGACAGTTCTTTTTCATCATTCCGCACTGCTGGGTCAGATGAAGAACCAGAAGACACTGCAACTGGTCCAAGGAAGAAGCCTGTCTACAAGAATCCTCACGCCTCTTCATCAGCCAAGAAGTGAATTTCTTCAACGGGCGTTAGTCCTCAGTTTTGTCCCTTTTTCGTCACTTGATGACAAAGGGGGAGAAATATGAGTTAGACTTCAAGAGGGCTCTATTTTGCAGCTTATAAACATTATTAAGTTATAAACTCTTGGTTCTTCTGGAGTGTTTTGATGTAATGAGCTGTAACTTAAGCCCAATGGTGCTCTGACTCTTTTGAACATTTTTCTTCGCATGCTTATTCCTCAAAGTCTATTAATGCACGCATGCTGAACTTCGCCAGACACCATTTTTCATCATGCATTTTCAAATTCCTCATATTATATGTCAAATGTATGCATGATTTACAAGATACAGGAGGGATCTCCATGATATAAATCATCAATGTGCATCTGTTGTACAACGCAAATTCCTCAAAATATGCACATCTTTAGGGGGAGTCTCTTGGTATCTTGATTTCAAATTCCTCAAAACTCAGTACTTACATATCATATTATTATCCCCTTTGAAAACTTAACCTAATTGTCGTCAACCACCAAAAAGGGGGAGATTGTAAGTGCATCTAGTGCCCTTAGTGATTTTGGTGGTTTGAATACTTATCGATTAAGTGACTAATGTGTTTCTAAGTGTACACATGCTCTATAAGTCGCTGAGGAGTTTGAGTTATACGATGAATATCGACCCCTAAAAATGAATATCTTCGGCTGACGAATTTGGTCCTAAGTTGAAGACTTTGATCGCGAAGAAATTGCGATGAAATTGATATTCCTCATGAAGATATTGAAGATGAGGAATTCGGTGTGTCGTGAAGAAAAACTGCCTAAAGACTTTGAAGCGTGAAGATTTACTCTTTCTGTTTTATTTTCTTTACTCTTGAGTCATAGGAACACCGTATTGTTAAAGGGGTCGAAGTAATACTATGGAATGAATTTCCTCATGATGCTCAACCCAAGCCTAAACCCACAAAAGCCTCAAGTGAGGAATATGAGAGACATGAGGACTTTCACAGTTGAAAGTTCCGACCGTTGTCGTGACTTGGACCACCTCACTGATCTTATCCACCCAACGGTCACATTATTTAAGAGCATTTATGTCAACTCATTTCAAGATGCTCCCAGGCTATAAATATCCGCCCCCACAACCACTAGCTGGCTGGCTGCTCCGAGAGAAACTGACACTTGTCATTTAGAGCAACCCAAATTCCTCAGAGTCTTCGAGAGTAAATCATCAAGTGAGGAAATACCCCAAACACCAAACCCTAAACCAAAACCAAGTGATTGAGCATCACTGAAGAATTTGTTCCTGTGTGGAACTGAAGCCTTTTACCTTTGAGGACTGTGCATCCTCCGGATGATTAGGCGTCATGGTCTAGAGCATCCAGCGGTCAATTGTGGATCGTCGGGTGACCGAGTTTGTGAGGGTTTGGAAGTCTATCCTGAAGACTGGCCACGGGTGTTGGGCGAGGACTGCGTGTCCTTAGCTCAAGGATAATACGGTAGGGACTGTGTGTCTCAGGACTATGTGTCCTTTTGTTTCAATACCAAGCCACTTCAAACCAGACGTACAACTGTCACAACAGTTGGAACTAGGTCATCAACAATTGTCTTCATCGTCATACGGGTTCTATTTCTTCAACTCTTTCATTTCCTCTGAATTGTATGTTGAAGACTTTCATGTGTACTGTTTGACGAATTTGTGTGAAGTCTTTCTCTGAATTTCCTCAACCTCAAATTCTTCAGTTAGTTAATCTTCACCTGCGTTCTGTGTACCTGTGTACTGTGCAAACCGATTCTCATAATCTTCACCAAGTAATCTGCTGTTGTAATCTTTGCACCTCTGTTCCTGCACTATTTCTGCTGCATGAAATTCATGAGTGAGTAATTTCCTCAAAAGGAATTTCATCAGCGATGAAATTCCAAAAATCGCCTATTCACCAATCACCCCCCCCCCCCCTCTAGTCGATATAACGCACTTTCACATGCCAACCCAACACACACCTTTGGAGATACCTGTAGAGCACCTTTATAGTCACCCAGTAACGTTGCGACATTTGATACACAGAAGGTATTCCTCCGGTGTCCAGGAGTTGCATGATCTCATGGTCATAGGAACACATACATTGACATGCAAAAAATAGTAGCAACAAACTGACACGATCATATGCTACGTTTATAGTTTGGGTCTTGTCCATCACATCATTCTCCTAATGATGTGATCCCGTTATCAAGTGACAACACTTGTCTATGGCCTGGAAACCCTGACCATCTTTGATCAACGAGCTAGTCAACTAGAGGCTCACTAGGGACAGTGTGTTGTCTATGTATCCACACATGTATTTGAGTTTCCAATCAATACAATTCTAGCATGGATAATAAAAGATTATCATGAACAAGGAAATATAATAATATTCAATTTGTTATTGCCTCTAGGGCATATTTCCAACAGTCTCCCACTTGCACTAGAGTCAATAATCTAGTTTACATCACTATGTGATTGTAATGAATCTAACACCCATACAGTTCTAGGTCTTGATCATGTCTTGCTTGTGAGAGAGGTTTTAGTCAACGGGTCTGAACCTTTCAGATCCGTGTGTGCTTTACAAATCTCTATGTCATCCCACAGATGCTGCTACCACGCGCCATTTGGAACTATTCCAAATGACTACTCCACTATATGAATCTGGTTTACTACTCAGAGTTATTCGGATTAGTGTCAAAGTTTGCATCAACGTAACTCTTTACGACGAACTCTTCAATCACCTCCATAATCGAGAAAATTCCTTAGTCCACTAGTTACTAAGGATAACTTTTGACCGCTATCCAGTAATCCATTCCTGGATCACTTCTGTACCCCTTGACAGATTCATGGCAAGGCACACATCAGGTGCGTCACGCAACATAGCATACTTTAGAGCTTACGACTAAGGCATAGGGGACGACCTTCTTCCTTTCTCTTTCTTCTTCTGTGGTCAGGCTTTTGAGTCTTACTCAAAATCACACTTTACAACACAGCCAAGAACTCCTTCTTCGCCGATCTGTTTTGAACTCCTTCAAAAACTTGTGAAGGCATGCATTTCGTTGAAAGTTCTATTAAGCGTTTTGATCTATCTCCATAGATCTTTATGCTCAATGTTCAAGTAGCTCAATCCAAGTTTTCCTTTGAAAAACTCTTTTCAAACAACCCTTTATGCTTTCCAGAAATTCTGCATTATTTTCGATCAACAATATGTAAACCACATATACTTATCAGAAATTCTATAGTGCTCCCACTCACTTCCTTGGAAATACAAGTTTCTCATAAACTTTGTATAAAACCAAAAAATTTGATCATCTCATCAAAGCATATATTCTAACACCGAGATGCTTGCTCCAGTCCATAGAACGATCGCTGGAGCTTGCATGCTTGTTAGCATCCTTATGATCGACAAAACCTTCTGGTTGTATCACATACAACCTTTCCTCAAGGAAACCGTCAATGAAACAATGTTTTGATGTCCTATCTACAAGATTTCATAAATAATGCAACAACTGCTAACATAATTCCAATAGACTTTTAGCATCGCTACGAGTGAGAAAGTCTCATCATAGTCAACTCCTTGAATTTGTCGAAAACATCTTTGCGACAAGTCAAGCTTTCTTAACTGTGATTTTTCACAATCGTCGTTTGTCTTCCTTTTAAAGATCCATCTGTACTTAACAGTCTTACGACCATCAAGTAGTTCTTCCAAAGTCCACACTTTGTTTTCATATATGGATCCTCTCTCGGATTTCATGGCCTCCAGCCATTTTTCAGAATCCGGGCCCACAACCTTTCCTCATGGAAATCGTCAAGGAAACAATGTTTTGACATCCATCTACCAGATTTCATAATAGAAAATGGAGCAAGTGCTAACATAATTCTGACAGACTTTAGCATCGCTACGAGTGAGAAAGTCTCATCGTATCCAACTCCTTGAACTTGTTGAAAACCTCTTTGCGACAAGTTGAGCTTTCTAAATGGTGACATTTACCATCATTATCTGCTTTCCTTTTAAAGATCCATTTGTACTTAATGGCCTCACGACCATCAAGTAGTTCTTCCAAAGTACACACTTTGTTTTCATACATGGACCCTATCTTGGATTTCATGGCCTCCAGCCATTTGTCGGAATCTGGGGCCACCATCGCTTCTCCATAGCTCGTAGGTTCCTTGTTGTCCAACAACATGACCTCCAAGACAGGGTTACCGTACCACTCTGGAGCAGTACTGACCTTGTCGACCTATGAGGTTTGTAGTAACTTGACCCGAAGCTTCATGATCACTATCATGATCTTCCACTTCAATTGGTGTAGGTGCCACAGGAACAACTTCCTGCGCCCAGCTACACACTGGTTGAAGTGGCGGTTCAATAACCTCATCAAGTTTCCACCATCCTCCCACTCAATTCTTTCGAGAGAAACTTTTCCTTGAGAAAGGAACCGTTTCTAGAAACAAACACTTTGCTTCCGTATCTGAGATAGGAGGTATACCCAACTGTTTTGGGTGTCCTATGAAGATGCATTTATCCGCTTTGGGTTCGAGCTTATCAGGCCGAAACTTTTTCACATAAGAGTTGCAGTCCAATACTTTTAAGGAACGACAACTTAGGTTTCTCCAAACCATAGTTCATACGATGTCATCTCAACAGAAATACGTGGTGCCCTAATTAAAGTGAATGCGGTTGTCTCTAATGCCTAGCCCCAAAATGATAGTGATAATTCGATAAGAAATGTCATAGCATCCACCATATCAAATAGGGTGTGGCTATGATGTTCGGACACACCATCACACCATGGTGTTCCAGGTGGCATTAGTTGTGAAACAATTTCCACAATGTCTTAATTGTTTACCAAACTCGCAACTCAGATATTCATCTCTATGATCATATCAGAGACATTTTATCCTCTTGTCACGACGATCTTCAACTTCACTCTGAAATTACTTGAACCTTTCAATAATTCAGACTTGTGTTTCATCAAGTAAATGTACTAGTATCTACTCAAATCATCTTTGAAGTAAGAACATAACGATATCCACTCGTGCCTCAACACTCATTGGACTGCACACATCAAAATGTATTACTTCCAACAAGTTACTTTCTTGTTCCATCTCACTGGAAAATGAGGCCTTCAGTCATCTTGCCCATGTGGTATGATTTGCATGTCTCAAGTGATTCAAAAAATCAAGTGAGTTCAAATGATCCATTGCATGGAGTTTCTTTATGCGTTTATACCAATATAACTCAAGTGGCAGTGCCACAAGTAAGTGGTACTATCTTTACTACTTTATATCTTTTGGCAACAATATCATAAACATGTGTATCACTACGATCGAGATTCAATAAACCATTGAAGGTGTTTATTCAAGAAAATAGAATAGCCATTATTATCTTTAAATGAATTATTGATTGCAATAAACATGATCTAATCCTGTTCATGCTCAACGCAAACACCAAATAACATTTATTTAGGTTCAACACTAATCCCGATGGCAGAGGGAGCGTGTGATGTTTGATCACATCAACTTTGAAATTTCTTCCAACAAACATCATCACCTCACTTTTAGCTAGTCTCCGTTTATTCCGTAGCTTTTATTTCGAGTTACTAACACTTAGCAACCGAACCGGTATCTAATACCCTGATGCTACTAGGAGTACTAGTAAAGTACACATCAATATCATGTATATCCAATATACATTTGTCGATTTTGCCAGCCTTCTCATCTACCAATTAACTAGGGTAGTTCCGCTCCAATGACCGTTCCCCTCATAATAGAATCACTTAGTCTCAGGTTTGGGTTTAACCTTGGGTTTCTTCACTAGAGCGGCAATTGGATTGCCTTTCATGAATTATCCCTTCTTACCCTTGCCCTTCTCCAAACTAGTGGTTTTACTAACCATCAACACTTGATGCTCCTACTTGATTTTTACCTTCGCGGTCTTAAACATCGGGAATAGCTTGAGGATCATCATATCTATCCTTGATATGTTATAGTTCATCACGAAGCTCTAGTAGCTTGGTGGCAGTGACTTTGGAGAACCATCACTATCTCATCTGGAAGATCAACTCCCACTCGATTCAAGCGATCATAGCACTCAAACAATCTGAGCACATTCTCAACGATTGAGCTTTTCTCCCTTACTTTGTAGACAAAGAATCTTGTTGGAGGTCTCATACCTCTCAACAAGGGCATGAGCATGAAGTCCCAATTTCATCTCTTGGGACACCTCATATGTTCTGTGACATTCAAAACGTCTTCGGCACCTTAATTCTAAGCCATTAAGCATTACGCACTGAACTATCACGTAGTCATCAAAAACGTGTATGTCAGATGTTCGCAACATCCAAAAACGACGCTCGAGGTTCAGCACACCGAGTGGTGCATTAAGGACATAAGCCTTCTGTGCAGCAATGAGGACAATCCTCATTTTACGGACCCAGTCCGCATAATTGCTACTATCAACTTTCAAATAAGTCTTCTCTAGGAACATATCTAAAACAGTAGAGCTACAGCGCAAGCTACAACATAATTTGAAAGACCTTTTGACTATGTTCATGATAATGAGTTCAATTAATCATATTACTTAAGAACTACCACTCAAATAGGCATCTCTCTAGTCATTCGAGTGGCGCATGATCCAAATCCACTAACTCAAGTCCGATCATCACATGAGTTGAGCTTAGCTTCAATGGTGAACATCTCCATGTTGATCATATCAACTATATGATGCATGCTCGACCTTTCGGTCTCTTGTGTTCCGAGGCCATGTGTGAACATGCTAGGCTCGTCAAGTTTAACCCGAGTGTTCCGCGTGTGCAACTATTTTGCACCCGTTGTATGTGAACGTTGAGTCTATCACACCCAATCATCACATGGTGTCTCGAAACGACGAACTGTCGCAACGGTGCACACTCTCGGAGAATACAATTTTATCTTGAAATTTTAGTGAGGGATCACCTTATAATGCTACCATCGTTCTAAGAAAAATAAGGTGCATAAAAGTATTAACATCACATGCAAATCATAAGTGACATGATATGGCCATGAACTTGTGCTTCTTGATCTCCATCACCAAAGCACCGGCATGATCTCCACCATCACCGGCACCGCACCATGATCTCCATCATCGTGCCACCATCGAGGTTGTTGCGCTATCTATGCTATTACTACTAAAGATACAACCAAGCAATATAGTAAAAGCATCTGCAAGCACAAACGTTAGCTTAAAGACAACCCTATGTCTCCTGCCGGTTGCCGTAGCATCGACGTGCAAGTCGATATTTAACTATTACAACATGATCATCTCATACATCAAATATATCATATCATGTCTTTGGCCATATCACATCACATGCATACCCTGCAAAAACAAGTTAGACGTCCTCTAATTTGTTGTTGCATGTTTTACGTGGCTCCTATGGGTATCTAGTATGATCGCATCGTACTTACGCAAAGCCACAACGGTGGTATGCAAATTGCTATTTAACCTTCTCCAAGCACCGCCTCGGTCAAATCTGATTCAACTAAAGTTGAAGAAACAGACACCGCCAGTCATCTTTATGCAAAAAGTTGCATGTCAGTCGATAAACCGGTCTCTCGTAAGCGTGCGAGTAAAGTTGGTCCGGGCCGCTTCAATCCAACAATAACGCCGAATCAAGAAAAGAAGAAGGAGGGCAGCAAATTGAACATCAACTCCCACAAACTCTTTTGTGTTATACTCGAGATATCATCTACGCATGAACCTAGCTCATGATGCCACTGTTGAGGAACGTTGCATGGGAAACAAAATATTTCCTACGCACACGCAATGCCTATCCATGGTGATGATCATCTACGAGAGGGGAGAGTGAATCTACATACCCTTGTAGATCGCTAAGCGGAAGCGTATATAACGCGGTTGATGTAGTGGAACATCTTTGCGATCCAAATCGCAGCCCGTCCCGCGATCTCATCACGATCCGTCCCGCGATCCCATCACGATCCATCCCGATCTAGTGCCGAACGAACGACACATCCACGTTCAGCACACGTACAGCTCGATGACGATCTCCGCCTTCTTGATACAGCAAGAGGGCGGAGAGGTAGATGAGTTCTCCAGCACGGCGGCACGGTGGTGGTGGTGGTGGATCTATTCCAGCAGGGCTTCGCCTAAGCGCTGCTGAAAACCGATCTAAAGGAAAAACAGATCTAGAGAGAAGTAGAGGGAGCACATGGCAATTAGGGTTAGCTCTTCCCTCTAAATCCTCTAGTATATATAGGAGGGAGGGAGGGGAGGAGGCAGCCTCAAACCCTCAAGGTTTGGCCGAAATTGGAGGTGGAGGAGTCCTACTCCAATCCTACTAGGAGTAGGATTCCCCCTCTCCACTTGGAAACTCTTTCCACCTTTTCCACCTTTGGGTTTCTTTTCTTCCCACCTCCAATCCGCCCTGGGATTTAGTGGAGGCTTCGGCCAGCCGACTAAGGGCTGGTCCACATCCTCCCACAGTCCATGAGACCCTTTGGGGTGGGTGGGCCCACCTGGTGGGCCTCCGGAACCCATTCGCCACTCCTGGTACACTGCCGGAAATGCCTGAAACTTTTCCGGAGTTCAAAACCCACTTTCCTATATATCAATCTTTACCTCCAGACCATTGTAGAGCTCCTCGTGATGTCCGGGATCTCATCCGGGACTCCGAACAACTTTCGGTTACCAAACACACATAACTCAATAATATAGAAATGTCACCGAACCTTAAGTGTGCAGACCCTGCGGGTTCGAGAACTATGCAGACATGACTTGAGACACTCCCCGATCAATAACCAATAGTGGGACCTGGATATCCATATTGGCTCCTACATATTCTACGAAGATCTCTACCGGTTGAACCTCTACGTCAAGGATTCAGTTAATCCCATATGTTGTTCCCTTTGTCCTTCGGTATGTTACTTGCCCGAGATTCGATCGTCGGTATCTCCATACCTAGTTCAATCTCGTTACCGGCAAGTCTCTTTACTTGTTACTTAATAAAAGATCACATAGCTAACTCCTTAGTCACATTGCTTGCAAGGCATGTTGTGATGTTGTATTACCGAGTGGGCCCCGAGATACCTCTCCGTCACACGGAGTGATAAATCCTTGTCTTGATCCATGCCAACCCAACAGACACCTTGGGAAATACATGTAGAGCACCTTTATAGTCACCTAGTAACGTTGCGACATTTGATACACACAAGTTGTTCCTCCGGTGTCCGGGAGTTGCATGATCTCATGGTCATAGGAACAGATACATTGACATGCAAAAAAAACAGTAGCAATAAACTGACACGATCATATGCTATGTTTATAGTTTGGGCCTTGTCCATTACATCATTCTCCTAATGATGTGATCCCGTTATCAAGTGAGAACACTTGTCTATGGCCACAAAACCTTGACCATCTTTGATCAACGAGCTAGTCAACTACAGGCACACTAGGGACAGTGTGTTGTCTATGTATCCACACATGTATTTGAGTTTCCAATCAATACAATTTTAGCATGGATAATAAACGATTATCATGAACAAGGAAATATAATAATAACCAATTTATTATTGCCTCTAGGGCATATTTCCAGCAATGGGAACCTATAAAAACGACCACCCAAACATCCCTCGACCGAGGTAGGAATGGAATCAACATGACGTCATCCAATTTTTACTCTGACCGAGGATGGGCGCTTAAGAGTGGACATGTCAAAATATAAAGTGACCCCAACCAAGCCCCCAACATATGCCACATTTTTTTCACATCGTTTGTCCATCGGGAGTTTGCTAATATTAACCCACGCAATCTCCATAAGAGCTACAACATCCATATCTTCAGACCAGGGGGACATACCCACTATTGCACGATATTTTTTGAGAGTGATGCGCTCAACATACAAGGCCCTATCAACTTCCGATAGGTTAGGGAAACGCATCACAAACTTATTATCATTAATAGCATGAGTAGAGCAGCGCCACCCCTGACCAATGTAGGCCTCCATCTCCTTTTCTAACACAACTTTGGATGGAATCGACCCCTCAAGAATAGTCAGAAGCACATTAGTAGATCGTTCCTTGGCGCGACCATCAGAACTACAGTCAGGAAAGTAATAGAACCCTTTCCCCTTGGCCTGAAAAGCACACATCACATGCATATGCTCCCAGGGAAGGAAAGTGGTACAAATAACAGCTAGCACTACTGGAAAAACCTAATTTGCCGACAGCTTTTGGCTTTGTCGTCAGCATTTTCACGGGGCTGACGGCATAGAGGCTTTACCCTCAGCCGAAAATAATGCTGACGGCATAGGCGCGGCTAACGGCATAGAAACTCTATGTCGTCCGCTCTATCTAAGCCGTCAGCCAGCTGACGACAAAGGAGCAAAAGACTGACGGCATAGGGAGGCTAACGGCATAGGGAGGTTCTCGGTCCCACGTTCGACCACGGCTTAACGGAAGTCGTCTATGCCGACAGCCAGCTGGCGGCAAAGCCTAATGGTTGTCTTTGCCGACACCCAGCTGACGGCATAGCCGGGTGGTTATCCCCCCGTGCAGGCCACGACCTAACCCCTCTTCTCTCTCACCTCTCCCACCCATCTGCTCTCCCGACCCGCCGCCGTCGTCGACCCACACCCGAGGCATCGGCCCCCGCGCCAGCCTTGCCCTGCGCCGCCCCGCGCCAGCCCCGCCATCGCCCCGCCCCGAGGCATCGGCCCCCGCGCCCGCCCGTACTCGCCGGCGCCGCCCCGCGCCGCCCCTACTCGCCTCTGCCCCGCGCCCGCCCCTACCCGCCTCTGCCCCACGCCGCCCCTACGCGCCTCTGCCCCGCGCCAGCCCCGCCCCGCCGCCGCCCTGCGCGAGCCCTGCCCCGACTCGCCGGTGAGCTCCTCCTCCCTTTTTTTCTTTTTTTTAGTTTATTTTTTCTATGTTAGTTAGATTTAGTTAGAAATAGATTTTTAGTGGTAGATTTTTAGTTAGATTTAGTTAGCAATAGATGTTAGTACATGTAAGTATTAGTTAGCTAGCTGTTAGTATTAGTTAGCTAGCTGTTAGTATTAGTTAGCTAGCTGTTAGTATTAGTTAGCTAGTTGTTAGCAATAGAAAGAAAATAATAAGAAGAAAAGAAATAGAAGAAGAGAAGAGTAACAAAACTTGAATAATAAATTATTAATAATAGATGTTAGTATTAGTTAGCTTAATTACCGCGAGTGCGTATTTGTGTTGATTGAGTGCATTTAAATGTGCAGTAGCTTCTTCGCGAGGGTTTGGTTTTCGACGACCTCCCTTGCATTCGAAAGTGAGCACATTTGTTAACTCCTCCTCCACCCCCTTTATTTTGCTCTGTTCCGGCCTTCGTGCTGATGACACTATCTAGCTAGGTATTTTTAGTATTAAAATGCAAAGTTGTTGTGTAACCAATATGCGTCTCCCGTTCGAAAGGGTTCCTGACATAAATATGCATGCATTTGCATATTTATAATGGTGATTCTTTCGAATTGTCCAACGTTATCCATGGACAGCCCGGGTATGTGTAGATTGGGTCGTTTCCCACGCTTTGCTCCGGATCCCATGCAGAGTTTCGACAGCTCCTCCTTGTTCTTCTCCGGGTACACATCCTATCGGTTAGTCACTTAGTTGCCGAGACGTGTATCAGGAGAACAGCGGGGAGGTGCTGCCGAAATTTTGCGTTGGGTCGGGAGCAGAGCATGGGGAAATGACCCAATCTACACATACTCGGGTGGGTTTAGGACCCATTTTTACCTAGTAGCTGGTAGGTGTGCATGCCGTGCATCCCAATGTATTAACCATGATTAAAAAATGACCATAATTAATTTAACATACTTGATGAACTGATAATTTATATTTTTTTATATGTGGATACTATGTAGCTAGCTTGCCAGAATGACTGATCGTGAATGGATGTACACCGGTCACCATAGTCAGAGAGATATGACCGATGAATGGTTGAGCAAAACCTATGAATTCGTGGAAACGACATTTTTGAAAGGCCAGCCAAAAACATGGTGCCCCTGCACTAAGTGCAAGAATTATTCGCGACAGACAAAGGATGTAATTGGTAAACACCTGCAGATGCGTGGTTTTATTCCAGGCTATACCTTGTGGGCATTTCATGGTGAGTCGGCCCAACGTAACAGAGATGAGGTGTTGCGTCGGCACACCGATGATTATGGTACAGGGATTGAAGACATGGTGAATGACTTTGATGATGGTCGGAACAAGGACGAAGAGATGGAGGAATCCGTGAAAGCCTTCTATGCCATGTTGGAGTCTTCAAAACGTCCTCTTCACGAGCACACTAAGATTTCTCAGCTAGATGCCATCGCACAAGTAATGACTCTGAAAGCCCAATTCAACATTGGAAGAGACCTGTTTGACTCAGTGATGACCCTATTTGGGCGCTTTCTACCAGAAGGTCATATTATGCCTTCAAACCTATATGAGTCAGACAAAATCCTTAGTGCACTCAAGATGCCATATGAGCAGATACATGCTTGTGAGAAAGGATGTTCCTTATTTAGGAAAGAGTATGCGGACGAAACATATTGTCCATTTTGCAAGTCCTCCAGATATGTTGAGGTAGAAAATGGTGAAGGTGAGAAGAAGCAGAGCAAAATCCCCGTGAGTGTCTTACGGTATCTGTCGATCCTACCAAGACTTCAACGACTTTGCATGCTCGAAGAAACAGCAAAACAGATGGCATGGCACAAACATGGAATTAGGAAAGAATTAGATGAACACGGAGTTCTGATGTTGGTACACCCTTCAGATGGGGACGCATGGAAGGCATTCGATAGTATACATAAGGAAAAAGCTAAAGAACCAAGGAATTGTCGAATCGCCATCAGCCTCGATGGGTTCAATCCTTTTGGTATGACGGCTACCCAATATAGTTGTTGGCCTGTATTTGTCATTCCCCTCAATCTTCCACCATCATCCATTATGCAAAGAAAGCACATATTTCTGACGTTGATAGTTCTAGGGCCAAACTACCCGGGGAAGAATATGAGTGTGTACATGTGATACGTCTCAAACGTATCTATATTTTTTGATGGTTTCACGCTGTTATCTTGTCTTCTTTGTATGTTTTATGTACGTTTTTATATCTTTTTGGGGACTAACTTATTGATTCAGTGCCAAGTGTCAGTTCCCATTTTTCCGTGTTTTTGACTCTTTTCAGATCTGATTTTGGAACGGAGTCCAAACGGAATAAAATCCCTGAAATGATTTTTTCCCGAACGAAAGAAGACCAGGGATCCTTTGGGCCAAGCCAGGTGAGCCCCAAGGAGCCCACAAGCTTGCACCACGCCAACAAGGGGGAGGCGGCGGTGGGCAAGCTTGTGGCTTCCCTGGCCGCCTCCTGACCTAGGTTTTGCGCCTATATATTCCCAAATATTCCGCAAAAAATTAGGGGAGCCTCGAAAATACTTTTCCGCCGCCGCAAGCTTCCGTTTCCGCGAGATCTCATCTGGAGACCCTTCTCGGCGCCCTACCGGAGGGGACTTTGGAGGTGGAGGGCTTCTTCATCATCATCATCGCCCCTCCAATGACTCGTGAGTAGTTCACTTCAGACCTACGGGTCCGTAGTTAGTAGCTAGATGGCTTCTTCTCTCTCTTGGATCTTCAATACAAAGTTCTCCATGATCTTCTTGAATATCTATCCGATGTAATCTTCTTTGGCGGTGTGTTTGTCAAGATCCGATGAATTGTGGACTTGTCATCAGATTATCTATGATATATATTTGAGTCTTTGCTGATTTCTTATATGCATGATTTGATATCCTTGTAAGTCTCTCCGAGTCTTGGGTTTTGTTTGGCCTACTAGATCTATGATTCTTGCAATGGGAGAAGTGCTTGGTTTTGGGTTTTGCCATGTGGTGGCCTTTCCCAGTGACAATAGGGGCAACAAGGCACACATCAAGCATTTGTAATCAAGGGTAAAAATATGGGGGTTTTATCATTGGTTTGAGATTATCCCTCTACATGATGTCATCTTGCTTAAGGCGTTACTCTGTTCTTATGGACTTAATACACTAGATGCATGCTGGATAGCGGTCGACGTGTGGAGTAATAGTAGTAGATGCAGACAGTATCGGTCTACTTGTTTCGGACATGATGCCTATAGAAATAATCATTGCATAGATATCGTCACGACCCTACACAGTACTATCAATTGCCCGACAGTAATTTGTTCACCCTCCGTCTACTTGCTTTCATGAGAGAAGCCACTAGTAAACACTACGGCCCCTGGTTCTATTCACATCCATCGTTTACACCTCCGCTTTTACTTTGCTTTGTTACTTTGTTGCTTTCAGTTCTCACTTGGCAAACAATCTATAAGGGATTGACAACCCCTTCATAGCGTTGGGTGCAAGCTTTTGTGTTTGTGCGGGATCTTGAGATATTCTTCCGCCGGATTGATACCTTGGTTCTCAAACTGAGGGAAATACTTGCCACCGCTGTGCTACATCACCCTTTCCGCTTCGAGGGAACACCAACGCAAGGCTCCAAGGCCACGGGGGAAATCCTTTGCATACTTGCCTAGGAAGTCCCTTAAGGCGTAGCCACAGCTGAAGGATTCCTGGTGCTATTGCTGATGAGTATCAAGCAACACTCCTATTTCTAGCACCGTTGGAAGGTCTTTTGTTGCAGTAGCAGAAGAATTTCTGGCGCCGTTGCTAGGGAAGAGAAATCAAGATCTATCCAAGTAGGTCTCACAAACTCTTCTCTTGCATTTACTTCTGTTGCCAGTTGCCTCTCGTTTTCCTCTCCCCCACTTCACATTTGCCGTTTTCATTCGCCTTTCTCCTTCGTTGTTTTCTCCTTTGCCTTTTTCGTCCGTCCTTTTCTCTCGCTTGCTTTTTGTTCGCTTGTGTGCCATGTGCCCTCAATATGCTTGCATCTTCGCTTGGTGAAAATCTAGTGATATGGATCCTCATCCACTTGCTAGTCTCTTTAAGAGACCCACTCGTGTGGAACAAATTGCTATTGAGTTTAGGGAAATTGCCTATTCCTTTGGAGTTTTGCGTAAGATGCGTGAATCTAAAAATTGTGAGGAAGAAATTCATGAAGTGATTCATGAGGGCTCCTTGGATGAAAAGCATGATTGCAATGATTTCACTATAAATCCTATTAGTGACAATCGTGCTAAAAATATGCAAAACACTAAGCTTGGGGATGCTAGCTTTGCTATGACCACTACTTATTGCAATAATCATGATTGGGGTGATGATCTTTCTTATGATCTTGAAAATTTGTTCAAACCTCATGATGAATATGATATTTGCAACAATACTGAAAGTGGGATTGGAGAAGTCATGACTTTATTTGATGATAATCCCACTATTTTTGAAGAGCGTCAACTTTGCATGCATGTGGATCATGAAAAGAATATCCTATGGGATAGCTATATTGTTGAATTCAAATATGATCCCACATGTAATTGCTATGAGATAGGAAAATATTTTGGTAGAAATTTTCATGTTACCAAATTACCTCTCGTTATGTTGAGATTGCTATTGTCTCTTTCTTCTTCCTTGCATATGGCAACTATTGGTTGTCTTGACAATCTGTTTTCCTATAAAATGCCTATGCATAAGAAGTATGTTAGACTTAGATGTGGTTTTCACATGCTTTAGGATGCTCTCGTTGTGCTTCAATTCTTGTCTTTTGTGAGAGCATCATTAAATGCCTAGCTAAGGGCGTTAAACAAAAGTGCTTGTTGGGAGGCAACCCAACGAATCTATCTTTTTTCTTTCTGTTTTGTGTTTTCCACACTTTCATAATTCTGTTATGATTGTGTTTTTTGTGTTCCTTTTTGCGTTTGTGCCAAGCAAAACCGTTATGATTAGTCTTGAGGATGATCGTTTGGTCATGCTGGGAAAGACAGAAACTTTCTGCTCACGAAAAGAATTTTCATTTTTTTCTGTAAGATCTTTTGAGTTGATTCTTTTTGCTGCTGATTTCTACGCAATTTTTTCAGAATTTCGTAAGTTTTCAGAATTTTTTAAGTACCAGAGGTATACAAACATACAGGCTGGTCTGGTGTTAACAGATTTTGTTTTTGTTGTGTTGGTTGCTTATTTTGATGAAACTATGGATAGTATCAGGGGGTATTAGCCATGGAAGATTGAAAGTACATTAACCCAACATCAGCACAAGTAGAATTTAAGTTTGCTACAGTACCTAAGGAAGTGGTGGTTTGCTTTCTTGTACTAATGTTATCACGAGTTTCTGTTTAAGTTTCGTGTTGTGAAGTTTTCAAGTTTTGGGTGAAGTTCTTATACACAAAAAGATAAAGAGTGGCAAGAGCTCAAGCTTGGGGATGCCCAAGGCACCCCAAGAGATTCAAGGATGCCGTAAAAGCCTAAGCTTGGGGATGCCCCGGGAAGGCAGCCCCTCTCTCGTCTTCAATCCATCGGTAACGTTGCTTGGGGCTATATTTTTATTCACCACATGTTATGTGTTTTTGCTTGGAGCATCTTGTATCGTAGGAGTCTTTTATTTTTGTTGTGTCACAATCATCCTTTCTGCACACCTAGAGAGAGAGAGACATGCACACACCGTGATTTTGTCGAGCTTCACTTATATATTTTGGTAGACAATTTAGCTCACATGTGCTTCACTTATATCTTTTGAGCTAGATACTTTTGCTCTATGTGCTTCACTTATATATTTTAGAGCGCAGTGGTGCGTGGCTTGGTAGTTGATCTATGCTTTGAAAGTAGTCTCAAAAGGGGTAGTTATCCAAAGGGATACAAAAACTTCTTCCTTCATGTGCATTGAATAGTTAGAGAAGTTTGATTCATCTCAATTAGTTTTGAGTTGTGGTTATGGTAATATTGAAATCATGCTAGTGAGGTGTTGTGAATCTAGAAATACTTGTGTTGAAGTTAGTGATTCCCATAGCATGCACCTATGGTGAACCGCGATGTGATGAAATCTGAGCATGATTAGTCTATTGATTGTCATCCTTTGCGTGGCGGTCGGGATCGCGCGATGGTTTATACCTACCAACCCTTCCCCTAGGAGTATGCGTTGAATGCTTTGTTCTGATTACTAATAAAACTTTTGCAACAAGTATATGAGTTCTTCATGACTAATGTTGAGTCCATGGTTTAGATGCACTTTCACCTTCCACCATCACTATCTTCTTAGTGCCGTGCAACTTTCGCCGGTGCACAAAACCCACCATTAGCCTCCCTCAAAACAACCACCATACCTACCTACTATGGCTTTTTCAAAGTCATTCCGAGATATAGTGCCATGCAACTACCACCATGATATGTGCCACCACGTCTACATTGACATTGCCTGATCGTAATATAGCTAGCATGATGTTTCCATTGATGTCTATGCCATGCTAGATCATTGCCACGGTACACTACCGAAGGCATTCCATATAGAGTCATAATTGCTCTAAGTTTTGAGTTGAAAGTGTGATGATCATCATTATTGGAGCATTTTCGCATGTGAGGAAATAAAAGAGGCCAAAGAAGCCCATAAAAAAGAGGCCAAAGATCCCGCCAAAAAATGAGAGAAAAAGAGAGAAGGGACAATGCTACCACTTTTTCCACACTTGTGCATTTTGAGCACCATGATCTTCATGATTGAGAATCTCTCATTTTGTCACCACCATATAGCTAGTGGGAAATTCTCATTATATAACTTGGCTTTTATATTCAATGATAGGCTTCCTCAAAATTGCCTTAGGTCTTCGTGAGCAAGCAAGTTGGATGCACACCCACTAGTTCTCTTTAAGAGCTTTCACATACTCGTAGCTCTAGCGCATCATTTGTATGGCAATCCCTACTCATTCACATTGATATCTATTGATGAGCATCTCCACAGCTCATTGATATGCCTAGTTAATGTGACTATCTTCTCCTTTTTTGTCTTGCAAACTCCACCACATTCCACACCATCTATAGTGCTATAACCATGGCTCACGCTCATGTATTGCGTGAGAGTTGAAAATGTTTGAGAAAGTAAAGGTGTGAAACAATTACTTGGCCAATACCGGGGTTGTGCATGATTTAAATTTCTCGTGCAATGATGATAGAGCATAGCCAGACTATATGCTTTTGTAGGGATAACTTTCTTTTGGCCTTGTTATTTTGAAAGTTCATGATTACTTTGTTAGTTTGCTTAAATTATTATTGTTTCCACGTCAATAGCAAACTATTGTTTTGAATCTAATGGATCTGAACATTCACGTCACATAAGAGGAATTACAAAGGACACCTATGCTAGGTAGCATGAAAGCATCAAAAATTCATTCTTATCACTTCCCTACTCGAGGACGAGCAGGAGTTAAGCTTGGGGATGCTTGATACGTCTCAAACATATCTATACTTTTTTATGGTTTCACGCTGTTATCTTGTCTTCTTTGTATGTTTTATGTACCTTTTTTATATCTTTTGGGGGACTAACTTATTGATTCAGTGCCGAGTGTCAGTTCCTGTTTTTCCGTGTTTTTGACTCTTTTCAGATCTGATTTTGGAACGGAGTCCAAACGGAATAAAATCCCCGAAATGATTTTTTTCCCGAACGAAAGAAGACCGGGGAGCCTTTGGGCCAAGCCAGGTGGACCCCAGGGAGCCCACAATCTTGCACCACGCCACCAGGGGGAGGCGGCAGTGGGCAAGCTTGTGGCTTCCCTGTCCGCCTCCTGACCTAGGTTTTGCGCCTATATATTCCCAAATATTCCGCAAAAAATCAGGGGAGCCTCGAAAATACTTTTCCTCCGCCGCAAGCTTCCGTTTCCGCGAGATCTCATCTGGAGACCCTTCCCGGCGCCCTGCCGGAGGGGACTTTGGAGGTGGAGGGCTTCTTCATCATCATCATCACCCCTCCAATGACTCGTGAGTAGTTCACTTCAGACCTACAGGTCCGTAGTTAGTAGCTAGATGGCTTCTTCTCTCTCTTGGATCTTCAATACAAAGTTCTCCATGATCTTCATGGAGATCTATCCGATGTAATCTTCTTTGGCGGTGTGTTTGTCGAGATCTGATGAATTGTGGACTTGTGATCAGATTATCTATGATATATATTTGAGTCTTTGCTGATTTCTTATATGCGTGATTTGATATCCTTGTAAGTCTCTCCGAGTCTTGGGTTTTGTTTGGCCAACTAGATCTATGATTCTTGCAATGGGAGAAGTACTTGGTTTTGGGTTCTGCCATGTGGTGACCTTTCCCAGTGACAGTAGGGGCAACAAGGCACACGTCAAGCACTTGCCATCAAGGGTAAAAGATGGGATTTTTATCATTGGTTTGAGATTATCCCTCTACATCATGTCATCTTGCTTAAGGCGTTACTCTGTTCTTATGGACTTAATACACTATATGCATGCTGGATAGCGGTCGACGTGTGGAGTAATAGTAGTAGATGCAGAGTATTGGTCTACTTGTTTCGGACGTGATGCCTATAGAAATAATCATTGCATAGATATCGTCACGACTCTGCATAGTTCTATCAATTGCTCGACAGTAATTTGTTCACCCTCCGTCTACTTGCTTTCATGAGAGAAGCCACTAGTAAACACTACGGCCCCGGGGTCTATTCACATCCATCGTTTACACCTTCGCTTTTACTTTGCTTTGTGTTGGAAATATGCCCTAGAGGCAATAATAAAATGGTTATTATCATATTTCCTTGTTCATGATAATCGTCTATTGTTCATGCTATAATTGTATTAACAGGAAACAGTAATACATGTGTGAATAAATAGATCACAATGTGTCCCTAGCAAGCCTCTAGTTGGCTAGCTCGTTAGTCAATAGATGATCATGGTTTCCTGATCATGGGCATTAGATGTCATTGATAACGGGATCACATCATTGGGAGAATGAGGTGATGGACAAGACCCAATCCTAAGCATAGCACTAGATCGTATTGTTCGTATGCTAAAGCTTTTCTAAAGTCAAGTATCTTTTCCTTCGACCGTGAGATTGTGCAACTCCCGGATACCGTAGGAGTGCTTTGGGTGTATCAAACATCACAACGTAACTGGGTAACTATAAAGGTGCACTACGGGTACCTCCGAAAGTGTCTGTTGGGTTGGTACGAATCGAGATCGGGATTTGTCACTCCGTGTGACAAAGAGGTATCTCTGGGCCCACTCGGTAGAACATCATCATGAGCTCAATGTGACTAAGGAGTTAGTCACACGATGACGTGCTACGGAACGAGTAAAGAGACTTACCGGTAACGAGATTGAACAAGGTATTGGTATACCGACGATCGAATCTCGGGCAAGTTCTATACCGACAGACAAATGGAATTGTATACGGGATTGATTGAATCCTTGACATCGTGGTTCATCCAATGAGATCATCATGGAGCAAGTGGGAGCCACCATGGGTATCCAGACCCCGCTGATGGTTATTGGCCAGAGAGGTGTCTCGGTCATGTCTGCCTGTCTCCCGAACCCGTAGGGTCTACACACTTAAGGTTCGGTGACGCTAGGGTTATAGGGAATTGTTATATGAGGTTACCAAAAGTTGTTCGGAGTCCTGGATGAGATCCCAGACGTCACGAGGAGCTCCTAAATGGTCCGGAGGTAAAGATTGATATATAGGACGGATGGTTTCGGAAACCGGAAGTGTTTCGGGCATCACGGGTAACATACCGGGACCACCGGAGGTGGCCCCGGGGGTCCACCGAAGGGGGGCAACGACCCCAGGAGGTAAGGTGGGCCAAGTGGGGGAGGGAACCAGCCTCAAGGTGGGCTGGTGAGCCTCCCCACTCAGCCCAATGGGCAGGGGAGAGGGAAGGGGGGGCAAACCCTAGGCACAGGTGGGCCTTAGGCCCACCAGGTGGTGCGCCACCCCCTCCCACCCTAGCCGCCGCCCCCTTTCCCATCTGGTGGCTGCCGCACCACCTAGGGGGGAACCCTAGGGGTGGCGCACCCCCTCCCCCTCCTCCTATAAATAGAGAGGGGTTTAGGCCCTTGGGAGACAGACTTCTCCCTCTCCCTCGGCGCAGCCCTGCCCTTCTTCCTCCTCCTCTCTGCCGGTGCTTGGCGAAGCCCTGCCGGGAGACCTCGTCTCTCCATCGACACCACGTCGTCGTGCTACTGGAGTTCTTCCCCAACCTCTCCCTCCTCCTTGCTAGATCAAGGTGCGGGAGACGTCACCGGGCTGCACGTGTGTTGAACGCGGAGGTGCCGTAGTTAGGCACTAGATCGGAATCGTTGCGAGTACGACTCCATCAACCGCGTTCTAGCAATGCTTACGCTTAGCGATCTTCAAAGGTATGATGATGCTCTTACCCCTCAATCGTTGCTCGTATCTCCATAGGAAGATCTGAATATGCGTAGGAAAATTTTGAATTTATGCTACGTTACCCAACAGTGGCATCCAAGCCAGGTTTTCTATGAGTAGAACACAAAAGTTGTGGGCGATGATTTGTCAATTTGCTTGCCGCTACTAGTCTTATTATTTTCTGGCGGTATTGTGGGATGAAGCGGCCCAGACTGACTTTACACGTACGCTTACGTGAGACTTGTTCCACCGACAGACATGCACACCGTGCATAAAGGTGGCTAGCGGGTGTCTGTCTCTCTTACTCTAGTCGGATTGGATTTGATGAAAAGGGTCCTTATGAAGGGTAAATAGCTTTGGCATATCATCGTTGTGGCTGTCACGTAGGTAAGAAGGCGTTCTTGCTAGAAACCCAAATCAGCCACGTAAAACTTGCAACAACAATTAGAGGACGTCTAACTTGTTTTTGCAGGGTTTGACATGTGATGTGATATGGCCAAAGTTGTGATGTTGCATGTATGATGTATGAGATGATCATGTTATTGTAATAGGTTTCACGACTTGCATGTCGATGAGTATGACAACCGGCAGGAGCCATAGGAGTTGTCTTAATTTATTATATGAGATGCAACGCCATGTGCTTACTACTTTTACTTCATTGCTAACGGTTAGCTATAGTAGTAGTGATAGTAGTAGTTGGCATGACGACTTCACGGAGACACGATGATGGAGATCATGATGATGGAGATCATGGTGTCATGCCGGTGACGATGATGATCATGCGATGCCTGAAGATGGAGATCGAAAGAGCAAAGATGATAATGGCCATATCGTGTCACTATATGATTGCATTGTGATGTTTATCATGTTTTTCATCTTATTGCTTAGAACGACGGTAGCATAATAAGATGATCCCTCTTAAAATTTCGAGAACGTATTCCCCTAAGTGTGCACCGTTGCGAAGGATCGTTGTCTCGAAGCACCATGTGATGATCGGGTGTGATAGATTCTAACGTTCGCATACAACGGGTGTAAGCCAGATTTACACACGCGAAACACCTAGGTTGACTCGACGAGCTTAGCATGTACAGACATGACCTCGAATACAAGAGACCGAAAGGTCGAACATGAGTCGTATGGTTGAATACGATCAGCATGAAGTTGCTCACCATGGTGACTAGTCCGTCTCACGTGATGATCGGACACGGGTTAGTCAACATGGATCATGTATCACTTAGATGACTAGAGGGATGTCGATTTAAGTGGGAGTTCATACTTAATTTGATTAAATGAACTTAATTGTCATGAACTTAGTCTAAAAGTTGTCTTTATAAATATTGTAGATGGCCAACGTCAACCTCAATTTCAACGCATTCCTAGAGAAAAACAAGCTGAAAGATGATGGTAGCAACTATGCGGACTGGGTTCGCAACTTGAAGCTCATCCTTGAAGCAGCTAAAAAGGCTTATGTCCTTGATGCGCCGCTAGGTGACCCTCCCGCTCCCGCAGCAGCCCAGGACATTCTGAACGTCTGGCAAACCCGGAGTGATGACTACTCTCTGGTTAGGTGTGGCATGTTATACAGTTTAGAAACGGGGCTCCAAAGGCTTTTTGAGCAACACGGGGCATATGAGATGTTCCAGGAGCTGAAGCTAGTTTTTCAAGATCATGCCCGTGTCGAGAGATATGAAGTCTCCGACAAGTTCTTTAGCTGTAAGATGGAGGAGAACAGTTCTGTCAGTGAGCACATACTCAAAATGTCTGGGTTACACGGTCGTCTGACTTCACTTGGAGTCGAACTTCCGGATGATGCTATAATTGACAGAATCCTCCAGTCTCTCCCACCAAGCTACAAAGTCTTTGTGCTTAACTACAACATGCAAGGGATGGAGAAGACCATTCTCGAGTTGTACTCGATGCTCAAGTCTGCAGAAGTAGAAATCAAGAAAGAGCATCAAGTGTTGATGGTCAACAAGACCACTAGTTTCAAGAAAGGCAAGGGTAAGAAGAACTTCAAGAAAGACGGCAAAGCTATTGCCGCGCCCGGTAAGCCAGATGCCGGGAAGAAGAAAAAGAATGGACTCAAGCCTGAGACTGAGTGCTTCTATTGCAATGGAAAAGGTCACTGGAAGCGGAACTGCCCCAAATACTTAGCGGACAAGAAGGCCGGCAACGTTAAAGGTATATGTGATATACATGTTATTGATGTGTACCTTACCAGCGCTCGTAGTAGCTCCTGGGTATTTGATACCGGTGTTGTTGCTCACACTTGCAACTCAAAGCAGGATCTGCAGAATAAGCGGAGACTGGCCAAGGACGAGGTGACGATGCGCGTCGGGAATGGTTCCAAAGTCGATGTGATCGCCGTCTGCACGCTACCTCTACATCTACCGTCGGGATTAGTTTTACACCTTAATAATTGTTATTTAGTACCATCTTTGAGCATGAATATTGTATCAGGGTATTGCTTAATGCGAGACGGCTACTCATTTAAGTCAGAGAATAATGGTTGTTCTATTTATATGAGTGATATGTTTTATGGTCACGCTCCGCTGGTGAATGGTTTATTCTTGATGAATCTCGATCGTGATGTTACACATATTCATAGTGTGAGTACCAAAAGATGTAAAGTTGATAATGATAGTCCCACATACTTGTGGCACTGCCGCCTTGGTCATATCGGCGTTAAGCGCATGAAGAAGCTCCATACTGATGGACTATTAGAGTCTCTTGACTTTGAATCATTTGACACATGTGAACCGTGCCTCATGGGCAAGATGACTAAGACTCCATTCTCAGGAATAATGGAGAGATCAACCGACTTATTGGAAATAATACATACTGATGTGTGTGGTCCAATGAACGTTGAAGCTCGCGGTGGCTATCGTTATGTTCTCACTCTCACCGATGATTTGAGTAGGTATGGGTATATCTACTTGATAAAGCACAAATCTGAGACATTTGAAAAGTTCAAGGAATTTCAGTGTGAGGCCGAGAATCAACGTGACAGAAAAATCAAGTGTCTATGATCTGATCGTGGAGGAGAATATTTGAGTCACGAGTTTGGCACACACCTAAGGAAGTGTGGAATCGTTTCACAACTGACGCCGCCTGGCACACCGCAACGCAATGGAGTGTCTGAACGTCGTAATCGCACTTTATTAGATATGGTACGATCTATGATGTCTCTTACCGACTTACCGCTATCATTTTGGGGATACACATTAGAAACTGCAGCATTCACTTTAAATAGGGCACCGTCTAAATCCGTTGAGACGACACCGTATGAACTATGGTTTGGCAAGAAACCTAAGTTGTCGTTTCTTAAAGTTTGGGGCTGCGATGCTGATGTGAAGAAACTTCAACCAGAAAAGCTCGAACCCAAAGCGGAGAAATGTGTATTCATAGGATACCCTAAGGAAACTATTTGGTATACCTTCTATCTTAGATCTGAAGGTAAAACCTTTGTTGCCAAGAACGGATCCTTTCTAGAGAAAGAGTTTCCCTCGAAAGAAGTAAGTGGGAGGAAGGTAGAACTTGATGAGGTAATTACACCCCCTCTCGAACAGGATAGTAGCACAACGCGGGAAGTTGTTCCTGTGGCACCTACACCAACTGAAGAGGAAGTTAATGATGATGATCATGAAGCTTCGGATCAAGTTACTACTGAACCGCGAAGGTCCACATGGGCACGCTCCGCACCAGAGTGGTACGGCAATCCTGTGATGGAAATCATGTTGTTAGACAACGGTGAACCTTCGAACTATGAAGAAGCGATGGCGGGCCCGGATTCCAACAAATGGCTTGAAGCTATGAAATCCGAGATAGGATCCATGTATGAGAACAAAGTATGGACTTTGGTGGACTTGCCCGATGACCGGCGAGCCATAGAAAATAAATGGATCTTCGAGAAGAAGACTGATGCAAATGGTAATGTAACCGTTTATAAAGCTCGACTTGTCACAAAGGGTTTTCGACAAATTCAAGGAGTTGACTACGAAGAGACTTTCTCTCCCGTAGCGAAGCTGAAATCAGTCTGAATCATGTTAGCAATTGCCGCCTTTTATGATTATGAAATTTGGCAAATGGACATCAAAACAGCGTTCCTTAACGGGAACCTTAAGGAAGAGTTGTATATGATGCAACCAGAAGGTTTTGTCGACCCTAAGGGTGCTAACAAAGTGTGCAAGCTCCAGTGCTCCATCTATGGGCTGGTGCAAGCATCTCGGAGTTGGAACATTCGCTTTAATGAGGTGATTAAAGCGTTTGGGTTCATACAGGTTTACGGAGAAGCCTGTCTGTACAAGAAAGTGAGTGGGAGCTCTGTAGCTTTCCTCATACTGTATGTGGATGACATATTATTGATGGGGAATAATATAGAGATGTTGGAGAGCATAAAGGCCTATTTGAACAAGAGTTTTCAATGAAGGACCTAGGAGAAGCTGCATACATATTAGGCATCAAGATCTATAGAGATAGATCAAGACGCCTCATAGGTCTTTCGCAAAGCACATACCTTGACAAGATATTGAAGAAGTTCAATATGGAAAACTCAAAGAAAGGGTTCTTGCCAGTTTTGCAAGGTATGAGATTGAGTAAGACTCAGTCGCTGACCACGGCAGCAGATAGAGAGAAGATGCGTTCTGTCCCCTACGCTTCAGCCGTGGGCTCTCTAATGTATGCCATGTTGTGTGCCAGACCTGATATAAACCTTGCCATAAGTTTGGTAGGGAGGTACCAAAGTGATCCCGGTATGGAACACTGGACAGCGGTCAAGAATATCCTTAAGTACCTGAAAAGGACTAAGGAAATGTTTCTCGTTTATGGAGGTGACGAAGAGCTCGTCGTAAAGGGTTACGTCGACGCTAGCTTCGACACAGATCCGAATGACTCTAAGTCACAGACCGGATACGTATATGTGTTGAATGGTGGGGCAGTGAGCTGGTGCAGCAGCAAGCAAGAAGTCGTGGCATCATCTACATGTGAAGCGGAGTACATAGCTGCTTCAGAAGCGGCTCATGAAGGAATTTGGATGAAGGAGCTCATCACCGACCTTGGAGTGGTTCCAAGCGCGTCGGGTCCAATGACACTCTTCTGTGATAACACTAGGGCCATTGCCATAGCCAAGGAGCCCAGGTTTCACCGGAAGACGAAGCACATCAAACGCCGCTACAAACTCCATCCAGGACCATGTCCAGAGTGGAGTGATAGATATTTGTAAAGTACACACGGATCTGAATGTTGCCGACCCGTTGACTAAACCTCTTCCATGAGCAAAACATGATCAACACCATAATGCTATGGGTGTTCGATACATCACAA
The DNA here is from genome assembly GCF_904849725.1 of Hordeum vulgare subsp. vulgare. Lineage (NCBI taxonomy): Eukaryota > Viridiplantae > Streptophyta > Magnoliopsida > Poales > Poaceae > Hordeum > Hordeum vulgare. The sequence continues at coordinate 421,887,392 of NC_058519.1, read as the reverse complement.
TGTAACTAGATTATTGACTCTAGTGCAAGTGGGAGACTGTTGGAAATATGCCCTAGATGCAATAATAAAATGGTTATTATCATATTTCCTTGTTCATGATAATCGTCTATTGTTCATGCTATAATTGTATTAACAGGAAACAGTAATACATGTGTGAATAAATAGATCACAATGTGTCCCTAGCAAGCCTCTAGTTGGCTAGCTCGTTAGTCAATAGATGATCATGGTTTCCTGATCATGGGCATTAGATGTCATTGATAACGGGATCACATCATTGGGAGAATGAGGTGATGGACAAGACCCAATCCTAAGCATAGCACTAGATCGTATTGTTCGTATGCTAAAGCTTTTCTAAAGTCAAGTATCTTTTCCTTCGACCGTGAGATTGTGCAACTCCCGGATACCGTAGGAGTGCTTTGGGTGTATCAAACATCACAACGTAACTGGGTAACTATAAAGGTGCACTACGGGTACCTCCGAAAGTGTCTGTTGGGTTGGTACGAATCGAGATCGGGATTTGTCACTCCGTGTGACAAAGAGGTATCTCTGGGCCCACTCGGTAGAACATCATCATGAGCTCAATGTGACTAAGGAGTTAGTCACACGATGACGTGCTACGGAACGAGTAAAGAGACTTACCGGTAACGAGATTGAACAAGGTATTGGTATACCGACGATCGAATCTCGGGCAAGTTCTATACCGACAGACAAATGGAATTGTATACGGGATTGATTGAATCCTTAACATCGTGGTTCATCCAATGAGATCATCGTGGAGCAAGTGGGAGCCACCATGGGTATCCAGACCCCGCTGATGGTTATTGGCCAGAGAGGTGTCTCGGTCATGTCTGCCTGTCTCCCGAACCCGTAGGGTCTACACACTTAAGGTTCGGTGACGCTAGGGTTATAGGGAATTGTTATATGAGGTTATCGAAAGTTTTTCAGAGTCCCGGATGAGATCCCGGACGTCACGAGGAGCTCCGGAATGGTCCGGAGGTAAAGATTGATATATAGTACGGATGGTTTCGGAAACCGGAAGTGTTTCGGGCATCACGGGTAACGTACCGGGACCACCGGGACCACCGGAGGTGGCCCCGGGGGTCCACCGAAGGGGGGCAATGACCCCGGGAGGTAAGGTGGGCCAAGTGGGGGAGGGAACCAGCCCCTAGGTGGGCTGGTGCGCCTCCCCACTCAGCCCAATGTGCAGGGGAGAGGGAAGGGGGGGCAAACCCTAGGCACAGGTGGGCCTTAGGCCCACCAGGTGGTGCGCCACCCCCTCCCACCCTAGCCGCCGCCCCCTTTCCCATCTGGTGGCTGCCGCACCACCTAGGGGGGAACCCTAGGGGTGGCGCACCCCCTCTCCCTCCTCCTATAAATAGAGAGGGGTTTAGGCCCTTGGGAGACAGACTTCTCCCTCTCCCTCGGCGCAGCCCTGCCCTTCTTCCTCCTCCTCTCTGCCGGTGCTTGGCGAAGCCCTACCGGGAGACCTCGTCTCTCCATCGACACCACGCCGTCGTGCTGCTGGAGTTCTTCCCCAACCTCTCCCTCCTCCTTGCTGGATCAAGGTGCGGGAGATGTCACCGGGTTGCACGTTTGTTGAACGCGGAGGTGATGTAGTTTGGCACTAGATCGGAATCGCTGCGAGTACGACTCCATCAACCGCGTTCTAGCAACGCTTCCACTTAGCGATCTTCAAAGGTATGAAGATGCTCTTACCCCTCACTCGTTGCTGGTCTCTCCATAGGAAGATCTGAATATGCATAGGAAAATTTTGAATTTATGCTACGTTACCCAACACTTTGTTACTTTGTTGCTTCCAGTTCTCACTTGGCAAACAATTTATAAGGGATTGACAACCCCTTCATAGCATTGGGTGCAAGATTTTGTGTTTGTGCAGGATGTTGAGATACTCTTCCGCCAGTTTGATACCTTGGTTCTCAAACTGAGGGAAATACTTACCACCGCTACGCTACATCACCCTTTCCGCTTCGAGGGAACACCAACGCAAGGCTCCAAGGCCACGGGGGAAATCCTTTGCATACTTGCCTAGGAAGTCCCTTAAGGCATAGCCGCAGCTGAAGGATTCCTGGTGCTGTTGCTGAGGAGTACCAAGCAAGACTCCTATTTCTGGTGCCGTTGGAAGGTCTTTTGTTGCAGTAGCAACATGCAACCGTTGATGGATGACTTGAAAGAAGCTTGGGTGAATGGGGTCAACACATACGACGCAGCTAAGAAAGAGAACTTTCAAATGTATGTTTGGTACCAATACTCGTTGCATGATCTGCCGGCATTTGCGCTTTTCGTTGCCTGGTGTGTGCATGGAAGGTTCCCATGCCCACAATGCAAGGCAGCTCTTAAGTTTCATTAGTTGCCGGCGGGTGGGAAGTATTCCTGCTTTGACTTGCATAGACAGTTCTTGCCTATTGACCATCCATTCAGAAAAGACAAGAAGAATTTCATGAAAGGTAAAGTTGTCAAACACTCAGCACCACCTGCGTTGACGGGGGCCCAAATTAATGAACAGTTAAAATCTATGGAGCCTGATCCAAACCGTCCAGGGTATTTCTTGGCTTATAATGAGGAACACGCCTGGACCCACAGGCCATGCATCTGGGATCTCCCCTACTTTGAAGACTTCTTACTTCCACACAACATTGACATGATGTACACTGAAAAGAATATCGCCGAGGCCCTTCTTGGCACATTTTTCGGCACTGATAATGGCAAAGATAATACAAAGGCTAGAGTTGACCAGGAGACTCTGTGTGATAAGCCATCACTAAACATGCGAGAACCGAAAGGAAGAAAAAATTGGTCCAAACCACCTGTCTGGTACAATCTTGAGAAGGGAGCAATAAGGGAAATCCTCTTGTGGGTGCAAAAAAAGTTGTTGTTCCCCGATGGGTATGCTACGAATCTAGCGAGGGGAGCGAGCATTGAAAAAATGAAAAAAATTGGGCTCAAGAGTCATGATTGGCACATATGGCTTGAGCGGATAATGCCGGTGATGTTGCGCGGCTATATCCCCGAGGCTGAATGGCTAGTATTGGCCGAGTTGAGCTATTTCTTTCGTGTTCTTTGTGCTAAAGAGTTGTCGCGTGCCTTGATAGATGACATGGAAGACTTGGCGCCTGAGTTGCTCTGCAAGTTAGAGAAGATTTTTCCACTGGGCTTCTTTAATCCGATGCAACACATGATTTTGCATCTCCCAACCGAGGCAAGATTGGGTGGCCCTGTGCAAAATCGTTGGTGCTATTCAACTGAAAGAATGCAGAAGACACTTCGAGGAAAATGTAAAAATAAACGTAGAATTGAAGCATCGATGGCCGAGGCGTTCGTTATCGAGGAGGCGGCAAACTTCGTAACAACACACTATGATGCCACTATGCACAGCTTGCATAATCCAAAGCCTCGGTACAATCTGGGAGACCCCAAATGACATGAATCCAATCTCAGCCTCTTCAAAGGGAAGCTCGCACCTTCTGGTGTGGGAAACCCAAAGTTGTTGTGCGTCGAGGAGTGGCGCACACTAACGATGTATATATTGAACAACTTTAACAGAAGTTCGGCCATACATCGAGTAAGTGCTCTGTACATTGTTTCGCAACTTTTAACAAGTTTTGTGTCTAACAACTATTATTAATTGATACAGTCGATACGTCGAACAATTCTCGAATGGTGTTGCAATCGAAAAAGAATCCATTCTCGAGTATGAACTTCTTGAAAAGACAGGAGGCAGCTATCCCGGTTTCATCTCTTGGTTCAAAAAAACGGTACCTCCCTTAAATATAATAGGTGATTTCCTTTGTTGCTCTTACTCATGAGTAACACACCAAATTCTACCTTTTCTTAACTTCTAGGCTAATTCAGATGAGCAAGTCGATGATGAATTGAGACAAATAGCTAATGGTTTTGACTTTAATGTCCGTACATTTCAGAAGTACGACATCAACGGGTATCGCTTTCGTACTGCTAGCAAAGAGCTTTCAATGCCCGGTCGAAAAACAAACAATTCCGGTGTCTCTGCTATAGGCGAGGGAGGTGTCGAGTATTATGGAAGACTTGAATAAGTCTACGAACTTCATTATTATGGTGAAAATCCTCCGAACGTTGTTGTGTTCAAATGTCATTGGTTCGATCCTACTAAGACAAGACGGACTCATGAACATCTTGGGATTGTCGAAATTCGACAAGACAGGCAGTTAAGCAGTGCCGATGTCTATATTGTGGCTCGATAGGCCACCCAAGTTTTCTATGTGCCATACTGTCGTCAAAGTGTTAAGAACCTGGAAGGTTGGTATGTCGTGTTCGATGTGCCGCCACATCTTAGACCACCTCCCCCAAATGAAGACGATTTTGAACCTCAAATTGACCAAATAACATATGATGGAGAATTCTTCCAAGAATCACGTGGCGTGAGACGTCGTACCCGAAACTGCTCTACGTCCACCCTGAACACGGAGGAACAAGACTCACGTGATGATGAGGAAGAAGTGGAAGTAGAAGAAGTTACCAATGCCGATGAGCTATCAATGCTTGATCGGTTACAAAAAGGCCTTCCACATGATGTTCCTGAACCCGATGACGATATCAGTCATGACGACACGTGTGATACTGATGATGATTTTGCTTCAATTGACCATGGAGAAGAGACAGATGATCCAGACTATTAGTACTTTGTATGCATCCAAACATTGTTGTTTAATTATTCAATTATTAGTTGAATTATTCATGTATTTATTATTGTTCGTTTAATTATTGTCCTTGAATTTGTACTAACTATTTAACTATTTATCATTACAGGTGGTGAGACATGGCAGGCGGGGATAAGTTGAGGATAGCACCTGGGCAGCTACGGAGAACTTTGTTGCAGAGCTTTGCCGAGGAGACCCGTGGGAGAGGCGGAGGAAAGAAGAGAGGCAGAGGAAATGTTCGTGGGAGAGGGAGGCTGCGTGATAGGAGCCAGTCGCCACCACCCTCGGCTACTTCTGTCTCAGCCACTTCACCCTTGCAGACGAGGGTGTCACCGGTGCGGGATCCTCCCGCCCAGGAGCAGACACCGATGCAGGGGGCTGAGGCGGAGGCTGAGGAGGAGGCTAAGGCGGAGGGTGCCGAGGCGGAGGCTGAGGCGGAGGGGGCTGAGGCGGAGGCCGAGGGGGCTGCCAGCAAGTCGGTCTACCAACGTGGTATGACACGAGTTCCAGACCGATTGGAGTTGCAGCACAGGGCGTTCATTAAGCCAGATGGCGAGAAGTAAGTTGATATATATTGTGTACCTTATATCATTATATTTCACCAAGTAGCTAATGTCTTTGCCTTATCATTATGTAGGGGGTGGGGTTATCCGAAGAATACCCGGAATCCAAACTGCCTCCTTGGTGCTTTACTTAGGGAGCACTTCCCCGGGATAGTGCAGTTGCCTGGTGAGGGTATGGTTCCCGAGCCAGGACTCAAGTGGGAGCACTACCAAGCCGCTCTGCTCCCGGAAAACACACATGTCAATGGTGTTGTTTGCGTGAGCGTGGCCAACAAGGTCTTGGCTGATTTTTGGGTAACTATTATTTTACCCAATAAAAAGTATACAATGTTATATATTGTTATTTCCTTCCAAATCATTTCACTATTCATCTGTGCATCTATTTGGCATAATTGCAGAGTTACATTAGGGTCGAGGAGGGGGCGGAGGAGGCGGCCAAGAAGAACCTCGTGAAAGAGTGCAAGAGTTTATTGAATAACACGAGGCACGAGCTGCGTGTTCAGGCTGTTCGAGATTGGTACGCCAAGCAAGGGGAGCCGAAGACAAAGACTGAATGTCGAAAGATTTACCTTGATAAGACCGAGTACATGGAGGTATGTACATTCCAAAGATCAATTCTTAGGGCTAGTTAGGTCTATTTAGTTATAATGCTTAGTTTCATTCTTCATTAACTTACATTCATAGGTGCCCCTGAGATGGTTGGCCGATAAGATGGATTGTTGGGAGATGATAGTGGACAGGTGGTGCACAGAGGCTTGGTTGAGCACCCACACTATGGCCAAGGACCGTCGTGCCCAATTGGTTGGTGTGCCACACCACCAAGGCAATGCCAACATCAAGAAATACGCCAAAAAATGGGTATGTGTGCCTTGTTTTGTTTCATCAATAATTCATTCGTTCATGATTTTTGTTATACTAATTCTTTGTCTTTTCATGTAGGCCAAACACAATAACCAGCCCGAGCCTCAGGGATACGCCGCGTTTAGCATGGCCCATAAGGGCTCGTACAAGACGGCGAAGGCATATTCTGAGGGGGACGGGCCGTCGGCGTACACAAGCATGTCCGCCTACAACAAGATGACGTCTTATTCTAAGGTGGTCAAACAGCTGCGCGGGCCTGACTATGACTCGAGCCAGAATCCTATCGATCTAGAGGCGTTGATGATCTCTGGTGGCAGTAAGAGTCATGGCACGCTGGCCATGTGTGATGGCTTCGTCCCTATCACTGAGACTCTATCTCAGATCAAGGCGAGGCAAATGAGCTCCGCTCCTGTAATACGGCAACGCGCGAGGCGAGTTGATCTTGCCATCGAGGTTAGTTTTCTTCATTATTTCTTTCGTTCTTTTGTCCCTCGATGGATGATGAAAATTCCTTCTGAGGAGTGGTTGCAGGACACACTTATGAAGGAGAGGGAGACCACCAGGCTCTTGTTGGAGGAGAGGGACAGGAATACACAGAGGTTGCTTGAGGAGGAGAGGGCACGCAATAATGCCCATGCGAAGGCCATGCACGACTTCGTTGCGGTAAGTCAGTTGTGTGAGAAGCAAGGCTATGTGTGAGACGCAACAAGGCTATTTCTTTGACTCCTCGAAAACTAATTTGCAGGCTATGTGTGAGAAGCAAGGTTTGCCGCCCCCTCCGCCGATGCCTTCTCCGGTGGGAAGGGTGAGTTCCCTTTCAATGACCAACCTTGCACGGTCTTATACCATTGTCTGTCGCCGTGCTAACCACATATTTTAACTCTTGCCTTGTTGCAGCATCATTCCAAAGTTGAATCCCACGATCCCTTTACTTCTCCTGGTGAGAGCCCTAGCAACCGAGCGACCAACGGAGATGGAGCTTCTCCTCCGTTTCTTGGCATTCGGTAAGTTATTCCTCTCCTTCTTATTCTTCTTATTGTTTAGATCAACTTAGATTATGCCATGCTTTAGTTAGCTTAGTAAATTATAGTTGATATTAGCCATGCTTTAGTTAGCTTAGTAAATTCTAGTTGATATTAGAGATCAAAAATGACATAATTAGTTTAGAAAGTTTTAGAAGAAACCAGAAGAGAAGAACAAACAAGAGATGAAGAAATAAGAGAAGAAGAAAGAGGAGAAAAAGATAACTTCTCTTCTTTCTTTTTCTCCATCTTCTTCTTCTTCTTCTTCTTCTTCTTCTTCTTCTTCTTCCACTTCTTCTTCTTATTCTTCTTCTTCTTCTTCTTCTTCCACTTCTTCTTCTAATTGCTTAGCTTAATATAGATAACTTATTTCTTATTGTATTCTTCTTCCAACTTCTTTCTCATTATGCAGATTTTGATAAAGCAGCATGGCCTATGGATGGATGCTCTAGGGACTTTGTAATGCACTTGTGTAGTCTTAGATGAACTTTGTAATGCACTTGTATTTGCGGATGCACTTGTGATGCTTTCTAATACTTTGTGATCTTGTTTGCACTTTAATTACATATATTCGTGCTGTTTGCACTTTGTGATGCACTTGTGTTGTGCTGTTTGCACTTTGTGATGCACTTGTGGTGCTGTTTAGGGGCTGGGCAAAAATATATATGTTGCTGTTTGTATCTATGTTTTGCAAATGCAGGGAATTAACAGAAAACAAATATGAAAAAAAGTAGAGAGGGTCTTTGCCTACAGTTTACTGACGGCAACGACTTTGCCGTCGGTGGACTGACGGCAAAGAAGACACGTGGCAGCAGCCTGTGTATCTTGGCAACTCTGGGAATACCAAATTTTCCCAGATTTTCGGCTTTGCCGTCAGTTGTGCTCCAGTTGTCGGAAAAGAGGGGACCAAGGGGACCCAGGTTTTCGGCGTTGCCATCAGCTTTGCTACGGATGTGGGCAAAGAGGGGACCCAGGGTTTCGGCTTTGCCGTCAGCTTTGCTACGGCTGTGGGCAAAGACTGCCGTTAACCTTCTAACGGGGCTCGGCCTGCGCCGTTGCCGCCATTGCTCTTCGCCGTCAGCCCGTGCCACAAAGCTGATGGCAAAGTCTTTGCCATCGGTCGACCTTCAGCTGACGGCAAAGAAGGTGATTGCCAATAAAATCTTGGCCGGTTCCTTTGCCGACAACACACTGACGGCAAAGCCTTTGCCGTCCGTTAAACTGTCCGTTGCCGTCAGCTCTGGCTGTCGGCAAACCAACAGATTCTAGTAGTGTAGATGGCCTTTTTCTGACATCTAGAGCACACAGCTTGAGGACATTTCGCAGCAACATGGCCAGGAATGTTGGAGATCAGACATGTCTCAAGACCACCAGCAGGGGGGTCGGATTGACCAGGGAGGGCACACTTCTTAGAGGGTGTAGACACCATACCAGTGGCCTTACGCTTGTCGCGGCCATCGTCCCCTCCCCCAAGCCTGCCATGAACCAGGGAAGTTTGCCAACGGTCGTTACTCCTGGCGGGATCTAAACTGGCCCCACATATCAATAGTAGTCTTTTCTGCGGACTTTGTCCTCACTCATGCGCACCCAGGATCAACTTCCCGGTCGGTCAACCATCCGAGGAACTACTCCAAGCCGAGCACGCTTAACCTAGAGTTCTGTTTGAATGGGCTCCCGGAAAAGAAGGAATTTCTTATTTATATGAGTAGCCTATCATCCCTAATATGCCAGGGTATCACAACGCCCCAGGATCCCCGGCCCATCGGTCGGTGGGGGAACCGCACGGAGAGCACCATGTACCGCGGTACTCGTGGCTGCGCGCACCACGTGCGGTTCCACTACGACAGCGTCGCCTTGGTCCAGTGTGCCACCGCGTGCTGTCGGCAACCGCTCCCGAATCCGAGCGAAATGACATGGAAAAGAGACCAGACCTCCGATGTCGATGTACTCGCCCTCGCGAAGGAACCCGTCGTCCACCGTATGGCCGAAGACATCGAAGAGCACCACCCGAAGGGTGTCACGGCGGAGGAGCAACTCGCGGTCGACCAGCGAGATCCGTCGCGCCATATCTAGGTCAACCGCGAAGGTGATTCGCCAGCGCACGTCACTTTCCATCCAGTACTACGTTTATATCGCATATCCCCATTCCTAATACCTATCAAGGCCATTTGCCAATGGTCTCTCTCTTTCTCTCCCCATCCCTCTCCTCTCTCTCCCTCCCTCCCTCCCTCCCCTCTCTCTCTCTCTCTCTCCCTCCCTCTCTCCCTCTCTCTCTCTCACGATCCCACGTCAGACGACGGTGGTAGTGTGGAGAGTGGCGACGGTTAGCGACGACAGTAGAGTGGCGGGCGGTGTGGGCGTCTAGTGCAATGACAATGTGTGTAATATATGCCCCAAGTATTTGTGAGGGCATTGGGAGAGGGGCAACTCTTGCAGTTGTAAGGGAGTTGAGCTATTGGTGAACATCCATAATGTATTGAGAAAAAGAAGAGCCATTCTAGCTATTTTTTGGCCCAATTACTTCAATACCAATCATTCTAGTGTAGAAAGGTGAGTTTTTTAGGATGCGTTAAACATACAGATTATTCTACAATGTTTTTTTCTATGTAGATAGCTCTGTGGTCTTAGTTTTTTTTTGAAGAGCCAGCAAATTACTGGTTTGATTCGGATTTAGCAAAAAGCAACAAAAAACAACATGGTGAAGAACTGAAGATCCGAAGATCTTTCCCTAATAATAAAGCACGGAGTGCTTCTGTGGTCCGTCGTGGTCATTTTGCAATAAAGCCCCTGCAGTTTTAGGTAATCAATCCGCAGTATGTATTTAAGTCAAAACGAATCATTTTTCTGTACAAGTCATAATACCGCTTGGTTCTTATAAGCAACGGGACCCATACAAATCACTAGCGCTTCGAGAGTGTAGTGGCAAGAGTTGCTCTTTTCTTCAGGGGAGAGCTGGGTTCGATCCCAGGTGCCTCCCTTTTTACTTTTTTAGTATCCTATTTTCTCTATGATAGCTGATGGGCTGCATTGGGCCCAGTAACTCTCTGTTTTACTTTTTTTCATCCAATTTCAAATGCTTTTTAAACTATTCATATCTTTCAAACCTCAACTTTAATTCTAACATGTTATATATGAAAATTCATCAGAAAAATATGTACATATCAAATATGCTATTATCTTGATATTAGTAATTTCTAAAATTACATTTAGGTTGCCTATTATATATGTTTCGTTCCTTATTAATGTAAACAAGTGGCTTAATGTTGATCCCCGTATTGTTTAAAGTGCAGTCGAGTGTGTATATATGAAAATCCATTAGAAAAATATATACATATCAAATATGCTATTATCTTGATGTTAGTAATTTCTAAAATTACATTTAGGTTGCCTATTACATATAATTCGTTCCTTATTAATGTAAACAAGTGGCTTAATGTTGATCCCCGTATTGTTTAAAGTGTCGTCGAGTATGTATATATGAAAATTCATCAGAAAAATATGTACGTATCAAATATGCTACTATCTTGATGTTAGTAATTTCTAAAATTACATTTAGGTTGCCTATTATATATGTTTTGTTCCTTATTAATGTAAACAAGTGGTTTAATGTTGATTCCCGTATTGTTTAAAGTACCGTCAAGTGTGCATATGGGGGGTCATTTATTTTCTCCCGGTGCAACGCATGGGCACCGATTGCTTCTCGCGTCCGTCGTGGTCATTTTGCAAAAAACACCCTATAGTTTTCCAAAATCAACCCGCAGTCCATCTTTAAGTGACTCTGAACAGTTTTTTGCATTTTATGCAAACCCCCCCGACATTTATGTTAAATAACCCGCAGTCCAGACTTTAGTCCCAGCGAATCGTTTTTTTATCACAAGTCGCTCCGTAAGATTTTGGTTTATAAGAGGGTGAACTCGAAAAGAACAAATACATTGGCATAGCCTGCGCGCTAGAGCGCGCCCCTCTTACCTGGGACACCCAGGTTCGAATCCTCTCTTTAACAAAACAAATTTGTTTACCTTTTCTCTTCTTTTAGGCTGGTTCACATCAAAAGCAGGAATTCTTTTTTACCTTTTTCTTTTTTTGTTTACCTTTTCTCTTCCATACTGATTCAAATCAAGAGACAAAGGTAGGAATCGGGAGAAGATGAAATTGACTATTTATGGAAGAGGCCAATTATCTATGATGGGATGCATCGTATACCTGTAGCACTGATTGCTTCTGGCGTCCGTCGTGGTCATTTTGCAAAAAACACCCTATAGTTTTCCAAAATCAACCCGCAGTCCATCTTTAAGTGACTCTAAACCGTTTTTTGCATTTTATGCAACCCCCCGACATTTATGCTAAATAACCCGCAGTCCAGACTTTAGTCCCAGCAAATCATTTTTTTATCACAAGTCGCTCCGTAAGATTTTGGTTTATAAGAGGGTGGACTGGAAAAGAACAAATACACTCGCATAGCCTGCTGGCTAGAGCGCACCCCTCTTACGTGGGACACCCAGGTTCGAATCCTGTCTTCAACAATTTTTGTTTATTCTTTTATTTTTTTGTTCTTATTTTAGGCTGGTTCACATCAAGAGACGGGAATTCTTTTTTACTTTTTCCTTTTTTTGTTTACCTTTTCTCTTCCATACTGATTCAAATCAAGAGACAAAGGTAGGAATCGGGAGAAGATGAAATTGACTATTTGTGGAAGAGGCCAATTATCTATGATGGGATGCATCGTATACGAGTAAACTAGACTGTGAACAAAAAAGATTGCTCCAATGGCCTCTAGATTAGTTCATCTTGATTTCTTCCACTCACGTACAATAGTGTGCATCTCGATGTGTAGTCTAAATAAACATCTTTGCTACTTAAGTGAGTTTGCATTCATTTGTGATTCTCAGTTCATTAATAATATAAGTTCACAAGACATAAATTTGAATTGTTTGGAATACATGTACTAAATATTCTTTCATGCTTTTATTTCTTGATTTGATCATGAAATATACACCGAGTTAGTGTATACTACCTCTGTAACTAAGCATACAGAACATATTGAATGTTTTGCTCAAAGAGAGAAAGAGAGACCTCAGGACTGAACACATCTAAACACATTATCGTTGTGTGAGTAATGAGGCCACTGTCGGCAACACAAATATGATTCCATGTGAAACTAAAAGACATGGGTCTATTAAAGTCTTGAATCGTGGTTATTTGGTTAAAAGTGTGTGTTATTTTGTTTCCCGTTGCAACGCACGGGCTTTTTGCTAGTAAAAGAAAAAGAAAACAACAGCCCTAAAAGCCCAATAGCGGCGATATGGGAGAGGCCAGAGAGCCTATCAACCGGATATTCGGCTCAACGGATATTGGGCCTCCGTGCTACTCAGTCGGACCTCTGTTCAGCCACCTCGACGCCAAGCCCGACCACAGCGCCACGAATGTCTACTCCGGCTGGCGACGGCGAGGCCACCGGCGCAGGGACGCCGGAAGCAGCAGCGCCCTTCTCCGCCGACTGGAAAGAGCGGATCTTAGTCCCCGTCGTGGCCGCCGGTGAGCCGCCCTCATCTGTCCGGCTGTCCCTCGTTTTCACTTCCGCCTCCGTTGGAGTCAGGAACTTGTCGTGGCTTTCATTCACTTTCGGGAGATATCTCTGATCTGTTGGGTTCGTTGACCTGGTTGCTTGGCAGGTGTTGTCGGAGCTGGGTTCGGGCTGCTGTCGCGGCACAGGGCGCGCCTTGGCCCGATCCGCGCTGCCGCTACCTATGCGGCCAACCTCTCCATCGTGGCCGGATGCTACGGAGGTGAGGTCCCTAACACAGAGGCATCAGATTTGTTGCCTCGATTACAACCTCGAGATGAACTGAATCAACCTGTTTGGTGTTGGTGCGTGGAACATTCAGTGTAGATGGTATCATGAATCATGCTGTGGCGGTGGGATGCATTTCCTGTTTCTAATGTACCCTCTGAGGTACTGGATATGCATCCTTTTACCATTGAATTAAAGGGTTTCGGGTTTGATTAATTTTCCAGTCATTTATGGTGGGAAATTTGAATATGGTGCCTGCCATGCCCCTGCCCGTGCTATGAACGGTTTGCAAAATGTTGTGCCCTAACCATAGTAAAAGCTCAAATCCACCCAAGGCCTTCTTGTATTAGGAGTGCCAAGTAGTATTTGATTATCCTAGTTTGTTGTTCATTTCATTGTTATCCGATAAAATTGCTTGTAAAGTAAATCGCTGTGTTGAAGCAACATTTTTTTGTTATTCGATATTTTGGTCACAAGATTTAAGGTCTTTGCTCGTCATTAATCACAGTGTGGCAGGCTGGCAGATATAGTCTTGCAACAGATTGCTCATAGCAGGATATGTTTATTACTGCCAGCACTTGACTAGTGAAAGGATGTGCCCCAGGATTTACCGCTCAATTCGCTGGGAATTGTGTAAGTGACATGTTGAATTAGGATGCAGCTGTGGCTCTCTATTTGTTCTTGGAATAGTGTAATTTTTGCTGGTTTAGCTTATATTGGTTGGCATGGATGAGTGTGCTTGCTTTTAAGTCACTCAATATTGTTTATGTCTTGATCTTTAGTTGGCTATATATAAGTTTCACCTGCTGGCTCAAGTTTACTTTAATGATGCAAGTTAAATACTCCCTCCGTGCGGAAATACTTGTCGGAGAATTGGGTGTATCTAGACGTATTTTAGTTCTAGATACATCTATTTTTATCATTTCTCCAACAAGTATTTTCGGACAGAGGGAGTATATAGCTACAAGCTAATTTAAACAGCAAACAGTGGCCCATACTAGTGTCAGCTCCTGTGGTATTGCATGCTTGCACAGTTTCGTGGCCTCTTTTTCTCTACTTTTGAAATGTTAGTTTGCTCATGTGTATTAATCAAGGTGACAAACAGCGTGTTGGAGTAAACTTGTAAGGCACATACTCTTTTGATACTTAGGTGCGCGTGAACTTGCAAGAGATGCTCGAGCTACAACACCTGATGACCTCATGAATTCTGTTGTTGGAGGGCTAGCAAGTGGAGCTGTTCTTGGCCGAATACAAGGTTGGTCATTATACTCCACAATCATATGTTGACTTATGTTTCTTTTCATACTTAACATCTTTCAGTGACTCGCATCTGCAGTTTTCCTCAAGTCAAATTTGACTATAGTGCTCAATTCCTCATTGTCCTTATGGATTTGATCTTCACAGTGCACCAAGCAAGCTTATATATCTGAAAGAATTAAGTTTATGATATCACACATACTAGCAGATCAAGATGCATATTATATTACATTACGCACTGAAGCTTAGGGAAATGTGCGATTGTGGTCAGTCATGTGCGTTCTGGTGGAGCTTGTGCAAATGCTTAGAAGGTAGGTGCTGTGCCAACTGGCTGCATCAGAGATCAGACACGACCAAAATAATTTTTTACCACATGACCTCCTCGTATAACGGGGCTCTCTTATTTTCACACAAGCACATGTTTTTTTTAACTACATAAATGCATCCATGTACCAAACATCACAGGGTGAATTTAGACGACACCTTAGGGTTATCTTGTTCTCTATAATCACATGCTGTGGTAGAGGCTAGGGTTCTACCAGGTCTCGGGCGTAGGTTGTAGGGGTGGAAGTGCGGGCTGCGAGGTTGGGGACGCCGGCGCCGGCGATTGGGCGCCGTCGCGGCGTGAGAGAGAGAGAGAGGCGGCTAGGGTTTGGGGCTCTCGTCTCCTGAGGGAGACGACAACAGAATATACTGTTTATTGTCTGCTTAATATCGAAGGGGTACATGTGTTTATATAGGAGGACAACCTCCACTAAACCCTAGATAACTTGGACTCTAACTTGGACTCTAATATAACTTGGACTCTAATATAACTTGGACTCTAAGATAGGTAAGATAACTTGGGCTAAGCCCGTAATTAACCCTGCCCATTGGGCCTCCTCCGTTTGTACGTTGTACCGGTCATAACATCTCTCCCCGCCTTCTCAAACAGCTCGTCCTCGAGCTGAACATCTGGAAACTGCTGGCGGAAATCGTCGAGCTTCTCCCAAGTCGCTTCCTCCTCTGGCAGGCCGGTCCACTGTACCAAGACATGCCAGACGCCGCGACGCTGCTGCGCCTGCATCATCTTCACCACCTGTGCGGAAGCTGGAAGGAGGCGGCCATCCGAAGTAGGAGGAAGGGCCGGCGTCGCTGCAGGAGGGTCCCCGCGGTAGGCCTTCAGTAAGCCGACATGGAAGACGTCGTGGAGGCGAGAACCAGCTGGCAGCTCCAAGCGGTATGCGAGTGTTCCGACACGCTCCAGCACACGAAAGGGACCGGCGTAGCGAGGTCCCAATTTGCGCTTGGAGCGCGGGTCCAGAGACTGTGTGGTCCTATGGAGGAGGCGCAGCCACACCCAATCGCCCACCGCGAACTCCGCCTCGCGATGATGAGCATCGTAGTACTTCCGAGCCAGCTGCTGTGCTTGGAGAAGACGCTGGCGTGCCTCAGCCAAAATGTCGTCGCGGTTGCGGAGTAAGTCGCCCGCCGTCTCGGACTGAGCCGTCCCAGGCTCGTAAGGGAGCATCGCCGGAGGTGGGCGCCCGTAGACCACCTCGAAAGGCGTGGTGCGCAGGGTGGAGTGATAGGAGGTGTTGTAGCAATACTCCGCCCACGCCAACCAGTCCACCGAAGCTCGTGGACGATCACCAGTAACACAACGCAGGTACATGGCGATTACCTTGTTGACCACCTCGGATTGGCCGTCTGTCTGAGGGTGGAACGTCGTGCTCATGCGGAGCTTCACGCCCGCCAGTCGAAAGAGATCCCGCCGGACATGTCCCGTGAACACAGGATCACGATCGCTGACGATGGACGACGGAAAACCGTGGAGGCGGACGATGCCGTCGAAGAAGGCCCGCGCCACGGAGGCGGCTGTATATGGATGACCCAGGGCGATGAAGTGCGCGTACTTGGAGAAGCGGTCAACCACCGTGAGGATGACGGACTTGCCGCCCACCTTGGGAAGGCCCTCGATGAAGTCCATGGAAATATCCGCCCACACCTGGGAGGGTACGTCCAGCGGCTGCAGTAGACCCGCGGGTTGTAGTGTCTCCGTCTTGTTCCGCTGGCACGTCACGCACGACCGCACCCAGTCGCGGACCATCGCACCATCACCGGGGATGTAAAAATCAGCACGGAGACGATGGAGAGTCTTCTGCACGCCCTCGTGCCCTGCAGAGTGCGCCAAGGTCAGGACCTGGTGGCGCAGGTCGCCATGGTCGAGCACGAAGATGCGGCGGCCATGTAGGAGCAGCCCCTCGTCCAAGCGCCAGGGCGCGTCCAGCTCGCTGGCGTCAAGGCGCTGGCGCAGGCCCTGGGCGTCCACGGCCGTCGAAGTTGCCCGGCGAATGTCGTCGATGAAGGCGAAAGATGGCCCGGAGCGAATGCACATGATAGTGCCAGCCATGGCGACGTCGTCCGCGACATCCTCAGTGTCGCGGCGGGACAAGGCGTCGGCGACCGTGTTGAGACGGCCGGGGCGGTACTCAACGGTGAAGTCGAAGCCAAAGAGCTTGCTGATCCACTGGTGTTGTGGAACTGTGGAGAGGCGCTGGTCCAGCAAGAACTTGAGGCTGTAGTGGTCCGTGCGCACACGGAATGACCGGCCCCAAATATAAGGCCGCCAGTGGCGCACCGCCTGAACCAGCCCAGTAAGCTCGAGCTCGTAGGCCGCGAGCTTGTGATGACGAGCGGCGAAGGGGCGGCTGAAGAAGGCGAGCGGTCCCTCGCCCTGGTGGAGGACGGCGTCGAAGCCGATGCCAGAGGCGTCGCAGTCCACCATGAACGGCATATCAAAGTCCGGCATCTGGAGGACGGGTCCCGTCGTGAGCGCCCGCTGGAGAGCCTCGAATGCCGTAGTCGCCTCCTCGTCCCAAAAGAAGGCGTCGCGTCGAAGGAGACGCGTCAGTGGCGCGGCGATGAGGCCGAAGTCCCAGATGTACTTCCGGTAGTAGCCGGCGAGGCCCAAGAAGCCGCGGAGCGCCCGCGGTGACCGCGGGATCGGCCACGCTGCGACGGCGGCGACCTTGTCCGCGTCCATCGCTACCCCGTCCGCCGAGATGACGTGCTCCAGGTACGCGACGGAGGTCGTGCCGAACGAGCACTTCGAGCGCTTGAGGTGAAGACGATGCGCTCGAAGCTCGTTGAAGATGATGGCCACGTGTTGTAGGTGCTCCGCCCAAGATGCACTGTAGATGAGAATGTCATCAAAGAAAACAAGCACAAAGCGGCGCAAGTATGGGCTGAGCACGTCGTTCATCAGGGCCTGGAAGGTCGCTGGCGCATTGGAGAGGCCGAACGGCATCACCAGGAACTCGAAGTGGCCATGGTGAGTGCGGAACGCCGTCTTCTCGATGTCGTCAGGGTGCATGCGCACCTGATGGTAGCCCGAGCGAAGGTCAAGCTTGGTGAAGAAGCGCGCTCCGTGTAGCTCGTCCAAGAGCTCATCCACGACGGGGATGGGGAACTTGTCCTTGGACGTCAGGGCGTTGAGGGCGCGGTAGTCGATGCAGAAGCGCCAGGTGCCGTCGGGCTTGCGCACAAGGAGCACCGGGGCGGAGAACGGTGATGTTGAAATCCGGATGATGCCCTGCGCGAGCATGACCGCCACCTGACGCTCGAGCTCGTCTTTCTGCAGCTGAGGGTACCGGTACGGACGCACGGCTACAGGTGCCGTGTCCGGTAGCAGGTGGATGCGGTGGTCACAGGGCCGCGCGGGAGGGAGGCCCTGTGGCTCGTCGAAGATGTCGCTGTGCTGCTGCAGGAGGTCGGCCAGGAGGGGATGCGCCTTGTCCAGTGCGGCCGCCATCAACTGGAGCTGTGGAGTCACGGCGCCGGAGTCGCCGATGCCTGTCCACTAAACGCGGCAGCCGCCCTCGCGCCAGAAGATGAGGGACAGCACATCGAGGTCCCAAAGGATGGGGCCGAGAGTGGACAGGAAGTCGATGCCGAGGATGAAGTCGTAGCAGCCCAGGTCGATGCCGACGCAGTCGATGGAGAACGGCTCATCTCCGATGAGGACGGGAACCTGCCGCGCCACCCCCTGGCAAGCAAGGCGGTCCCCGTTGGCGACGGTGACGCTGAACTTCTCCGAGCCCGCCGGTTGGAGTGTGAGGCGGCGCATGGCGTCCCCGGACAGGAAGTTGTGCGTCGAACCCGTGTCCACGAGCGCGGTGAGACGCTCCCCGTTGATCGTCACCGGAAGCAGCATCGTCTTTGCCGTCTTGATGCCAGCCATGGCATGAAGGGAGACGACGAATGCGGTCGCGTCGACCGGCCCGTAGGTCGTGACGCCGGCCTCGGAGAGTGTGGTGGCGTCGAGCTCCGCGGTGAGGGCCTCCACCTCCGCGTCGTCGACGGTCTCCAAGTAGAACAGGCGGGCGCACGTATGACCCGACGCATACGGCTCGTCGCAGTTGAAGCACAGGCCCTTGCGGCGCCGCTCAAGCTGCTCGGCCGACGTCAAGCGCCGGAAGGTGCGTGTCGGCGCGGGGGCAGCCGCAGTAGCGGCCGACAGGGCGGGGCGTGTCGGGGTGGCGGCCGCCGGGGCGGGGCGGGTCGGGGGACGCGTGCCATGGCTCGGGAACGCCTGCTGCAGGGCGTTGGCGCGCTGCTCGTACGCGCGTGCGTAATACATGGCCGTCTGCAGGTCCTGGGGGTCGCGCATCTCGACGTCGATGCGGATGTGGTCGGGAAGGCCGCCGACGAAGAGCTCAGCGCGTTGGCGAGCCGTGACGTCAGGCGCATGGCAGGCCAACGTCTGGAAGCGGTCGGCGAAGTCCTGCACCGAGGTGGTGAAGGGAAGGCGACCGAGCTCGGCCAAGCAGCTCCTACGTATGGGGGGGCCCGAACCGGAGGAGACACAGGTCGCGAAAGCGCTCCCACGGAGGCATCCCGCCCTCGTCCTGCTCGAGGGCGTAGTACCAAGTCTGGGCGGCGCCACGGAAGTGGTAGGAGGCGATCCACGTGCGGTCGGACGCCATGGTCCGCTGCCCCCTGAAAAACTGGTCGCACTGATTGAGCCAGTTCAGGGGGTCGACTGTGCCGTCGTAGGTGGCGAACTCCAGCTTGGTGAAGCGGGGTGGCTGCTGCACGTGTGGCGAGGCCGCGTA
Organism: Hordeum vulgare subsp. vulgare; assembly: GCF_904849725.1. Taxonomy (NCBI): domain Eukaryota; kingdom Viridiplantae; phylum Streptophyta; class Magnoliopsida; order Poales; family Poaceae; genus Hordeum; species Hordeum vulgare. Next base: position 421,868,108 of record NC_058519.1, on the reverse strand, counting down.
GGTGCCCTCGTGACGACCCAGCGCGGCGGAAGGAGAGTGCTGCGGCACCACGGAGCTCCCGGCGTACGGATCAGTGTACCCGCCGAACCCCCCGAAGGTGGGGGCGGGTGGCTGCAACACCGTCGGCTGTAGTGGCGCCGTCGTGTAGGTTGGCGTGTCAATCCACGTCGGTAGCGGGGACGGCGACGGCGGCCACCGGACCTGGGTGATCGGCAGGCCCTGGGGCGCGACAGTGGCCGGGGGCGGTGGCGCGAAGGGCGCCGCCGGCGGAGGCGGTGGTGGCGGGGTTGCGTACGGAGCCTGGAGGAAAGTCCGGAGGTTCGGGGACAAGGTTGAGGTCGCGGATCGCCGAGGACATCTCCGCCGGGGAGAGGACGGGGGCGGGTTCGGCCGCCAGGGCCGCGGGACCGGAGGCGGCCGGACCTGAGGTGGCCGGCGGCGGCGAGTGGTGCGGCGGCGGCGGCTGCTGCAAGGTGGCGGGGAAGGCGGTGGTGGCGGCGGCGGTGGTGGTGGGAAGTTCCGACAAACTCATCGAACCCAAGCTACCTGATACCAAATTGGTAGAGGCTAGGGTTCTACCAGGTCTCGGACGTAGGTTGTAGGGGTGGAAGTGCGGGCTGCGAGGTTGGGACGCCGGCGATTGGGCGCCGGCGCGGCGTGAGAGAGAGAGGCGGCTAGGGTTTGGGGCTCTCGTCTCCTGAGGGAGACGACAACAGAATATACTGTTTATTGTCTGCTTAATATCGAAGGGGTACATGTGTTTATATAGGAGGACAGCCTCCACTAAGCCCTAGATAACTTGGACTCTAAGATAGGTAAGATAACTTGGGCTAAGCCCGTAATTAACCCTGCCCATTGGGCCTCCTCCGTTGGTACGTTGTACCGGTCATAACATGCTGTGTGTGGCCAGGGGTGTAGTAGCAAGGCAACTATCGAGAAAGTGTGTTTTCTGTATCTTGTGAGATGGCAGGTTACTTGTATTACTTTGCACATCCGGGGTCTCCATGGGATCTTCTGTTCAAAGTACCCCCCCCCCCCCCGGGGCCAAAAGAAGGCTGAACATCATAGATAATTTTAGGCCTGTTCCTGTCTTAAGTATCTTTTTTGGTTGATCTGTTTCTAACTCTATTGTGGTTCAGGAACCTAAAGATATTTGACCTTGGCTTCCCATGGTTATTTGCGATCAGTTAGCATCTACTGCAAATTCCAATCGGTTTGGGTAATTCTCAGATGTGCCTCGAATGTTTGTTAATCCTGGTCATCTCAAATTAAACAATACTAAATCTGGAATTGTAGTTCAGTATGTGCAGTATTTAGTTAGAAGTTACCGCAGTTCTCAGTTCTAGTGAGGTTAATCCTCCATAGGATACTTCTTGCTAACTTAGATTTCCGTTTGTCTATTCAGTTTCAAACAGGCTTAACCAATTTAAATTTAAATCAATTCTCTACATACAGTGGTAGGGGGACGAGGAAGATTGGATGTTGATCCAATGGATAAGAAATGTGACTGGGATTTAAGAAAAAGTCAAGCAACTTGTGACTAAAATCTTAATTTCAATATATTCAGTTTGATATGAGTGCAGAGACACACCGTTGTATTTGACTTTATAGCTCAAAAGTACTCTGCTCACTTTGGATTAATTAGGTCTTACCAACTTACCATCATTGCCCTAAATTTGTCAAGAATATTGGGTTAGTTCAAACAAAATTTCAACCTCAAAGTGAAACCAGGTAATTCTTTTATGGGATGTAAGTTTCATGCATGCTAATGTGCATATTTCTGCCAGGTCAAGTTGGCCCTCCATAATTGCTTCTGCGCACCTTTAATTGTCCATTGATACTGCAATGTAACTGTTATGACCGGTACTACGTACCAAAGGAGGAGGCCCAGTGGGCAGGATTAGTTACGGGTTTAGCCCAAGTTATCTTAGTTATCTTAGTTTCCAAGTTATCTTAGTCAGCCGTGAGATTATATAAACCGATGTAAACAACTCTTTCGGAATTAAATAATATAGTCATAACTCTATTGCCCGGCTCCCAGAGGAGTCGGAACCTTAGCCGCGCTGCCGCCTCCCTCTCGCGCGCAACGGCGCCCCGCCACTGGCAGCCGCGCTCCAGCCCTCGCCAACCCCGCTTCATCCCCTACAACCTCCGCCCTAGACCCGGTAGAACCCTAGCGGTTCCTACCAATTTGGTATCTAGAGACTCCAGGCCGATAATGTCGTCCTCGCCGGCCACCACCACCCTCCCGCCCGCCACCACCTTCCCGATCGTCACCACCGCCCTGCTGCAGGCCATCTCCACCGCGCTGCTGGGTACGGCGGCGGCCACCGCTGCGCCGGCTACCACTGCCGCCCCGGCCCCTGTCGTCTACACCCCGGAGGAGGTCACGGGGGCCTTGCGCGACCTCGCCACCGCGGTCCAGGGGATCCGCCAGTATTTGGCCGGTCCCTACGGTCCGCCACCGGCGGCGCTGTCGGCCCCCGCCACCGGGCTGCAGCTGCTTTCATGGCAGCAACCACCACTCCCGGGCCCCGCGATCGCCGGGCCACTTCAGCTGCCGCCCCCATCCGCCACCACTCCCCTTGGTCGCCCTGGCCGACCCAGGCGCTTGCGGCGTCGGCCGCGTCGGCCGCCCCCTTCCAGCAACCGCTGTAGCTGCCGGGGCCGCCGCAGTTCAGCTCCGGGTCGCCATCCACAACACCAGCAGGCGTCCCGATCCAGCAGGTCCGGTTCCCGTCCTCACCGTCCCCACTTCCGGCCTGTTTGGCCGGGTCAGTTTCGCCGCCGGTCTACACGATGGCGTCGGAGCAGCCGGCGGTCGTTGTGCGGTACGGGGGGCCCTCAAGCTCCGCGGGCCCCTACGCCAGCCGCGACGGGCCGCCTTTCCACGGGGGACCCCCGGTGGCCACCGACCCGGCGCCGTCACCCTTGCTGCTCCGCACCGCTGAGCCGTACGGACACGACAGTCTTACTACTCAGACACCGCCGTGCTTCGCCAAGATTGACTTTGCCACCTACGACGGTACAGAGGACCCCCTCAACTCGCTCAATCAGTGTGAGCAGTTCTTCCGGGGGCAACGCAAGCTCGCCTCGGACCGCACTTGGCTCGCCTCATATCACCTCCGAGGCGCCGCACAGACGTGGTATTAGCCCTCGAGCAGGACGAGGGTGGCATGCCCTCATGGGAAAGCCTCCGCGAGCTCTGCCTCCTTCGCTTCGGACCTCCGATACAAGGGAGCGGGCTGGCGGAGCTCGGCCGACTGCCCTTCACCTCCAAGGTACTGGACTTCGCCGACCGGTTCCAGGCCCTGGCGTGCCACGCACCCGGCGTGACGGCTCAGCAGCGGGTCGAGCTCTTCATCGGTGGTCTGCCGGATCACATCCGCGTGGATGTGGAGCTTCGGGGCCCCCAGGACCTCTAGACGGCCATGTACTACGCCCGCTCCTTCGAACGTCGCGCGCAGGCCTTGCAGCAGGCGGCGCCGGCTCGGAGTGGCCGATAGCTGACCAGGGTTCCCCAGACATGGCTGTGCCGGGCCGTCCGCCCCCGGTCCCTCCTGCGACTACCACTTCGGCCTCGACGCGGCCCTTCCGCCGGCTCTCCCCGATCGAGCAGCTCGAGCGTCGTCGCCAGGGGTTGTGCTTTAACTGCGACGAGCCCTACGTGCCGGGCCACGTCTGCCCGCGCCTCTTCTACTTGGAGGCTGCGGACTACGTCGAGGAGGACACGCCAGCCGACGAGCTCGGCGACTTGCCCGCACCAGCTGCTGTGGAGGTCGCACCGGCACCGGCGACAACTCTCGTGGTCTCCCTCCATGCCCTCGCGGGTATACGAGCGGAGAAGACTATGCTCCTGCCGGTGATGATCCACGGCGAGCGCCTCCTGGCCCTTCTGGATACGGGCTCCACACATAACTTCCTGCCCGAGTCGACCATGCGCCGCTTGGCACTTCAGCCGACGGGCGGGGAGCAGCTGCGGGTCACCGTGGCTAACGGCGACCGCCTTTGATGTCATGGGCTTGCACGGGACGTTCCCATCACCATCGGCGACGAACACTTCACCATCACATGCGATGGCATCGACTTGGGCTGCTTCGACTTCATCCTTGGCGTCGACTTCTTGCGGACCCTGGGTCCCATTCTCTGGGACTTCGACGCCATGACGATGACCTTCTGGCGCCTGGGTCGCCGCGTCCGGTGGGAGGGCGTGGGTGGCGCCCCACCAGCGACACCATAGCCTCAGTTGGCCGCGACTGCTGCCGAGTCTGCTCACCCTCTGTTGGATCATCTCCTGTAGCAGCACAACGACCTCTTCGACGAGCCTCAGGGTCTGCCGCCAGCCCGGGTGTATGACCACCGCATCCATCTCTTTCCAGGCACCGCGCCGGTGGCGGTGCGTACCTACCGCTACCCCAGCTGCAGAAGGACGAGCTGGAGCGGCAGTGCGCGCTCATGCTAGCCCTGTGCATCATCCGGATCTTCACTTCACCGTTTTCGGCGCTGGTCCTCCTCGTCCGCAAGTCGGACGGCTCGTGGCGCTTCTGCATCGACTACCGCGCCCTTAACGCCCAGACGCTCAAAGACAAATTTCCCATTCTGGCCGTCGACGAGCTCCTGGACGAACTACATGGGGCGTGCTTCTTCACCAAGCTCGACCTCCGTTCGGGCTACCACCAGGTGCGGATGCACCCGGACGATGTCGCGAAGACGGTGTTTCGGACTCATCACGACCACTTCGAGTTCTTCGTGATGCCTTTTGGCCTCTCCAACGCCTCGGCGACTTTTCAGGCCTTGATGAACGACGTCCTCCGGCCCTACTTGCGTCGGTTTGTGCTCGTTTTCTTTGATGACATTCTTATCTACAACACGACATGGGCGGAACATCTTCAACACGTCTCCATCGTCTTCAACGAGCTTCGAGCGCACCATCTTCATCTTAAAGCGCTTGAAGTGCTCGTTCGGAACGCCTTCAGTCGCCTACCTCGGCCACGTCATCTCGGCCGAGGGTGTTGCTATGGACGTCGACAAGGTGGCGGCCGTTGCGGCCTGGCCGACGCCGCACTCCCCGCGGGCTCTCCGCGGCTTGCTGGGCCTCGCAGGCTACTACCGGAAATTTATCTAGAAATTCGGCCTCATTGTGTCCCCGCTCACGCGCCTGCTCCGACGCGACGCCTTCGCCTGGGATGCGGAGGCGTTCGAGGCCCTCAAACGGGCCCTCAGGACGAGTCCCATCCTTCAGATGCCCGACTTCGACCGGCCGTTCATGGTCGACTGCGACGCCTCCGGCGTGGGGTTCGGCTCCGTCCTTCATCAGGGCGACGGGCCCCTCACGTTCTTCAGCAGGCCTTTCGCTGCGCGCCATCACAAGCTCGCGGCCTATGAGAGGGAGCTCATTGGTTTGGTGCAGGCCGTGCGCCACTGGCGGCCATATCTTTGGGGACGGTCGTTCCGGATTTGCACGGATCACTACAGCCTGAAGTTCTTATTGGACCAACGGTTGTCTATCGTGCCGCAGCACCAGTGGATCAGCAAGCTCTTTGGCTTCGATTTCACCGTCGAGTATCGTCCGGGCCGCCTTAACATCGTGGCCGACGCCCTGTCCCGCCGCGATGACCACGACGCTGATGCGGGTGACTCCGACGGGGCGGCCCTCTGCATCCGCTCAGGGCCCTCGTTTACCCTCTTCGATGACATCCGTCGGGCCACCACGGACGCGCCTGATGCACAGTTCCTTCAGCAGCGCCTTGATGCCGGCGACCTGGAGGAGCCGTGGCGTTTGGCGGAGGGCCTGCTCCTGCATGGGCGGCGCCTCTTCGTGCCGGTTCACGGCGACCTCCGTCATCAGGTGCTGCTGTTGGCCCACTTGGCGGGCCACGAGGGTGTGCACAAGACCCTCCACCGTCTCCGCGCCGACTTCTACATCCCCGGCGATCGGGCCCTGGTTCGGGACTGGGTGCGGTCTTGTGTGACGTGCCAGCGTAACAAGACGGAGACACTGCGGCCGGCAGGGCTGCTACAGCCCTTGGAGGTGCCCTCTCAGGTCTGGGCCGATATCTCCATGGACTTCATCGAGGGCCTTCCCAAGGTGGGCGGCAAGTCCGTCATCCTCACGGTGGTCGATTGCTTCTCCAAGTATGCCCACTTCATCGCGCTTGGCCATCCTTACACCGCCACCTTCGTGGCCCGGGCCTTCTTCGACGGCATCGTTCGCCTACACGGGTTTCCCTTTTCGATCGTCAGCGACCGGGACCCGGTGTTCACGGGGCATGTCTGGCGCGATCTCTTCAGGA